>NC_137929.1:5795000-7137500 GCF_963969265.1 Rhamphochromis sp. 'chilingali'
AGTGAAGATTACAGAGTTTAACTTCACCCTTTAAGACTGACCACAGAACCAAGTCCGCCAGAGCTTTTGTTATATTTTTACATGCTGTGGAGCCATTTGTGGGAGCATTTCAAGTTGCTATACATCAATACAACTGTTATAGCCCTAATTTTAATAATATGTGTGCATTAAGTCCATAGTAACTACATAAACTGCAAAAAAAACCTCTGCTCATCCATCTCTGTGTGTATCAGGATACATTTGGTTCATAATACACAGAAAAATCAGAGTTATTACCTGTAATAAATGTGAAAGATTCCTGCAGTGATAACCAGGCAGGACTGAAACACATCCAAGCTGTCACCACGGTAACAGCACCGCCCATCCACAGGTGAGGGGAGGAGCAAAAAGAGGGACTTTGACCATTTTATACTAAAAACACTCAACTAATGTTTCTAATATGAAAGAAATAAGCCCACATTAATGTGAGCGTTTATTAAATAATAATAATGATGATTTCCTCCTGATCTCATTTCCACAGCAGAGAAAACTGTGGTGTATATTGAGGTGGAGGGTGTGGTCTGTGGCTCAGGTGTAGAGTGAGGGTGGGGTGCACCACAGCAGCATGCTGGGACTGCTGAGGGTGGAGGAGGGAGTGATGATGACATCAGAGCTGCAGCACAGAGACCAGTGAACACACAGTCTGTTCATCTTTGCATAGATACAATATACAGCACAATATTGAATGACAGACACGCTGTGGGAGCTTCCACAGATACACTGACGTCAGCATCCAGAGTCCTCCTGCTGCTCCCCCCTCAGAGCCCCGTGATCAGCACCAACACATTCAGTTAGATGACAGAGTCCAGCTGCAGCTAGAATCAGCTCCCCTCTGTGAACAACAGCACAGCGTCAGTGTTTCACACTCAGTGAAAGGAGGAAACAGCAGAAGAACACCATGTGTGCTACGTTTCCCAGGACACACTACAAACTGCACAAATACAGAGCAGCACGTGGAAGGACCTGGAGCTGCATTTACAGAGCTGCAGACAGCGTGATGTCCTGTATGGACAGGTGGAAGGAACCAAGTCCTCAGCTGGAACACTCGTGTTTGTCCACAGACAGGAAACACAGCAGGAAACTTCCTCACAGAAGTGCAGCTCATGGATAACACACTTCCTGTCAGTCAGAATGAGGCTGCAGCCAAACACAGAAAGGTGTTTTTGTCCAGATGAGCCCAGAGAAGAAACACGAGTGTTCACAGACATCAGAAGCTCAGAGAGGTGAAACATGAGGTTGGAGTCCTCGTCAGCATCCAGAAGAGCTGCTGTGAAACCCTGAGTACTCATGACAGACTCTGATGGCACAAACACATCATGATTCAAACAGAAAGACAAACATGGAGCTCCTGATCCTCCTGCATGAGAACAAGCTGACATGAGCGCTGTGTCTGAGAGTGTCTCCCTGTCACAGTGACAATAACACAGCTGCTGCTCACAGTCATTAAACTGACCTGAGGTCAGCTGTGCTCCTTACATATGAACCATGTGACCTCACATCAGTGCTGTGGATGACTGTAGTCATAGAAGAGTAGAGCTGTAGCAGGTGGTGTGAGGAGGAGGTGGTGTATTCTAGTTAACGCAGTACTGAAACACTCCAGCAGAGGGCGCTGTTAAGTCCTTATTGTAACACAGTTACTGTGTGCAGTTAGACTTCATACATAATCTGCACTTATTTCCATCAGACATGCTGTCAGTAAATGATTGGTTTCTATTGATTCTACTTCCTGTTGACTCGTTTGATGACAGTGAAACAATCACAGCTGATTGTGTGATGATGTAAACTGTCACTGTTACATTCAGTGTGTGTGACATAATGTTAGTGCAGGCTGATAACAGCCTGGTTCTGTTAGAAACACATGAACGTGTCCATAGATCAGTGTGTGTTTAACATGAGAGCTTCAGCCCTGCTGATGTGTTAAATAAAGACATGCAGGAAAACTGATGAGACTCTGAAATAACTCTTTATATTTATAATGTAACTCTGCATCAAAAGAACAACAAAGGATCCCAGACAGGTTTCTGTGAACAAAGACCATTCTGATGTTTCTGTGTTTCTAACACTTTGACATTATTAGTAAACAGACTGCAGTGAGCAGCATTTATAAAGAGCTTCTATATAAAGATATGACAGCTGTTTGACAAGTTTATCACTCTGTGTTTGGACCTGATCAGTCCAGCTGTTTACTTGAAACATGTTCATTTACCTGTTCTGTTATATTCATGTTCTTGTCTCTGTTGAAAACACATTTTAATGTCCCTCAGATTTTTCTCCCAGATGAATAAATATAAAAATGACACAAACTGACTGCAGCTACTTTTTGTCCTTTCTGTCAAAAACCTTCATGTGACTCATGAGAGACACGTTTCAGCTGTTTGTGACAGATCAGAGGCCAACAAGTCATTTATAACACTTTCCATCATTGTTTAAAGTTCTCAGTGTTTCTGTGTTGCTGCGTATAGGATCTCCCAGCATCATCACTGTGCTGTCCAATCATTGTGTGCGAGGTTACCCTTATAGTGCGATGTGTGTTTGCACAAAGAGAAGCATGTGTGTCAAATATAAATAAGCACAGAACAGAAACAGCTGCTCGTTTCTTCTGTTTAGAGTCAAGTTAGTGTTTTGTGTCTTTGTTTGAGGCCTGATGTCGAGCAGAGGTGTGTGTAACTGCACTGGTCTGTTATATGTGTGAAGTGTGTGCTTCTCTTCAGCATCATCTTTGTCACTGCTGATTCCTTTGTGTCATCATGTGTTGAGAAGAGAGAACAGTTATAACGGAGGAGCAAAAGGAAGCCCTGAAATCTGCATCAACAAGGAAGTGTTGGCTCACCAGTGATCCCAGCAGAGCCACTGGTTTGGCTCCAGTTGTTCTAGATTCAATGATGTTGTTGCTACAGATACATGTCAGCATCTTTATTGAATTTAATATGAAGCAGAAATGGTGTCATTAGGAGAAGAAGAGGAGAACAAGTCCGGCGAGGAGGCAGCAGCTCTTAAAGATGAAACAGCAGCTCAGCCCTGAGCTCAGAGAGCTGCACATGAAAAAGCTCCTCAAGCAGATCCTGTCAGAGGTTTGTCATCAACAGGAGGAACTGTTCACATCATAGGATGAAGATGCTGTCAGCTGGATGAAGAAGGTTATTTAATGCAAACGTTCACACTGAAGTCAAATTGTTGTCGTGTTGAACAGATTCATGTACTGATCGTCTCCAGAATGTTAGAAGAGCTTCAATGAATCATTAGAAACAACTTACAGCTGCACAGCTGTGTCAAACACATCTGTGTGTCATTGTGGGATTGTTGTGTTTCTACATGTGACACACGTCTAAAACATGCACACAATCTGAACACAAACAGGGACTCATGTGTTCCCACAGCCAGATGCTGAGAGCCATTTCCTTGTAGTCCTGTGTCTACATACATGAACCATTAGATGTTATTGGAATGATTGTCAGCTCTGATAGTTTCATGTGTGTTTAGCTGGACGCTGTTTGATCCTCGACATGTTTAAAGGTGTCCAGTCCTGAGACACTGGGGCTGGAAACAGCTGTGATGTCATTGGACTGTCACACAGACAGAAGTGCATGAAGTGAGCAGCCGAGGAGCCGCTGATGTTTTGGATTCAACAGCATTTGAAAGGTCGACACAGACACATTTGCACACAGAAAGCTGAATCTGTCATATGCCACAGTGAACTCACTGTTCAGTGTTTTTCAGGAAGCTTCTTAACTGCCTCTGCTGCCAAACAAGCAGCTGATGTCCTTGAGAAGAAGCTGAAGAAGTCTTCAACAACAAATACAGGAAGTGGACTTTCAAATACTAGATTCACTTTAGACTCACAGAGAAATGACTCAACCAGCTGTGTTTGACTATATGAAAGGTCAGTGTGTGTCTGCACACAGACTGTTGTGTTGGACTGTTATTCAGTTGTCTGCTGAATGTTTTCAAATGTCTGCATCTCAGCTGTGATGAGGCTGGGGGTCATGGGAGGCCACCGTAGCAGCCTCTTCAACATCATGACATCATCATAAATGCTGCTGGACTGTCTGATGGGCTGACGGTGAAAAAGCCGTCGGGAAGGAAACAGAAGACATTTCAGAGGCTGCAGCAGATTTCTTTGATTCGGGGCCTTTTTCAGCTTTATTGGACAGAGCAGTGAAGATAAGTGACAGCAAAGCAGAGAGAAAGGGGGCGTGGCCCGGGTCAAAGCCAGGCCAGCTGCTCTCCACCTCGTGGTCACCTGCTCATCCTAGTGAGCTCCACCAGCAGCCCTTTCACACACTTTACACTGTCAAACACTGTGTGTGGACCTCAGCTAACAACAGGCTACATTTAAGTCTGGACTACATGCTTTTATATTGTTTTTATTCCATCAGCAGCTCAACATCATGAGCAGCTTTGACATAAAGACATCAAACTCAAGCTGACTTTAAGCTACTTTTAATACAGGGGCTCAAAAACAACAACATCTTTATTATATATCAGGACACAAAGTCATTTCATCTCAAAGGGAAACAGCTTTATTTGGAATAACCAGCACTATCAACTGGTTTGGGATCTCCACCAGTTTCATGTCTTTGCAGCTTCTCCAACAAAGTTCCTGTAAAATCAGCATGTTTGTCTTTATTGGTTTGATAGTGATTGATTATTCAGTCCCAATCTGCTGTCATCTAAAGAACAAAATGATGTTTCTATGAGTCACAAAGCTCCAGATGTTGTCGGCTTCACAAAGAAAACAAAGAACTTAAACACAAAGTGTTTGGAGCCAAAATGTTCCCAAGCTGCTCTTTTTGAAATGGCAGAGGTACAGTGGTGTCTAACAGCACACTGTGGAAGGCAAACATGTTATTGTTGGATGAAACTTCATGAATCCTTTGTAGATTTGAGCTGTTGGAGCCTTTCTTTTCTCTTCAGGTGTACAGATGCTGAGGAGGCAGGTGAAGCAGGTGGAGCTGTTGTGATGCTGGCAGAGGGTGTGTCTTAGTAACTCTGTGAGGCAGAACTGGATCCAACATTGTGGATGTGTTGATGTTGGAGCCATTAAGAGTCTCTGGCCACACTGTAGGATTTCCCTTTGATCCACTGTGGGGGCATTTTGGAGTCTGTCAGTGAAACTCTTCATGTTTGTGTTTGACTCCAGTTTATAGAAACAGAGAAATGTGTCATGCTTTTGTTCGGCCTCCACAAATACACACATTTGTTCATTGGTTGGACTTTTTGGAAGGAGACACATTGAAAACCATGTTAATAAGATCTTGTTTCCTGTGGATCCGACACAGAGAGTGGACTTCAGACAGAAAGCGTGGAAGAGATTTTAGAGGCCGTGTGTGGCAACAGGAAGTTTCTGTGTTTGCTGATCTTACATGTGGAAAACAACACGTGATGTTTGTGAAGTTCTACAATGATCATTGTTCTCACAGCATTTTGAGTGGGAACAGTTCAAACTGGGAGTAGTGGGAGTTATTTACTGATTGAAACAAGCTGAATGTTTCTGTGACGATGAAGATCAGCAGCTCAGCTGATCAATGAACTGACATCTATCAGTCGTTTCATGAGATGAAGTCATCAGCAGACATTTGTTCTGACTGTGTGATGAATGTCAGAACGTCAGGGCTCTGCTTTAGTCACTGCTTGATGATCATTGGCTCATTGTTGAATCCAGGGGCCCAGTCTGACCTCTGACCTTTGCTGCAGGTCTTCTGTGTTATCTCCACTTTCATGTCTGATCTTCTGCTGTATCGTCCAAAATAAACATCTGGATCATTTCCAACACTTCAGCAGATCTTTAGTTTGGGCAGTGCAGCACAAAATAACACATATTGTACTATACTGCCCACTTCCTGATCTTATTGGATCTGTGTGTGAGGTTGGTGAAGGAAACACATGTTTACTGAGTGAGTCGCTGCCATTAGGAACTAGTTTTTATATCACAGCCTGGAAATCACACAGGACCATTTCTGCAAGTGAAAAGTCGTCATTGGAGGAAAATGACTGTGTAGTTTGTGCGACTGAAGAATTGTCCCAACTACATGTGCTGCTGACCTTTGACCTTTCCTTTAGGTGCACAGAGGAGTCGGTGGAAACATCCAGAACTGAGGCAGTGCTACAGATGCTTCAAATAAAGTGGTGTATTATCCATGTTTTCTATGGATCACATCCAGTATCCTGATCTAACGAGCCCCCTTTTTGTGGATTTTAGAGCCTCTGACTTTTGCTGCGTCTCATTTCAAGCACAAGAGCAAGAAGTGGATGAAGAAATGGGGCGAGTGGGGTCAGTGTGGTGCATGTCAGCTGTGCTCACACATGCTTTCACAAAGAACATGTGTGTTCATCGGCAGCATTAAGGTGCACTTTAATCTTCATAATAATAAAGAATTCTGACTTTATTCTTCTGAATGCTCACAGTCATGTTGCAGCTCTGCTTTGCTTTAAGAAAATGTTCTACCAGGATGTTACTTTCCTAAACGTGTTCTCCAAATGTTCCAAAGACTTTGTTCTAAGTAGTTCTACATGATGAAACATCCACACTAAGTTTAAGAAGGACACACAAACACCATCTGTCCTTTCATCATGTGTACAAACGTGTTCAGATGTCAAATGTATCGTGAATGGATGCAAATGTGGATCGTTCCAATAAAATGAGGCAGTTTTGTAAGTGGATCACAGTCTGAAGTTCATTAAAACCTATAAGAACATGTTATTCAAACCAATTTTATCCAACAGGAAGAAGCATCAGGGGAACAGGAAACATTCAAACATGTTTACTGTAAGAACTGCACAAAGGAAGAAAACACAATCCTACACACGAGCACTTTAAAATGGACATTTAGCTTTTCAAACATCAGGGAGCTGCAATAACAACACTGTGCCCATTCTGATCAGACTGAAAGATTTATAGAGATTTATCCATGTGCTGGAAAAGGATTTGATATCAACATAGATGCAGATTAGCAGGAGCATTTTCTTCATATTGATTTAGAGTTCAGTACCAGGAATATGTAGAATTAACATCTGTGTGCATGACGAGTGATGAAAATTCAAAGTCAGGCTTTCAAAGGATGTCAGAATTGGTGTCTCTATCTGTGACTGTCCCAGAGGAACCTACCTGAGGGATTATTACAGATCTGTCTATATAGAAAGACTTGCATTGATTCACAGTGTACAATTCTTTCTAATCTATTAACATCTTCCTCCAAATCCTGTTTCTGCTGTTTAATGACATATGTCTGAATACAGACAGTGGAAAAATGTCAGTTTTAGTTTTACTGGATCTCAGTGCAGCATTTGATACAGTTGACCACAACATATTACTCAAACGACTGGAGAACTGGACAGGTCTTTCAGGAACTGTACTAAACTGGTTCAAAACATACGTAGAAAACAGGAAATACTTTGTATCAATAGGTAACTTCACATCTGAGCAGACAAGTATCACATGTGGAGTTCCCCAAGGTTCCATCTTGGGACCCTTTCTGTTTAACATTTACATGCTCCCACTGGCACAGATTATAAAGAACAACAAAATAAACTGTCATAGCTATGCAGATGACACACAAATATATATCACAATGTCACCAGGAGACCAAGGCCCCGTACAATTTTCTCCAGCTAAACAAAAACAAAACTGAGGTAATAGTCTTTGGCGCCAAAGAAAAACGATTACAGGTCACCAGAGAACTTCAATCTATACATCTAAAAACCACAAACCAGGCGAGAAATTTGGGTGTAGTGATGGATGCAGACCTAAACTTAGAAAAACACATTAAGACAATAACAAAGTCAGCTTACTATCGCCTCAAGAATATTTCAAGGATAAAAGATCTGATGTCTCAACAGGACCTGGAAAAACTAGTCCATGCATTCATCTTTAGTAGGCTTGATTATTGTAACAGCATCTTTACAGGTCTACCTAAAACATCAGTCAGACAACTACAGCTCATTCAGAACTCTGCTGCTCGAGTCCTCACTAAGACCAAAAAAGTGGACATCCGTCCAGCTCTGAGGTCTTTACACTGGCTGCCTGTCCGTCAGAGGATAGACTTTAAAGTTCTGATGCTGGTCTATAAAGCTCTGAATGGTTTAGGACCAAAATACATCAGTGACCTCCTGACCCAGTATGAACCTTCCAGATCCCTCAGGTCATCTGGATCCGGTCTTTTATCAGTTCCCAGAGTCAGAACCAGACACGGAGAAGCTGCATTCAGCTTTTATGCTCCTTATATCTGGAACAAACTCCCAGAAAGCCTCAGATCAGCTGAAACACTCAGTTTATTTAAATCCAGGTTGAAGACTCACCTGTTCTCAGCTGCATTTGAATAAAGCACCAAATCCACACTTTTAAGCTTAAATTTCAAAACTTACATTTAACTACTGATTTTATCTACTGTTCTGATCTGTTTTGATTTTATATACTGTTTTGTTTGTTTGTTTGTTAATTAGTTAGTTAGTTTGTTTGCTTGTTTTAATCAATTTTAAATCATGCTTTTTATTTGTTTTTGTTTCTAATGTCTCTGTAAAGCACTTTGAATCACCTTGTTGTTGAATTGTGCTATACAAATAAACTTGCCTTGCCTTGCCATCAGAAGGGCTCAAACCTCCTGCTGTTTCTACTGGACCATAAATTCTACTTTATGATCATCTTCAAAAATAAAAACGTGAGTTTATTTGTGAACTCTGTGAAATGTGTCTGATGTTTAGTTTGAACCAATCCTGTGTCAGCCGCAGCCACATCATTGCCACACATACAAATGGGTGCGTTCCTGTTTAGACCTGCTGGCTGTCAATGGGCTTCATTCCATTTCAGACTGCCGGTGGTCGGCTGTGATCTAAACTCAACATGGCTCCTGTGTTAGAAGAGCCTCTGATTTTAAACTTTGCACATTTAATAGTTTCTTTCCAACACTGTGGAGCTACCAGCCCAGTATATGTAGCCACAGTAGATGGAGTTATCAAGCTGACTGACAAACATCAGGACTCATGTGATCCCTACATGTGGACCTTTCACAGATGGATCCAAGTGCAGATTCAACTCTGCATCACATTTGACTTCAGCTGTTACACACTTTCTAGCTGTGTCACTTCCTGCTTTTTGGATCAGATAGTTTATTCATGTCCACAAATGTTTGGCTGCATGTTTTTATCATCTATATTTCCAGTCTTCATACAGCCAATATTTCATGTGAACTCCAACCTGCCAGCTGCCATCATGTTTTCAGGGTTCATTCAGTGTTGAAATGTAGGACAAACAGCAGCACATGTTCTCTAAATGTTTGCAGTCATTTTAAATGAAGCTGATACTACATGAGACATTTTCCATATTTACTGTCTTTGAACAGAGAATAATAAAGCCATCAAACATATACAGGCTGTGCAAATACAAACTTCTGTGGTGCATTTGATGACCTGCAGAGGAGAACAAGTCGGGCTTTTCAGCCCTAACACAACCTCTTTGTTCTCAATACTACAAAACCTTCAAAGGCTGATATGCAAGTTTGCATGAATCACCAACACAGTTGTATTTGTTTCTAGTATAATTATAAATAAGCTGATCAAATATCTGCTGACTGATTAGATCCAGTATCTATTACAGATGAACTGGATATCACAGCGCATGTTGTTAATCCGTCATATCAAACTAAACCGTGTTGCTGGTGTAAATATCCTCCAATAAAGTCAGATGAGGGCTGCTGTTGCCAGGTAACGATGATGTCACACTGGATCTTCTGATCTTTAGCATCGTAGCGCTCGGAGTCTGATGTTGGCTCATGTGTTGTTAAACACCAACATGACGTTCTACTAGTCAAGGCCTCACCTTCACCCACTGATGCTGATCACACAGACCCACTAATAGAACTGTTTTATCAGGGTTTGATGCAGCGTCAGCATTAATGTCACATTTAATCAGACCACATTTACATTACAAGCCCACTACAACCATATGGAACTCCAAAGTGTTCAAAATTAAATAAATAAATAAGTCATGATGAAATAAATAACTATGTGAATAAATAAGACACAGATATGTAATGTGAGAATGATATTGTGAAATAATTGAACACATTTTGAAAAAAAGATCATTATTGTGAAATATATTGCATTCTGCTATATAAATTTACTTATTATTGTGAAATATTATTTCATGATCATTATTTTTCACAATAACAGAGATTATTCCTGAGGCATTTTATTTATTCCCAGCCATTTTAAATCCAAAATGTCCTTTTTTTCAAAGTCAGTCTTTATTTCAAAATCCCGTTTTTCCCAATGGCCTATTTATTTCATTATTATTACACATTATTTGACCACGAGCAATCTTTTCTGGTTTGACGCTGTCTTTGTAGCCAGAAACCAGCTCTCTCCTCGGCTTCCTCCACTACACGCTTCCCCCACGCCAGTCTCCTCCGTCACTATAAAGGGGAGAGTCATGAGCTCCATCACCCTCACCTGTGCCGTCCAACACCAGCCTCCACTGCAGCAGGCCAGAGACCACACCCCTGCCACAATAAGTAAAAGTATATCCTTGCTGTACCCTTAATGCTAAATGTGCTAAATTAACCACTCCCTTTGCCCCTTTGGGATTATTCTTATGTCACTGGGATGTTGACCTTTGACCTTCACATTAGAGAGATGGGCAGACATAATTAGTGTATGAATTTTAAAGTAACAGGTAATAAAGAGAGTGTAGCAAATGTAGTCAGGTTTATTACTCTGTATCACACATGAGTGCCCGAGGGAGGCGGGGCTGACTGGGGAGACACAGGAAACAGAGAGACAGGGCTGACTCGACATGAAACGATGAAACGTGGGACACGGGAACAGAAACTAAACACAGGCTGAAATGAACACTGAGGGAGGGAGAACTAAGATTACTGAGAGCCTGATAAATAAGAAGAACAAAAACCAAGAAAAACAAGAGTCAAAGAAAACCAAAAACACAAAGCATTGGGCCAGGACCCACTGCTGTGACATTTATATGTGATAAAAACATTAAAAACTGCTCACATGTTGAAATCTTTCTACGTATACTTTAGGTTCAGCTCTCCAGCCTGGCATTTGGTTAAGCATGATTCAAACATTTGGTTTTGTTTAACTGGTTTTAATTATAGTTACTTTTTGTGAACATTTGTTGCAGCATTTAAAAATACATCATTTATTTTCAAACTTTTATTTGATTTAGAGCATCATATTTGACCAACGTAAATGTTTTAATTTCATATAAAATAACTGAAACAGTGGACTAAATATCTGAAATCTTTCCTTCCTTAAAAGTTATAATCCTACTTAAGTTATAGTGCAAACGCTTAAGCAACAAATATACTTGATGATAATTAATTAATATTTCCCTTTGATGTTGCAACTATGCGGTCACTTCTGTCTTTAAACAAAATAATATTTTCCAGTTACAGAAATCATAAAGTCCAAACTACACTGAAAAAAATATGTTGTTGGATTTACTTAATTCAATGGTGGACATTTGTTGCACACAGATGTTTTGCTTTGGCAGCAACTTAAACAATTGAGTTAAATTAACACAATTTATTCATGTTCAATAAGCCTGTGCAATTTGTGTTGATAAAATGTGACTTAAACATGTTTTGATGAAGTAATTTGAGCTCTTGGAATATTTTAATCCTTCACAATTTTCTCACTTTATCCCAACACCATTCGATAACTTTTACCCAATACTACTTGGTCACTTAAATACTACATGTTATCTTCAAATTACATTTTGCTATTATATTCTAGTATCAAATACACAATTTTCAAATGGAGGCCTTATAACACATTATATTGTTCTCTTCCAAGATGGTTGCTGGCATCCACCAGTAACCTTTCAAAACAAAATGTCTAATTTCACTGCATTGACAGTAGGTAAAGAATTAAACTGACATTACTCCTCCACTGAATCTACATAAATCAACAGTTAAATAATGTCAGTTCTTCCGTGTTCTCTGGAATCAATCACAGCAAAGAAATTAGACTGTTTCTTTTGAAAAATGTTGGGAAAGAACAAATCAAGATCAAAAATCAAGATTCAGTTAAACAACAATTATAACTAAACAATTTGAGATAATGTTAGTTTCCATTAACATTAAATTAGGTTACTGAATTGGCAAACACCTTCCTATCAACATTACCCATTTTACCCCAATAACTAAAGAAATTAGCACTTGCAGGTCAAAACCTTTATTCAAGGGATGCAAAAATAACATTGATACAGTGACTGTCAAAAATTACAGCACTGATCATACTGTGACATGTTGGTTCAAAACAGCACACTTAGAAATATTCAACGTTCTTTACTTCAACTGAATGAAACTGAAAACACCATTTCACACGACCCATATGGGATATTTAGACTGTATAACTGTTCACGCTACATCTCTTCACTAGTAAAAGAAAGAAAAAATACAAAGAGAAATTTAAAAATGCTGCCAAAATGCTGCACAGAGCAAAAGGAAAAACAAACAACAACCAAAAAATGGCCCTGACCTCATGGCAGTTGCAGTGTATATAAAAATGAACCCTGCGATCTGTTCCTGGAATTGAGCTTCAAAAATGCAGCAGAACAAGTGTGAGATTTAAATGTCTTCTCACCTAGAGCTGATCACCTTGCATGCATAACAGTGAGCTTTCCTTGCAGGAGCAGTTTTGTCTTAGTTGTGAGCTTTTCTTGTACCGGACTCTGCGCCCCAATTTTAGTGTCAGACCACACCTTCAGAGTATTCCATCAGAACCAACCACGACGCAAGAGGAACACTGATGACGTGCAACCCCATGACCCAATCTGGGGCAGTGATGTACCAGCGGAGTTCAAGTTGTGGACCACCGGACAGAAGGTCCTGCACTCACTGTTCCCATGGGTCGGAACTGGAAAAAACACGTTAAGAATTGAGACTCTTGACTACCGATTTGGACTTTTCCTGAACAGCTCAACAAAGATAAATAAGGCTCAGAATGAGGAAATCGACGCAATCAGAATAGTGGTCATGCAACACAGGGTCGCCCTGGACATGATTCTCGCTGAGAGAGGGGGCCTCTGTGTCTTATTCAACACCACTTGTTGCACCTATATCCCGGACAACGTGCACTCCTTGACCATGACCACCGCCCTAGACAAGTTGCGACAACTGAGTAATGCGCAGCAACAAGACTATGTCACGAACAATGAGGACTGGCTGACCTGGCTGCTGAGTGGCAGCTGGAAGACCCTCGTGATAAAAGGACTCGTACTGATAGGAGTTCTGCTTCTATTATTGTGCTTGTTTTCTACATGTGTCCTACCATGCATAAGATCCATGATTGACAAAATGGTACAGGCCACAGTAATTACCTATGTTGGACTGCCACTAGAAGATGAACCGGATGAAGAAGATTTAATATAGAAACACACACACACATACTGAATGATGCTACAATTGAAAATGTTATAAGCAAGTGATTGTTGGCTGATAATAAAGTATGATTAAGTGAAAAATATTAACATCAGGAGGGGATGTTAAAGAAGAAACGCTTTAATGAGTTTTATGTTGCATTAAAGTATATGTTCATATTTTACTCTTAATAGGAAAAGAACAAAATGTACTACTCGCTCTGTTTATAGAAAGAGGAAGTTCACCCTATGATATTTATACGAACTTAGACACACACACACACACACACACACACACACACACACACACACACACACACACACACACACACACACACACACACACACACATATGCAAAATTAGAGGAAACTGCTATGCTTGTTTCACCCTGCTATAAATAATAAACGACTACTGCAGCTCGGTGTGAGTCCTCTCTGAGCCCTCACCCGTGCAGCACGTTAACCGTCTCCAAGTGTCTCAGTGTTGTTTATTCACCTGACTGTTTGATAACTGTAAATCTCTGACAAGAGTTTATTTGTACCATCTTCACGTGAACACATTCAAGAACATAACAGATGAAGAAACATTAAAAACTTCCACACTACATGAAGCAAGAAAAATAGTTTATTCCTTTATGTAGAAAAAACAGAAACATCAAACATCTCCAAGACTCTCTTTGAAAGAACTAAAAACCTTTGTTCTCATGGTCCAATCATGAGTGAACTCCCCGATGAAGCCTTGTGTGCTAAAACATGTCAGAGTTTTAAAGGTTAAACATGAGTTTCCAAAACGTTTTGCTGGAGAACAATGAACTATTTGACTGAGTTTCAATCATTTACAGACGAGCAAAACCAGGACAGAGAAAAAAGGACAAAACTGACTCAGTAAAACAACAGAAAAGAAGATCCCATGTAGATCTGTATTATGTAGAAGTTCAGCCCAGCAACCAGTTCAGTTCAACACAAGTTTAAATGATTCTATCTGAACTCTGTGGAGCCTGATCTCAAGCTTTTAGAGTCTGACACAGAAACCAGAGGATCTTTCTGTGTCTTCAGATTCACTGTGATCCAGTGATGGGAGTGATTTCAGCCCTGAGTGATCGCGCTGATGTTTGCACAGAGCAGACAATGAGGTGAATGTTTGGGCACATTGGTAACAGTGAAACAGTTTATTAGTAACGTGGGATCGTTTGTGTGCAGAGTATGAACTGAGATTCCTGAAGCTCTTGTCACACTGGTCACAGCTGTAGTTTCCTTCCATGTGTGTACGTTCATGAATGTTACGATGACCTGACTGTGAGAAGCTTCTGTCACAGTGTCTGCACTTGTGTGGTTTCTCTCCTGTGTGGACTCGTTTGTGTGATTTAAGGTCCCTTGCAGTGGTGAAGGATGACCCACACTGATCACAGAGGTGCTTTTTAACCCCACTGTGAATCAGTTCATGTTGTTTTAAATCACTTGGTGTGGTGAAGCTTCTCCCACATTCTTTGCAGTATTTCAGTTTGTCTCCAGTGTGTCTACGTTGATGTACTTTTAGGGTCTTTTGCCGACTGAAAGTTTTTCCACAGAGGTCACAATGAAAGTCTTTCCCACCACCACAGTGATGACAGGGTTGAGAACTGGATCCATCTGTGTCGCTCTGCTTCTAAACAAAGACACAAAGACAGTGTAAGTCAGTCCTTCAACATTTGTATCCTGAACGTCGCCTGAAATAAAGAGCATCTCTGCAGACGTCCAACTACATTTGACTGTTTCAGTTAACACACTCAGTTTACTGGGCTGCAATAACTACAATACTACCACCATAATACTACAGTAATACTAAAATCATAACTGAAAGGAAAATCTGAATAATCACTCAGAGCTGCTTTTCCATGCAGTAGAATTGCTAACATGCTAACACAGTTTAATGAGCAGAGTTGTTCCAAACAGTCAGGCTAAAATGACAAGATAACAATATAAATACATACCTCACAGTAGCTGCACTTGTAGAGTCTCTTTCTGGTGTGGATCTGTTGGTGTTGTCTCAGGTAATGTGGAGATTTAAAAGTCTTCTCACACAGGTCACATTGATAAGGTCTCACCTCAGTGTGGGTAAACATGTGTCGTTGTAAGTCTGTGTGAGTTATAAACTCTTTGCCACACTGTTCACAGCAGTACACATCATGTCTGTTGTGAATGCGTAGGTGTGTATTTTGGTGCCCTCTCTGGCTGAAAGTTTTTCCACAGATGTCACAGCTGTATGGCTTAATTCCAGAGTGGGTAACTAGATGCTTCTGTAAGCTGCTACTGTGAGTAAAAGCTCTGCCACACTGATCACAGCTGTATGGCTTAATTCCAGAGTGGGTAACTAGATGACTCTGTAAGCTGCTACTGTGAGTAAAAGCTCTGCCACACTGATCACAGCTGTACGCTTTAACTCCACTGTGGATGAGTTGGTGTGTTTTTAGGTAACCCTTCCTGGAAAAAGAATTTCCACACAAGTCACAGCTGAACGGTCTCTCTCCAGTGTGGATGACCTGATACCGTTTTAGTTTAGCCCTCACAGTAAAACCCTTCCCACACTCGTCACAGCTGTATGGCTTAATTCCAGAGTGGGTAACTAGATGACTCTGTAAGCTGTTACTGTGAGTAAAAGCTCTGCCACACTGATCACAGCTGTACGCTTTAACTCCACTGTGGATGAGTTGGTGTGTTTTTAGGTGACCCTTCCTTGAAAAAGACTTTCCACACAAGTCACAGCTGAACGGTCTCTCTCCAGTGTGGATGACCTGATGCTGTTTTAGTTTAGCCCTCACAGTAAAACCCTTCCCACACTCGTCACAGGTGTGTTTTTTCTCTCCCTTTCCTCTGTGAGGTTTGTCGGCCTCCTGAGAGCGCTGACTTCTGGCTCCATGTTGGTCCTGCAGTGACAGAGATACAAACAGAGGCAGTGAGTGAAATGCAGTCGTGGAACAAACTCAACCTTCAAACTCCATTAACACTAGTTTTAAACCTGAAGGTGGAGCGTGGCACCAAACACCTTAAAGGTCTCTTATCCCCACCTGCTGGTAGTTCTAACACATTACATCCAACCTGCTGTTAAAGATAATTCATGACTGTTCAAACACTAAAATCATGCACACACACACACACACACACACACACACACACACACACACACACACACACACACACATTATTTTATAATTTAGATTATTTTGTTGTTTCCTATTACATATTTCTATAATTTGTATAGATTTATACAGAATTATTCAGTGATAATAAATCCTATGTTTGTTTATTCTAAAGGAACCCCGTTAGCTTCCACAACAGATGTTGCTCGTCTTCCGTCAAATACTCACATAAAATATTACACAATAAAGTGGATTCAAGATATCCACATAATTTCACTCTTACATCCACAGTGAGGTTTCACAATTGTTCAAATATAAGCAATCAATAATAATAATAATAATATCAATAACATTGAGGCACATTACACAAATTTCAAAAACAAATCGTGTCTTACAATATTTACAACAACTAAAAGCTCTGTAAATCGGCTTTTAAGTGTTCATTGAAGTTTTGAATAATTCTCTAATTTTTTAAGGCAACTTATTCCACTTAAAAGTTGCTCTAAATGTAACAGTTTTACAAAACGTTACTTTTAACTCGAGCATTTACTAAATTGCAGCTTGTTGAAAACTGTGTAATATGATGATGTATTTCATCTGGATACTGCAGCTGAGCAGAATAAATGTGGTGTGTTTAACAGAATTGCTTTCTTTAGAACTACAAGTAAGCCATAGAATATTTTAGCCTGTACAGGAAGCCAAGAAAGGTTATTATGCATTTTATCAATATTAGTATAGTATGAACATCTTCACACTAATCTGGACGCCTTATTCTGGACTAACTGAAGTCTGTTAAGATCTGTCTTATTAGCTGCTGACCAAATGATTGAACAATACTCCAGATGAGACATTACTAGTGCATTAATGACATCTTTCATAATGAAGAAGTGATACACAAAGAGCATTTCATAGCCATAGCTATGCCTTGTCGGCAGAGTTATGTGACATTAGTGATGTTTGTACTTTCAGCGTTAACTTGGTTTTAAAGCCTTTAAAATATACGCCGTTCAATAGTCGACCTTAATCTGACAGAGAATGTGATGATTTTGTGGATAATTAAAGTCAGTCATATATCCACAAACACAACAAGCTGAAAGTCAGTGATGCTGCTCTGTTAGCAGTCCTGAACATCACGGCACAAGCAGGATCCACTGCACTGTTAATGTTAGCTGTGTTATATTGCTGCCTCTGTTCGGTGGTGTCGAGCCAAACGCACTTTAACGTGTGTTTGAACGAGCTGACGGTTCACTCGTTAAGCTGAAAGAAAGATGCTTTAATCACAGCAGTCACACATGTGTCCACTGCACCATCTGGAACTCTTCTTGTTTACACTCGTAATAACACAAACACTAAATCCTGCTTCTCTGGTGCTGTTGTGTAGCAGTGTGTACACCTGAGACTGTCACCTGTCTGTCTGTCCTGCACTCTCTCTGTTTCTTTCTCTCTGATTGTGGAATAAAAGTATGAACATGTGTTTATAAGTTACACTTGTGTTTGAATCCTGCAGCTTATCACACATTTGATTTCCATGTGTGACGACTGCAAGTGTCCAGAGTGAGGACAGACTGAGGGACCCACTGCTGCACATCATCTGTGAGGCTTTGCAGCCCTGATGATCCACCAGGACAAACTCAGCAGTGTGTGAGGAAGAGGAGGAGGAAGAGCCAGCAGCAGCTGACAGATGGAGAGAATAGACAGACTGTTCCCTGTTTGTGAAGGACTGCTAGGAAAGTTTAACATAACTGTCTGTGCTGAATCAGTCTTATTAGGTAATGTTCAAATAATGTGATCATCCCAGTGTTTTCAGTGTGGGAGAAAGTACTCAGGGCCTCCAAGTTACACACTATGAAAGGCAGCAACAAGTTTAATGTTCAGAAACCTAAAGTCTGTATCAGCAGCAGGATGGAGCTAAAAATAAATGTTGGTTTCAGTTCTATGAAGCTTTGAGTATTTTGGATCAGTAGCTGCTGTGTTTGTTGCATCATATTGCTGTAACTGTTTATATGCTTTATATATTCTGAGCTAAGTTGATCTATAGTGTTACATGATACACTCTCAGAAATAATATAAATATATATATATAAATAACTGTTAGTATCATGGTTGCTAGGCAACCTGGGCAGCGCGACGGAGGCTAGACGTCCCATTTCACGAGCCTACGAGCCTCGCACTTCGGCCTTAGCGGTCTTTGAGTACGTGGCCCTTGAGGACTTTAAAGCTGCAGAACCTGAATCGGGATACAGCCATGATGATCTCCAGCCTCGTGCTCGCCAACATTCTCACCTGAGTTAAGAAGACGATCACTGAAATGGTCTCAGCAGGTCCTTTGATGACAGCAATGAAATGCAGTGGTAAGGCTTTTTGGGGATTAAGTTCGTTTTCATGGCAAAGAAGGACGATGCAGTTCATCTGATCACTCCTCATAACATTCTGGAGTGCAGGCAAAATGCTATTATAAAAACTTAAGCAGCAACTTCTCCAGGTTCCAATATTTATGCAATTCTCAAACCTTTTGGCCACGACTGTATAACCTCTTCTGAAGTTTAGTGGATATTATACATGGTTATGCTCAGGATGTGTCGGCCAGTTTCCACTGGAAACGCCTTTTGGTTAAACTGTCAGCGAGGAATTTGCATTTGCACTGTTACATTTTTATATAACTTTAATGCACATAAACAACAGCTGCTTGTTTCAGTGAAAATACATTGATGGGTTTTTAATAAAGTTGTGCAGCTGTAAAGTATTTTGTCTGCTGTCAATTCTATCGTCAGCTACATCGTTATGGCAAATGTTCAAATGTATATGGTGATAAATATCTTTGGTCATATGGTCCTGCTCTGTCTGTCACCTTCTGTGTTGAGCTCATTGTTTCCTCTGTAGTGGCTGAGCTGAGTCCAAGTAGCTGAAAATGTTCCTCTGCTGCTCTGTCAGACTCTCCTCCTCCTGCTGATCAGCTGGGACACAAAACAGATCTTTGTTAGGCTCCACACTGCACTGAAGAGTCAAAGTGTCTCATATGTTCATCTGACAAGTAAAAGAACACATTTTTGTTTCCCGAGGTGGGCAACTTGTTGGAAACAAACACAAAAGGTTTGAGCACTGATACCTGCCATTGCTGCCATTGAAAGATGCAACGCCAGCAATGTGGATTGTCAAGACTCAAACCAATCATCAAGCAAAGACAACAGGGATCATTTGTTTCTGTTTATTTAGCATTCACAGCATTTGTAGTTGCCTTCTGTGCAGGGGAAGTCCACGCACACTGTGTGGTACCGCCATCCGCAGAAGGTGCATTCAACCTCTGTAAGAGAAACGAGATCGTCTGAGACTGAAATGATATTCACTAAAGAAATGGTGATTTGTAAAACTTCAAGTGTATGATAAGGTGAAAACAAATACACAACTGCATGTCATGTAGTTGAAGGTTTTTTTTCCTTTGGAAGACCGGAAAACACTGAAAGTTACAAATTAGTCCTTTATTTATCCAGGTAAAAAAAAAATCTCATTGAGATTAAAAATCTCATTTCCAAGAGAGACCTGGCGTCATGGCAACACAAGTCACATACCACACAGGTATATAACATTTAAAACAAACACAATATCCCAACATGTGTAACAAATGTATTGTGCTTGAAACAAATTCAGAATAGGTGATAAAGCAGCTGCACATGTGTGTCACGAGTAAATCTGGCTGTATAACAAACAGAAACAAGTGATGCTGACGTCTTTGCTCAATGGTTGGTTTGAGTCTTTACAATCCACATTGCTGCCATCTTTCAATATGTTGAATGCACCAGTGTAAGTGCAGCCACTCAGACTCAATGTGTTCATAGAAACAGGTGCAGATGTGTCACGAGTTCATCCAGCAGTAGCTATGGCACTTGGCCACAGGGGGCAGCAGTGGACTGACCTGCATTTGAGACTGCTCCAGCTGCTCTGTGACAGTCAGTAGATCTGCTACAAATTGCAGATCATATGCAAGTTTTGGAAATGACATTATAAATATTCCTAACTCAGCCACGGCAGCATTGTTGATGTATTACCTATATACTACAAATTATTCCACCTGCTGAAAAGTGGATCTAATGTGGGCGGACTCACACTTAGCAAATAAACCTGTGATGTGAGAATGTAATCAAACTGTTGATCAGAGGCAAAGTAATTTAAAGTTTATGATGCTATCGTCTAATGTTAGCTGACATGATGTTAGCTTGTAAACTTATGTTGTTGTCTGGGTCTCATGTCTGATCTGATGATAATAACTGTGACAACACAGAGATTAAATAAAGGACGTTGGTGGGACTTCTTATGTTAGAACTATAACTTCAGTTAAGGAGTGAGACGTAAGGTGACAAGGAGAATGAAGAGAATGAGAAAGAAGTAACTGGGAAGAGAAAATGAAAACACAAATTTGAAATGATCAAATTTGTGTTAACAGATGATGGTGATTTTAAAAATTCAAGTAATTTAAAGGTTTTATCCTATTTGTTGTTGTTTTTTTTCATATTCTTCTATTTGCAAGAGGTTATTAATAAAACAGGTTCTCTTTCTGGTTTCTCATTTTGGACACACTCTCTACAGCTTATCACATCCAAAATGGCGGATGTCAAGTACAAAACCTCGACAGAAACAATCAGCAAGAATTTTAGCATCAGTCCAAAATAAAACT
Source organism: Rhamphochromis sp. 'chilingali' (assembly GCF_963969265.1). Classification (NCBI taxonomy): domain Eukaryota; kingdom Metazoa; phylum Chordata; class Actinopteri; order Cichliformes; family Cichlidae; genus Rhamphochromis; species Rhamphochromis sp. 'chilingali'. The sequence goes on from NC_137929.1 coordinate 5,816,197, forward strand.
GTCCAACTACAGAGTTTTAAAATCCAACTAAACTATGAACAGAGATCTTTTACAAATAGGCTATTTATGAGATGACAGTGGTAACAAAAACGTACACATCCGCGCACACAGACAAAATGGCGGGAGAGCGTTTAACGGTCGACCTCATGAGTCCGTTACCGTGAACTATGGAGCGGCAGATTTGTGCTGGAACTGAGCTGCACACAGCTGATGTTAGCCAGGAAACATTACACACTGCTAACGTTACCTTCACACGGAGCTCCACACGGAGACGATCAGCGTCAGGCACAAACACCAAGTTCAGAAAAGAGGAACTTTGAGCAGGAAGGAAAGAGTCAGAGCGGCGTTTGAGGACACGTTTACAACCACGAACATCAGAATCTGTCTGTGCTGCATTCAAGTGCAAGTTGGAAACTCACTAATCTCTGTCATGTTGTCCAAAGATGATTTATTTCTGCTGGTTTTCTTGTTTGAAACACAAACATGTGTCAGCACTTTGTTGTTCTTCACCCTGCAGCATTTGAATATTTCAGGAGTAAACTGATCATAAATTCATGAAGTCATGAATGAAAGTGCAGACTGAGAGTGGATCACATGATGTTTAAGGTGTGTCATGTGACATGTTCAGTATTGTCACACATGTCTAGATTGTCCCTGATATCATAGCTGCTCAAACACGGATGATTATATTTGAAGAATTATTCCTGATGGCAGCAAAGTTTGAATGGAGCTCTCTGTCTGTGCTGATTTGTCGCCCTCTGGAGGTCAAAGCACAAACTGCATGATGTCAATGTAACCACCACGGTGACAGGAAGTGTTTTTAAATGATGAAATATGTCAGTGATGCTGATAGTGTGTTCATCACAGACGTTCAGGCTTCGTGTTGACATGAATCAAAGTTAATGTCATTATGGACCAAGGACAGTACTCTGGGTCTCCTGCAGAACAACTCGAGCTGTGATACCTGAATGAAGAGCCTCTGCTGCTTTAAAGAAGGAGGCTCGAGGCAGCGGTGAGGTGCAGACCAACCAGCTTTTATTCAGCAACTTTAACAGAAGGATCAGAAAAATAAAACTATACAACACAGTGATGCTGACTGAAGCCACAGCATTAAACTAAACAAGCATCGGATCATCTTTAACAACATCTAATAAATAATGACAACTATTTAATCCTGTATTTCCTACAATAAAGCCTGTTCAGATATTTGTTGCTGATGGAAATGTAAAAGGCTCCCAGGAACCAAAGGACAAAAACAGAGGCAACAGTCACAGCTGCAAAGGATCCCCTAACACATAAACTGGTTCGAAGATATTTTCTAGCTCTGCAGAGGAGCTTGATTGCACGGACAGTAAAAAGTGGATTCAATAACAGCAGCGAGCGCTGAGTGATATAACGGTGCTGCGAGCAGCAGTGCAAAGGCTCACACAGAGACAGCAGCTACACTGTGTGTGGATGTGATCCACAGTCACAGCTGTGGGTTTCAGTCAGTGTGTCTCTAACTTCATGGTCACATTTCAAAGCTTATTGGAGCCAGAAGATGTTCAAGTAAAAGATTTATTGCTGTACTCGTCTACCAGGATAACAGGAGGTTCATAAAGCTGTGTAATACTTCAGCTTTACATCATGGAGTAGTAGTTGTGTCCCTTTGTGTTCATTAGTGTGTTCACACGTCTACTTTAACTTCACTCTGTAATGAAAGGATTCAAATCCCTGATAAATACATACATGCTGACTCTGAGTCTCAGTGAAGGAGGAAAGGATGGATGAAGGCAGCCTAGTGTGGGTCATGTGTGTCCAGCAGTCATCCAGGGCCTGGATCCATCTGTAACAGGAAGACAAAGTCCAGCCTGTAATCATCCTATCAGGCACAGCGTTTCCATCCAGCATCCTGACTACGCTAACAACCCGTCAAACGTCTCCTCTGGTCCACAGAAGTCACACTTCCTGTGTCATGTTTACCTTTTTAAGTGTGCTATTCAAGCCTGTGTGACCAACTCTGACTCTCCAGATTCCATCCTGGTCTCTGCTGCAGCTTCTTCTACACGACTGTTTTCTGTATAATAATATCTGCCTTTCCCGTCTCTGTCCCAGTGTGCCTGCCACTCGTCCTTCATCTTTACCTTCATTATACTCTTCACCTCACTTTTACTGTATTTTATAGTCAAACCTGCACGACTTCTTCTTGCTGCACCTTTTTAAACTTATCGTCCTGTTCATTGCATCAACACCGATATTCACAGGGAGCCATAAGAAATCCACTTCTATCCCTCTGTGTTTGATTCTATACAGTAAATGAAGTATATCAAAAACAATATGTTGCCTAGAGTCTGAAGACATATCACCTGTGCTCACTAGCACGCTGCTAGAGTCCCAGCAAACCACATACCTGCATATTAGTGCGTCCTCCACACAGTTCAAGCCAGTAACATCACTACCAGCTCCCAGTATAAACTGCCACATCATCTGTAATTCTTTTACTCATCACCAAACTTATTTGTGGGAGAACAAATGCAGCAGCCGTTCTTTTATCTGACAGTGTTGACGCATCAGTAAATATCCTCACATGACCTGAGGACTTTCCCACTATATGAACCTGCTTTTAGTCGCCCCTCCTCCCTCGCCACAAGCTTCCTTTACAACATAACTTATAAAAAACAACTTTATTGACAATCAGCAATAACAATTACAGACAGTCTAGAAGAAGAATCACATGATCAAGGAGCAGAAGTTTATGGTTTTAATAGCTTTTACATTTTGGGAAAGTTTTAAAAACATTGTTTGGTTTTCTTTCTAAAGCGTTGAAAGGACGGCTTTGCATCAGAACAGTAAGATCAGCAAATGAATCCATTAAAGTTCTTTTGCCTTGTTTGCAAAAGAAGCCAAACAACATTTGTGTTACAAAGAGAGACTTCAGAACAGATCAAAGATCACAAACATCAGGCACTGATGGAAACAGCCAAACACAGAAACAGAGGCACCAGCAGGTGAAGGAGGCCTGTTGTAGAAATGACTCTGAGTGCTCAGGTAGAAACGCATGAAGAACCAGTGCGTCTAATATTTGGAGACCAATCTGTGTTTGAGTGTCCTGGATGAAACACAAATCATGTTGCAGAGCGAGGACGTCGTCTTTCCTCCCGAGTGTGTAACTACAGGACGTGTGCAGAAGGTTTAATCGTCCTCCTGACAGTTACTGATGAACGAGTCCTTCAGGGAGGCTACTATTTATTCAAGTTTTTAAGGTATCTAATATTTTGATTCCTAATTTCAATGATCTAAATACTTTAAGAATTAGATGTTGGTTTGTCAATTGAAAGTGTGTAGATCTTGCATTATTATGGTGTTATATTATGATTATACATTCAAAGACATAAAATGGTCTTAAAATGACAATGACATAACTTGTCGCAATTGTTTATGGGGCAATATACCGACCAACAAAAAGTCGTTATCGTAACAGGCCTTCAAAACACACAGTTTTATGATTGATAAATTAAAAAAATAAATACATTTAATTTCTCTGAGATTCTCTAATATTCAGTTACAGTTCACAACACAGCTACCCGTACATGCAGTATTATACTGTAAATATAAATCTCTGCATTTAGCATCCCACTAGAAGCGTCACAGTTACTGCCTCTTTTTTTTTTTTTACAAATACCTGTACTATTACTAACACATTTACTGTTTTACTTTTAGCCTGTGGATACAAATGCAGATTTCCTTAATGTAAGTTGTGCATTTTAATTACATCATGTTATTTTTATTATAATTTATTTATTTATTTTATTTTACATTCAAATATTTCAAGCTTCTTGGTTAAAGAAGCTTGATTGCTAGTAGGTAAAGAATAGTTCACCTATAATTCATATTCCCAATTAATGTCTCACCTCTGATTGAATGCCTTTGTTTGTTTTCCTATAACAAAACATTTTTGCTGGATATATATGGTGAATTTATATGCATAGATACAGTCGTAGTGCTTGACACATGCAAACAGCAGTAGATGTACTAAAAAGGAAATAATTACAATCATGATGTTGATTGCTGATGTCAGTATATATATTTTAGAGGAATGTTTTGTTTTTCACCCAAAATAACTATATTGCTTCAGAAGAGATTTATTACCCTACCGGACTCTTATATATTGTTCTGTTTTTTGTTTGTTTTTGTTATTTTCAGGTTCAATGGTGCGTGTTCTTCTAATGGCCGCCTTCCCACTGGAGGTTTTGATCCACAGCAATTTAAAAGGTAATCAGCTTTGAAAGTCAGTTCAAATGGTTAGCTAATAGTACTTTAAAAAGCCTACAACTCTGTCACCAGTTTCTTTACCGAAAATTACCCATAAAAGTATCGCTCAATAGCATATATTGTAGTTCAAATGTTTAGTTGTACAAATATCAAATTTTTGGAAATCTAAAACTAGTCAAACACTCAAATGTTCATGCTTTTTATAGGAGGACAGAGCAAAACGGACATCGGCGCAGAGTGAAGAACTGCCCTTGATAAGGACACTATGACAGCCATATATAGTATGTGAAGACTTTCTGTGTATCTAAAATTGCATACACCACAAGTAACTTACTTTGCAACCATTAAAATAGGTTGTAAAGTAAGTTACCAATACAAATAGGTGATGATGCATTGTAGTGGTTGGTCTCAGACAAAGAAGGTCAACAGATTTATGAATGCTGGAAGGTAAGGAGAGACGACCAAAAGGGGTGTTAGCATTACTGTAATGTGAACTGGATAGACTTCCCATCTAGGAAAAAAAAAGAGGTAAAATTATGCGTAAAATATATCTGTATTAATATCTGTATCTGTATAAACAGAAATATCTGTTTGCTAAATGAAGCCAGCTAACATAAATCACATTTTTATTTTAACTCTGATAAAAGTAATAGAACTGTGACTTTTGTTTGTTACAGTGGGGGTAAGGAAGGGGTTTCCCAGCGTGTCCAGAAGGGCTTTGAGGATTGCAGTGAAAGCTGGGGGAACTGAGACTGTGTGTGTGTATATATATATATATATATATATATATATATATATATATATATATATATATATATATATATATATATATATATATACACACACACATATATGTATATGTGTGTGTGTTTCTTTTAGAATGTTTAAGTATGTAATGAGAATAAACTTATAAAATGAATATTCCTTGCTTGATTGATATGCTATATGTATGTTTTAAACATCAAATAAAGATTTCTTTCAGATGTTACATGTGAATGTGTTTTCTTAGAAATATATGAAGGGTTAAATTTATATTTTTTTGAATGATTTTAAATACATTTAAATTGTATTTTGAAATATATTTTATTAATATATTTCAAAATATACAAAAAATGGCCAAAAAATATATGTGCTAAAATACATTTCAAAATATATAAATATATTTCAAAATGTATTTTAAAATATATTTTTTTACCGTATGGGCAAAGCTACACCAGAGGGTTGTGCTGTGTAACAGGTTGGTGCAGGTGGTGTTATCTACATTTGAACATTAGGCAACAGTCTCATGAAGACACTTTCTATTGTTCACTAAAGACCAACAATAACAGAGACAAAGGGAGAGCAGCAGAACTAGTGCTAACAATTAGCACTGCTAGCCTGCCCACCAACACCAGCTAATGTTCTAAAAACGATGATCAATGATTTTGCTGTAACGGCTCCAGCTGTCTGTGTCAGGGACACGTTGGAGATGAAGTGAGTGATCCAGTGACAAAGGTTTGGAAACCTGCAGTCAGCTGAGACTAAAGGAGTCACCTGACCGAGAGTCCAAATGTTTCACTGAGAACGTCCAGATGAACAGAATCAACCTTTGGGATAATCTGTTCCACACATCCATGTTTCACTTACTGCATTATATTTCCTCATTGCTGTGCACACAGGCCTGTGGCTTATAACCAACTCCAAGTTCAGACTCAGAGGCTGCTGAAGCTGTTTTCTGGAACAGAGACGTGTTGGATATAAAACCAACTCTTCTTTATGTGTCAGCACTGAGGAAAGGAGCAGCTTCGTTTCTAAGTGTATGAAGGACTGTAGCAGTGTGTGTGTGAGCTTTATTTCACAGACAGAATCATGTCAAAAACACAACTTCAGGTAAAAACAATACAAAATCAAAGAGTCTGATCAGAAGGATTAAACAGAGGAGTGTGGGACTGTTTTTAACAGACAGCAGGTTAAGCCAGGCTGGAGGAGTAAACTGAGCCTCGGTGTGAGCAGCAGTGTGTTTGACAGGAAGCTGAGATAAACAGTCTGGAGCCCATTTAGTGCTTCATATGAAAGTGTGAGGATTTGAAAGCAAATCTAAAATCAAGCAGGAGTCAGTGTGAGAATGATTTGTGCTTTTCCTCAGTCAGATGCTGGGAGTTTCAGTTCATCCATATTCAGCGTGCTGTGCTTTGTGTAACAGGAGAATATGACAGTATAAATCAAGTCTTCATGTCACTGAAAGCCTCCACAGTCTGCTATGGAGGTGCATCAGTTTGGATTTACAAGAAGAACATTTCTTAAACCTGCCACAAGATGGCGCTCCAACAGAAGGGATGTCCACAGTGTAACACAGACACACACATACTGTGTGAATGTGTGAGTGAATGGGCTTTCAACACAAGGCTTCTGCTGCTACCTTTAATTACATAATTAGCTAACAAGAACAAACTGTTAATTACCACCAAAGAACGGCTCCAGATTTTAGCTGCTGACCATTTTGTGAAACGTTGATTACATCAGCTTATTGTTGATTTTTCAACCTTAATATCAGCTGCTTTAAAGGAGCCTCGTTCTCTCGCAGTAACACTTTTCTTCACTAGATGCAGTGCAGGCACAGTCTGTGTTTCTAAACTACACACTAATGTTCATTGTTGTGCAGCTAAATCCTCCCTCTGGATGGGAAGAATCCCTGTCAGGCTTCAAACACCTGGCTTGGTGTTCTGGAGCTAATGTGTCACCTGTGAGGACTCTGAGATGAACACACAGCAGACACTTCAGTTCTCCGTCTGTGTGTCCTCAGTTTCCCAGCATGCCTTGGCTGTGGTGGTGGAGGTGAATGAGGGGGAACATGCTGCTCTGTCAGCACTCAGGTTTCATACCTGGTGATCTCAGAGGACAAAGCGGCGTTACAGCAGCGCACGTTGATGAGACCTGATGCTCTGAACAGTTCAGACTTCAGCCTCACTCTGAGAAAACAAACGACTGACTGTCAGCAGCAACTACACCTGCTCCATCAGTGACGGAGAGAAGAACTGAGACTGAGAGACATACAGCTGCAGGTCAAAGGTCAGAAACGCCCGCTCTTTGTACGGGTCAGGAGTTAGTACTGCAGAGGTCAGAGGTCAGCTTGCTGACAAACCATTTGAAACAGTTTGGAGCTAAAAGCACAACAGCAGAGGAAAGAAGAGACACTGCAGAGATGATGCAAAATATTGTGTTTTGTTCTCAGCTGTCAAAAAGTGTAACACACGTGTTCCAGCACAGCCTTTGTGTACTTTCACTTCTCCATACTGTCCATTGGAAATCCTGTTTGTTACTTTTTGATTTCAGTCCATGTGTCCAAAGCAAACTTCTGTCCCACACTTTCTCTGCTGACTCTTCACCGATGCTCAGATGATCTCAGATGATTTCACCAGAACTCATCAAAATTCGGGCTCCACAGAAACCCAGACGTCACTAAACAAGCGTAACAAGCAAAGTGAAAACTGGTCGTTCAGCTTTATTGACCAAAGATAAGCTCACATGTCACCTCATGACACAGACACTTATTTCCACAGCATGCACGAGGACTGACAATAAGTGTCTATAAAGCCACTTCTATCTGCCACACCTGTGCTTCTGTCATGGTTGCTCTCCTCTCACTCTGTCATTTATCCACAGTCTGCCTCCCTCTGCTCCGTCAGCTGACGTCCTCTCTACACCACCTGCTGTGTTTTATCCTGCAAAAACACATTTAAGAAGCGTTGCACCGAGTAACGGGAGTAACTGCTATAAAATCCATTTAAAGGAGGTGGTGCTGAGTGCTGTGACTGGGGTCCCACCACTGACATCACGGGTGGAGGACATGTTGGAAAACTGCTACAAAGTGCTGTGCAGCCAGCAGAGCTTACAGTCTGTCCTGTGTGTCATACAGGCTCTCACACTTAGTGTTTCTGTGACACATTGAAGAGAAGTTTGTGTTGTTCACAGTTGTGCTTGTACTGAGTGACAGCTGACATGACCTAACAGGAATAATGTGTCTGTGCTGAATGAGAAGTAACACACAATGAAGTCTTGATGCATCTCAATCATCCAGGAAAGTGAGTCTGTTGCTTCTGTTCATCTGGACGCAGCGTTTTGTGGGAGAAACGTGTCGTCATCATCAGGTGACGTCTTCAGTCTCAGCTGCAGGTTTCAGTCTTACAAACAGGACATTTGCATAAAGACTGAAAGCAGCTGCAGGAACGATGGGCTGGGAGCTCCGTTCCTTCATCTTAATTATGCAGATTCTCAGGACCATTGATCAACAACCACTGATCCATGTCCATGAGTCCCATTCACAGAGATGTGGGAATGGCTGCAGTCACAGCATGTAAGATGGAAATAAATGAGAAGTATTTAGCTGAAGTGGATTTGATTTATGTTACTTCTTTTTTAACTTGTAGTTCTACATTGGAAGATTATTGTGATATTGAAATATAAAAATACATTTATATTCTATTATTTTCTCAAAATAAGCGTCACACTCGTGGAAGCCGGTGTAGCCGCCGAAACGCCTGCATTTATGGAGACTTTCAGCCCCAGGTAGGCCAGTTATGGATCTTCGGATCCACATTATGTCAGCAGCTGTTCTCCACCGTGAACTGTGTTCAAACAAACACGCTCACGCCTCACAGACGACAGCTTACAGTCCTGTAGAGATAAAGTGACTTCGTACAGCCCCGACCTGCAGACGCTGTGCGCAGAGGTTCAGGAGCAGAAGTCCCGTTGTAAACATATCACGGCAGACCCGACGATGTTTGCATGAACGCGCTTTTCAGCATCTCTTTATTGACCACTTTACACACACGGTTGCTGTGCGCACACAGCCGGCTGTAGCTTTGCAGCTCACAGCCCGACACACACCAACAACAGCAGAGAGAGCACAGACGTTAAGGCGTGATTGCGGGTGCCGCTCAGGTGCGTCCGCCTCCCCTGCAGCGGCGCTGCAGACCACGCCCACCACAGTCAGGTCAAGGCTCCAAAAGCCCAAAGGTGATATAACAGTTTGTGTTTGCTACATGGATCATTGTAGTTCAGCTGTTTGAGTGAGTTAGTGTTTTTGTGTCTCTCTGTGTGTGTGACTTCCAACTGTTTCTAACAGCATCCTTAGTCATAAAATGGTAATCTACCCCACACCCAATATATGGTTCACTTCCTGTATTGGTTCAGCGTGCACAACACAGTGAAGCCACTAAAGGGCAGGAAGCTGACCACACAAGAAACAGAATCTTCACAGAGATGTGTCGACAATAATCCTCCCCCAGCACAGAGTGGGTGGAGAGGTGGTCAGGATCAAAGGAATGTCTTGATCCTACAGATTGAACTAAGACCTGTAAAATTTAAGAAACACATTGATCACATTCAACAATTAGACTCAACAGGGGCCATTAGGAAAGCCACAATGTTCATAGAGGGGCCATGCAGCTCACACTTGACTGTGACTCCTGACCAGGGCTGGACTGGGACAAAAAATGGGCCCGGGCATTTTGACTGGAGACCGGCCCACCAGGTATTATATGTAATACTCTGATGAATATCAGTGGTATTTATTTTGTGTTTTTCATGAGAATAAGTCGAAGAGAAAATAACATTTTGAGGTTAAGAGTGGTATAAATATGTGATATAAATGTTTGTATTAAATTGCATAAATAGTGTGTGGAAAAATCAGTTACGTTAAAAAAAACATAATTTCATGGAATGTGAATGTCTGTTAAAAGAGAAGAGGTGTAATTTGTTTGTATGCTACGTCACGAGAGGTCATGACTTGCAGATGACTTCCGGGGGAAAAGAAGTCGAGAGGAAGGACGGAGAAAGAGAGGGAAAAAAGGAGGATTACTAAAATGGCATAGACAAAGCACGGGCTTCGGGACTGCTTATGTCACCAAAGTTGTTCGGCAACAACGCATTACCCGCCTGCGGACTTCCCGGTAATCATTCGGAGTGTTTGAGCTGGGTTTCCCGTACCTTTTGTGCTGGAGAAAGCACGGGGCACGTTTGGCTACGTTGGCTAGCTGGAGCTAGGCTAACGCCACGGTCCTGGCTAACGGAGATTCCGCCGGAGCGGAGAGACGGAGTTTTGAGAGTTGTCTCGGGAGAGAGTCGCTAACCGTGGATGATTCGCTGCTATCTAAGGAACCGGAGATTCGTTGCTCGCTGCCGCGAGTGGAGACGGTTGCTACCACAAAGAGCGAGTTATTCATCGGAGGAGGTCGAGACGTCACGGATACTCGGAGGTATTGTTGTTATTATTAAGAGCTCCAACTAAAGCGCGCCAACAACAAAAATAGACTAAGAGTGCACTCTGGGGAAAGAATAACATTGGACAGGTTAAGGGCAAAAATACTAAAATCTATCCCCGGGGTTTATTGTATGTTTTGTATATGTGTTTTTTTCATGAAGGAAAAAGGGTTGGATGTGAATTTCCTGCAATTTATTAACCCTTTAAGACCTACCATAGAACCAAGTCCGCCAGAGCTTATATTATATTTTTACATGCTGTGTAGCCATTTTTGGGAGCATTTCAAGTTGCTATACATCAATACAACCATAATATACCAAACTTTAATAATATGTCTGCATTAGGTGCATAGTAATTACATAAATTGCAAAAAAAGTGCAATAAACTACAAAAAAATTGAAAATCGTTTTTGTTTTTTTAACATATATTTCTAGTTAGAGAAATTTAAGAGGCTTATCCCTCAAAACTGTAAATACAAAAAAGTTGCACAAACTAGTTTCCCACCACAGGAAATTTATTTTAAGTGTCTTCATAGTTTTATTTTTGAAATACACCAATTTTTATATACTGCAGGAAAAACGAAAATAAATATTATAGTGCAAATTTGCAAAATAACAGCATATGCATCAAAATAAACTATTTCCAGCAGTGCAATATGAGTCCTAAGCATCCCAGAAACGACACAGAAAGTCATGAAGTCAAACATAACTTTTAAAAACACAAGTATAAGCTCATGAGGTCACGATGGTAAAAAAAACTAATTTCCGCAAAATGACGCCACTTCCGGTTTCGGGCAGGTCATGCGGTCATGTGATAGTTCGCGCTGATGGACGTAGGAAGTGTTACAAACATCGGATCGGCGAAGCGTGTTTCTGGAATATCATGTTTTTGTTGCTGCAAGTGATTTTTATGCAGTTTTTGCAAAGCTTTATGTGGAAGGAAACTGTGACCTAGGACAAGCATAAGATGTAAGTACAACTCCTCCAGTTTCATATGCAAAAAAAATGATTGCACTAGCTTATGTGGTTGCAGAGCTACCGGGATTTAAAAATAGTTACGCAAAACAGAGCGTGCCCGCTCCGATCGGCTGTAAAGGGTTAATACATTTTCTAACCCTGAGATCCTGTGTTGGGTTTATTGCATGGTGTCTTATCATTTGAGTATTCAGATGTATTAGCCTTAATCGGTTAAGTGTATTTCCTTAGCCTCCGCTTGTCTGTGTAGACACGAGAATCATATGAACCCTAGACTGATATTTATTTTTCGAGATGTATCTTTTATCACAGAATGTTTAAGTAGAGTCAAGACTGCACCCGAAGGCATAAGGGGGGAGTCTTGTCACACGAGCCGGTGGTAAAAGTTTTACATATAGGAAAAACCATGAAGCCTTTGAATGAAAACAAACGCTGTTGTCACAGTGATGGACGCTGTCTTGTTGGTATACATGCATCAGTCTAATAAACTTAAACCTGCACCATCCTCCCTGTCCTGGTATTCTAAACAGGAAGTAGACTGTTGGTCGAGTTAACCTCCTGAACATCTACAACACACGGTGGAAACCTGAAATTAAGACAGAGACTAGAGGTGAGACATGATCATTGCTGATTACTGATGACAGATTTAGATATGTTTTCATAAACCTTTCATTTGCCACATCAATAAACAGCACGGCAGGGCAAAATATGTTTTCTAACATGGCAACCTTTAAAAAGTGAAAGGAGACAGAAAGACAGGTGAGAAAGAATCAAACGGACTTTTTGATGCATTTTACACACAGTACTGGTGCAGAATCTAGAAAATGTGGGAAACACTGGCATCATATGCAGTACTTACTTCTGAAGAAATTATGATGGGACCCTAAAAAATGACTATGTACAATAATGGATTTCTATACATTTTACATCAGATGAAAACGTTTGTTGTAAGATTCAGATAATTATTTATTAAAAGTGAGACATTTTAAATGAGAACAAGAAAGAAAAGTATTTCTTTGTGCCCCCCTCTCCCTGTTAATGCCCTACCTGCCCCCCTGGCAACACTTTGCTAGACCCGCCCCTGCACAGTTACCAGCTGTCAGCTACACAAAAAGGATCCTGGTGTTATTTGTCTCTCAGAAACAGTTCATAACTTCAACTCATTTTGGTTTTGTCATGTTTTGTTCTTTACATTGTCTTTCTTCTATATAATTGTTAAACATTTAATAAATATGTCTACAAAAAGATTTTAAAAATCAGACATTTCACACAGACACCCAAATGATTTCTGACTGATGAAGGGGGCTGAAGGTGCCCTGCTCTTGCCCAGCTTCTGCTGCTCTCTCCCTGCTCACTGTCAGCAGCTGGCAGCCTCGGTCCTGCCTGAGACTCTTCATCTATCAGTGCCAAAGAATATGGGAAATAGCAACGCACAACATGCACATTACAAAACAAGCACATGAATCAGCATTACATTCATTAGTGAAGTGCTGACATTCGTTCCTAAACTTTGGGCCTTAATTAACATCACTGTGAACTAATGTTTGCTTTGCTTCTTAACCAGTGAAGCAGCGAGGGGCTTTCTGAGGTTCCTGCTCGTAAATGCCCAAAATGAGTCGAGTATTTCTCTGCAACTACAAACTCTGTTTTCATCAGAGGTGTAAATATTACAGCACTGTGTCAGAGTCACTGAGGCTGGAACACAGAAAAAGGAAGTAGATGTATTTATTTTTAGACTTTATTGCCTGGAACCACTTTAAAAATACGCTTTGGGTCACAATTAACTGCAGAAACCAGGAATCCACATATGAACATTATCTGTGCAAAGATTTATGCTCACGTCACACGAGCTGATAAGGAGAAGCCAAACCTGGAAGCCACGACTTTGTTGAGGGTGTTTTTTGCAAACTTCTCTCCACAAATTCACATTTTCAAACTGCTTCAACATCTCACTCTGTGTATTCGTGTGTCTCTGAGCTTCGGTGCAGGATCATCATTAAAATGGTGGAAAAATGAGCATGATTGCAATGACCACGGCACAATGGATCAAGTTACAAAAATTAAGCGATACTGATCAACGCACCACAACGATTATGTCACACGACACAGGATGTGATGTCACAACTGGTGCGAGACTTGCTGGCATGCTCCTATGAGGGTTGTTTTCCGGGGATGGCTTGTTCCTCTTAGTTGCGCGGTCGGGGTTCCCCCAGGTGTCGGGTGGTTCTTGGGGTCCAGGGTCCTGTCTTTGGCTTTCTCTGAAGTGGCCGGCCTCTGCAGTGGTTGGCTGGCCGCTGCTTCTGGACCGCTAGTACTCCTTCCCCTAGCTGTGGGAGCTCCATCTGTGGCAGCAAGACCAGGGGCGGATCTAGAGAAATTTTCTTGGTTGACATGGTGCATTTTTTCCACCGATAGGAAACGTGGATTTTTTCCTTTCTTTACTGTTTTCGCGCTGTCCTTAGAAAACGCTTAAAACACACACAAACGTGATGACAGTGTTTAGAACAAAGCGTGGCTGATATATATGATCATAACTCTGGATTTACTGGCCTGTAATTAAAATTTAAAAACTTTGAAGTCCGAACTTTCAATGTGGCTGAAACAGAGACTCAGCGTTGCTGCAGCTTGTTGCTATGGCAGCTTACATCAGTCATGTGATTTGGAGGTGCAGCGTGTCCGTGGACCACAGAGGGTTAATAACACTCACTTTCCTCCATTTCCACAGTGTAACATCCACCCACCTGTGTAAAATCCGAAATTCCCATGGTGTTGTTCAGAATGTGCTCTGGCACGATCATAAGCATCGCTTGCTGCTGAAAACAAGAAAAAAGCCGGTCCTGCTATGGGCTGAACCATTTGTTACTGATGCAGGGGGGGACACTATGGAATATACTCAGTTTTAGCATTTATATTCACTGTTGACTGTAACTACGCTCAAACTGTTAATGCGATCTTATTTTAATAAACAACACTGTCATATGCAAAACTGGGGTGGCACTTGGGGTGGCAAGAGATCATTTTAGGGTGGCACTTGCCACCCCACACTCAGAAAAATAAAGGTGTGTTAAGGTTCAAAATTGAGGAGGGAGAGTACAAACAACTCTTGGTCCAGAGGGTCTTTGGTCAAACAATGATTTTAATGAACACACGTGTGGGAAGACACTCTGTACGCAGACAGCCAGTAGTCCTCGACTTAATCAAAGCATGAACAGATATTTTATAGCATCAGGGTTTGTTTACTGACGCCCCTTCATGCGTCACAGATACATTTTATACATAGATCAGATCAACACCAGAATGACTTTTCACCTAGAAAATCATCTTCTATTTTCATGGCTTGGTACTTTCCGTTCTCTCCTCTAAATAAATCTAACTAATGTGTGTGTATGTGTTGACCTCACATGCTCTTTGTGTCACCTCTTCACCTACTGTCTGTGTCTCGTCCTCAAATGCTCCTCAAAATAACCTACACTTAGACTCTGCTTTCGGTTTCAGTTCTGCAAAAGGCACACTCTGCAAACCTGCAACTTCCTGTCAGCCTGCAACTTAGTCTTTCTGAAAGACACACACTGTTCAACCCCTGAATGCAATATAAACTCCAGATTATATTATTAATGCAATGGTAATAATGACAATTATTTAACAATAGCAGTAAAATAATTTCCCTGCTCCACAGGTGCCAACTGGAACCAAAAGTGGTTCTTTAGACTGATGCCATAGAAGAACCTTTTTTGGTGCCACAAAGAACCTTTCAAACAATGGTTCTTTGAAGAACCATTTCTTTCAGTGGTTCATTGAAGAACCTTTAAAGGCAGGCACGTGCAGAGGGGGGGGGGGGCTAGAGGGGCTTGAGCACCCGCCCCTTTCCTGATGGGTGCCCAAGGTGCCCTTTTGTTGAGGCAACTTTAAAAAAAAAAAAAAAAATTATTATTATTTTTTAATGTGTGTGTGCGTGCGGAGTCCTGTCTGTGCCCCTCAACAATAATATTTAACTATTAATCACAGTTTTGCTAAATAAAAGGATCTGGCTTGCATCAGTCACATGATCACATTTAACCAATGATTGCCCTTGACGGCAGAACGCTGTTGTGCCAAAGTAGTTACCCCCGTCAAAAATTGTTTCCCCATTCACGGGAGCGCGCAAAGTAGGAGGAGCCGCTTGCCCAGCTCCGTTCTGTACGCTACTTGTCACTGATCTGCAGTCGACGCGATAAAGAGTAAAAGCTGGAAAACAGCAGACTCGATGAATTTAATATTAGTTTCGTGACATTGTAATGTGCCGTGTGGAAGACAGTTTACCTTATACTGTACACTTAAATAACCTGCTGGGAATACTTTGTCTAGAAAAAGACTTTGATACTATAATACTGTAAAACCAGATGGAAACACGTCGCTCTCCAGTGAATTTACACTCGGTTTACACTTTGTAGCGAAGCTATCACGAATGAGTTCATTTGCAAAATGAATCTCAATCTAACCAATAAGTACTGTAACTTCAGAGAAGATGTCTTATTCACAGCAAAAGTTATGGAGGGATACAGATTTTATCAGGCTGTGTGGCATCGGCTGCCAAAATGTGTGGCCCCCCCCCATCTGTAATCCATATTGGCTTTGTTATCACAAAGGGTATATTTGCCAAATAAGTCACAGTATAACCAATAAGTACAGTAACTTTGGAGACCATGTCTTATTCACAGCAAAAGTTATGGAGGGATACAAAATTTATCAGGCAAATTTATACAGCAAAAAACTATTTGCTTTATAAACAGTTTTATAAAGCAATGATGTCACCACTCCATGGTGACATCATCTCTACAGACTGTGGCTGTTACATATCCTCACCTGGTAATAATAAGACTGTCCTCAGCTGCACACAGCTCGAAGATGAACAAACTGAAGTAAATACAAATTAGAGTTACGATAGATTGAAATCTTGTAATCAGAGCTAATTCTTAGTGAAACTCTCACAACATCATATCATGATCCTGGGTTAGTGTCTCGGTCTCAGATCACAACATCAGCACAGGCTTGGCTTGGGTGAGGTATTGAGTGGTTCTTGTCCATGACAGCTGCAGGTACAGTGCCATCAGCCATGCTGCACCACATGTCTGCCCAGGAACATTAGTGTGGCTGAGTCTCAAGTAAACATTGTGCTAAAGTGGTGGGAAAGTGGCTGCAAGCTGGCTGCACTGTGTCCAATACTCTCAGTATGATATCCACAAACCTCTGAGTGTCACAGAGTGGGCCTGTGCTCAGCTCACTGTGCCCCATTCAATTCTACTTGCATAGTTTTACAAGTAAAATTAAAAGTTGCTCAATGATAAGTTATTGTAGTAACAACTAAGTCCATGGTCATTATTTGTTAATAGTAGCTTAAAGCTTCTGCACCAATCATGGAGCAGCAGGTTTAGAGCATGTGGATCTACAAAAGTAAGTCCCAGTAAGATGGGCTGAGCCTTACATACTAGAAGAAACATGTCATTCCCAGCAGATGAAGCGCCCTTTAAAGCAGGATGTTAAGGTTCAAAATTATTGGGGATGGAGACAAGAGAAAAACCACAATAACAACACTGGTCCGGTCGGGTTGAGTCAAACGATGATTTTAATGATCACACACGTGGGAGATGGACACTGATGCAGACAGCCTCAAATCTCAAAATGGTGGAGCATTGCTCAAACTCTTATAGCCTCTGGTGCCTCCACCTTATTACAAAAAGCCTAAACATTCACATGCTTTCTCTCACACAGCGCCTAAGCTACGACCTTGGCTCCCCGTTTATCTGCTCCTGCTGAGATGGGGCAGAAAACTCCAGTATGTTCTGTTCTCTTCTAATCAGACAAATAAGGCGATGACTTTCTGCAAACAGTATTTCTTATAACTCAGCAGTATAATGCATCATAAAACAATATCATTCATTCACAATAAATCAGCAGTCTACTTTAATGCAAATCAGTTTAACTAATGCAACCGTTATCAGCTTCTTCTAACTCAGGAGAATGATGCAAACTAAAACTACATAATAATTCACAATCTTTAATTAGGGGTATAACATGGCATAAAATAATATTATAATCTAACAATTCCCCCTGATGAGCTCATTAGAATAATGACCTCACCAACACCCTTCAATTCAGTGTGGCCGGGTTCATCTCTTCTCACTCCTGAGGTCCTTTGTCCCCCTGAGGGGCGAACCATATGTGGGATGACCTCTGTGTTTGCGCAGTTCAGATGCAAGAAAAACTATTATTCCAACAATAGCAGGTACAGATGACACTTCCCAGGTCTCCCACAGCTTTATTTTGGTGCTACCTTATACCCTTCAGACGTACTCAGACTAGAACCTCTGTCCAAAGAGCTTTTAGCCTTTATTTTATTGCTGCAGCTACCAGTGTCGTCCAGTTGGGTGATCCTCTGCTCTTCATTCTTCAACCTTAGGGGTTAGACAACCCTTCAGTCGTGGCACAGATCAGGGGATTATTCTGCCCCGATTTCAAACAACGATCTGTGTATCCTCCAGAAAAAGGAACAGGAAGGTGTCCCCCTTTTTGCCCAAAAGCCTCTCGAACTTCGTTGGTCTGGTGTTCCCGGATTTCCGCCAACCCCTTCATGGTTATTGCTGTGTTTATGGGATCCATCCTTTTGTGGTGACTAGCTGGAGCCCAAACGCCATGACCCTTGGACCCAGTTGATGTCTCGGCAGTCACTGTGTCTGTCTCTGCTACGGAGGATCCTCGCATCTCTGTGACCTCGTCTGGTGTCTGTTCCTTTCTCTGTAAGAGACAGAAAACCAAAACACCTCTCTTCCTACCCCTAATAATCTAATGTTGTTATCTACTGACCTTCTAGTGTTTCAGAATTGGTCTAAAACATTCAGAATGTCCCAGGGACTTATTCTAATCATATGTGTGTGTAAGCGTGTTTGCATTTAGCCCTCTGCACTCAAAGTCAATACCTGCAATATATCAGTCTGGACCATCACGCCGAATGAAGCTTATGACCTTCAAAAGACCAAGTGCCAACTTTTGCAAGGTGTGTCTGAGAATTATTGAAACCACTCTTTTTAACACAAGACAAAGAAATTAACAAATCTTCTAAACGCTATTCAGTTCATTTCAATGATTAATGATTAAACATGAAAGTGATGGTTTATGCTTTTTCACTGATTCTCTAAAAAAGTCCAGAAACTTCTCGGACCGCTATTAGCTTAAGCTTTACCATTCCTAAGGTATTAAAGACACAAATGAAGTTATAAAATGTTCAAATAATCCTTGTTTGATGTTAAAGCTCAACTTTCCCCCCCTTTTTTTGACACATTCCAATGTGTCAAATCAACAGAGCTAGAACATTCAAAAAAAAGTTAGGCAGCTACAAAGTTTCCCAGACTCTTAAGGTGATCTGCGTGTAATGTCCTGACTCAGGTATTTATTATTTTAATAAATGTCGTTTAATTAACTGCCACTATTTAAACTAAACAAAGGACATAATTCAAGAAAAGATCACAAAGAATAACATGATATCAGTGTTTTGTAAGCGCGTGCGGCCTTCTATGCTCGAAGCCTTTTCCCTCAATAGATCAGTCAGACATTCACGCTGACTGTAGCTTTTAACCCTTATTAACTTGAGCACAACTCTACAATGAGCAACAAGTTGCAATATGTATAAAAACGATCATGGTTACACCTGCAATGAAAAATTATATCATTATCCTAACACCTGTAAATAGAAGATTCATCAGAGGTTATAACAATCACAGGAACACAGATGTTAGTATAAGGTCAAAAGCTTCAATAAATGATCATCAATGCAATGCTTATTGCATGATTCTCATACAATAATAATGCTGATTTTAAAATAACAGTAAAACACCCTTTTATCCCGTTTCACTCGACACATAAACGTTTATAAATGCCTCTTTTATTTTTAATTTTATTTCCCCCTGTTCTCCCCTTACTGACCACAGCAGGGGGATCTTAGTTTTGAATCAGCCATGAATCCAGCTCACCTGATTCATCAGTGAGCTCCACCATCACTGGCGTCTGACAGGGTGGCGCTGCATACTCTTCCTTTAATGTCACTATTTTCAACCTGTTAATTAGAGTGTTTAAACCTGAAGTCGACTACGTCCACAACAAGTCAATACAGCTGTAAATGTGGCCAATTATCAATCTATTACCAATCAATAACAACAGATAACTTCTATTTTATGCATGCTTTTAATCAACCACTCACTCAGAGGATCTCCAATCCCAGGAAATTCCTTCTCCTCCTTTAATGAGTCTGTCCTCCTTCCATGCCCTGGTAACTGGTCCATCCAGAGCCATATGATCTCAAATATACATACAACAAGCCAAACCACCCCTTGGTCACACCAACCCTTTTCCGCCCCGAAGATGTCCAATGCCATCCTAGTATGGACTGAAAGTGGCTTTAACGCTGACTGTTCTGACAATCCATTTTATAACGTTCCTGGTCAGATTTGCCAATCTCTGCACCAGGGTTTTAAACGCTTCGCCATTTTCATTAGTTTTTATTTTTATTTAGTTTCGAGTCCAGATTTTCAATTTTTTCCAGTTGTAATTAGTTTTTACCAATTCTTTGCTAGTTTAGTCTAGTTTTTATTTTCTGAAAATCCTTAGTTTCAGTTTAGTTTTAGTTGTGTTTTGCAAAAATTAAGTGTAACCAAATCTCAGTTCCATCATATCAATCATGCTCTTCTGGTTATCCTTGGGTGTTGAGACTAATCACTATTAACTCTTGCCGCACCGAGTGTTCCTAATTTTGGTTGAAGTGAATTGATAACCTTTTTGAAGGCGATTGTTTCACACATTTATTTAGATGTCCCAGTCCTGTTATCTCGGGATACATCACGCTGCCTTATCTGGGGTTAGCTGTTTTCGGGGGATGCGGGTTGAGTGGGGGAGCTCTTCAAGGAAGGGGAGTGTGCTCCCCCTGATGAGCTCTTCAAGGTAAGCTAGGTTAACCTTCTTGTGTGAGCTTTTCAAGTGCACTTCGAGGTTTGTGGGATTTTTAGTTTTATAGATGTCCCTCATAACCCCCTGATGACCCAGTATTTCATTTTTGCACACTGTAGTACACATTTAGTTTTTGCTTGTAGCTCTCATACTCTACTTGCCACTCCTCTAAGTCCTGATGTTTCTTAGAGAGGACAACAGTACCTTTAAATTTATATCACATGTGTGGGGGTGTGGCCTTGCCAATTGTTTTTCTTTTTTTTTTTTTTTAACTCAGGTTTTGATTAATTTTCAAAAATAAACATCTAGTAAATAATTCGAGGGGTCTTTAAGGATTAAGCTTATTTAGTTTCACGGAGAACATGACTAATTTATTAATGTGTGCTCTACACATTGGGACTTTGTACATTCAGTCAATGCAAATCAGTTTAACTAATGCAACCATTATCAGCTTCTTCTAACTCAGGAGAATAATGCAAACTAAAACTACATAATAATTCACAATCTTTAATTAGGGGTATAACATGGCATAAAATAATATTATAATCTAACAGTAGCTTAAAGCTTCTGCACCAATCATGGAGCACCAGGTTTAGAGCATGTGGATCTACAAAAGTAAGTCCCAGTAAGATGGGCTGAGCCTTACATACTAGAAGAAACATGTCATTCCCAGCAGATGAAGCGCCCTTTAAAGCAGGATCTCACTTTAAACCTAAAGAACTTGCTATGAGCATGCAGTGCATTCATGGTTATTATTCATACGATTGTGGGGAGCTAATAAAGTGCAACTATCACATTACATTTTATTATTAAATTGTTGTTAACAATCCCTTCACTTCTGCTTATCTAATTCATGGTTGCAGGATGGCTGACAGCTTCCATTAGGCAGGAGGTAATGTCCATTCTGGCCACAGTGCAACCCACAATGTGTAACTGACACTATTATATTGCATTATGTCACATTGTTACATCTTTTTAATAAATGATGACAGTCAGCTGAATTTTCTGCCCCCTTGGTGGAGGACATCAGGATCAGCAGCTGCTGCTCCATCACAAACACCACAGAAGAAGAACAACACTGGATCAGATTATCTGGACATGTTTGACAGGGACAGTGTTCATGTTCATGGACATCAGGACAAAAACAGACGATGGAAACCTGCCAGATTTGAGCTAAACTGCTCGTTTCCATGTGTAGTCCCTGGGAGGTCACATGACCAACAAAGACACACAAGCTGTGTCCCAAAACGTCGGCTGCATCCTCCGGAGGCCGCATCTGAAGGCCGATGACGTCACAGCCAGGCGACGAAGGCTGTCCCGATTCCTCGACTCCTTCAAATGCGTCCTTCATTCCCCCGAGTTTGAAGGATGGGTCGGGTGTGTCCTTCGTGGCCCACCATATCCCAGAATTCATAGTGCGGCCCAGCCAAATTTCAGCTGCCAACAATGGCGGCCGCTACTAAGTTTTAAAATTAGTCTTATTAATCTTTCTGGGCCACAAAATAAATTTTTAACATATATTAAGGGGAGAAAGTAGCTGTGTAAACTTCAAATATCTGCTGGGTTCATCAAGACATCGCATATTTGCAAAAGTGCGCCGACGTTTTCGGAGACGTCTGTTACCCACCCGCTCGATAGCAAGCCGGGGGGTTCAATGGTCACTCCAGCCGGCGAGAGCAGCGGACTCCCGGCTTCATCGTTTTCAGACCCCGCTCTTTGGCTACTCAGGTTAAACATGATATATAAGTCAGAGGGCCCGGTGGCGCCAGTGTCCGGCAGCCTCTGTCAGTGCGCCCCAGGGCGGCTGTGGCTACACTGTAGCTGCCATCACCAGTGTGTGGATGTGTGTGTGTGGATGACTGGATGTGTGAAGCGCTTTGGGGTCCTTAGGACCAAGTAAAGCGCTGTACAGGCCATTTACCATAAGTCACTCGGATAACTTAAAAATGTAATTGTTTGCCTTTTTTCTGTGTTTCATTTGTTCCGGAGTAAATCGGTTTGGCTGAGATCAAAGTTATTAGATTATTAGATTAAATACAACTTAATACTACAAATTAATCCATCGGTGGGTTCCTGCGGGATTTTCACACAGCTGAATAAACGTCAAACAGAAAACTGATGAAACAGAAGTGTGAGACGGTCGAGAGTTTACTCCAGTGTCCTGTAATATTTTAGATAGCAAGGAGCAGACGGCGAGTTTATTAAACTCCACCCACACAGCGGTGACACAGATCTGAAGGCTGGACCGTCCCATTTCACAGCCTCGCACTTCTGGCCTTCTCGGTCTTTGCAGGACCCGGCTGTTGGGTCTAAACTCAGACCCCGCTGTATCCAGGACTTATTCCCATGAAAGAAAAACAAGGCAAGAGTGTTCGATCGATTTCTTGCGCAAGGGAGGCCCTTCCATCTGTGACCAGCACGTCGAAATGACCACAATGGTGGCCTCCTCTCGCTGCCTTTTATTGACAAACTTCAAACAATAGTTTACAAAACACCTCCCCTTGCAACCCCCCTTTGGTTACAAAGACAAGGCACTGTATGTAAATGACATACACTGAGTGTGTGTGTGTGTGTGTGTGTGTGTGTGTGTGTGTCTGCTGATCAAAGGGTCGTAAACCCAGGAAGCTTACATCAGAAGAAACAGATCTTTCAGATAGGATGTATCTACAATAAAACCTCCCCCAGCACAGAGTGGTTGGAGAGGTGGTCAGGATCAAAGGAATGGCTTTGATCCTACTGCTTAAACTAAGACTGTACAAATTTAAGAAACACAATGGCAACATTCAACAATTAGACTTAACATTTCCCTCCTTTTTTTCATTGTATACTTAAATTTCAACTTATGCACCCTTTGTTTGGACAGTGTCAGTGTAGATTTCATTCATACACAGTAAACTACATCCTATACATAAGCAAATCAGTATCAACAGTTCAAAAACAGGAATTAATATCTTCAAAAGAAGATGCCACCAAGGACCAGACGGTAACCAAGCTATCCAGCCTTGTGGCGGATCTACTCCTGTCGTGCAAAAGTACACAACTGAATGTCAAAGGTCAAACAAGAAGAATCATCATTCTCAAAAATCATATGTCACTACAATCCAACTGTATACAGACATAGGTATTTAAACGCATCAGTCGACTTTATTGTTTGTCCATGTGGCTCTCAGCTAACTTCAAAGCTGCAGCCTGGTCAACACCCGTCTTTATGACTCCTATCAACCCCCCAAATCTTCTCACTGTAGGCATCCTGTGGGGGTTAGAGTCAACTGGTGAATTATCTGCATTTACAACTCTTCTCCTGTCCTGTTGTCACCACAGAAAAAGCTTTGTAAAGGAAATTGGATCAAGCTGTTTTGATCTTCTTGGCTCAAAACCTCAAGTGTTCATGATGTAAATGTAGACAAAAGGCTTCTCTGTTTACATCCTTCTTGCAGAAGACAAAAGAATAGGTGATGTTGCCATGTTCCATGGTTAATCTCCAACTTGGGCTAATCCATTGTCCTTCATACACATAGGCAATTGGCCTGTTTCCAGTTCGTTTAACTGTATAATGTCCTGCAACAAGTCATATTCTTTGATTCAGACGAGCAGGTCTGTCCTACCAGAGCAGTTCACCTTCCCAGCTACTGGTGAATCAACCTTCCATTCAGGTTCAGAGCAGTTGAAAAGTTGGCAGTGTTCCTGGATGTGTTGCCAAAGCAACCAAACAAACTGTCTCGCTCTCAGTGATGCTATAGGGCCACAGTCCAGAAGAATGTGTAGCCAGTGGCATCACAAGCATAACCATTGGTCTCGTTGTTTATGTGAGCGGTTGTGTTCTTAAACTGCCACCAGTAGTTGTTGAAAACCCATGCGGGTACTGGGTGTGGTTTGCTCTGTTCCAGTGCGCTCCCTGTCATCCCACTCAGGGTCCACAGGCACAAGAAGATGCACAGCACATTCCCAGCCATTCTGATGAGTACCTGTGGCTCAGTTAGTTTCTTCACCGGATTGAGACGAGGGGCCCTGGAGGCTTTCCCCCCCCCTTTGTTCCCGGTCTTCCTGCCACTTACTCCGAGCTGGCCTGGATGTGTGTCACCTTCTTGCAGTGCGCTTGATATATCCAAGTGTTCCTTCCAGCAATCTTGACTGCTGTGGTCGTCGTCAGCAGCATCCGATATGGACCTTCCCATCGTGGACTGGACCAGCACTTCCTCTCCATGGCCTTATCATCATCCAATCTCCAGACTTCAGGCTCTGCTCCTGCGAAGAAACAGAATCATCTGGCAGATCATTTGTTCTCATAACTACTTTACTTTTAAACATTTTCAAGCATCTAATCTGCTGATATGCTCTCTCTTCTGCTTTTCTATCATCACTACAGAAGACTGGAACTCTAAATGCTCTAACATATATAATCTCAAAGAGTCAGACCATTCTCTGTTGGAGTAATCCTCATGTACTTATTCTATACAGTCTAACCATGTCCTGCCTGTCTTCCTAAATCTTAACTTTACTGCCTGCAAAAAGTTTTTTCTTTTTAAAAAGTATTTAATAATCCTAGAGTATAAACTAATTCTAGAGTGAGTATAACGACTGCTCATCTCCCTCCTGTTTGAGACATGGTATAGCCAATGGCTCAAAGTAGCAGCAGTCTTATACAAATTATTAGGCAGTACTGGTTTATCACACAGATAAAAAATCATCCTGCAAGCTTGCTCCCTCTGTAAGTCACAACTGTTTTCCTGCTGTAGGTGAGTGGGCCTGCATGTCTGCTGATGTTGTACTGATAAAAGGTTAACACCATGTTTAACTACAGCTGCTTCTCTTGTGATCTTATCTGCAAGAACTTTCCCTAATGCAACTGAATCTTTCCCTCACATGTGTGCTGCACATTTACAAACTGCAATTCCACTGGTTAATAACACTGCATCCAGCAGATTTTGCAAGAGTTTGGTGTATTCTGCAGGTTTCCCTGTAGAAGTTATCTCACCTCGTCTCACTCACTGCACTACAAAGAAATGTACAGTAGCAAATGTATACTGCCTATCAGTGTATATTGTCTCTCTACAGCTTTACACGCTTCCGTTAAAGCTAGCATCTCTGCTGCTCAAGCAAATATGAAACATGCTAGTTGTCCTACATAGATAACTCTCTCTCACTGTCTGCTACAGTAAAACCTGTTCTAGTCTGTCCCTCTGCTGTTGTAAAACTCAAATCATCAACAAACCAAACCTTTCCCTCAACAAGTGGCACATCTATTAAGTCATCCCTCAGCTTGCACTTCTTCTCCTCGCGCTCTCTACTCTCAAGAGAAGTGCCCTCCTCCATTGGCAAAAAGGGTTTGACAGATTCAGAATTGTGCACCACTTTATGGTAATATGTGTGGTTGTGAGAGTAACAGTAACATTAAAGACAAGTGTCTTGTAGGTGACAGAAATGTAAGTTTAGTCTGCGATAGTAAACATCTACCTCTTCTGGAACTAACAATTGCAAAAGGTGAAATAAACTATTGAAACATTGTACAGCTTAAGCTGCTGCACATACTGATCTCACGCATGGAGGTAAAGCACGAGCAACTAGAGCTAATCTTTTAGGATAGTAAGTTACTGGCTTCACTTGTGGAAAAAGTGCTGTTAGTTATTTTACAGTCACCTGGCATTTGTGCTGTTCACAGAACCACAAGTCCATCGCTGGACCTCCTCTGCGCTATCACTTTTTGGAGCTTGGCACGCTCCCTCAGCTTCCATCTTATGGGCGATCCTCTCAGTCACTCCTTCTCGTCATGGCACCTCACGACATCTACAAATTGAAAAAATGACACTCCTCTCGCCACACGGCTTTCGCCATGTGTCAACTCCCCAATGAGACATGTACAAGAATGTTGCACAGTCTCCCTAAAACAATCTCCAGGGTTTGTCCCTTGGAGCAGCTTCACTCGCTGTAACCCTGTGTAAAAACATTAGTCAGCACTTAAATGTTCAGCTTGTTTAGCTCCCAGCTCCTGTATCCTAGAAGACAAAGTCTTAAATTTAAAACAACTTCACATTTGCAACCAACTGTAGATCATAAGAGTAATAAAGTATTTAGCATCACAGAGACAAGTATCATTGCAGGTTTATTCTAAACTCATTAAACTCCTACTTTTTCCCATAATTTGTTCCAAATTATTTAACATCTCAATGTTATTCCACATTGTAATCAGTGACTTCCCTTAAGTTTGTCACTCACCATGAGCCCAACAGTGTGGTCAGATAATGAGCTCCATGTAACTATTCTGTAACCACTGCACATCTGTTCAATCGTCACTTGTCTGTCTGTGCTGAATCCTTTACAAATCACATGATCAACCATCTGCTGTAAAAAGAAATGTAAATGTTAGCGCTGCGCAGGTGTATACACTTTCTCACAGTAATGTCTGTGAGCAACACAAGTTAGTGAATAACACACACACATGGTAAATTCACAGACAGAGAATTTAAACTAAAAAGGTTAAATTTTCAGAGTTCACATAGTCATGTGACCCACAGGAGGAATCCTGTGGTCTCCTTCTCCTGCAACAGAGACACACACAGAGACACATCCACACCTTTGTCAGGTGGGAGTTGACTTCACACAATGGTGTTAAGTCAGTCAGTCTTGTCAGCTTTTGTCAGTCAGTCAGTTCCCCATTTATTTTAAAATTCTTACTCATTCACTCAGTGATTCCTTCTTTTGCTAATTGTGGAAATTATCGTCGCATTCGTTTCCACGCTCAGCAAAACAACGTCATTTCAAAAAGAAAAATAATTTAGACTGGATTTCCTCGTTGAATCCTTTTGGACAGGAACTTGTTTCCTGATTGTCCCAAATAAGTGGCTTTCTCCTGAGCCCATTTTAATTTTGGGGAAGCTCACTTTGCAACAGTTTTCTCGCCGACGCTTCGGTTCTAATCGTGCAGATCTGCTCAAACAGAGATCATCAAACAAAACTTTCAGTGCACCATGAAAGTAACAAAATAAAAGAAAGATAGGCCTTGTTTAAGTCATGACACGTGTTCTTCATGCCAGGGGGATAAATCGTAACAACCCAATTGGCAGGTTCAACTTAGTAACAAAAGACAAATCAACAGCCAGTTTAATCTCAAACATTCATCCAATCAGCCATACACACAACATACAGCATAACCCTGTTGTCTTAGCACATAATAAGTTTTAGTTCTCATGTAACTAAATGTGTGCCATGGTAAAACTTCTTCACACACCAGAAACTCACAATCAGCTCACTCAACTCACTCATTTAAGACCTCTCATCAGCATTCTGTTTTCTCCTCTATGATGCAACCATCTGTCCTCCTATAATATTCAGTCCACTAGTCTATGTATCACTTTCATCTTACTAGTGACTTGGACAAGATGACAAACAGAATCTCATGCTTAAGATGCTGTCTGGTCTCATGAGTATCATTGTATGTGTATATGCATGTGGGGTTAGTATAGTTAATGCATTTTCTGTATGTTTTTGTGTTCCTCTCTCATCACACTTTCATTATTCTCATCACTGCTTAAAACAACACACATCTCTCTCTGTTTTTTTCTTTAACTGTACTTTTCTCCAAAACAGAAAATAGCATTACAGCTGTTTCAGACTGAGAAACACCAAACACTCTTCATGCCATCATTCATCCACACAACTATTTTATTTCTTTTTGTCCACTGGGCAGGTGACCTGCAGAATCACGCCTGCCCCAGCTGGATACCTTTCACACACACCATGACGTCAGACACTCTCACACTCGCCGAATTGATCAGGAGAAAAACTTTCTTCATCTTCACACTCTGTTACAGAAACACCATATGTTTTTTTTTTGTTTTTTTTTGTGTTGTGTTGTGTCAGGGATGGATATGTAGTTGTAACGTTTGTGTTCACTTTCTTTCCTTTCTGTCTCCTCTCTTGCCTAGTCTGTAATGGACTCAATGCTGCTCCTAATATGCCTTTAATCTCTCCTCCACCTCTGCCTCTGCTCTCTCACACTCTTCTCTGGCTCTACTTTCTGCTAACATTCTTGCTCTTCCTAATGCTTTTCTACGGTGTTGTTCTAGAGTAGTTGCAGTGGATTGAGCTGTAGTTTCATCCTCAGGTTTCACAATATTGCTCTTTTAACATTCTGTGCTTCTCTCCTCTTCTGAGTCTGCTCCAGCCACAACTTAGCAACTGCTAACTGCAATTCCTTCCTCTGCTTCGCTTTCCCTGTTTTAGCTGCTACACTTACAGCTATTCTTTCTACCAGCATTTTACACTGAACTTCCACTAATGTCCCTTCAAATCCATATTTCTCACACCAACAACCTACATACTGCGTGCTGCCTGGTAAAACTTTCTGCATAAATTTTACATCTCCTTCTAAGGCAGACTTACACATTTTATTCTCCATTACAAGACAACAATCAGCCACACTCACGCAGACCACGTCTGGCCCGCACACACACACAACATAGGCCTATCGCTTGCGTCTGCACGCACAGCTAGCGCTCTCTGTTGAAAACTCTCAAACGCCCCATATGGCGGAGAATTCAACCTTCGGACACTCTCCAACGCCCCAAATGGCGGAGATTCCGGACTCCGAACCTAGGTTCTCTCCACGCCCCAAATGGCGGAGAACTCTCTACGCCCCAAACGGCGGAGAAGCCTGCGTCTCTGTCACGCGGCTAGCGCGCTCCCAGACTCACGTTTAACGCACAGCCCGTAGCCGAATCAAGCCTCGACACGGTGCTTCTGAAGCAGCGCGTTGATCTTTCTGACACACGCACCGGAGCGTCAGCTTCAAGCGGACCATCGCTACGTCTCACATCTAAAGGTGTCAAGGTAACTTTGAACTGAGTTCAGTCAATCTGGAGTTTTTCCAAGTTTTCTGTTGCTCTCTGTGAGAGAAGAGCGTTAAAGGCGGGGCTCTCCAGAGTCCAGCAAAACAGGAAACCACAGCTGGGTGTGTGTAAGTGTGCAAACCAATAGAATGCATCGTGGTGGGGGGGGCATCACTGGCATTGGCAAGAAAAAAATAAAATAATCGGTCGTACCCATGCTTCCCCGACGTCATGCCAGCGCATATTGGGAAATTCGTAGGCACTGATCGGTTTTCTATCAGCCATTTGCTGGGAGTAAGGGCGCCCTCCGTTTGCGAGGTGCGCCTGCTGCTGGCGGCACAGGGAGGAGAGGGCGGGGCGGCGGGGAGTCTCTGGCTGGCTGGAGCGGCATTTAATAACCAACTCGCAAAACAAAATAAAAACAACACAACAAACAGATATTATGATACAGACATATAATCTGCACCGATGTTTTTTCTAAATTCTATAAAGTGAGCGCGAGAGCCCTCGGTGCGCCTGCGCGCTGCTGAAGTCAAAGTAAACTTTATTGTCATCTCCGCTACAGACAGTCCAGCATATAGAGAGACGAGACGACGAGGCTGCAGTTACAGCGGTGCAAGTAAACAAACAATAAATATAAGAAGAGTAAGAAAATAAATCTACACTTTAGGACTCGGGGTAAAGGATCAATAACAATTTAAATTTATAATTTACAGTTTGATGATTTAAAGTCTCACACAACCCGTCAAAAGGGGCGGGGCCGGCTGCTTCCAAGTAGAGCGCATTTCATTTATAATGATGTAAATCCAAGCCCATCATGGATTCACGATCTGAATCCTGGGTTGTGTGAAATCCCAGAAATCAACCTTAGACAAAGTGAATCTGTGAACTAAGGTGTAGGTCTGTTAGGTTAATTGTGCTGATCCTCGGGTTGGGGGATTTGTGTTTGTACTGGAGCGCAAAATTCAAACCAATGGAAGATGGACAACAAAAGTTCAAAGCCATCAGGTGCTCAGGTTAGAAAAAAGAGAAAAGATGCAGGTAAGCAGATGCGTGATTGGATAATGGCAGCTCATCCTGAACCAATCAGACTAAACTCCAAACAATACATTATGTTACAGATTTTAATATTAATTAGTCATTGTTACTTGTTGATTTGTCCTTTTCTCATTGTGTGACGAATTATGACGACTGTTTGGTAGCTGTTATTGTCTCTCTCTCTCTCTTCATGTGTGTTTCTCTGGTGAAACAATAGTTTTGTGTTAATGTTAGGGCTGCACGATTTTGCATAACATGAGAATCACGATTTTTTGGCTTAGAATTGAGATCATGATTCTCTCATAACAATAAATAAACATAAAACAACAAATGTCTCACATTTTCTTGTTGCAGCAAAATGTTGTCCTGCTTGAAATTCCGTCTCCACCGTTGCTCGACGCTGCGTGTACAGAGCAGGTAGTGCAACAATAGAAAAATAGTTGTGGGACGGCACTGTGTAGCGTTTGTCTAGGGTGTTGATCGTTTTCCTAAATCCCTCGTTTTGCACAGTGTTGATGGAGCCATATCTTTGGTCAGGTGATAAGTGATAGCCTCCGTAATGTCTTTGTGCCTGCGGGAGTTCGACGTGTATAGGGAAGCGCTGTATAAGGTTCCCGTTATTGATGTTTGGGTGGTTGACCGGGACGGATTTTCTCCTGTCACTTTCTCGTCATCCCTGACGTGCTCTCCGTTGTTGTTTCCCTGCTAATTTTAGCATCACACGGCACAGCTTCTGTATCACGTGGTATAAGGCTCCGCCCGTGTCATTTGTTGAGCAGGAAGAGTGAGCGCTTGTTTTCATGCAGAGTACGTCCCGGATCAAAATGTGAAGGTTTACAAATCACCACTTCTTTAGTTAATATCATTTCAGTCTCAGACAATCTCGTTTCTCTTACAGAGGTTGAATGCACCTTCTGCGGATGGCGGTACCACACAGTGTGCGTGGACTTCCCCTGCACAGAAGGCAACTACAAATGCTGTGAATGCTAAATAAACAGAAACAAATGATCTCTGTTGTCTTTGCTTGATGATTGGTTTGAGTCTTGACAGTCCACATTGCTGGCGTTGCATCTTTCAATGGCAGCAATGGCAGGTATCAGTGCTCAAACCTTTTGTGTTTGTTTCCAACAAGTTGCCCACCTCGGGAAACAAAAATGTGTTCTTTTACTTGTCAGATGAACATATGAGACACTTTGACTCTTCAGTGCAGTGTGGAGCCTAACAAAGATCTGTTTTGTGTCCCAGCTGATCAGCAGGAGGAGGAGAGTCTGACGGAGCAGCAGAGGAACATTTTCAGCTACTTGGACTCAGCTCAGCCACTACAGAGGAAACAATGAGCTCAACACAGAAGGTGACAGACAGAGCAGGACCATATGACCAAAGATATTTATCACCATATACATTTGAACATTTGCCATAACGATGTAGCTGACGATATACAGCTGCACAACTTTATTAAAAACCCATCAATGTATTTTCACTGAAACAAGCAGCTGTTGTTTATGTGCATTAAAGTTATATAAAAATGTAACAGTGCAAATGCAAATTCCTCGCTGACAGTTTAACCAAAAGGCGTTTCCAGTGGAAACTGGCCGACACATCCTGAGCATAACCATGTATAATAGCCACTAAACTTCAGAAGAGGTTATACAGTCGTGGCCAAAAGGTTTGAGAATTGTATAAATATTGGAACCTGGAGAAGTTGCTGCTTAAGTTTTTATAATAGCATTTTGCCTGCACTCCAGAATGTTATGAGGAGTGATCAGATGAACTGCATCGTCCTTCTTTGCCATGAAAACGAACTTAATCCCCAAAAAGCCTTACCACTGCATTTCATTGCTGTCATCAAAGGACCGGCTGAGACCATTTCAGTGATCGTCTTCTTAACTCAGGTGAGAATGTTGGCGAGCACGAGGCTGGAGATCATCATGGCTGTATCCCGATTCAGGTTCTGCAGCTTTAAAGTCCTCAAGGGCCGCGTACTCAAAGACCGCTAAGGCCGAAGTGCGAGGCTCGTAGGCTCGTGAAATGGGACGTCTAGCCTCCGTCGCGCTGCCCAGGTTGCCTAGCAACCATGATACTAACATCTGGAAACGTTTCATACAGCTTTGTTTGACAGAAATGAAGGAGAACATATTTAGTTCATTTGTTTCTACATGAGCTCTGTGTGATTTGATGAGTATCTGAGGCTGAGACCACAGGACTGTGAAACATGATTGTTGGGCTTCATTTCTGTGCTGAACAGTCGTTTAAGATTAGCTGTAAATAACAATTAGCTGATGTTGTTCATGAGACTAAAGTCATCACACTGTGGTAATGTAAATATAATATGGCCAATATTATAGTTATTATATTAATCACTTCACTCACAGACAAGTATCTGTGACAGTGTGTATACAGATGTATCATATATAAGAGACAAATATTGTTCGTTTAATATGTTGGTACTAAATTTGGCTCAGTGCTTACATATATGTGTAAAAAGCAAATGTAGGAGCTGTGATAACTGTGTCTGATAGA
Organism: Rhamphochromis sp. 'chilingali'; assembly: GCF_963969265.1. Taxonomy (NCBI): domain Eukaryota; kingdom Metazoa; phylum Chordata; class Actinopteri; order Cichliformes; family Cichlidae; genus Rhamphochromis; species Rhamphochromis sp. 'chilingali'. Next base: position 5,849,019 of record NC_137929.1, read on the forward strand.
ATGAAGAGTAGACTGATATATGAAATATTCCTTTATTGGGTGAGAAAATCAGACCATGTCATAACTGGTTTAAGTCACACAGAATAGATATCAGAGCCTTAAACAGGCTGACTTCTGCTAAATGGGTCAAACTGGGCAGAAAGTATACAAACACATAACATCCTTATAGAATATGATGTAACACTATAGATCAACTTAGCTCAGAATATATTAAATTCAATTTTATTTATAAGGTGATAGGTTTTATTGAGATGCCATCCTTGTGTTTTAGTGGCAAATAAAGTTGGCAGTCATCGGCATAACAATGAAATGAGATCCCATGCCTTCCAAGGATAGAACCCAGAGGCAATAGATACAGTGAAAAGAGCAGTGGCCCTAAAATTGAGCCCTGTGGGACGCTGCATGACAGAGAAGCAGAAGACGATTCGTAACCGAGAAGGCTGACAGAGAAATATTATTATTATTATTATTGATTGCTTATATTTGAACAATTGTGAAACCTCACTGTGGATGTAAGAGTGAAATTATGTGGATATCTTGAATCCACTTTATTGTGTAATATTTTATGTGAGTATTTGACGGAAGACGAGCAACATCTGTTGTGGAAGCTAACGGGGTTCCTTTAGAATAAACAAACATAGGATTTATTATCACTGAATAATTCTGTATAAATCTATACAAATTATAGAAATATGTAATAGGAAACAACAAAATAATCTAAATTATAAAATAATGGTTATGTGTGTGTGTGTGTGTGTGTGTGTGTGTGTGTACAATCAGGAGGGATGGGCATGATTTTAGTGTTTGAACAGTCATGAATTATCTTTAACAGCAGGTTGGATGTAATGTGTTAGAACTACCAGCAGGTGGGGATAAGAGACCTTTAAGGTGTTTGGTGCCACGCTCCACCTTCAGGTTTAAAACTAGTGTTAATGGAGTTTGAAGGTTGAGTTTGTTCCACGACTGCATTTCACTCACTGCCTCTGTTTGTATCTCTGTCACTGCAGGACCAACATGGAGCCAGAAGTCAACGCTCTCAGGAGGCCGACAAACCTCACAGAAGAAAGGGAGAGAAAAAACACACCTGTGACGAGTGTGGGAAGGGTTTTACTGTGAGGGCTAAACTAAAACGGCATCAGGTCATCCACACTGGAGAGAGACCGTTCAGCTGTGACTTGTGTGGAAAGTCTTTTTCCTTGAAGGATTCCCTAACAAAACACCAACTCATCCACAGTGGAGTTAAAGCGTACAGCTGTGATCAGTGTGGCAGAGCTTTTACTCACAGTAGCAACTTACAGAGTCATCTAGTTACCCACTCTGGAATTAAGCCATACAGCTGTGACGAGTGTGGGAAGGGTTTTACTCTGAAGGCTAAACTAAAACGGCATCAGGTCATCCACACTGGAGAGAGACCGTTCAGCTGTGACTTGTGTGGAAAGTCTTTTTCCTTGAAGCGTTCCCTAAAAACACACCAACTCATCCACAGTGGCGTTAAAGCGTACAGCTGTGATCAGTGTGGCAGAGCTTTTACTCACAGTAGCAACTTACAGAGGCATCTAGTTACCCACTCTGGAATTAAGGCATACAGCTGTGATCAGTGTGGCAGAGCTTTTACTCAAAGTAGCCACTTACAGAGTCATCTAGTTACCCACTCTGGAATTAAGGCATATAGCTGTGATCAGTGTGGCAGAGCTTTTACTCACAGTAGCAGCTTACAGAGTCATCTAGTTACCCACTCTGGAATTAAGGCATACAGCTGTGATCAGTGTGGCAGAGCTTTTACTCAAAGTAGCAGCTTACAGAGTCATCTAGTTACCCACTCTGGAATTAAGGCATACAGCTGTGATCAGTGTGGCAGAGCTTTTACTCACAGTAGCAGCTTACAGAGGCATCTAGTTACCCACTCTGGAATTAAGGCATACAGCTGTGACGAGTGTGGGATGGAGTTTACTGTGAGGGCTTCACTAAAACGGCATCAGGTCATCCACACTGGAGAGAGACCGTTCAGCTGTGACTTGTGTGGAAAGTCTTTTTCCTTCAAGGTTTCCCTAAAAAGACACCAACTCATCCACAGTGGAGTTAAAGCGTACAGCTGTGATCAGTGTGGCAGAGCTTTTACTCACAGTAGCCACTTACAGAAGCATCTAGTTACCCACTCTGGAATTAAGGCATACAGCTGTGACGAGTGTGGGAAGGGTTTTACTCTGAAGGCTTCACTAAAACAGCATCAGGTCATCCACACTGGAGAGAGACCGTTCAGCTGTGACTTGTGTGGAAAGTCTTTTTCCTTCAAGGTTTCCCTAAAAAGACACCAACTCATCCACAGTGGAGTTAAAGCGTACAGCTGTGATCAGTGTGGCAGAGCTTTTACTCACAGTAGCCACTTACAGAAGCATCTAGTTACCCACTCTGGAATTAAGGCATACAGCTGTGACATCTGTGGAAAAACTTTCAGCCAGAGAGGGAACCAAAATATACACCTACGCATTCACACCAGACATGATGTGTACTGCTGTGAACAGTGTGGCAAACAGTTTACAACAGACGCACACTTACAACAACACATGTTTACCCACACTGAGGAGAGACCTTATGAATGTGACCTGTGTGAGAAGACTTTTAAAGCTCCACATCACCTGAGACGACACCAACAGATCCACACCAGAAAGAGACTCTACAAGTGCAGCTACTGTGAGGTATGTATTTATATTGTTATCTTGTCATTTTAGCCTGACTGTTTGGAACAACTCTGCTCATTAAACTGTGTTAGCATGTTAGCAATTCTACTGCATGGAAAAGCAGCTCTGAGTGATTATTCAGATTTTCCTTTCAGTTATGATTTTAGTATTACTGTAGTATTATGGTGGTAGTATTGTAGTTATTGCAGCCCAGTAAACTGAGTGTGTTAACTGAAACAGTCAAATGTAGTTGGACGTCTGCAGAGATGCTCTTTATTTCAGGCGACGTTCAGGATACAAATGTTGAAGGACTGACTTACACTGTCTTTGTGTCTTTGTTTAGAAGCAGAGCGACACAGATGGATCCAGTTCTCAACCCTGTCATCACTGTGGTGGTGGGAAAGACTTTCATTGTGACCTCTGTGGAAAAACTTTCAGTTGGCAAAAGACCCTAAAAAGACATCAACGTAGACACACTGGAGACAAACTGAAATACTGCAAAGAATGTGGGAGAAGCTTCACCACACCAAGTGAGTTAAAACAACATGAACTGATTCACAGTGGGGTTAAAAAGCACCTCTGTGATCAGTGTGGGTCATCCTTCACCACTGAAGGGCAGCTTAAATCACACAAACGAGTCCACACAGGAGAGAAACCACACAAGTGCAGACACTGTGAGAGAAGCTTCTCACATTCAAGTCATCGTAACATTCATGAACGTGCACACATGGAAGGAAACTACAGCTGTGACCAGTGTGACAAGAGCTTCAGGAATCTCAGTTCATACTCTGCACACAAACGATCCCATGTTACTAATAAACTGTTTCACTGTTACCAATGTGCCCAAACATTCACCTCATTGTCTGCTCTGTGCAAACATCAGCGCGATCACTCAGGGCTGAAATCACTCCCATCACTGGATCACAGTGAATCTGAAGACACAGAAAGATCCTCTGGTTTCTGTGTCAGACTCAAAAAGCTTGAGATCAGGCTCCACAGAGTTCAGATAGAATAATTTAAACTTGTGTTGAACTGAACTGGTGGCTGGGCTGAACTTCTACATAATACAGATCTACATGGGATCTTCTTTTCTGTTGTTTTACTGAGTCAGTTTTGTCCTTTTTTCTCTGTCCTGGTTTTGCTCGTCTGTAAATGATTGAAACTCAGTCAAATAGTTCATTGTTCTCCAGCAAAACGTTTTGGAAACTCATGTTTAACCTTTAAAACTCTGACATGTTTTAGCACACAAGGCGTCATCAGGGAGTTCACTCATGATTGGACCATGAGAACAAAGGTTTTTAGTTCTTTCAAAGAGAGTCTTGGAGATGTTTGATGTTTCTGTTTTTCTGAAACCACCTGAAAGAAAAACTATTTTTCTTGCTTTATGTAGTGTGGAAGTTTTTAATGTTTCTTCATCTGTGATGTTCTTGAATGTGTTCACGTGAAGATGGTACAAATAAACTGTCCTTTCAGCTTTAGCTCCTAATTTATTCATTATTTATGGATGTAGCACAGCAGCCGTCTCTTGATTAACACATGGAGGGCTCGGGATCTGATGGTGTCGTCTCCCTAATTTGCCCACTCAGTAAATCTCACTCATGGCCAAGAAATTGAAATAAACCTTGTTTCCCTGCTGGATAGTGATCCACTGTAACTCTGCTCCTCCTTCCTGTTTAGGATTTCTGTGGCTGAAGTAAAATTCCCTCCATCCATCACTTATCCCAGCTAACCCAAAGTGAAATAAAGTTTTGCTGGTCTTAAAAAAGCATTACAATAATAGGCATTACCAATGCAAACTGAATGATACAGAAGATGAAAGAAGAGACTTTGATCAGTTAATAAAGCTCATGATCTGGATTCATTGTGGCTGCTACACAGATACTTCTGGGTCACTTCTCTCAGTTAGGAACCTTCCTCACCAAACTGACTGTTGGACCACACCCCTGGTTTCATGAGAAATTGTTTCAGCCATGATTTCTCTTCCTGTATTTCAGAGTAAAGACTGAAGTGACAAATGGAAGCATGTTTAAAAAACACAATGTGAGAGAGACGTTGAGGTCCTTAGAAGTTACCCTGGGTTTTTCTGTCACCCTGCTAGATGTTACACACCTTGTTATTGGACTGATTTCTACTGCTGGACTACTCCTGCGGAGAGTAACAATACTCTTACTAATTAGCTCCCTTTCACAGCTTTGGGGATATTTATTTTTGTGTTTGCAGCGCTGTGAGCCAGAACAGCGAGAGAAAAATCTGCAACAGCGACGAGCCGAATGCTTACGTGAATCGCAGCAGCTGCACATGTGCTACGCTGAATTAGAGGATATCTTTGCTCTGGATTTCTATTTCTACTTTTTCATTTCTATATGATTCTTCTTGCATCTAAAGAAAGATGATTCAATTTGCTAAATGTTGATGGCTCTTCGTGCTCAGGTGTAAATGAGACGTAATATTTGCTCTTGGTTTGGTTCTCCTGTACAGAACCTTGCAGTACAACAGAAACCTAAAAACATTATTTGTAGTTGTTATTCTTAGTTGTTCTGCTGCCTAAATACCACAGGGTCTAAATTGGTGAGCGTATTTGCCACTATATTTGCCCTGGATGTAGATGCAGAAACTCTTGCTCTGTATTTGAGAGAGAAACTTAAAAGAGATGTGACCTGTCAAATAATTGCTAGTAAACGTAGCAGGTTCAGCTCTTTCAAGGTTACTGCTGAATTAGAGCTGGGCGATAGAACGATAACGATATGTATCGCGATATAACTTTTACTCGATAGAGAAATTAAGCTATCGCGATAGACCTCGCCGCTCTTGTCCTCTTAAAAAAAAAAAAAAAAAAAAAAAAAAAGGTCAGCCAATCCAAATTAAGTAGCGCAGAGCCGAACCAATCACAGCCGCAGCGTCACGTCGCGTGACTTGTTACGTACAGCACAAGTGCCAAGCCGCACGTGTGTTTGTTTGGGAAGCAGCCAGCGCGTAATGGAGGAAATGAGTGTGCCGACTATAAAAATCAACCGAGCGTGACCGAAGAAAAACCAGATGATGGTTCCAATGCCGGAGAGATTGTCGAACGGAAGAGCCATAGAAGCTCCGTAGTGTGAAGGTATTTCGGCTATTTCAAGTCTGACAAAAACAGAGTAGCGTGCACTGTAAATGTGCCGAAAGCAAGTCTGGAAATACAATAAACTGGTGCATGTGTCACACTGTGCGCCACGTTATTGTTTCGGTGAAATGAATTTCTACAATACTGTTACTGTTAATTCTACTCTCTGCAGTGTTTAAATGCTTACATATACACACAGTTACTGTCCGTCCACACATACGAGACTGTTCTGCTTCTATGCCCCAGCTTTGTTAACTTTTTCCCACCGAGGCTTCTAGACTTCTGATTGGCCAACATTTCTGCACGGTTAGGAATCTAGCTCCACCTGCTGCTTTGGCATGTTCATAGCAGCGTTTTCCTTCATTTCTGCCTTTATGTGTGGACGGGATTATTTTTTAAAACGAAAACGGAAAATCTCCGTTTTCAAAAACACCCGTGTACGTGTCGACGTAGCCTCAGTCTCTGACTGGAAGCGCTAATTCGTCATTCGGCTTTTGTCAGACTAAAGTAACTGTTAAAACTGTTTGAAAAGCTAAGCTATACAACAAGGAGAGATTGAGAATTTCCTTTTAGTTCTCAGTTTATTTGATATTGACAAAAGTTTTGTCTGTTCTTCTGTAAAACAAACTAAGATTTATTTTTAGAATTAATATTTTGTTTCTAAGTGGAATTGACAATTTAGTAGTCTGTTTCGTTTGTTCTATTTTAAAACTTAAACGCTTTAGCGGCTGCCTTTTGTCTAGTTTGCAATATTTGCCTTTATTTATCTGAAAAAGTCTCATGTTCCTTAAGTACATCTACCCTGTTGAACTTATTATGGGAAATAAATATTTAAATCAAAACAAGCTGCTGATTATTTCACATTTTACTTGTGAGCAACGGCACATTTAAATCTTACAAATATAGTTATTTGGCTTATATCGTGATAGATATCGTTATCGTCTGAAATGAAAAAAACATATCGTGATATGAAAAAATCTCATATCGCCCAGCTCTATGCTGAATGTAATGATGTGGGTGAAATGTACAATCCTGAACTCTGGCCTGAAGGGGCTCTGGTCCGGCGTTTTTATGAACCTCGTAAGCCCGGTACAGTGGTGCCAAGCTCAGTGGATCCAGCAGGGGAGATAACTGTGCCTTCTGGTACCAACGTATCAACATGAAGATGTATATTAGGATATTATCTTACAACTACGTTTGGGACAGAGTGCAGGGGACAAAGCTCGACGAATTGTTGTGGACAGTCTGCTTGCAGAATGTGACATTTATGCTTGCAGGAGACATGGTTGTCCAAACAGGACCTGGGAAAACTTAACTGTCTAAATGCAAGTTTTTTGGGAGTGGGGGAATCAACAACTGATCTCAGCACAGCTATAGTCAGAGGCAGAATACCTGGAGGGGTTGCTGTGCTTTGGGACAAAAAAATAGACCCTGTGATAAAGCCCATTAGACTGGATGTAGACTGGTGTATTGGTATACAATATACACAGAACAATAGTAGTTTTATCATTCTTAATATTTATACTCCCTATGAATCTTGTCAAAATGAGCAAGAATACCTCAGTAGGCTGGCTTTTATTAATGCATTTATTCAAGACAACGATACTTACAGCATATATGTTTTGGGTGATTTTAATGCTGGGGCCGGTTCTTCGTACCTCGCTAAGTAAGTTAGCTGGATTAGATTGTTGACGATTTCGCGTGATCTTGGATCGTTCGGTTCCCCGAAGCTCATCCGGGACTTGCTGTCATAGCAACAGAGCCGTAAGCGTAAACCTGCTCGGGAGCAGGTTTACTTTATGTAAACAGGATTAGATCGCGGCCACGCAGGTATGTCCGCTTCATTTATACGAAAGCAACAGCGATATTCCACCACTGTTTCACCATAAATAAATAACATCAATGTAACTAAAGATAATGCAGCACTTGATCCTTTTATTGATTTCACACAGATACATACAGATCATTCCCTAAAAAAGGGAAATGTACTATTAACATTCTATTACATGTATGTGATTATTACAGATGTAATTCATATTTCAGAGTAGTAATCGTAAATTACTTCGTGTAATCAAGATGGGAGACCACGGCTATAAAAGCGAAGGTGGATTTGGGAAGTCTGTCGCAGCCATGTCCTGTCCGTTTACGTGAGCCACCCATTGTGGAAGGTGCGAGATTGATAAGGAGAGTCCTCAGGATTCAGCGTATATTGCGGGATAGACAGGATCCTTTAGCTCAGCGCGACAGTGTGCTCATTGAGAGATATCGATATTCCCGTGAGGGTATTATTCACTTAACCAACTTGTTGACGTGGGGGTGCAGGACCACCACCTGTCTTTTTTTTGCTCTGCCCTTTTCTTGGTTGCTGTTATGAACAAACAAACAGATTATTTCAGGGTCTCTTTCCAAGAGACTAAAAGCAATATAAGTGATAAATATTACCATTCTGTAGAATATTCTTATATTCCACTTTTACTTGTTCCCATGTTCTAGTGGGTCCTGTTGTGGCTCTAATGTGAAAGGGGATATAATATAACAATATAATATAATGTAATATAATATTGGATAATATAGTGTAATATAATAAATCTATAAATAAATAAGTGACTGAATAGTGGTATTCTCATGCGCTTTGGGTGCCTTGAAAAGCGCTATATCAATCCACTCCATTATTATTGTTATTATGAAATTACTTACGAGTTTAATTTGTCAGCAACTTTCTGCCAGCCCTCTCTCCTTGCTTTTGCAGCCTTTGCAGTGTTCCCTTGCGTTCTGATTAAACTCTGAAATTCCTGAAATCCCTCACTCAAGAGTTCTTGCTCTGCTGCCGAAAAATACCGAACGCGCTCCTTCGACATTTTCGCCGACCAATCAGAGGGTTGCCGATCAATGTTTCTACTATCGATGCGTAGCCCCTTTTACGACACCCAGTGATGTCACATTACTGCGTCCAGCTGTACTAATCGTCAACAGCAGGTGTGTTCGGGGAACCGGATTAGCGAGCTCACGGTTAGCGCGATGGTTTGGTCTTGGATGTGTCATTTGATCTTGGATGTAGTAAGCGACGTACGAAGAACGGGCCCCTGATCTCACAGACAGCAGTTCTCAGTTTGCTGACCACTTAACTCACTTCTGTCAAGTTAATAATCTTATCTTGTCTACCAAAGTGTTGCTGCCTGCAGACAGCTATACATACATAAGTGAAGCCTGGCATAGTACATCATGGCTGGACCACTGTATCTGTACAGCTGATGGACATGCAGCTTTAGCAAACATGACTATCAGGTATGAGGTAACTGTGTCAGATCATATACCTTTTGGTTTTACTGTGAATGTGGAACAAATGCCAGCAACAACTGGAAACAATATTGCTACCAGTGTAAAATTAGACTGGTCAGCTTGTAGTGAAGATGATTTCTTAGCTTATCATAGTAATACCGATATACATCTGAACAACATTTCTTTGCCCAAAGAAGCTATTTTGTGCAAGGATGTCAACTGTAAGAATGCTGTGCATAAACATTTACTCTGCTCCATGTATGATGATATAGTGACTGCTCTGCATGAAAGTGGTACACTGCTTGATAAACAATATAAGCATAAGAAACCTAACATCAGACCTGGCTGGAAAGAACATGTATCCATGTAACACGATGAAGCTCGCATAGCTTATAAATGTTGGGCCATAGCTGGAAGACCTAAACAAGGCCCAGAATTTGAACAGAAAAAATGTGCGAATGCCAGATATAAGTACGCTGTTCGCTTCATAACTAAAAATGAGCAAATGCTGAGAGCAGATTCTTTGGAAAATGCTGTGTAATAATATGGCAGATTTTTGGAAAGAGGTGAAAGCTCTTAATAACTGTAAACCATCTCTACCATCAACTGTTGAAGGTGTTTCTGGGGCAGATAACATTGCAGCGTCATGGAGACAGCATTACAGTGCGTTGTTTAACTGTATAAAAAGTGATCCATATGAGGACAATCTTGACATGAGTAATGACACAATAAGTGTAAGGACACGTGAAGTTTATGAAGCCATTCATAGGTTGTCTGATAATAAATCCTCTGGTTTGGATCACATCACTGCAGAACATTTAAAACATGCTAGTTTAAGGCTAGCTCCTCTTTTAGCGCTCTGTTTCACTGGGTTTATGATTCATGGCATATTACCAGACTCAATGCTGTGTATTTTACTGGTACCAGTTATGAAAGACAAAGCTGCAAAAGTGAGCTGTTTGGATAATTACAGGCCGATTGCACTAGCCAGTATTTTATCTAAGGTGTTAGAAAGAATCTTGTTTGATAGAGTTAGTGTGTTCATCTCTTCTCTGGATAATCAGTTTGGCTTCAAACCAAAGCACGGCACTGACATGTGCATATATGCACTTAAGGAAATAGTCAGGTCGTATAGGGCTAAAAATTCATCTGTCCTCATGTGTTTCATTGATGCCTCTAAGGCCTTTGATCGAGTGAACCACAGAAAACTTTTTGATAAAATGAAGAGACGCGGAGTTCCTCAATACATGGTGAGGATTCTCTCTTACTGGTACGCTCATCAGAACATGCAGGTTAAATGGGGAAGCAGTATTTCTGCCCCCTATGGTGTCAAACAGGGTGGGATTTTGTCTCCAATTTTATTTAATTTATATGTTGATGATCTGTCCATACAGCTGAGAGCCTGTAACACTGGGTGTATATTAGGTAAAGCACTGATAAATCATCTCATGTATGCAGATGACCTGGTTGTTTTTAGTCCAAGTGGTGCTGGGTTACAGGATCTTCTTAATGTCTGTACTGAATATGGTGTTGTAACGTTGTGTTGTGTTGTGTGGTTGAGAAGAGGCGGCAAAACGCCTAGCTGGCTAGGCGGAAGAATACACACCCACGCTGGTATCAGTAATCCACGGTGGTTCTTTAATACGCATTCTTCAGCAACCGTATAAAAGCCCGGCTGAACGGCTGCGGCTCAACAACAAAATGCCCAGCGTTCATACAACCCAAGCGCTGCAAACAAAACAAAAAAAGGGGTCTGGAAAAGAAAACATAAGTCCGTCTCTCGTTAAGCACGAGCGTGAAGGCACGTGTCCTCATAGTCCCAGAGCGAGAGAGAGAGCAAGAGCAGTGGCACACACTGATGACACCATCAACCCTCGACTTGGGTGTCTTAAAGGGACACCACACCATAACGGCTGTTACATATTCCCCCCCGGTTAAACAAAGGCTGTCCTCAGCCGGACCCAGGTGACCCTCCTCCCGCTACCCCCTTTCACCACACATAGCTACTTTAGGTTGTAAGCAGGTTGCGGAGGAATTGTTACACACCCGTACAGCATTGGTACAGTCCAGACTTAACCAGCCTCCATACATGGTCAGCAGGATAAGATGTTGAAACCAAAACAGGGAAATGTACAGTCCAAAATCGACAAGCTGGCATACATGACAGTGTCCCACATGGTGAATGTCCATTTAAATAAATGTTATAGAAATAAAATAAACTTAGGATAGCCAGGACAATTACAGAATGAAATTCCCCTTTCATTGCATTTCTTCTATTTCACAAACTTGCAACAGACAGCATAATATGTGAAAACAGTACCAGAAAGTACTGTAGAAAACCTAAACAACAGTCAAGTTACAACAGTAACCAACACGAAATACATAAGAAAAAAATAAAATTCAGGAACTATGGCAAAGCTGCATCGAACCCACGCCCAGGAAAAGCAGGTCCACGCACATCCAATGGAGCCACGACGAAGAGGCCAAACAGAGAACGGCGCCACAGTCCACAAACCACGCTGGAGCAGCACCAGTCGCTGCCATGGAAATGCACCGCCGCGACCCTTTGATCCTCCCGACGTCCTCGTCCAGGCCAGCCTGGTCCGTTCCCGCGAAACATGGCGGACAGCCACTTTGCCGCGTCGTACCTTTTCTTGTACCAATCATCAACTGCTCGAAGATACTGCATACTGAGGTCCAAGAGAAGATGTTCGGGCGCCATTTTGTAACGTTGGGTTGTGTTGTGTGGTTGAGAAGAGGCGGCAAAACGCCTAGCTGGCTAGGCGGAAGAATACACACCCACGCTGGTATCAGTAATCCACGGTGGTTCTTTAATACGCATTCTTCAGCAACCGTATAAAAGCCCGGCTGAACGGCTGCGGCTCAACAACAAAATGCCCAGCGTTCATACAACCCAAGCGCTGCAAACAAAACAAAAAAAAAAGGGTCTGGAAAAGAAAACATAAGTCCGTCTCTCGTTAAGCACGAGCGTGAAGGCACGTGTCCTCATAGTCCCAGAGCGAGAGAGAGAGCAAGAGCAGTGGCACACACTGATGACACCATCAACCCTCGACTTGGGTGTCTTAAAGGGACACCACACCATAACGGCTGTTACAGTGTGCAATATGACATTGAGTACAATGCTGCTAAAAGTGCTGTTTTGATATGTAGAACCAAGCAGGATAAGCAGCTAAATTTCCCTTTGTTTAAACTGGCACAAAAAACTCTTGAAGTTCATAATAAGGTGAAATACCTCGGTCACTTTATTACTGAGCAAATGAATGATGATGATGACATATACAGACACCGATGTAAGCTCTATGTGCAGGCAAATACTATTGCACGCAAATTCAGCTTTTGTTCACTTCCAGTTAAAGTGGCTTTGTTTAAAGCGTATTGCACACCGCTATATACTGCCCCCTTGTGGTCATCCTACAAACAATGTAGCATGTAGAAGCTGCATGTTGCATATAATGATGCGATGAGAATCCTTTGCAGGATACCTAGAAGTGGTAGTGCCAGCCAGATGTTTGTAGCTGTGGGTGTCTGGACTTTTAAAGCACTTTTAAGAAAGTTAATGTTCAATTTTAGAGAATGACTGGATGGTTCGAGTAACAGTATAATTTTAGCACTTACAGATCCGACAGTGAGTGGTTCCCGTTACTCATCCAGTCTCAGAAAGCACTGGTTAAAGTGTTTGTGTACTTATTGATTTATTTTAAGTAATTGTGTTTTATGTATATTATGGTTTTATATTTTTACAAATGCTTTATATACTTATTTATATACATATATTTAATGGTTTATACCTTGTGTTGTGTGTGTGTGTGTGTGGGGGGGGGGGGGGGGGGGGAGTTGTGTGTTTTTTTTCTTGTCTTGTTTTTATGGACATGAAGTCTGCCAATAAAGATTGAATTGAATTGATTATGAAGTTATTGAGCTGCACATACGTTACGACCTGCTTAAGTTCGAGGTCACAGCGTCTGTAGAGCAGCTGGAACATAATGAAGTCTACAAGGTTAAAGTTTTCTCTTCAGTTATTGTTCTTTCTGCTGCTTGGTTTGATGGATCTGAGAGCTTTTGTTTTTATTATTGTTATTATAATTATCATTAATATTTTACTCTCTAGAAGCTTTAAAATAGTGTTTGTGTTTGAAAAAATTGATTTAAGAATTGAACAGAAACATCTGTCCTTCTGAAAATCGCCCAAAGGCACGGAGACAAAGTCAAAGGATGCAACCTGTAACTTTCTCTTCCTTCATGTCAGGACCATCATCCATGATTTATATAAAATGCATATAGCAACAGTAGCACTTTAGTTTGGACTTTATGATTTCTGTAACTGGAAAATATTATTTTGTTTAAAGACAGAAGTGACCGCATAGTTGCAACATCAAAGGGAAATATTAATTAATTAGCATCAAGTATATTTGTTGCTTAAGCGTTTGCACTATAACTTAAGTAGGATTATAACTTTTAAGGAAGGAAAGATTTCAGATATTTAGTTCACTGTTTCAGTTATTTTATATGAAATTAAAACATTTACGTTGGTCAAATATGATGCTCTAAATCAAATAAGTTTGAAAATAAATGATGTATTTTTAAATGCTGCAACAAATGTTCACAAAAAGTAACTATAATTAAAACCAGTTAAACAAAATCAAATGTTTGAATCATGCTTAACCAAATGCCAGGCTGGAGAGCTGAACCTAAAGTATACGTAGAAAGATTTCAACATGTGAGCAGTTTTTAATGTTTTTATCACATATAAATGTCACAGCAGTGGGTCCTGGCCCAATGCTTTGTGTTTTTGGTTTTCTTTGACTCTTGTTTTTCTTGGTTTTTGTTCTTCTTATTTATCAGGCTCTCAGTAATCTTAGTTCTCCCTCCCTCAGTGTTCATTTCAGCCTGTGTTTAGTTTCTGTTCCCGTGTCCCACGTTTCATCGTTTCATGTCGAGTCAGCCCTGTCTCTCTGTTTCCTGTGTCTCCCCAGTCAGCCCCGCCTCCCTCGGGCACTCATGTGTGATACAGAGTAATAAACCTGACTACATTTGCTGCACTCTCTTTATTACCTGTTACTTTAAAATTCATACACTAATTATGTCTGCCCATCTCTCTAATGTGAAGGTCAAAGGTCAACATCCCAGTGACATAAGAATAATCCCAAAGGGGCAAAGGCAGCGGTTAATTTAGCACATTTAGCATTAAGGGTACAGCAAGGATATACTTTTACTTATTGTGGCAGGGGTGTGGTCTCTGGCCTGCTGCAGTGGAGGCTGGTGGTGGGACGTTGGACGGCACAGGTGAGGGTGATGGAGCTCATGACTCTCCCCTTTATAGTGACGGAGGAGACTGGCGTGGGGGAAGCGTGTAGTGGAGGAAGCCGAGGAGAGAGCTGGTTTCTGGCTACAAAGACGGCGTCAAACCAGAAAAGATTGCTCGTGGTCAAATAATGTGTCAATCACCTGTGAATCAAACTGTGTGTGGCTCAGTTCATGTCATAGTGTTGTTTAGTATATCTTCACTTGTCTCACTCTCCTTCTGTTCTGTCCATCAGGACGATCCTCAGCGCTTACACAGATCCTCCATCGATGTTTTGGATCCAATCAGTGATCAGTTCTACGAGGAGGCCTGGATGTTCACCAGCGCTCGCTACACCTCCATCTACCAGAAGGTGAGTGTACTCCTTTGTACTCAGATTAACATTTTACTTCTTAAAATACATTTTCATATATGAGCTTTCTATTATTTCATGGCCATTTAATCAATATTAAAATTACAAGCATATCAACAAAGGTGAAGCTGTTTTTTTCCACTTGCTGTCACACAGTCATGGAGGAATACAATAAATACATAATCAGTCATAGATCCTGAACAATGACATTAAAAGAAAGTCTGTGGCTCTAAAAACTAAACAGTATAAAGACATGCTCCAAGCTGCTGTTTCTCTCCTACTCCTCTAGGTTTTCCACTGTCGGCCATCCAGCGATGCTGGAGGGCTACCTGGCCAATGCTGGCCTACACAAAGAGGTCCCGGCTCGGAGGAGCTGAAGAAGATCCTTGCCTTCCTCGTCAGTTTCCTCTTCAGTTCCTATCCCAACAAAACCTTCTTGCACCTATTAGCTCCAAAGAGGCTATGGTGCCCGTGGAGGTCTGGACCTGAGGCCTGTGCTCATCACGTGGATAGAAAACACTCTGACACCATTCTGGAGGTCTGATGGGACTCTGACCAAAACACAGATGAAATAAAACTTGTGGCTGGAGCTTTTAAAATGACTTTTTCACCTCATAGATTAATGCTCATGATTGCATGTTAGCAAGACAGCATCTCCCCAAGGTGAAACTCTCAGGAGACATTTACTCTTAAACTGTAATCTGGTTGAGACTACTTGAGGAGATCTTAGTAGCGAGTATGTGGATTTAGTCTCTTCACCAACAGCAGACAGACCCATGCCAAGAAAGCAGACATGTTCTCAAAGAAAGCCGAGAGCAGAGATTGGAAAAAGCTAAAAAGAAAAAGCTGCAGCTTCAGACGACTATCTGCCTGTAAGGCTGAAAAAGTCCAGTTACGCTCTATTTTGGAAAAGCTCCCAGTTTTGGTAACCTGGACTTTTATTTCCCCTCTTCTGCTACAGATGTTGACTGTGACCTCAGAGGCCAACTGGACCACACAGCTGCAGCAGGAGTGAGGGAGAGGAGTCTTCATCCAGCTTCAAAGAAAACATCCAGGTAAAGTGACGTGGATCAGCGGATAAAGCCGTCTCCACTTTCAAAGGAGATCCTCTGAGAGAGAGACTCTCTGAGCCATTTTAGCCTCAAATTATAGGACTTTATAGTACAGCAACACTTTTAAAGGACAAAAATAAGATAAACTGTGACTGTAATACAAACAAAGTATTGCATGTGTTTTTAAAAGTGTTCCTCCGATGGGCAGGATATCACTATTAGACTGTCCCACCAGCCAACTTCAACAAGAGACCACAGCAGCATTCAGTGATCAGCACAGATGTTCCTCTAACACTCAGCATCTGATCCCTGTTGGTCTGTGTGCTTCTGCTTTTGCTCAGTTAGAAACCCTGCAGCAACCCGACCCAAAACTGTGTCTTCTTGTTGGCCTCAACGTTGAAGTGTCAAACGTCCAACATCTGGAAAGGAAACCACGCCAGTGTACTGTGATGTTTCACCAACATGTGGCAGACGCTGGTCCTGCCTTTCATGCTGACATCAGCAGAGAGCCCCGCCTACCTCAAAGCCTCCCCTGTCATGTATTGATCAGGATGATTATGAAGATGAGCGAGTGCAAATAAGACTGTAAAAGTCCACGAGCAGAATGTTTGGATGCTTTCTAATGATTCATGAATATCATGAGAGTGTTTGTGTGTTTTGTCTTTTCTTTGCTGACGTTTGTTACTAACAAAGACAATTTACGCTCTGTGTGTGTTTTCATCCTTACCAGCCGCACTCTAACTGCAATGAAGGAAACAAACTGTAGAAATGGTCGACTCAGTGACTTCATAAAATATTGAAGTGGTTCAGGTAGAGCCAGTTTTTAAATGACCATGAACACTGAGCGTATTGTATCTGTACAGCATGTTTTTCTATTAGACAGATTTGTAACAGAGGCCTTGCTCTCAGTAAGTTTGAAATCCTTTTCTGATTTCTTTTGTAATCTCTGATCTTTGTGTATCCTGCTCAGTTTGCATGCTGCCTGTAGGAGTTTCTGTCTTTGTATTTGAAGATAATTCATTGAATATACTCAGCTGCTTCCCTTTGGTGCCTCACACATCACTGAAGTTTTTCAGTGTCCAGTTATTTGTTTTTAATAGCTGTTTGAATTCTCTGTATGTTTGACCCTGTAGACTGTTTAATGGACTGCTCGTCTTCCTGTTTGTAACCACTGCCTGTTTAGGACTAAAGATTTGGATTTTTGACTTTAACACAGCCTCTGCGTGTCGTCCCTTTGTGTCCTCGTCCTCTGTGAATGTGTCACAGATGTTTCCATGATAATAACACAGCTTTCCCACAGTGGTTTGCAGCAGCATTTATTCACAGCACATTTGAGAAAGGTTCAGATTAACTCGATGAGTTTATATTCAGAATGATTCTGACAGTGGGCCACTGTGAATTGTGATCTTTCATCAGGTCAATGTTTAAGTTCAGTATTTCAAAGCAGGAGCTATGAACAGTCATCATGTTGGCATTATTGATTGCAGTTATGTTGATTGCAGTTATTTACATCAGACTTCTTCTCTGAGATAAGAGCACCATTTGTGGGAAAGATGACAGTATTTCCAGGCTGGATGCTGTTTGCAGGGAGAACTGAATGAAACTCTCCTGCACCTCAGCGCTGAGGTCCACACCTGTGAACACAGATGAGGTCAATCTGCTGCAGCACGTAGAGCTTTACTGATCAGCAGGTTCAAAGGATTCAGCAGAGCGTAGAGTCAGAGCTAAATGCCACATCACCATAGAGTTTGTTAACAACAGCTTTCTTTGCCCTTTGTCTCGATGGACTGAATCAGGGATACTCGTCATACTTCACCTCAACCACGTCACTGAGAGACCCCAGCCTGACACAGCAGCAGAGATGATGAAAGCAGAAACAGCAAACAGATGCTTCAGTTGTGTTTCTCTCTGTGTGTGAGACATGTTTCTGTCATTCACCAGTTCTTGTATAGTTACGTGTAACTAGACTTCTGTGGGACGTAAATGATTGTTTTGTATGCAGATCTGTACAAAGGATGTAAACACTTGATTACAAAGGAGATCTCAGCTGTGTTGTTATGGATGGACTTCAACGTATTTGTTAAAAAAAGAGAATAAAGCAAAGTGTTTTAGCTGTTTGGGAGTTTTTGTTTGATTCCATTCAGTTTTATTTCTATGGAGTCAAATAATAACAAAGGCTCTAGAACAGCCCTGAGTTTGTCCAGGTGACACTCCTCTGAAGAACAAAGACAAAGAGGAAGAAGGGGATTCGTTTTCAAGTCTTGTTTCTTTCAAAATAAAAGCTGAAATGTTTTGGAAGCATGATAATATTTTCAGCCAGGATGCCGTCTCCAAGGAGACCTGCACCTCAGCGCTGAGCTCCACATCACGCCCTGTGAAAGCACAGATATAAATCTGCTGCAGTGAGAAGAACTTTACCCAACACAAGTGTAGAAGTAGACATTTGACTTTACCTACAACCTGTTAACAACAAAGCTTTCATTGCCTCTGTTGTTGATGTCATGTAGGACTAATCATACTTCACATCAGCCATGCACACGTCAGAGGATCTCCAGGCTTTCAGTAATAAAGCCAAGCAGATGATGTGAACATAGCAATAGTAAAACATGCATCATAATCAGCTGTATGTGTCGACTATGTGGCACCTCAGTCTTGTTGGCATGAAGAAAAGTTGTGTAACATGTAACATAAGGGCTGCAAAGACATCATGTAGACAGCAGTCGTCTGTTAGTCGTAACGTATCTCCTGTTAAAGAGTTAAATGTGCGTTCTCCATCTCTGTCCTCTCACAGCTCGCCGTATACCAACTCCAGCTGTGGTAACCATGGCTGTGCCCATCAACACGCTGAAGCTGAGACGCCACCCGTCACTATGGCGACTCCAATAGGGTTACCTGTCAGCTGTGGACGCATGAAAGGAAAACAGCAGAAACACAGACATGTTTACTGGAACATTTCCTATTGACAGCTTCATGGAAAAGTGGGTTTAAACACTTTTCTATGTTTTATTTTGTTTATTTATGGATTTATTGTGAAAGGAATTTCAAAGGTTTAATTTGACCTTTCCCCTGTTTTTCATACAGACTGGAGACGAATGGATGGTGCTTTCTTTGTTTGTCTAAAGATAATGAATAAAACTCTACACACATCTTAAACCACCCTCCTTTCTATATATTTTGTTATATAAATGGAAAGTATATAAGACACAAACTGAGCTTATATGATACTAAGGACCCTGGAGGTCAGTCCACCTTTATAATTCAGCACAGCCTGGAGTCTCTTAGTCAAGCTTGTTTGTGTTTTCTGTGAGGAAGTTTTCAGCAGCAGCTCTTTTCTTGGATGTTGGTTCCCTTTGTTTCCATCCTCTGTTAAGATGTTTCAGTAATGTTGAGGTCTGGGGAGGCCAATCCATGGCTGACGTCCTGTGATGCTGCATTAGCAGTTTGTTCATAGTGAAAAATGAAGCCACTGCCAATCAGACATTTGCACAGTGGATCAACTTCTGATGGTACTGTCCTGAATTCCACACCTATAATATGTTTGCACATACTGATGAATATGTGCAGCTGATTTTCAGTCCAGTTCCTGTGTGACAGACGCCAGTCTTTCTGCCTGTGTCCTTCCTTAACAATAGAGCCATCCTTCCACTGAGACTGTTTCTGATGAGGCTTCACTGAGCAGTAGATGGATCCCTCAGCTCATCTAATCGTCCTATTTCTAACACATGACTGTCAGAAACTGTTAATCTGCTGCAGCTCTTTAACTCCTCCACTTCTTTTTTTGTAATCTCTTAGTTTCCTCATCTTTTAAGGTGGCACTGCACACCAGATCCAAAGTCAACATGCTGTTATATAATCAAATCACTTTTTTATTGTCACATCACATGTGCAGGCACACTGGCACAGCACATGCGAGTGAAATTCTTGTGTGCAAGCCCCACAAGCAACAGAGATGTGCAAACACAACAACACAAACGAGCAAAATACAAGAATGGCTAATCTGAAACTAATAAATATATGTACAATATATAATAGTGTATGCATTCCTGGATGTGTATACTAAATATTATCCTATGTGTGTGTGTGTGTGTGTGTGTGTGTGTGTGTGTGTATACACATTTTTACAAATTAAATAGTAAAAAAATAATATATAAATATATAAAATATACAGAGTTGAATATGTGCAAAACAGTGGCATTACTGTACAGTATGGAGTGCATAATGTTAAAGTTCCAGTAGTGAAGCTGAGGTGTCTATGAAGTGTTCAGCAGTCTGATGGCCTGGTGGAAGAAGCTGTCTCTCAGTCTGCTGGTACGGGACCGGATGCTGCAGAACCTCCTTCCTGATGGAAGCAGTCTGAACAGTTTATGGCTGGGGTGACTGGAGTCCTTGATGATCCTCCCCGCTTTCCTCAGGCACCGCTTCCTGTAGATGTCTTGGAGGGAGGGAAGCTCACCTCCAATTATCCGTTCAGAGCACCGCACTACTCGCTGGAGAGCTTTGCAGTTGTAGGCGGTGCTGTTGCCGTACCAGGTGGTGATGCATCCAGTGAGGATGCTCTCAATGGCACAGTGATAGAAGGTCCTGAGGATGCGGGGGCTCATGCCGAATCTTTTCAGTCTCCTGAGAAAGAAGAGGCGCTGCTGCGCCTTCTTCACTGTTTTGTTTGTGTGTACTGACCACGTAGGATCCTCAGCCAGATGTACACCAAGGAACCGGAAGCTGCTCACTCTCTCCACAGCAGCGCCGTTGATGGTGATGGGGGTGTGTACTTCTCTGCACCTCCGGAAGTCCACTATCAACTCCTTTGTCTTTGCGACGTTGAGGGTGAGATGGTTGTCTTGACACCAGCGGGTCAGGGCGCTGACCTCCTCCCTGTAAGCCGTCTCATCACCGTTGGTGATAAGACCCACCACTGTAGTGTCGTCCGCAAACTTCACAATGATGTTGGAGTTGTTAGTGGCTGTGCAGTCGTAGGTGTAGAGTGAGTATAGGAGAGGGCTCAGTACACACCCCTGTGGAGCACCAGTGTTCAGTGTGATGGGGGATGAGGTGATGCTGCCCAATCTGACCACTTGGCATCTGTCAGACAGGAAGCTAAGGATCCAGCTGCAGAGAGAGCTGCTCAGTCCTGGATCCTGCAGTTTCCTGTCCAGCTTCGAGGGAACGATGGTATTGAATGCTGAGCTGTAATCTACAAACAGCATTCTCACATACGTGTCTCTCTTCTCCAGGTGTGACAGGGCAGTATGTAGTGTCAGGGCTATGGCATCATCAGTGGACCTGTTGTGGCGGTATGCAAACTGTAGAGGGTCCAGTGAGTCGGGTAGTGCAGAGCGGATGAAGTCCCTGACCAGCTTCTCGAAGCATTTGCTCACGATGGGGGTCAGGGCTACAGGTCGCCAGTCGTTCAATGAGGAGATGGTGGAGGATTTGGGTACACGGACGATGGTGGCCATTTTGAAGCAGGCTGGGACTACAGACAGAGAGAGGGAAAGATTGAAGATGTGCGTGAACACTCCAGCCAGCTGAGCCGCGCATGACTTGAGGACGCGGCCGGGAATCCCAGAGTTGAACCTGTAATGGAGTTTGATTTAAACCAATAAGCAATTAAGTGAATGATGATGAGCAAAGATGGTGGAGGTGGTGGATGAAGACCCGGACAGCTGTGGTTGGCTCCTCGTATAGAGCAGAGTGAGGTTGTGTTTGCACATTATTATAAAACCATGTTCACCATATATTTTAGCTGCAGACAATAACATTATTTCTTTGCTGTGGTGATTTTATTCCACTTTGGTAAAATGGAAAACCATCATTTCTTGCTGTAATTCACACATTATTCCAAGAGCCTCAACACAAGCCTTGTAGTCCGACCATATATAGACAAATCAATAGTTGTGTTTGTAACAGCTCATGAACATGAATCGTTCCACTTTAAAATCATTGTAAACTAAACTGGAATAAATGAGTGTTTATATATAGTTTTGTCTCAGCTGTTCATACACAGTGTTTCAGTTCTTATCAGAGTCCCACCGTCTCACTGTGGTGAACCTTTAGCTCTGTTGTAAGCGTGTTGTTAGACCAGGTTTCCCTCATTTAAAAATAATCTCTCATTAGAAATGGACATGATGTCTAAGACATAGAAATGCTTATTATGGGTTCACTTGATGTCACTGAAAAGATGCACATGGGTAACGCACAGGCCATCCAGCTCCGAGGTTTATCTCCTCACCTCGAGTCTGCGACACTCTCTCCGTGTCCTCTCAGATAAGGGCGCGCACATTTCTGCACGATCTTCTAAATTACAAAGAGCGATTCACAAAACAGAAGCTCACAAAACACTCATCACAAACCAAAAATGGCTCCACTGAGCGTCAAACTGTCACCAGAATTTACTGATAATCTAAAGACTCACAGAACTCATTTTGTCTCATTGTGTCTTAGTTTGAGACATAAGTGCATGATCATAATACTGTGTAGTTAGCTGATGCTTGCTCTTAATTATCCTCTTCATGTTTCCCGAGCCTCAGCAGTGGAAGCTACCATGGATAGAAAGACTATGACTCATCTTAAATCTCAAATCTTTGTCTCCAAAGAGCTGCTGATGTGTCCGATATGATCCACAAGCTTAAACTAGCATTATAAGTGTGTGCAGTGATGTGTGTGAAACCTCTGAGGACTCACACGTGTGTGCTTCAGCCCACACACACATATGAAGCACTGCGACCTCACACAGAAGTGTTTTACACATCCAACCTGAATCCTGATCATTTCTACAGTTTATTAAGTTCAGCTTCACCTGAACATCAGTGATGAAGCTGCTCTGACTCCATCACAGCTCACAGCTGTTGGAATGAGTCAAACAATGAAGAAGGTTCAGAAACAGCTGATGATTTTACAGAAACATGATGCAAACATGAAAATGGACACATGATTTTTTATTAACAGACACCGTTTATGTTTCACTGTGCATGACGTCATCAACTCTGACACCAGGGGGCGCTCATCACCAGCCTGAGGAAGTGTGATAATGGGGGGAGACGCAGTGTTGTGTGTACTGCAGTCGGACAGAAGGAAAAACTTCCTCCTGAAAACATTTTCATCCTTCCCAAAAGTGTTTAAGTCAAATGTTACAAATATATAAATACAATAAAACACAGGGTCTTACATAAAATTAGTGATGCAGTTGTGCACTGAGCACCTTTCCAATGTTCCTTCCTCAGATGAGTCCAGCTGCTGAACACATTAACATCTGTATGTAAATGTAGCCGAGAACCAACCTGAGCACTGCTGGGAAAATACAAAGGCAACCATCAAAGTGCTGTATTATCTTATTTATTCTGAATGTTGACTTAGATCCACACCACGATTTATGAAACTATAGAACTAAAATAACAACAATCGTCTGCTTCTTTAAAATTTCTTTCATTACATCAAACCAGTGAAAACTGAAAAAAACAAAGAGCTGTTAGCATGTTTAGACCAACTTTGAGACAGAGACTGTAAAGTTCTGCACTTTAAATCCTGCCTGTGTTCCTGCAAATGATTCACACTGAAAGTATCTTAGTTTAGTATTGGGGCGGTTGTGGCTCAAGAGTTGGGAGTTCGCCTTGTAATCGGAAGGTTGCCGGTTCGAGCCCCGGCTTGGACAGTCTCGGTCGTTGTGTCCTTGGGCAAGACACTTCACCCGTTGCCTACTGGTGGTGGTCAGAGGGCCCGGTGGCGCCAGTGTCCGGCAGCCTCGCCTCTGTCAGTGCGCCCCAGGGTGTCTGTGGCTACAATGTAGCTTGCCATCACCAGTGTGTGAATGTGTGTGTGAATGGGTGGATGACTGGATATGTAAAGCGCTTTGGGGTCCTTAGGGACTAGTAAAGCGCTATACAAATACAGGTCATTTACCATTTACCATTTAGTATTGAGTGAGCCACAAAGCAGCCTGATAGCTTTAAAACAGTAAAAGTAAATGAAATTGACAGTTTCAGTGTAGCTGGATCTATTATTGGGGGGTCATGACCCCCGTAACCCTGCCTGGTCCTGAGGTCAAATCCACCATCTTTGTTTCAGAGCTTCATGTTCTCCCGTGTTTGTGTGCGTCCTCTCCGGTACTCCGGCTTCCTCCCACAGTCCAAACACATGCAGTTAGTGGGGTCAGGTTAGCTGTGAGTGGTTGTGTCTCTGTGTTATTCCACCTTAATAAATGACTTCCTGTTAGCATGAAGTGCTTCTGTAGGACTGATGTCATTTTCATGGTTGGATCATTTAAATGAAGCTGGACTCAGATGCAGTAAATAAGCTGATTGATCATTAATGAATAAAGCTGGTCAAACACATCACGTTCATGTGATTGTGTGTTGTAGTATTGATCCCAATGCTGGTATCAGTCCTGGATCAATAAAACTGGATGGATGCGTTCAGCATGGAGCCCTGAGCTGTGTTACAGACAAACATGGAAACTGACAGGTCTGTGTCATTCACAGTCTGTAACACTTCTAAACAACAGAGGCTGACCCAAGTGCCTCAGAGCCAGGCACGCTCACATCACAGCTCTCTAAATAAGCCAGTTTCAAAATAAGAGCTGAAAGCTGTGTTTGCTTGTGTTAGCTTATTATTGTGGAGACTAACATTCAGTGATCATGTGTTCAGACTCATAATGATTACTCTCAGAAATCCTGATCTTTGTATTTACTGTGTGTTGGATCAATAACTGAGATTCATGGTATCACACAGCTGTGCTGCTGCTGCTGATGTCAGCACATCTGGAACAATACGAGGTATCTGCTACCAGACTGAGCAGGACGTGAGACCTGTGGACTGTTTAAAGCTGTCCCTCCACAGCTCACTCAGACCTGATCCACACCTCAGTGATATTCTCTGACTTCCTCAGTAGAGACAGAAACCATTCAGATCTGGGACCATCAGCTGACTGATGATGTCACACAGACTGTGTTTTTCAGGAACAGTGATTCTGATGTGAGCCTGCTAGCTGACAGCAGACCTGATGAAAGCACATGTTCACATCTGTGAGGACAGACTGGACTCTTTGACTGCACCTTGGTTCTCCTCAGAGGTCTGTACAGGAGCATGTCCACCCCCACTGAAGATCTCAGTCACTGTGAAACATAGAAAGCTGCTTGTGTGGCCTCTGCCTCACATGTAGATACAGCTACAGGTTTCTCTGTCAGTCAGACTGAAACAGTGTCCTGATGCTGCATCATTCAGCTCTGTGCCCCAGTCAGCATCACTGGGAGCTACCAGTGTTTCTGCCCTTTTCCTGTAACACTACACTCAGCACAGGCTCAGCTGGTATCCAGTGTTGGACTTTGGCTTCAGCTGCTGTGATAGATCCTCTAACATAGATCAGCTCTGCTACATGTTGTTAGATAAGTGCAGCTGCTGTCATGTCCTGATGTTTCTCTGGCTCAGCAGCTTCTCCATCAGAGGTTCACATGGAGCTGATCCAGTATCTCCAGTAACTGTGTTCTGTGCCTCACTGGTTCATCCTTCTGTCTGTGTGACGTCAGTCAGATGTTGAAGTTAAACTCTGTAATCTTCACTGTGTCACAGAGTTCAGTGAGTCCCGTTATTCACAGTATCAATCAGATCATCAGAGAACAGCTGATCAGCAATCAGTGGCGCCAACAGCGCCTCCTGTGGTGAGAGGATGCAATAATGCAATGTAGCATTTTTCCACTGAACACTTGCAGTCATGGAAACTGTCTGTTGGATCTGTGTGACGTTGCTTTCTTGGTTAGAGTTCCTCACAAATGTCCAGATGATTCTTCTAATGAGGCGTCGACCATGTTTTCAGTTCTTTGGAAGAAAACGTCGCCCTTTGCCATCCTTACTTTTCTTTGACTTCTTCAAATGCAGCTGAACTCCAGCTGGTATTTTCTTGGACTTTGCAGCTGTTTCTGGTCATCAGTTCATTCCTGCAAACCTCTGAAGCTGAACAACAATGATGCTGCATTGCTGGCTGATCCCAAAAGGTTGATTCTGTTCATCTGGACGTTTTCAGAAACGTTTGCTCACTGATCAGGTGACTTCTTCAGTCTCAGCTGACTGCAGCTTTACAAGCTTACAAACAGCACATTTGCACAATGACTGAAAGCAGCAGCACCTGATATATATGATACTAATATAATACATATACATATATAATCCATACTAATGATGAAGGAACTGAGCTCACAGTCCATTGTTCATTCAGTGAACTACTCAGTTTATTTTGGGCCTCAGAAATGCTCACTCTGTTTGTACATCACTGTCAGCAATAGACTCATTCTGCTGTGTGGACAGGAACACATGTGACATCACTTCCTGTTTGTTTGTGACTGAAGAGGAAGAAGTTTACAAGGAATCATTTAGAAGAGTTTCAAACATCAACTGATTGAATCCATGAATCTGAAAACGTGTTTGTGAGTGAAAGAGACAGACATGTACAGACTGAACTATCTGTTCAACAGTCAGAGTGTTTCTGTAACAGGAGACACTATTTACACTCCACTCAGCACAGGGACACTGAGCCACCACGAGACCAGACTCTAAACCCAGGATAAAGAGTTTGAGTGAATGTGGTGTTGAAGGTGTGGAGGTGGATCAGAGTGTCAGAGGAGACTCTGTAGAAGGACAGAGTGCCAGCAGGACAGTCCACATACACTGCTGCTCTGTTAGAGACAGAGGAGGAGGAGGAGGAGATGGATGTTAGTCTGTTATTGTGCCTGACAGACTGAGGACCACGATCAGAGCAGATCAGACTCCAGGACTGATCATTGTTTCCAAACCAACAGTCATCACTGCCTCCTTTCCTTCTGATGCTTCTGTAACTCACTGATATATTAACCCCTCCTCTCCACTCGACCTCCCAGTAACAGCGACCAGTCACACCATTTCTACACAGCAGCTGATGAACATCAAATCTGTCTGGATGATCAGGATATGACTGAACCTCCTTCACACATGTCACCTTCCTGTTCTTGTCAGACAGTTGGAGCTTTGTGTGCACTGTGTTTGTGTCGATTGTGAGTTGACAGGAATCTGATGGAGAGAACAAACACAATCCAGCTGCAGTTATTGATCCATCATCTGTTCATTGATTGACACTTTGATGATGACTCCTGACATGATGAAGATGGTTGAATGTGTGCTGCTTTGTTTTCATGAATCCCATTAAAAACACACTTACACTTCCTCAGACCTGGTCTCAACCATCGGACTCCAGCAGGCTCCACCCTGAAAGGAGGAAGGGGGTCAGAGCAGCACAGTCAGCATGCACACATGGACATTACATGGCTCTCACACACACACTGTTACACACTGAGCTCAAAGCTCGGCTCCACTGTTTTATTCAAAGAAATCTACATTTATTTATCAGCACATTTAAAAACAGGTTGAGCCAAAGTGCTGCACAGAGTAGAGAGAAAATAGGAAACATACACAGTAATGACTATAAAGACTGGTCAGGATTGAAAGCTACAGAGTACAAATGTGTTTCCAACCGGCTTTTAAAAATGTCCAGTGTTGGTGACGACCTGATGTGAAGGGCGACTGTTCCAGAGTTTGGCTGCAGCCATCGATAAAGCTCACCTCTGTTTTTACGTCTAGTTCTGGTCAGAAGCTGCTTATCTGCAGACCTGAGGGCTCCACTTGGATTATTTTGTTAAAGAGAGATAAGATGGAGCCAATCCATTCACAGATTTAAAGACAACCAGATCTGGAAGTGGATTCTACCACGTACTGGTGACCAGTGGAAGAAGCTGGTGATGGGTTGTCTAGCACAGACCCACCGCTGGAACCAGACAATTGATGAGGGAGAGAACTGTGACAGCGCCGTTCCTTCACTTGACCTCAGTCGCTCTCGTCTGCTCCCTCGTAACACTGCTTTTTATTGAGCTTACATGTGATAGGTTTTGTATTGTTGATTGTCATTTATGCTTAGAAACATTTACTCATATATGCTTAGAAGTGTATAATCATTTGTAGATTGAAAGAATGTTTCATCTTAAAGGAGGTCTGTATTAACTCTGTGTAGAAGGAAGTGCATTCATTCCTCTAGAGTATCCTTGGTATAAATCACATACTCCCTAGGAGAGTTTATCTTTGATTTATGGTATAGCAAACACACGTATATCTGTTTAAGTATAAGAGCCTTTTGTTTAGATAAATCTGCTAGACTTCTAGGCGCCAGCCTTGGGGAGTTTTCACAGGGTCACATCTTGACCTCACACAGATCCCACACACACACACACACACACACACACACACACACACACACACACACACACACACACACACACACACATACACACACACACACACACACACACACACACACACACACACACCCACATTCACAGGCAAGGTACTCTTTGTGTGAATGTAGACGTCATATGTTAATGAACTTGTGCATATTCATGTAACCTCAATAAAAGAACAGTGGTACGGGAGAACGGACGAGAGCAACCGGGTCAGGCGAGGGAACGGCGCTTCTTCGGTTTTCTCTCGTGCACGAGTAACATGAAGAGCTTGCCTACTTCGTGTCTTGCTTTGCGGTATAATTATATTGTCTTCAACGTTCCAGCGGATAGGTACAAGCTACAAACCTATCATTAATTGGTCCTTCGATGCCGGATCCCTGGAATCGCATTCACCGAGGGGAGAAGGGACACGCTGAAAGACTGACGTCAGCCAGGAAGTTCCTGTGGATTCGCTGTCTGTCTTTTCTCCTCGATGAATGGCGATCGGCGGGATTCGAGGCGGATATTACACGCTAAGCAACACCGAGTAAGTTTAGAGTCCAACTCTATAACTGTACGTCTTCGCCGCTCAGTGGGGTGTTGTCCGTGGCCGCTCAGTGGGGCTAAAATTACGTCTTCGCCGCTCAGTGGGGTGTTGTCCGTGGCCGCTCAGTAGGGCTAAAATTCGCCGTCTAAGTGGTACGATGTACAAAGCCGCTTAGTGGGGTTTTTTTGTACAGAAGCATTAAGTCGCAGAGTTGCGCAGTTCGAACTTTTTTGGTTCTCCGCTGCTTTGTGGGGTGTTGAGAGGTTCCGCGGGGTCCAGATTGTGCTGGACAGTAGGCCTATTTTGTGTTATTGTCATTTTCGTCGTCGTTTCGTTGTTGTTGTTATGTGTGAGTGTGTGCGGAGCAGAACGCGTGGTGTGTGACGTCAGCAGCTGTTGTTGTTATCATGGTTTCCTAAGCAGCCAGGAGTGTGTGGAAAAGGCCATCCCGCATCAGCAGCTATGCTCTGGTGGGTGGCTTTCCCTCCACCCCTTGCTGACACAAAATGTTAACTCTTTAGCTTGCCCTGATCAACAACAGCCTGTGTGTCAGACCATAGACGTAATTGAGGTGGATAGTTGTTAAAAGTAACCTACATTAAGCTTGTGGTTGCTCAAATTCAGTACAATGACATGTGAGGTGAAGTGATATAGGCAAATATTTAAACTAATGAAGTGCATAGAGGCACTTGACCTGTGTGAAAGACTGTCGTCTTATTATGAGCCATTGATGAGATATACAGCACGCCTGTGAAAACAACTAATATGCTGAACCCTGTATGAAACATCTAGAAGTACATGATGGAGAAGCTGAATTGAATGTGAAAGTGTAAGACTTTGCCGCTGTGGGCAGAGCACGCAACTACTGTGTGATGTTGCGTTGCAGTTTTTTTCCGAGCTGATGAGCAAGCTACACATTATTAGATCAAGAGCTGTCTGAGAACTACTCAAAGAGAGGGAAACAGAGCTATGAGTGTGCAGCGTTTCCATGAGCAGTTTTTCTGCACCTTGACTCGTGTGTGTGTAGCATCAGCATCATGTTTTTGTTTATTTGTTTTGTTAGGTTGAAAATAATTAAATAAACGTGTGATCATGCCTATGGATCACCATGGCACATATCTCCAGCCATATGATTTATTTATGCAGATGACAAAGTGAGTGTGAATGTGTTTGACATCAAAGTGTTTCTGTGCGCTTTGTAAAAATAATTGTTTTTGATTGTGAGAGCGGTGATACTGCAGATCACCAGCTATTTAAAAAAATAAAATAATAATAATACAAACAAAAAAGAGTGAAAAAGAGACAAAATTTACATTGTAGATGAAAAATAATCATAGGAAAAAAGGTTTTGTGTTGATCAACCAAGAACAACTACAATCTTATTTTCTGCTTTTAAGAAAGGACGGTTCACAAAAACAGAGAGAGAGAGAGAGAGAGAGAGAGAGAGAGAGATGTGTGTTGATTAAGCAGTGAGGATAATAATGAAAGTCTCTCAGTCTGTCGTTTACAGGTGGGGAACGGACCTGGATCAATTCTCCACGGGCAGCAGTCGGAAGAAAATTATAGGTTGAAATCATTAGAAAAAATAGAAAACACCCAGCCAGAATTTTTTGGCTGAATTGTTTTGCAGCTTCCCGTCCTCATCCCGAACAAGCAAGCTCCAAGGAAACTAATCTCTCCCTGAAGACACCGAGTGCAGTTTCAGAAGCACGAGCATGAACATCAACAGTGGACAGGAGTCCAAGAGACAATACCAGAGTCCTGAGCAGAGAGGTCCAGCAGCACTGTGGGCAAACGGCATCAGAAAGAGAAGAACCACCATCTAGATTGGATGGATGGAGATGCGTTTCCAGCCAGCTGCAACCTCACTGTGTGTGAAGGACGTTTGAGAAGACTGTCTGAGTTTGACATTTGCCATGTTTGGAGTGAGATGGCAATAAAATAGACAGTGGGACAAAGAGAGACACGGGACAAAGCTGAAAAAGCTGACTGCCATTGGACTGAAAAGTGGGAGAGAAGGAAAGGAGCAGAGGAGGACTGAGGCTGCTGTTTTAGTGTGGGCAATCAAATTAGGTTAAGGAATTCGGGGAGACAAGCGACTGCCTGGAAGTGGAGGATTGACACAGTGTCCAGACCACCACAAAAGGGGGAGGAAGACAAGCACTGAGGTATGCAAGTGTACTGTTAGAAAAAATGGAAAGTGACACGACACATACAGATAATATGCACCAGAGATAAAAAAAAATCATACACAAAGTGTTACACTTTAAGAGAGGGCATTTGTAGAAGGGGTTAACAACACACAGTGTGGTTGCCGATGGTAACCTGCAAGCATTTGGGGTTTAGCTGTGCCTGACTATGACAGAGTTTTTCATTTAGATGTTTCTGAAACAAAATTTGGAGTGAACGGAGTTTTGTTTCAGAAAAAAGGGGGGAAGGTACATGAAAGGATACATAAAAACAGAACATGCATTAACCCTACTAATACAAACACAAAATAACTCATGAAGATTAGACAACATTTTAAGTGTGTGAGTCTGTTTATCATCTTGTCCAAGTCACCTCGTGTGATGTAAAGACCAGTGAAACTCATAGCACATTACATGCTCTGCTGGATATACAGCTCCACAGACATGCATTAGACCTGCCTAATAACACAAACACCCATGCAATGAAAATTAGCTTGTTATCTTTCATCAGTGTAAAATAGTGTCAATTTAGCAGACACTTGTTATCAAATACTGAATTTATCCTAAAGAAAAAAAAATTGACTCTCTAGGTTGCAGGACAACAATTTAACTTTTGTGGGAAAAAAGATCCTGGTTTGACCAATCAGTGATCAGACAATAAATTTAATGTTAAAATGGTAAATTGGGAGAAGCTTCCTGCTTGATTGATGCAGCAAGTGATTTACTGTATGAGGGAAATTGTCTTTTGTGATAATATTTTGAACATGCATTTCTGTTGTCCTGTCAACTTAGTGGGTTAATAGCTGATATACAAATTAGTTGATCGGTTTTAGATTAATGAAAGGTGACTGAATTCTAGCACGAGTGAATGAGATGTGTTGGAGCTTGTTGTGTGTTGAGTAGAGACTCTAAAACACTGAGTTTCCTGTTTTGATGTGCGAGTGAATCTTGTATTTAGATACACAACTCTGAATACGTCAGAACAAACTTTTTTTGTGAAGTGCATGACAGCATGTCACATGTTTTATGATGAAGGAAAAAGGAAAGTTGAATAAAATAGATCTGTGGCCTAAATGAGTGAAGAGCACAGACCTGGTGATTAAACTCATAGCTAATATGACATTAGGGTTATGTTGTGTTTTGTGCAGCTGATGGTTGATTTGGAGTTAATCTAGCTGATGATTTTTCTTCTGTTGTGAAGTCGAGCCTGCCGATTAGTATGATGGTATAATAAACCATGCTAATGGTATGATTTACCCTCCTGAGATGAGGAGTTTGTGTCATGACTCAACAAGGCCTTTTTATTTTGATACTTTTACAGAGCACTGAGAGTTTGGTTTGATAATCTCTGTTATTTTTCATTTTTATCTTTTGAACAGGCACTGATTTTGTTTGTCTATTTCTTTTCTTTAAGCAGATCTGCACGTCAGAAATTAAAAGTGCTATACGACCTGTCGAGAACGCCGTTACAAGTGCATTTTCTCCACATTAAAATGGGTTCTGGAGAAAGCCACTTATTGGGACAATATTAAATGAAAGTCCCGGCCTAAAAAGGATCCAGCGATGTAATCCAAACTAAAGTTCTTCTTTTTCTTTTTTGAAATGACGTCATTTTGCTGAGAGTGGAAACTAAATGCGACAATCGATTCCACTATCAGCAAAGAAAGAAAGAATGAATGTATGAATGCGTGAGTGAAAGGAAAGAAAGCTGACTGACTGGTAAAAGAAACTGTGAGAAATTGTATACATCTGCGCAGCGCTAACATTTGCATTTTCTTTTCTACAGCATTACAGTTCTTCATGTGGTTTGATCACATGATTTATACCAGGACAACTGGTTGATGTTTTTCCTACTACAGGATTTTTGGGTTTATGTGTGAGGAAAACTGTGTTTACAGGTTATGAGTGGTGATGCTGTTACATTGTGTTTTTGGGAAAATGTGACGGTTACTTTGATGATATGAATAACATATTTTCCACAACAATGGATGGTTGATTTTATGGTGTTTTTATGGCACCTCTGGAACCTGTTGACCTGTGTCTGACCTCCGTCTGACCACAGTCAGTGTGTATTGCTAATGTTTGTTTCTTTGAGAATACTGTGGAGGATTCAGCTGAAACGGACAAGTGGCATGAGTAAAACAAATAAGAGATTACGGTGTTTATGGAAAAGTTGAATATGGGCTCTTAGCTGGCCACTTTGAACCCATAGTAATATATAAGTGGAGTGACTTTGCTTAAGGGCAGTCACTGATTACATTAATGTTAACTGAGTACATGGGATGATCCATGTCTGGGGCAAATTATGGTAACAATAGTGATTTAATGATTTGAGAAAACCTGCACATGACACTTGTCTTGCCCGTGCTGAATGCTTATTACTCTTTTGAAATAATTGTTTATACGTGTGAAGTTTGATTTTATTTCCAGATCTTGTGTATGCAGGCTCCTGGTGGAGCCAGTTTTTAAGACAGGGATCCAGGTTTGGTGAGTTGACGCATGGTTGTCCATGCGTCAAGAGGTGGGGTCCAGAATTAACATTAAACAATGTTTACTATTATTGTTGCAGTGATTTGTGTGATTAGCTGTTTATTTACAAGTATTAAATCTATGCAAGTGGTGCATCCATGTTTAGATGAGGCTTGATGGCCTATAAGTGAAGTTCACTGAACTAAAGAATGTGGTTTGATGATTGTTGACATGCTCTCCAAATAGAAGTTTTTCTGAAATACAGGTGCAGCAGTGAGAAGCGAGAAACATTCCAGGCATAGCCCAGGCAGTGGTTGAGGTCAAAGGTCAAGCTGGTTGGGGCCCATCATGAAATCAGCTGAACCAGGAGGAAGGCAGAGAAGCTGAGTGTTTTGAGACAGATCCAGCAGGCCCAAAATCAGGACTATCCATGACGAGAAGGAGTGCCTGAGAGGATCGTCCACAGGATGGGAGCTGAGGCCAGGAGAGACTTCAGGAGGATCAGAGATCATCTTCAGCACAGCAGACATGACACAGAGAGCTGTGCTACTGAGCTTCCAGGAGATTTTAAATAAAATGAAAGATTCAATATTGACGCTGAGGAAGACAACTAAGGTGTACGACGTGCTCTGCCTTAAACCTTCAGCAGCGTTGGAACATGAACACTCGAGGGATGAGGGGAGCGTGCCAAGCTCCATCGACAGCGCAGAAGGAGTTCGAGGATGACATCATGATTCTGTGAAAGCACAGGAACCAGAAGCTATGGTGGAGATGACAGCAGTTTCCTATGTGCATACGATGACACTCTGAAGGCTGCTGGGATCATAACAGCAGTAAGACAACGGAACCCTGCACCCTTTCCACAGAAGTGTTTTTCTGCAGAGCGTGGACAATGAAGGAGTCATAAATATCCCCCTCGCAGGATGAAGGCCTGAAGTGAGGTAATGGGAGGCCATAAAACTAGAGTGCTGAGAGGTCTGCAGCTTTGTAAATAGCTGAGACCCATGTTGACAAACAACAAAACCAACTGGTATGTTTGAATGTTTATTCTACATACATTTGGACTCTGGTCCTATGGACAATGAAACAACTGGAAGAGACATTCATGACGCCCTGCAGAACTCAAACCACTCTGCAGAGAGACATGTGATGTGCACACCCGGAGGAAGCATTACCAAGCTGAGATGTTTTTGAAAATGTTACCTTCTTATTTTCACTATTAAATTAACAATTTCTTTGGTTGCTCATAAGATGCAGTTTGCCATGAGATGAGCTCAATGAATGGGATAACTGCTAATACATTTGTTAAACTGTGTACTTTTTCAGTAATTTAGGGTGATTTGACATATGCTGAATATAACAATGTTTGCATTGAAACTGTCAGACATGAGGTATTCATAACTGGGAACTTTTCTAGCATAAAGGTCAAAAGGGGGGAATGATAGGTTTTGTATTGTTGATTGTCATTTATGCTTAGAAACATTTACTCATATATGCTTAGAAGTGTATAATCATTTGTAGATTGAAAGAATGTTTCATCTTAAAGGAGGTCTGTATTTTTTTTTTTTTTTTTTTTTTCTTGGAAGTGACATCAGAAACAGCAGCATGTGACATCACGTGATGGCGGAGCTTCAGTTAATCCTTTGTCATCCTTTTTTTTTTTTTTTTTTTTTTTTTTAGGACAGGGGGAAAGAATGAAAGAAAGAGGGGGAGAGAAAGAAAGAAAACCAAAGGGGAGAAGAGACGGTGAGAAGGGGGGGAAGAGAGAAAAAAAAACAAACAAAAAAAAAAACAAAAAAAAACAAACTCCTGGGTCACCTGTATGGAGAGAAAGAAAAACAAAAAAACAGGGGAGACAGCAAACAACAAAGAGCAACATAATAATAGAAAAAAAAAAAAAAAGCACCATCACAATAAACTAGCTAGTCATAGATATCAATAGTTACTAAATAATAAACGATATTGTGCAGCACGCAAGATAGACAGCGCACAGTGTGCTTTGAGGCAGCAGCCAAGATAGCTGTGAATACCCATGTGTACACCTGTGTGCATACCTGTGTGGATCAGCATGCTTGCATTCCAAAGGTTCCTTCATGTAATGATCTGCTAGAGAGTGTGGGGAGCCACAGTCCTGTCCTTTATGGTATCAAGCAGGTATGGAGGAGATCAAAACTCCAGACATCCAGAGGCCCCCAGAACACAAGAGACCAAGGAAGACCCACAGAGGGGCAGCCGCGCCACTGTCCCAGTAAGAGCTAAGGAGAGTCCCAGATGAGGGCTCATTCAGCAGCCGTGGAGCAGAAGCCAGGGGGAGTTGCAGTGACGCGCCCGTGAGCTCCGCCGGCAGCCAGCTGTGCCTGAGTGACCGAGCCCCAGGCCGAGAGGCCGGGGGCACCCCACCTCCGAAGTGGCCCGAGCGAGCCCCAATAAGCGGCCGCCAAGGAGTGAGCCGGTGTGTACCCGGACGCCCACCCCCAGATACAAAGAACCACCAACGCACCGATACCTGAGGGAGTCCGCCACCGGCAGGGGAAGTGGTGGTGGGTGGAGATAGGCCTCCAAACCTTGGAGGGCCCGAGATGTCCCCAGAGAGGTGGCGTCTGATACCCAACCTGACATATAGACACAGACATACAGGCACACACAGACACAAACATCCATTCCCACCCTCATGCTCTCATATGTACTTCACACTCAACCGACGTGGAGAAAGACATAAAGGGACGCTGTATACACGATCACACTCCCCAAGCGTACTCTACTAACCGGGTCTAGGTACCCTTGCCCCTGGAGGGGGGAACTGCACCCAGACCCAGGTGGTGTTACCCTTTTCCCTGCGGTGGGGAGAGGCAGACCGCCCCGACTCCGCAGCAGCAGGGAGGCCCCAGACCGCAGTCGGACGGCCCACTCCTCCTAGCCCCCCCGCTCCAGTAGGCCGCAGAGAATGGGGGAGAGAGAAGACTCCAAACCTCCCTCCACCCGCTCATTGTAGTGTTGATGCATGTGTGTTCTAAGGTGCAATTAAAACCCAGGAGGGCATAGGAGGTCTGTATTAACTCTGTGTAGAAGGAAGTGCATTCATTCCTCTAGAAGAGTATCCTTGGTATAAATCACATACTCCCTAGGAGAGTTTATCTTTGATTTATGGTATAGCAAACACACGTATATCTGTTTAAGTATAAGAGCCTTTTGTTTAGATAAATCTGCTGGACTTCTAGGCGCCAGCCTTGGGGAGTTTTCACAGGGTCACATCTTGACCTCACACACACACACACACACACACACACACACACACACACACACACACACACACACACACACACACACATTCTCACAGGCAAGGTACTCTTTGTGTGTATGTAGACGTCATATGTTAATGAACTTATGCATATTCATGTAACCTCAATAAAAGAACAGTGGTACGGGAGAACGGACGAGAGCAACCGGGTCAGGCGAGGGAACGGCGCCTCTTCGGTTTTCTCCCGTGCACGAGTAACATGAAGAGCTTGCCTACTTCGTGTCTTGCTTTGCGGTGTAATTATATTGTCTTCAACGTTCCAGCAGATAGGTACAAGCTACAAACCTATCAACATGAATATGCACAAGTTCATTAACATATGTCGTCTTACACAGGTATGAACAAAGAGTACCAGTGTGTGTGTGTGTGTGTGTGTGTGTGTGTGTGTGTGTGTGTGTGTGTTCCAGATGTGACCCTGTGACCCCAAAGCTGGTGCTAAGAGTCCAGCGGTCCCCCTAACAAAGGGCTCTTATACTTAACCAGACACAGAGTAGGTGTCCTCCTACACCAGGGGTCTCAAACTCGTGGCCCGCGGGCCAATTGCGGCCCGCAGGACGATAGTTTTTGGCCCCACCTTAATATGAAAATGTAATGTTAGTTTGATAATGTATGACACTTTACAGTGTTGTGGGCGGAGCTGAATTAACCCACCAATCAGGGTGGGATATGGATCTCAGGGGACACCAGCCGGGCTTGATGCAAGCAGGGAAACATTTCTCAATGAGTCAAAGTTCCAGCAGCGTTGCCCTGGAGTGTTTCTTTCTTTCCTGTGCCTGGCTGGCTTCCTCCTTTCTATTGGGCAAACGCCGACATTCGCCCCAGCGCGCTGCGTTCACAACACTTCAAAAAAAGTTGTTTTTTTAAGTTGCTGCCCAGCGGGACATTATACGTATATAGATTTATACACACGTCAGTGGGATTTAAAGTTATTTTTCCACAGAGAGAGATCTCATATTAACTCTCACAGTGATGCGTAGGCGGCGGGATAAAAGAAAAGTCATGAACTCAATGCAGCCCAATTTAGTCTGCAGTCACATAGCGACACCTGTTCATCGGCAACAACAGTCCCCGGTAACCCAGACTAATTATAGGGTCGCACCGTAATTTGTGGCTCGATGTTTTTATTTGCATCACTCCATTTGCATTGCAGCAAACATGAACAGTACATATAATGTAAAAGCAGTCAAAACAACTAACATCAGAAACAGCTGATGTTATTTGTTATATGTCACGGTGTCATTTCCGCTTCTTTCTCCTGTAACAACAGCCCGGCGCCGTGAGCAGTCGCCTTTTTTGCGCTCGATATGGGGCGATCGTGGCTCAAGAGTTGGGGGTTCGCCTTGTAATCGGAAGGTTGCCGGTTCGAGCTTCGGCTTGGACAGTCTCGGTCGTTGTGTCCTTGGGCAAGACACTTCACCCGTTGCCTACTGGTGGTGGTCGGAGGGCCCGGTGGCGCGAGTGTCCGGCAGCCTCGCCTCTGTCAGTGCGCCCCAGGGTGGCTGTGGCTACATTGTAGCTTGCCATCACCAGTGTGTGAATGTGTGTGTGAATGGGTGGATGACAGGTTGTGTAAAGCGCTTTGGGGTCCTTAGGGACTAGAAAAGCGCTATACAAATACAGGCCATTTACCATTTATTTACCATCGATATCCCTGCACTTTCTACCATCTGCAAACGCCACGGTGTTCGTGTCGTCATGAAAGACATGAACATCGAGCGTAAAAACAAAGGAGACTGCTACCGGCTTTTTATCTGCCGATCGCCGTGCTACGGTTGCAAGAAAAAGAAGCAGAAATGACGTTCTCTACGCGTTGAGACGTTCCACGTCCGTCGGCTAAACGCTTGATTGAAACTTCAATGCGACAGTGACACCAAGTAGAATTATAAATGTCACATAGCCCCAAATATGTCTTTTTCAAAGCCTGCGGTGAAGAGAAAGGTTGGTGATGAGCACCGACAATTTCAGGAAAGTGGGAAATGCAATATTTCTTTGTTGAGCACAGGGGCACCCCGACCTGTCTTATTTGCACAGAGAAAGTTGCGCTGCACAAGGAATACAATTTGAAACGTCATTACACAACTTGACATGCTGAGGTGGATGCAAAATACCAGGGAGACGAGAGAGCGAACCGGGTTGCCAGTCTTAAAACAGATCTACTGAGGCAGCAAGATTTCTCCAAGAAAGCAACCAAAGAGAATAATGCAGCAGTCGGAGCCACGTGGTTAGTGAGATGATTGCTAAAGCAGGGAAGCCATTCACAGAAGGTGGATTTGTCTAAAAGTGCATATTGCAGGCTGCAAATATAGTCTGTCCGGGAAAGAAAGGTCAGTTTAGCAACATCAGCCTTTCTGCCAACACCGCAGCAGATCGCATTTCTGACCTGTCAAGTGACATTTATGACCAACTGTGTGAGAAAGCCAAATGTTTCAGTGTATACTCAGTCGCTCTTGATGAGACCACAGACATCACCGACACTGCCCAGCTCCCAATGTATGTCCGTGGTGTTGATGACAGTTTTGAAGTGATGGAGGAGCTGCTCACAGTAATTCCAATGCATGGCCAGACCACCGCTCAGCAGATATTTACAAGCTGTGTGATGCCATTGAGAATGTTGGTTTGCCATGGAAGAGGTTTGTTGGAATAACAACAGATGGAGCGCCATCAATGACAGGGAGGGAAAATGGACTGGTGGCACAAAACAAACTGGAAGAGGAAGGCGTGGAGGAGGCCATTGCTCTGCACTGCATCATCCATCAGCAGGTCCTTTGCAGCAAATGCCTGAAGTTTGACAATGTGATGTCTATTGTTGTGAAATGCATCAACCAAATCAGATCCAGGGGCTTAAAGCACTGAAGGTTCTGTGCTTTTTTAGAGGAAATGGAGTCAGAATATGGGGATGTGCTCGACTTCACTGAGGTACGTTGGCTCAGCAGGGGAAATGTATTAAAGAGACTTTTTGAGTTGAGAGCAGAAGTGAAGCCTTAATGGAGAAGGATGGAGTTAGTGTTCCTGTGCTAACTGCTAACTGCTAACTCGGCTATGCAAGAGGAAACGCTGCCAGGTCTCTAGCAGCAAGGAGTAGGCAAGAGAAGCCATGTTCAGAAGAACAGTTCATTTTCTACAGTGTTCCATTCATGTTCAGAAGAAGATTATAGAACTGTTAATACGGACATTTCAATCTAAATACAGCAGATATAGAAGACTGAAAAAAACACATAAGTTCACTGACTAAAAATAT
The DNA here is from genome assembly GCF_963969265.1 of Rhamphochromis sp. 'chilingali'. NCBI lineage: Eukaryota > Metazoa > Chordata > Actinopteri > Cichliformes > Cichlidae > Rhamphochromis > Rhamphochromis sp. 'chilingali'. The sequence continues at coordinate 5,888,774 of NC_137929.1, forward strand.
CTTATTATTATTTTATTTATGTATTACAGATTGATTTATTTTCTTATTAATTCTAATTTGTTTATTTATTTTTTATATTTTGTGTTGAAAAATAAAAATAAAGAGATTTGAGAAGATTGGAATTTCTTAACCATGCCTTTCTTGTGGAAAACCTAATGCGGCCCAGCCTCACCCAGACTCTGCCTGCAGCGGCCCCCAGCTAAATTGAGTTTGAGGCCCCTGTCCTACACCATAAATCAGTAAGAGAGGGTACGACCTCTCTCATGGCCCCAAGTGGTGTGTGCATGCCAGAGCACTCTGGAAGGCACACAGAGTCTTTACAGACTACTCAGGATCAAACCTCTATCATCATGCAATCGATTATAAAACTAAGCATATATGAGTAAATATTTCTAAGCATAAATGACAATCAACAATATAAACCTTACAGCTGGTTTTAATAACAGAATTTATTTGTTTCCCAAATGAGAAAGAGCTATCGAGAAACACTCCTAAATCTTTAGTTCTGAACTTTTCCAGTGGGCCAAGGTCAACATTATCTGCTAATGCTAAATAGGCTGCCGTTATTAACTAATGCTAATTTGATGTGAATTAGCATTATGCACTAATGCTAACCCTTTTTAACAATGTGAGTAGCTAATGCTAACACTATTTCCCTTAACTTTATAACAATGTGAACGACTAATGCTAACACTCTTTTTCCTAGCATTACAACATCTGAGCTGCTAATGCTAAGTAGGCTGCCATTAGCACCTACGTCTAATTTAAGGCAAATACGCATTAGAACCTAATGCTCATATCGTTTTCCTTTGCTTTATAGCAATGTGAGCAGCTACTGCTAAATAGCATTAGCTAATGACAGCAGTCTAATTTAATGCAAGTTAGCATCATTTGCATTATAACGATGTGAGGAGTTAATGCTAAGTATGCTGGCATTAGTGGCTAATTCTAATTAGGGGTGAATAATTATTACAAGCTAATGCTAATAACGTTTTCTCTTCCCTTTTAACAATGTGAGCAGCTAGTGCTAGGTAGGCTGAAGCTAGCAGCTAATGCTAAAGCTAAAGATAATTTGATGTGAATTAGCATTACATTAGTGCGGAGTTAATGCTAACTAGACTGCCATTAGCAGGTAATGTTAATTTTAGGTGAATAGGAGTTGGCAGCTAATGCTAATACTATATTTTCTTGCTTTAACCCTTTAAAACTGGTCAGAGTGGGCACACTCTGTTTTGCGCAACTATTTTTAAATCCCGGTAGCACTGTAACCACGTGAGCTAGCGCAATAATTTTTTTTGCATATGAAACCTGAGGAGTTGTACTTACATCTTATGCCATCAGCTTGTCCTAGGTTACAGTTTCCTTCCACATATGCTTAGGACTCATATTGCACTGCTGGAAATAGTTTATTTTGATGCATATGCTGTTATTTTGCAAAGTTGCAGTATAATATTCATTGTTGTTTTTCCTGCAGTATATAAAAATTGGTGTATTTCAAAAATAAAACTATGAAGGCACTCAAAATAAATTTCCTGTGGTGGGAAACTATTTTGTGCAACTTTTTTGTATTTACAGTTTTGAGGGATAAGCCTCTTAAATTTCTCTAACTAGAAATATATGTTAGAAAAACAAAAACGATTTTCTATTTTTTTGTAGTTTATTGCACTTTTTTGCAATTTATGTAATTACTATGCACTTAATACATACATATTATTAAAATTTAGACTGTAATGGTTGTATTGATGTATAGCAACTTGAAATGCTCCCAAAAATGGCTCTACAGCATGTAAAAATATAATATAAGCTCTGGCGGACTTGGTTCTATGGTAGGTCTTAAAGGGTTAAATCAATATCAGTAGCTAATCCGATTGTTCAGTCTGACGTCAGGTGAAGCCATTTTTATGCATTTAAGAGCTGTGTTGAATTCAACATTACAAACTGAACATTAGAACTATCCTTTTCTCCAGGATTTTCCTGATTTAACATTTCAATATGATTCATTTTTGTTCTCTACACCTGCCGTCATCACTTCAATTATTTCCACTGTGGATTTGATCATATTGTTTGCCCAGCATCTCTACATTTTCCCATCCATACTACCTGGAGCTCATTAACACTATTAAGACTGGAAACTGCTGTTTAAGCCTGATGGTGACACTTTCTGGTGAAGAAGTGAATTGCAGTAACAGGACTGGCTGGCTTATGATACACTGGACATTTCCAGCGCTTTGTTTTCTCTGCTCACAGACAACACAGATACACGCATGTATATACAGCCCACGTCCAGCTCTGCATGCACTCCTTCTGCTCCATTTCTATAGAGAATAAACAACGTAACACAATCATTCTCCATTGTTTTCAACTCAACCAGCTGCATTTAATGAAGGAGTTTGAATTTACTTTACAACAACTGCTGTTGTTTCCTGTCTGCATTCATGTTCTTAACTGTACTCCACACATTCTGAACTGGTGTAGTTCTTCCTAAAGTACTGCAGTATTCCTGCCAGTACATCCTTTTAGTTTTCCTAACTGTTTCCTCTGATGCTCGTTGCTATTCTTTCCTCAATGCAAATTCATGCTAAGCTCCTTAGTATCCATCCCAGTTTCTAAACCTGTAATAATTGCTTTAATGTGTCTTTGGCCTAATTATGAGTCTGTCCACATGTTTGTAGTTCCCCACTTGCTTTGGTTTCTTAGCTCTGATTCTCTGAAATTTATCCTTGAAATCATTTACTGGCATCTCTCCCTCTCACTCCCACTATCCCCAGAACACCAGAGTATTCATCTCCTGGCCTCTTTACATTTTCTCCAATCATCCCTGTTTCTAGAGTCTCGCCCCATCTGCAGGCAGTCCAAAAGAAACTGCCTCTGCCATTTTCTTCTTCTTAATCTTTGATTTTTCTCTTCACTTTCTCCATTGGGTCTTCTTAGACACACTTTCCAGAAAGCAGCAACATTTTTTGTGCCCCATTTTTCAAATTGTGCATCTTACTTCAGCTTAATGTAAATGGTAAATGGCCTGTATTTATATAGCGCTTTACTAGTCCCTAAGGACCCCAAAGCGCTTTACATATCCAGTCATCCACCCATTCACACACACATTCACACACTGGTGATGGCAAGCTACATTGTAGCCACAGCCACCCTGGGGCGCACTGACAGAGGCGAGGCTGCCGGACACTCGCGCCACCGGGCCCTCCGACCACCACCAGTAGGCAACGGGTGAAGTGTCTTGCCCAAGGACACAACGACCGAGACTGTCCAAGCCGGGGCTCGAACCGGCAACCTTCCGATTACAAGGCGAACTCCCAACTCTTGAGCCACGATCGCCCGTATGTGTGTTTCCTGTTTTGTTTTTACACAGGTCATGTAAAAGAAATCCTACCAGAGGCTCGACAAAGCTGAACTGAAAGACAGCACGGGCAATAAATCAGAGCAGCACAGAACTTAAGCACACATATATAAGGTGATTTAACAAATCATGTCTGTTGTAAATGAGTAAGCCATTTATCGACCTGACTCAGGTTTTAAATCATCATCAGAAAAGACTGAATCCTGACCTGAGAATCCCAAGTGTACACTTTGGACTTTCCACTGCAGAAAATAGAAGCTTCAGTCCTGAATCCTGCAGGTTGTTGTTACCCAGGTCCAGCTCTGTCAGACGGGAGGACTGGGAGCTCAGGACTGAGGACAGAGCTTCACAGCTTCTGTCTGACAGGTTACAGCCACTCAGTCTGAAGAAAGGATGACAAGAAGACATGAAACACTTGTGTTAAAGTATATTCATGGTGCCTTGAGGAGCTACTACATTTACAATATTTCAACACTGTTTCAGGACATGCTGGAATCCTTATTGCCTCATGTTACAAAAGACAAATGTGGCAGTTTACTGTGACTTGCATGGATTCATTAAAAAAACAAAACATACACACAATGTTAATTTTTTCCAAATTAAATTGATTAAATGATGTTAATTGATGAAAAAAAAAATCGATATCGCTTGATCTGACCTCAGCGTTTCCAGTTTGCAGTATTGACTCTTTATCCCAGCAGACAGATGCTTCAGTCCTGAATCCTGCAGGTTGTTGTTACCCAGGTCCAGCTCTGTCAGACGGGAGGTCCGGGAGCTCAGGACTGAGGACAGAGCTTCACAGCTTCTGTCTGACAGGTTACAGCCACTCAGTCTGAAATCAAGCGGGAAGGGAGACAAGATCAACCAAACAAATCAGAGCTTTATTGCTTTTTTGTTGTTTTTAAGCAGAAATCAGTGAGGTGCTGGTAGATTCTGTTCTTTTGGTTTATTACCCAATAACACACACATACACTAATATTTGTGACTTTTGTAATAGTAGCATTTACAATGCAAAGCAACAGCGATCACAGATTGAAGGGGCCTGAATAAAACTACAATGCAGTGATTTTTAAGATGACCCGTTCTTCCAATTTCCAACAACAGATTTCTCCAACCTTACAGTTAAAAATAATTCTTTATCTCATACTGAATCTTGGTGCACCTCCCCCAGTTTATTAAAATGAAGAGGTACTGAAGTTGCTGTAAGTGATGTGTGATGCCACTGATTTCCTTCCTGATCCAATACAAAGTAAAATTCAGGCTGGTATCTGCGATACTGATGAAAACTATTCCTTCAGAATCAATACAAGACATAAGAAAATATGTTTTGTATAACATAAAAAGCCTGAATTTTAAAATATTCAGTTAATAATCAAAAACAGATGTGACTGAAAATAATAAAACTGAGAAACATTTCATGGCCATTGCTACAGGCCATTCGATCCTTTTACAACCATTGCAAGAGCTTGGTTGGCATAGCCGGCAATAAGTTGGATAGTAATAAGTCCGGTGGGTGATGGGCTCCACCAGGGCTGCCCTTTGTCACCGATTCTGTTCATAAATTTTATGTTTAAAGGCTGTATCAAAAGTTCATTCAAGTTACAATATTGTGGTCAAAAGTTCTCCTTTTTTCTTTTATACTATACAACTACGCTGGCTCATGGTTTTAGGACACGGATCTGTCATGGAAGAAATCTATGACCACTTTTAATCAACATTTTAAAAATAAACATGATCACAGATTTACTCACAGAGCCTTGTTGGAGGCTTTGACCACTGGCAGCAGCCTCAGAAGAGCCTCCTCAGAAGCAGAGTATTTCTTCAGGTCAAACACATCCAGATCTTCTTCTGATGACAGTAAGATGAAGGTCAGAGCTGAGCACTGAGCAGGAGACAGTTTACCTGTGGCGAGACTTCCTGAAGTCCTGTATTGTTGGATCTCCTCCACTAGAGAACGATCATTCAGTTCATTCAGACAGTGGATCAGATTGATGCTTTTCTCTGCAGACAGATTCTCACTGAGCTCCATCTTGATGTAGTGGACTGTTTTCTGATTGGTCTGTGAGTTACTTCCTGTCTGTGTCATCAGGGCTCGTAAGAGAGTCTGACTGGTCTGCAGGGAAAGACCCAGGAGGAAGCGGAGGAACAAGTCCAGGTGTCCATTTGGACTCTGTAAGGCCTTATCCACAGCACTCTGGTAGAAGGGTTTCTCTGAATATTCTGTTGTTTCAGACTTCTTGGAGGTTGTTTGTTGTTCTTCCAGCAGATTGAGTCCAGAGTTGCTGAAGGTCAGATGGACATGAAGAGCAGCCAGAAACTCCTGAACACTCAGATGGATGAAGCAGAACACCTTGTCCTGGTACAGTCCTCTCTCCTCTTTAAAGATCTGTGTGAACACTCCTGAGTACACTGAGGCTGCTTTGATATCGATGCCACACTCTGTCAGGTCTGATTCATAGAAGATCAGGTTTCCTTTCTGCAGCTGATCAAAAGCCAGTTTTCCCAGAGACTCAATCATCTTCCTGCTCTCTGGACTCCAGTGTGGATCTGTCTCAGCTCCTCCATCATACTTGACCTTCTTCACTTTGGCCTGAACCACCAGGAAGTGGATGTACATCTCAGTCAGGGTGTTGGGCAGCTGTCCTCCCTCTCTGGTTTCCAGCACATCCTCCAGAACTGTAGCAGTGATCCAGCAGAAGACTGGGATGTGGCACATGATGTGGAGGCTTCGTGATGTCTTGATGTGGGAGATGATCCTGCTGGCCTGCTCCTCATCTCTGAATCTCTTCCTGAAGTACTCCTCCTTCTGTGGGTCAGTGAACCCTCTGACCTCTGTCACCATGCCAACACAGTCAGGAGGGATCTCATTGGCTGCTGCAGGTCGTGTGGTTATCCAGAGGCGAGCAGAGGGAAGCAGTTTCCCCCTGATGAGGTTTATCAGCAGCACATCCACTGAGGTGGACTTTCTAGGGTCAGTTAGGATTGTAGTTTTGTGGAAGTCCAGAGGAAGTCGACACTCATCCAGACCATCAAAGATGAACACAACCTGGAAGTCTTCAAAGCTGCAGATTCCTGCTTCTTTGGTTTCAGTAAAGAAGTGATGAACAAGTCCCACCAAGCTGAACTTTTCCTCTTTCAGCACATTCAGCTCTCTGAAAGTGAATGGAAATATGAACTGGATGTCCTGGTTGGCTTTGCCTTCAGCCCAGTCCAGGCTGTATTTCTGTGTTAAGACTGTTTTCCCAATGCCAGCCACTCCTTTTGTCAGCACTGTTCTGATTGGTTCGTCTCTTCCAGGTGAGGCTTTAAAGATGTCTTCTTGTTTGATTGTTGTTTCTGGTCTGTCTGGTTTCCTGGATGCTGTTTCAATCTGTCTGACCTCATGTTCATCATTGACCTCTGCAGTCCCTCCCTCTGTGATGTAGAGCTCTGTGTAGATCTGATTCAGGAGGGTTGGGTTTCCTGCTTTAGCGATGCCCTCAAACACACACTGGAACTTCTTCTTCAGGGTGGATTTAAGGTTACGCTGACAATGTCCACTGTGAGTTCCTTTAGAAACAAAGAAAAATATATATATTGAATTTAAGTACTTATCAAGGGTACATGACCATTTCTTTCCTGCCCAAATTAAGTGCTTGTGAAGAATCAGGTCAAGTTCTTGCAACATTATGAAATTTTAGTTTTTCCATTAGCTGATATATTTACAGATATCTTCTTACTGCTCAGTAGATGATCAGCCTGCTTATTCAGCTTCATTCTCTTCAGGATGTTTGCTGTGATCTTCACAAATGACTCCTTGCTTGAATTATTATAGTTGAACTTTTTCATTTGTTTTGAATCGAGTTTAGGCTCACACTTTTGATATGACTCTAGAAAAACAAACAAAAACATAATAACAGATCCATCACAGTATTATTAAGCTGTTGCATGGTTTGTTTTTTGTGTGTCTGTCTTTTTTTTCAGCATCATGTGTAACTGAAGCCTTTTTTGTATTTATTAATAATTCACCATCACATGATAAAGTAATGTTTTTCTGTATATTTAAACAGTTTGTAGACATCAAAGCCCTGTTTATTTTTTATTTTAGCAAAACATCCTCTGAGGCAAGAATAAATCAACTAATTAGCAAAAACAAAAGAAAAAAAGAAAACATGTTTGACATAAATTACATTAATATATAATTACAAATTATATCCCCAAATTACAACAACTGCCACTTGAAGGAACTTTATATTGTTAGATAAAAAAAAACTATAAAAACAACAAGAAGAATTAAGATTTATCATTATACCAGTATATACAAGTCAGGAGTACTTATGCACTAAGGGTTGACCGGGGATGATAAAGTGGATGATAAATAGGTAAATGTAATCATCAACAGTCAAAAATAAAAACCAAACTAGACAAAAAGTCGGTAGTAGGTAGACAGAAGTTAAAATAAATTAACTAATATAGGAAGTATGAGACAGTGGGATCGCTTAAAGCTTAATGAAGATTACATTTAATTTAAAACTCAAAACTGAAACTAAAACAATAAACCATCAAAACAAGTACCTAGAAGTGCAAAACCACAACCACATTGTTTTGGTTTTGATTGAATTGACCGCTGCCTTTGAAACAGTAGCCCACAATATTCTAATATCTTGATTAAATGTCCTAGTGGGCATTAGTGGCACTGAACTTAAATGCTTTAGGTATTATCTGGCAGAGAGAACTTTCTCTGTGAACCTTCTTAGTTCTGATTTTTCTGCTGCTTGTTGGACATGTGGCCTACCAGGGTGTTAATTTTAGGGCCATCACTATTTTTTCCCCCCTTTCTTTACATTTTAAATGGACTGATTGATATATACTGCTTCTCTACTCTCCCAGAACACTCACAGCAACAAAACAGAGTGATAATGTTTGGGCCTAGTGGCCCATATGAGTCCTTTTTTGTTGCTTTGGGAAGATACCGATTCACAAGGTCCCGAATCGATTCGATCCACGACTCGATTTAATTCGATTCATTTCGATTCGATTCGATTCGAATTGAATCTGGGAAATTTTGACAGTCAGAAATCAGTACATTTGCATATTTTTGTATCTATAAAAAGGAAGCTGACACACGCAAGACTTTATCAAAGGTGTGAGCATCACAACAGATGCCTTTGTGTCAAAGTAGCTGAAGATAAAACACAGAAAAACATGAAGGTGATTTTCCAGGACTGGGATTTTATATTCTGCAGTACATCAAAAACAAAAGAAAACCATTAATCAACATATGAACCTCTGATGTTACAGCGGTTTTATTAGAGACACGGCTGAGCGTTTTGCATAATTTTAAAAAGTTTAAATTTGTTCAGTATTGAATGGCAGAAATTAGGTTTTCTTTTCGGAAGAATGTAAAAGGAAAAAAAAACAGCAGCAGACAGGCTGTAAACAACGGTAGACTTGTGCGTAACAAGCAAGCGAATAATGCAGAAAACAGATTTTTAGATGGGAAACTGTTCTTGAAGTACAGAGAGAGAGAGAGCTGTGCATGAAGTAAAAGTAAAAGTCAGAGGGAATTCATGATGATTGATTGATTGATTGATTGATTGATTGATTGATTGATTGATTGATTGATTGATTGATTGGTAATTTAGTTCAACATGTGAACAATATACAGGTACATTTAGAAATGAAAATAAGAGAGAAAAAAATACTATACAAAATACATACAAAAAAACGTTCTGATTAATTTACATGTTGAAAGGGAGTGGGAAGAAGTAAACACTTATTTAATCCCACCCCTTTGCCATAAATTATCAGTTAATATTTAGTCAGCTTCCTTACTGATATAATGATGTTTATGTTGCTGCTGGTTCGGTCAGTATTGTTTGGAGAGAGATCAAACTAACAGCTTTAGAATCAGCACCAAAAGGGCGTGAACACAAAGCGTGGACCCGCCGACACACCAGAATCAGCGAGCTGTCGGCTTTCAGCCCCGACTGTGTCCGTGCCGTCAGGTCAGAAAGGCGACATCTCACTGATTCTGATCCGCGCTGTATGTTTACGTCTTTGTGCAGAATCCGTGTTCCTGCTCTCATTTACTGTCTTAGCTGTTTGGTGGTTGTTGAAATTTTGTGAGGTTTCACCTGAGATTCTGGCGTTTCGGGCAAAATAAATTTAGATTAAAAAAATCGATTCAGGATTTTAATGAATCGATTTCACGTTATCCAAGCCAGAATCGATTTTAATCGATAAATCGATTATAAAAACCCAGCCCTAATTATTACCAACCTTGGGTTTAATTTGGACAGTGATTTTAAACTGGAAAGTAAATTATAATTGTTGTCTAGTTTTTCAAAGTATAGCGTTTTTTTATTTTAGGCAACTGACAGCAGTGAAATGTTTTCTTTCAAATTCAACATTTTTATTTCTCACACACACAACCATACACACAATTCAACATGTGGTTTCTAGGCAGCACCTTGAAACAGTGATCCATACTTTTATTTCATCCCATCTGGACTACTGTGATTGACTTTATGTGGGAGTCAGTCATTACTCTCACATGCTCAGCTGGTTCAAAACACCGCTGCATGAAGAACCTATAAAAGAGAGCATGTTACCCCTGTCTTAGCCTCGCTCCACTGGCAGCCTGTATATTTTAGAGTTCATTTTTAAATTGTTGTGTTTAGTTTTACATTTTTCACAGTCTTGCCCTGCCTTACCTTCTTCATGCCTACACACCTCATCAGTCAGCTGACCAGCTCACTCAGATAGCCTTCTCTATCATTGTTCATAAGTTATGGACTAACTTGCCGTTACATGTTAGAGAGCCCCCTTCACTGTCTACTTCAAAAACACATCTTAAAACCCATTTTATTATTTTTGACCCAGTGAGACTCGGTCTGTTTTAGTTATTTGACCTTTTTTATTGTTTTTTTTATATCACATGTATTGTTATTATTTAGTATCAATGTACAGCACTTTGTGTCACCTATGGCTGTTTTAAAGTGTATTATAATTAAAGATAGTAGGTAGGTAACTGCTGTTATACTTATGGGCAACTGTTCATTAACTGGGGCTCAGAGCTTAGTTACACTGCAGAGCTGAGGATACAGAGATACCACATGGAAACAACCTGAGTTCCTATTGGTCAGTGCAGGCTTCATGTGTTTCTACCTTACCAATGGCTCCTGAGACAAACTAAGGAATTATTACCTTGTGATAAACAGGATGAAGATGCCTGGGCTGAGGGTTTCCCTGTTGGAGTAAAGTGCACCATGAATAAGGAACTGTTTGTTTAACAATGAAGACCTGCATGGCTTCAAAATACTCTAAATATAATCTCCAAAAGTTGATTCTGTTCATCTGGACGTAGTGTTTTCTGGGAGAAACGTGTCGTCACTCACCCAAGTGACTTCTTCAGTCTCAGCTGACTGCAGGTTTCAATCTTATAAACAGTACATTTGGATATTGACTGAAACCAGCCCACTGAAGGAACAATGGGCTGGGAGGGCAGTGTCTTCATCGTAATTAAGCAAATTCTCATGACCACTGATCAACAACCACTGATCAATAACCACTGATCAATGGCCACGAGTCCCATTCACAGAGAGTTGGGGAATGGCTGCAATCACAGCATGTAAGATGGTGACAGATGTACGAAATGTTTCTCCCACTGAAAACGCTACATTCAGATGAAAAACAAATCAACTTTTGGAGATTTACTTACCTGCATGATTGAGCATGCATCAAGATGTCTAAATATAATATTTGTACTCAACCAAATTTATTAGAGAAAAGACACACAATTGAAAGTTCAGACTAAAACAGCCTCAGTTTTCCATCCATAAACTGTGACAGTGTTGTCCTGATACTGCACTGAGTCATGTCTTTTTTCTCTGACTGACCTTCATTCATCTTCTTTAAAATCAACTCTGCCACCTCCATTACATGGCGAGTAGTGTATGTCTCCACCATAAGATCCACTGTTCTATGACGTCCATCCTTCCTTGCGTTCTCCAGTCGGCTCTTTTTGATGGTTTTGAAATCACCTCCGGGTCCTTTTTCCAGGTACCAGTGGAAGAGTTTCAGCTCCTCTTCTCCCAAATCTTCCAGCATGTTCAGCAACTGCTCCTCAACAGATTTTTCCATCTTTCAACTGTAAAACATGAGAGAGAACATGAATCTCATCACATGTCCAATGTATTTACTTATTTAGAATATTTAGAGTTTGAGCAGTTTGAGTTCAGGTTTTGTTCTCAGAGCTTTTATTGAGCCCTAATGTCTCCTTTTTACCTCTTGAGCCCCAGCGCCCCCAGTACAAAGGGGGTGAACTGCCGTTTAACCCTCCAGCTCTCAGGTCTTTAATGCTAATATGGACACGTATCCACAAAAAGCTCAGAATTCACCCAAAGAATTCACATCAGCTCACACACACTTTCTACCTTCACCTGCAGAGGAAACACAAATCATTCATGTGCACATCAGCTGAAATCCTCCTTTTTATCATGTGTGCTGTCCAAATATCAGCTGCTTCTTTCCTGCTTCATCTCAGTGTCAGCTGAATGCAGTCAGACAGCAGTGTGAGGCAGAGGAAGCTGCCATCAGCTGCTCTGCTATCAGTCCACTAGATGTAAACTACTAGAGTAAAGTTTTTAAATAATTCTGTGTCACTAAATAAAGTTTTTAGGGGAAGACATGGATGTGTAAACTTCAAATATCTGCTTTAAAACATATTTTGAAAACGTATATTTGCTCTGGCAGGAAACATGAAACCAGGTAACCACCCACTAAGCAGGAAATATTAATTACAGTGACAGTAAAGGAGGTAAAGGGCTGTGAAGTCATCACGTACGCTGCGTCCTCTGTGGGCTCTGAGTGAACTCACAAAGTACAAACTACAAGTACACAAACACGAACGTAGCTCAGAGTGGCGGACACACTCGGCCTCGGTCCAGCTGTGAGTCCGTTACCGTGAACTATGGAGCGGCAGATTTGTGCTGAACTAAGCTGCACACAGCTGATGTTAGCCAGGAAACATTACACACTGACTTTAATGGAGAGACCGGAAATACAAACACACACAGTTTGTTGTGTGAAGGAATCAAACACGAGCTGAACAAACAGTAAAGTTCCTAAAGACAAACTGTTAAAGGAGGAAACAAAGCAAACTTACAGTTTCTTCACACACCAACAACAAGCTCCACTCCACGACGTTCAGGAAGTGAAAGTAAAAAAACCACAAAAAAACACAAAAAACTAGAAAATAAACGATCACGTTTTGAGTTGAAAACAGTGACAACAGATACAAAATCACATAGTTCATAATAAAAAATGACTGCTGTGAATCTTCTAAATCCAGTGGATGATGTTCAGGTTGTGTTTGTGCTGATTACAGAACCATGTGATGTGATGACTGCAGTGAAGAAGAGCAGCATATACTGTCACACAGCCCCGATAGCAACATGACTCTGGACCAGATCTGTAGACCAGGTCTGGACTGGAGTCCACCTGTGCAGTGGAACAGATCAGGATGGGATCTGTTTGTTGTTGTCACCTCTGAAGAGCTTTGACGTTCAGTTTTAGACAGTTAAAATCATTATTTGCGCCTAAGAAAGATCCAGTGTTTCTGGTCTAAATGTGTCATATAAATGCATAAACCACAGGATTTACCACTAAGAGCTCCTGTCTGGCCAGAATGCCGTTAGCCCCCTGTGTGGATGTTATAGTGTGGACAGGGTGAAGGCCAGATCAGTGAAAGATAGAAGAAAGCAAAGGAATAGAAGAAAGAAAAGGGACAGAAAAGAAGGGTGGTGGGGAAAAGTCGAGGGTGAAGCAGATGTACACAATGGGTCTCTACCTGCTGCCACAGATGGAGCTCCCACAGCCAGGGGAAGGAGTACTAGCGGTCCAGTGCAGCGGCCAGCCAACCACTGCAGAGGCCGGCCACTTCAGAGAAAGCCAAAGACGGGACCCTGGACCCCAAGTACCACCCGACACCTGCGGGAACCCCGACTGCGCAGCTAAGAGGAACAAGCCATCCCCAGAAAAAACCCTCATAGGAGCAGGCCAGCAAGTCTCACACCAGTTGTGACATCACATCCTGTGTTGTGCGACACAGTCGTTGTGGTGCGTTGGTCAGTATTGCTTAATTTTTGTAACTTGATCCATTGTGCCGTGGTCGTTGCAATCATGCTCATTTTCCCACCATTTTAATGATGATCCTGCACCGAAGCTCAGAGAGACACGAATACACAGAGTGAGATGTTGAAGCAGTTTGAAAACTTGAATTTGTGGAGAGAACTTTTGTTAGAGATTTTCTACATTATACATTATAACCAAATCTCTATAATACAATATAATCAAGTAAGCCTTATATTCTATCCAAGTAAATCTTATATTTTAACCAAGTATGCCTTATATTTTGTGTGTTCATATATTTTCACATAACCAAGCCTATTGTTGAAGAATCACCTAACCAAGTCTATTGTTAAAGGAAAACTGATACATTCCTTACCTAAGTGTCTGAAATGTTTGACAGCATGATATAATGATGCATTCTTTCCTATAGTGTCTGTGATGTCAGATAAAGCATGATATACTTCTGTATTTTTATCCCAGTGTGTGAAAGATCAGATAAGCTGATTTAATGTTTAACCTCTCGTCAACATCTGTTAAAAGAGGAAGTACTATGTAACCCATTTTTGCCTTATAAATAAAGCAAGCGAGCCTGTGCTCGGTGTGTGTGTCTTCTCAGAGGCATTCACCCGTGCGCACGTTTTCTAATTACACTCTGAGTCGGTCTGCAGTTGTCTCATTTCTCTTACTTGTGTTTTGAACAAATGTCTACCCCTGACATTTAATTGGTCCTTCGTAGCCGGAGAACTGACTGTTATTTTTAACGTCTAGTTTTCCACAGACGGTCTTCATCGGATCCTGACGTCGTGACGCCTGCGCTGGAAAAGAGTCTGTGCACAGCAAAAGAAAATCCGGGAGCGTGAATTCGATCTCCGGTCAGCGTCTTATACAGGCCTTCACGGCTCCAGGACCCGATGAGCACCGGATCCAAAAACGCAGCGCCACAGTAAGGTGAATATGAAACACTGCATTCCATCAAGCGTTAAAATACGTTGATATTGAGATTTTCCTTTAAAATAGTGTAAACCTGGTTAGCGCCGACAGATCTCAGTCCAGAAGGGACTTAGGAGACAACAGGCAAGAGCGATATTCTAGAAATCGCTATTAAAAGTTCCGGTTGCTCTGGGTAGCAGCTGTAACGGAACGAGTTCCGGTCGCTCTGGGAGTGGCTGCAACGGAACAGGTTGAAGGTGTTACATGAAATAGGCCTATGGAAAATCTCAATAAAAATTATAAAAACGCGCTTTGTTTGTGTTGAAATAGAGGAGTGAGTTGTTTTTACGACCCAATAAGCGGTCGAACCACTTCTCAAACTGTTTTCCTGTGTACACTCACGTATTGGTTAAAGTGGAAAAAGGGTTGTGCTTCATCACGTAAAATCAATAACCGCTCTCTCGGATAGCGGGAGAGTAGAAGGCTGTTATTGAAAACCCATTCCCACTTTTTCATGCCAAAGAAGGTGTCACAGTTCTGACGTAATTAGTTCAAAATGGGTAATTCTAAAACTAAAGTAAAATTAACAGCAGATGAAGAAAAGCTTGAAAAAAACTGTCAAAATGCAGGAAGAGTCAGTGCAAATAGGTGGAGAAATCCACATAAAATTTATTGTCCAGCCTGGCAAGGCAAATGCAACCAAGAGTCAATAACTGCTTTAAAAGCTGCTTTGCAAAAAGAACTATTTGAGGAAAAAAGTCAAAAGAAAAAAGCAAAACGTGTAGCAGAATGGCGACTTTTCAAAGCATGGGAGGCAGAAAATGATAAACGCAGTGCTAAACGTGCCCAAAAACAAGAAAATAAAGATAAACAGAAAGCTGCAGGAGAGGAAAAAAACCCCCCTCCTTATGCTCCTCAGCCCACACACACAGCAGCAGCAGCAGCAGCTGCACCAATTCCTGCGTCACCGCTTCCTGTAATCTCTCCTCACAACCCTTTTGCTCCAGATCCCTATGCTGAGGCAAAACATCACCTTAATCTTATGACTAAACATAATCACTACAAAAAAGAAGGAACTGTAGGTCAGTTTCCAATGGTTGCCTTATCAAATCCTAGGTATGGGCAACCCAGTGGGCCCGTAGATGCCCAAGGAATCATACCAATAGACGGAGAACCTCTGATATACGCACTCCGACCCTGGTCCCATAAGGACAGAGAGAATGTGCTAAAAGATGTCACACCCCTTAATGAAGGTTTTCAACAGTGGCGAAATGCAGTAGAATTGATTCGTCGCGGTTGGGGTTTGAATGGGCATGAGATGCAGCAAGTTCTTCAAGATTTATTAGGTTTACGTTTTCCTAGAGTCAGAGGAGCCTACACAGGAAACGACCAAAACGGCGATGTGCTAGGACCAGACACTCCTCTGTTAGATCAACAATTAAATGACTTGTACGGCAGAATAGAAATCAATTTAGCCCCAAGGCCAGATTATGGAAAAATAGGAGAGTGCAAACAAAAGGAAGGAGAGACAGCATCAGACTATCTGGATCGCTTGCGTCCTGTTTTCGGGCAAAATTCAGGACTGAACCATGATCCAAATCCACAGTCTGCTTTTCAACAACAATTAAAAAATGCCTTCCTGAGTGGCCTAATGCCCAAAATAAAAACACATGTAGACAAACATTGGGTGACACAAAACACAGGCACTTTGCCTGACGCCCTACAATATGCTGAGCATGCAGTTAAAGTGTATAAACAGAAAGAAAAAACAGAAGGAGTTTTCATGATTGACCCAGAGACAGGCTTTATAGCTTTCTCAGGACAACAAAAACACACAGCAGGTTTTAAGCCACGTAAGGGAAAGCAGAAAGTAGGACAAAGAAGAGACAAAAGAAATATACAATGTTATAACTGTGGTAAAATCGGGCATTTTGCTCGAGACTGTAGAAGTGTAAGCAAGGAACAAGAAAGTGATGATGACAGGCGCAGACGCCGTGATGAATGACTAGCACGAGAGGAAGGAAGTGAAACAAGTGAAGGGGAAGTTTACAATATTGAACAACTACTGCTAGGATCAGAAGCAAAGCCAACAGTTATAGTACACGTGAATGGTGTCCCAGTAAAATTCCTTTGTGACACAGGAGCGTGTAGATCTGTCTTAACAGTAGAAGTCCCAAATGTAACTTTTTCAAAAGACACTTTAATTGTGAAATCAGCCTCAGGACATGTGACATTGCAACAGCTAACCGTTCCCCTCTTTATGTCACATAGAGAAAGTGGCCGTGGCTGCAAAAATCAGTGCATCTATGACCCATCTTGTCCACTAAATTTGTTAGGAAGAGATGCTTTAACAAAATTAAAAATAGGAGTTATCCCTGAAGAAAGTGGCATGCAAGCCAGACTCCCACTCTCTGAAAGTCAGAGCCAAACTGAAGACATTTTTGTTTGTGAAGGTTTAGGTGAGCCAAATTATTACTGGACCTTAGATTTACCAAAACTTGAACCTCTGGAGGCCAAGGCTAATGTGTACTTACCTGAGCACTCACACAGGCAGGACCCAGCAGAATACCACAACACCCTGTGGTATAAACATGTCCCAGGCCCAGACAAAATTTATGATCAGCAAGTGCACAGACTAGGACCACAAAAACTAGTCCTACAACATCTGTATGTAACACAGAGTGGCAATGCAGTATGCTCAGTGTTGCAGACAGATGCAGCGCAACGCATAAATAAAATGTTGAACCCTCATGTATCTGTTGCACGCAACGACCAAACGCCTTGGTCTGAGTTAGGCACAGTGCTGAGAAATGTAGAAATGGACAGATATGACAAAACAGAGTGTGAGGGCTGGCAAAAAGGCCATAGAACAGGGTGCATGAGACTCACGCTGTGTTGGCCGGTGACAGCCACACCGGCTACACATTTAGCCACAACAGAGCAAGACGAATGACAAGTGTTAACAGTTGAGACACATCCTGAACTAGAAAAGCTACCACAAACATTATGGTCTCAAGGACCCACAGATGTAGGCCTAATAAAAGAAGCAGATCCAGTAGTGGTGAAAACTACAACCACATATAGGCCTGTAAAACCACAATATCCCTTGAGTGCAGAGGCGAGAGAAGGAATTGGACCAGTCATAGCAGATATGCAAAAAGCAGGTATTCTCGTGAAAACTAATAAAGCCACGTGTAATACACCAATTTTTCCAGTAAAAAAGGCTAATACAGGAAAATATCGCCTAGTTCATGATCTAAGAGCAATAAACGAGGTAACAGAACAAATACCTCCAGTGGTTGCAAACCCACACACAATTTTAAATCAAGTAACACCAAAAGAACAGTGGTTCTCTGTAATAGACTTGTCCAATGCTTTCTTCTCTGTGCCTCTACACCCTGACTCACAGAAGCTATTCGGATTCACCTTTGACAATCAAAAGTATACTTATACAAGGTTGCCTCAAGGATTCCAGAATAGCCCCACTCTTTATGCAGAGGCTTTGAGGAAATCAATGTCATCTTGTTCCCTCCCTGCTCCAGGGCAATTCCTGTTGTATGTAGATGATATATTGATTACAGGCCATACACAGGATGAGTGCAAAACAAACACACTGATAGTTTTGCAACATCTCGCAGAGCAAGGCCATAAAGTATCACAGCATAAATTGCAGTTGTGGAGCCAGGAAGTGACATACCTTGGCCACAAACTAACAGGACAAGGCAGACAGCTGTTAGACAGCAGAAAAGTAGCTGTACAAAATGCTCCAAAGCCAATTACTAAACAACAAATGATGAGTTATTTAGGTCTGTGCAATTTCTGTAGATGCTGGATTCCAGAGTATGCACTGCTGGCCCAGCCACTACAGAACCTCATTTATGGTAAAGACCTAGCATTAAAAGACAAAATACAATGGACCCCAGAAGCAGAAAAGGCTTTTGTTGATTTAAAAATAGCATTGCAGACATGTACCGTCTTAGCATTACCAGACTATGAAAAACCGTTCATTCTCCATGTTGATGGTGCAGGAGGGTACATGAAAGCAGTCTTAACTCAAGCTTTTGGAGAAAAACAACGCCCATTAGCTTTCTACTCATGCAAACTTGACTCTGTAGCTGCTGGTTTACCTACCTGTGTTCAGGCGTGCGCAGCAGCAGCAGAGGCAGTTAAAAAATGTGCAGACATTGTTTTGGGACATAAGTTGATCATCAAAGTCCCACATGCTGTGACCTCTATTTTGCTCCAAGCAAATCTCTCTTTCCTCACACACGCCAGACAACTTTCTTATGTGGGGATTTTACTTTCGCAATCACACATCACAATAGAGAAGTGTGGCCAGCTAAACCCAAGCACACTTTTGCCGACCCCTCTGGATGGAGAACAACATTGTTGCATTAAAAAATTAGAGGTAGACACAAAGCCTCGCAATGATATACATAGTTCCCCCCAGAGCAGTTTCAGTAATGTTTTTGTGGACGGCTCAGCGTCAAAAGATATTTACGGTAGAAATTGTGTGGGTTACGCGGTCACAACTGTTGATGCAGTGGTAGAGGCAAAAGCTCTCAGTTCCTCAAACTCTGCTCAAAGCGCAGAATTGACCGCAGTCATCAGAGCATGTAAACTGTACGAAGGTCAAAGTGTCAATATACACACAGATAGCCAATATGTCTATTCAGCAGTTCATCATTTCGCAAAAATATGGCATAACAGAGGAATGACAACGTCCTCAGGCAACCCAGTTCAACATGCAAACCTTCTAAAAAAGCTATTAGAAGTAATAACGTTGCCAAAAGAATTAGCACTATGCAAATGTGCAGCTCATCAAAAGGATGACACAGAAATAACAAGAGGAAATAACTTTGCTGACAAAGCAGCCAAAGCAGCTGCAGAAAAACACATTGATGTTTTAACAACAGAAACCATAGATTTAATACCATTAGAAATACTAGCAGATGCACAGAAAACAGCATCGCTGAGTGAACAAAAATCTTGGTTGAGAGATGGAGCAGAATTAAAAGACAATCTCATGATGTGTAATGGCAAACTAATCCTTCCAAAATCTTTGCATAAAACTGTCGCATTAGTGACACACGGAGTAACGCATGTGTCATCAGGAGGGATGGTTTCTATACTCAATAAACAATTCTATACAAAAAATTTTGAAAGTTCAGCAAAAGAGTTTATTAGAACATGCATGATTTGCCAAAAACACAATGCTCAAGGCAATTTAAGACCAAAACGAGGCCGGTTCCCTACACCGCCACACCCATTCCATACTATCCACATGGATTTTATAGAACTAAATGAATCTCAATCCTCCAAGTATGCACTTGTGATAATAGATGTATTTTCCAAGTGGCCAGAAATATACCCAGTGAAAAAAGCAGATGCAATCTCAGTAGCAAAATGTTTGTGCAACCATTTCATTCCAACATATGGCATTCCGTCTCTGATAAGATCAGATAATGGTACACATTTTGTAAATGAAGTGATAAGTAAAGTTTCTGAAGCTCTAGGCTTTAGCATAAAACATCATTGTTCTTATCATCCACAAAGTGCAGGATTAGTCGAGAGAACTAACGGCACAATTAAACAAAGATTGAGGAAATGTATGGAAGAAACTAAAAAACCATGGCCTGAATGTCTAAGCTTAGTTAAGTTATGGATGAGAATAACTCAAGGAGCAGGTGGTCTAACGCCATTTGAAGTTGTACATGGCAGACCCTTCCCTCTCCCCATAACTAGTGAGCCAATTAATAAATCTATTGCAGAAACAACAATGGCAGAATGGATGACAAAACTGTTTGAAAATAAAGAAGTGATTTTAAGCAATCAACTGCCGAGTGATCTATCTCCAGTCTCTTGCAGGTTGAACCCCGGTGATTGGATTCTGATTAAAGTCCTCCAACGAAAAAATTGGAGTTCTCCACGGTGGGAGGGTCCCCATCAGGTGCTGCTTACTACACCAACAGCTTGCAAAATCGCTGAAAGACCTTCGTGGATCCATCAAAGTCACGTGAAGAAAGTGTTTGCACCACAATAAGACGCCGGTTCCCCCGACTCTCAAGTGATCCCCTGGTGAAGGAAAGGGCTGATTGGGTATACCCCGCCCTTTACCTTCTCGCCAGTGGTCTCCTCACTTGGAGCCCGGGTGTGCCTGGTCGCCCTGAAGAACAAACACATAATAAAGAGTGACCCATCCCACCAAAGAGAGGAACCAATGACAACACCGGGGACGCCTGGAATGCAGAGAGCCAGCATGATGAATCTAGAAGAAGAAGAGCCACCAGCCCCAGCCCCAAAGCTGTTATGCTTAAGTGCTTGTCACTTTCAACGGAAACGGTTCATGTGCCGCCTGATCTGTCTGGTGGCCGGTGTCATCTTAGGGGTGATGCTCTTCTGGCTGATACCTGGAAGAGCCCTCAGAATAACACCAACTATTCCCCGTCTCAAGAGGTGGACCCATGACAACTCCCATCTAACTGAGATGACCCAAGATCACATTCACCCTTGGATGAACAATGCCTGGTACCGATACCTATACAACACCATAGAAGAAAAAGAATGTTATGTCTGTTCTCACATGCCTTCAACTTCAGTCTACCCCACCATATATGGTCGCATAATGGACAGTCACTGGCAAAGTGAATGTGCAGCAAGTTTTGCCAGCATTGGAAGACAACACTTTGCAATCGGCATGAAAGCTTCACTCCCAGGTGCAAAAGGCCTGAAGAAGGATGGAACCTGTGACGACAAATTCTGGGTAGATATGACAGTAAAAAACAGAAATGCTTCTGTCCCTTTCCCTGTTTTTATGACCCATACAGAGAAGTGGCATCCTCTGTGCTTCTACCAAGCGCCAGGGCAAGGACGCCACCCCCTGGGCCATACCAGCAACTGCAACGCAACCTATGGAGGAGTAGGGTATGGGACAGTCAACCTAAATCAACAGGTAAATGGCACCTATTGGGTACAAGGTATGGCATGGCTGTGCGGACAGCGTGCGTACTTTATGTTGCCACCCAACTGGTCAGGATGCTGTGCACCTATCTTCATTTCAGATCACACTTTTAAGATAACAGTGCACAACAAGACCAGAGTTAGGCGTGATGTAGAAATCAAGCCTCATGATTCAATCCTTGGAACAGACGTGCCAGAGAACTTCAAACTCTGGAACACCGGCGAAAAGGTAGTACACGCTCTGTTTCCTTGGACAGGAGTAGGAAAGCACGCACTACGAATAGAGACTTTAGACTATCGCTTTGGACTGTTTTTAAATGCTTCCACCCGCATTGACAAATCACAGAATGAAGAAATTGATGCAATCCGCATCACTGTCATGCAACACCGAGTAGCTTTGGACATTGTTCTTGCAGAGAAAGGAGGTCTCTGCATACTGTTCAACAAGACATGTTGTACTTACATACCTGACAACATACACTCATTAAACATGACAAATGCTTTGAATGTTCTGAAACAACTAAGAGACGCTCAGCAACAGGACTACGTAACCGATGAGCAAGGCTGGTGGGACTGGTTGCTGAGCGGCTCCTGGAAATCTTTGCTGATTAAAGGCCTGTTGGCCCTATGTACTATGATGTTTCTATTTTGCATTTTTGCTGCTTGCATTATCCCTTGTCTGAGACGCATGGTGATGAGTATGTTTAATCGTACTTTAGGAAATTTTGTCTTGATCCAGAGGGATATGGAGGATCCCTTTCGCCAGTATGATATGCTAAATAGGGAAGACAGAGTAGAGAATGTCTATTATAGTCTTAACAGAGCTGATGTTTAGATACTTCACTGAATGACATGCAAGTTGAAAATGTGATTTAACAAGTGACTATGCATTGATATAAACATGTGAAATATATTAACAGGAGGGAAATGTTAGAGATTTTCTACATTATACATTATAACCAAATCTCTATAATACAATATAATCAAGTAAGCCTTATATTCTATCCAAGTAAATCTTATATTTTAACCAAGTATGCCTTATATTTTGTGTGTTCATATATTTTCACATAACCAAGCCTATTGTTGAAGAATCACCTAACCAAGTCTATTGTTAAAGGAAAACTGATACATTCCTTACCTAAGTGTCTGAAATGTTTGACAGCATGATATAATGATGCATTCTTTCCTATAGTGTCTGTGATGTCAGATAAAGCATGATATACTTCTGTATTTTTATCCCAGTGTGTGAAAGATCAGATAAGCTGATTTAATGTTTAACCTCTCGTCAACATCTGTTAAAAGAGGAAGTACTATGTAACCCATTTTTGCCTTATAAATAAAGCAAGCGAGCCTGTGCTCGGTGTGTGTGTCTTCTCAGAGGCATTCACCCGTGCGCACGTTTTCTAATTACACTCTGAGTCGGTCTGCAGTTGTCTCATTTCTCTTACTTGTGTTTTGAACAAATGTCTACCCCTGACAACTTTGCAAAAAATACCCTCAACAAAGTCGTGGCTTCCAGGTTTGGCTTCTCCTTATCAGCTCGTGTGGTGTGATCCTGTCTGAATGGTCTAATTTAGGAGAATAGTGCAGCGCCTTCTCCCGCCTTAACGACAGTTAGAAACGACTGCATCTGTGTGCTGACGAGATGAGTTAAATGACCATTGTGGCGGGTATGATGGTGCCAGGAGTGGTTCCAGGGGTGGCGCCACAGGGGCACTGATCCCAGCTGAAATTTGATTGGCCCCCTGAATCAATTTCACACGTTGTTGTGCAAATGGAATAGACCACAGGTGGAAATTATAGGCAATTAGCAAGACATCCCCAATAAAGGAGGGGTTCTGCAGGTGGTGACCACAGACCACTTTTAATAATGGATTGCATTTATATAGCGCTTTTCAAGAACCTCAAAGCGCTGTACAATTCCACTATTCATTCACTCTCACATTCTCACACTGGTGGA
Organism: Rhamphochromis sp. 'chilingali'; assembly: GCF_963969265.1. NCBI lineage: Eukaryota > Metazoa > Chordata > Actinopteri > Cichliformes > Cichlidae > Rhamphochromis > Rhamphochromis sp. 'chilingali'. Next base: position 5,912,089 of record NC_137929.1, read on the forward strand.
GGCAAGCTACAGTTGTAGCCACAGCTGTCCTGGGACAAACTGACAGTAGTGAGGCTGCCATATCGCGCCATCGGCCCCTCTGGCCAACACCAGTAAGCGGTAGGTGAAGTGTCTATCCCAAGGACACAACGATGAAACTGTCCAAGGTAGGGCTCGAACAAGCAACCTTCCGATTACAAGACGAACTGCCAACTCTTTTGCCACGATCGCCCACACTTTTCAGTACCTTTGCTTTTTGGTCTGGTCACTGGTCACAATTCTATTGCTCACTTATAAAATTTTAAACAATATGGCACCTGACTACTTAGCTGATCTCCTCTGTCTGTACAGCCCTCAGAGAGCACTAAGATCATCGGACCAACTGCTCTTAGTGCAACCTAGGTCTCGGCTGAAGACCAGAGGAGACCGTGCCTTTGCCGTTGCTGCACCCAGGCTATGGAATACTCTCCCTCTTCATATTCGCGCGTCAGATTCCATTCAGTCTTTTAAATCACGTTTAAAAACGTATTTGTTTGATCTGGCATTTAAGGCGAATTAGGGTAATTTACATCTGGCTCTTGTAAAATTATGATATTATTTTATGCCATGTTAGACCCCGAAATAAAGATTGTGAATTATTATGTAGTTTAAGTTGGCATTATTCTCCTGAATTAGAAGAAGGTGATAATTATTGCAGTATTTAAACTGATTTGCATTGCATTAGACTGCTGATTTATTGTGAATGAATGATATTGTTTATGATGCATTATACTGTTGAGTTATAAGGAATACTGTTCGCAGAAAGTCATCGCCTTATTTGTCTGATTAGAAGAGAATAGAACATGCTGGAGTTTTCTGCCCCATCTCAGCACGAGCAGATAAACAGGGAGCCAAGGTCGTAGCTTAGGCGCCGTGTGAGAGAAAGAATGTGAATGTTTAGGCTTTTATGATAAGATGGGAGAACCAGAGGCTATAAGAGTTTGAGCAATGCTCCACCACTTTGAGATTTGAGGCTGTCTGCATCAGTGTCCATCTCCCACGTGTGTGATCATTAAATCATCGTTTGACTCAACCCGACCGGACCAGTGTTGTTATTGTGGTTTTTCTCTTGTCTCCATCCCCAATATTTTGAACCTTAACATTTTGGGGGCTTGTCCTGTGGTATTGGGGTAGAATTTAAAAGTTTGGACGGTCCGAGGTTGTCGAACGGACAGGCACGAGCCAGTGGTCTGATTTGAGTGGACAAAAGCCGGCTTATCTAAAGGTAAGGCACTACCTGTTGAATTATTTCCAAAATGTGCCAAATTGGATATGACTAAATTAAAGTCTACTCACTGAAATTACTGGTAGAGTGTCTGTTTTGATTTTGATGAGAATCACCGTGTGTTATGCAGTTAAAGTTGCTTAAGAGTATTTAATGAAGTTGAAGAAATATGAAACTGTTCCAGAAGTAACAGAGAATGTTGGGTTTGAGTCCCTGGATAGTGAGCTGAAGGCTCAGGTAGTTTAGTAGGGAAATTAGGACAGAAACTGTTCCAGAAGTAACAGAGACTGGTTAATAGTTTTACAAATTAGGTCAGAAACTGTTCCAGAAGTAACAGAGACTGTTTAATTGGTCGTAAAAAAGTTATCTTTCTTTGGTTGGACCCGTTATGGTAAAATTTCTCAAAATCGGTTAGGTGAAAATTATTATAGGACGGCACCAGAAGTTGCTAAGAAGCACATAGCCCGGGGGTTACGCCCCCTCCTAGTCGTGGACGCGCGGCTTTGACCTGTCAGCGAACAGGGTTAGTTCAGTTTGGCTTATCTGTGGGGTACAGGGCATCCTGAAATAAGCTAGGAGTTACCGAGTCTCCTCACCGTTTTAAACGGTGTCATGTGCTTGTTTGGATACTGTTAAATTGAGTTAGGGATTTTAGAAATTAGGTCAGAAACTGTTCCAGAAGTAACAGATACTGTTTAATTGATTACAAAAAAGTTAACTTTCTTCGGTTGGACCCGTTATGGTTAAATTTGTCGAAATTGTTTAGGTTCTTTAGAAATCAGGCCATAGGCTGTTCTGGAGGAAACAGATACTGGTTAATTGATTACTCGTTATTTTAAATTTGTCGAAATTTCTTAGGTGCTCAATCTGTTAGGCCTGTCAGTGATTGTAAATACAAGACGTCTTTTGTAATATAAAATAATAGAGTTTTGCCTGAGCTTGGTGTGAGACTGTGTGTGACGTGCAGCTGCGGCGCTGAGGGCTATTTTTAGACTGTGTGTGAACATGCAAATGAGCTGTGAACTACACAGAGGACTTTTGCTTCCTGTTTAGTGTGTTTTGTGGGATTTGCAAATAATGATACAAGCTTGTAATAAAAACGCTGATTTTGTTGATTATAATATTATAAATAAGGATTTGAATGACTACGCTGAATGTTTGATGTTCGGCTGGATTTTAATATAGAAGAGATAAATTGTGTTTGAGTAAGACCGGCACTTCAGTCGGCAGAGTGTGATTGTGATGAAAATGATATTAAATAAATCTCTTAGTGTGTTGATACAGGTGGCTACGGGCCTGGACCACCCGGCCCCATGAGCAAACAAAAAGTTAAGTTAACCCACCTACAAACGCACATACACGCAATGAAGAAACAGCTTACACCCATGAACATGTGAAGATTTTCCAGCAAGTTTAAAGCAGTGAAGCTTAACATACACCCGCCGTTACACAATAAAGTTTATCCACTACTAACGAATAAACTCTCTGGGTTGCAGGACAACATCTTAACTTCAAAAAAAAAAACAAAAAAAAACACTGGTCTGACAAACCAGTGAAGATATGACAAATTTAGTGGTTAGAAAAGTCAAATTGTGACAAGTTTTCTGCCGATTGATAAATATAGGTGATTACTGAATGAAAGAAAATTCCATTTTGAACTTTAAATACAATCTTAAGAATTTTAAAATGTACCTGTGTCGTCCTGTCAGCTTGGTGGGTTATGAGAGGATTATATGGAGAGAAAAAAAAAAAAAAGGGGGAGTGAAGGCTGACACAGGGCCTGGCCCCGGTGTTTCTCCCCTCTCTGACTGATATAGCCAATACAACATCATTAGTTTTGTTTTGTTTTGTTTTTGTTTTGTTTTTTTTGTTTTTTTTCTCTTTATGTTTGATTACAGGTAGGGAAGCCGAGGCTGACCTGGACGCCTGCTCTCCCCTCCACCATCGTTGCTCACTCCTCCACCATCTTTGAAGTGACCCTGACCAAATGCTACAGCAGCTGGACCTATAACAACAGCTTGAAAATGTCAACAGTGCTGCAGGAAAACGATATCAGGCTGCGGAGATGGAGAGTGTTAAATCCAAGGCCCGTTTCACTACACGGGGAGATTTCCGTCAGTCTCTCTTCTTAAATGAGAAGATTGAGAAAGGTCCGGCTCCCACCAATGACTTTGACCACCTGCTATAGAGGAACTATCGAGAGCATACTGAGCAGCTGTATCACTGTCTGGTTCGGGAACAGCAACATGCCGGACAGACGAGCTCTACAGAGGGTTATGCGAGCAGCTGAGCGCACCATCCGCTCCGAACACCTTGACCTGCACTCAATCCACAGCAGGCAGTGCCTGATCGGACACACCCCTCTCACACACTCTTCACATTCTTGCCATATGGAAAAAGACAGCTTCAGCGGACAGAGCTGTGACGACACGCCCATTAAGCCCGGAGGAAAAGTGAGGCCGAGCAAAACAATGCTGACCTTAACAACTCTGCATTAAAACTGTGCAGGACAGTGACGGACCAACACTGATGATCGGGCAGCAAAACAGGGCGTGCCACAGACAAAGGAAAACTGAGGACAGGAGGCACCTCAGAATGGAGAAAAACACCAGGAGAAAATAAGCTGAAGGCACAGGGGTCGGGGCTCAGACAGGAGCTGACCTCTGGGAAGAGCCGAACAGCAGAACCACAGAAGGTCCAAGGGAAACATCAATGGACTTTAATCTGATTTCTACGGAAAAGACTCTGAGGTTTCTGCCCTCAATAAGACCTCGAGGCATCAGAGCAGAAACTGAGCATGGCCCAGGAGGAGCTAGCTGAAAATCGAACCCATCAGGCTTGGAGTCCAAGACACCGGACTTGAAATCAGGCCGGAGCATCCTGGAGCTAGATGAGCAGTGTGATTTGTCCGGTCTGCTATGGAGCAAACGTTAGGGGGATGGCTTCCTGTCGCCTCTGCCGTCCTCCGATCGCTCAGCGTCCTGGGCTGCCCAGCTCCGGACTGAACGCTCGGGCCGAGACACCCAAACAACCATGGACTCCATTCCCCTGGAATGGGACCACGACTACGACCTGAGCCGTGGGCTTGAAAGTGCAAGCAGGGATCCCAGAGAGCCTTGAGGCCTGTGTTAAACTAACAGAACAAAGATTGAGGTCTTCCACTGGGGAGGTGGAAGCTGCAGACTCTCCTATACACCTTCTGGATGTCAGCCGTTCCACCTGCAAACAAACGGACAGCAGTCGCACTTCTGCAAGCAACAAATGGACATCCAGACAATTGAGCTGCGTATCAAAACCCTGAAGGAAGACCGAAGCAAAAGGGTCAAGTTAAGGAGGAGCGAAATAAGAAGAAGATGCTGGACACTGGAGAAAAGGACTGCCTCAATTGGGGCCAGAACCAGTATGGACAGAACTTTGAGCAGCAGCACCAACGGATGCAAACGGACTGAAAAGGAGGAGGGCAGGACCCCAGGGCACGCTTCAGGCCGTGGTTTACCCAGAACACTACAACAGGAAAGTGATGAACACAAACACCCACACAAACACACACATCTACATGCACCGACTCAGAGTGAAAAGAAACATACATATGAACATATGCACTCGTTGATTGAGGGAGAAATGACACACACACACACACAAATTAAAATGTTGATTCAATGAACTGAGAAGTGATCCACACACACACACGCTGATGCAATGAAGAATGCTTTACTAACAAATGCTGCACACAAACATCCAAATACGGAGTTGGTTACAACAGCAAGAACTGATTGATTATTTATTGCTTAAATGTATTTCATGCCACGCAGAGGGCATTTGTGTAGATTTAGAGGACATGGTCTGAAGCACTTTGATAATGAAAACAATGTCTGTGCGTGATGTCTGTTTATGGCTCAAAGCCTCCACTGAATTGTTTACTGTGCTTCACACAGTCTAACAAGGAGCAGTGGTACAGAGCGAAAATGATGAATGAATGGTGTGAGTTTTATTTCGAAGAGATTATGAAAAGGTTGTGTTGATTCAACTTAGTTGTTTACGTTTTTGCCAAAGTAAAGAGTTGGTGTGTAACTAGTGTCCACTATTGAGTCAAGTAAATCCAACATGTTTTGTTGGTGCAAAAAGGAGTTTTGGTTGATCTTTGGGTTTTGTTTGATACTAGGTTGATTCTATCAGTGAGGTTTGGATTGTTTTCTTTCTCTGAGAGAGAAAAGGATGGTTTTATGCTTGGGCATGTTTGTAATGGGCCCCAGTATCTGTTATTATATGAGTGTTTAATTGGTTACATCTGTGTTTGCTTTCGTTACAGTGCACTGAGATAAGAACATCTGAGAGGTGTGATCCACCGGTGGTGATATTTTGGTATTTTGTGAGCTCCTGATTTAACAAATCGGCTCCTTAATCCAGGCCTGAGAGAGTGAATTTTAAAGTGCTATAAAATATTCTTACTGAAAACAGTCGCGAAGTATTTTTCTCCATGATTATAATGGGCTGAGGAGAAATTCACTTGTATGGGACACTGGTCGAATGAAAAGTCCTGATCCTAAAAGGATTGCAGCGAGTCAATCCAGTCCAAGAAAAAGCAATAAATAAGGAACTGTTTCCTTTAAAATGATGACGTCATCTTGCTGGTGAAGGAGCCTCGAATAGGTTGCGCGTGAGACTCCATTATCAGCAATATCTGGTATGAATGTGTGTGGATGTATGCATGTGACTGGACTGTTATGGACTGACGACTAAAAGCTTTAACTGACTTGGTACTGAGACAAAGACGGTACCGACTTTAGGATTAGTAAATGTCCACAGACAGTTCACCCAGCCTGTAAAAGAAGGGTGGATGTTTTGTCTTGCTTTGTTTTGTTTTTGCAAGAGCAGAAGGTTGACAGAGACTGAGGGGGGAGGCTGTAGCTTCACAGGAGTGTGAACTGCGGATTTAACCCTTGGGTTGCCAAGTTGGAGTTACTGATGCTTACATAAAAAATTGTGTTTTAGTAGCTGTGTTTCGATTAGGGTACCATTATAAAATGGTTGGGAATGTTAAATGCTAAAATGAAGAAAAGGTTTGAATTCACTTATGACTGAACATGTTATTAGTATTAATCATAGTGGGTCACTGTAAAGAGTCAAGTAACTTTTATAGAGGAAAGAAAGAAAAAAAAAGAAAAAACCCTCTACCGAGGCCTATAAATAACAGGGAATGATAGACTTGCCACACGCAAAATAGAGATAATGTAATGATAAATACTGGTCCCCGCCTTTTGGGTGACATCTTGAAATAGTCAGCAATTTAAAAGTAAGATAGAACCGACAGGGGTGGTGCTGCACAAGAACGAGAGTAAGATAAAGTAAAATATTGTGTTTAGCTTTGAGAAGTTTAAATTAAAATGTACCATTACACTCAGAGGATCAATATGAAGTTTGATATATGCTAATTTTGAGTGAAGTACATGACTGGTGACTGTTCTGTCCTGAGCTTTTGTTTTTACAGCACCCGCTTGACCACACCAACAGTTTTTCGCCACCGAAAAGGAGTACTTGTAGAGAATAGAGAATGGGGAGGAAAATCACCAAAACTGGGAAAGGTAAGCCCCAAAGGGGGTGATAACACCATAACTTTCACTTATGGTCAAATTCTTAAAATTTGACCCCGAACTTGAAAAATTCTTCAAATATTTAGAGACAAAGTAGGTTGAAATAAAATATAAGGTTATAAACCACAAAAGGATGAAGCAAATGAATTGATAAGATGGTGAATCGATACGCAGTAAGCTGTCGATCACGTTGATTATGTTTATTCTAGTGAGCAGAGCAGGATTATTATTACTAAAGAATACAAATGAAATAGCAAAAACTAGAAGTGGAAAAACATTTGTGCTAACGGAAATAAAATCAAAATAAGAAAAAAGGAAAATTGACTAAAATTGTAATGAGTGTTTACAAAACTAATTAAAATCAATTGGATTTATAGCAAAATGTGTGTAGCACCATTGTTGTGCGTATGCCCTACGATAGTCAAGTCATTTAAACTTTACATAGTGCACAAGGGGAGTTCATTGATCAGTACTGTGAAACTAATAAGATTTAGGAGCTATGTAAGAAACTTACAGGTTCCACTGAAATTTTTATAAGCAGGATATTAAAACTTATTTATATAACAATATCAAAAATGTAGATCAGGGACCAACTTAGAAGTCACTGACACTTGACTAGCTGTAAACCATTGGTTTAGGAATAAGTGATTGCACTGGGCTTTCTATTACACAAAAGTCAACTCATTTATGATATCTGAGGAAGTATTGTGATTTAATTTGGAGACACAAAGGAACATTTGGCACTTCCCACATCTCACATATGTTTACTGTTGCACCCAACCATTCCACAACTGAAATGCCTGTGACTCCTAATTATTTCAGGCAAACGGAGCGAACCATATTCTGTTATAATCCCATCTGATTGGGGCTTTTATTCTTGACGTTTGGAGAGAGCTCTTCATTACTAGTACTAGTCAGGTTTTGTTCACATGTTTGTTCCAGGTCTCTCAGTCAAGAGGAGTTTGAACTCCAAATATGGTGAAGTCTTTTCGCACATTGAGATCACTAATAACTCTTAGCAAAAATGTGATCTTGTAGAAACAATCAGGTGACATGGAGTCAGTTATAAGTGCGACTCTCAGTTTTACTTTATTGGAAAATATTTTTGCATTTTATCCATATTTGTTTTTAACAAAAATCAAAATTCCACATTCTCCTGCATATCAGTTTTGAACCCGATAGGACGACAGATTGTGGCCCTGTGTTTTCCTCCATTACACCTGCCACTGCATCTCGATAATCTTTGTGTTGTTCCTCCTGGGGTGTCACTCTCCCCTATCTGGCTCACATGACTCTTACCTTTTGAAAAATTATGTTTGAATCTCGCTATTCGGTCAAGAATTCTCTATGCCCTTGTTAAAGAGTTGTCTACTAGGAAAAAGTGAAATGAATATAAGTATAAAGTCCCGACGTGCACTACAGTATAAATTAATAGGTTAGGCATGTTCTCCGTGAAATTAAATAAGCTTAAAATAAATAAATAAAAATAATAAAATAAAACTCTGAGTTTAACAAAATGTTTCAAATGAAAATATCAGGTCTATCTCTCTGGCTTTCATAAAATGTAAAAAGGGTGGGAAAAAACAATTGGTAAGACCACCACCCCACACATGTGATATTATTTAAAGGTACGGTTGTCCTCTTTAAGAAACATCAGGACTTAGAAGAGTGGTAAGTAGAGTATGAGAGCTACAAGTGAACACTAAATGTACACTATGGTGTGTTAAAATAAATTAGAGGGCCGTCAGGGGGTTATGAGGGACATTTATAAAGCAAAAATCCCACAAATCTTGAAATGCACTTTAAAAGCTCACACACGAAGGTTAGCTTAGCTGACCTTGAAGAGCTCCCCCATTCAACCCACATCACCGGAAAACAGCTAACACCAGATAAGGCAGCGTGGTGCAGCCCGAGACAACAGGATTGGAACATCTAAATAATTGTGCGAGCACCTTCAAAAGGTTTGTCGATTGACCAAAATTATGAACACACAGTGCAGCAGGAGTTAATAGTCTTAATACCCAGGGATAAGCAGGGGAGCATGGCTGATGTGTTGAAACTGGAATTTTGTGACACTTAGTTTTGGCAAAATACAACTAAAATTATAACTGGCACTAATCAACATTAACCTGAAACTGAGGATTTTCGGACAATATAAATTAGACTAAACTAGCAAAGACTTGGTAAACATTGATTACACCTGGTACAAACATCAGGACTGATGACTATTGTAAATCTGGAGTCGAAACTAAAATAAAAAATAAGAACTAATGAAAATAGTAAAACGATTTGAACCCTGGTGTGGAGTTTTGCAACTCTGACCAGGAAGCAATATAAAATGGATTGTTGGAACAGTTGGCGTTAAAGTCTCTTTCGGCACTCCAGTCTACGATGGCATTGAACATCTTTAGCCGTTGAACATCTTTAGGGCGGAAAAGGGTTGGTGTGACCAACGGGTGGTTTGGCTTGTTGTAAGTATATTTTGAGATCAGGTGGCTCTGGATAGACCAGTTACCAGGTCTTGGAAAGAGGACAGACTCATTAAATGAGAAGAAGGAAGTTCCTGGGATTGAAGATCCTCTGGGTGAGTGGTTGATTGAAAACATTCATAAAATAAAAGCTATCTGTTGTTATTGATTGGTAATAGATTGATAATTGGCCACATTTACGGCTGTGTTGACTTGTTGTGGACGTAGTCTGCCTCATGTTTGAGCACTCTGACTAAACAGGTTGAAAATAGACACATTAGATGAGAAGAGTATGCAGCGCCACCCTGTCAGACCCCAGTGACGATGGAGCTCAGTGATGAATCAGGTGAGCTGCATTTATGGCTGTATCATGGCAGAGTTTCCCCTGCTGTGGTCAGTGAAGAAAAATCAGGAGAATGTCAAATTTAAGAGAGCCATCTATAAACGTTTATGTGTCAGGTTGAATGGGACAAAAGGGGGTGTTTTACTGTTGTTTTAATATCAGCATTTTATTGTTGTATGAGACTTATGCAACGAGCATTTATAGAAGCTTTTGACCGTATTCTAACATTTGTGTCCCTGTGATTGTTATAACCTCTGATTAGTCTTTTATTTACAGGTGTTAGGATATTGATTTAATTTTTCTTTGCAGGGGTAATCATGATAATTTATATACATATGGCAGTTTGTTGCTCATTATAGAGTTGCGCTCAAGTTAATAAGGGTCAAAAGCTACAGTCAGCGCGAGGTCTGACTGATCTATGGTGTAGAGTGACTTCGAGCATGGAGGGCTGCACGCGCTTACATAACACTAAGATCATGTTATTCTTTGTGATTTTTAGTCAATTATGTCTTTTGCTAGGTATAAGTAGTGGCAGTTAATTAGACGATATTCATTAAAATATTAAAAATACTTGAGTCAGAACATTGCACGCAGATCAACTTAATATTCTGGGTAACGTGGTGCCTGCCTCACCTTTTCTTTTAATGTTCTAGTTCTGTTGATTTGACACATTGGAATGTGTCAAAAAAAGGGGGGGGGGGGGGGGGGGAGTTGGGTTTCAACATCAAACAAGGATTGTTTGAACATTTTTATAACTTGATTTGTGTCTTTAATAACTTAGGAATGGTAAAGCTTAAGCTAATGGTGGCCCGAGAAGTTTACGGTCTTTTGTAGAGAATCAGTGAGAAGCATAAATCATTATTTATTTATCATTATTTCCATCCACTAGAAGGTCAGTAGATAATAACATTAGATTATTAGGGCTAGGAAGGGGGTGTTTTGGTTTTCTGTCTCTTACAGAGAAAGGAACAGACACCAGACGAGGCCACAGAGATACGAGGGTCCTTCGCAGCAGAGACAGATACAGTGACTGCCGAGACACCAACTGGGTCCAAGGGTCATGGCGTTTGGGCTCCAGCTAGTCACTTCAAAAGGATGAATCCCATAAATACAGCAATAACCATGAAGGGGTTGACGGAAATCCGGAAACACCAGACCAACGAGGTTCGAGAGGCTCTTGGGCAAAAGGGGGATGCCTTCCTGTTCTTTTCTGGAGGATACACGGGAGACACAGGACCCGAGGATACACAGATCGTTGTTTGAAATAGGGGCAGAATAATCCCCTGATCTGTGTCACGACTGAAGGGTTGTCTAACCCCTGAGGTTGAAGTAAGAAGAACAGAGGATCACGCAACTGGACGACACTGGTAGCTGCAGCAATAAAATAAAGGTTAAGAGCTCTTCGGACAGAGGTTCTAGTCTACGTCTGAATGGTATAAGGGAACACCAAATAAAGCTGTGGGAGAACAGGGGAGTGTCATCTGGACCTGCTATCCTTGTAGTAATAGTTTGTCTTGCACCTGACTTGCGCAAACACAGAGGTCATCTTACATATGGTTTGCCCGTCAGGGGGACAAAGGACCTCAGGAGTGAGAAGAGATGAACCCGGCCACACTGGGCTACAGGGTGTTTGTGAGCTCATTAGAATAATGAGCTCATCAGGGGGAATTGTAAAATTATGATATTATTTTATGCCATGTTAGACCCCGAAATAAAGATTGTGAATTATTATGTAGTTTAAGTTGGCATTATTCTCCTGAATTAGAAGAAGGTGATAATTATTGCAGTATTTAAACTGATTTGCATTGCATTAGACTGCTGATTTATTGTGAATGAATGATATTGTTTATGATGCATTATACTGTTGAGTTATAAGGAATACTGTTCGCAGAAAGTCATCGCCTTATTTGTCTGATTAGAAGAGAATAGAACATGCTGGAGTTTTCTGCCCCATCTCAGCACGAGCAGATAAACAGGGAGCCAAGGTCGTAGCTTAGGCGCCGTGTGAGAGAAAGAATGTGAATGTTTAGGCTTTTATGATAAGATGGGAGAACCAGAGGCTATAAGAGTTTGAGCAATGCTCCACCACTTTGAGATTTGAGGCTGTCTGCATCAGTGTCCATCTCCCACGTGTGTGATCATTAAATCATCGTTTGACTCAACCCGACCGGACCAGTGTTGTTATTGTGGTTTTTCTCTTGTCTCCATCCCCAATATTTTGAACCTTAACACTCTGTATTTAGATTATGTAATCATCTTACATCTTATATTTTATATTTTATATATTTGTAATTTATATTTTATTGTGATTTTATCTGTATTGTGATTTTACTGGAAAGCACTTTGGTGTACTTCGGTCTTAAAAATGTGCTATATAAATAAATTTTGATTGATTGATTGATTGATTGATTGATTGATTGATTGATTGATTGATTGATTGATTGACTTTTGAATCCTGGCGGTGATTTCACTCTAGTGGTAGCATGAGACGGAGTCTACAACCCACACAAGTGGCTCAGGTAGTGCAGCTCATCCAGGATGGCACATCAAGCTATGGCAAAGTGGCTTGCTTTGTCTGTCAGCGTTGTGTCCAGAGCATGAAGGCGCTACAAGGAGACAGACAAGAACATCAGGAGACGTGGAAGAGGCTGTAGGAAGGCAACAACCCCGCAGCATGACCGCTACCTCTGCCTTTCTGCAAGGAGGAAAAAGAGGAGCACAGCCAGAGCCCTGCAAAATGACTTCCAGCAGGCCACAAATGTGTATGTGTATGCTCAAACTGTCAGAAACATACTCCGGACATCCACAGGTGGGAGTTGTGCTACAGCCCAACACCGTGCAGGATGTTTGGCATTCGCCAGAGAACACCAAGATTGGCAACTTCGCCACTGGGGCCCTGTGCTCTTCACAGTCTGGTGACCATTGCTGCCTACAACATCCTCCAGCATGACCGGTTTGGCAGTGGGACAGTAATGGTGTGGGGCGGCATTTTGAGGGGTCGCACAGCCCTCCATATGCTCGCCAAAGGTAGCCTGACTGCCATTAGTGGGTGGAGTGTGTCAGCAGTTCCTGCAACACAAAGCCATTGATGCTATGGACTGGCCCGCCTGTTCCCCAGACCAGAATCCAATTGAGCACCTCTGGGACATCATGTACCGCTCCAACCAACATGCAACGTTGCACCACAGGCTGTCCAGAAATGGGCGGATCCTTTAGTCCAGGTCTGGGAGGAGATCCCTCAGGACACCATCCAGCACCTCTTCAGGACCAGGGCCTGGCATTGTAGGGAAGTCATACAGGCACATGGAGGCCACACACACTACTGAGCCTCATTTTGACTTGTTTTAAGGACATTATATCAAAGTTGGATCAGCCTGTAGTGTGTTTCCACTTAAGTTTTCAGAATCAGAATTGCATTTATTGGCCAAGTATATGCGCACACATATAAGGAATTTGGTTCCGGTAGATGGTGTGTCTCAACCACAGCAATGAAAATCACAACTAAATGTAAATGACACAATACACACACACATCCACATTTTTTGTTAGTTGAATGTTTTGACAAAAAATGTTATATTTATTACATATTTATTTATATTATTTTAATAATATTTAATAAAATGAAATAATATTTAATGAGAATATTTCATTCATTTAGATCTGGGACATCTTATGTGTTTCCTTTATTTTTTTTGAGCAGTGTATGTTGTTTTTGTTTGTTTGTTTATTTTTTCTCTTTCCAAAAGCACAGTCTATATGAAGCAAGGAGGAGATCAAAACTCCAGACATCCAGAGGCCCCCAGAACACAAGAGACCAAGGAAGACCCACAGAGGGGCAGCCGCGCCACTGTCCCAGTAAGAGCTGAGGAGAGTCCCAGATGAGGGCTCACTCAGCAGCCGCGGAGCAGAAGCCAGGGGGAGTTGCAGTGACGCGCCCGTGAGCTCCGCCAGCAGCCAGCTGTGCCTGAGTGACCGAGCCCCAGGCCGAGAGGCCGGGGGCACCCCACCTCACCTCCAAAGTGGCCCGAGCACCAATAAGCGGCCGCCAAGGAGTGAGCCGGTGTGTACCCGGACGCCCATATTCAAAATCTCTATCGTTGGCCAAATTTATATCGTTTCTATCGCCCACCCCTACCTTAAACCATGAAATAAACCATGAAATATGAAGTCAAATAGAAATAAACACACAAGACTCCAGAAAAGATGAAGAAAAGATTTCCATATATACTGGCACCAGTTTAACTGTTTCTAAATTTGCCTTAGAGTCAGGAATGTGTCACCAAGAATGAAGGCATAATGGCAGTTACAATTATAATAGTTATAATTATCTGATGATAGGTTAACTTTGGAGGCAGCACGGTGGCACGGTGGTTAGCACTGTTGCCGCACAGCAAGAAGGTCCTGAGTTCAATTCCACCATCAGGCCGGGGTCTTTCTGTGTGGAGTTTGCATGTTCTCCCCGTGTTTGCGTGGGTTCTCTCTGGGTACTCCGACTTCCTCCCACTGTCCAAAGACATGCACCTTGTGGGGATAGGTTAATTGGATAATCCAAATTGTCACTAGGTATGAATGTGAATGGTTGTCTGTCCCTGTGAGTTGGCCCTGCGACAGACTGGCGACCTGTCCAGGGTGTACCCCGCCTCTCGCCCTATGACAGCTGGGATGGGCTGCAGCGCCCCCCGCGACCCTGAAAAGGATAAGCGGAAGCGAATGGATGGATAGGTTAACTTTAGTCCTTTGAGATATTCACAGGTTCCTGTTGAATCTAATGAGCTGGTTCTCCTCTATTAGAGCAGACAAACACTGGAGGATCAGCTGAACTTAAAGCCACTGAAGGCTTGAACCGATCACTCATGCAACAAAACGGCAAAAGGGCAGGTTCATACAATGTCCAAATTTCTTTTAGCTGGTTCACATGGAAACTACTCACTTTCTCACCCTCACTAAACTATTTGTCCATCCAGCAACTCCTAAAACACCTGTGTGGAAGTTCCTCCCTACAATCTGTTTGAAGCAAAGCACAAAGGAGACGCCTGCTGGAGCAGCTGGAGTCCAACACACACTCTTCACTACAGAAACACCTCCTACAACATCCACTCTTTACACTCTGACTGCTGTGTTCGTGGAAACACTCCAACACACTCCGCTTCACATATGAACATAGGGTTCAGGTCTAGGTTTGAGTCTGATCCTGATAAAAAGTTCAAATGTTCAGTAAAAGACTCATCACATATCAACTGATAGTATTGACGTTAGTTTACTTTTTCTCAGATAACTGTCTTTGCTCAAATTTCTGAATGACATCTTTGACAGGGTTACTTTCATAGGAGAAGGTCTAGGTTGGTTCCTGTGAATAATGATGGAGCAGTCATGTGAGTGCTGAGCTGTGACATGGAGAAGAGTCATGGACAGTTAGAGATGGTCATCTCACCTCTGAGCTTTGGTCTGGCTCTCATGTTCCCCACACAGAGTGCTTTTAGAGGGAGGGACTCCCTCCTCTCTGTCCTCACACTGATCCATGCTGCTCAATTCACATCAGCTCACACACACTTTCTACCTTCACCTGCAGAGGAAACACAAATCATTCATGTGCACATCAGCTGAGAGCTGCAGAGGTCGTGTCTGATGTGTTGGACTAACATCCTTCTGAGACGCAGCTTTCTTCGGTTCATTACAAAAAGTGTCACAGAGCCAAGTTCAGCCTCCAAATCCTCCATTAGTGTAGTCCTACAAAGCAGCAGGTCAAACATGGCTGCAGAGAACAGCTTTATGTCGGTAACGATGTCCAGGACCAAACTGACTGCTTACAGAGTTCATACTCTAACTAACTAATGTTAAAGGTCAGAGTAAAGAAATGACGTGATGCTGCTGGGAGCTACGTCACAGACTAGCAGCATTTAGTTATTCAGCACTATATTTAATCCTTATTATCTGCTCCTCTCACCTCTGTTTACCTCTGACAACAAGAACATTTAGCCAACAGATTATTGACTTTATTTATTTATTACCATATTTTCACAACCATAAGGCGCACTTAAAAGTCTTAGATTTTCTTCAAAAAGTACGGCGCGCTCTATAGCGCAGTGCGCCCTGTGTGTTGTAATGAGGACGTAGTAGAGAACACCATGAGAACGCTAAAGGGTGAAGTGTGTGCGTTGACTTTATCGCACATACCTGTATAAAAGAACAGGTATGTGCGTTATGCAGGACATCGTTGTTTTAACAACCCTGAAAATGGCAAAGAGACACGCTTATGAAGCACAGTTTAAACTGAAGGCCATCAGCTACGCAGAGGAACATGGAAATCGAGCAGCGGCGAGAGAATTTAAGATTAACGAATCGATGGTTTGCAAATGGAGGAAGCTAGAAAACAAGCTCCGGCAGGTCAAGAAAACGCAGCTGAGTTTCCGCGGACATAAGGCGAGGTGGCCCGAGTTGGAGGAAAGACTCGACCGGTGGATCATCGAGCAAAGAACGAGCGGGAGAAGCGTTTCGACGGTCACCATTCGGCTAAAAGCAGTTTCACTTTCACTTTTTATGAAACGGTGCCATTTTTCCATCCGGACCAGGACTACGGTAGTGCAGCAACTTCCAGCGGATTATAAGGAAAAGCTGGCCATCTTCTGCTCCTACTGCAGCAAACACATCGGTGACAAACACATCCAGCGATGGATGACCGATGGATGACCGATGGAGACCACAGATTCACCAAGAGTGGAAGGCAGCGGGCGAGTTACGCCACAATTTACCAATGGATTGTAGATGCTTGGGCTAACATGTCTGCTGGCACTGTTGTTCGAGCTTTCGCAAAAGCCGGCATCATTTCCAAGGAGCCGCACGGCACGGAAAGTGACTCTGACAGTGAAGAAAGTGAACCTGGCATGTTTGATGGAGATTTAGCGCAGCAGTTCAATTCAGACACAGAGGATGAGGACTTCCATGGGTTTGATTGATGATAAAAATGTGAGTACCAAACTTTGTTTTGCTCCTGCTTTATTTTTAAATACGCACACTTGTATGCTTGTCTGTTGTTGATGATGACGATTACTGGTAATAAAAATGTGAGTAAGGTACCGAACTCAGGTTTGCTCCCGCTTTATTTTTAAATACGCACACTTGTATGCTTGTGTGTTGTTGATGATGACGATTACCGGCAATAGAAATGTGAGTAAGGTACCGAACTAAGGTTTGCTCCCGCTTTATTTTTAATTACGCATACGGTACTTGTATGCGCCGTATGATCCAGTGCGCCTTATGTGTGTGTTAAATACAGTAATGGCACACATAACTGAGACTGCGCCTTTTAGCACAGTGCGTCTTATGGTCGTGAAAATACGGTAACCGTGCTGACACCTGCTGGCAGAAAATATTACGCCCCTCCCGTGTTTTAAATGCACTTCAGAACAGCACACAGCAACACCAAATAAGAGAGGTATGGGGTCTTCACACACCCCCATGCTCTGTTCGCCATCGGGGCAGGGGGCTGGGAGGAGGAGTTGGCCATCTGGTTGAGGTCTGGGATGCTTGGCCTCCCTGCTACTGCAGGACCAGGGGCGGTCTGCGTGTCTCCACCCCAGGAAAAAGGGCAACATCTCCTGGGTCTAGAGGCAGATTGGGCCTCTGGGGGCGAAGGTACATGGACCTGGGGGTATAGAGTATGTTTGGGGAGTGTGTGTACACTGTTCATTTCTGTTTGTCTCCACATTGGGCATTGTATATGTGTGCATGAGGGTGGGAATGCATGCTTGTATCTGTGTTTGCCTGTTTGTCTATGTCTGTGTATCAGGTCGGGTCCTAGACTCCACCTCTCTGGGAACACCTCAGGCATTCCCAGGTGTGGGGCCCTATCTCCCCCCACCACACTCCCTGCTGGTGGCTGATGCCCTCTTCCATCGGTGCCTTGGTGGTTCTCAGCATCCTGGGCTGCTGGCTTGACAGGGCCTGGCACCCGTGGCTCGGTTGGGCCCCTTCCCAGGGGTGGGGGTCCATCCATCCTCCCTGGCATGGCTAGCTGCCGGCAGAGCCTGTGGGCACGTAACCACAGCTCCCTGTGGCTTCTGCACCGTGGCTGCTGGGTGACCCCTGAGCTCTTGTCAGCTCTTTCTGGGAGGGTGGCGCAGCTGCCCCTCTGGTGGTCCTCCTTGGGCTCTCGTGCTCTGGATTTCTGGGGCCCTGGGGGGCCTATGGTTCCCCACACCCTCTAGTAGATAGCTTTACTGAGAAACCGTTTGAATACAAGCGCGCTCATCCACACAGGTGTGGGCACACAGACACAAACTATACCTTTCTTGGCTGCTACCTCAGAGCATATTGTGTGCTGTCGGTCTTGCGCGTTTCCCAATAACATTTAATATTTAGTATTACTTTAGTATATTTAGTTACTTATACTTATGAAGGTTGTTGCTGTGGTCTCCGTACTGAGTTGCTCTCTTTTTGCTTGTTTTCTTTTTTTTCTTTCAACAGGTGATCCAGCAGATTTTTATTTTTGCCTTTTCTCACTGTCCCTCTTCCCTTCTGTTTTCTTTCCCTCCCTTTTCTTCTTTCTCTTCCCCCTGTCATGTCTGTCCATTTTGTAATAACTTAAAATGAATAAACAAATAATAATAACAAAGATCAATCAAGTCGACCAATATGGCAAAACCATAATGATCCACCTGGATTAAATAAATCTGTTGGGCATCTTTCTTGGCCTTCAGACAATAATTCTGATTGCTACAGTACCAAACGGGACAGGTAAAAAAAAACAAAAAACCCCACCAATTATTCAACAGCTTTACTTCCTGATCCAGGATTCAAAGAGGATCAGCAGAGTTAACGTGCTGCAGAGTTGGACAGCTGCAGTCAGAGAAACAGATGCAGAGACAGAGGAACATTGTGTGACTGAAGAAGATTCAGCTTTCTTCTTCAAACTCTGTACAGACACAGGAGACAGCAGCATCATGTGGTGCTTTCATGTTCCTCTTAAACACAGTTACAGTTTTAATAGGATGGTTTACTGAAACTGTTTGAAAACACATCTTTGTTACCAGCTACCTGCTTGGTACTTTTTTCTGTACTGTGTGTTATTGAAAGTCCGATCTGAAGTTCTTTTATTTCGGGACTAAACAGGTTGGACAGGAAGTCAGAATCAGACCAATCAGACATAAACCTGAAGACCCACAGAGCTGAAAGCAAAGCTGTGTCTGTACATCTGCCTGTTTAAGCACAGGAAGTAGTTTCTAGTTTCATCTAGTTTGTCAACTTCCTGTGTGTGTTCATGTGACTGTTAGTGACTGAGAGGGGTGTTAAAAACAGGAAGTGGGGTTGCTAAGCGGTTGCGCAGACTGGGATGAGGACCTTTGACCTGAGCAGGAAGAACAGCCTGAGGTTTCTATGGTTTATAATCTGGAGAAACTCTGCCTGTGTAAAAATAACAGCATTATCTGCACACAGCTGGTTATTGATGTTCTGACAGACATTTGGTAAATCATGAATGTAAAAAGAAAAGAAAATTGGTCCCAGTATGGAACCTCAGGGTACTCCAACTTTACAATGAAGGCAAGGAGATTTAATACAGAGTCCATTTGAAAACATGCAAACTGAATCATAACAGAGTCTTTTTTTCCTTCAAACATTCAGGACAACAAACGTATCTGTAAAAAGCAGCTGAAACTTCCAGAAACTGAAGAAAAACAACACTCAGCTCAAAGCTTCAAGAAACTAAACTATGAACCCTGAGTCTGTTGCCATCTTTTATATACAGACTATAAATCATCTACAGTGGAAATAAGTATTTACACCTGCTTAGAGACATTTAATGTTAACCAACGCACACACACAAACCTTAAAAAGAGGAAGAGTTTTTAACACTCGGCCTCGTTGGTCCAGCGGTGGGTCCGTTACCTGAACTATGGATTCAGGATATACAGATTTGTGCTGTTTGTGCTGGAACTAAGCTGCACACAGCTGATGTTAGCCAGGAAAACATTACACACTGCTTCACTTACCTTCACATGGAGACGATCAGCATCTGTCACAAACACCAAGTTCAGGAAAGAGGAACTTTGAAGAGGAAGGAAACACCCAGAGAGGCGTCCACAGACCAACATCCCAGCTGTGGTGTGTGGTAACTTCTGAGGAAAGGCAAACTGTGATGATGCTCACCCCGCCCCCAATACACTCACAAAAATATACATCCTGCTCTACTATTGAGCAATTTATCAAGAAAGTGGATCTGACTAAAACAGCATTAGTGCTGCCTGTCTGCTCTCTACATGTACGTCTTCACCTTCCCCTAACTCGTTTGGCTCTCGGCGAAGGCAGTCGCACTTTTTCTCCTCTCCTCCTTCCCCTTATCTTCCCTGCTTAGCCTCTTGTGTCCTTGTCTTGTCTCGTGTGTATTACTTTTCCCTGGAACACTCTCTCACAGTCTGTTCTCTAAAACCTAAAAGGGGATTATGGATTTGATCAACTGGTCTCTGAATGCAATTGCCACCCTTTTCTCAACAAGAAGCCTGGGCCCGAGTGCCCTGAGGGACTTTCCCTGCCGGATACACGATGGACGGGTGGCAGAAATGGAGGATCGTCTGCCTGGCGGGACTGCAACAGGAATCGCAGCAGGTTTAGCTGTGCAACATGTCAGAAATTCACCTGTACCAAATGCAGGGATGATGGACACTGGATCTGCAAATGCTGTAAAGTCTGAAACACTTTGAAATAAAACAGACTTGTGTATCCATATATTGTGAATGTGTGTCTTTCATATATAGGTTGTAAAACAGAGGTTTGGCCTGCCTTGGATCTGAGTAAACAAATGCCAATGTTGCACAAACACACACACACGCACGCACACACACACACAGCAAATCTGCATTTATTTGTCCCACAAGTGGAAAATCTGCATTGTCATTGGAAAAAAGTGGACAGTGCAAGACAAAAGCAGCTAAATAAAAACTGTACAAAGAGCATGGTATAGAAAGTGCACTATACAAACAATCTGGAAACATAAATATGGACACGTGTATTCAAAAATATTGGTGTGTGTATACACACACACACGTAGATATATATATATATATATATATATATATATATATATATATATATATATATATATATATATATATATATATATATCTACGTGTGTGTGTGTGCGTGCGTGTGTATACATATATATATATATATATATATATATATATACATACATACATACATATATATATATATATATATATATATATATATATATATATATATATATACATACATACATATATATATATATATATATATATATATATATATATATATTAGGGGTGCAACGATATTCGTATCGATATTGAACCGTTCGATACAGTGCTTTCGGTTCGGTACGCATATGTATCGAACAATACAAAATTTGTAATTTATTTTATCAACTTTCCTTCTGACGATGCTGTCTGTGTTGAGTGCTCAGTGAATCTGCGTTCGACTACTCCGCCTAGGCTCGAGAGTGCAGCCTAGGCGGAGTAGTCGAACGCAGATTCACTGCGCACTCAACACAGACAGCATGGTCAGAAGGAAGAGCGCAGGGCAAGCTAGCGAGACAGAAGTGGACCTCCCCCACCCTCATTCAGATCTGGCGTTTGGAATTATTTTGGTTTTCATGTGACGTATGACCCTGAAGGTAAGCGAGTCATGGACTAAAGTAAAACAGTATGTTGGATGTGCCATGCAATGCTCAATTACATGGGTGGGAGCTAGTGTGTTAGCGCAGTTAGCTCGTTAACGTGTTGGCCGTCTAGCCCCATGCACGGGGCGATCGGTGGTAGCTCGTTAACGGAGATTTGCCATGTTGTGGCGTTAAGGTTATTTCAACGAGATTAACCTGAAAGCACTAGTGGGAACACAACGAATATGACTGCCCATTTACGCCGACATCATCCTAGTGCAAAGACAAAAACAACAAGCATGCATGCTACAAACTTTAGCCGAGTCATTTAGACAGCTGTTAGCACAGGATTCTCCTTATGGAGACCTGATATGTTTAATATGCTGCTGAGAATATAGCCCAGAAGAAGCGGATAGTATAGCTTTTATTTTGGAAAGAGACATTTCTCTGTAATAAACTCTCTTTTCCAAAGATGAGTGATTCCTCAATCAGATACAGGGCTCGCAATATCGCTAGCCCGACGTCCCGGGGCTATCTCTGCCCTGCCTGTCGGGCTATTGTAGGAAGGAAAAATATATGTCAATGCTTTTGCATTCTTTCAGAAATGTAGCTGGGTAATTATGTCATTGGGTGAGCCACTGTCAATATGTGACATATTGAAATCGCGTTTGAATTTGCGCTTGTTTTTTTGCTTTCACTTTGCAATCGCCCGAACTGTGTATAGAGAGCGACAGCACTGATCTGTGAGTGATGATAATTTGTGCATCGTGACATCGTCTTATTAATTGTTAGCTTACTATGCAAACATGACAAGTGAAATCTCCCGCAGCTTAAACATGTGAGAGGTTGATCGCGCAGGATATATATTTGACTACGATGACCTGGATGATTGAGAACCTTCACAGACAGATATATATTTTAGTTCTGCTGAGCCAAATAAGACAGGTCAGGGTGAAGAAGTGAAAGCCAAAGAAAAGCTTACCACAAAACGGAGAAGTTATGACAAATCAGACTATAAGGCAAAAAGAAAGTGCAGCCTTATGGTTTCATGGACAAAAGAATTTCTGTGGCTGCAATATGACGAGCTAAATAACCAGGGCTGCACATAAGTGGTCCACAGGTGCGTATTCGCTGTCAAAATAAAAAACACGCACAAGGGTTAGGGTTAAATTTAAAAACTGTACTTTTGAGTTAAAATATATATTTATAATTTTAATAAATGACAAATTAAGAAGGCATGAACATTTTTTTGTATCGAAAAAATATCGAACCGTGACACCAAAGTATCGAACCGAACCGAACCGAACCGTGAATTTTGTGTATCGTTGCACCCCTAATAAATAAATATATATATATATATATATATATATATGCAGCTGGATAGCGTAGTGGTTAGACTACACGCCTTTGGAACAGAGGATCGCAAGTTCGATTCCTGCCTGGGGCGTCTGTATCCAGTAAGGGTCCTAAGGCTAGACCCCCTATGCTAAGCAAGCCTACCGCAGACATGAGCGAGACAGATAAATATGAAGGCATGCCGGCTCGGACGTCGCCCGGATCAACAAGGTCCGCGTCAGGTGTTGAGGAACCAGGGCACCCTGACGAAAAGTGGGCTACTGGAACAAGAAGGCATCGGTGGGCAAGAGACGAAAACAGGGCGTTGTTGGAATGCTACTATGCAAGTAACCCCGGCGGAAGGGGCTACATGAATAGGATGAGGGACCTATGGATTCTTCGATACCCAACATCCACAATGACGGCGAAACAACTAGTAGCTCAGTGTTCCATACATTAGGAAGATGGCCCCAACTGACCGAGTGCTCAGTGAATACCTCAGGCAGCAGAAACCCAAGAAAGAGGAGGGAGACGAGGAACCATCATGGAAGGACAGGCCCCTGCACGGTATGTACCACCGGCAGATAGAGGAGGTGGCTGATATCCAGAAATCCTACCAGTGGCTGGACAAAGCTGGTCTGAAAGACAGCACAGAGGCACTAATCATGGCAGCACAAGAACAAGCTCTGAGCACAAGATCCATAGAGGCTGGGGTCTATCACACCAGGCAAGACCCCAGGTGCAGGCTGTGTAAAGATGCCCCAGAGACAATCCAGCACATAACAGCAGGGTGCAAGATGCTAGCAGGCAAGGCATACATGGAACGCCATAACCAAGTGGCCGGCATAGTGTACAGGAACATCTGTGCCGAGTATAACCTGGAAGTCCCGAGGTCAAAATGGGAGATGCCCCCAAGGGTGGTGGAGAATGACCGAGCTAAGATCCTGTGGGACTTCCAGATACAGACGGACAAAATGGTGGTGGCTAACCAACCGGACATAGTGGTGGTAGACAAACAGAAGAAGATGGCCGTAGTGATCGATGTAGCGGTTCCGAATGACAGCAATATCAGGAAGAAGGAACACGAGAAGCTGGAGAAATACCAAGGGCTCAGAGAAGAGCTCGAGAGGATGTGGAGGGTGAAGGTAACGGTGGTCCCCGTGGTAATCGGAGCACTAGGTGCGGTGACTCCCAAGCTAGGCGAGTGGCTCCAGCAGATCCCAGGAACAACATCGGAGATCTCTGTCCAGAAGAGTGCAGTCCTGGGAACAGCTAAGATACTGCGCAGGACCCTCAAGCTCCCAGGCCTCTGGTAGAGGACCCGAGCTTGAAGGATAAACCGCCCGCAGGGGCGTGCTGGGTGTTTTTTATATATATATATATATATATATATATATATATATATATATATATATATATATATATATATGTATGTATATGTAGATATAGATGTGTGTGTGTATATAACTAGACTTTATGCATAGATGTGTGGCTATATACATGTATGTACAACATATATACAATGTATGTATATATGTTTATGGACAGGCATGCAATGTAGTGACAAGGATTGACAAGAACTAATATTGCATATGAGAAATATTGCACATAGAAACTAACATGGTGTATTGTACGCTGCAGGTAAGGAAGGAAAGTAGCCTTGCAGGGAAGGAAAGACCTGAATCTCTCATGGTTGGGGGTTGGGGGAGGGTGTCTTTGCACAACAAAAGCAGGAGAACAATGGAGCTGAAGACCTGTGAAAATCTCATTGGGGTGCCAAGAGGTGTTAGGGTCGGGGGAATTTACGCAAATTTGCGCAGGGCTAGTAAATCTAATAGTAGGGACTTGCACCAGGGAAAAAAAGGCTCAGTAATTCTAGTGCTAGTCTCGTGTCTTTTTTGTATTACTTTCCCTGGAACACCCTCTCACAGTCTGTGTCTAAAACCTAAAAGAGAATTATGGATGTGATCAACTGGTCTCTGAATGCTATTGACACCCTTTAACGAGAAGTCTGGGCTCGGGAGAACCCGAGTGCCCTGGAGGGACTTTCCCTGCTGGATACATGATGGACGGGTGGCAGAGGATCGTGTGCCTGGTGGGACTGTCGATCAAGGACGCTGAAGATATCTACCTATTCAGAACCATGATAACAGTGTTCTTGCTGATCGGAGCTGCCTTGGCCCTGGCTTATCGGAGAATTAAGAGAGCGGAACCGGCTGTTCAAACCCCCACAAGGCTGCCCGCTGGGATTGGAACGACAGGTGCAACTTCTCAGAAAGGGCTCACTGAAGGCAGGATGGAGGTTGGAGTCGCTTACGACTGCAGTGAATGCTCAGAATAACACCTTTGAGCGTATATTGGATTACATCAAGGAAGAATCCACTTGGAACAACACCTTGGGGCGGAAGCTGGATTACATCGCGGATCAGTTGGCTGCGGTCGTGAGGTCTCAGAATCTGCTATGTGAGCAAAAAAGAGTGACAAGACCACAGAATCGACGGCTAATAACATCACGGAGAAACTCGCAGCTATTAACCTGTCTCCCCCAATGTGATGTTTGCATTGTATGTACGGTCGGCAAGGTCTGTCATCTCGGTTGTGGGCAAAAGACCTGAAACTGACAAATAAAGGCTATCTCATCATCTCATCTCATCTTAGCTCGGTCATTCTCCACCACCCTTGGGGGCGTCTCCCATTTTGACCTCGGCACTTCCAGGCCATATTCGGCACAGATGTTTCTCTATACTATGCCGGCCACTTAGTTATGGCGTTCCATGTATGCCTTGCCTGCTAGCATCTTGCACCCTGCTGTTATGTGCTGGATTGTCTCTGGGGCATCTTTACACAGCCTGCACCTGGGGTCTTGCCTGGTGTGATAGACCCCAGCCTCTATGGATCTTGTACTCAGAGCTTGTTCTTGTGCTGCCATGATTAGGGCCTCTGTGCTGTCTTTCAGTCCAGCTTTGTCCAGCCACTGGTAGGATTTCTGGATATCAGCTATTAGGGTTAAATTGTTAAATGTTTGTCATTTTTATGTTTACCATTTGTCCATTGTGATAGGTTTGCAGCATAAACCTATTCGCTGGAACGTTGAAGACAATATAATTACACCGCAAAGCAAGACACGAAGTAGGCAAGTTCTTCATGTTACTCGTGCACGGGAGAGAACCGGACAAAGCGCCGTCCCTTCGCTTGACCCCAGTTGCTCTCGTCCGTTCTCCCGTACCACTGTCCTTTTATTGAGGTTACATGAATATGCATAGGTTCATTAACATCACACAAAGAGTACCTTGCCTGTGTGTGTGTGTGTGTGTGTGTGTGGTACTGCTGATCAAAGGGTCATAAAAGCACACAAGCAAACATCCCTGGTCAGGAAGAGGGTAGACCCCCCCTCATCCTAGATAACACAGTAAGGAAGTTCAGCAGTTCATTTATACACAAAAAGCACTTAGACTAGAACAGACGTAACTACATTAATCCTATCATAACACAATTAAACAAGGTACGAACTTTCCCATGCTCCCAGGATGTAAGTGTGCATTCCAGTGTGGAATACACACCAAGCCTCTGTAGTCTGTTAAAGATCACACAACCTATCACTACACAATTGATTATACACCTCTTAGGATGAGACATTCTTTCAATCTACAAATAATTATACACTTCTAAGCATATATGAGTAAATATTTCTAAGCATAAATGACAATCAACAATACAAAACCTATCATTCCCCCCTTTTTGACCTTTATGCTAGAAAAGTTCCTAGTTATGAATACCTCATGTCTAACAGCTTTAAGGCAAACATTGTTATATTCAGCATATGTCAAATCACCCTAAATTACTGAAAAAGTACACAGTTTAACAAATGTATTAGCAGTTATCCCATTCCTCATTGAGCTCATCTCATGGCAAACTGCATCTTACGAGCAAACAAAGAAATTGTTAATTTAATAGTGAAAATAAGAAAGTAACATTTTCAAAAACATCTCAGCTTGGTAATGCTTCCTCCAGGTGTGCAAATCACATGTCTCTCTGCAGAGTGGTTTGAGTTCTGCAGGGCGACATAAATGTCTCTTCCAGTTGTTTCCATCATTGTCCATAGGACCAGAGTCCAAATGTATGTAGGATAAACATTCAAACATACCAGTTGGTTTTGTTGTTTGTCAAGATGGGTCTCAGCTATTTCCAAAGCTGCAGACCTCTCAGCACTCTAGTTTTATGGCCTCCCATTACCCCATTCAAGCCTTCGTCCTGTGAGGGGGATATTTATGACTCCTTAATTGTCCACGCTCTGCAGAGAAACACCTCTGTGAAAAGGGTGCAGGGTTCAGTTGTCTTACTGCTATTATGATCCCAGCAGCCTTCAGAGTGTCATCGTATGCACAGTACAGTGGCACATTAGGTGATGTTCATAGTAAACTGCTGTCATCACCACCATAGCTTCTGGTTCCTGTGCTTTCACAGAATCATGATGTCATCCTCGAACTCCTTCTGCGCTGTCGGTGGAGCTTGGCACGCTCCTCATCCCTCGAGTTTTCGTGTTCCAACGCTGCTGAAGGTTTAAGGCAGAGCACGTCGTACACCTTAGTTCCTCAGCGTCAATATTGAATCTTTCATTTTATTTAAAATCTCCTGGAAGCTCAGTAGCACAGCTCTCTGTGTCATGTCTGCTGTGCTGAAGATGATCTCTGATCCTCCTGAAGTCTCTCCTGGCCTCAGCTCCAATCTTGTGGACGATCCTCTCAGGCACTCCTTCTCGTCATGCATAGTCCTGATTTTGGGCCTGCTGGATCTGTCTCAAAACACTCAGCTTCTCTGCCTTCCTCCTGGTTCAGCTGATTTCATGATGGGCCCCAACCAGCTTGATCTTTGACCTCAACCACTGCCTGGGCTATGCCTGGAATGTTTCTCGCTTCTCACTGCTGCACCTGTATTTCAGAAAGGCTTCTATTTGGAGAGCATGTCAACAATCATCAAACCACATTCTTTAGTTCAGTGAACTTCACTTATAGGCCATCAAAGCCTCATCCGAACATGGATGCACCACTTGCATAGATTTAATACTTGTAAATAAACAGCTAACCACACAAATCACTGCAACAATAATAGTAAACATTGTTTAATATTAATTCTGGACCCCACCTCTTGACGCATGGACACTCCCATGCGTCAACTCACCAAACCTGGATCCCTGTCTTAAAAGCTGGTTCCACCAGGAGCCTGCATACACAAGATCTGGAAATAAAATCAAACTTCACACGTATAAACAATTATATCAAAAGAGTAACAAGCATTCAGCACGGGCAAGACAAGTGTCATGTGCAGGTTTTCTCAAATCATTAAATCACCATCATTACCATAATTTGCCTCAAACATGGATCATCCCATGTGCTCAGTTAACATTAATGTAATCGGTGACTTCTCTTAAGCAAAGTCACTCCACTCATATATTATTATGGGTCCAAAAGTGGCCAGCAAATGAGCCCATAATAAACTATACCATAAATACCGTAATCTCTTATTTGTTTTACTCATGTCACTTGTCCATTTCAGCTGAATCCTCCACAGCATTCTCAAAGAAACAAACATAAGCAATACACATTGACTGTGGTCAGACGGAGGTCAGACACAGGTCAACAGGTTCCAGAGGTGCCATAAAAAAGACCATAAAGTCAACCATCCCTTCTCGTGGAAGGAATGCCATTCACATATAAACCCAGAAATCCTATAGTAGAAAAACAGTAACTAATCCTCTTATAAACCACATGATCAAACACATGAAAAACTGTAATGCTGTAGAAAAGAAAATACAAATGTTAGCGCTGCGCAGATGTATACAATTTCTCACAGTAACTTCTGTGAGCAACAAAAGGTAGGGAATATCACCCTTGGTAAATGCACAGACACAGAAAGTGGCATTTCACAGGTTAAATCATCATGCACCCTCGAATGTTGCTGTCATCTTACTGCTCCTGTAACAAAAAACACATATAGATTTGTAACCCGGGTTAAAAAGATGCATAAATAGTAAAAGATAAGTGAAGTCTGAGAATATAAATATCAAAGAGTTCATTTATTTAAATTTTCTTGTTTATTAAAAAGGTAAAAGTTCATGTAAAATGATTAAAAACATGTTTGCATTGTTTAAAATAAGTTATCTTTCTTTTCTTGTGAATTGTTTGTGAGAACTGTAATTTCCTACGGGGATAAGGTCTGTGAAGGTAACACAGGGTGGAGAAGGAAAAGGAAAAGAGAGACGAGAGCGCGAAAAGAGAGGGCGGTGGTGCGTGAGTTGCACGGAGCATCCGGAGAAGTTAGCTTGTTTTTATGTACAAAGAGTAAGTGTGTTTTGACTTTTCGGACAGATAAGTCACAGTGTCGGTAAGCTAGTGACATAACACGTAAAGTTTCAGCGTGAGTCTGCTGGACTGTGTGCTTTGTTTCTTGCGGCTGTGCACGCATTAAGTTAAAGTGAGGCTAACCCAGCCGTTCGCTAATAAGGACTACTGTAGGCTGCCGTTTCGCTAAAGTTGTGGAACGTAATAAGCTGCAGAGGATCGTTACCGAACTGGATAACGACGGACACACCCCAGATAGTCACTCTGAGTGCCCGCGTCACTCAGAGTACCTCTGGCAACGTGGGAAGCTAAAACAGGTAGCTTGTGGAGCACGTGGAGATCACGGACCTTCCTCATCTTTGTGCTACTGCATTCAGAGCGGAGTGTTTCTGAAGGAGCTGAAGACAACTTGTTGCCTGGATTAATCTGGTGGGAATTGCACGTTTCACAAGGTACTGAGTTTATTTATTTATTTTTGCTCGTGGAGTGAAGAACTTCCGGTTGGGAGATCGTTTTGGATTTATACTGGATCAATACAGGCCTGCAACGTAGGGTTTATTTCTGCCGGCTTTAGTTTTAGTTTGGGACTATAATTGTTTTATCACTGGTGGTTTACACTGTATGTGTGGAGATTCTGTGTACAGTGGGTAAGTTGCTGTGTGTTTTCTTGGTTTGCCTGAATACTGAAATCTGCCATTTTATTATTTTCTTGTTTTCATTGTTTGGTAAATTAAAAGAGGGTTGCAAGGCTCTACTTTACATGGTGTATGACATGATTTACTGCACTGTAGTCACTAGTGTTTATTTTCGCGTGTAGTGCTACTGTTAAGGAATAAGCCTCATTGATCCCAGAAACAAAAGAGAAGTTAACTTAAAAATATCGTACGAGAGTACACTAGAAAAAGAACCCAAAGCCCATTTATTTAATGGTATTGAGTAAATGAGGGCTACAGATTCATCCACCCTTTTGTCCTGTCTAGGTGGAGATTAACTTTGAGTCGTGATCAAGTCTTGTCAGCTTTTACCAGTCAGTCAGTCAGTTTGTTTGTTTTTATTTCCATTCATTCATTCATTCATTCATTCATTCATTCTTCCTTTGCTGATAGTGGAACCTGTCGTCGCATTTTTAGTTTCCACTCTCAGCAAAATGACGTCATTTCAAAAAAAGAAAAAGAACTTTAGATAGGATTACATCGCTGAATCCTTTTTGGACAGGGACTTTCATTTAATAATTGTCCCAAATGAGTGGCTTTCTCGATCGGTCGTATAGCACTTTCAATTCCCGACGTGCAGATCTGCTTAAAGAAAAGAAATAAACAAACAAAATCAGTGCCTGTTCAAAAGATAAAAATGAAAAATAACAGAGATTATCAAACAAAACTTTCAGTGCACTGTAAAAGTATCAAAATAAAAAGGCCTTGTTAAGTCATGACACAAACTCCTCATCTCAGGTAAATCATACCATTAGCATGGTTCATCATACCATCATACTAATCGGCAGGCTCGACTTCACAACAGAAGAAAAATCATCAGCTAGATTCACTCCAAATCAATCATCAGCTGCACAACACACACATAAGCCTAATGTGTCTTATTAGCTATGAGTTTAATCACCAGGTCTGTGCTCTTCACTCATCTAAATCACAGATCTATTTTATTCAATTTTCCTTTTTCCCTTCATCATAAAACATGTGACATGCTGTCATGCACTTCACAAAAGACGTTTGTTCTGACGTATTCAGAGTTGTATATCTAGATACAGAATTCACTCGCACATCAAAGCAGGAAACTCAGTGTTTTAGAGTTTCCACTCAAACACATCTCATTCACTCGTGCTAGAATTCAGTCACCTTTCATTAATCTAAAACCGATCAACTAATTTGCATATCAGCTATTAACCCACTATGTTGACAGGACAACAGGAAAGCATGTTCAAAATATTATCACAAAAGACAATTTCCCTCATACAGTAAATTACTTGCTGCATCAATCAAGCAGGAAGCTTCTCCCAATTTACCATATTAACAACTAAATTTATTGTCTGATCACTGATTTATCAAACCAGGATTTTTTTTTCCACAAAAGTTAAATTGTTGTCCTGCAACTTAGAGAGTCAATTTTTTTTTTTTTTTTTTTTGCATTGAATAAATTCGGTTTTGATAACAAGTGTCTGCTAAATTGACACTATTTTAACACTGATGAAAGATAACAAGCTAATTTTCATTGCATGTCTGTGGAGCTGCATATCCAGCAGAGCATGCAATGTGCTATGAGTTTCACTGGTCTTTGCATCACACGAGGTGACTTGGACAAGATGATAAACAGACTCACACACTTAGAATGTTGTCTAATCTTCATGAGCTCTCTTGTGTTTGTATTAGTAGGGTTAATGCATGTTCTGTTTTTGTGTGATTTTGTATATGTTCCTATTTTCGCAGTGTTTAAAACTCCGTCTCAATTTTCCAACTTAAGCAGTCAGTTTTCTTTTCCCCAGATTTGCTAACCCAAATTTTGATTTCCCACATTTAATAACAGCATTCCTCTGTGTTTCCACTTACTCTCACTCTTGTCCTCTCCCACTTTCAACAGTCCACAGCCGGCAGTTCTCCTTCAGCTTTGTCCTGTGTTCCACTGTCTCTTCTTGCCATTTTACTCCACAGGTGGCAAATGTCAAACTCCAACAGTCTCCTCAGTTCTCCTCAAAAGTTTTCTTCACATGCACAGTGAAGTTTCAGCTTGTTGTAGACACAGTGCCATTCATCCGATCAGTCAGGATGATGGGTTTGCTCTTCTCTGATGCTGTTTGTCCACATTGCTGCTGCTCGCTGAGACTTTTTGCTCAGGACTTGCTGCTGTCTCTTTATCTGCCATGTTATTGCTTTGGAGCTGCATTCTTCAGGGAGGAGTGAGCACTTGCTTGTGAGGTTGAGAGACACATACACATTGCGCTGTAAATAAGTCAGCCAGAACTTGGCCTGCATGTTTCCAATGATGTTTAACTATAAATGTAATGTTGCTGGTAATGGTGTTGCGGTTCTTTTTTGGTTGTTTTTTTGTTTTTTTGTTTTGTTTTGGTTTGTTGTTTTTCCATAACTTGTGTATCTGCAAATATACACATTCTGTATTTTTCATATGAAAGAAACTATACTGTGGTGGGGCTTGCTAATTTCTTGTTTTTGATATGTATGTTATGTTTTGTTTTACTTCATATGTTTATATGTTTCATATGTTGTTTGTTTAATTTAAGACAAAAAAAAATTAAATGAATGAGAGGTAAAACTTGAGGGGGTAGGGACAAATAAGTAAATACTTCAGCCTACTCCTTTTCAAACAAATAATGGAATGATATTTTGTAATGATTGTGAAGGCACATGTTTGAAATGTTTGAAATAAAAATGAACTGAACTGAACTGAACTGAAATGTCTTCCGTCCGACCGCTGCATGTGGAAAATTGATACAGGTCTGCTTTTCACCTGAAAGTGACAAACTAAGACATGTTCATTATCATCATCACTGCTTAATCAACACACATCTCTCTCTCTCTCTCTGTCTGTGTTTGTGTAAACAATCCTTTCTTAAAGCAGAAAATGACATTGTAGTTGTTTTTCGGCTGATCAACACAAAACCTTTTTCCTATGATTTTTTTTTTTTCGTCTACAATGTAACTTGTCTCTTTTTCACTCTTTTTTTTTTTTCAATAGCTGGTGGTCTGCAAAATCACTGCTCTCACTCACAATCAGAGGCAATTACTTTTGCACAGTGCACAAAAACACTGTGATGTCAGACACATTCACACTCATTTTGTCATCTGCATAAATAAACCATATGGCTGGAGATATGTGCCATGGTGATCCATAGGCATGATCACACGTTTATTTAATTATTTTTAATCCAACAAAACAAATAAACAAAAACATGATGCTGATGCTACACACACACACGAGTCAAGGCGCAGAAAAACTGCTCATGGAAACGCTGCACACTCTCTGTTTCCCTCTCTTTGAGCAGCTCTCAGACAGCTCTCGATCTGATAATGTGTAGCTTGCTCATCAGCTCAGAAAAAAGAAAAAAAAGAACTGCAACGCGACATCACACAGTAGTTGCATGCTCTGCCCACAGTGGCAAAGTCTTACACTTACATATTCAACACAGCTTCTCCATCATGTATTTTTAGATGTTTCATACAGGGTTCACAGGTGTGCTCTATATCTCAACAATGGCTCATAATGAGACGACAGTCTTTCACACAGGTCAAGTGCCTCTATGCACTTCATTAGTTTAAATATTTACCTATATCACTTCACCTCACATGTCATTGTACTGAATTTGAGCAACCACAAGCTTAATGTAGATTACTTTTAATAACTATCCACCTCAATTACGTCTATGGTTTGGCACACAGGCTTTTAACATTTTGTGTCAGGAAGGGGTGGGGGGAAAGCCACCCACCAGAGCACAGCTGCTGATGTGGGCTGGCCTTTTCCACACACTCTTCAAGGCTGGTGTGTTTTCTGAAAACTTCTAACATTTGAATCTCTTCCATTCATAAGCCTGCGATTAACCGCACGGCTCAGGTTCGCGTGAAACCCGCGCGACCGCATTCGCGTGCACCCACGCAGCTGTGGAGCCTTCGCTCTCTCTCTTTTTTACATAAATACTTTGTGCTGCCAGGAGCAAAGTCCAGCACAAACGTCTTTCTCCCTCCAACTCACTCTTGGTTGCTTAGAAACCCATAATAACAACAAGAGCTGCTGACGTCACACACCACGCGTTCTGCTCCGCACACACAACAACAACGAAGACGAAAAAAACAATAACACAAAATAGGCCAACTGTCCAGCACAATCTGGACCCCGCGGAACTTCTCAACACCCCACAAAGCGGTGGAGAACTCACCTCTCGCTGCACAAAGTAGCGAGGAACCTCTTACCCCACAAAGCGGTAAGGAACCTCTTACCCCACAAAGCGGTAAGGAACCTCTTGCTGCACACAGTAGCAAGGAACCCGGGTTTCGCTCCACAAAGCAGCGAACTTCTCAACGCCTCACAAAATGGCGGAGACTGCACAACGACACGGTTATAGAGTCGGCCTCTTTAAACTTACTTGGCGTTGCTTAGCGTGTAATATCAGCTTCGAATCCCGCCGATCGCCATTCATCGAGGAGAAACGACAGACAGCGAATCCACAGGAACTTCCTGGCTGACGTCAGTCTTTCAGCGTGCCTCTCCCCCCCTCGGTGAATGCGATCCCAGGGATCCGGCAGCGAAGGACCAATTAATGATAGGTTTGCAGCATAAACCTATTCGCTGGAACGTTGAAGACAATATAATTACACTGCAAAGCAAGACACGAAGTAGGCAAGTTCTTCATGTTACTCGTGCACGGGAGAGAACCGGACAAAGCGCCGTCCCTTCGCTTGACCCCAGTTGCTCTCGTCCGTTCTCCCGTACCACTGTCCTTTTATTGAGGTTACATGAATATGCATAGGTTCATTAACATATGACGTCTACATTCACACAAAGAGTACCTTGCCTGTGTGTGTGTGTGTGTGTGTGTGTGTGTGTGTGTGTGTGTGTGTGTGTGTGTGTGTGTGTGGTACAGCTGATCAAAGGATCATAAAAGCACACAAGCAAACATCCCTGGTCAGGAAGAGGGTAGACCCCCCCTCATCCTAGATAACACAGTAAGGAAGTTCAGCAGTTCATTTATACACAAAAAGCACTTAGACTAGAACAGACGTAACTACGTTAATCCTACCATAACACAATTAAACAAGGTACGAACTTTCCCATGCTCCCAGGATGTAAGTGTGCATTCCAGTGTGGAATACACACCAAGCCTCTGTAGTCTGTTAAAGATCACACAACCTATCACTACACAATTGATTATACACCTCTTAGGATGAGACATTCTTTCAATCTACAAATAATTATACACTTCTAAGCATATATGAGTAAATATTTCTAAGCATAAATGACAATCAACAATACAAAACCTATCACATTGTTTTAACTCTGTGAAAGGAATTCTTTCTTTCCTCCCATCCCCAGATTCTCGATGAAAGAAATTCCACTGTCCTTCCCCCCAGATTCTCGAGGTTCTGGTGGGGGGCTGTAATGTTTTATTGCTGTAATTGTTTTATTGAAGATCTGTTTCTTTGATGTAAGCTTCCTGGGTTTATGACCCTTTGGTCAGCAGGAGGTCACACACACACACACACACACACACACACACACACACACACACACACACACACACACACACACACACACACACACACACACACACACTTACATACAGTCCTTGTCTATGTAACCAAAGGGGGTTGCAAGGGGAGGTGTTTAGTAAACTATTGTTTGAAGTTTGTCAATAAAAAGGCAGCGAGAGGAGGCCATCATTGTGGTCATTTCGACGTGCTGGACACAGATGGAAGGGCCTCCCTTGCGCAAGAAATCGATCGATCACTGTTGCCTTGTTTTTCTTTCATGGGAATAAGTCCTGGATACAGCGGGGTCTGAGTTTAGACCCAACATTATTTGGTCCTCCGAGCCGTAGTCCAAGAATTTCGCCGCACACTGAGGAGAGAAAGGACACGCCGCAGACTGTTGACAACCAGGCCGTTAGGACGCCTGACAAAGCCCTGGAGTGTTAAATTCGCGACCAGGCCGGTGGAATAGCATCTGAACTCCCCTTGTGGACGGCGACTGACGGGATTCTAGGACTCTCCTTTGAACGAAACGCAACACAACGGTAAGCAATCAGAGAGCGTCTCTATAACCGTGTGAATTAATGTGGGATCCTAGATAGAAACGCATCACCGTGATTCTGCGTAAACGCGAGTCCGGGGGAGCGCTGGTCACGAGAGCGCACGTGGACCCAAAACAA
Source organism: Rhamphochromis sp. 'chilingali' (assembly GCF_963969265.1). Taxonomy (NCBI): domain Eukaryota; kingdom Metazoa; phylum Chordata; class Actinopteri; order Cichliformes; family Cichlidae; genus Rhamphochromis; species Rhamphochromis sp. 'chilingali'. The sequence goes on from NC_137929.1 coordinate 5,947,922, forward strand.
TAGAGAGCGGCTACGGGCTGTGCGTTAAACGTGAGTCCGGGAGCGCGCTAGCCGCGTGAGAGAGACGCAGGCTTCTCCGCCGTTTGGGGGCGTGGAGATAACCTAGGTTTGGTAGCTCCGCCGTGAGGAGTCCGGAATCTCCGCCATTTGGGGCGTTGGAGAGCTTTCAACAGAAGTTAGAGGCCTATAAACAGTGTGAATGAACGTACGTGTGTATGAGTGCCAGTAAAGTGAACGCAGCAACACAGAAGGAAACCTAAAGCGGTGTTAACGTAATTCTGTGACCTGTTGTGTACACATAGCCTGGGTTTTGGAGTAAGGCGCTGCCTACCGCAAACTTCAGAGAATTGTCATAATGGGGAATAAAATGTGTAAGTCTGCCTTAGAAGGAGATGTAAAATTTATGCAGAAAGTTTTACCAGTGTTGGTGTTTTGTTGGTGTGAGAAATATGGATTTGAAGGGACATTAGTGGAAGTTCAGTGTAAAATGCTGGTAGAAAGAATAGCTGTAAGTGTAGCAGCTAAAACAGGGAAAGCGAAGCAGAGGAAGGAATTGCAGTTAGCAGTTGCTAAGTTGTGGCTGGAGCAGACTCAGAAGAGGAGAGAAGCACAGAATGTTAAAAGAGCAATATTGCAAGAAGTTCTTGTGAAACCTGAGGATGAAAGCACAGCTCAATCCACTGCAACTACTCTAGAACAACACCGTAGAAAAGCATTAGGAAGAGCAAGAATGTTAGCAGAAAGAAGAGCCAGAGAAGAGCGTGAGAGAGCAGAGGCAGAGGTGGAGGAGAGACTAAAGGCTGAGTATGGAGAGGCATTAGGAGCAGCATTGAGTCCAAGACAGACTAGGCAGGGTAGGAAACAGAAAGTAAAGTTAGTGAACACAAACGTTACAACTACATATCCATCCCTGACACAACACAAAAAAAAACAAAAAAACATGGTGTTTCTGTAACAGAGTGTGAAGATGAAGAAAGTTTTTCTCCTGATCAATTCCGTGAGTGTGAGTGTCTGACGTCATGGTGTGTGTGAAAAGGTATCCAGCTGGGGCAGACGTGATTCTGCAGGTCACCTGCCCAGTGGACAAAAAGAAATAAAATAGTTGTGTGGATGAATGATAGCATGAAGAGTGCTTGGTGTTTCTCAGTCTGAAACAGCTGCAATGCTACTTTCTGTTTTGGAGAAAAGGACAGTTAAAAAAAACAACAACAGAGAGATGTGTGTTGTTTAAGCAGTGATGAGAATAATGAAAGTGTGATGAGAGAGGAACACAAAAACATACAGAAAATGCATTAACCATACTAACCCCACATGCATATACACATACAATGACACTCATGAAGACCAGACAGCATCTTAAGCATGAGATTCTGTTTGTCATCTTGTCCAAGTCACTAGTAAGATGAAAGTGATACATAGACTAGTGGACTGAATATTATAGGAGGACAGATGGTTGCATCATAGAGGAGAAAACAGAATGCTGATGAGAGGTCTTAAATGAGTGAGCTGAGTGAGCTGATTGTGAGTTTCTGGTGTGTGAAGACGTTTTACCATGGCACACATTTAGTTACATGAGAACTAAAACTTATTATGTGCTAAGACAACAGGGTTATGCTGTATGTTGTGTGTATGGCTGATTGGATGAATGTTTGAGATTAAACTGGCTGTTTGATTTGTCTTTTGTTACTAAGTTGAACCTGCCAATTGGGTTGTTACGATTTATCCCCCTGGCATGAAGAACACGTGTCATGACTTAAACAAGGCCTTTCTTTCCCTTGATTTCCTTTATTTTCTTTCTTTTATTTTGTTACTTTCATGGTGCACTGAAAGTTTTGTTTGATGATCTCTGTTTGAGCAGATCTGCACAATTAGAATCGAAGCGTCGTCGAGAAAACTGTTGCAAAGTGAGCTTCTCCAAAATTAAAATGGGCTCTTATTTGGGACAATCAGGAAACAAGTTCCTGTCCAAAAGGATTCAACGAGGAAATCCAGTCTAAATTCTTTTTCTTTTTGAAATGACGTCGTTTTGCTGAGCGTGGAAACGAATGCGACGATAATTTTCACAATCAGCAAAAGAAGGAATCACTGAGTGAATGAGTAAGAATTTTAAAATAAATGGGGAACTGACTGACTGACAAAAGCTGATAAGACTGACTGACTTAACACCATTGTGTGAAGTTAACCCCCACCTGACAAAGGTGTGGATGTATCTCTGTGTGTGTCTCTGTTGCAGGAGCAGAAGGAGACCACAGGAGGAAACTTGGGTCACATGACTATGTGAACTCTGAAAATTTAACCTTTTTAGTTTAAATTCTCTGTCTGTGAATTTACCAGGTACCATTCACTACCTTGTGTTGCTCACAGAGATTACTGTGAGAAAGAGTGTATACACCTGCACAGCGCTAACATTTACATTTCTTTTTACAGCCGATGGTTAATCATGTGATTTGATCATGTGATTTATAGCAGGACACAACTTAATGATGTTTCTCTACCACAGGATTACTGAGATTTTGTGTGAAGAAAACTGTAGTTACAGGCTATATGTTGATGATGAAATTACAGTGTTGTTGAGAGAATGTTGGAGAAAATGTGAATGTTACAGGGGAGAAATTAATGCAGTTTGAGACATACTGTGATGAGACCATTGTTACTTTTCCACAGCGAGTGTTAACTTTATGACCTTTCACAGCTCCTCTGGAATCTGGATGGCCGACACCTGACAACCAGGACGAACCGTGTGTTTGGCTGATGTCATTATCTGACCACACTGTTGGGCTCATGGTGAGTAACAAACTTAAGGAAAGTCACTGATTACAATGTGGAATAACATGTTCAAGATGTTCAATAATTTGGAAAAAATTATGGGGAAAAGTAGGAGTTTAATGAGTTTAAAATAAACCTGCAATGATACTTGTCTCTGTGACGCTGAATACTTTACTACTCTTATGATCTACAGTTGGTTGCAAATGTGAAGTTTTTTTATCTTTAAGACATGTGAGGGAAAGATCCAGTTGCATTAGGGAAAGTTTTTGCAGATATGATCACAAAGGAGGCAGCAGTAGTTAAACATGGTGTTAACATTTTAGCAGTACAACATCAGCAGACATATAGGGCCACTCACCTACTGCAGGAAAACAGTTGTGACTTACAGAAGGAGCAAGCTTGCAGGATGGTGTTTATTATCTGTGTGATAAACCAATACTGCCTAATAATTTGTATAAGACTGCTGCTATTTTGAGCCATGGGCTATACCATGTCTCAACAGGAGGGAGATGAGCAGTGTGGACTCGTTTGAGTGATTTAAGCTGACCTTCAGTGGTGAAGGATGACCCACACTGATCACAGAGGTGCTTTTTAACCCCACTGTGAATCAGTTCATGTCGTTTTAACTCACTTGGTGTGGTGAAGCTTCTCCCACATTCTTTGCAGTATTTCAGTTTGTCTCCAGTGTGTCTACGTTGATGTGTTTTAAGGGCAGCTTGCCAACTGAAAGTTTTTCCACAGAGGTCACAATGAAAGTCTTTCCCACCACCACAGTGATGACAGGGTTGAGAACTGGATCCATCTGTGTCGCTCTGCTTCTAAACAAAGACACAAAGACAGTGTAAGTCAGTCCTTCAATATTTGTATCCTGAACGTCGCCTGAAATAAAGAGCATCTCTGCAGACGTCCAACTACATTTGACTGTTTCAGTTAACACACTCAGTTTACTGGGCTGCAATAACTACAATACTACCACCATAATACTACAGTAATACTAAAATCATAACTGAAAGGAAAATCTGAATCATCACTCAGAGTTGCTTTTCCATGCAGTAGAATTGCTAACATGCTAACACAGTTTAATGAGCAGAGTTGTTCCAAACAGTCAGGCTAAAATGACAAGATAACAATATAAATACATACCTCACAGTAGCTGCACTTGTAGAGTCTCTTTCTGGTGTGGATCTGTTGGTGTCGTCTCAGGTGATGTGGAGATTTAAAAGTCTTCTCACACAGGTCACATTGATAAGGTCTCTCCTCAGTGTGGGTAAACATGTGTCGTTGTAAGTTTGTGTGAGTTATAAACTCCTGCTGACCAAAGGGTCATAAAACCTAAAAGCAGGAACAACATCCTTGGTCATAAAGAGGGTAGTCTCCCCCACACCCAATGCATGGTTTACCATAGGTAACACAGTGAAACCATACAAAGGGTAGGAAGCTCTACCAAACATCAAACAGATCGTCAAAAGGACGTTCCTGTGATAAAACACTTCAACCTTGCACCCAGAACCTCGAGAATCTGGGGATGGGAGGAAAGAAAGAATTCCTTTCACAGAGTTAAAACAATGGACAAATGGTAAATATAAAAATGACAAATGTTTAACTATTTACTCTAACAATATCTTCTTGGAATAAACTATGTATTCTCTTATTGCTGTTACCAAGTTCCTGTGAAAAGCAGATTTTTCCCACTGCTGACTCAGCTGGATCAGGGAGAGTGACTGAGGCAGATATTGAGCTGTCAGTGTTTTTATACAACATTAAAGTCCCTGAGGGTATGGCACCAAGCACCAAGCACCATTGAGAATTCCCCAACACTGACGGGAAAATTATATAGTGTAAGGAATTCATTGTAAGTAAGTAGTACTCCCTCGTTAAATTTTAAAACTTAGTAGCGGCCGCCATTGTTGGCAGCTGAAATTTGGCTGGGCCGCGCTATGAATTCTGGGATATGGTGGGCCACGAAGGACACACCCGACCCATCCTTCAAACTCGGGGGAATGAAGGACGCATTTGAAGGAGTCGAGGAATCGGGACAGCCTTCGTCGCCTGGCTGTGACGTCATCGGCCTTCAAATGCGGCCTCCGGAGGATGCAGCCGACGTTTTGGGACACAGCTTGTGTGTCTTTGTTGGTCATGTGACCTCCCAGGGACTACACATGGAAACGAGCAGTTTAGCTCAAATCTGGCAGGTTTCCATCATCTGTTTTTGTCCTGATGTCCATGAACATGAACACTGTCCCTGTCAAACACGTCCAGATAATCTGATCCAGTGTTGTTCTTCTTCTGTGGTGTTTGTGATGGAGCAGCAGCTGCTGATCCTGATGTCCTCCACCAAGGGGGCAGCAAATTCAGCTGACTGTCATCATTTATTAAAAAAAGATGATAATGATAATGTACACTTTTATTGATCCCCGTGGGGAAATTCTTCTCTGCATTTAACCCATTCACTCAGTGAAGCAGTGGGCAGCCACCAGTGCAGCGCCCGGGGAGCAGTGTGTGGGGATGGTACCTTGCTCAAGGGTACCTCAGGGTAGCCGTTCAGGGGATTCGAACCCCTGACCTTGCGATCATGGGGCAACCGCTCTACCTACTGAGCTATCCCTGCCCCTGATGTAACAATGTGACATAATGCAATATAATAGTGTCAGTTACACATTGTGGGTTGCACTGTGGCCAGAATGGACATTACCTCCTGCCTAATGGAAGCTGTCAGCCATCCTGCAACCATGAATTAGATAAGCAGAAGTGAAGGGATTGTTAACAACAATTTAATAATAAAATGTAATGTGATAGTTGCACTTTATTAGCTACCCACAATCGTATGAATAATAACCATGAATGCACTGCATGCTCATAGCAAGTTCTTTAGGTTTAAAGTGAGATCCTGCTTTAAAGGGCGCTTCATCTGCTGGGAATGACATGTTTCTTCTAGTATGTAAGGCTCAGCCCATCTTACTGGGACTTACTTTTGTAGATCCACATGCTCTAAACCTGGTGCTCCATGATTGGTGCAGAAGCTTTAAGCTACTATTAACAAATAATAACCATGGACTTAGTTGTTACTACAATAACTTATCATTGAGCAACTTGTATATTTAATTTTACTTGTAAAACTATGCAAGTAGAATTGAATGGGGCACAGTGAGCTGAGCACAGGCCCACTCTGTGACACTCAGAGGTTTGTGGATATCATACTGAGAGTATTGGACACAGTGCAGCCAGCTTGCAGCCACTTTCCCACCACTTTAGCACAATGTTTACATGAGACTCAGCCACACTAATGTTCCTGGGCAGACATGTGGTGCAGCATGGCTGATGGCACTGTACCTGCAGCTGTCATGGACAAGAACCACTCAATACCTCACCCAAGCCAAGCCTGTGCTGATGTTGTGATCTGAGACCGAGATACTAACCCAGGATCATGATATGATGTTGTGAGAGTTTCACTAAGAATTAGCTCTGATTACAAGATTTCAATCTATCGTAACTCTAATTTGTATTTACTTCAGTTTGTTCATCTTCGAGCTGTGTGCAGCTGAGGACAGTCTTATTATTACCAGGTGAGGATATGTAACAGCCACAGTCTGTAGAGATGATGTCACCATGGAGTGGTGATGTCACTGGAGCTGCCAATATGTGCTCCAGCCAAAGCTACACCAGAGGGTTGTGCTGTGTAACAGGTTGGTGCAGGTGGTGTTATCTACATTTGAACATTAGGCAACAGTCTCATGAAGACACTTTCTATTGTTCACTAAAGACCAACAATAACAGAGACAAAGGGAGAGCAGCAGAACTAGTGCTAACAATTAGCACTGCTAGCCTGCCCACCAACACCAGCTAATGTTCTAAAAACGATGATCAATGATTTTGCTGTAACGGCTCCAGCTGTCTGTGTCAGGGACACGTTGGAGATGAAGTGAGTGATCCAGTGACAAAGGTTTGGAAAGCTGCAGTCAGCTGAGACTAAAGGAGTCACCTGACCGAGAGACCAAATGTTTCACTGAGAACGTCCAGATGAACAGAATCAACCTTTGGGATAATCTGTTCCACACATCCATGTTTCACTTACTGCATTATATTTCCTCATTGCTGTGCACACAGGCCTGTGGCTTATAACCAACTCCAAGTTCAGACTCAGAGGCTGCTGAAGCTGTTTTCTGGAACAGAGACGTGTTGGATATAAAACCAACTCTTCTTTATGTGTCAGCACTGAGGAAAGGAGCAGCTTCGTTTCTAAGTGTATGAAGGACTGTAGCAGTGTGTGTGTGAGCTTTATTTCACAGACAGAACCATGTCAAAAACACAAGTTCAGGTAAAAACAATACAAAATCAAAGAGTCTGATCAGAAGGATTAAACAGAGGAGTGTGGGACTGTTTTTAACAGACAGCAGGTTAAGCCAGGCTGGAGGAGTAAACTGAGCCTCGGTGTGAGCAGCAGTGTGTTTGACAGGAAGCTGAGATAAACAGTCTGGAGCCCATTTAGTGCTTCATATGAAAGTGTGAGGATTTGAAAGCAAATCTAAAATCAAGCAGGAGTCAGTGTGAGAATGATTTGTGCTTTTCCTCAGTCAGATGCTGGGAGTTTCAGTTCATCCATGTTCAGCGTGCTGTGCTTTGTGTAACAGGAGAATATGACAGTATAAATCAAGTCTTCATGTCACTGAAAGCCTCCACAGTCTGCTATGGAGGTGCATCAGTTTGGATTTACAAGAAGAACATTTCTTAAACCTGCCACAAGATGGCGCTCCAACAGAAGGGATGTCCACAGTGTAACACAGACACACACATACTGTGTGAATGTGTGAGTGAATGGGCTTTCAACACAAGGCTTCTGCTGCTACCTTTAATTACATAATTAGCTAACAAGAACAAACTGTTAATTACCACCAAAGAACGGCTCCAGATTTTAGCTGCTGACCATTTTGTGAAACGTTGATTACATCAGCTTATTGTTGATTTTTCAACCTTAATATCAGCTGCTTTAAAGGAGCCTCGTTCTCTCGCAGTAACACTTTTCTTCACTAGATGCAGTGCAGGCACAGTCTGTGTTTCTAAACTACACACTAATGTTCATTGTTGTGCAGCTAAATCCTCCCTCTGGATGGGAAGAATCCCTGTCAGGCTTCAAACACCTGGCTTGGTGTTCTGGAGCTAATGTGTCACCTGTGAGGACTCTGAGATGAACACACAGCAGACACTTCAGTTCTCCATCTGTGTGTCCTCAGTTTCCCAGCATGCCTTGGCTGTGGTGGTGGAGGTGAATGAGGGGGAACATGCTGCTCTGTCAGCACTCAGGTTTCATACCTGGTGATCTCAGAGGACAAAGCGGCGTTACAGCAGCGCACGTTGATGAGACCTGATGCTCTGAACAGTTCAGATTTCAGCCTCACTCTGAGAAAACAAACGACTCACTGTCAGCAGCAACTACACCTGCTCCATCAGTGACGGAGAGAAGAACTGAGACTGAGAGACATACAGCTGCAGGTCAAAGGTCAGAAACGCCCGCTCTTTGTACGGGTCAGGAGTTAGTACTGCAGAGGTCAGAGGTCAGCTTGCTGACAAACCATTTGAAACAGTTTGGAGCTAAAAGCACAACAGCAGAGGAAAGAAGAGACACTGCAGAGATGATGCAAAATATTGTGTTTTGTTCTCAGCTGTCAAAAAGTGTAACACACGTGTTCCAGCACAGCCTTTGTGTACTTTCACTTCTCCATACTGTCCATTGGAAATCCTGTTTGTTACTTTTTGATTTCAGTCCATGTGTCCAAAGCAAACTTCTGTCCCACACTTTCTCTGCTGACTCTTCACCGATGCTCAGATGATCTCAGATGATTTCACCAGAACTCATCAAAATTCGGGCTCCACAGAAACCCAGACGTCACTAAACAAGCGTAACAAGCAAAGTGAAAACTGGTCGTTCAGCTTTATTGACCAAAGATAAGCTCACATGTCACCTCATGACACAGACACTTATTTCCACAGCATGCACGAGGACTGACAATAAGTGTCTATAAAGCCACTTCTATCTGCCACACCTGTGCTTCTGTCATGGTTGCTCTCCTCTCACTCTGTCATTTATCCACAGTCTGCCTCCCTCTGCTCCGTCAGCTGACGTCCTCTCTACACCACCTGCTGTGTTTTATCCTGCAAAAACACATTTAAGAAGCGTTGCACCGAGTAACGGGAGTAACTGCTATAAAATCCATTTAAAGGAGGTGGTGCTGAGTGCTGTGACTGGGGTCCCACCACTGACATCACGGGTGGAGGACATGTTGGAAAACTGCTACAAAGTGCTGTGCAGCCAGCAGAGCTTACAGTCTGTCCTGTGTGTCATACAGGCTCTCACACTTAGTGTTTCTGTGACACATTGAAGAGAAGTTTGTGTTGTTCACAGTTGTGCTTGTACTGAGTGACAGCTGACATGACCTAACAGGAATAATGTGTCTGTGCTGAATGAGAAGTAACACACAATGAAGTCTTGATGCATCTCAATCATCCAGGAAAGTGAGTCTGTTGCTTCTGTTCATCTGGACGCAGCGTTTTGTGGGAGAAACGTGTCGTCATCATCAGGTGACGTCTTCAGTCTCAGCTGCAGGTTTCAGTCTTACAAACAGGACATTTCCATAAAGACTGAAAGCAGCTGCAGGAACGATGGGCTGGGAGCTCCGTTCCTTCATCTTAATTATGCAGATTCTCAGGACCATTGATCAACAACCACTGATCCATGTCCATGAGTCCCATTCACAGAGATGTGGGAATGGCTGCAGTCACAGCATGTAAGATGGAAATAAATGAGAAGTATTTAGCTGAAGTGGATTTGATTTATGTTAGTTCTTTTTTAACTTGTAGTTCTACATTGGAAGATTATTGTGATATTGAAATAGAAAAATACATTTATATTCTATTATTTTCTCAAAATAAGCGTCACACTCGTGGAAGCCGGTGTAGCCGCCGAAACGCCTGCATTTATGGAGACTTTCAGCCCCAGGTAGGCCAGTTATGGATCTTCGGATCCACATTATGTCAGCAGCTCTGTGTTAGATAGAGCTTTTACAATTATTTTTTTAAAAGTCAGGTCAAGGCTCCAAAAGCCCAAAGGCGATATAACAGTTTGTGTTTGCTACATGGATCATTGTAGTTCAGCTTTCCTTTGTTATATTTCTTTAAGAGCTCAAAATGTGTTCATTACATAAATCAAATATAATTTTCTCTGTAGCACTTCTAGGATTTCATAAGCAACACACTGTAGTTGTTCACACAAAGCATAAAGGTAAAAACAATATACACAGTGTTATCTTCATTTTAGATGTCACAAAGTATTTGCGGCTCCCAGTGTTTTCCCGAACCCTGACCCTTTGCGTGGAAACCGGGTCCAAAAGGCTCTTTGTGTGCTAAAGGTTGCTGACCCCTGCACTAGGCCCAACTGACACATATATTTGATTCCAAATACAAAAAATAATGTGTAACCTGCTGGAAGAATGTAGGAGGTTGAGACAGGATCTCAACACTTGGTGTCTGCAACAAAAGACAACAATATGTGGGGCGATCGTGGCTCAAGAGTTGGCAGCTCGTCTTGTAATCGGAAGGTTGCCGGTTCGAGCCCCGGCTTGGACAGTCTCGGTCGTTGTGTCCTTGGGCAAAAAAGCACTTTGGGGTCCTTAGGGACGAGTAAAGCGCTCTACAAATACAGGCCATGTAATGGCAGAAACATTCTCTAGTGTAAATCCTGACTAGTTCATTAACTACAGATCAGTTTCAGTGAACATTATTCACAGAGGGATCTGAGTTCCTTATACCAGACTCTACAGAAACTGTAACACTGTGCAGCTCTGCGACTCAACAATATGAGAACAATGTAACACACACTAGAATCATCAAATAAAGCCCCACTAGAACTAGAACTAACTAACTAGCACTGGACACTTGCATATTAGAGATTTCTACCACCATAGGAGGCGAGATATCATCCTTGAACCAGAGCATCCAGCCCTCAATTTCGGACATAAAAAGCGACGTGGCCAGGCATGATAACACTTTGACTGAACTGCAGGACTGTGCCTCGAACCACTCTGACACCATCGCCACTCTCCAGGCCACTGTGGAGCGTTTGTCTGCGGAGGTAAAGAAGTTAGATGAGAGATGTGGAGCTCTTGAGGCACTCCAGGAGGAATAATTTAAGAACTGCAGGAATACCAGAAGGCACAGAGGGACCCAAGATGACTGAGTTGGTTCACACCTGTTGGCGGAGGCGCTATCTCTCGAGGAGAAGCCACTCATCGATCGAGCACATAGAGCGAATCGCCAGCGTCCCAAACAAAGTCATCTTCCTCGGCCCATCATCTTGAGATTGCACTACTACCACATTGGTGAGGAAATTCTGCTGAAAGCTGCAGAGAACAAGAACCTGATGTATAAGGGTTTTTAAAATAAACATCCTCCCAGATTTCCCTCCCTCTGTTGGAAACGCAGAGCCGCATTTGCAAATATGAGAGGAAGACTACGTGGGATGACCGGCGTCAGGTACAGACTGCTATACCCTGCAAAGCTGTTAGTGACCCATGGTGATGTGAGGAAAAGCTTTACCGATCCCAAAGAGACCGTAGACTACGCGGAGAAGCACCTCTCCCACCCACCTTCAAATGTATTAAAAGCAAGGATATATCTATATGTCTAACACTGACACAGCACTGTGTTTCTTCTTTTCCCTTTATATTCCATGTAAAGGTGAATATGGAGCGTTTATGGAGCTCGTTTATTGACCAGCTGTCAGTTAGAAGGTAAGAGTTACTAGGTTAACAGAGGTTAGCAGTAACAGTACGGGGAAGTATATTGTGTTGTTCTTTTGTTGGTTTTTATTTTATCGTACTTTACTTTGTTATTTTGATTTTACCTGTTGTGAGTGCTTCCCGTAATTCTCCTTTTTCTTGCGCCGCTGCGGCCAGAGTTCACAACATTACATATTTTTGTATCTATAAAAAGGAAGCTGACACTCTCCAGACTTTATCAAAGGTGTGAGCGTCACAGCAGAGGCCTTTGTGTCAACGTAGCTGAAGACAAAACACAGAAACACATGAAGGAGATTTTCCTGGCCTGGATTTTATACAAATATTCTGCAGTACATCAAAAATGAAAGAAAACCATTAGTCAACATATGAACATCACCTCTGAAGTTACAGAGCTTTGATTGGAGACACAGCTGAGCGTTTTGCATTTTGCATAATTAATTACATAATTAATTATGGAGCGGTTGGTCCTGGCTCAGCTTCGGCGCCTAATAAGCTCATCACTGGACCCACTTCAGTTTGCCTACCAGCCTGGCATTGGAGCGGATGATGCCGTCATTCACCTCCTACATCGTTCCCTCGCTCACCTGGAGACCGCTGGAAGCACTGTGAGAATCATGTTCTTTGATTTCTCCAGTGCCTTCAACACCATTCTTCCCTCGGTTCTAAAGGACAAGCTGGTGAACTCTGGAGTGGACCATCACCTCACTACCTGGATCCTGGACTACCTCACCGACCGACCACAGTATGTGAGGACTCAGGGCTGTGTGTCGGACAGGGTCGTCTGCAGTACGGGGGCCCCACAGGGAACGGTTCTGGCTCCGTTCCTCTTCACCATCTACACTGCAGACTTCTCCCACAATTCCACCCAGTGCTTCCTGCAGAAGTTCTCTGATGACTCTGCAATAGTCGGCCTCATCACTGATGGGGACGACAAGGAGTACAGAGGTCTGACCCAAGACTTTGTGGACTGGTGCCAGCTGAACTACCTCCAGATCAACGCCAGTAAAACCAAGGAGCTGGTGGTAGACTTCCGCAGGCACAAGCATTCTCCACTGCAACCACTGAACATCCAAGGTATGGACATTGAGGCTGTGGACAGCTACAGGTACCTTGGTGTTCATCTGAACAATAGACTGGACTGGACTCATAACTCAGACGCCCTCTACAGGAAAGGCAGAGCAGGCTGTACCTGCTGCGGAGACTCAGGTCGTTTGGAGTGGAGGGCCCACTCCTGAAGACCTTCTATGACTCTGTTGTGGCTTCTGCTATCTTTTATGGTGTGGTCTGCTGGGGCGGCAGCATCTCTGCTGGGGACAGGAAGAGACTGAACAGGGTGATCCGAAGGGCCAGCTCTGTTCTAGGATGCCCTCTGGACCCAGTGGAGGTGGTGAGTGACAGGAGAACGGCGGCTAAGCTGTCATCCCTGATGGACAACATCTCCCACCCCATGCAGCAGACTGTGACAGCACTGAGCAGCTCCTTCAGTGGGAGACTGCGGCACCCACGGTGTGGGACGGAGAGATTTCGCAGGTCTTTCCTCCCCACTGCTGTCAGACTCCACAACAAAGACTTTAACTGAACAAACACACACATCCACACATGTGCAATAACACTAAGTGCAATAATCCTTTCTGTCATCGTTGTATTTTTACTCAGTTGTATATAGTATTTGTATTTGTATTCTATTTTTATCTTATTGTATATTTATTTTATTCTATTCTACTGTATATAGTATTTTATTTTATTCTATTCTGTACAGCTGTGTACTGTATTTATTCTTATTGTATTCTAATTTTTGCCTCATAACTTTTGCACTGTCCACTTCCTGCTGTGACAAAACAAATTTCCCACGTGTGGGACTAATAAAGGTTATCTTATCTTATCTTATCTTATCTTATCTTATCTTATCTTATCTTATCTTATCTTATCTTATCTTATCTTATCTCTGCATCCACCTGGCACATGCAACACACATCCACTCCCTGCTGAGCTGCTTGTATTTGATGTGTTGAAGTTTTGGTAAAGTTTGAATAAATAGACGCATCGTGTCTTCCTTACTCTGCTCTTCACCTGCTTTTACAGGTCGGTACACGGTGCTCGCACCGAAAATGTTGTTTATTGTCACCATGGTTACCCACGTTAATGTGAATGGGAGAGTTAAGGCGGTCCGCCAAAGTTATTTATATGTAAACACGGGAGAAAACCAGAGGAGTGTCCCGCGCGACCGCACCGCGAGCCCGCTCGTTAGGTGGAGCGCTCGTGAAGCAGAGTCAGTGCGCTCCTATGCTCTGTGCAAACGTGTTGTAATGCTCCAATCAAATCAGTTCTGTGAGATGTGAATGTTAATAGTTCTGTTAAAGTGACTGAGTAGATTAGCTAGTGTAACACAAGCACTCTGAGCAACTCTGTGTAGCTAACAGAGGCATTCATGGGTTGATTAAACAAGCTGTGTTTCATGATGCACTAAATAGTGATTTTGCCAGTAAATTACTGGAGGGAACAAATGTAATGTATTTACCAATGCTGTTATTGAATAGAACTGTTTAGCCAGTAAGACACTGCAGAAGACAATGTGATGTGTTTATTGATATGATAAAAGGATGTAGCTGTTATGGAAAGAAATGTGAACTTGAGAAACTGAACCAGTTAAAAAGAGTATATTTCACTGATGTTGTGAAATAAGTAAATGTAATTGATGTGAATGAGGAACCAGCTGAACAGTATATTGAAAGCTCATGTTTAGTGTTTTATAGCATTTATTTGTGTGAAATAAATCAGACTCAGACACGTTCTGGAGGAAAGCAGAGACGCATCGTGTCTTCCTTACTCTGCTCTTCACCTGCTTTTACAGGTAACATATTTGTCATCGAGGTCTTCATCCTTGGGACCCGTAACATAGTAACTTCTTCATTGTTATACTTCTATAGTTTTCCCATTTTGTGAGCTGTGGATGTGGAAAGTGTCTCAGTGACACATCCACATGAAAACGGCGTTACCTTCGTTCATTTGCACGTCAAATGAACAAGCTGTTTGGACTTTAACGTCACAGCTGATGCTTCGATACTCGAACTCAAGAGTTCAGCTTCCACTCAGAGGTACAAGTACACACAGCAAAGATAAACGTGTACACAAGGTGGAACCCACAAGTGCACAGCTCCAACCAGAGATGGGCAGTAATCCGATTACTTTTTTCAAGAAACGAGTAAAGTGAGGGATTACTATTGCAAAAAAGGTAATTAGATTACTGTTACTTTCCCGTAATCACGCTGCGTTACTGCGTTACTAAAACCGCAGCTGTGTGCAGATGAACAATGGATAATCTATCGAGTGTGGAGAGAGTGTGAGCGTGCAGCGTTTAAAGCGTGGAAGCACTGACCTTACTTTGAGTTTGACTCTGTAAAAAGTGACAAAAACATTAGCATCCGCTGTTCACTGCGTGGGAAGAAAACATGCTCACTCACTATGTGTTAATGGGCATGCTTATTTATAACTTTGATAAAATGTCATAAAAATAATTCCATGCCAGCTCACCATTGGTGATCAGGTAGTTTCTGTTCCAGTTCCAGTCCCATAAATCATGAAGCTTGCTGCCAGAAAAGCTTCAAATCTCCTTTGAAAGCTGTTTGTGGTCTTGATTGTGGGAGCTTCAGTTGTCTGACTCCAGCTGCCACACAGTGCTCACTGATATCATTTGCAAAAACCCCAGTGTGACAATATTTATCAGTGAAGCAGAAATCAGGAAGTGACGACTTTTCTTTGAACATTTGCTAAGGCTAAGCCGTGCTTTCTACCACAGTTGGGAATTTCCTGGTTTACAACAAATTATTGTGTCAACACCGCATAAGATTTCAAACTACAGGAAAATCACTGGAGTTATAAGAGGCAGACAACGACACACACACCACATGCATGCTGTTGCTATTTATTGTGGATTAACCTGTCAAGGGCAAGAACAAAATAATTCTGCCTCAAATACAGGAAATCATAGCTTTCCTGTATTTCCTCCATTGTTGGCATGCTGGTTAGTGCTGTTGCTCCACAGTAAGAAGGTCCTGGGCTAAATTATCCATGAATGTAAACGGCTGTGTGTTTCTATCTGATAGACTGGTGAGCTGTCCAGGGTGTACCCTGCCTGGTAACCTATCACTTCAGGGTTATTTCCCAGCCCTGCTGCAACCAGGATAGAGATAGGAGGATGGTAGTTGTTGTAGACCCATTCAATTTCAATTGAAGGATTAAAATGTTCCAGGAGCTCAACTTACTCCATCTGAACATGTTTCAATCGTGTTTTATGAACACAACATGCAGGTTTACTGAATATGAAAAGGTTGTGTTGATTTAACTCAGTTGTTTAAGTTTCTGCCAAAGCAAAACCTTTGTGTGCAACCAGTGTCCACTATTGAATCAAGTAAATCCAACATGTTTTTGTCAGTGCAAAAGGAGTTACGGTGCCTGTATTCCTGCACAATATTGTCCCGGGAGAGAGGAAAACTTTCTGGTGAAGTTTTGGTTGATTTTTGGGTTTTGCTTGACACTAGGTTGATTTTATCAGTGAGGTTTGGATTGTTTTCTTTCTCTAAGAGAGAGAAAGATGGTTTTATGCTTGGACATGTTTGCAATGGGCCCCAGTATTTGTTACTTTATTAGTATTTTATTGGTTGCGTTTGTTTGTGCTTTTGTTACAGCGCACTGAGATAAGAACATCTGAGAGGTGTGATCCACCAGTGGTGATATTTTGGTATTTTGTGAGTTCCCGATTTAACAAATCAGCTCTTTAATCCAGACCTGAGAGGTTGAACTTTAAAGCGCTATAAAATATTCTTACTGGAAACAGTGGCAAAGTGTTTTTCTCCATGATTATAATGGGCTTGGGAGAAATTCACTTATATGTGACACTGATCACATGAGAAGTCCTGAGCCTAAAAGGATTGCAGCGAGTCAATCCAGTCCAAAAACAAGGAGCTGTTTTCCTTTAAAATGATGATGTCATCTTGCTGGTGATGGAGGCTCGAATAGACTACGCGTGAGACTCCATTATCAGCAATATCTGGTATGAATGTGTGTGGATGTATGCATGTGACTGGACTGTGATGGACTGACGACTAAAAGTTTAACTGACTTGATACTGAGACAAAAACGGTGCCGACTTTAGGATTAGTGAACGTCCACAACAATTCACCCAGCCTGTAGAAGAAGGGTGGAGGTTTTGTCTTGCTCACAGACATATTCAATCTGTCCTTGGCCCACGCTGTGGTACCGGCCTGCTTCAAATCCACCTCCATCGTCCCGATACCCAAAAACTCCAACCCATCTTGCCTCAATGACTACTGCCCAGTAGCACTCACCCCCATCATCACTAAGTGCTTAGAGCAGCTGGTCCTAGCACACTTCAAATCCTGTCTCCCCCCCACCCTGGACCCCCACCAATTCGCATACCGCCAGAACAGGAGCACAGAGGATGCAGTCTCCATCGCACTGCACTCTGTCCTCTCACACCTGGACAACAACAACACCTACGCCAGAATGCTGTTTATAGACTTCAGTTCAGCATTCAATACAATCCACCCCCCACAACTCATCAGGAAACTGACAGACCTGGGCATCAGCTCCCTCATCTGCAAATGGTTACTGGACTTCCTGACCAACCCCCAATATGTCCGGCTGGATAACCACTGCTCATCTAACATCACAATGAACACCGGTGTACCACAAGGCTGTGTGATGAGCCCTTTCCTCTACTCCCTCTTGTGGAGTACTGCTATTGTTAAATAATCATCATTATTACCATTGCATTAATAATATAATCTGTAGTTTATATTGCATTCAGAGGTTGAACAGTGTGTCTTTCAGAAAAGGCTAAAAGTCACAGGCTGACAGGAAACAGGCTTTCAGAGAGTTTGCAGAAGTGAAACCAGTCTTAGGTTATTTTGAGCAGCAGGCCAGACGAGGCCATTTGAATTACTAGGTTATTCAAATTGATCATTGCTTTAACAATGTAACAGATAGCTTTAAGAAGGCTTTAAGGTTTTATGCATACAGGTATTAAATTAACTTTGTATTCCAGGTGCAGTTATAACTATTTTATACATATTGCATATCTGTGCTTATTTGAGTTGATGTTCAGGTTCATTAATGGTCTAAAGCTTCACTAGTGAGAGTGTCTAGATGATCCATGCTGAGGGAAAACTAGAACATAGAAGGAATTGCAATACATGCTTACACAACAGTTCATTTTAATATCTTTTATATGTTCATATTCTTGTATTAAGCTTTTAGTAGGGGTTCTTGATTAAAACATTTATTTAGTAGATGACACATATCTATAGTTTCAGTTCGGTTATTACATATCTGAGGGTGGCTTCTGTCTCTCTGTCTGGTTAGAGGTCAGGAGCTAGTCGGCGAGGTGAAACAGGGTGCAATTGTGGTTAGCACACAGACACACACACACTCAGTTAGAGAGAATCATTTATAGGTAAAAGTTTAATCATGTTTTGCTTGGGGTTGCAAAAAGAGCAGTTTGTCGCAGAACTGCTGCTGAGGTGCCAAGATGACAAGCGAGCATCCGGCAGTGACAGGAAGCACCTGTTATGAAGATAGAAGACAATTGTTCTTTTAAATTGTGTCAAAAGTCGTTGTGGTTTTGATATTGACGTATGTGTATATATCCTGTCTGTGACGCATGAAGGGGCGTCAGTAAATCAAGCCCTGACGGTATAAAATCTGTGTATGCTTTGAGGAAGTCGAAGACCACTTGCTGTCTGTGCACAGAGTGTCTTCCCACACGTGTGTAGTCATTAAAATCATTGTTTGACCAAGAGCTTCTGGACCATGGGTGGTTTGTACTCTCCTTCCTCAATTTTGAACCTTAACACTCTTCACCCACGACTGCAGACCTGCTGATGGTTCCAACACCATCATTAAGTTTGCAGATGACACCACGGTGATTGGCCTCATCAGTGACAACGATGAGACCGCCTACAGGGAGGAGGTGGATCGTCTGGCTGAGTGGTGCGACACAAACAACCTGCTGCTTAACACCGAGAAGACCAAGGAGCTCATTGTGGACTACAGGAGGAATGCTGACCCACATCCACCCATCCACATTAAGGGGATGGCTGTGGAGCGTGTGAGCAGCTTCAAGTTCCTGGGAGTCCACATCTCCGAGGATCTCACCTGGATGACCAACTGCGCCAAGCTGGTCAAGAAGGCTCACCAGCGCCTCTTCTTCTAGAGGACCCTGAGGAAGAACCAACTGTCCTCAGACATCCTGGTGAACTTCTATCGTTGCACCATCGAGAGCATCCTGACCAACTGTATAACAGTCTGGTACGGGAACTGCTCTGCCTCAGACCGGAAGGCGTTGCAGAGGGTCGTGAAAACTGCCCAGCGCATCGCCGGAGCACCACTTCCTGCCATAAAAGACATCTACAGGAAGCGGTGTCTGAAAAGGGCTGGGAAAATCATCAAAGACCCCAGTCACCCATCACATGGAGTCTTCACCCCCCTGCCCTCTGGGAGGCGCCACAGGAGCCTCCGGACTAAGACCACCAGGTACCGGAACAGCTTCTTCCCCACAGCTGTCAGACTCCTGAACTCTGCCTCCTGACATCTGACCCCACGTCAAACTCATGGACTGAACATACACACACCCACAATGGACAACTGTACCCTCAAACACACAATAATAACATGGACTGAACCACCACTCACAACCACTAGCACTTTATATAGCCTCTGTAGAAACTACCTACACCCTCACTTATCTTAACTGCACTACTGTATCGCTCTGTGTAAATAATCATTCTGTACATTCAATAATCTTTAATCCTACAACTGTCTACAACTTGCACAGTTCCCATTTCTGTATAGCTGTATATCTCAAATTTCTGTAAAGTTATTTATTTCATATTCTGTATAGTTTTTCATATTTATATCCTGTTCATAGCCTGTACATAGCTTGTACTCACTACAGCCTGTGCATACTTAGTTATAGAATATTCACAACATACTTCATACCGTGTACATTATAACATACCATAATAGACCCATTTCTGTAATATACTTGCATATCTATACTATTGCTAATATATATTGTAATATATCTATATCACTAAGCACTTCTGGATGGATGCAAACTGCATTTCGTTGCCCTGTACCTGTGCATGTGCAATGACAATAAAGTTGAATTCTATTCTATTCTATTCTTTGTTTTGTTTTTGCAGGAGCAGAAGGATGACAGAGACTAAAGGGGGAGGCTGTAGCTTCACATGAGTGTGAGCTGCAGACTGAACCCTTTGGTTGCTAATGTTGAGTCACTGATGTTTGCATTAAGAAAATTGTGTTTTATTAGCTGTGTTTTAATTAAGGTATCACATTATATTGTTGGGAATGTTAAATGCTAAAGTGAAGAAAAGCTTTGATTTCACTCATGACTGAACATGTTATTATTAACCATAGCAGGTGTTACGTCCCCTGGCTAGTCTAGGGGGTTGAAGGGACGAACATAAATGTGGATAGAGAAGGAGGAGCCAAGATGGTAATTTTAAAAGGTTTATTGAATACTGGTGATGGGGTTCAGACCGAGGTGTAACGTCAGGGAGAGCCAAGGCCAACATAACAAACAAAACATCCCTGACGTAGAAATAAAAGAAACTTACCTAACTCCAAAGAAACAAAATATACAACCTATAACCATAACCTACCTAACAACACATAAACAGGAGAAAACAGGGTGTCAAAACAAAAGGCAGCTCTCCCCTACAAGCAGTCTGAACATGAAACAACAATGCTCACACAAAATACAAAGGCATGCAAGCCTGCACAAGTATGGCAACCAAAATGGCCGGAGGGCCCAGAAGCACAGCTCCACAGGCCTTAAATAGTGCTCTGCTGATTACCAATTAGCCGGACTCTGCACAGCATCCAATCAGGACAGAGGAGGTGGAGCCTGGACAAAACAAAGGGTTAATAGGGAGAAGAGACATCCTCCTGGGGGATGTAACACCCCCACCCAGAAAAACAAACGTATAAGTTTGTTAACCTTACACCATCACATTCTTGAGAGGGCATCAGCCACAATATTTTCACATCCTCTCTTATGCTTTATTTCAATGTTGTAGTTTTGTGAAATTAAAGCCCACCTCATCAATCGTTGATTGTTGTTATACATACGAGAGAGGAACACGAGAGGATTGTGATCAGTGAAGACCTCTACAGGTTGGGAAGTAGACCCCACATACACGTCAAAATGCTGAAGAGCCAGTAGCATGGCCAGAGTCTCCTTTTCAATTGTCGAGTACCGCCTTTGATGAGTATCGAATTTCTTGCCAAAGAAGCAGACAGGACGACTCACTCCTTGTCCATCATCCTGGAGAAGAACAGCTCCAGCCCCCACCTCACTGGCATCCACTTCAAGCTTGAAAGGTTTAGAAAAGTCTGGAGCGACAAGAACAGGTGAACTCGACAGAAGACCTTTTGCACATTCAAAAGCATGTTGACACTCAGGACTCCAAATGAATGGTACCTTCGGGCTGCACAGGTTTGTCAGTGGTGTTACGACCTCAGAAAAATTCCTACAGAAACACCTGTAGTAACCAACCATCCCCAGAAATCTGCGCAGCTCGCAGCGTGTTGTTGGCACAGGAAAGTTAAGAATGGCATTAACCTTTGCACTGATAGGGCGAACCTTGCCCTGCCCAACTTCCTTTCCAAGGTAGGTCACTGTAGCCTTACCAAACTTGCATTTAGCCAAGTTGAGGGTCAAGGAAGCATCAGCTAAACGCTTGAACACAGTGGTTAAGGTGTCAACATGCTCTGACCAGCTGGAAGAATAGATGGCCACATCATCAAGATAAACATTACAGTTTGCCACACCAGATAATACAGTTGACATTAACCTCTGAAATGTAGCAGGAGCATTTCTCATTCCAAATGCCATGACTGTATATTGTAAAAAGTGATCAGGTGTTACGAAAGCTGAGATTTCTGATGCTCTTTCTGTCAGAGGTACTTGCCAATAACCTTTAAGAAGGTCCAGCTTACTCACATAAGCAGCAGATCCGACGCTGTCAATACAGTCCTCAATACGGGGCAGTGGGAAGGAATCAGGTACGGTTACTGCATTTACCTTGCGGAAATCTGTGCAAAAGCGAGGTGTTCCATCTGATTTTGGCGTAACCAGGCACGGAGAACTCCATGGACTATAGCTTGGGATAGCCAATCCATGCTTTAGAAGGTAGTCTATTTCTGTGTTCATCATTTCCCTTTTTGCCATATTCACACGGTAAGCATGCTGCTTAATAGGCACGGCATTCCCAACATCAATGTCGTGCTCTATTACAGTAGTACGGGAAGGCATGTCCCCAAAGAGTGTTAAATGAATGGTGATGAGCCTTTCAATGTCCAACTGTTGCTCACGGGTCAAGTGAGACATATATAGACAACCGGGACAGTACCTCAGAATTAAGCATTCTGGCATTCTGGTAGCTGGCATCACAAAGTTTGAGCCCGTCTTCATCTAAGCTCGACCTCAATCCTGAGGGAGAGTTCAACAAAAGAGTTTCTGGAGATGAGATTGGCTCTGACGGAGATGCCACAGGCTTATCTGCGGTGCCACAGAAAGAGTCAGCTCTAGAATGAAAAGATTTGAGCATATTGACATGGCACAAGCGTGTTTTACGCTTCCTGTCTGGTGTTTTAATCACATAGTCAGTGTCATTTACTTTCTTATCCACCTGGTATGGTCCACAGAAGCGGGCAGACAATGCAAGGCTAGCAGTTGGTAGAAGAACCAAAACCTTGTCACCTGGATTGAAAGATCGAGGAACGGCTTTCTTATCATACCAACTCTTCATCTTCCCCTGAGCAGAGGAGAGGGCTTCTGCAGCTGCCAACCTGGCCTTATGGAGGCGCTCTCTGAACTGTGAAACATAATCCAGAACATTAGTTTTCACAACATGGTCTGTTGACAAGAACTGTTCTTGCAACAACTTCAAAGGTCCCCGAACAGAATGACCAAACACTAGTTCATTTGGGCTAAACCCAAGGGACTCTTGCTTAGCTTCGCGCATGGCAAACACCATCAGGGGTACTCCCTCATCCCACTCGTTTCCAGTATCCAAGCAGTATTTCTGCAACGTTGCCTTGAGTGTCTGATGCCAGCGCTCTAATGCTCCTTGAGACTCAGGATGGTATGCACTTGACACAACATGCTTAATCCCCAGAGTCTGCATGACCTGCTTGAAAAGTTTAGACAGAAATTTAGTTCCTTGGTCTGTCTGGACTACTTTTGGTAAACCAAAAGTACTTTTGGTAAACCAAAAGTAGTGAAGAACTTTGTCAAAACTTTAATCACCAAAGGTGCAGTTATTCTTCTAAGTGGGACAGCTTCTGGAAAACGAGTCGAAGTACACATTGCAGTCAGTAAAAACTGATTACCATTCTTTGTCTTGGGCAATGGACCAACACAGTCCACAATGACACGTTCAAAAGGTTCACCAAGTACTGGTATAGGATGAAGAGGAGCTATAGGAACTGTCTAGTTTGGCTTTCCTGCAATCTGACATGTTTTACAAGTGCGGCAAAACTCAACTACATCAGCCTTCAATCCTGGCCAAAAGAAATGGTTGAGTATCTTGTTGTACGTTTTTGTAACTCCCAAATGACCAGACAGAGGGTGCTCATGTGCAAGGGAGACTACGTAGTGACGATACTCAAGAGGCACAACAATCTGATAAGTAGTGCTCCAGTCACAGTCATCAGAACAGCTTCCCTCTACGTCCGCTGTTAAACTTGGGTGGGCAGTCCACTTGCGCATCAAGACCCCATCTTCCAAGAAATAAGAAGCCTTTTTATTTCCTGTTTCAGAAAGAGAAGTAAAGCATTTAGTCAATGAGGGATCAGACTTCTGAGCAGCAACAAGGCTTTCACGTGTGACTGGCAAGTCTAACTGTGGGAGATGTAGATCCTTCCACTTCTCAGTAGTATCCTTTGAGCCACTTTTAAGATCAACTAGGGTTTGCAAATCATCTGTAGCCAGAGCCTGAGCCAACGAAGAGTCTGACAAATCAATTTCTGCTTTAAGTCTTGCTTGAGCCCTGGTGAGAACACAAGCAGGAAAAACAGATGGGAAATATGTTGCTAGGTCGTTGCTCTTCAAGTTTGATTTTGGATCATTTGTTACTTCGGGAACACGTTGCACTTTTCCACCAGCAATATCATTTCCCAAAATGAACTGCACCCCTTTTATGGGAAGAGAGGGGGCGTACTGCCACAGAGAAGATGCCATTAACCAACTTTGACTTGATGTGTACATAATGCAAAGGAGCTTCAACATAGCCCATTTCAACTCCTTGAATCAGAATGCTGCCATGACAAGGGGAATGGTCACTCAGGGGTAATACATCAGATAAAATCACAGATCGTGACCCTCCCGTATCTCTGAGTATTCGAATGGGTTTTTCATCCTCAGGCTTCCCAGTCAATGACACAGTGCCATCTAAGAGGAAGGGTTTGAAGCAGGGATCAACTCCTTCACTTTGGTCCCTTCTCTCAGCACGAATGGTTTTAATTAAACCTACTCCTTTTGGTGACTGGTTCTTGCGCTTCAAAGCGGGACATTCAACAACAACATGACCAAGTTTATGACAATAGAAACATTCCCTTTCGGTCCTTGGAGCAAAAGTCTGTCGTGGGCTTGAAGGATCCTTTCGTGGGGGAGGTTCTCTGGTGGTAACTTCACGTTTCTGCACAAAAACAGTTTTATGAGTCAGCACAAATTCATCAGCTATCACAGCTGCTTCTTTCAAAGTGGAAACCTTCTGTTCATTAAGGTGTACAACAATGCGTTCTGGCAGGCCATTTTTGAACTCTTCCAGAAGTATCAGTTCACGTAAGGAGTTGTAGTCAGGAACTTTACTTGCTGTTATCCATCTATCAAAAAGAGTAGCTTTTTCACGAGCAAACTCTACAAAAGTCTGATTTGCTGTTCTTTTGTGATTGCGAAAGCGTTGCCTATACGCTTCGGGAACAAGTTCATAAGCAGCAAGGATAGCAGACTTCACTACATCATATTTCAAACTTTCTTCCAAAGACAAAGCAGAACAGACTTCTTGTGCTTTGCCTACCAATTTGCACTGAAGAAGCAATGGCCAAACTTCTCTCGGCCAGTGCAATGAGGCAGCAACACGTTCAAACACATTGAAATATGTATCAACTTCTGATTCACGAAATGGAGGTACCAACACAATGTTTTTACTCACATTGAAACCACCTGGGTTTACATGGGAGGAGGTTGTTTCACCAACAGATGAATTTGCAGAACTAGGTTGAGTAGTAGTACTTCTTGAAGTCTGTGCCTGTAACTCCAACTGACGCAGTCTGACCTCCCTTTCAATCTGCAACTCCAGCTCCAACTTTTTCAGCTTTAACACCTTTTCTGTCTCTGCTTCCAACTCCAACCTGCGAAGTTCCAACTCTGCCTGGCGAGCTTGGGCTTTATCCTGAGCCTCAAATTGTAATTTAGCCAAACGTACCTTGAGTAATACTTCTTGTCTTGAACGAGGAGAAGATGGAGTAGCAAAAGAAGGTGAGCCATTAGTGCTTAAATTTTCCACCGTTTGTTGCTCCACAGCAGCAGGGTTTTGCCCTTCGTCCTTTAACACAGCAGGCTTCACTCCTTCATTAGGGGTCCTGTCAAGAGGAACTGGCAAACGAGGTGATTTCGAAACAGGAAGCAGGCCTTCTTCCACAAGTTTATTTGAAACAGCAGTTTTCAAGTCCTCTTTCACCATTTGCCTTGATACATTTAACTCAAAGTGTGCTGCTATAGCAAACAAATCACGTTTTCTACACACATTTCTACACTACTCCCAAGAAGGATTACTCAAAAATGCACTCAAAGCAAAAACACCAGTTGCCATACTAACTACCTCTGCCAAATACACCAGCAGAAACAAACAACTCCGGTTTGGAGTGGAATTTATGTTACGTCCCCTGTAAAGAGTCAATTAACTTTTATAGAGGAAAAAAGGCCAAAAACTCTGTTAACTCATTCACTGCCAGCCATTTTCAAACGTATGCTTTCAATTGACGTCTATAGACGTCAATGGCAGTGAATGAGTTAATACCTATGAATAACAGGGAATGATAGACTTGTCACATTCAAAATAGAGATATGTAATAACAAACACGGGTCCGTGTCATTTAGGTTCTCCATTGAAATAGTCAATCATTTAGAAAAGTAGAATATATTTAAAAAAAAACACCCAGCACGCCCCTGCGGGCGGTTTATCCTTCAAGCTCGGGTCCTCTACCAGAGGCCTGGGAGCTTGAGGGTCCTGCGCAGTATCTTAGCTGTTCCCAGGACTGCGCTCTTCTGGACAGAGATCTCCGATGTTATTCCCGGGATCTGCTGGAGCCACTCGCCTAGCTTTGGAGTCACCGCACCTAGTGCTCCGATTACTACGGGGACCACCATTACCTTCACCCTCCACATCCTCTCGAGCTCTTCTCTGAGCCCTTGGTATTTCTCCAGCTTCTCGTGTTCCTTCTTCCTGATATTGCTGTCATTCGGAACCGCTACATCGATCACTACGGCCGTCTTCTTCTGTTTGTCTACCACCACTATGTCCGGTTGGTTAGCCACCACCATTTTGTCCGTCTGTATCTGGAAGTCCCACAGGATCTTAGCTCGGTCATTCTCCACCACCCTTGGGGGCATCTCCCATTTTGACCTCGGGACTTCCAGGTTATACTCGGCACAGATGTTCCTGTACACTATGCCGGCCACTTGGTTATGGCGTTCCATGTATGCCTTGCCTGCTAGCATCTTGCACCCTGCTGTTATGTGCTGGATTGTCTCTGGGGCATCTTTACACAGCCTGCACCTGGGGTCTGGCCTGGTGTGATAGACCCCAGCCTCTATGGATCTTGTACTCAGAGCTTGTTCTTGTGCTGCCATGATTAGTGCCTCTGTGCTGTCTTTCAGTCCAGCTTTGTCCAGCCACTGGTAGGATTTCTGGATATCAGCCACCTCCTCTATCTGCCGGTGGTACATACCGTGCAGGGGCCTGTCCTTCCATGATGGTTCCTCGTCTCCCTCCTCTTTCTTGGGTTTCTGCTGCCTGAGGTATTCACTGAACACTCGGTCAGTTGGGGCCATCTTCCCAATGTATTCTTGGATGTTCGTTGTCTCATCCTGGACTGTGGTGCTGACACTCACCAGTCCCCGGCCCCCTTCCTTCCGCTTAGCGTACAGCCTCAGGGTGCTGGACTTGGGGTGAAACCCTCCATGCATGGTAAGGAGCTTTCTTGTCTTTATGTCAGTGGCTTCTATCTCCTCCTTTGGCCAGCCTATTACCCCAGCAGGGTACCTGATCACGGGCAGGGCGTACGTGTTGATGGCCCGGATCTTGTTCTTACCATTCAGCTGACTCCTCAGGACTTGCCTGACCCTCTGCAGGTACTTGGTGGTTGCAGCCTTTCTAGCGGCCTCTTCATGGTTCCCATTCGCCTGCGGGATCCCCAAGTACTTGTAACTGTCCTCTATGTCTGCAATGTTGCCTTCTGGTAGTTCAATCCCCTCAGTTCTGACTACCTTCCCTCTCTTTGTTACCATCCGACTACACTTCTCCAGTCCGAACGACATTCCAATGTCATTGCTGTATAGCCTGGTAGTGTGGATCAGTGAATCGATGTCTCGTTCACTCTTGGCATACAGCTTGATGTCATCCATGTACAGGAGGTGGCTGACAACTGCTCCGTTCTGTAGTCGGTATCCGTAGCCAGTCTTGTTAATGATCTCACTGAGGGGGTTCAGGCCTATGCAGAACAGCAGTGGGGACAGAGCATCTCCTTGGTAGATCCCGCACTTGATGGTGACTTGTGCTATGGGCTTGGAGTTGGCCTCTAGTGTTGTACGCCACATCCCCATTGAGT
Organism: Rhamphochromis sp. 'chilingali'; assembly: GCF_963969265.1. Lineage (NCBI taxonomy): Eukaryota > Metazoa > Chordata > Actinopteri > Cichliformes > Cichlidae > Rhamphochromis > Rhamphochromis sp. 'chilingali'. Next base: position 5,975,413 of record NC_137929.1, read on the forward strand.
TCCTGATGAAGGCTCTTAGGGTCCCATTGATCTTGTACAATTCTAGGCATTCCAGTATCCAGCTGTGGGGCATTGAGTCATAGGCCTTCTTGTAATCAATCCAGGCAGTGCACAGGTTGGTCAGTCTGGTCTTGCAGTCTCGGCTGATTGTTCTGTCTACCAGTAGCTGGTGTTTTGCGCCTCTGGTATTTTTGCCAATTCCTTTCTGTGTCCCGCTCATGTATTGACCCATGTGCCTGTTCATCTTAGCCGATATGATGCCTGACAGGAGCTTCCATGTAGTACTGAGGCAGGTTATTGGTCGGTAGTTGGAGGGGACCGGTCCCTTCTTGGGGTCCTTGGGGATCAGGACCGTCCGGCCTTCAGTTAGCCATTCCGGGTGTCTCTCGTTAACTAGCAGCTGGTTCATTTGTGCTGCCAGACGCTATATATATATATATATATATATATATATATATATATATATATATATATATATATATATATATATATCCTGTTCCTGTCCCGAAGAAACCCCACCCTGCTTCTCTCAATGACTATCGCCCTGTAGCCCTCACCTCAGTAGTGATGAAGTGCTTTGAACGCCTGGTCAGACTTCATCATTTCTTCACTACCAGACACACTGGACCCACTACAGTTCGCTTACCGTCCAAATCGTTCCACAGACGATGCCATCTCTCATCTCCTCCACACATCACTCACTCACTTGGACACTAGAAGGGGGAATTATGTTAAAATGCTCTTCATAGACTACAGCTCTGCATTTAATACCATAATTCCCTCCACACTCACCACCAAGCTGGAGCATCTGGGACTCAGCTCATCTATGTGTCAGTGGATCTCCAACTTCCTAACTGGCAGACCACAGGCAGTAAGGATGGGCGGACATGTCTCAGCCTCCACCACTCTCAGCACTGGAGCCCCCCAGGGGTGTGTTCTGAGCCCCCTGCTGTACTCTTTGTACACATATGACTGTGTGGCCACTACCAGCTCCACCACCATCATCAAGTTTGCTGACGACACCGTCGTGGTGGGCCTGATCTCTGATAACAACGAGACGGCCTACGTGAAGGAGATTAGGAATCTGGAGAACTGGTGCCAGAGGAACAACCTCCTTCTAAACGTCAGTAAGACAAAGGAGCTGATAGTGGACTTCAGCACTAAGCAGGAGAGGAACTACCAGACCCCCGTCATCAACGAGTGCCCAGTGGAGAGAGTGGACAGCTTCAAATACCTCGGAGTTCACATCACGCAGGACCTGTCATGGTCCTGTCACATCAACACCGTGGTGAAAAAGGCCCGACAGCGTCTCTACCACCTCAGACGCTTGAGAGACTTCCAACTGCCCTCCAAGGTGCTCAGGAACTTTTACTTGTGCACCATAGAGAGCATCCTGGCGGGAAACATCTTAACCTGGTTCGGGAACAGCACCATGCAGGACAGACGAGCTCTACAGAGGGTTGTGCGGTCAGCTGAGCGCACCATCCGCTCCGAGCTCCCTGACCTGCACTCAATCTACAGCAGGCGGTGCTGGACCAAGGCCAGGAAGATCGTGAAGGACCTCAGCCATCCCAACAATGGACTGTTCTCTCTGTTGAGGTCAGGAAAGCGATTCCGCTCCCTGAAGACCAACACAGAGAGACTGAGGAGGAGCTTCTTCCCGCAGGCGATACGGTCTCTCAATCACACCACCACACAGTACTGACCCACACATATGGTTCTTACACACACACTGGACTTTCTGGACATTGTTTTTGCACAACACTGGTCACTATATTCTTCATTTCCAGTTAATACTTGTACAGCTGCTGTTATTGTGTATATATTTATTTATATTTAGATTTCTTCATACATTCTTATATAGTTCTATATTGTGTATTGTGTATTTTGTTGTACAGTTATTTTATTTTCAACTTTAATTTATATATTTTATCTTATTCTTCCCAGTTAAATTTACCCTTCATTCTAATTTGTGTTGTACAGTTATTTCATTTTTAACCTTAATTTATATTTTATTCCTTCCTAGTTAAATTTACCCTTTTTAATTTTTCATATTTATTTCCTATCTTATTCATAGCCTTTCCTTTTTTGGTTTTCTTTAGGTCACGAGCAGTTGTCCAAGCATTTCACTACATATCGTACTGTGTATGACTGTGTACGTGACAAATAAAATTTGAAATTTGAATTTGAATATATATATATATATATATATATATATATATATATATATATATATATATATATATATATATATATATATATATATATAGCGTAGTGGTTGCTGCTGAGAGAGCAAGACATCTCCCCTCCTCCCAAACATCTCCCAGTGTCACAGTGGATCAGGTCAGGAGACAACTGAGGAAGCTTCGCCCCAGAAAGGCAGCAGGCCCAGACAAGGTGTGTCCTAGGATGCTAAAGGCGTGTGCTGCTGAACTTGGGGAGCCGCTACAACGAGTCTTCAACCTCAGTCTGCGACTGGGGAGAGTGCCCGCCCTATGGAAGACATCCTGCATCGTCCCGGTCCCCAAAAAGAACCGGCCCAATGAGCTGAATGACTTCCGACCGGTGGCACTGACGTCACATCTTATGAAGACTCTAGAGCGGCTCTTCCTCAACCTCCTCCGACCACAGGTACAACATGCCCAGGACCCACTACAGTTTGCATACAAGGTGGGTGTCGGAGTGGAGGATGCCATCCTGTACCTCCTACACAGAGCCCACTCACACCTGGATGGGGGAAAAAGGCACGGTCAGGATCCTGTTTCTTGACTTTTCCAGTGCCTTTAATACCATCCGGCCCTGTATGCTTCAGGAGAAACTGAACAGGATGGAGGTGGACCCCTGCCTGGTCGCTTGGATCTCCGACTACCTCACCGACAGACCACAGTACGTCAGGCTGAAGGACATCACGTCTGACACAGTGGTCAGCAGCACAGGAGCACCACAGGGAACTGTGCTGTCCCCTCTTCTCTTCACCCTGTACACCTCTGACTTCTGCTACAACTCTGAATTATGCCACATTCAGAAGTTTGCAGACGACACAGCCATCATGGGGTGTATCTGGGATGATCAGGAAGAGGAGTACAGAAGTCTGGTGAGGAACTTTGTCGCATGGAGTCATACAAACCACCTGCAACTCAACACCTCAAAGACTAAGGAACTGGTTGTGGACTTCGGGAGGTCTAGAGCAGGTCCACTGCCGGTTCAGATAGAGGGGGAGGAGGTAGAGGTGGTCAACAAGTACAAGTACCTCGGGCTGTGGGTGGACAATAAACTGGACTGGTCATGCAACACAGAGCACCTGTATAAAAAAGCCCAAAGCTGACTGAACTTCCTCAGGAGGCTGAGGTCTTTTAACATCTGCAGGAAGCTCCTGAGGATGTTTTACCAGTCGGTGGTTGCTGGAGTACTTTTCTATGCTGTGGTGTGCTGGGGGAGCAGCACAGCAAAGAAGGACTCATCCAGGCAGGAGAAACTGATCAGGAGGGCTAGCTCTGTGGTCGGCATGAAGCTGGACACTCTGGTGACAGTGGCAGAGAAAAGGACATTAAAGAAACTGATGGACATTATGGACAATGCCAGGCATCCTCTGCACACTGCCATTAACAACCAGAAGAGTCTGTTCAGTGACAGGTTGCTTCTCCCAAAGACAAGAACTAACAGACTTAAAAACTCCTTTGTCCCACACGCCATCAGACTGTTTAACTCCTCTCTAGAGGGGAGAGGGAGGGGAAACAGGAGGACAAAGGAGGGGGGAACAACTAAGCTGTAGTGCCTCTTCACCTCACTGTGCAATACCTTTTGTGCAATACATTTGTAAATAGTCAACAGTGCAATAGACCTCAATACTTGAAATGTGCAATTCACTTGTATTATTATTTTTTATTCCTATTTATTCTATTTATCCCCTTCGTATATTTTATTTATATTGTCTCTGTATTTATATATGTGTGTGTGTGTGTGTGTGTGTGTGTGTGTGTGTGTGTGTGTGTGTGTGTGTGTGTGTGTATATATATAATATTCTGTAACTCTGTAACTTCTGTCGGTGCTGTGCTTTTTTGGAAATCGAATTTCCCAGAGGAACCCACCCGAGGGATTAATAAAGTTCTATCTAATCTAATCTAATCTAATCTAATATGTCTCAACGCTGTTTCTCAATAATATTAAAAACCTAAAAACTATTGTTGTGGAAGATAGAAGTCACTGTGACAGCCCTCTGACTGTGGAGGACGTTTGTAATCCTATTTCTGCACTTAAGGCCAACAAATCTCCCGGCACAGATGGTTTAACTGCAGAGTTTTATGAATCATTTTCTAATCTCCTGGCTCCGTTCTTACTGCAGCTTTTCATAGGAAGTGTAGAGAATAACATCCTCCCTCCTACTCTTACTCAGGGTCTCATAACACACATTCCAAAGCCAAACAAAGACTTACTTCTTATTGATAATTGGAGACCCATCTGTCTGCTCAATGATGACTATGAGATTATGGCTTTAGTACTTGCTAACAGAATGAAAGAGTTCTTGGACACAATTATCGATGAGACACAATCAGGCTTTATGAGAAACAGACACCTTTCTAAGAACATGAGACTGGTTTTAGATCTACTTGATTACTCTGATTTGGTATCTGACTATAGCTTCATTCTCTTCCTGGATTTTTAAAAGGCTTTTGATACAATTGAACATCAATTTATTTTCCACTCTTTGGAAAAATTTGGCATTTTTCTGTAAAGCTATCAAAACCTTGTACACGAATGGCAATAGCTCAATTAAAATGATTAAGACACCACCCCGAGATTTGACCTGTTATACAAGGAATCAGCACAGCTGATAAGGAGCTCATCATCAGCCAGCTAGCTGATGACACCACACTCTTCTTGAAGAATGCAAATCAAATCCGTCCAGCCCTTAGTGTTATTAGTGATTTCTCTGAGGCATCTGCTTTATGTCGAAATCTAAAAAAAATGTGAATTACTAGCAATTAAAGGATGCACTGCAAATGCTCTCTGTAACATTTCTGTTAAACAAGAAGTCACATGCCCAGGACTGTTAATATCCAAAGACCAAAAGTCAAGATGCTCGTCAAACTTGTCAAACAGTGTTGGGGAATTCTCAATGGTGCTTGGTGCCATACCCTCAGGGACTTTAATGTTATATAAAAACACTGACAGCTCAATATCTGCCTCAGTCACTCTCCCTGATCCAGCTGAGTCAGCAGTGGGAAAAATCTGCTTTTCACAGGAACTTGGTAACAGCAATAAGAGAATACGTAGTTTATTCCAAGAAGATATCATGTCTCTCCTGTTACACCCCGGCCTAGGCAACCGGCGTGCAACGCAGGAAAATAAAAATAAGGAAAAAACACACGAAAAAATCCCCACTAAGGCTCTCCACCAAAATCCCCAAAACGGAAGTGTCTCAAACGAAAGTATTGACAAAACCCATTTACAGCTATTTACAACAAACTATTTATTTACAACACGGGGGGAGATCGCGACCATGACATACCGAAACACAAGGCTTAAATACATAGAAGGAGCAATTATGGAATGGACCACAGGAGGGAAACACAGCTGGGGCAAATTAGACCTGACGAGACAAGGAAACGTAAAGTGAACACACTAAGATAACACAGACTTTCAAAGTAAAGCAGGAAATACATGACAGTCACGCAAAAAACAAAACACTGACAACACCGAAACGTAACACTCCCATATATAGAATATCTTACTGGAACCGACGTGTTCCAGATATCACCTGGAAGACAGTCTGGATGATCCCATAAATATCTAATTGTGAACAAGGTGAAGGAAATCTCATATAAAATTCTTCATAAATGTTACCCAGCCAGTCACTATATGGTAACATTTAAAAGAGACATAAATACTAATTGAACTTTCTGTGGGGATCATCCAGAAACTGTGGCACATCTCTTTTGGTTCCTCTACACAGAGATTCTGGAAGAATTTAGCAGTTTTGTTATTGTCCATATTTTAAGGGAGTTTTCTTTACGATGGAAAATGTTTTATTCTTTTTCTTTAAGTTCCCCAGGAAGAATGATAAATGTTTTTTTTATAAAAAATTTGTTAATACTTTTAGCTATTTTATATCCATAAATGTAAGTTTATTAATAAAACACCATATTTCTGCCTTTTTATAAGGATATGAATTGTACATACAATCAATTTCAGACTCAACCAACAAAAAGCCTCTCAGAACAATATTTATATATTGATTTTTTTCGCCTACTCATATCATAATTTTTTTACTCCTGGTTCTGTATGTTCATGTTCTGTTCTTTTGTAAACTTCATCTGTTTGTATGTTGTATACTCATTGTGTTTCAATAAAGTTCGATTTAAAAAGAGGTACGTTCTAAACGAAGCTTCAGACGTCACTGATCACGTGACTCTGGCCAAACAAATCAGGCCTCGTGTGTGTAAGTGTGTAAACCAATAGAATGCATCGTGGTGGTGGGGGGGGGGCATCACGGGCATTGGCAAGAAAAAAATAAAATAATCGGTCGTACCCATGCTTCCCCGACGTCATGCCAGCGCATATTGGGAAATTCGTAGGCACCGATCGGTTTTCTATCAGCCATTTGCTGGGAGTAAGGGCGCCCTCCGTTTGCGATTTAAAGTAGGCAGCACGGTGGCACGGTGGTTAGCACTGTTGCCGCACAGCAAGACGGTCCTGAGTTCAATTCCAACATCAGGCCGGGGTCTTTCTGTGTGGAGTTTGCATGTTCTCCCCATGTTTGCGTGGGTTCCCTCCGGGTACTCCGGCTTCCTCCCACCGTCCAAAGACATGCAGGTTGTGGGGATAGGTTAATTGGAAAATCCAAATTGTCACTAGGTGTGAATGTGCGAATGGTTGTCTGTCCCTTTGTGTTGGCCCTGCGACAGACTGGCGACCTGTCCAGGGTGTACCCTGCCTCTTGCCCTATGACAGCTGGGATAGGCTCCAGTGCCCCCCGCGACCCTGAAAAGGATAAGCGGCAGCAAATGGATGGATGGATGGATGGATGGATGATTTAAAGTCTCACACAACCCGTCAAAAGGGGCGGGGCCGGCTGCTTCCAAGTAGAGCACATTTCATTTATAATGATGTAAATCCAAGCCCATCATGGATTCACCATCTGAATCCTGGGTTGTGTGAAATCCCAGAAATCAACCTTAGACAAAGTGAATCTGTGAACTAAGGTGTAGGTCTGTTAGGATAATTGTGCTGATCCTCGGGTTGGGGGATTTGTGTTTGTACTGGAGCGCAAAATTCAAACCAATGGAAGATGGACAACAAAAGTTCAAAGCCATCAGGTGCTCAGGTTAGAAAAAAGAGAAAAGATGCAGGTAAGCAGACGTGTGATTGGATAATCGCAGCTGATCCTGAACCAATCAGACTAAACTCCAAACAATACATTATGTTACAGATTTTAATATTAATTAGTCATTGTTACTTGTTGATTTGTCCTTTTCTCATTGTGTGACGAATTATGACGACTGTTTGGTAGCTGTTATTGTCTCTCTCTCTCTCTTCATGTGTGTTTCTCTGGTGAAACAATAGTTTTGTGTTAATGTTAGGGCTGCACGATTTTGCATAAAATGAGAATCACGATTTTTTGGCTTAGAATTGAGATCATGATTCTCTCATAACAATAAATAAACATAAAACAACAAATGTCTCACGTTTTGTTGTTGCAGCAAAATGTTGTCCTGCTTGAAATTCCGTCTCCACCGTTGCTCGACGCTGCGTGTACAGAGCAGGTAGTGCAACAATAGAAAAATAGTTGCGGGACGGCACTGTGTAGCGTTTGTCTAGGGTGTTGATCGTTTTCCTAAATCCCTCGTTTTGCACAGTGTTGATGGGAGCCATATCTTTGGTCAGGTGATAAGTGATAGCCTCCGTAATGTCTTTGTGCCTGCGGGAGTTCGACGTGTATAGGGAAGTGCTGTATAAGGTTCCCGTTATTGATGTTTGGGTGGTTGACCGGGACGGATTTTCTCCTGTCACTTTCTCGTCATCCCTGACGTGCTCTCCGTTGTTTTTTCCCTGCTAATTTTAGCATCAAACGGCACAGCTTCTGTATCACATGGTATAAGGCTCCGCCCTTGGCATTTGTTGAGCAGGAAGAGTGAGCGCTTGTTTTCATACAGAGTACGTCCCGGATCAAAATGCGGTACATTTGATCCCTGTTGTCTTTGCTTGATGATTGGTTTGAGTCTTGACAATCCACATTGCTGGCGTTGCATCTTTCAATGCCAGCAATGGCAGGTATCAGTGCTCAAACCTTTTGTGTTTGTTTCCAACAAGTTGCCCACCTCGGGAAACAAAAATGTGTTCTTTTACTTGTCAGATGAACATATGAGACTCTTTGACTCTTCAGTGCAGTGTGGAGCCTAACAAAGATCTGTTTTGTGTCCCAGCTGATCAGCAGGAGGAGGAGAGTCTGACGGAGCAGCAGAGGAACATTTTCAGCTACTTGGACTCAGTAGTCCACTAAACCGGCTTCCTGAAACAGGGCCCAGGGCCCTATTTCAGGAAGCCGGTTTAGTGCAAACTCTGAGTAAGTATACCCTGAGTGAACGAAAACTCTGGGTTTTCGGTTTCACAAAGCGAGTTTAGATTAATCCTGAGTGAGTTACTATGACGACACACTCCGTGAAGCTAACCTGCCCCCTAGCAGGTTTACTTCAACTAACCCTGACGTTCTCCGCCTCTGTGTCGGAAACCTGACTGTAGGAAGTGTCAGACATGGCGTGCCCCTTCCTTGAAGAGCCAGTAGATGTTGAAGCCCAAATTCTCCGCAGAGCTCTCCGCCGGGAGAGAGTGATTAGAGCGCGTTTGGACATTTTATCATTTCCTGATGATTTTCTGTGTGAACGTTACCGTTTTACAGCACAATCTATAATTTATTTGAATAACATCCTCAGGCCTAATATTGCTCATAAGACACATCGTGGACATTCTCCCAGTTCTGTACATATTATTTGTATTGCACTTCGTTTTTTTGCAAACGGGAGCTTTCTGTATAATATTGGTGATGCTGAGCACGTTTCCAAGGCTACCGTCTGTCGGGCAGTCAGGAATGTTACAGTTGCACTGAAACGTCTCCTGTACTGGTTTGTGGTGTTCCCCGGTCACAGACCCACAAGATTTATCAAAGAGGGATTCCACAAAATTGCAGGTATCAGGATGAACAAAACTTAATTCATGATGTGGTGATACTTGAACTACTACTTAAATTTTACATTTATTTTCTCGGTTCCCAGGCGTGATTGGCTGTAGAGATGGCACTCACATTCCAATCATTGCTCCTTCAGTAAATGAAGGAGACTATGTGAACAGGAAGTCTTTCCACAGCATTAATGTACAGGTACATAGTTCCCTGTAGCATTTCAAACGAACAAATTATTCCATTATAGTAATGGATGCTAATTTGTGTTCTCTGCACTGTGAAGATCATATGTGATGCTGCCAACGTTATCACAAATGTGGAAGCCAAGTGGCCAGGCTCTGTGAGTGGTGGTGGTGGAGGACCCCCACCTGTTTTTCGGGCCTCCGCTTTTTTTCTGTTGGCTATAACGGGTCCCATTTGAGCATACAGAGTAAGCAAATATGTACTTGTAATGTGCTCAGATAGTTTCAATAAGTGCTTACAGAAAGAAAATTAATGTAGCCTCTAACTGCAATTGATTTACATCGGACAAACAGACCAAGCACTATGGCTCATAATACAATTACACCTCACCTGTTTGGACTATGTTTTTATATTTCATTTTTACTTGCTGCCAGGAACGTTTGGGGCCTGTTGGGTTGCACCTGCGCTCACATCACATCACAAAATAAAATGTATAAAATAAAAAATGAAATATAATAAAATAACGTGTTAAATGGGTGGAAATCCCTAGATCAATGTTTAAATTAACACTCACGCATTGACTCTGTCAGCTATGTTTTGCCATGCATGCTCCCTTTCTTTTGCAGCTGAGGCTGTGTTACTTTTTTTCTGCAAAATTTGCATGTTATCGGCATATGCTGCCATCAGAATTTCGGCCTCAAGCGCTGTAAAATACATTAACCGCGCCTTCTTTCCCTCCGTCTCCATGGTGACTCGCTTAATCTGTGCTCCACTAATCAGGGCTTTATGTATCCTCGTGCACGCACTTAACTTGGGGTTAAAGCAACTCCGCGTTGATTGAACTGCTTGTTATCAGCGTTTCTGAAACCGAATATTCCGAGTTGGACAGTTCGGGGTTACTCAACCCTGAGTATCGTTTTTCACTCTGAGTTTTCTAAACCGGCTTCCTGAAATAGGCAAGGCAAGGCAAATTTATTTGTATAGCACAATTCAACAACAAGGTGATTCAAATAGGGTACAGTTGTCCATTGTGGGTGTGTGTATGTTGAGTCCATAAGTTAACGTGGGTCAGATGTCAGGAGGCAGAGTTCAGGAGTCTGACAGCTGTGGGGAAGAAGCTGTTCCGGTACCTGGTGGTCTTAGTCCGGAGGCTCCTGTAGCGCCTCCCAGAGGGCAGGAGGGTGAAGAGTCCATGTGATGGGTGACTGGGGTCTTTGATGATTTTCCCAGCCCTTTTCAGTAGATGTCCTGTAGATGTCTTTTATGGCAGGAAGTGGTGCTCCGGCGATGCGCTGGGCAGTTTTCACGACCCTCTGCAACGCCTTCCGGTCCGAGGCAGAGCAGTTCCCGTACCAGACTGTTATACAGTTGGTCAGGATGCTCTCGATGGTGCAACGATAGAAGTTCACCAGGATGTCTGAGGACAGGTGGTTCTTCCTCAGAGTCCTCAAGAAGAAGAGGCGCTGGTGAGCCTTCTTGACCAGCTTGGAGCAGTTGGTCGACCAGGTGAGATCCTCGGAGATGTGGACTCCCAGGAACTTGAAGCTGCTCACACGCTCCACAGCCGTCCCCTTAATGTGGATGGGTGGATGTGGGTCAGCATTCCTCCTGTAGTCCACGATGAGCTCCTTGGTCTTCTCGGTGTTAAGCAGCAGGTTGTTTGTGTCGCACCACTCAGCCAGACGATCCACCTCCTCCCTGTAGGCGGCCTCATCGTTGTCACTGATGAGGCCAATCACCGTGGTGTCATCTGCAAACTTAATGATGGTGTTGGAACCATCAGCAGGTCTGCAGTCGTGGGTGAAGAGGGAGTAGAGGAAAGGGCTCATCACACAGCCTTGTGGTACACCGGTGTTCATTGTGATGGTAGATGAGCAGTGGTTATCCAGCCGGACATGTTGGGGGCGATTGGTCAGGAAGTCCAGTAACCATTTGCAGATGAGGGAACTGATGCCCAGGTCTGTCAGTTTCCTGATGAGTTGTGAGGGGTGGATTGTATTGAATGCTGAACTGAAGTCTATAAACAGCATTCTGGCGTAGGTGTTGTTGTTGTCCAGGTGTGAGAGGACAGAGTGCAGTGCGATGGAGACAGCATCCTCTGTGCTCCTGTTCTGGCGGAATGCGAATTGGTGGGGGTCCAGGGTGGGGGGGGAGACAGGATTTGAAGTGTGCTAGGACCAGCTGCTCTAAGCACTTAGTGATGATGGGGGTGAGTGCTACTGGGCGGTAGTCATTGAGGCAAGATGGGTTGGAGTTTTTGGGTATCGGGACGATGGAGGTGGATTTGAAGCAGGCCGGTACCACAGCGTGGGCCAAGGACAGGTTGAATATGTCTGTGAGCACTCCTGCAAGCTCCCCAGAACACGCTCCAGGGCTCTAGAGTGCGACCAATTTGGTCGCAAATGCAACCAAATTTTTCAGTGGTGCGACTAAAAAAAAATATTTGGTTGCACCTGTGCGACCAACTGTTCGGGTAGCAAAAAAAAAAAAAAAAAAAAAAAAAAAAAAAAAAATCTGCAACCTTCCCTGTGGTCAACAACAGACACACATTTTGCCCCTATCGTGGACTAAACCAATCAGAGATAGTCAGGGGCGGGACCTCTCTGATTGGCCGTGGTCCAGTTGAAAGTGCAGGTGGAAGTGGGAGGTGAGTAGCTTGAATAAAGCGTTATCGATTCATTAAATCCTGAATCGACTTTTAAATATAACTGTGTTTTGCCAGAAACGCCAGATTCTCAGATTAAAGCTCACAAAACTAGTTCAACAACAACCAAACAGCAAATGAGAGCAGGTACACGGATTCCACACAAAGACGTAAACACAGCACAGACCCGACGTATCAGAATTAACTTTGTCTTTCTCGGCTTTCTCACCCGACGGCCCGTAGACGGACACGCTGTCGGAGCTTAGCGATCCTGATGCGTCCGGTCCGCGCTGTGTTTACGTCTTTGTGCGCTGATTCTGAGCTGCAGGTTTTGTCTCTCCAACCAAAATTCACCGAGCTGAATTTTGCTGTTTTGCTTCCACGACTATTAAAATCGCACTTCATGCACAGCTAGCTCTCTCTCTCTCTGTACTTCAAGAACAGTTTCCCGTCTCCAATCTCTGTTTTCTGTATTATTCATTCGCTTATTACCCACCAGTCTACCGTTGTTTACAGCGCTGCGGCTGCTGTCTTTTTCTTTTCTTTTTCTTTTTTTCACTTAAATGACCTCGGACAAGAAAGCCTGTTTTTTCTGTTGTTCAATACTGAAGAAATTTAAACTTTATATGCAGAACATTGTAGAATATTTTTAAGGTTATCTGCTATAAAAAGCCAGACCAGGAAAATCTCCTTCATGTTTTTCTGTGTTTTATTCTCAGTTACTTTCACACAAAGGCATCTGCTGTGATGCTCACAATTCTGATGAAGTCAGTACTGATAAATGATCAGAATTATAATATTTCTGACTGTCTGAGGCTAAGTTGAATCGAATCGGGACTTTGAAAACCGGAATCGAATGGATTATAGAAATCAGTGATGATACCCAGCCCTAGTGAGCAGCCTAGGCACGACAGAAGTGGATGTAGCTGTAATAGGAAAAGAACTATTGCTAACTTTTCTGTTAAGGCCTGATCCTTCTGAAATTCATAGCCAGTGCTCTGACACGGTGTCATCAATCTTTGAATGCTGAAAAAGCACAGTTTATCCAGAAAAACACATTATATTACATAAATTATTAGAAAATTTGTGTGCGCCTAACTTTTGTGCCGGTACGCCTAACTTTTTAAAGTAAGGCGTACTGGTATGACCGTGGCAAAAAGTTAGTCTAGAGCCCTGCGCTCTGAGAACACGCCCGGGGATGCCATCAGGACCCGCAGCCTTGTGGACATTGATCCTGTTCAGCACCGCTCCTACATCGGTGGGGGAGAGAGTCAGAGGTTGGTGGTCTGGCGTCATGTCTGCTTTGGTTGTGGTGTGGGTTCCCTCGCTCAAAACGAGCATAAAAGTTGTTGAGCTCGTTGAGGAAGGACACATCAGAGGATGCGGGGGAGGGTTTGGTGGTCCTGTAGTCTGTAATGGTCTGGAGTCCTTGCCACATGCGTCGGGGGTTGGAGTTGGAGAAGTGTTCTTCTACCTTCTTTTTGTAATGGTGTTTGGCTTTTTTGATGCCCTTCTTTAGATTAGCCCTGGCTGTGCTGTAGGCGTGTGCATCTCCTGACCTAAAGGCGGTGTTGCGGGCCTTCAGGAGGAGACGAACATCCCGGTTCATCCAAGGCTTCTGGTTGGGGTACATGGTGATCCGTTTCTGGGTGGTGACACTGTCTGTGGTTTCGGAGATGTAATCCAGTACAGATGAGGCGTACTGGTCCAGGTCTGTGTGGGTGAACATATTCCAGTCTGTGTTTTTAAATCTGTCCTGGAGCACTGCGTCTGTCCCCTTTGGCCACACTTTAATTGTCCTCACAGCAGGTTTCACACGTTGGATGAGTGGTGAATACCTAGGTGTGAGGAACAGGGAGAGATGGTCCGATTGTCCAATGTAGGGGAGGGGTGTGGCTTTGTAGGCTCCAGCCAGGTTGGAATACACATGGTCTAAAGTCTTGTCTCCTCTGGTGTGGCAGGAGACATGTTGGTGGAATCTGGGGAGGACTGTCTTTAAGTTGGTGTGGTTGAAGTCGCCAGCAACAATAAAAGCAGCCTCGGGGTGTTTATTCTGGTGTTTGTTAATGGCTGCAGAAAGTTCTTTCATGGCCAACCTAGCATTAGCGTCAGGGGGGATATACACGGCAGTGAGTATGATCGAAGTGAGTTCTCTGGGGAGATAATAAGGTCTGCATTTGACCATTAAAAACTCCGCATTAGGTGAGCAGTGACTCTCAGTAGTAGTGGAGTTCATGCACCAAGCATTGTTAATATAAATGCACAACTCCCTCTTCACCCACGACTGCAGACCTGCTGATGGTTCCAACACCATCATTAAGTTTGCAGATGACACCACGGTGATTGGCCTCATCAGTGACAACGATGAGGCCGCCTACAGGGAGGAGGTGGATCGTCTGGCTGAGTGGTGCGACACAAACAACCTGCTGCTTAACACCGAGAAGACCAAGGAGCTCATCGTGGACTACAGGAGGAATGCTGACCCACATCCACCCATCCACATTAAGGGGACGGCTGTGGAGCGTGTGAGCAGCTTCAAGTTCCTGGGAGTCCACATCTCCGAGGATCTCACCTGGACGACCAACTGCTCCAAGCTGGTCAAGAAGGCTCACCAGCGCCTCTTCTTCTAGAGGACCCTGAGGAAGAACCACCTGTCCTCAGACATCCTGGTGAACTTCTATCGTTGCACCATCGAGAGCATCCTGACCAACTGTATAACAGTCTGGTACGGGAACTGCTCTGCCTCGGACCGGAAGGCGTTGCAGAGGGTCGTGAAAACTGCCCAGCGCATCGCCGGAGCACCACTTCCTGCCATAAAAGACATCTACAGGAAGCGGTGTCTGAAAAGGGCTGGGAAAATCATCAAAGACCCCAGTCACCCATCACATGGACTCTTCACCCTCCTGCCCTCTGGGAGGCGCCACAGGAGCCTCCGGACTAAGACCACCAGGTACCGGAACAGCTTCTTCCCCACAGCTGTCAGACTCCTGAACTCTGCCTCCTGACATCTGACCCACGTTAAACTCATGGACTGAACATACACACACCCACAATGGACAACTGTACCCTCAAACACACAATAATAACATGGACTGAACCACCACTCACAACCACTAGCACTTTATATAGCCTCTGTAGAAACTATCTACACCCTCACTTATCTTAACTGCACTACTGTATAGCTCTGTGTAAATAATCATTCTGTACATTCAATAATCTTTAATCCTACAACTGTTTACAACTTGCATAGTTCCCATTTCTGTATAGCTGTATATCTCAGATTTCTGTAAAGTTATTTATTTCATATTCTGTATAGTTTTTCATATTTATATCCTGTTCATAGCCTGTACATAGCTTGTACTCACTACAGCCTTTACATACTTAGTTATAGAATATTCACAACATACTTCATACCGTGTACATTATAACATACCATAATAGACCCATTTCTGTAGTATACTTACATATCTATACTATTGCTAATATATATTGTAATATATCTATATCACTAAAGCACTTCTGGATGGATGCAAACTGCATTTCGTTGCCCTGTACCTGTGCATGTGCAATGACAATAAAGTTGAATTCTATTCTAATTCAAACCTCCACCTCTGGTCTTGGCGGAGTCATCTGCTAGCCTGTCGGCTCGGTGTGTGTGGCGTCCTGCTAACGCGATAGCATTGTCCGGGCAGCTGTTGTTCAACCATGTTTCGGTGAAAAACATGACATTTGAGTCCATAATCCGTCTGTTGTTAGTGATGGAGAGCCGTATCTCATCCATTTTGTTTGCCAGAGAACGGACATTGGCGAGGAAAATACTGGGTAAAGGCAGCTGGTGTGGTGTTAGCTTTAGCTTAGCCCGTAGCCCTCCGCGCCTACCTCGCCTTTGTTTACGATCTCGGCGCCGTCTGCGTGCACTTCCGCCCGGCCGGGGAGAGTGGGCAGCCTCCGGTGTTCTGGAGATCTCTGGGATGAGTCGGAGATCGGCGATAAAACTGTTGAAGTTGTGAGTCCAGATGTCCAGAAGCTCTTGTCTGCTGTAGGTCAGCAACGCACAGCAATTCTGGACGAATAATCCGGTTAAAAGTAGATAAAAAACCGCTAAATAGCAGATTCTGGAGAGACACTGAGCCTCGCGTTGTTCACGCGCCGTCATCTTGTGTGTCTTGTTCAGTGGTGGTCGTCTTTCAGCCTTTCTTACCTTGGCCATGTCTCTGAGTATTGCACACCTTGTGCTTTTGGGCACTCCAGTGATGTTGCAGCTCTGAAATATGGCCAAACTGGTGGCAAGTGGCATCTTGGCAGCTGCACGCTTGACTTTTCTCAGTTCATGGGCAGTTATTTTGCGCCTTGGTTTTTCCACACGCTTCTTGCGACCCTGTTGACTATTTTGAATGAAACGCTTGATTGTTCGATGATCACGCTTCAGAAGCTTTGCAATTTTGAGACTGCTGCATCCCTCTGCAAGATATCTCACTATTTTTGACTTTTCTGAGCCTGTCAAGTCCTTCTTTTGACCCGTTGCCTAATAATTCTGCACACCTGATATAGGGTGTTGATGTCATTAGACCACACCCCTTCTCATTACAGAGATGCACATCACCTAATATGCTTAATTGGTAGTAGGCTTTCGAGCCTATACAGCTTGGAGTAAGACAACATGCATGAAGAGGATGATGTGGACAAAATACTCATTTGCCTAATAATTCTGCACTCCCTGTATACATTTGAACATTTGCCATAACGATGTAGCTGACGATATAATTGACACGAGACAAGCAGCTGTTGTTTATGTGCATTAAAGTTATATAAAAATGTAACAGTGCAAATGCAAATTCCTCGCTGACAGTTTAACCAAAAGGCGTTTCCAGTGGAAACTGGCCGACACATCCTGAGCATAACCATGTATAATATCCACTAAACTTCAGAAGAGGTTATACAGTCGTGGCCAAAAGGTTTGAGAATTGCATAAATATTGGAACCTGGAGAAGTTGCTGCTTAAGTTTTTATAATAGCATTTTGCCTGC
This sequence comes from Rhamphochromis sp. 'chilingali', assembly GCF_963969265.1. NCBI lineage: Eukaryota > Metazoa > Chordata > Actinopteri > Cichliformes > Cichlidae > Rhamphochromis > Rhamphochromis sp. 'chilingali'. The sequence continues at coordinate 5,992,442 of NC_137929.1, forward strand.
ACTCCAGAATGTTATGAGGAGTGATCAGATGAACTGCATCGTCCTTCTTTGCCATGAAAACGAACTTAATCCCCAAAAAGCCTTACCACTGCATTTCATTGCTGTCATCAAAGGACCTGCTGAGACCATTTCAGTGATCGTCTTCTTAACTCAGGTGAGAATGTTGGCGAGCACGAGGCTGGAGATCATCATGGCTGTATCCCGATTCAGGTTCTGCAGCTTTAAAGTCCTCAAGGGCCGCGTACTCAAAGACCGCTAAGGCCGAAGTGCGAGGCTCGTAGGCTCGTGAAATGGGACGTCTAGCCTCCGTCGCGCTGCCCAGGTTGCCTAGCAACCATGATACTAAACAGCTGGAAACGTTTCATACAGCTTTGTTTGACAGAAATGAAGGAGAACATATTTAGTTCATTTGTTTCTACATGAGCTCTGTGTGATTTGATGAGTATCTGAGGCTGAGACCACAGGACTGAAACATGATTGTTGGGCTTCATTTCTGTGCTGAACAGTTGTTTAAGATTAGCTGTAAATAACAATTAGCTGATGTTGTTCATGAGACTAAAGTCACCTCACTGTGGTAATGTAAATATAATATGGCCAATATTATACTTATTAATCACTTCACTCACAGACAAGTATCTGTGACAGTGTGTATACAGATGTATCATATATAAGAGACAAATATTGTTCATTTAATATGTTGGTACTAAATTTGGCTCAATGCTTACATATATGTGTAAAAAGCAAATGTAGGAGCTGTGATAACTGTGTCTGATAGAACGAAGAGTAGACTGATATATGAAATATTCCTTTATTGGGTGAGAAAATCAGACCATGTCATAACTGCTGTAAGTCACACATGGAAATCAAATGTGTGATAAGCTGCAGGATTCAAATACAAGTGTAACTTATAAACACATGTTCATACTTTTATTCCACAATCAGAGAGAGAGAAACAGAGAGAGAGTGCAGGACAGACAGACAGGTGACAGTCTCAGGTGTACACACTGCTACACAACAGCACCAGAGAAGCAGGATTTAGTGTTTGTGTTATTACGAGTGTAAACAAGAAGAGTTCCAGATGGTGCAGTGGACACATGTGTGACTGCTGTGATTAAAGCATCTTTCTTTCAGCTTAACGAGTGAACCGTCAGCTCGTTCAAACACACGTTAAAGTGCGTTTGGCTCGACACCACCGAACAGAGGCAGCAATATAACACAGCTAACATTAACAGTGCAGTGAATCCTGCTTGTGCCGTGATGTTCAGGACTGCAAACCGAGCAGCATCACTGACTTTCAGCTTGTTGTGTTTGTGGATATATGACTGACTTTAATTATCCACAAAATCATCACATTCTCTGTCAGATTAAGGTCGACTATTGAACGGCGTATATTTTAAAGGCTTTAAAAGCAAGTTAACGCTGAAAGTACAAACATCACTAATGTCACATAACTCTGCCGACAAGGCATAGCTATGGCTATGAAATGCTCTTTGTGTATCACTTCTTCATTATGAAAGATGTCATTAATGCACTAGTAATGTCTCATCTGGAGTATTGTTCAATCATTTGGTCAGCAGCTAATAAGACAGATCTTAACAGACTTCAGTTAGTCCAGAATAAGGCGTCCAGATTAGTGTGAAGATGTTCATACTATACTAATATTGATAAAATGCATAATAACCTTTCTTGGCTTCCTGTACAGGCTAAAATATTCTATGGCTTACTTGTAGTTCTAAAGAAAGCAATTCTGTTAAACACACCACATTTATTCTGCTCAGCTGCAGTATCCAGATGAAATACATCATCATATTACACAGTTTTCAACAAGCTGCAATTTAGTAAATGCTCGAGTTAAAAGTAACATTTTGTAAAACTGTTACATTTAGAGCAACTTTTAAGTGGAATAAGTTGCCTTAAAAAATTAAAGAATTATTCAAAACTTCAATGAACACTTAAAAGCCGATTTACAGAGCTTTTAGTTGTTGTAAATATTGTAAGACATGATTTGTTTTTGAAATTTGTGTAATGTGCCTCAATGTTATTGATATTATTATTATTATTATTATTATTATTATTATTATTATTATTATTATTATTATTATTATTGATTGCTTATATTTGAACAATTGTGAAACCTCACTGTGGATGTAAGAGTGAAATTATGTGGATATCTTGAATCCACTTTATTGTGTAATATTTTATGTGAGTATTTGACGGAAGACGAGCAACATCTGTTGTGGAAGCTAACGGGGTTCCTTTAGAATAAACAAACATAGGATTTATTATCACTGAATAATTCTGTATAAATCTATACAAATTATAGAAATATGTAATAGGAAACAACAAAATAATCTAAATTATAAAATTGTGTGTGTGTGTGTGTGTGTGTGTGTGTGTGTGTGTGTGTGTGTGTGTGTGTGTGTGTGTGTGTGTGTGTGTGTGCATGATTTTAGTGTTTGAACAGTCATGAATTATCTTTAACAGCAGGTTGGATGTAATGTGTTAGAACTACCAGCAGGTGGGGATAAGAGACCTTTAAGGTGTTTGGTGCCACGCTCCACCTTCAGGTTTAAAACTAGTGTTAATGGAGTTTGAAGGTTGAGTTTGTTCCACGACTGCATTTCACTCACTGCCTCTGTTTGTATCTCTGTCACTGCAGGACCAACATGGAGCCAGAAGTCAGCGCTCTCAGGAGGCCGACAAACCTCACAGAAGAAAGGGAGAGAAAAAACACACATGTGACGAGTGTGGGAAGGGTTTTACTGTGAGGGCTTCACTAAAACAGCATCAGGTCATCCACACTGGAGAGAGACCGTTCAGCTGTGACTTGTGTGGAAAGTCTTTTTCCTTGAAGGGTTACCTAAAACAACACCAACTCATCCACAGTGGAGTTAAAGCGTACAGCTGTGATCAGTGTGGCAGAGCTTTTACTCAAAGTAGCCACTTACAGAGTCATCTAGTTACCCACTCTGGAATTAAGGCATACAGCTGTGACGAGTGTGGGATGGAGTTTACTCTGAAGGCTTCACTAAAACGGCATCAGGTCATCCACACTGGAGAGAGACCGTTCAGCTGTGACATGTGTGGAAAGTCTTTTTCCTTGAAGGGTTCCCTAAAAAAACACCAACTCATCCACAGTGGAGTTAAAGCGTACAGCTGTGATCAGTGTGGCAGAGCTTTTACTCACAGTAGCCACTTACAGAGTCATCTAGTTACCCACTCTGGAATTAAGCCATATAGCTGTGATCAGTGTGGCAGAGCTTTTACTCGCAGTAGCAGCTTACAGAAGCATCTAGTTACCCACTCTGGAATTAAGCCATACAGCTGTGACATCTGTGGAAAAACTTTCAGCCAGAGAGGGAGCCGAAATACACACCTACGTACACACATGGAAGGAAACTACAGCTGTGACCAGTGTGACAAGAGCTTCAGGAATCTCATATCATACTCTGCACACAAACGATACCATGTTACTAATAAACTGTTTCACTGTTACCAATGTGCCCAAACATTCACCTCATTGTCTGCTCTGTGCAAACATCAGCGCGATCACTCAGGGCTGAAATCACTCCCATCACTGGATCACAGTGAATCTGAAGACACAGAAAGATCCTCTGGTTTCTGTGTCAGACTCAAAAAGCTTGAGATCAGGCTCCACAGAGTTCAGATAGAATAATTTAAACTTGTGTTGAACTGAACTGGTTGCTGGGCTGAACTTCTACATAATACAGATCTACATGGGATCTTCTTTTCTGTTGTTTTACTGAGTCAGTTTTGTCCTTTTTTCTCTGTCCTGGTTTTGCTCGTCTGTAAATGATTGAAACTCAGTCAAATAGTTCATTGTTCTCCAGCAAAACGTTTTGGAAACTCATGTTTAACCTTTAAAACTCTGACATGTTTTAGCACACAAGGCTTCATCGGGGAGTTCACTCATGATTGGACCATGAGAACAAAGGTTTTTAGTTCTTTCAAAGAGAGTCTTGGAGATGTTTGATGTTTCTGTTTTTTTTACATAAAGGAATAAACTATTTTTCTTGCTTCATGTAGTGTGGAAGTTTTTAATGTTTCTTCATCTGTGATGTTCTTGAATGTGTTCACGTGAAGATGGTATAAATAAACTGTTGTCAGAGATTTACAGTTATCAAACAGTTAGGTGAATAAACAACACTGAGACACTTGGAGACGGTTAACGTGCTGCACGGGTGAGGGCTCAGAGAGGACTCACACCGAGCTGCAGTAGTCGTTTATTATTTATAGCAGGGTGAAACAAGCATAGCAGTTTCCTCTAATTTTGCATATATGTGTGTGTGTGTTGGGACTAACGCGTTATTAAGTAACGCGTTACAGTAACTACGTTATTATTGCGGTAACGAGCACGGTAACTAGTTATTATGCCAAAATCAGGAACGCGTTAGTCGTTACTGGGATTTATTACTGGGTAGGGCATTAACAGGGAGAGGTGGGCACAAAGAAATACTTTTCTTTCTTATTCTCATTTAAAATGTCTTGCTTTTAAAAAATAATTATCTGAATCTTACAACAAACGATTGATAGATTGATGCATATATACCATCAAAACAGTGTACATCACTGTCACAACAGCATTTGTTTTCATTCAAAGGCTTTATAATTTTTCCTATAATGGTGGGCCGGTCAGTCAAAATGTCCGGGCCAATTTTCTGTCCCAGTCCAGCCCTGTATGCAGCTCATCTGCAGTCTGGTGTTACCTACATCTTCCTATTCAGAAGGCAGAATTTCCGAGTTCTGAGTACAATCGAAAGCACCACGACTGCAGTTTTTGTGTTGGATGTAAAAGGCGCACATGACGCTGTGACGTAGGCTAGAATCATGGCAGCAGTGAATGACGGTCCAGGCGTGGGATTTCTCTCATGGAAATATGCACATTATCTTTTCCTTTCTATTGGTAGGTGGCACAGTGCACTTGTGGCAAGTAAGCAAGCTAGAAGACTGGCAAAGTTATGGAAGCAACACATTAACAAGAGAATTCTGAGTAAAACCAAAGTTACTTTCCCTAGTAACTAGTTACTTTGAAAGTAACGAGTAACTTGAAGTAACTGAGTTACTTTTGAGAGAAGTAACTAGTAATGTAACTAAGTTACTATTTTAAAGTAACTTACCCAACACTGTATGTGTGTGTGTGTGTGTGTCTAAGTTCGTATAAATGTCATAGGGTGAACTTCCTCTTTCTATAAACAGAGCGAGTAGTACATTTTGTTCTTTTCCTATTAAGAGTAAAATATGAACATATACTTCAATGCAACATAAAACTCATAAAAGCGTTTCTTCTTTAACATCCCCTCCTGATGTTAATGTTTTTCACTTAATCATACTTTATTATCAGCCAACAATCACTTGCTTATAACATTTTCAATTGTAGCATCATTCAGTATGTGTGTGTGTTTCTATACTAAATCTTCTTCATCTTCTAGTGGCAGTCCAACATAGGTAATTACTGTGGCCTATACCATTTTGTCAATCATGGATCTTATGCATGGTAGGATACATGTAGAAAACAAGCATAATAATAGAAGCAGAACTCCTATCAGTACGAGTCCTTTTATCACGAGGGTCTTCCAGCTGCCACTCAGCAGCCAGGTCAGCCAGTCCTCATTGTTCGTGACATAGTCTTGTTGCTGCGCATTACTCAGTTGTCGCAACTTGTCTAGGGCGGTGGTCATGGTCAAGGAGTGCACGTTGTCCGGGATATAGGTGCAACAAGTGGTGTTGAATAAGACACAGAGGCCCCCTCTCTCAGCGAGAATCATGTCCAGGGCGACCCTGTGTTGCATGACCACTATTCTGATCGCGTCGATTTCCTCATTCTGAGCCTTATTTATCTTTGTTGAGCTGTTCAGGAAAAGTCCAAATCGGTAGTCAAGAGTCTCAATTCTTAACGTGTTTTTTCCAGTTCCGACCCATGGGAACAGTGAGTGCAGGACCTTCTCTCCGGTGGTCCACAACTTGAACTCCGCTGGTACATCACTGCCCCCGATTGGGTCATGGGGTTGCACGTCATCAGTGTTCCTCTTGCGTCGTGGTTGGTTCTCATGGAATACTCTGAATGTGTGGTCTGACACTAAAATTGGGGCGCAGAGTCCGGTACAAGAAAAGCTCACAACTAAGACAAAACTGCTCCTGCAAGGAAAGCTCACTGTTATGCATGCAAGGTGATCAGCTCTAGGTGAGAAGACATTTAAATCTCACACTTGTTCTGCTGCATTTTTGAAGCTCAATTCCAGGAACAGATCGCAGGGTTCATTTTTATATACACTGCAACTGCCATGAGGACAGGGCCATTTTTTTGTTGTTTGTTTTTCCTTTTGCTCTGTGCAGCATTTTGGCAGCATTTTTAAATTTCTCTTTGTATTTTTTCTTTCTTTTACTAGTGAAGAGATGTAGCGTGAACAGTTATACAGTCTAAATATCCCATATGGGTCGTGTGAAATGGTGTTTTCAGTTTCATTCAGTTGAAGTAAAGAACGTTGAATATTTCTAAGTGTGCTGTTTTGAACCAACATGTCACAGTATGATCAGTGCTGTAATTTTTGACAGTCACTGTATCAATGTTATTTTTGCATCTCTTGAATAAAGGTTTTGACCTGCAAGTGCTAATTTCTTTAGTTATTGGGGTAAAATGGGTAATGTTAATAGGAAGGTGTTTTCCAATTCAGTAACCTAATTTAATGTTAATGGAAACTAACATTATCTCAAATTGTTTAGTTATAATTGTTGTTTAACTGAATCTTGATTTTTGATCTTGATTTGTTCTTTCCCAACATTTTTCAAAAGAAACAGTCTAATTTCTTTGCTGTGATTGATTCCAGAGAACACGGAAGAACTGACATTATTTAACTGTTGATTTATGTAGATTCAGTGGAGGAGTAATGTCAGTTTAATTCTTTACCTACTGTCAATGCAGTGAAATTAGACATTTTGTTTTGAAAGGTTACTGGTGGATGCCAGCAACCATCTTGGAAGAGAACAATATAATGTGTTATAAGGCCTCCATTTGAAAATTGTGTATTTGATACTATAATATAATAGCAAAATGTAATTTGAAGATAACATGTAGTATTTAAGTGACCAAGTAGTATTGGGTAAAAGTTATTGAATGGTGTTGGGATAAAGTGAGAAAATTGTGAAGGATTAAAATATTCCAAGAGCTCAAATAACTTCATCAAAACATGTTTAAGTCACATTTTATCAACACAAATTGCACAGGCTTATTGAACATGAATAAATTGTGTTAATTTAACTCAATTGTTTAAGTTGCTGCCAAAGCAAAACATCTGTGTGCAACAAATGTCCACCATTGAATTAAGTAAATCCAACAACATATTTTTTTCAGTGTAGTTTGGACTTTATGATTTCTGTAACTGGAAAATATTATTTTGTTTAAAGACAGAAGTGACCGCATAGTTGCAACATCAAAGGGAAATATTAATTAATTAGCATCAAGTATATTTGTTGCTTAAGCGTTTGCACTATAACTTAAGTAGGATTATAACTTTTAAGGAAGGAAAGATTTCAGATATTTAGTTCACTGTTTCAGTTATTTTATATGAAATGAAAACATTTACGTTGGTCAAATATGATGCTCTAAATCAAATAAAAGTTTGAAAATAAATGATGTATTTTTAAATGCTGCAACAAATGTTCACAAAAAGTAACTATAATTAAAACCAGTTAAACAAAATCAAATGTTTGAATCATGCTTAACCAAATGCCAGGCTGGAGAGCTGAACCTAAAGTATACGTAGAAAGATTTCAACATCTGAGCAGTTTTTAATGTTTTTATCACATATAAATGTCACAGCAGTGGGTCCTGGCCCAATGCTTTGTGTTTTTGGTTTTCTTTGACTCTTGTTTTTCTTGGTTTTTGTTCTTCTTATTTATCAGGCTCTCAGTAATCTTAGTTCTCCCTCCCTCAGTGTTCATTTCAGCCTGTGTTTAGTTTCTGTTCCCGTGTCCCACGTTTCATCGTTTCATGTCGAGTCAGCCCTTTCTCTCTGTTTCCTGTGTCTCCCCAGTCAGCCCCGCCTCCCTCGGGCACTCATGTGTGATACAGAGTAATAAACCTGACTACATTTGCTACACTCTCTTTATTACCTGTTACTTTAAAATTCATACACTAATTATGTCTGCCCATCTCTCTAATGTGAAGGTCAAAGGTCAACATCCCAGTGACATAAGAATAATCCCAAAGGGGCAAAGGCAGCGGTTAATTTAGCACATTTAGCATTAAGGGTACAGCAAGGATATACTTTTACTTATTGTGGCAGGGGTGTGGTCTCTGGCCTGCTGCAGTGGAGGCTGGTGGCGGGACGTTGGACGGCACAGGTGAGGGTGATGGAGCTCATGACTCTCCCCTTTATAGTGACGGAGGAGACTGGCGTGAGGGAAGCGTGTAGTGGAGGAAGCCGAGGAGAGAGCTGGTTTCTGGCTACAAACCAGAAAAGATTGCTCGTGGTCAAATAATGTGTCAATCACCTGTGAATCAAACTGTGTGTGGCTCAGTTCATGTCACAGTGTTGTTTAGTATATCTTCACTTGTCTCACTCTCCTTCTGTTCTGTCCATCAGGACGATCCTCAGCGCTTACACAGATCCTCCATCGATGTTTTGGATCCAATCAGTGATCAGTTCTACGAGGAGGCCTGGATGTTCACCAGCGCTCGCTACACCTCCAGGAGCGGACATTCCCGGACTCTCTCATCATTGCTCTTGGGGACTTTAACAAAGCCAATCTGAGCCATGAGCTTCCCAAATACAAGCAGTATATTAAATGCTGAGGACATTAGACCACTGTTACAGCACGATCAGCGGGGCCTATCGTGCGGTGCCCCGCGCTTCACTCGGACTTTCTGACCACGTCATGATCCATCTAATCCCCGCGTACAGACAGAGGCTGAAGCTCTCCAAACCTGTCGTGAGGACTGAAAAACTGTGGAGCAACGAGGCTGTGGAGGAGCTTCGCACGTGTTTGGAGTCTACAGACTGGGACACAATGAAGGCTGCTTCTAACAGCTTGGATGAGTTTACGGACACTTTCACCTCCTATATCCACTTCTGTGAGGACAGCATTGTGCCATCACGCACCAGGGTGAGTTATAACAATGACAAACCCTGGTTTACTCCTAAACTCAAAAAGCTGTGGCTGGAAAAGAGAAAGGCGTTCAGAAGCGGAGACAGGGACTGCTACAGAGAGGCCAAGTACAGGTTCACTAAAGAAGTGGACATTGCCAAACATCAGCACTCTGAGAAGATGCAGCAGCAGATCTCAGAGAATGACTCGGCCTCTGTGTGGAAAGGTTTTAGGAATATTACAAACTACAAGCCTAAAACCCCCCACTCCACTGATGACTTGCTCTTGGCCAACACCCTTAACGACTTCTACTGTCGTTTTGACGAGCCATCAGGCAGCCTTCACACCTCCAACGGCCCCAACAATAGAGGCACTTTGGACACTAATTCCCCCACCTCTCCCCCCTCCATAGAGCCATCACCACCTTCAAACTGTTCACCTACAACACCCCCCTCCTCACCCCACACAAAAGAGGATTTCACACCAACTCCTCCCACCACAACTCTTCATATTCATGAAGCAGATGTGAGGAAGCAGTTTAAGAGTCTGAATGCTCGAAAAGCTCCCGGCCCAGACGGCGTGTCTCCTGCCACCCTCAGACACTGTGCAAACGAGCTGGCCCCAGTGTTTTCTGGCATTTTCAACTCCTCACTGCAGGCATGTCATGTGCCTGCCTGCTTCAAGTCCTCTACCATAATCCCTGTCCCCAAGAAACCTAGGATCACTGGACTAAATGACTACAGACCCGTGGCTCTGACATCTGTGGTCATGAAGTCATTTGAGCGCCTAGTTCTCTCCCATCTCAAGACCCTCACGGCCCCCCTCCTGGACCCCCTGCAGTTTGCATACAGAGCCAACAGGTCTGTAGATGACGCCATCAACATGGCCCTACACTTCATCCTGCAGCATCTGGACTCCCCAGGAACCTACGCCAGGATCCTGTTTGTGGACTTCAGCTCTGCCTTCAACACCATCCTTCCAGACCATCTCCGAGGCAAGCTTTCCCAGATGAATGTGCCTGATCCCATCTGCCGGTGGATCACTGACTTCCTGACGGACAGGAAGCAGCACGTGAGGCTGGGAAAGAATGTCTCGGACTCTCGGACCATCAGCACCGGCTCCCCTCAGGGCCGTGTTCTTTCTCCTCTGCTCTTCTCCCTGTACACCAACTGCTGCACCTCCACCCACCAGTCTGTCAAGCTAATCAAGTTTGCAGATGACACCACCGTTATTGGGCTCATCTCGGACGGGGATGAGTCTGCCTACAGGAGGGAGGTTGAACGTCTGGTGTCCTGGTGCAGCCACAACAACCTGGTGCTGAATGCCCAGAAGACAGTGGAGATTATTGTGGACTTCAGGAAGCACACAGCCCCACTCCCCCCCATCATCCTGACTGACACCCCCATCACCTCTGTGGGCTCATTCCGCTTCCTGGGTACCACCATCACCCAGGACCTGAAGTGGGAGCCCACCATCACCTCCGTCATTAAGAAAGCCCAGCAGAGGATGTACTTCCTGAGGCAGCTGAAGAAATTCAACCTGCCAACACGGACGATGATGCAGTTCTACACTGCAATCATCGAGTCCATCCTCACCTCCTCCATCACCGTGTGGTACGCTGGAGCCACTATCAGGGACAAACAGAGACTGCAGCGTGTTGTGCGCTCTGCTGAGAAGGTGATTGGCTGCAGACTCCCATCTCTGCAGGACCTGTACACCTCCAGGACACTGCGGCGTGCAGCTCGGATCTCAGCTGACCCTTCTCACCCTGGATACAGTCTGTTTGACCTGCTCCCCTCAGGCAGGAGGCGCCGGTCCATTCGCACCAGAACCTCTCGCCATAAGAACAGTTTCTTCCCCTCTGCTGTTGGACACATGAACAATAAACGTACGACTGTTCCCACCCCTAACACATGACCCTACGCTGTGTTCACTGCATCATTCCATGTTTGGCACTGATCACCACCTGCACTCATGTATATATCTTTCTACATAGCAGTTTTAATTCTTATTCTTACTTTTATTTTTTCATGTCTATTTAAGCGCAATTTATGACAGTATGTTTGCACTGAAGCACCGCAGCAATTTCCTAATGTTGTAAACCTGCTCAACATTTGGCAATAAAACCCTTTCTGATTCTGATTCTGATTCTGATCTACCAGAAGGTGAGTGTACTCCTTTGTACTCAGATTAACATTTTACTTCTTAAAATACATTTTCATATATGAGCTTTCTATTATTTCATGGCCATTTAATCAATATTAAAATTACAAGCATATCAACAAAGGTGAAGCTGTTTTTTTCCACTTGCTGTCACACAGTCATGGAGGAATACAATAAATACATAATCAGTCATAGATCCTGAACAATGACATTAAAAGAAAGTCTGTGGCTCTAAAAACTAAACAGTATAAAGACATGCTCCAAGCTGCTGTTTCTCTCCTACTCCTCTAGGTTTTCCACTGTCGGCCATCCAGCGATGCTGGAGGGCTACCTGGCCAATGCTGGCCTACACAAAGAGGTCCCGGCTCGGAGGAGCTGAAGAAGATCCTTGCCTTCCTTGTCAGTTTCCTCTTCAGTTCCTATCCCAACAAAACCTTCTTGCACCTATTAGCTCCAAAGAGGCTATGGTGCCCGTGGAGGTCTGGACCTGAGGCCTGTGCTCATCACGTGGATAGAAAACACTCTGACACCATTCTGGAGGTCTGATGGGACTCTGACCAAAACACAGATGAAATAAAACTTGTGGCTGGAGCTTTTAAAATGACTTTTTCACCTCATAGATTAATGCTCATGATTGCATGTTAGCAAGACAGCATCTCCCCAAGGTGAAACTCTCAGGAGACATTTACTCTTAAACTGTAATCTGGTTGAGACTACTTGAGGAGATCTTAGTAGCGAGTATGTGGATTTAGTCTCTTCACCAACAGCAGACAGACCCATGCCAAGAAAGCAGACATGTTCTCAAAGAAAGCCGAGAGCAGAGATTGGAAAAAGCTAAAAAGAAAAAGCTGCAGCTTCAGACGACTATCTGCCTGTAAGGCTGAAAAAGTCCAGTTACGCTCTATTTTGGAAAAGCTCCCAGTTTTGGTAACCTGGACTTTTATTTCCCCTCTTCTGCTACAGATGTTGACTGTGACCTCAGAGGCCAACTGGACCACACAGCTGCAGCAGGAGTGAGGGAGAGGAGTCTTCATCCAGCTTCAAAGAAAACATCCAGGTAAAGTGACGTGGATCAGCGGATAAAGCCGTCTCCACTTTCAAAGGAGATCCTCTGAGAGAGAGACTCTCTGAGCCGTTTTAGCCTCAAATTATAGGACTTTATAGTACAGCAACACTTTTAAAGGACAAAAATAACATAAACTGTGACTGTAATACAATAGTGAAAATGTAATAGTGAAAAATAATGAATAATTCATGTATAACTTTTATTGTGTTTTGCATATTAATTATATTTAAATAGAGATGTTGACCCTGTCTCTACAGTAGCATCAGTGTAACATACATTATTGGTCCAAGCTGTCATAAATGGGGAGCCTGATCCTTTATTATGAAAACATGACGAGTATTTTTCTTGTCAGTTGGGAAGAAGTTGGTCTTTTTTTCCTTCTTTTTGCTCAGTTTGTCTTTTCTTTGATAATTGAAACTCTGATCAAACCTACTCATGTTCACAGCATGTAAAAGCAGCTGACAGTCCGTGGCATTGTTGTTTGTAGAGGTGCAGTGTAGTGGGAGCATAAATCAAAAGAAAACAGTAACATTTATGTAATAAAACATTTGAATGAAAATGAACAGGCCCTTTATGAACTTCAAAGGGATCTGAAAACAACACTTTTTAAAAGAGTATCTTGGGGTGTAGGTGGTCAAAATAGAAAACTGAGCTGAGACTCTAAGTTCAATCCATCCATTCGTTTTTACTTAGGAGGAAGAAATGTCAGGCTGGTGCAGGCTGGTTAGGTGCATCTTTACCTAAATGAGTTCACTTTGTGGCTGCCAGGTTGGGCAGAAGTACCTGTCCCCTGTTAGGCTTAGCAAGGTTCTCCAGGAGTTTCTCCATGGGTAGAGCTTCTAGCTCCTCCAGCACATCTGTGGCCGTGCAGGCTGCCACTTTCTTGGTTGCTCTTTTTACCCCACTGGTGGATGAGCTGCAATGGTCTCCATTTGTCCCATATGTGTTTACTACTTCTTCTTTTGCATATTAAACACATTATTCTGTTTCTATGTATTTGCTATGATTTGCTATTTGTTAAGTAACATTGCTTCACTCACTATGCCGGGTTTGTGTGTGGAAGCATTCAGTTGCTGGCAAATCAAACATTCTGCAAATGAAGCTGAATACTCAGTTACATGTTTCTTTACATTTTATTATGTTACAGATTAAGTCATTTGTTCTTACTTTGTTTGTCTTTTCAGTCTTCATGAGGGTCAGGTGTGGGGAAACGCCCGCCCGGCATTTCCTCATTTTAAAGTCCTGCTGATGTCACACATGACAGAGGCGTGGAGGAGGCCATTGCTCTGCACTGCATCATCCATCAGCAGGTCCTTTGCAGCAAATGCCTGAAGTTTGACAATGTGATGTCTATTGTTGTGAAATGCATCAACCAAATCAGATCCAGGGGCTTAAAGCACCGAAGGTTCTGTGCTTTTTTAGAGGAAATGGAGTCAGAATATGGGGATGTGCTCGACTTCACTGAGGTACGTTGGCTCAGCAGGGGAAATGTATTAAAGAGACTTTTTGAGTTGAGAGCAGAAGTGAAGCCTTCATGGAGAAGGATGGAGTTAGTGTTCCTGTGCTAACTGATCCCAAATGGCTCATGGACTCAGCTTTTCTTGTTGATATGACACATGAGCTTAATGTACTGAACAAGACGTTACAAGGCCAGGGGCAACTTGTCAGTGCTGCCTATGACAACGTGAGAGCATTCTCCACAAAACTGGCGCTCTGGAAAGCTCAGCTCTCTCAGACAAACCTTTGCCATTTCCCAGCATGCAAGGCACTCGTGGATGCAGGCACACCATTCAGTGCTGACGAGTATGTTGATGTCATTTTGAGGCTACAGGAGGAATTTGATCACAGATTTGCTGACTTCAAGACACACAGAGCCACCTTTCAAATGTTTGCGGACCCCTTCTCCTTTGATGTGCAAGATGCCCCTTCTGTGCTTCAAATGGAGCTCATTGAGCTGCAGTGCAACTCTGAACTCAAAGCAAAGTTCAGGGAGGTGAGTGGAAAAGCAGACAAGCTTGGACAATTTTTGAGAGGATTGAGCCCTAGTTTCCCTCGGCTTTCCCGAATGTTCAAGCGGACCATGTGCCTTTTTGGTAGCACATACTTGTGCCAAAAGCTCTTCTCCACTTTGAACTTCAATAAGTCCAAGTACAGGTCCAGACTTACGGATGATCATCTTCAAGACATACTGAGGGTCGCAACTGCCTCCTCCCTCAGGCCAAATCTGGCTCGGCTATGCGAGAGGAAACGCTGCCAGGTCTCTAGTAGAGAAAAGAAAAACACAAAGAAATGAGAAGGCTGCTACTAGATTTTAATTTCAACATTGAAAAAAAAAAAAACAATAACAGGATATAATCAGATTGGTTGTAGATATTTAGTAAAGGTGATCACAAGGGAATCCCACCGACTAAAAAGGTATCAGTGCTTGCTGTACATATCTGTGGGTGCAGCAGCAGGAGCTCAGGGACTGGGGATGCTCTGCTGCAGAATCAGTTGGTTCTATCAATACAGTATTAAATGTTAACAGGTTCGATATAATAATCGTAGAGTAGACAGTGGTCCCTCATTTATTGCAGGGGTTCTCAGAATAACTAGCCCCTGGTCACAGTTCTCACAATTGATTCTCAAAGTGCAAACCTTTGTAGATTGCAAAACGTAAAAGTATTATTATGCCGCGGTTTGTCTTCATCTGCCCGCCACTTTCGTGCGCCTTTTTCCCTCACGGTGCAGGTGTGTATTTCCGAATGAGGCTCATAGTTATGGGTGTTTTTGTGCTGTTTTTTCTATTGGACGCGATGGTTATCAAAACCAAACGTGATAAATTTGGCAAGCGCAGGAGATTTGTCAATCAGGCTGCAGAATGCAATGCTGTACTGTGCAATAAAAAATCAGCGAAAAAGCAAAGCAGTGACGGATGATCAGCGGGACCACTGTGTGCTGTTTATTAATAAACAATAAAATATATTCCTAAATGACAACATGCATAAAAGCAGAACGGTATTTGTACGTCAGTGGGAAAATAGCGGTGGCTTGCTAGCTTTTGTGCGGCTTCCCCGGGTCAGTGAAAACTTTCAAAAGAGAAATGAATGAACTTACCAGGTTGCCCGATCTCTTCACATATCTTCCTCCAAGCTCGGTCCTTTTTATTCCTGTCTCGGTACTGAAAGCAGCTGGTGTTGTACAGCTCCGAGTTGTTTGCTACCGCATTGATTAGCCTTCCCCTCCATTGAAGTATGAAAGGCTTTGGCTGGATCTGCCCCTTTGACCTAGGTAACAGCCACGTCACCAGGCTCCTGACTGGTTGTCGCGGCGCGATTTGACGCTGGAGTTCAGATTTTTCCAACTCGAGCGGTAGACGCGAAACGCGCGTATGCACAAAATGCAACACAAAAACTCACGCGCGTGGTTTTATTCGCGAGTCAAACGCGCCAGACGCGCTACACTGACGCGCATTTCACGCGTTTTGGCGTTTTCGCGACGCAAATCTGCTTCCGAATTTTCGCGGGACCCGCAATCGCGCGTCATCGCGCCTTTCCATTGACTTTACATGTAAACCTGACGCTCTATTCGCGTCCATCGCGTTCGGTGTGAACACACCGTAAAACCAAGTAAAATAAATATGCTGCATATGTGTATAGTGCGTTCATGTGTGTGTGTGCGCTGCGTGGTAACGTAGGCGCGTGCATGTGTGCCCCGGTCACAGCTCCTTTCAGCATGGCCGGAGGTAAGTCACTGCCACTTTGCTCGCAGCTAATTAAAGTTTGTTCAGATCCCAAGCTGCAATGTGAATACAGCCAAACCGCCGCGTTTTTGTTTGTCATTAAGAGACTCATTCGGGATAAGTTTTGTGGAGGGCAGAGTTCACTAATATACGCTTATGAGTTTTAGCCGAGAACGCAGCTAAAATGCTAGCATGCTAAGTTAGCCTGATTGCTAGCGGCTACTCGCGGCAGTCTTTTTTTAACAGCATGCACTCTTTTTTCCTTCGTCAGGAGAGGTGTACTGGCAGTCGCGTGACACACACAGATCAGACACATATTTCTGTGTTGCAGGTATGGAGATGTTCTTCTGTTTTGGAGATGCAGTCTTTCATTCATTGTTTTTATAAGTACAGTGTTGTACTGCCTGTTAGATGGCGGTTATTAATATAATTGTACTGAAGTATAATGTTTGAACTATAAGTACCAGAATATTGGGTCCTGGTTATTGAATTGTATTTATCTGACTGTTTATTTGTTTTTGAATTATTTTGTTTATTGTTCTTATAAGTTGTTTTTGATGTTTTTTCAGTGACATATTATTTATTTTGTGCTTTTTGTTTTTGAGAGCTTAAGTTAATGTTTTAAAACAATTTGTTGTATTTGATTCATTATATTATTGTAGTGTTAATGAAGCTGCAGACACAGCTCCTTTCAGCATGGCCGGAGGAGAGGTGTACTGGCAGTCGCGTGACACACACAGATCAGACACATGTTTCTGTGTTGCAGATGTGCAGTAAAGAGCCAAAGACCCAGTACTGTCTCCTGCCTCTTACTTTCACGCCAGAACACAACGCAAGAACAGCAGGCGTAACACATGAACGGGTTACACATACTGAGGTGAGTTGTTGAGGATATGTCGAGCTGTTGATAAGCACGGCTGTTTTTGTGCTCTTATATACTGTTAGCCTGTTTTGCTGGCGTTAGTGAAGCTGTTTCCAACTGGATGTAACATTGTTGAACTCTGATGATTAATGAATAAACTCTCGATGTGACGACGTGAGCATGTACTTGTAACCCTGTGTTCATTTAGTCGTTTGATACCGTTTAATATCCAGCACATCTATTGGGTGTTTTATAACATGCCCTGGAATCATTTTAAGTTTTACAATGCCGGTGATTTACGACTCTTTCGCGACAGTCAACTGTGGCGTAAACTCTGGCGGGTCTCAGAGCTAGCTTATGTGAGCCAGCAGTGACATCTATACATGCAGTAGCCTTAAAATACTGATTATTTATTCTCCTGCTAGGTAAGAATTTGTGTTTTATACGTTTATTGTCACATTGTGCGCCATGTTATTGTTTCGGTGAAATGAATTTCTACAATGGCGGACTTAGACAAAATAGTGTTACTGTTAATTTGACTCTCTGCAGTGTTTAAATGCTTACACATACACACACACACAGTTACTGTCCCTCCACACGTATCAGTTCTGCTTCTATGCCCCATCTTTGTTTACTCTTTCCCACCCAACAAGTGCATAAATAAGATGTTAAAAACGTCATCATCATATCAAACATGATCGATTTGGGGGGAGTTTGTTTGGCACATGCTGACTGCATCCTAACCAGAAGAGGAGGCGAGAGCAGAGAACGAGAGTGCAGCAGTTTGGTGAAAGGAACAGGTGAAGAAGAGGTGAGCATCCAAGAGACGAGCAAGAGGACGGTTTCAAAGCAGACATTATGGCACAATAAAAGCTGTAGGAGCAGAGATTCATTCATATCTTTACTATTTTTCTTTAGCTTCTACTCCCGCTGCTTACAATAAATCCAAGATAAAGAACAAACAAGAACAACTCACATGGCATTGATTGTTTAGTTCAGTGTCACTCTGTGATTGTTTGACATTTCATATAAATGTGACTCTAAACTATAGCCAATAATATTAAAAAGCTGCTGTTACTGAGTGAAACTTGAAGGATTATGATAAACTTCAGTTCTTACTGAATCTGTAACATTGCTTTTTTTTAAATTGTTAAATGACTTTTGTGTCACTGCACAGTGAAAAGCTCACCTGATGTAGTGGTGAGGCCATGTTCACCACTAGATGGAGACAACCTGGCACAGCTATTTTCTATACACTAAATTTCACCCTGAAAAGCCTTGGTGGGAATTGTTGTTTCATAGAAAGTAAAGGAAAACATGTCTTGAGGTCTTTTTCCAGTGTTTTCAAAATTGTTTTTCACATACACATCAAAACTTCACACAGACAAACACACACAAAACAACAAAATATGTCAAATTAGGGAGGGCAGAGAGCGCAGCCTTTACATTGTGTTATTGTAGAGTGACAGGAACTGCCTATGAGCTTCTAATCAAGCAGAAGTGTTGACGGAAAATCTATCAAAGGAAATAATTGATGAAAATCAAAGAAGAGAAATATTTATATGATGTTCCATTTTCCTGAGAGCTGATTGGCTGTGATGACTCCAAGTACTACATGCTACTTTGTCCTGCTAGTTAAGCCTGCTGTCTGTTCTCAGGTCTCCTCCTGTTTCACTGCCATATATCCACCACCAGAGGGCTCCACTGACCTGCCTGCTGACATCAGAGCACACACCTGTGTCATGTGACCTGGCAGGAGTAGCAAAGCTGGACTCAGACCTGGCCCAGGCAAGTTCAAAGGCAGCTGTGGTAGAGAGAGGATATGGGCTCAAATTGTGGTCATAAATATTGTGTACTTGTAAATCAGGATTTGTGTGTGTGTATGGGATCAGAACGATGCCACCTTGAAATGAAACCGAAAAAAATATTGAAACTGAAAAAAAATATTGAAACTGAAAAAAATATTGAAACTGAAATAAATGTACAGCGCGGCTGCGGTCACGGACAAACTTGCATGTGTCTGTTCGGGAATGGCAGATGCTGAGAGGTCCAGCGTTTACATTACCGACTATTTCAAAGTGACAGCCTGAGGTGTTCTTCAGTAAATTGGACTACCAGACAGGAGGACCTGAGGCCCCACCGTATTATTTTCGGTAAGTTAAATGTGTGTGTAAGCTAATCCGTAACTTAGGTCCTTAGGTGAGCACTCGGCTGTCGGGGAAACTTGTTTTGTAAAGTTCGTTTAGCTAACCCGTGCAGGTGAATGAATTTACCCTGACTAAAGAAATCAAGAGAAACGCACCGGGCTGCTCAGTGACTAACCACGGTTACTGTGCTTTTATTATGAGTATTATACTGTAAGAGCAACAGGCTGGACTCTGCTTCTGCTCCTGTGCAGAGCTGCTTATTAATAAGAAGCTCGGTATACAGACAAGGATAACACAATACCCGGGCTAGAACGACAACTTCAGTTTGAGGCGCATGTCCTCCTGACATTTGGTGTTTGTGTTAACGATCCAATGGAAAAGCTTTGATGGGAGTGAGCTGTTCACTTGCACTATAGCACACAAAACGCTGCGCTGAGCACTGAGTGTTGCATCCGTGTACACACTGCATTGCTTCATATTTCACTCGTAAAGTAGGAAATGGGTGGAGCAGTTTATTAAAAGGGTAAACGTACATGGGTTTGATTGTACGGCCCAAACAGAGCTGGCACAGGTCTAACAAGCATGAAGGGACAAACTGAGTGTGACATAAGGAAATGCTTACATGTGTAATTATCTTGATTACTGGTGAAGGACTACGTCACATGTAATCAAACATGACTCATTACTTATAAAAACCCTTTAACTAAAAGTGTATCAGAAACTCTCCTCTACTGTTTACTCTGTTTATCACCCAACAGTGACCTCGACCCTCTTCAAGCTCCTCACTGGTCAGTTCGAGTCAGGACGGCTGAAAATCCTCAGTGTTTACTGGGTAAGTTAAACTGATCAGTGGGACACTCGGGGACAGAGACCATGATGCTTTGGGGCAGACCACAGAGGTTTTACTAGTCAGTACAGATTTCAAACACACCGCTACATACTACATGTTGTATTTTTCTGGTTGCTAATACACTTGGATCCATTACAAACATACACATTGTTGTGTGATGTGTGAAGACTTTTTATGGCTTTGTTTTTTGTCCAAACAGCACAGAGGAAACTATTTCTAAGCCAAGAGGCTAAAATTCATGCATCAAATGATGCGCAGCAGATAAGACGGATGTAATCAAGCTACCGATAGAAAGAACATAGTCAAGGATAAATAAAGTGTCTTTTTTCCTCATTGTTCTCTGTGTGGGCCTCCTACTTCCTCCCACAGTCCAAAGTCATGCAGTTAGTGGGGACAGGTTCATTGGGGCTCTAAATTTCCCACGGTGTGAATGTCTGTCTCTGTGTTTGCCCTGCGACAGACTGGCGACCTGTCCAGGGTGTGCCCCGCCTCTCATGACAGCCCCAAGCACTTTACATGTGATGTAAAGTGGACTTTTCTTTTGTTGCCACGTCCATGATTTAGAAAATGTTACACAGATGTTGTCCTGCTTCGCTGTGCTGAAGCGTGTGCTTCATGGAAAGTTTGAATAAGAAAATATCAGGTCAGTAACTGTTTGTGTTCCCTGTAGGTGAGGCTGTGACAGAGCTCTTTAAACTCTGCTGTAGGACTGAGTCTACAGAGGAGATTCCTGAAGAGGAGACGCTGAAGATGAGGGCAAAGGTCAGGTTTCTGGCTTTACTTGTTGAGTGACCATACTGCATTCTGGAAACGTGCGTAGCTTACTGGGAGATCTGGGCATCTGTGCTGACCCGGGCCTCAGCAATTGAACAGAAACTCTTGGATGTGTTTGTCGTCTGTAGAAAACAGTGATATCAGCTCTGCTTTGTCCAAGCTGACCGAGTCAGCAGCAACTGTGCCCATTTCCAAACTGTCTGTCTCCAACATGGTGCACAGTGCCCGGAAGCACATTCGCCGCCATCGACGCATCGATGAGTCGCCCCTTAACACCGAGATACTCAATTCTGTCCTTCTGGTAAGAGTTAATCATGTAACCTGTTTAAAAGGCATTAACTAGTCGGAGTTGACTGATACTTGACTGAGTTTTAATGGTTTCAGCTCATTTTATGAGGAAACTGATTCTGACAGAAGAGGTGTGGATCCCGTGTTAGGAGACGGTGAGCGTGATATTCAGAGCAGCAGAGACCTCGCAGCGTGTGGTAGTTTGACTCGTACTGATGTGGCTCCTCTGCTTCTTTTCACAAACAGTTTTTCCTTCCTGGTCACTGTTGAGCCCGTCACACTCAGCAGCTCGAGCTCGAGCTAAGACAGCCTTGAATCTTAAAACTACAGCCGTAATTGCATTTATGTCTTAGAGTGCTGGCCACAGATATTGATCCCATCTGACAGCAGCTCAGTAAAGCACAAGAGCGTCGTCTTAAACAGGATATCAGGCAGCGTTCTTATTTTTATTGTCTACTTCTGGTCACATCCTGCTTTTGCCACTGAGCGATCAGCATCCTGTGTTTTATCATGAAGTGCTGACTACGTGAGCTGCACTTGTTTAATTCTTCTAACATCTATAAAACAACAGAGTTTCTAAATGACAGACTTATTTATTTGTGTTTGTGTCTCTGTTTCCAGATGCTGCTGTGGAGAAGTCTGACTGTAAGAATAACACTCAGCTGTCCAACTCCAGTGGGACATCGGAGCAAGAGGAAACCTCTGATTATGTATGTTTGCCTCTTCACCACTCGCACACTCAAGGTTACACTCAGGTCAGGTCCAATATAAGTTTCAGAGTGAAGACGGGCTCAGTGCTGTCAGTACTTTGTCAGGATTTTTATTAGAATGTATTAAATTTGGTGTCCTGCTGTTTGATTTCATGCTGGTCTTTTCCCTCGTTGTAGAACCTTTTCCACCAGCTGAAGTCAGCCCCCAGTGACAGTCTGACCTACCGTCTGGCTCTGTGTGTGTGTCTGGTCAACTATTGCTACGGTGGGCTGTTGGACACCTCTGGCAGGAGTTTGTCCTTGAGTTGCGTTACCGGTGGGAAAATAACCATCTTATTTGTGGGTGGGTACCTCACAGGCTCGTGCTGCTTTGATTTTAAAGATGTCACACATATTAACATTTTCATTTTATAGCAGGTAAAATAAGTATTGAACACGTCAGCAGTTCTCTAAGCAAATATATTTCTAAAGGTGCTTTGATGTGAAATTATCACCAGATGTCGGTAACACGGGAACATTAAACACACAGACATTTATTTATTACTTTATACAAATGTTGGTGATGACAGTTCATGGCAGCTTCTGTATGGAGAAACCAGTCCCATCATTGCTCATGACTTTGACCCACTCACCACACAAACAGTCTATAAATCCCGAATGCTCCGTGGATCCTTCCCACAGATTCAGCTCAGGTGATTGGCTGGGCCGTTCCAGCAGCTTTACTTGATTCCTCTGAAACCAACAGTTTCCATCGGCTGTGTTTGTGATCATGGTCTTGCTGAAACATCCATCCTTGTTTCATCGTCATCATCCTGGTAGATGGCAGCAGATTTTAATCAACAATGTCTCCATTCATCCTTCCTGGAGTTAGATTTAATGGCTCAGTCCCTTTTGCAGCTTGTTATAAAGTTTTTATGCATAACTTTTCTAAGCAATCACACATTTTTTTGGGAACATCAAAATCATAATGCTCCCACCTCCAGACTTCAGTGTTGCTGTGGTGTTTTTGGGATGCAGCCACCCAAACACGGTGTGTTTACAGCATTCAGAGAGTTTTGCTCTTAACAAAGGCAGTCGCACTTTTCTCCTCTCCCTTAGCTTCCCTGCTTAGCCTCTTGTGTCCTTGTCTAGTCTCGTGTTTTTTGTATTACTTTTCCCTGGAACACTCTCTCACAGTCTGTTCTCTAAAACCTAAAAGAGGAATTATGGGTTGGATCAACTGCTCCCTGAATGCAATTGACACCCCTTTCTCAACGAGAAGTCTGGGCTCGGGTGAGCCTGAGTGCTGAAGATATCTACCTATTTGGAGCCATGATAACAGGGTTCTGGCTGATCGGAGCTGGCTTGGCCCTGACTTATCGAAGAATTAAGAAAGCGGAACCGGCTGTTCAAACCCCCACAAGGCTGCCCGCTGGGATTCAAAAGATGGGAAGAGGCGTGAGTTTCTCAAAATGGGCTCATTGAACGCAGCATGGATAAGATCTTGGAGAAGCTCACTGCGGTCGTTGTTAACTTGTTATTTTCTGTTATACTGCGAGAGTACTGTTGCCCGCGAAGGGTTGTTGTTGGTGTGGAGAAAAATGGCGTAACAAATAAAGCGCTTGGAGTGAGACTACGACGTCGTGTCTTTGAGTTCTCAGAATCGGCTCTCTGAGCACAAGAATGACAACATCACGGAGCGCAAGTTTGATAACATCATGGAGAAGCTCACGGCTCTCCAACGGGAGATTGAGAGACCAGTGTCGGAGTGTTAGAACAGCTTTGAAATTCATATGAGCTGTTCGCACTAAAGTAAAAACCTCCATCACTTATGCGGATACCCCTTCGGCCCCAGCCGTGGCCGAACCACAACTCCCTGATAACGACTGTGTTTAGACTGTTCTTCCCACTCCATGCAAGGCCACCTGGGTTGGCTGGAAGACTGTTTACTTAGCCTGGCAAGGAGGAGGACACTGTCTCAGCTGAACTCTGGACACGCACACGCTTACACAGACATATATATACACATGCAGATGTACACTCCTCCCCCTCCAAACGCCTTCGACGCTTATTCCCCTCCGATGCTGACGGTGGATCAAGGAGACCAGCGCACGCAGGCCCGGATGTACTGTCTACACTGGCTGTCTCTCACCCTTTACCCATCCCTGTTGCTTGTCATGTGTTTCTTTCGTGTATTAAGAGATTTTTCATGTGCAGAGGTGTTTTTTTTCTGTTCTCAAACTGATCTCCCTGTTGGAGCTCAGTCTGGGGGGAGTTATTTTTTTTCTCCTTATCTTTCCTCATGTGGTGCATTTTCCATTGTTATACCTCTCTGACCTGTCTTCCCCATGTGATGTTTGTGTCATGTATGTATGGTCAGAAGGGTAAGATGGCGCTGGCAAAGGTCGGCAGCCTTAACCCAATTTCCATCGGGGTCAGCCTTCAGGATCAATAAAGTTTTATTGAATTGAATTAAATGACCAAACTATATTAAAGTTAAAGCGTATTGTTGTACCTATGCATTACACTGGAGCAGAGCTTACATACATTCTTACCTGCTTACACTCATCATTCATTCGTCAAACTGAATAAAATAGCAATAAAATAGGGTGGCTGCAGCTCAGGCGGTAGAGCGGTTCGTCTACTGATCGGAAGGTTCAATTCCTGGCTTCCCCCAGGCTGCATGCCAAATATCCTTGGGCAAGATACTAACCCCAAATTGCTCTCCGATGCGTTCATCGGAGTGTGTGTGCGTGTGTGTGTGTGTGAGAGAGAATGTTACTTAGAAAGCACCTAGAAAAATGTGCTTGTGCGAATGGGTGAATGCACAAGTTGTGTAAAGCGCTTTGAGTGCTCAGAAGAGTAGAAAAGCGCTTTATAAGAACCAGTCCATTTACCATTTAACCAGAGGAGTATTGCACTGGTTGGATGGCAGCAGCCATGGAGGGAGGGTGTAATTGTCCCGTGTTATGCTGGTGTTTTGTATTAGATGTAAGCTTACATTTGGCAGCATTAGTGAACATTATACTGAATGTTACACAGGAGTGTCTCAGGTAGGAGGGAGGCTCACTCGCTCCATTCACTGAGCTTAGTGTTCAGTGATCGATGGTCCAGGGGAAAAGCTGTTTTCTTAGCCTGGCTGTCCTGTTTCTTGAACAGGTGCTGTCCAGGATGAGATGAGATTTGATTGGCTCTCCTGAGACAGCGAGTGCTGACCATGTCCTCCAGGGAAGGAAAGGGACAGGCACTATTCTTCTGTGCTGTCTTAATGACCCACTGAGCAGTTAGCATACCAAGCTGTTAGCAGTAGGTGGGGACACACTATGGTGCTGTGGTAAAAAAGCCACCAAGACTTTCTTCTCCAGATGGTTCCTCCTCCTCAGCATCCTGAGGTGGAGTCTTTGACTTTGGACCATGAGAGGTCCTCAGCTACGTGAGTCCCCAGGAACGAGGACACTCGCTGAACACAGTCTGCTTGATGTGGAGAGGAACGTGTTTCCCTCTGCTGAGGTCACATCTCCTTAGTTTTGATGGCGCCGAGCAGACGGTTGTGTTCATTGCAGCAGCCTGTCAGGTTTTTAACCTCCTGCCTGTTCGCCGTCTTCTCCACTGATGATTGTCGCATCATCAGCAAATGTAACGATGGTGTTAGAGGGGCAGGTAGGTGTGAACTCATGAGTGTACAGGAGAGCAGGCAAAGACGCCTGTGGATACTTTATGAATGCAGATGATAATATTCTGCCAGCGTTTCACAGACTTGTTCAGCAAACTTTAAACACACTTCACGCTTCTCTTTTTTCTGTGGCTCTTGCGCACATATAGTTTTCTTTGAAACAGTCGTACCTGCTGATTCCAGGCCTTTCTGTGGCTCTTCATAACTGGGCCTTGACTCTTCTGATAATTCTTTTCACTGGTCTGTGTGAAATCTTGTGGGAAGCACCTGGTCGTGGCCCGTTTATGGTGAAATAATATTCTTTCCACTTTACCAAAAGTGCGCTGAAACCTTCAGTAGTTCTACTGTGACCACTGCCACCAGCATGTTTTGCAAAAGTCTTGAGAGAGCTCGTTGTTTTTACCCGTCATGAGACGTTTCTTGTGTGAAACCTGAATAATGAGACCATCAGTTGGGACTGAACCAGCTGATATTTGATTTGATATTAATTGGCGAGGTCTGTGACGAGTTACATGACTCTTTGGTGGCAGCACTCCTGGGCTGGAGGTGCGAGTCCCACTGAGTCTGTGGATGTTGTTGGACTGTCCTGGTTTCCCACCTCGGGATAAGCAGACTACAGTAGCGGTTTCCCTTTCTAAGAAGTGGGACTAGGGGCTGTGCTTGAACTTGGGAATGATACTCCAAAGCCTCCCTGGAAGTCTGTGACTGGGTCAGTTCGTTAGTTGAACCTGAGGTTGAGGATATATTTTCAGCCCTGGAGCTCCTCTGTCAGATGGTGACGGCATACAAAGTATCTGGTACCACTGTCCTCTGTGTGCTGCTGTTGGTCCGTCAGCTGTGGAGAGAGTGAAGAATAAGTGATAATGAAAAGTTGTTGTTCTCGTTGAACTCTGTTATTGCTGCTTTATTCGTGGCCAACACTCAGCAGATATTGGCACCAGCCGATTTCAGTCGGGATCTCAAAGGACTTCGTGGAAGAGCAGAACCTATTTGCAGACATTTGTGGGACCTCGTTAGACTGTTGACTTGGACACAGACAGAAGACAGAAACACATTTTGAGACCAGAGGAGATGGATCTGTCAGAGCGGGGGCCCCCAGGCTGTGGAGTGCTTTGCCTCCATCATTATGTTGCCTTGATTGCATTTATTTTTATAAACAGCAGCTTGAGACTCATTTATTTAGCCTGGCTTTGAACTAGATTTGTGCTGTTTCATATTATTGTGAAGCACTCTGTGGTTCTTATCCTGTGCCATATAAATAAAGTCAAATGCTGGATGTCTGTACTTTGTCCAGCTTCAGCTGTCCAGCTGAGCCGACACTTTAGAATCGGGCTTTGGTCTTGTTGTCAGTCATGTTGGATCTCTGTCCCTCTCAAATAACAGACAAATGACCAAAATGTAAAAATCCAAGCACATAATACCAGGCACAAAAGCCCCTGCAGTGTTTGTGCCGTGCTCTAACTAAAACTTTGCTTGAAATTGTTTAAGCAGTATTTGTTTCTCTGTTAACACACTGGTGTTCACTCATATCCATCTCTGTGCTTCCTAATCTGCAGGCTGGCAGGTGGAGCTCCTGATCTTCGCTGTTGTCTTTTGCATCAGAAGTTCCAGGTAGCCACACAGTGCACAAAGTGCACAAAGTGCAAGGACTAATCGAACGATTTAAAAGACAAAAAACAACATCATGCACATTTGTAGACTTGCAACTTTAATTCCAGTGGTTTATCAAAAGTGTTGTGTTAACTTTGATAATTGGAACGATGTTTAGGTGATAAAGAGAAAAATGAATTCTGAGAGCTGATGCTCAGTGTGATACAGCATCTTCAAACTCCCAAACACCTGTTTATGTCGTGTTGTCTGTTGAACACAAGTAGCAGTGTTATGTTTCCATGTGTGAAAAGAGTTTTTGTTCCTGGACAGATGCTGAATTGTTGTATCGAGAGGAAGAAGGCCAGAAATGAATCTCACAAGGTACCCGAGGGGAAAGAACAGGAACACAGGGTCTCAGGTGCCTGCCAGAAGAGCCGCCAAGGACCAGAGTGTGCAACCAGTGCTTCCAGTTCAACAAGAGAGATGTCTCAAGGAAAATCCTGGGAGTCGTGGAGTGACAGCGAGGAGGAATTCTTCGAGTGCCTGAGTGACCAGGGCGAGCCTGAGGCGACACAAGCTGAGGGCAGAGCTGAGGGCAGGCTGCACCCCTACAACAACATGACTCTGCTCAACTCTGCAGAGCCTCTCTGTGTTCACAGGTCACCACACAGGTCAGAGTCACTGCCTCACTGTGCAAACACATCATATGCTGTTATTTATTCCAAATACAGCATGTTGAAAATAATAGTCGGGGTCACACGGGGTGGAGCCTATCCCATACCATAGGGCGAGAGGCGGGGTTCACCCTGGACAGGTCGCCAGTCGCAGGGCGAACACAGAGAGACAGCCAAACATTTAACCCAGGGGTGGGCAACTCCAGGCCTCGAGGGCCGGCGTCCTGCAGATCTCACCCTGTGTCAACACACCTGAATCAGATGGTTAGTTCAGCCTCTGGAGAACTTCCACGATAAGGATAAGCTTTATTTGTTGGTTGCCTGCAACTGAGATGACCTAATCGACCATACATACAATGTACAAACTTAACATTGGGGATACAGGTCAGGCTAACTAGCAACAAAGGATAGCCCTAACCCAAGACACGTTGAGGAGGTTATTTAGCCATTGAAATCAGCTGTGTTGGATCAAGGACGCATCTAAAACCTGCAGGACACCGGCCCTCGAGGCCTGGAGTTGGACACCTCTGATTTATGCTCTCATTCACACCTGTGGGCAGTTCAGAGTCAGAGTTAACCCAACCCCACTCGCTCCATGTTCAAAGACGTGCAGCTAATAATTAGAACTAAAAGAAAGCGGTTGTAACAGTACAGAGGCGACCTTTGTGTGACAAAACCATGAAAGCAGATCTCATATAAGTGGTTCACAGAAATGTCATTAAGCTCAGCTGAAGCTGACTGAGTCTGATATCTGTGCATCATGTTTCATTTTCAGGAACCTGCTCCAATGACAGAGGACCTGTTAGCAGAGCAGTCAGAGGTACTGACCAAACTGGGCACATCAGCTGAAGGTACCCACCTGCGTGCTCGGATGCAGAGTGCCTGTCTGCTATCTGACATGGAGTCCTTCAAAGTGAGTCGGACACACTCTGGGTCAGCTGTCTCCTAAGTTTCTTAGTGCTTCCTGTCTAACATCCACACTTAGACGGACACATCGGAGAGCAGCTTGGGGTTAGTATCTTGGCTAAGGATACTTGGCCTGCAGACTGGAGGAACCAGGGATTGAACCACGACCTTCTGATCAGTAGATGACCTGCTAATGAGCTACAGCCACCCGTTAGCCTTCAGCATTAGCCACATGTTGTGGAAGTTTTCCATTAAATAAAGCCTGCAGACGAGCGGCAGCTAACATTCTTTAATCAAAACAAAGAACAGACAACCAAGCTTGGTGGAGAGCCTGCATGATCGCGGGGCAGACGGTCAGCAGAGTCTCCCTGAGCCTAGCATGGCTCTCAGTTAAAAACCTTCTTCAGGAACAAAAGGCAGTGCACAGCTGTTTCACACCTTAAGGTCCACACTCCCTCGCTGCCTCCCAGAGTCCTCGAAGAGACAAAAGATTCTTCCTGTGGAGTTCTGCTTCCCCCCAACTTCCTTACTAGACCCCCACCATCTGTCTAACTGCATGAGTGTGAGACATGCTAAAATCCAGTGGCACCAAGGCATCATACAATAACATAATATGAATAATACATAAATAAAATAAATTCTTATACACACATTAGCGTCAGTGTGCCCTCGAGTTGCTACATGTCTGCTAGTTTTACTGTTCAGGATGTTTTGTGTGTGTGTGTGAACTGCCTGCAGTGAACATAACTGTGCAGTCACACACACACACAGTAGTCACAGAGAGTACCGCTGTGGTAGGGTGACCATAAAGAGGACACTGGGCCCAGTCATGAAGAACTTTAATAATACTGTTAGCTTAAAGAAAACGACGTCTTCTCTGTGCAGTTAATGATGAATTAATAAAAAATGTCATGTAGGCTTTTACAAGTAAACTAGTGTGAAATAAGAGGACTGTTGATCAGCCTACGCTGTGGAAAGCTGTGACTCTGTCACTGACAGTGTGGCATGATGGATGCAGTCATGCTGGGAGAAGCTACGTGAGTGCAGAAACCTCTGATCACCAGACGATCACGTGGTCGTCAGTTTTCAAACAGCTCATTGCAGTTTTATAAATCATCTTCAGAGGTTATTTGAACCTTGTCTTTGCAGAGACCTGCAGACCTGAGGCAGTAATGCAGTGATAATGACCAGTGAAGGAAAAAATGTCCATCCCGGTTTTCCCTCCAAGGCACGAGCGATAAGCAGAGTTCTGTCCTTTCCTTCTAAGATTCCTAATTATTTAAAGTAACACTCAGGTATGCCATTCAGCGTGTTAGTACGAGCTCGGGAGCAGCTTGGGAGAACAAGAAAACAGAGACTGCTTTAGGTTGCCTTCCCAATCGACTCAAAGGTTTATTTAGTACATAACAGCTTATATAGAGGAAAAAAAGGTTCGTGTGTCAGCAAGTTCTCAGTTCAAACCGGTACAGACCAAATAAGGAAACGTCTTCCTGCCTTGTGAGCAAAGAAGTATCCTGTGTGTAGTTTATCAGTTCAGCTACAATTTATGATCATCCCAGCAAAATACACTCCTAGACATAGAATACAGAGTTCTTTCATTAGTGAATTCTGAAACAAACCACCTGGCCTTTAACGAGCCTTTTTCTAAGAGATAAAGAAAAAGGGAGGATGGGAGTAAGGAAGTGGTCTCGTCTCTGTGGTATTTTCGACCTTGGGGTACCAGCCTGTGAGTCTTACACATTAATTCTTGGGTCACAGAGAAAGAGAAAAACAACTATTAGATGGGCCTTATTGAGTAACAGTTTTCCTGTATAAAACAATATCCTGTAAATGCTAACCGTGGTATCAAAATATCACAACAGTTCTCTCCTTTTATCATGAAATGATAACATAGTATAAAGACAGAATGTAATAACATAATATAAAGACAAATCATAACTGTAACTGGTCCTTCGAGCAAGCTTAATATCAAAAATTCTGAGAGCGTATACATGGTATCACACAACAGACAATAATCATCAAAAACATGCTGCAACGGTTACAAAGGCTACAATTAGTTCCTTCCATCTTCCAAACGTGTCCTGTAGCCACTTATGTAGCCACTGACCGTGGCCTGTATTGGCAATTAGTTCTATCTTCAATGCTTCAAGTCTATTCATAGCTTGTGTGAATGAACCGTTAGGGGCGGTATTATTGGGAATGAAAGTACAGCATACATCAACGGTTACTAGACCACAGGTACCGGTCCAATTAACAGGTAGAGCTAATCTAAGGGTATTATTGCACATCCAATAAGCATGTGGGATTGGTCTGGTCAGGCGCGTGACCATGTGTGATTTAACTAACTCCCCCCAGTCAGTATCATTTAATACACCGTCTGGGGGAACAATGATCGAGTCTCTGCTCGAACTTGAACTGTGTGTGTGTTCTTCCAGATAGGATAAAACTTCAGCCATAGAGACAGCTAGCCATGTCTCATTACAGCGTGCACCTGGGGAGTCAGAGAAGAATGGATAGTTATCCTTTGTATAATCTATGTGTGTGTCTGGGCCAGTTAACTTTAGTCTGCGCAGACATATCATACTAGTATTAAAATGGAGAGGGATCTGTCCTAATGGCAGTGAGGGCTTTAACCTATTCTTAGGGCGTTTCATTGGGGCGCAGGTCCCTGCGGTGTCATTAGATAACTTCAATAATTCGCCTAATGGAGTCTCAGGATTAGTTGGTGTGTGTGTGTGTCTAAGTAGGCAGTCGAGAGGGCTCAGAGTCAACTGTAAAGTGTCTTTAAGGAGAGCATTATCTCCGCCGATTTCCTCTAGTCCCTCAGTGAGGGGGAAACCGGATATGGGGTATCCTACTATTACCTGTTCTGGATTAGCCTTTGAACAGACATAACAGTTACTGTTTCCTAAGTCACGAGCGGCTGTTCTGGCATTTTCATACCAGGAGTTGACTCCTGTTCTAGAGGGCGCATAAGATGGTTTATTAGTGGCGTCTATGTTGTCATTTACTGATTTTAGGGAACGTAATGAGTGCATTAAGTAGGTGTCTTGCAAAATAGAGCATGAGGTATAGTCAGCAAAATATGACCTGCAGAAATGTGAACATGGTTGCAGTTTACAATACAAAATAGCAAAGAGAAATCCTAAGGTTAATGCGATAGATATGATAAATAACCTAAATATATAAGAAAAACAGTTCTTCAGTCGTCTCCTGGCCTGGTCCCAGGTTCGAGAGACACAGAATAAGCGTCGTATGATGACAATGGGCATTTCATTTTCTCCATTATCAGGATGGAATGAGTCTGGCTTTATCAGGTTAGACATCATGTGGTACTTTTGGCTTTCTGTTCCTGCTGGATGTTTGAGTACCTTGTTGTTGTTCTTTCAGGCGTTGTGTGTTAATCAGTGATTGTGTGTGTGTATGTACATTGGATCCTGGCGCTGGCTCGCCGGAGATGTCGTCTACCCGTGTGTTTATTTGCTCTGGTTCCGGGCGTTGGCCCGCCGGAGATGTCATCTGCTTGATCCGACGCCTGAGATGGTCCGATTGGGCTGGTCTTAACCCTGCTGGCATGAATCCACTGAGGTTGTCCGTCTGTGAGGATGCTGGTTCTTCGTCACTGCCAGTACAGTCTGGGGCTGGAACACGCGCGGCCTCCCAGAGTGTCCTTGGTTTTAGTGGCTTCTCCAACACGCATCTCCTTGTCTCCACTGGTGGGTTGGATCTGTGGAGGGGAGAGGCTGGGAGAGACAAACTTTCTGATAGTTATTATTCAGTGTTTCTACCAAATTGTAGACATAGTCGGACAATGCAATATCTACATCACCTTCTAATAGCGGTGCCCCTCTGGAAGCTGACCATGGTGTTGGAAATGGTCTTCCCATGATTATTTCAAATGGAGATAATTTGGTTACTGCAGATGGAGTCATTCTAATCTCACAGAGGACTTGAGGAAGTAATTTGACCCAGGTCATTAAAGTTTTAGCACACTTTTGAATTACTTCTAATGTGAATGAAGATCCTCTATCACTGTTAATCTGGTGAGGTATTCCGAATCTGGGTATTATTTCATTGCTCAACTTTTGACAGACTACTTCTGCAGTTTCTTTTGAGGTTGGATAAGCTTCTACTCATTTACTAAATTGATCCACTATTACCAGTAAGTACTTGATGCTTCCTTGTGCTGGCATATGTGTGAAATCAATTTGTAATGTATGAAATGGAAAATCTGGTTGTGGTAAATGCTGATGTTTTGCTTTTGGTTTTCCTACATTAGTTCGTGCACATGTTAGACAGGTTGCTAATATGCTTTTTACTGCATGCAATGTTTTCTCAATTACAAATCTTGATTTTATTGCCCCTATTACCCCTCTTTGTCCGACATGACTCACACAGTGAAAATGTCGGGCAAGGACTGGCATCAGGGAATATGGGAGGGCAATCAAACCCTTAAGATTTTGTATAAGCCATCTCTGTCATCTAAGGTACAGTCATTATTCTCCCAATAGGTGTAATCACATGCAGAGGCTTGCTCTTGTATAAATTTTAAATCAACATTTGTTTCTAAATAGTCTGGGAGTGTAACAAGTGGCAGCTGTAGGGGCACAGATAATACTTCCTGCGGCGGTGGGAGCTGCAGCCTTGGCTGTCACGTCTGCTAAGGCATTACCTGTTGCTTCGTCTGTGTCAGCTGTACTGTGTCCTTTCGTTTTTACAACTGCAATGGCCGATGGTAGCTGTATAGCCTGAAAAAGTCTTTGAACAAAATCAGAATTTAGCAATTTATCTTCCATCAGCAGATCTAAATCCTCTTTGTCTCCACAATGTGCCAAAGTCATGCACAACGCCAAATGCATAGCGGCTGTCTGCGTAAATTGTCACATGCTTATCCAAATGTAGCTCACAGGCGCGTATTAAAGCCATGAGCTCTGCTTTTTGTGCTGAGTGAAATGGTAATGAGTGAGCCTCTAGTATGATGTCAGGCACTGTTACCACTGAATAGCCACAAAGAAATGAGTTGTCACTCGGCCTTGAACAGGACCCGTCCACATAAACCGTGGCTGAGTCTGGGATAGGTGTTTGCTCTAAATCTGGACGTGGTGCTGTGGATTCCTGTATACGTGTCATGCAGTCATGATCGTCAAGCCTGTCTGAGCCATCCTGTCGGTCAGAAGAGCACAGCATAGGATCAATAAATGTGCTGGCGAATCAGGTGTGCTGCTCGCTTTTATAGTGAGATTTGCATATGTTGTGTAGTTATGTTTGCTAGAATGGCCGTGACCTGGTGGTTGGTGTGTAGAATAGTGTCATGTGAGAGTGTGAGCTTCTCGCAGTCCCTTATCATGATAGAGCAAGCTGCTACTGCCCTCAGGCAGGCCGGCATTCCCTGAACAATTCAGGCAGCACCTTTGAGTGGCGGAGGTCAGCACTCCCTTTAATGCATTGAAAGAGGCAGTCATTTCTGTGGACCACAGTATTCGAGGAGGCTTGTCTTTTTTACAACAGTCACGCAGAATGTGGTCATGAAAAGAACAGTCTGGTATCCACTGTCTGCAATAGTTCACCATGCCCAGGAAGGACAACATTTCCTTCTGTGTAGTGGGCCGAGGGACGGAGGTCACAGCTTTGACCCTGTCTGCAGTCATGGAACGTTTTCCGTGAGACAGTGTGAATCCCAAATATTGAACAGAAGTCTGACAGTACTGCATTTTCTTTGCTGATGCTTTGTGGCCAGTCTTTTGGAGGTGCTGGAGAAGCATGTGTGTAGCAGTTTGACATAGTTTCTCACTTTCAGCACAGAGGAGGAGGTCATCCACATGTGGATCAGGGTGCAGCCCTGGAGGAGTGAAGCACCATTGAGAAAGCAGCAGAGCTGTCTATCATGCCTTGGGGCAAACGAGTCCAAGTGTACTGCTTATTTCTATGTGTGAATGCAAATAACGGCTGTGTGTCTTCATGCACAGGTACTGAGAAAAAGGAGCGGAGCATAAATCCACCACGGTAAAATGTGTATGCAATGCATGTCAATATGCTGTGAACATCTGAAACGAGAGGTGGCAGAGGAATGTTGACTGCATTAATTTGCCTTAAGTCTTGTATGAAACGCCATACGCCAGGTTTGTCAGGCTTTGGCACAGGATTGACAGGAGTGTGGGCTTTATTACTCCTGTAGTCAATAAATCTCCTATCATGACATCTAGGGCTGCGGCTTTTTCGGCAGAAATGGGATGTTGCTTGACATATACTGGCTTGTTGTGTTTTAATAGGTGTACGTGATAAAGTGTACAGTCAATAAATCCTATATCATTCTCACTTTTAGACCACAATGTCATATTCTGGTATTCAGCTGGCAACGTAAGTGCAGAAATAGTACAGTGGATAGGGTAGGTTAGATCTATGTGACGACATGGTGTAGTTATGTCATAAACTATGTCTGAGTTATGTGACAAAATCACTGTTTGACCTTCACTTGTGTGAGCAGTTATCATGTTGTTGAAAAGTGTGAGAGAAACAAAAGTGTGGCTCCCAGTCATGGGATTACCTGGTAGTGGCGTCTGTACACGTTTTTTTGGCACAGTGTGTGACATAGAGTACCGGACAAAAAGGATGTTGAGTTCATTCTCTGCTGAGGGTCCAGCTGACACAGAGGATGTTCCTTCTCCATCATGTCGGTACATAGGGCAGAGAAAACATAAGCTGTTATCAGTGTCAGCAAACATTTCACCCTTTATGTTAAATGAAATACACAAATTCATTTTTGCTCTGGGTGTCTGCGGCTGCTGGAAAACTGAGCCACAATAAAAACACATATCTCTACTTTTATCCTTCCGTCCTCTGAAACTTCCTTGCTGTGCTGGAGCGGGTAATCCTGCATACATTAGTTTCTCACTTTCCTCTGAGCCTTCTACATCAAAATTCAACTTTATCTTAACACTTTTAGCTTTCGTGGTAGTATCTGCACTGGCCTTCAGTTTTACTGACCTGTTTTCTGGCGATAATCGTTCGGGATAGGGCTCCGGAAATAAATTAGAATGCATTGAACTTACAGTCCGTAAGTTGTAAACAAAGTCAGTCACATAAGCACTTCCGCATGTTCTGGATACGTGATCATGGACGTCTTCACCGATTCGCGGACGTAGGTTACACGTAACCGGAAATGGGAGTTGTACTGAGCCGTTATTTGAGACTTTATTTTGTATTTTATTAATTTTTGGTTTTACAGGTACTTTAGATTTTTTATCGGACCTGTCTGTGGTCTTTGAATAATTCTGACCCATGTTCAGTGATTTCCAGAGGGGTTTACACGCTAGGAGGATTTAGGTTAGTATTTTCGCTGCGGCACAGCTGAGGTCACTTTAAATTTATTGCTAGCAATTTTTGTTTGGGTGAGCAACTCTCACTTAACGAGCAACTTCTCGCAAAACAACAGGCAACTCCCTGTGTCTTTCTGCTTTTAATTTACTGCTTTTAACCCTTGAGACCCGTGTTTTTTTTTTGTTTTTTTTTTTTAAAGAAAAATTAAACAATTAATTATTATTATTATTTTTTTTTTTTACGTATAAATGTGTTGTGTCTTTCCACTTGATTATAACTGATTTATTTATAACATTTTATATAAAAGAAAAACGAGAAGCACATTAATTCATAGTAATTTAACATAAAATTGTTTGATAGTGTTAATTTGGAAAGCCACAACTCTAGCGGGTCCACCAACACCACACAAGGGTTAATTTACTTTATTCGGGGACTGAGGAAGTCGTCAGTGTATCTCTCTGGATCACTAAGTGAAACTTCGTCAGCATATCCCGTTTTTTTTTATGGATCGATCACTGAGAGAGGTATAATACGGTCTTTATATAAATATGAAAGACGCATATTTACCTTCTGTCAGCCTATCCCACTTCTGACGCCAAATTGAAGGAAAAAAATGTCCATCCCGGTTTTCCCTCCAAGGCACGAGCGATAAGCAGAGTTCTGTCCTTTCCTTCTAAGATTCCTAATTATTTAAAGTAACACTCAGGTATGCCATTCAGCGTGTTAGTACGAGCTCGGGAGCAGCTTGGGAGAACAAGAAAACAGAGACTGCTTTAGGTTGCCTTCCCAATCGACTCAAAGGTTTATTTAGTACATAACAGCTTATATAGAGGAAAAAAAGGTTCGTGTGTCAGCAAGTTCTCAGTTCAAACCGGTACAGACCAAATAAGGAAACGTCTTCCTGCCTTGTGAGCAAAGAAGTATCCTGTGTGTAGTTTATCAGTTCAGCTACAATTTATGATCATCCCAGCAAAATACACTCCTAGACATAGAATACAGAGTTCTTTCATTAGTGAATTCTGAAACAAACCACCTGGCCTTTAACGAGCCTTTTTCTAAGAGATAAAGAAAAAGGGAGGATGGGAGTAAGGAAGTGGTCTCGTCTCTGTGGTATTTTCGACCTTGGGGTACCAGCCTGTGAGTCTTACACATTAATTCTTGGGTCACAGAGAAAGAGAAAAACAACTATTAGATGGGCCTTATTGAGTAACAGTTTTCCTGTATAAAACAATATCCTGTAAATGCTAACCGTGGTATCAAAATATCACAACAACCAGCACACAGTGTAAGTCATGCTGCAGCTGCCCTGAATCTACAGTGTTGGTTATTCCCACCATGTCTCTATGTTTCTGATCCAGTGTGGACGAGCTCTTTATTCAGTCTGAACTGGTTTTAATACTAAAATACAATTGATTTGTTATTCATAGATTTTCAGATTTACTCTTACACAAAAAAGTAAAACATTTGTTGCCAGATCACACGTATTTACTTCCAGTCCTGAACAGAAGGAAATCGTTTTGATGCCTAAATGACATTTTATGTTCAGTGACAGCCTGGTGTGCTTGGGTCCATGAATGCAGTGGTGTCGTGAGTGGGCCCTGTTCGAGTCGTCAGTGCCAGTATGAGGTGTCAGTGAATATATTTACACATTACTTCATTTAAAGGACGAGTTTGTGTCTCTGTCCACAGGCAGCCAACCCCGGCTGTGTCCTGGAGGATTTTGTGCCCTGGTATTCACCTCGGGATTACGTAGAAGAGGAAGTGGTCGATGAGAAGGGCAACACGATGGTGACGGGGACACTCAGTCCCAGGATGAAGATCCCAGGCAACATGTGGGTGGAGGCTTGGGAGACTGCCAGGGTCACACCTGCACGACGCCAAAAAAGACTTTTTGATGACACCAAGGAGGCCGAGAAGGTCTGAAGCAGGTCGTTCGTTTTGCCACATGCGTGTTTTTAAGCCAAACGTGTTTACTAAGTGGATCACAAAGTGTTTTCATGAATGTTTCTGCTGATTTTCAGGATCAGCTTCTGCCATGGGACCGTTTTGGCTCATGTATGTTGGAGAAGTCAGTTTAACACAGATCTGTGCTCACAGACATGTTGAAGCATTTTCACATGTTGATGAAAAAGGATCTGATGCTGTCACACACGATGTTTAACTGACACACAGCAGCTCTCTGTGGTGTGATGGTGTTAAATGAAGAACAACTTTAAACCAGCTTCTATTAATGATCCGGTCGGCTTTATGGGAAAGGGACAAACAGTAACTGGGGTTAGTTGTTTCCTCACCCAAAGAGGGTCCTGGATTTGGACCCGGGCAGGTCCCTGCCAAGCGTTTGCATGTTCTTCCTGCACATATGAAAGCAGAGCTCGGCGCTCCAGTTTGCACCATCACTGAAAATGTTGCCTGTCTTTTAAAGACATTGTTTATCCAAAAAGAGAAAGTTAAAAATAATGCAGCACGGTGGTTAGCGCTGTTGCAGCACAGCAAGAAGGTCCTGAGTTCAATTCCACCATCAGGCCGGGGTCTTTCTATGTGGAGTTTGCATGTTCTCCCCGTGTCTGCGTGGGTTTCTTCCGGGTACTCCGGCTTCCTCCCACCGTCCAAAGACATGCAGCTTGTGGGGATAGGTTAATTGGATAATCCAAATTGCCACTAGGTGTGAATGTGCGAGTGAATGTGAGTGTGAATGGTTGTCTGACCCTATGTGTTAGCCCTGCGACAGACTGGCGACCTGTCCAGGGTGTACCCCGCCTTTCGACAGCTGGGATAGGCTCCAGCGCCCCCCGCGACCCTGAAAAAGATAAGCGGAAGCCAGTGGATGGATGGATAAAAATAATGCTCACTGATAGTCTTATGACAGATTTAAAGATCTGGGTATGACTGGTCCCTCTGTGAATAACCATCATAGAGAAAGGTCACCGTTTATCTGGAGTCTTCTTCAGAGGCAGCCTGTTGGCTGTGCAAAAATATTCTGTTGATCTGAAAGAGCAAAAGGAAAACAGAAGCCAGGCAAACTAAACTTTTTGGGGGTTTGTCTTTAGGTTCTGCACTACATGGCGATGCAGAAACCTGCAGACCTGGCCCGTCACCTCCTGCCCTGTATACTTCATGCAACTATTCTGAAGTTGAAGGAAGAAGGTAAGTCCTCACCGTTTGGTTGAGAAACACGTTTATATGAAATAAAATCAGGGAAAATAACTCTGAGCCCACAGCAGGTAAATTACAGTCAGACCGAAATACAAAAAACTAAAGATATTAAAATAAGTACTAAGAAAATGAAATGCAACCCGAGCTGTTAATGGAGAAAAAAACCCAGAAGCTGCATGAATAAAAAAGTAGAAATCTTGGACGCTGCCAGCATAATGCACAGGCTTTTGACGGGGCTCGCACACAAACACAAAGCAGAGGATGAAGCATCACCAAATACCTTAATGATAAGGTGCATGGTAGCTGCTTTCCTCTGCAGGTGGATGAAGCCACTGATAGTGACAAAGGAATGACTTCTCTGCAGACAGGCTCCTGGCAGAGCCACTGCAGAGGAACTCTTTACAATCACTGACTGTGAAACGTGAGGACTGTGTGGGGACGTGCAGACGGGGGCGCGATGGCTGGGAAACGAGGAGGGCTGCAAGTGGACGCACTGTATGATACACGCTGGCGTCTAGACAGCTCAGTCCTGAGCTGAGTGATGTAATGACTGATTGCATCGACACAGTCATTACATCAAAATACAACCCCTTTTTTTCGGCACTGAAACGAAACAGGCTTTGCACACACAGCCGTTCTGTATCACAGCTGTGATGCAAAAAGATTTGGGCACCACTGGTATAGAGTGACTGGAACCCAGAACCTGGAAGTGTCCAGTGATGTGAGGGTAAAGGACGTCTCACTGTGTACTTTGGTGCACAGATGAGTTTGTGGTCGGTTCAGTGAATGCAGCCCATGAGCTGCAGAAAAAGCCCAAATCCTGAGCCCTCCAAGATTTGGGCTCAAGATGTGTTCTGCACTGCAGGCCCTTGGACTCCATCAGGGTTTGGGCCAGTTTTGAGCTCTTATAAGTATCAGAGATGGACACGTGATATTTTCAGGGCTGCGTAGGCATGATGGGTAGAACATGACCCTGGTGTTAAAATGCAGGTAAATGTGATTTAGTTTGTTTACTCTAACTAGCTACCCAACCCTCACTGTGAAAGGAGCCTGGAAAGTTTCCCCAACATGAATTTCTTTCAGTCAAGTTTTCTCCAGTAATGATCAGAAATCAGATAAAACCCACTCTTTCTTTTATTCTACACACAATAAATTGATAATTAATCCAGGATACAGAAAAGTCTAGATTTCGTCTTCAGACTGTCACATCTGGAGCAGGGCATAATTTGATTTGGTTTTTAGAAGAAGCTAAAGATCTTTCAGTCGTGTTGCTGTTGTTCCCTGACACCTGCAGTGCAACCATCAATTTAGCTAATGAGAGTTCACGTATAATTATAACAGGTCTTAGTTTCTGGATCGTCTCTAAGTTGACGGTATACTGCTAAGACCAGTTCTGAGTCTAGAGACAGCCAATGAGAGACACTAGTAAGGACATCACTGAGGAGAGTTTTCAGTACTTTGGAGAAACCTCAATCAGCTAACGTCCTGCTGTGATACTCAGACCTTTTCTCTAATTAAACCAGAAAGCTAGTTTTCATTTATTCTGTAATATCCCAGAATGTTTCAGCAGGTCAGAAAGGCTTTGGTGCCTATCCAGGTTGTATGCAAATTAATTCTGATTAAGTCTGGACTACAAAATACAAAACATAGCTTGGACACAACAATAATGTCCTCGTTTCACTTCTTTAAAAAATGTATTTTGATCTTATGACACTTACTAAAAGCTTTACTTCCAGAGGTTGACAGAGACGCTCCGTGCTGATAACACGTGAATGTGTGAAGGTTTGTATCATATCTATCTAATAGACTCCAGTTTGTGCATGTAAATGGAGAGTCCTCTTCACACACTGAGGTTAATTATGGAGTTCCACAGGGTTCAGTGCTAGGACCAATTCTGTTTACATTATACATGCTTCCCTTAGGCAGTATCATTAGAAGACATAGCATACATTTTCACTGCTATGCAGATGACACCCAGCTCTATCTGTCCATGAAGCCAGATAACACACACCAATGAGTTAAACTGCAGGAATGTCTTAAAGACACAAAGACCTGGATGGCCGCTAACTTTCTGCTTCTTAATTCAGATCAAACTGAGGTTATTGTACTCGGTTATTGCAGATGGCCCCGCCCCTCCCTGAGCCTGGCTCTGCTGAAGGCTTCTTCCTGTTTAAAGGGAGTTTTTCCTTGTGCCAAAGCACATGTGGGTATATTCCTGGACAAAAGGCCTAGTTTCTATTTGCAGATGTGTTCTGTGATCCTCTGAAATAGCTGGATTAATTAAC
Organism: Rhamphochromis sp. 'chilingali'; assembly: GCF_963969265.1. Taxonomy (NCBI): domain Eukaryota; kingdom Metazoa; phylum Chordata; class Actinopteri; order Cichliformes; family Cichlidae; genus Rhamphochromis; species Rhamphochromis sp. 'chilingali'. Next base: position 6,033,705 of record NC_137929.1, read on the forward strand.
TCCAATAATAATCCATCAAGACTTTGTGGATATGTTTTAATCTCTGTAAAGATTATTATAAAATGTTGTGAAGGTTTTGATTATTTCAAAAGGATCTGTATTAGTAAGATAATAGTTTGCAGGTTTACTCGATTTTAGGCTTTTTCTCATGTTAACAGTAATTGAGGTTACAAACGTGGCAGGTCTTTCTTTTAATCACAGCTTTCTGTCACTCTGGAAACACTGTCATTTCTTCTCTTTCAGAGTCTGCTGAAGATATTCCATCAGTGCAAAAAACCATTCAGCAAGCTACAGTTCAAGCGAGCAAGCTCCTGCAGTCCCCCAACCAGGACTACAAGAAGTTAGAGGTCAGTGAAAACTCGACCGGACTTTCCACAAATAATTCAGTTTAAAAGAAAGTATCATTAGATTCACCCAAAAAAGTTTTGTTTTTAAATAAATTATTGATTGGTTGTTAACTGTGTTTTTGTTGTAGTTGAGTATGTGCTGTACATGAGGTGTACGTAGACTGGACAGTGTGCACCATGGCTGAGAACTTGGCTGATAATTATTATGGCCATTGATGGTTGAACCATGAAAACAGGGGTGTGGTGCAGTGGGATTGTAGTGGGAGCTGGAGTAACAAACTCCAGTGCTTCCTCAGTGATTTTTTCTAAACCTAGGTAATTCCTTCGGCTGTTCCCACCTGGGCTCAAAGCTTTTATACTCTGCTGATATCGGATGTGTTTATCAGTGATCGAAAACAGAGACTGAGATTGTTATTATTGAGTTTGATCACACGTTAGGTGCATTAAACACCTGCTTTAATACTGTCCTAAAGTCTGAGAACAATCATCAGTTCTTCACATATAAAAATGTTCTTCTCACTAGCACTCAGTATCCATACAGCCCCTTTTCTTTGAATAACACTGTACAGCTGCACAGCTAAACCCCACCATGTTAGTTTTCCTTGATTGGACAGTCTTGTTGTGTAAAAGTATTCTTGGCTTTCTCAAAGTACATTTAAGTATGCCGTGTATCCACTGTGACTCCAAACACGCCTTTTACACCCCGAGACTCAGCCTATGACGTTCCACGTAGGAAAAACCACGTATGTGTATAAATGTGACAGTCTTGGGGTCTCATGCTGTCAGGATTGAGCAGACAGTTGTTCTTGTCCTGTGTGCAGGATTTCATTAACCAGCTGCTGAGCATGGAGACAGTCATCACTCAAGCTCGCTCGCTCAAGGCCAAGTTCTCCGTTCCTGAGGACGACAGCGGAGAGGCTGCTGATGAACTGAAGAAGTGAGTCGCAGAGTTTGAGCTGCGCTCACTGACAGCTTTGTTTGTGCTGTTGGTAACATGTAACCGTCTTCACCGTCACTACAGATAGTTAGTCAGTAACAGGTTGTCACGATGAATCTGTTAACGTTTCACAAAGACGGCGTCTGAAGGATCACAGTCAGTTCACACGTTTCTTTCTCGCTCATGTTGGTGGTCTTATTTTATAGTTTTGGTGTCTTCAGGTTTTACATGTTCTTATTTAAGTGTTTTGTTTTGTGGGAATATTGTAACATTTTCCACATTGTGTGTTGTCTCTAGGTTTGTGAGCTCCCTGCTGGAGGAACCAGAGGTGGTAGTGACAGGAGCAGGCCAGGGCCTGGCTGGCAGTATAATCCACAGACTCTTCATCAGTGCTCAGAGGGTAACTCTCACTCTGCCTCCGTGTCCTTCCCACGTCTTGCTGTCAGTTTCATGCATACAGTCATGTATTTGTCATCTATAGAGACATCTTTAGAGGTACACACACACACACCACACTTATTCAATATCAGCATCAAGAATAGGTCGGTGTCCCGGTCCTAGAACAAGACATGAAGTCAGCGCTGTTTTATTTATATATACTTCATGTGGATGAAACTGGAAGGACGTGGTCAGCACTGATGTAAAGACGCGGTGTTTTCTGTCAGTGTCAGGAGAGTCTGCTCTATTGTAACGTTGTTTCTTCCTGAAACACACAATTGCTGCTGCTGTGCTGTGAAGCACGTTCAGAGCTATAAGAACCAGTCTGTTTAACTATCAATGAAAAATGAAGAATTATCAGTTTGACTGTGTGACAATTCTGCAGGAACAAAGTTGTGCAGCTCTCTCCACAGTGGAGCAGATCTCCTTCCTGTCTTTGACGCTTCTTTTTTCTCTTTCTGCAGTAACAACTATTAATGTGCATTTGTATATGTTTACAGTGTTAGCAGAAACAAAGCTTTGGTGGCCGTGACTCCAGAGATGGAGCCGAGTATCTAATCGAATCATCGGTTTGTTCTTTAAGCCTTAAAAGTGTCCATGTGCTCCACACTGGATCCCAGATTGACTCTGATGCATCAACTGGAACATGAATCCAAAATCCTGCTCCTCACATACAAGGTCTTAAATAATCAGGCCCCATCTTATCTTAATGACCTTGTAGTACCATATCACCCTATTAGAGCACTTCGCTCTCGCTCTGCAGGCCTACTTGTTGTTCCTAGAGTATTTAAAAGTAGAATGGGAGGGAGAGCCTTCAGTTTTCAGGCCCCTCTTCTGTGGAACCAGCTTCCAGTTTGGATTCAGGAGACAGACAAAACTTTCCTCTTTGATAAAGCACATAGTTAGGGTTGGATCAGCAACCTTGATTAGTCTGCAATAGACCCTGTGCACGAGAAAATGCTAACTTCCTGTTTTAAGATCGGATGCAGGGTTGTACATTTCCGGTAGCTTTACTTTGCGGTCAATTGCTGCTGCAAAGATGGACTCCAAAGTCATGTCCAAAATATGAGAACAGAAAGATGGCGTTAAGTTACAAAGAGCAGAAGGTGGGAACACTCACCACTGCTGTGTCATAAAAAAAATCAAATGATCAGTTTTGACGTTTGAAGCGTGCAGATCGATTGGTGGTTTACATCACTCAACACAAGCAGAACTGCATTACAGAATCAGAAGCACATCTCTGTATAGTGACAGTTCTTATGATTTAAACAGGCAGATGTTCAGCATTCAAACTACAGGTGAACAACAGTCAAAGGTTTCCCTGCTAGTCAAGTACACACCTACTAGGGGTGGGGGAAAAAATCGATACTGCGTAGTATCGCGATATTTTGTTTGCCAATAATGTATCGATACAGGGACAGCAGACATCGATATTTTGTTCCAAAAACTTCCAGTCCACCAGATGGTGCGGTTGAGCTTTTTCTCTAGTGAGGTCAGCAGAGGTTAGGTCAGCACATGGGAAAATTGATCAAACAAAGATGGAGGAAGAAAAAGAGATCAGGAAAGCGCCATCTGCGTTTAAATCAAACGTCTGGACGTACTTTGGATTTTTTAACAAGGATGGAACAAATGAGATGGATATGACACACGGGATTTGCAAGGTGTGTCGTATGAAAATAAAGTACTCTGGGAATACTACGAACATGAGGGCCCATCTTACACGGCACCATCCAAATATAGCATTAACCTCGGACGGGAAAGCTAGCTCTGAATCAGCTCCACTGAAAAATCAACCAACGCTGGACACTCTTAGCTTAGCAAAGCTATCTCCCAATTCAGAGCGAGCTAAGAAAATAACACAATCTATCACGTGCTTCATCTGCAAAGACCTGCGTCCTTACAACATTGTGGAAAACGAGGGCTTTTCTTACATGATGAAGACGCTGGAACCCAGGTATGTGATACCATCACAACGTTTTTTCGCGGACACAGCCGTACCCAATCTCTACATAGATGTGAAGCGTAAAGTTGAGGACAGTTTGAGCACAGCAGAAAGGGTTGCATTAACTTGCGACGCATGGACCTCGCGGGCTGTGGATTCATATGCGACTACAACAGCTCATTATCTCACAGCGGACTGGCAACTGCTGTCTTACGTTCTCCAAACTCGAACATTACATGAAAGTCACACCGGAGCGAACATTGCAAATCTCCTGCAAAATGCAGCACAGGAATGGGGGATTGCTGACAAAAATCTGGTGGTTGTCACCGACAATGCTTCTAATATGACAATTGCCACTCAGCTAGCGGGATACCTGCATGTGAAGTGTTTCGCCCATATGCTCAATCTGGCATCACAACGAGCCTTAAACCTGCCTGCAGTAGCCAGGGTCTTGGGGAGAGTGCGGCGCATAACTGGGTTTTTCAATAGAAGCACAGTGGCAAACCACTCTCTGGAGCTCTTTTTAGGGCAGCAACAAACAGGACAGTTTACTTATTTTAATTTAAGACATGTTTTATTTTATTTAAATTTAAAACTTTTTTATTTAATGTAAAATTATATTTTGTTTTAAGCTATAATTGTACCAGATAGTTACGTTCAGTTAAGTTGGTTACTAGACTGTTATACAAACCGTTCACTTTGTCAGCAATAAGACTGACTGACATGAGAGAAAGACTGAGTGTGAGACTTTATTATTAGATAAAATGAATAATGATAAAGTTTACCTTTATGGACACAATCTGCAGTAGAAAAAATATGTGATAAATCACAAAATATTGTATTGCAATACCCAGAATATTGCAAAAATATATTAAAAAAAAAAAATCGCAATAATATCGTATCGTGAGTTAAGTATTGTGATAATATCGTATCGTGGGGTGTATGGTGATTCCCACCTCTAACACCTACACAGCATGTCAACAAACCGTGGTAAGGGTCTCTATGCATGAGTATTTACGAAGGGTATGTTGTGACGTACCTTCAAAATTACAGCGGTCCCTCGCTATAACGCGGCCTCGCTGTTTCGCACATTTTTTTTGTGCAAGTTTGCATGCGCACAGCGCTTTGTGTTCTGCGTCCTGATTGGCTGCAGACTATTGTTGATCTCCTCCGTGCCGTCTCTCCTGTGCAGTACAGAATCGCTGATTCATTGATTCGTTGATGTTGAATTATCTCTCAGCTGCTCTGTTCTCATGTGCTGGACCTGAAAACACGGTTTGATCTTTGGTTTCTGTAATACTGGACTTATTTGTCTACGAAGGTTTGAGCTTTGAGAGCTTAAACAGGAGAGAAACGTGTGAAAATGTTCATGTCGGTCTGAGTGTATAAAGTGTGTAGTGATGGGTTTTACCTTAAAACAACTATAATAATTGTAAAAAATAAAGTTGGCTACTTCAGATTTCACCAATCGCAGGTTATTTTTAGAACGTAACTCCCGCGATAAACGAGGGAGCGCTGTATACAAATACTGAGAAGTATAAAATTTGAATCCTGTCTCTCTCTGAGGCGCGGGGGGAAAAATATCGACAAGTCGATCAACATCATCTACAGATACATTCGACATCTCGAGAAATGTAAATCGCCACTTGATTCGTCCATTTGGTTGAAAAACCCGACCGTGAACAAGGAGCGAATATCACACCGGAAACTAAGCGCTATGCGCCGGAAGTAGCATATGCTAAGGCGCACAGGTCTAAGTTATAGGTCTAAGTTCCCCATAATGCACTGGGTGTTTCTTCTTCACTCAACATGTGTTAGTAGACCTCTCTGCATTCAGTCCGTCTGCCCCTCATCTATCGATGGATGTTAGAGGCTTTGGTTCCCACTGTCGCTCACAGACGGTCACCTAATGTTTCCTGTGTAACTGCAGGGTCTTTGCCTTATAACATAGAAGCAGCTTGAGGTAACTGTTGTTGTGATGCTGTGTGTGTGTAATAAAGCTCCCTTACTGACAGTGGGTCACCACAGCTTGTAGCTCCATGTATTTGATGTGGCACGTTTGCCCTCGCTGACACAACCTTAAAGGGATTTGTGTGTATGAATAAAGTTTATTGTTCATACAGTTCATTGCCGTATGTCTGTGAAAGGCTGAATGAGGGCTGTAGCTCCCTCAGCAGCTGTGGAGCGATGGAGATGTGGTTGGTTAGACACGCTGCTTTAGTTTACACTACAAACCACACTCACCTGTTTACACTCCTTTTGTGTTACAACCACCTTGTTACACTCAAACACCAGATGATGCATCTGAGCCAACTAAGGATTCACTGAGACTGAAGAAGCTCGAGATCATAAGAATTTGAGGCTCAGCTGATACAGTATCATAGGAGAATCCAACCATTGTATGTCAAGAGACTATAGACAGTGAAAGCTCCATCTGGAGGAGGAACGACGTGGTTCAGAGCGTTGCCTCCTGCAGCTGGTGACATGTTCAGATTTCAGCTCTGTCGGTTAGAAAGTCTGTTTTTGTTTTTCATCTGTGTGTTGCTCTTTCATCCTTTTCTTCTTCCTGTTTCTTGCATCAAGCTGGCTGACTTCACCACTGATGAGGTAACCATGAGCAGTAAGCCTCGTGTCGCTCACAGTTACATTTAACATAGTGCGATAAACACACTCATTATAAGGTACATCCTCTAAAGCAGGGGTGCTCAATACGTCGATCGCGATCGACCAGTCGATCGCAAAGGTAGTATTGGTAGATCGCATGGCATTAAAAAAATAGATGCCAGCCTATCATCCATCCCGTCACTTGATTGATACAGGGAAGCCAGTCAGATGACATCAGATTTTTTCTGACGCTTAGGTCGCTGTGCATGCGCAAACAGCGGCGCGAAGTGTAGTAAAACTGACAAGCTAGTCAGCGAGTTAACTCCAATTTTTAGCTCTCGGTTTTTTCTCTTAAACCTGGCCGTCAGCAGCTACTGTCCGGACTATGCATCCCTGGCTGATTCAATTCAGTGCAAGTCATCAGAGTAAACTCAGGTAATGACAAAAAATTTACATAGTTAATTGTGTTGTGAAATATTGGATATTGCGGTTATGCATGTATATACATTGTAGATATAAAGAATCCTCAATATATTTATAAATAAGTATATGTTTTGGATTTTTGTAGTGGGTAGATCATTTTGACTTGGTCATTTTATAAGTAGCTCACATGCGGAAAAAGTGTGAGCACCCCTGCTCTAAAGGTTCACATAACAGACAAACAGGATAATAAAAATAATCTGGTTCTTTGCAGCGTCCTCAGATGAACGACACACGACATTATTACACGTCTCAGTATTTGTTGCACTGAACACAAATATAAACACAACACTTTTGTTTCCATGAGCTGAACCGGATCCTGACTGGTTTTGCGACATGTGTGTCATTGTGCTACACATGTACGGCATATTTCAGAGTGGCCTTTTATTGTGGGCAGTCTCAGACACACCTGTGCAATATTCATGCTGTCTAATCAGCACCTTGACATGCCACACCTGTGAGGTGGGATGGATTATCTCAGCTAACGAGAAGTTCTCACTAACACACATTTAGACAGATTTGTGAACAGTGTTTGCGAGCAATGTTCCCTGTAATGTTTCACGTGTCTGAGCGAACACACAAACTCCCTGAGCGTCCCTTGGACCACTGTGAGCAACAGCAGACGTGTGCACTGTGGTCACGCCAGCACCCAAGTTACATGTTTATTAAAATAATCAAATTACAGCATTTACATTTATGTTAGACTACTTTTAATTACCTGCTTTAGCCCACTTACAATGAAAATTAAAACAATCTTCTTCATGACCTGTGCAGCATGTTAACACTAATGGAAGTAAAAATAACTTGAACTTCAATTTTGAAAACACAACTTTCTTTAAATAAAGCTCTGACTTGTATTATGAGTCTGTGGTCTGGGAGAGAGTCTGTAACTCTGTCTGCAAAATACAGTAAATAATGACCAATGTTGGGCAGTTAATTATATAGTTACTTCTTCAAAAAAGTAACTGAGTTTTGCAAACAAAGTTTTTTGCAGCTGTTTACCTAAAAATGCAGCCAAGGTGGTTTTTAAACAAACATTTCAAACTATTTACAGAACAATCAGCTGTTCTGCATCAAATCTGATGCCACACAAATTATTTGTGTCGCTCCAAAAAATAATTTCTGTCCACTATGAGATGAAGGCGAACAACAGCCTGATACCTGCAGGCCTGACAGCAGCAGATGTATCACTGCTGTAACACCTGTAAACCATTGTTCTGACACACACAACAAAACTATTGACTACACTACACACTAACTACACACTAACTACACACTGACTACACACTGACTACACACTGACTACACACTGACTACACAAGATTTGTGCTAAACTTGGCAATCACATCTCAAACACCGTCACTCCTAAAACTTCCCCCTTCCTAAACAACTAAATGTCATGTTGCCATATCATTTTTTGATTGGTCGACATGGTACATTTTTCCACCAATAGGAAAGGCTGGTGGGGGTTTGTTTTGGTGTTGTTTTTGCTCACAGGCTTTCGAGCGTTTTCCTTATAAAACGGCGTTTTTACCGTTTCTTCCCGCAGTAAATATAAACAACGACAGTATTCAGGAAGAAAACCAAACATTGCAGATATTTTATCATAACTCTGGTTTTACACGGCCGATCAACACAATTTAAAAACTGGTATAAAGTCCACACTTTGTCCGTCAGTTGTTCCGTCTGTCCTGCTCACATCTCCAATGGTTGTACACGTTGTCATTAACGTGGCTTCACGCCACATCAGCCGCTTTGCTAAAACACCGGTGTGGGCACATAAGGACGCTGTCATAGCCTGTCAACCACGTTGATTAGCTGCGTATATACGAATGTGAATCGCGTGATTGGCTGGACTATGGGATAAGGTGGCCTCGTTCTGATCCCATACGGGAGCAGCCAGTCACTGACTAACACTGCAGAACAATTGTTAAAGTTTTCATTTTAATTTCAATTCAGGTGATTTTTCTTTTTTTCTTTTTTTTGTGCGCAACGCAGATTTTCTGTGCAGAGACCGTGCCAGCAGTGCACAATTGTGCACGCGCGCAGCTTAGAGGGAACATTGCTTGCGAGTGTCGGGTCTTTTGTGTTTGTAGAAAATGTTTCATATCTTTGAGTTCAGCTCATGGAAAACAGGAGCAAAAACAAAAGTGTTGCGTTTATATTTTTGTTCAGTGTAAACGATAAAACATCAGGTTTGACCCAGAATACAGTTTGATCCACATGGTGGCGCTGTGAAAAGTGCGCGCTGTACTGGTGGCACCAGTGTCCCCAGCCCACAGACCAGTGCTGCCACTAATCGAGTTTCATTAGCAGCATCTAAATGCTGTTTAAAGGTGGACTTCATCTGTCACACAGGAGCAGTTTGGCTTCGCTTTGCTTAAATAATGACCTGGTGTATTTCTTTTTTTTCTTTTTGTTGCCTGTCCCATTTGGTTCTTTAGCCATCAGAATTGTTGTCTGAAGACCAACAAGGATACCCAATGGATTTACTTTGCCAAATGGATCATCGTGGCATTGCCGTATTGGTCCATTTGGTCGATCTTTGTTTTTATTATTTATTATATTTTATTTTCAGATGTTATAGACGGGACAGACATCAGTGAGGGATAGGAAAGGGAGAAAGAAAGAGGAAGGAAAGGAAAAACAGAAGGGGAGAGGGACAGTGAGAAAGGGGGGGAGAAAAAAAAATCTCCTGGATCACCTGTTGAGAGAAGAATAGAAAACAAGCAAAAAAACAAAAAAAACAAAGTAACATACTAAACACAACACCATCGCATTAATCTAGCTAAGTGTAAACAGCAGTAAATACTAAATATTCAATGTTGTTGTGCAGCACGCAGGACAGATGTGCTTCCAAGTAGCAGCCAAGAAAGGTGTAATTTAAGTCTACGAGCAGTGAACACCCGTGTGCATACCTGTGTGGATCAGCGCGCTTGTATTCCAAAGGTTTCTCCATGTAACGATCTGCTAGGGAGTGTGGGGGGGCCACAGCCCCGTCCTCCAGGGTATGAAGCAGGTATGGAGGAGATCAAAACTCCAGACATCCAGAGGCCCCCAGAACACAAGAGACCAAGGAAGACCAACAGAGGGGCAGCCGCGCCACTGTCCCAGCAAGAGCTGAGGAGAGTCCCAGATGAGGGTTCACCCAGCAGCCGCGGAGCAGAAGCCAGGGGGAGTTGCAGTGACGCGCCCGTCAGCTCCGCCGGCCCCCAGCTGTGCCTGAGTGACCGAGCCCCAGGCCGAGAGGCCGGGGGCACCCCACCTCCGAAGTGGCCTGAGCGAGCCCCAGGCTCCAGGCCCCGATAAGCGGCCGCCAAGGAGTGAGCCGGTGTGTACCTGGACGCCCATCCCCAGACACAAAGAACCACCAACGCACCGACACCTGAGGGAGTCCGCCACTGGCAGGGGAAGTGGTGGTGGGGGGAGATAGGCCTCCAAACCTTGGAGGGCCTGAGATGTCCCCAGAGAGGTGGCGCCTGATACCCAACCTGACATATAGACACAGACATACAGGCACACACAGACACAAACATCCATTCCCACCCTCATGCTCTCATATGCACTTACTCCACACTCAACCAACGTGGAGACAGACATAAAGAGACGTTGTATACACGATCACACTCCCCAAGCGTATTCTACGAACCGGGTCTAGGTACCCTTGCCCCTGGAGGGGGGAACTGCACCCAGACCCAGGTGGTGTTACCCTTTTCCCTGCGGTGGGGAGAGGCAGACCACCCCGACTCCGCAGCAGCAGGGAGGCCCCACACCCCAGACCGCAGTCGGACGGCCAACTCCTCCTAGCCCCCCCGCTCCAGTAGGCCGCAGAGAACGGGGGTGGGAGAAGACTCCAAACCTCCCTCCACCCGCTCATTGTAGTGTTGATGCATGTGTGTTCTAAGGTGCAATTAAAACCCAGGAGGGCATGGAGCTACCTGCCAGAGAGCAGCAGGTAAGTGCATAGTCCCTCCTGCTAGCCCTCAATGTCTACGTGTATTTAACATTGAGAGGTGGGCAACGACGCCAGGGGTGAGGTGTACACCCTGATGGTAACTTGGACTCCGTGATTGTGCCCACCCCCAAGATCATTTGTCATCGTCATTTGTTTCTCTTTGCATGAGCGTCCCATAGTGATGTCTGTCTCTCTTCTTGTTGTCCAGCTCAATCACAGAGGAAACAAACCAATCTGGTCTGAGACAGGACGTCACAAAGACCTTACAGGAAGCTAATCTATCATCTGATTCTTCCTGCGCTACACATTCACACTCCCACAGAATCTTACTATCATTAATGTCTGTCTTATAGTTTTATTATTTAACGTTGAGCAGTTTACGCACGAGCAGGGGAAAGGTGCATTAATCAGGGACTAGTTTTAGTGGCGGATTAATTGTGGTTTTTAAACCTGTAAAAGAGGCCGTATTGTTACGTTTTATTATTTTATTGAATTAAAAAGGGAAGAAGATACAAACACAGCTTGGTTTACTAACTAATAAGGTCAGGATTGTACTCAGTTGTAGTTATGTGTGCCTCTGCAGGTGGTTTAGTTTTTTTATTTGAATAAATTGTTCAGTAAAATCAGGGATTTGTTTACACACAAGAATCTCCAAACGGGGAATAAATGGACTGATGTTTATATAGAGTGCTTTTCAACTACATATAAGCACTCGAGGTTCTTTGTTACTACAAGATCCTTAGCTGGATTGGAAAGCACTATAGAAAACATTTACTCAGAGAAACCGAACATTTTTCTTTTAACACTCTCCTTAAACCTCAGAACAAACTCTGTGCTCGCTGTGGATTCGTGTGAACTCTGACCTGAATCCAAGGTCGTTTTTTGCGAGATGCCCACGCTGTAGCATCACGGTGTAGTCCTGTCGCGTTTCTGTGGTTAATCAGAGCGAGACGACGACTCCACCAGAGGATCGCATACTTTTCATCCACGTCAGATCATTTTATCTATAAAACAGTGAAGTGATGGAAACGGAGTACTCAGGACTTCCCCGAGCCACCGCTTAGTGAGCTTTTGTTGGAATGTCAGTCATGTGATGATTACAGACCGCCGAGGACGAAATTATGGAGCAGCCGCACACACATGATGCCTGATCCCATCTGCCGGTGGATCACTGACTTCCTGTCGGACAGGAAGCAGCACGTGAGGCTGGGAAAGAATGTCTCGGACTCCCGGACCATCAGCACCGGCTCCCCTCAGGGCTGTGTTCTTTCTCCTCTGCTCTTCTCCCTGTACACCAACTGCTGCACCTCCACCCACCAGTCTGTCAAGCTAATCAAGTTTGCAGATGACACCACCGTTATTGGACTCATCTCGGACGGGGATGAGTCTGCCTACAGGAGGGAGGTTGAACGTCTGGTGTCCTGGTGCAGCCACAACAACCTGGTGCTGAATGCCCAGAAGACAGTGGAGATTATTGTGGACTTCAGGAAGCACACAGCCCCACTCCCCCCCATCATCCTGACTGACACCCCCATCACCTCTGAGGACTCATTCCGCTTCCTGGGTACCACCATCACCCAGGACCTGAAGTGGGAGCCCACCATCACCTCCGTCATTAAGAAAGTCCAGCAGAGGATGTACTTCCTGAGGCAGCTGAAGAAATTCAACCTGCCAACACGGACGATGATGCAGTTCTACACTGCAATCATCGAGTCCATCCTCACCTCCTCCATCACCGTGTGGTACGCTGGAGCCACTATCAGGGACAAACAGAGACTGCAGCGTGTTGTGCGCTCTGCTGAGAAGGTGACTGGCTGCAGACTCCCATCTCTGCAGGACCTGTACACCTCCAGGACATTGCGGCGTGCAGCTCGGATCTCAGCTGACCCTTCTCACCCTGGACACAGTCTGTTTGACCTGCTCCCCTCAGGCAGGAGGCTCCGGTCCATTCGCACCAGAACCTCTCGCCATAAGAACAGTTTCTTCCCCTCTGCTGTTGGACACATGAACAATAACCATATGACTGTCCCCGCCACTAACACATGACCCTACGCTGTGTTCACTGCATCATTCCATGTTTGGCACTGATCACCACCTGCACTCATGTATATATCATGTATATATCTATCTACTTAGCACTTTTAATTCTTATTCTTATTTTTATTTTCTATGACAGTATGTTTGCACTGAAGCACCGCAGCAATTTCCTAATGTTGTAAACCTGCTCAACATTTGGCAATAAACCCTTTCTGATTCTGATTCTGATTCTGACATGCTAACACATCAACACCACTGAGCTGATCGCAAGCAGGCCGATGATCATCCCACTCTGATAGATGATTGACTGTCAGATCAATAACCTGCTCACTGTTTAACAGACCTCACACACACACACTCGCTGACTGCAACAGTATCTGACGAGGTTCCTTCCCATGAGAACCGACTGGAGTGTAGATGGGCCCGAGGCGAGGGCGATCGGCATAGACTGACACACAAAGAGAGAAAGGTTTGGGAACGAGAGGAACAATAAAAGGGAAAAAAGTAGGGAAACTGGGGTGAAAAAGAGCCTCGTTGAGACGAGGAAGAACGGGAATGTCAAGAGGGAGGAAAGAATGAAGGGAGGAACTCAGGAGACGCTAATGAAAGGGGGAGAGAGGAGGAAACATTGTTTGAATGCTTCAGATGAGTTGGAGGTAAGAAAGGAGAATAAAAGCACGAGAGAAGCTGGGAAACAAAAGCATAAGAAATGTAGATGATGAGAAAGGGAAGAGGAGGAAAGCAGAAAGATGAATAGAGGAAGTAAGAAAAAGCATTAACAAGAAGAGGAGGAAGAAAAGGAAAGATGAGATGAATGGGAGAGGATAAGAACGAAAGGCAGAAACGGTAAGATGGAAAAATGAAGAAAGAAAGGAGAAGGCAGTTTAGAGAGTCGAGGAAAACTTAAGGATGAGGGGAAAAATAAGAGTTGAGGATTATAGGAAGACTATGGAAGAGGACAGAGGAGAGAAGAAGAGGAAAGGAAAATGTGTGAAGGAAAAAAGGATGATAGGGGGATGGAAAACTGAGGACTGGAAAAAGAGGAGGAGAGAAAGAAAAGAGCGGGAATGAGAAAAACCCGGCTCGTAAAATGAAGGGAGGAGTGCTGGGAAAGAGGAGGAAAAGTGGTCTGAGCAGCCTGGAAGCACAGGGAAAAATGGATATTAAAAAAACACGACTAAAGGATCAACAGAAAGACACTAAAATTGACCAAAGTAGTGAAGAAACCCTCTGTGTGCTGTGTGATTTGGATTTTTTTCTGTATGTTTATGACTGCTTTTTTTAACCGTGCTTTCTCATTTGCTGTGCTCAGGTGGTGGGCGGAGCTGAAAAATGGCGGGTACATCAGTGAAGGTGGCGGTGCGAGTCCGCCCATTCAACTCCAGAGAGATCGGACGCAACGCCAAGTGTGTGATCCAGATGCAGGGAAACACCACCTGTGAGAACAACACACATGTTCTGTCCTTTAGGCTTTATGGGGCCCCTTACTGAGACACTAACCTGAAGATGTCCTCACAGGATCTGAAACATTCAGATGTCCTGACAAAGATAAAGAAAGGAGAACAAATAAATGAGAAACCATGGAAACAGATTACAAAGGTTTTTAGATAATGAGAGGCCGGTCACTGTCCTCATAATAAGACACGGCATAATGAGGACACACCACTGGCTAAGAGAACAGGTTGTTGTTGACAGAGTTTTATGATCACCATCTCATTATGATGTAAGGAGGATTTTTATTGTGACCTTAAATCATAAACTGTGGGTATAACATGGATATAGCCTCTATGCATATTAAAGCCTCAGGTGTAGCATTGTGGCAGCGGCCATGTTGGTGTTTTGGAGGTTAATCCTCTGTCACGAGCATTAATAAAGTTAAAACTGACCTTCAGCTTAAACGCTGTGAACCTGCTCGTCGCAGAGTTAGCCATGAAAGCAGCTGTGGCATCACTTTAATGTGGCTGAAGAATATAACAGTCCCTGGACTGTAACAGCATTTAGCTTTAGGCTAACAGTCACTATTGATTTTAATTAATAAAGAATGCTAACACTCTCCTGTCCCTGTGCGGGTTAGGGGTTTTTATGGCTTCAGCGATCCCAACGTCCTCCTGAGCTGTCATGTGACGTCTGATCCTACTGCTGCATAAACTGACAGGCACACACAGCCTGGTTATTAATAGACTTCACTGCAGCAGGGCTGTTATTGGCAGCTGTGTGTCCATCTGACTAATATTTATATGCAGAGCCCGTCATATATGCTGTGAATGCTGGGAGTGGTCACATGCAGATGTCCCCACTTCAACAGTCACATTTTGTTGCCTCCATATTTGAAAGTGAGGAGAAAAGAAATAAAACTGGAGTGTGTCCACACACTTCTGGTCATGCACTGAAGGTTGTTTCTTTATGATTCTTTCCAGGCATCTCCAATCCCAAACAGCCCAAAGATGGAGCCAAGAACTTCACCTTTGACTACTCCTACTGGTCACACACAACGGTGAAAACACTCTCTCTCTCTCTCTCTCTCACTCTCACACACACACACACAGAAAACATCAATATTATAACCCAGAATCAGTGATAACAGTGCCATGTGTTTGTGTCCCTGCAGCCCGATGACCCCGGCTTCACCTCTCAGACACAGGTGTATAAGGACATCGGAGAGGAGATGCTGCTGCACGCCTTCGAAGGTGAGTCTGAACGTCCTCTCAGATGTCAAAGAATAGCCCGACCTCTGTCTGCTAAAATACAATTTTAAATTTTTTTTAACTCTAATTAAATTTGGCAGTATCGGTCCTCCATAGTCCAACTCCGACTATGTAGCTAATGAGACTAATGGTGACCGGTAACAATGCTGATACTTGTTACTATAGTGATACTGATGTGTAAAATGAGACTGTTGATGGTGATGATGATGCTGATCATGACAGCACAATTATATTCTACATAGGCAGGCTGATAGTCTTAATGTCTAATACAGGAATAAGCTAAAGAGGACTTTATTTATAATTTTAGAATAACTTGTAATATTGTTGTTGTTGTTGTTTTCCAGGATACAATGTGTGTATTTTTGCGTATGGACAGACGGGTGCAGGAAAGAGCTACACTATGATGGGCAAACAGGAGCCTGGACAGGAAGGGATCATACCACAGGTAAACGCAGTCATGTCACGTCATTACTGCTGTTGCATTAATGTTTACTGATTCAAAGGCATAACTGATGAAGAATTATATAAATGTCTGTCTGTCTGTGTGTTCAGCTATGTGAGGACTTGTTTCAGAGAACAGGAGAAAACACAGATCCTGACCTGACCTACTCCGTAGAGGTGAGCCCTCATCTAACCTGATCAGTTTTATTTAAACTGATTTACCCGATTAAACATCCATCACAGGTGTCCTACATGGAGATCTACTGTGAGCGGGTTCGGGACCTGTTGAACCCAAAATCCCAGGGCACGCTGCGGGTCCGGGAGCATCCCATCCTGGGGCCCTACGTGGAGGATCTGTCCAAACTGGCTGTGACTGGATTCACGGACATCCGGGACCTGATGGACGCCGGCAACAAAGCTCGGTCAGTTTTCTTCCGGATAATTTCAGAGGTTGAAGTTTAAAACAAAGTGTAAAAGGCTGCAGCTGTCTGAGGAAGTTTGGAAGGCAAATGATCTAAATTTTTGAAAAACATAAATCTTATTCTACTGGTAACCAATCCATCATATAATACAGCAGAATTATGTAGATCGGCACAGTAGATGGACTTGTCTATCTTTTGAGCCATGATCAGATTGATACCCAATCAGTTCATTAATCGCCCATGTTACTTATTCTACACTTGTGCTATAAATGTGTAACATCTGTATTATTGTAAAGAATGAATTGCAGTAACATTAAACTAATCAAGTTAATTTCTGATTGCAGGACGGTCGCAGCTACAAACATGAATGAGACGTCGTCCAGGTCCCACGCTGTCTTCACCATCGTCTTCACCCAAAAACGACGAGATCAGATGACCAGCCTGGACAAAAGCAGAAACCAGAAAGTGTGTCTGCTTCTCTGTTTTGTCCCAAAGGACTTTTTTTTCTCCCCAAATGTCAGGTTTTTATTTTGATTCTCGCACTTTTCTCTTCAGGTCAGTAAGATCAGTCTGGTCGACCTGGCTGGAAGTGAACAATCAGACTCCTCTGGGGCAAAGGGCACACGTCAGAGATAATGTGGCGCAATCAGATTATGTATCTACTCATGTGCTGCTCATTGTCATGCATCCACTGCCACATTCATCATGTATTCATTGTATGTTTGCATGCAGGAAGGAGCAAACATCAACAAATCTCTGACCACATTAGGAAAAGTGATTTCAGCTTTGGCTGAAATGGTAATTCTACACTCTTCATATTTACAAGTCAAATACAGTCATGTGCAATGTGGGAGATGGTTCTGGTACATGGGAAAACTGACTGCTTCTTGTCTCTGATCTGCAGCAGAGCAGTAAAAAGAGGAAAAGTGATTTTATTCCCTACAGAGACTCTGTTCTCACCTGGCTACTGAAGGAGAACCTGGGTAAGTAGAGCATTGGTAGGTTAAAGGAGTATTCACAATGTCAGATTGAGCATAAATAAACAGTACAAGGAGTCATTAAAGGCTAACAGCTATTAATAATAACGTCAATACTAGGACTAACAGCATGTTTCTTTGATCAAACAATTAACAAGACTTGTTGTGTCTGCACTTACAATACACCTTAAACTGTCAGGACTAATAGTACACCTTAACCTGTCAGAACTAAAACTACACTTTAACCTGTCAGGACCAATAGTACACTTTAACCTGTCAGGACTAAAACTACACTTTAACCTGTCAGAACTAAAACTACACTTTAACCTGTCAGGACTAAAACTACACTTTAACCTGTCAGAACTAAAACTACACTTTAACCTGTCAGGACCAATAGTACACTTTAACCTGTCAGGACTAAAACTACACTTTAACCTGTCAGGACCAATAGTACACTTTAACCTGTCAGGACTAAAACTACACTTTAACCTGTCAGGACTAATAGTACACTTTAACCTGTCAGGACTAAAACTACACTTTAACCTGTCAGAACTAAAACTACACTTTAACCTGTCAGGACCAATAGTACACTTTAACCTGTCAGGACTAAAACTACACTTTAACCTGTCAGGACTAAAACTACACTTTAACCTGTCAGGACCAATAGTACACTTTAACCTGTCAGGACTAATAGTACACTTTAACCTGTCAGGACCAATAGTACACTTTAACCTGTCAGGACTAAAACTACACTTTAACCTGTCAGAACTAAAACTACACTTTAACCTGTCAGGACCAATAGTACACTTTAACCTGTCAGGACTAAAACTACACTTTAACCTGTCAGAACTAAAACTACACTTTAACCTGTCAGGACCAATAGTACACTTTAACCTGTCAGGACCAATAGTACACTTTAACCTGTCAGGACTAAAACTACACTTTAACCTGTCAGGACTAAAACTACACTTTAACCTGTCAGGACCAATAGTACACTTTAACCTGTCAGGACTAAAACTACACTTTAACCTGTCAGGACTAAAACTACACTTTAACCTGTCAGAACTAAAACTACACTTTAACCTGTCAGGACTAATAGTACACTTTAACCTGTCAGAACTAAAACTACACTTTAACCTGTCAGGACCAATAGTACACTTTAACCTGTCAGAACTAAAACTACACTTTAACCTGTCAGGACCAATAGTACACTTTAACCTGTCAGGACTAAAACTACACTTTAACCTGTCAGAACTAAAACTACACTTTAACCTGTCAGGACTAATAGTACACTTTAACCTGTCAGAACTAAAACTACACTTTAACCTGTCAGGACCAATAGTACACTTTAACCTGTCAGAACTAAAACTACACCTTAACCTGTCAGGACCAATAGTACACTTTAACCTGTCAGGACTAAAACTACACTTTAACCTGTCAGAACTAAAACTACACTTTAACCTGTCAGGACCAATAGTACACTTTAACCTGTCAGAACTAAAACTACACTTTAACCTGTCAGGACCAATAGTACACTTTAACCTGTCAGGACTAATAGTACACTTTAACCTGTCAGGACCAATAGTACACTTTAACCTGTCAGGACTAATAGTACACTTTAACCTGTCAGGACTAAAACTACACTTTAACCTGTCAGGACCAATAGTACACTTTAACCTGTCAGGACTAAAACTACACTTTAACCTGTCAGGACTAAAACTACACCTTAACCTGTCAGGACCAATAGTACACTTTAACCTGTCAGGACTAAAACTACACCTTAACCTGTCAGGACCAATAGTACACTTTAACCTGTCAGGACTAATAGTACACTTTAACCCCACAGACATGTATAGAGTTGCAGAGTTAATATCAGGCAAAGTTAAGTACCTTAAAGGTTTGATGTGTGCTTCTTTCAGGAGGAAACTCTCGCACAGCAATGATTGCTGCGCTAAGTCCTGCTGACATCAACTACGAAGAAACACTGAGCACTCTGAGGTCAGTTACTTGGTGTAATCTGTCTATGAGGCTTTTTATGGATCAGTTAATGTGTTTTCAGGCAGCGGGTATGTTGCTAAGCTGGCATAGTCAGATTAATATAATCTAATTCGGTCCGGTTCGGTTCCAGATATGCTGACCGTGCCAAACAGATTCGCTGTAACGCTGTGATCAATGAAGATCCAAATGCCAAACTGATCAGAGAGCTGAAGGCCGAAGTGGAGCGACTGAGAAACCTGCTGTTCTCTCAGGGCCTGCAGGAGCTGCTGGACAATGCTGGTATGCACACATACAGAATAATGAACCTTATCTGCTTGTTCAGTCTGACGTTCGGGTTCAAATTCTCTTTCAGATTCTTTCAGCTTCAAAAACAGGATCAGTGCGTCTGTTCTTGCAGGTCTTACAATAAAGTTTAACGTCAAAACAAAAATGAAAAAACCATTAATGAGATGATGCTCTGACTGAAGTATTTCTAAATACTCTAAATACATCCACAACATGAGGTTAATCATTAACTTGCTGCTGTGTGGTTTTGATTTCTTGGTATGAAAAAGTCCCGTTCCTAAGTGTCACATGCACATTGATTCTTTTCTGAAGCATTTAAATATCTGGTGTCTGCGATGCTGTGAATCCATCATGATTATTTATAAGAAAAAGCTTAGAAATGTGCTGCGCATCAACACTGCTCATAAAAAGCTGGAGAAGCAGAGAAGCTCCTCTCAGACAGCAGAGTTCATTTCTATTGTGAACCTTATGCATTGCTAAACACGCAAACGCTGTGGATGTGATACTCAGACTGTGCTTCATATAAACATGGAATGCAGTCTGTTTACGGCCTAATAAACTGTACACATCACATGCTGTTGTTCTTTCATTTGGACCTGGTATGAACAGCACGTCTATGTGCAGTATGCTGTAGAGACGGTTATTTACAGACAACAGCAACTGTGTGTGTGTGAGAAGATATTTACAAGCTGTCGTTACATAACCAGGATTGCTGAGATTCCAGCATGTTAGAAATTAAATCTCCTCCTCTTCACTTCTTCTTCTCTGCTCTCTTTCTGTGTCTCTTAAAGTCAACAACAACAACAACATCAACGGCCCCGGTGGTGTCGCAGGTGCGTCCCCCTCCCCTCTCCAGCTGGCTCTCACATCCAATGGGATCACGCCTGAGAATGGCTCCGCCCCTCCAGGTCACTCTATATGTTTATGTGGATTATTGGGAATCCAAAAAGACTGTGCCTTTGTCTTTACTAGTTTAAATTTAAAAAATACAGAAGTGGTTCATCATGTTTTCATAATTAAATGTTTTATTTCCTGTGCAGGCGCTGAGCCGGTATCTGAAGGTGACACGCCTGCTGACCGTGATCAGCTGATTGAGGATGGAGAGGAAAGGGTGGAGGGAGAGTCCACAGAGAACATCAGCAAAGAGGAAGCAGCTGAGAGACTGATGGTAGGGCGAGACGTTTTATCACCTCGCACTTTTCCGGGTCATAATTCCATCATATCTAAATTTGAGAAACATATACTCTTAGATCCAGTGTGACTTCCACTGTCAGAGAAATCTATTACTTCTTTGATAGTTTTCTGGAAATCGATTGAAAAGAATGAGAAAAAACAGACTTAAAACTTCAGAACGTGTCTGGGAATCCTCATATTTTTAGTTTTTCTCAGTTTAAGAGAAATTCAGCAAAAGTTTTCTGTACATCTGTGATTACACTGCAAACAGGAGTTGCTGAGCACTATTTCACCTTCTTTGAATGAGAATGAAGAAGTTTTATTGGTATATGTTTACAATACATGTGTGTGTTTTTGCATGTAGGAAACAGAGAAAATCATCGCTGAGCTGAACGAGACGTGGGAGGAGAAACTGAGAAAAACAGAATCTATTCGTTTGGAGAGGTTAGTTTTATTTGAATCTGAGCTTTTTACATGTTTGCCTCTGTCCGTAGTTAATATAGTGAACATGTTTTGGTGTCACCTGTTACTTTCTTAAACGTAACGACGATATCATGAACATCAGCATTTATACCGCTGCTGAGGGCAGCTCTTTTTCTCCTGAGCCACTCAGACAAAACCTCAGGGCAGGTGTAGAAGTGGAAAAAGTCTCATCTTTTCAAGCTGCTGGATCGTCCTCTGTATTAGCTTGAAATCTTGGCGCTTCTGCACTGACACTGATAAAAAACAACAACTCATGTCTGTGACCCGGCAACAGCTACCATGCGAAGTTTTGTGTCAGCAGAGTGACACATCTTTTGGCATTTCCCACTGTTCATGAAGGCAAAAAAAGGTTTAACGACCCTTTATCCACTGTGGCAGACGAGGCTCATGGGAACTGTAGTGTTTACAGCACAGGTGGAAAAGCTGAGTGTGTTTGTTCACTAACTCACAGATGAAAACATTTGGAAACACGAACACAGAGGGAGAAAAAAAATGGATGATGATTGATGTCTCTGTCTCTCGCTCGCTCCCTCAGAGAGCCCCTGCTGGCAGAGATGGGCGTGTCCATAAAGGAAGATGGAGGAACGCTGGGCGTCTTCTCTCCTAAAGGAGTGAGTGTATATTTAACCCTTTCTCTCTATATATACTGTTGTCAGTCTGTTCTGTGTCTGCAGACATCTTTGCAGAAAATGTTATTATGTAAGCTCTGACAGTCTGTGGGACTGGTTTAGTAATACTTTAACTTTAGGATTGTGTGATCCCTGGCTGCTGACACACGATATGCAGGTATTTGTAGGAGCTGTAACTCCTGCTGGTATTTTAAAACAGTGTATTTAATTTTTGGATTCACCTTTATGTCAGGTTAAAGCTACTCTTTGAGTTGGTGTGTTTTGTTAGAACAGCCGATAAATTGATTTTACAATCAATCAATCATATAGCACATTTTTAAGACCGAAGTACACCAAAGTGCTTTCCAGTAAAATCACAATAAAATATAAATTACAAATATATAAAATATAAGATGATTACATAATCTAAATACAGAGCCAGATGTAATTTACTTCATGCCTGGGAGTGTTCGTCCAGTCAGAGCCGAGTGTCTGCTGCTCATAAGCACCTGTGTCGACGCGCACTCAGCTTTAGAAGTGATGATGTCACTGTTTGATTTTAAGTCTCTCTGGTCTTTGCAGTAAAATCGCTGCAGTCTGCTGAGCAGATGTTTGAAATCCAGATTAAAACTCAGAGACGATAAATCGTGCAGCAGCTTTTCTCTCCGTACCACCACCTCACCAACACCGAACATCTTTAACTCTTTCCCTCATAAAGACGACATCTGACAACCTTTAATGACTTCAGGTGAACTTCGACTCAGTGTCAACATTCACTTTAGTAGTGTTGTCTTCATTCATGGTGTGTTGTTCACTTTGGTAAGTGATGCTGTTTATAAAAGTGCTTATAAAAGGATCTGACTGAATGCAGTCCTGGCTCCAGTCACATGTTTAGTACTAGTTAAAAGTTAACAGCATCCAATCGTGTTTTACATGACCCCATCATGTAAAACTAAAGTTAATGTAATGTCTGTGTGTGTTACAGACGCCTCACCTGGTCAACCTGAATGAAGACCCTCTGATGTCCGAGTGCCTCCTCTATTACATCAAGGAGGGAGTGACCAGGTCAGCAGTGATTTCATCATCGGTCATTTAGTTCATCAGTTATTTGATCATTTTGTTGGTCTTTGCTCAGAAAATCTGATAAATTGAGTCTAAAGTGTGAAACGTTTTAGCCATCCTGTGCAGAGACCAAACGTCAGAGACGCCTCAGCTCATCTCCATGTGAAAGCAACAAATTACACACAGACACAAGTCCATCACTAGTTTAGCTGCTTTACTTCATTAGTAGAAAAAGTAATGACACTGTTTACATGTAGTGCATGCAGAAATCTGCTCGTGCAGAGGTTACCACACCGATAATGATCCACAGAGTCATCGTGGAGAACAATGAGTTTCATTACGTATCTTATCAGACACGACACTCGCTGTTATCTAACAACTACTTTATGATCTTGGACATCAGAAGCTCCTCCGTTAGTTTTATTGCAGGAGAAGTTGCACCTTCATCTTTATTCCTGGTGGAGTTGTATAACTAGCTTGGCAGGTGTTTACATTAGTTTTTTCATCTGTCTGTGTGTGTGTGTGTGTGTGTGTGTGTGCGCGCGCCAGGGTCGGGCAGCAGGACGTGGACATTAAACTGTCGGGTCAGTTCATAAAGGAGATTCACTGCGTTTTTGTCAGTGAGACCAACGAGCAGGGAGAAGGTGAGATGTTTACTCCTTGCATAAACCTTTGCTCACATGTCTGACACTCTGATGCCTGATTGGCTGTCTCTGCTCTGCTGCACTGCTGTTTTGTGGTCACACAGCTTCATTGTGCGGAGTTTAAGCAGCCTCAGTCCTGTGGTTTGATCAGCTCCTGTAGTTCACTGTGCAATAACCTCATTATGAACCATGGGTCCTTCAGTACTTTATACACACCAGAGAAACATGTTCTACACGTTACCTGAAGCTGTTTAACATCTGAAGTTATAAAAGAATAAAAATACAAACTACATTTGTACAAATTACTTACTTATCATCGTTACTACCTGCTGCATCATAGTTGGCCTCTTCTACAATCTGCTGCCATAGATCTCCTGTTCCAGTGCTGGAAGTTTTTCTTTTTATTAAATGTGGTGTGAGTTTCTAATGATGTAGTGAGCATAGCTGTCAGTAATCCTTGTGAGCAGTCTGCCCTACACACAAAGCACAGCGCACACTTTTTGTTTCTATTATAGGATCTATATGATGTCATAAAGAGGTCATATCAATAATATACCTGTGAGCACACCTGCGGTCTGTTTGGGGGAGTCTGCCGTCAAAGAAAGGAGCTACAGCAGCTTGTTTCAGACAGAGGGGCCAGTGTGACATAAATAAAAATGATTTTAAACTGTGAGTCATGCTGAGCTGCTGTGGCAGTGTGAGACTAACAGAAATAAAAACATGGTTCTGGAAATGCATTTTTAATCAGATTTGATTTGCATCACTCCTCAAAGTAACGTTTCTGACATGTTTCAGCAGCAGCCGGGGTTAAAGTCAGACCTGCAGGCAGCTGAGTTGATCATTAACATGTGTAAGTCTGGAATGAGTCACAGTGGCAGACAAATGTGCTCTTGACTTCTGTCACATTACACCTCCTGATTCCACTGGCTTATAATCATCTTTAAATATTGAAAGCACACTCGAGCCTCTCTGAGAAGGTTTCTGAAGAGTTTGAGACCAGAAGGACAAAGAAGGTCCTGCAGTGCTTTTATGTACCACATGATGGCTCCGCATGATGTGTGGATTCGAAACTTTGCAGCCAGAACATGCTGATAAGAAAAGTTTGAGCACTTATATATGTATATATAGATTCAATTAGTTACTAACACTAAAAATATTGTTTTGATTGCTATTGCAATTTCATTTTAAATATACAAATGTGGTATTATATATACATATGTCATGAAACCTGTGCTAATTTGCATAAATGTACACTAGATTATGGGGCAAAAAATTCCTGTTTTGTTTTTTTTGTTTTTTTCCATGAGCGTCTCACCTTAGAGGTCTGGTCTGTGTCCAGGCTGTAGTTCTTTGTTCTCGGACTGTGTGTAGAGTCTGAAGCTGCAGCTCTCTTCCTGTTTTCATTAAAAGTTATAAACAGCTGTGTGTGCGTGTGCGTGTGTGTGTGTGTGTGTGTGCGTGTGTGTGCGTGTGTGTGTGTGTGTGTGTGTGTGTGTGTGTGTGTGCGCGCCCGCGCTCAGTGAGTGACTCTTTCTTCTTCTCTTTCTGTGAAAGCTGCCAGGAAATCTGTCAGGTATTAGTCATTGCTACTCGTCATGGTGACATCATCCTCATGTTCACACCCATGTTTCCTGTGCCTTCCCCGCCTCCCTCCTCCTGTCCCAGACACCCCTTCCTCACCCTCTGTCTGTATATCTGTGTGTGTGTGTCTGCTGCTGTTACCCTGTGCGCTGTAGCACGATCCCTGGTTTCAGTGCATGTCTGTATGTGAGACCGAGAGGCCTCTGTAGTTGTGGACATACCCCTTTCAGATCCAGGTCTCTGTCTCTGGATTGTGGATCAACCTTTCTAGTAATGTTACAGGATACAAGCCCAGATATTAAGGTCCATGATAAAGCCTCCGTCACTGCTGCGAGTCCTCCCATCAGACTGTTTCATGCTCATGTGTCATATCAGACAGAGCCGGTCTCCTTGTGTTTCACAGAGCTGTGTTTCAGTTCTCCTGATGAGTTTTTCTTGCTTTGCTTGGACTGTCTGTGTCTCCCTCTGCAGTGGTGGTCACTCTGGAGCCGTTAGTTGGAGCAGAGACCTACGTTAACGGGAAGCAGATCGCCGATGCTGTCGTATTAAAACAAGGTACAGAAACACACCCGGCAGCTTTTCTTACGAGTTCACTGCGGCTTTAAACAAACAGGAAGCACCTGCCATTACACTGCTCCTGCAGCTGTTACATCAGGTTTCACTTTAGTTTACAGCTTATTACACACGAACATGAAAAACAAAGCAGGTTTGATCGATGGAGTAAACACACCACCCAAAACCTGCAGGAGACCTCAGACTCCGTTTCCTGTCTGTTTCCGTCTCTAGGTAACCGCATTGTGATGGGGAAGAACCACGTGTTTCGGTTCAACCACCCGGAGCAGGCGAGGCTGGACAGGGAGCGCAGCGCCACGATGGAGCAGCAGGGGGAGCCGGAGGACTGGAACTACGCGCAGAAAGAGCTGCTGGAGAAACAAGGCATCGACATCAAGCTGGAGATGGAGAAGAGGTAGATGCACCTTTACTAGACCCTGAAGTGTGGTTTTCAGATAGCATCTGTAGACACACTGTAAACCACGTCAGATATCAGAGCTGTTTCCTGATTATTGATCGTCTGATTGGTTGGTTGGTGCTGCAGACTGCAGGACGTGGAGACTCAGTACCGTAAAGAGAAGGAGGAGGCTGACCTGCTGCTGGAGCAGCACAGACTGGTGAGTTTCTCCTTCAGGTGAGCTCGTGTGGTGACTGCTTCAGGTGTTTTACCTTCTCTGTGTGTGCAGTAGCCTACGCAGACAGCGACAGCGGGGACGACTTGGACAAACGATCCTGTGAGGAGAGCTGGAGGCTCATCTCCTCCCTGAGAGAGAAGCTGCCAGCCAACAAGGTATCAGCTCCTCATAATCTCCTCGTTCATAGCTCCTCATGTAGCTGTGACATCCCATAGAGACCTGATAGGATCGTGAAGCAAGCTTTTCTGCTGACAGGGACAGTCATTGGAGCAGATTAATGTACCTGTGAGCTGACCTGTCTCACCTGTATGTCTGTGTCCAGGTGCAGTCCATAGTGAAACGCTGTGGTCTGCCCAGCAGCGGGAAGAGGAGGGAGCCTCTGCGAGTGTATCAGATCCCTCAGAGGAGGAGGATCAGCAAAGACCCCAAACGGGTGACCATGGAGGACCTCCGCATGCAGGCCGTCAAAGAGATCTGCTACGAGGTCTCACAAACACACACGTGATATCAGAGTGTTCTCTGACTGGTTTCAGAGGGACAGATAAACATTTTAGAAGTTATTCTCATAAATACTCTTATATCTCTACATTCAGGGGCAAAGGGTTAAAACTTTACCTCGAAAAATACACTGGACCTTTCAAAACCCAAACCCTCCTGGAGATGGCTCCAGGTGGACACTTTACACTGGTCTGTAGTGTTGGACCAATTTGGTCCATGACTAAGTCAGACAGACTCTGTTAGTTAGACTCCATAGCTCCAGTCAAACGCAACAAATAAGTGGTAAATTGTGAAAATCATACATGATGCATTTTCCAATAAAACCAGGATCACTAGATTGTTACAGACCTTGCTGTGTAACCATAAACTCTTTAAAAAAGGTAGTCATAGTAAAGCCACATTACCTTTTCCTTTCCAAATTTTGAAGCCTGGACTGTAGCATTTAAGAGTTAAAAACATGCATCCGTGGACTGTACGGGAGTGTCACACTGACACTGGTGCCTGCGATTAAGTGTAAAGAAATAAGTCCACTCACTAAAACTGGAGCACAGAGTTCTCGGAGGGTTGGTAGTAGAGCTAGTACCCATGGCACAGTGTTGATTGGTCTGTTCAGCCTGTGTGAGGTAAAATATGTGATCGTCTTAAGATATCGCACCAGAACATACAGAGGCAAATTATAAACCTGAGTGGGTTCAGATTTGCCCATTTTTGTGGGTTCTGTGCACTCAGGCCCTGCTCTACGGTGTAGATGCCACTGAAGTCCATTGCTAGGTTGTGGTCACGCAACCTTACAGTGGACAGGTGCATAGATGCTAAAAATGGGTTATTGTAACCAGTCGATATGAGGTTCCTAGGCCACATGATTATGTCATAGTGTCTGATGTAGATAAGAACCTCGGGACCCTAATATGTACCTGCGTGCCAAGTTTGGTTGCTCCACTCCTGATTGTTTAGCAGTCTGTGGAGAGATTTGGAGAACAGTAAAATTAACCAGCACAAACAGTCCAGAGGACATTAGAGGAGGAGCTTTTTTTTCTTTTTTTAAACCTGTTCCTCTGTATGTGGCGCCCCCCTCAGGTGGCTCTGGGAGACTTCCGTCACTCCCGTCAGGAGATCGAGGCGCTCTCCATTGTCAAGATGAAGGAGCTGTGCCGCATGTACGCCAAGAAGGACACCAACGAGAGGGAGGGCTGTGGCCCAGGACGTCTGCGACACTGTGGGCATCGGAGAGGAGAGGAGCCCTCCCGCTGAAGAGGGGGGAGGAGGAGGAGGAAGTGGTGGTAGTGGAGGAGGAGAGACAGGGGAAGGTGGAGAAAAGGCAGGCGTGTACGACTTGAAGGCTCACATCGATAAGCTGACAGATATTTTGGAGGTGAGTTATGCTAATCTTGTTTTCTTCACGACCTGAGAGGCGCTAGAGGAGCAGAGCTAAATGTGTGCGACTCCTGCAGGAGGTGAAGCTGCAGAACAACATGAAGGACGAGGAGATCAAAGCTCTGAGAGACAGAATGATCAAGATGGAGAGCGTCATACCTCTTCAGGTATGTTCGCACCTCCTGTCCCGCCCCTTCAACCCATCACCACCAGAGTTAACCGTTGTTTGACTTGTTTCCAGGATGACGACTTGAACGGCGAGGGAGGCGAGTCCCCTCAGAGAGAGAGAGAGATGGAGATAGGGACGGGGATGATGAATGCCCTAGCCACCCAGAGGTCAGAGTTCAGCGGCTGATGGAGGAGGACCCGGCGTTCAGGAGAGGACGCCTCCGCTGGATGAAAAAGGAGCAGCAGCGCCTCCTGAACCTGCAGCAGCAGAACATCACCAAGAAGCTGCGAGGACAGAACCAAAGCCAAGGTGAGCTCGGGGGTGTGGCCATACCGTGATGGCGAGGGTTCCAATAGAAGTCACTGCAAACGATCGTCATCAATAAACCCTTCAAATGATTGTTTATCTGTACTTAGTCGAGTCGGTTGCTTATGCTGTGACCATCTTTAATTTACAGTCTGTGCTCTGTCCCTAACTTTGCTCCTCCCCCAGCTCCAGGTCAGAACGCTTCATCCCTCCGCAGGAATGCAAGCTCAAGTTTCCCTTTAAGAGTAACCCTGCCCATCGGCTGTCATGGGGACCCGCCAGTGCCGCTCTGCAAGCTCTCGGTCTGGGGGAGGGAGGAGGAGGTGATGGTGTTGAGCAGAAGGAGAATGGAGGAGGAGAAGCTAAAGGTTCTCCCTCACCTCCACCTCCCCCACAAGGTCAACTGCCTGGTCTCTTGCCCCTCCCCTTCCCAGCTCAGCCCCCTCGCATGCGCACCCCAAGTCCTCATCGCGCCTGGCAGCAGCGTAACCAGGGCAACCAGGGTGGCTATCACTACAACAACCAGGCCAACCAAAACCAGCAGCGTCGTTACCGCCGCAACTCCCTGGACAGCTCGCCACAGGGGAACGGGAGCTACGACAATGACCAGCACTTCAGCAGTGGTGGCAATGGTGGCCACCAGGGGTGACCAAGACAGAGGAGGGGATTTTGACCTGGGCCAGGTGGGGAGAGAGGAGGAGGAGGCAGAGGAGGAAGCAGAGACAGGGACAGAGACAGAGATGGAGGCTTCCATTATAATCAACGCCAGCACCATCAGTTCCACCACCACCATCCCTACTACAACCCCCACAATGCACCATTCCAGCCTGGACCTCACCCTCACCCCCATTACCACAGCCTGCCGCGCTCAGGGGCTCCACCCCTTCCTGCTGACATGCTACTTGGCATTATGCCACCGCCGGGGGCGTGGAGCTTCAACACTCCGCCCAGGATGAGGCGGCAGTTCAGCGCACCGGACCTCAAAAACAACAACAAGGAGACGCCGATCTGACCTCTGACCTCCTGAATACGGAGACTCCTGATTGGCTGCGGGACACAGGGCGATCCTGATGCTGTAGAGCAGGGGTGCTCAATACGTCGATCGCGATCGACCAGTCGATCGCAAAGGTAGTATTGGTAGATCGCATGGCATTAAAAAAATAGATGCCAGCCTATCATCCATCCCGTCACTTGATTGATACAGGGAAGCCAGTCAGATGACATCAGATTTTTTCTGACGCTTAGGTCGCTGCGCATGCGCAAACAGCGACGCGAAGTGTAGTAAAACTGACAAGCTAGTCAGCGAGTTAACTCCAATTTTTAGCTCTCGGTTTTTTCTCTTAAACCTGGCCGTCAGCAGCTACTGTCCGGACTATGCATCCCTGGCTGATTCATTTCAGTGCAAGTCATCAGAGTAAACTCAGGTAATGACAAAAAATTTACATAGTTAATTGTGTTGTGAAATATTGGATATTGCGGTTATGCATGTATATACATTGTAGATATAAAGAATCCTCAATATATTTATAAATAAGTATATGTTTTGGATTTTTGTAGTGGGTAGATCATTTTGACTTGGTCATTTTATAAGTAGCTCACATGCGGAAAAAGTGTGAGCACCCCTGCTGTAGAGAATCGGCTGAGAGTGTGCGCGCGTGTGTGCAATTGAGCACTTTTACACACCCTGTATCCTCTGTCCTGCTGCGTGTGTTTGTGCTTGTGTGTGTGTGTGTGTGAA
The DNA here is from genome assembly GCF_963969265.1 of Rhamphochromis sp. 'chilingali'. Lineage (NCBI taxonomy): Eukaryota > Metazoa > Chordata > Actinopteri > Cichliformes > Cichlidae > Rhamphochromis > Rhamphochromis sp. 'chilingali'. The sequence continues at coordinate 6,064,096 of NC_137929.1, forward strand.
GCTTGAATTAGCAAAGGTGAGCTGTTAGCGACACTGACGTGCAAAAAGTGATTTTGAATTTGTTTTATTTTATTTTATCTGTTATGTTGTTCTGTCAGACTTTGATCACGTAGTAATTTAGCCTTTTTTTATTTTTTAAATTTCACCGATGGCTGGTGTTCGGGTGTCGATCATCGTGTTAACAAGGTGCCTTAAAGCCAACGTGTCTGCTGGTGAAGCTAATTTTCTTTTTAAAGATCAAGTATGTTTGTTAGTAGGGTGGTGTTTCTGGGTTAGAAGAGTTTTTTTTTTTTTTTAGTGTTAGCAAGTGAAGAGTAGGTGAAATTGTGAGCTTAGCCTAGCCTACGCTGCATTCAAGTTCCATGGGAATTACAGATTGTACAGCTTGTTTAACTCACTTCAACCCTCAAACTGATGATTAAGAGTTTAATCTGGAGCAGTTCCCAAATGGTGATTAATATTAAAATGAAGTTTATTTTTACTCGTTTATTTAATCATAAATACAATAGAGCCCACTGTGCTTGTATTTAGCATCTGCTGCAAACCAAAAAAAAATGTATACAGTTCAACAACTTAAATATTGATTTAAATTTGAGAAAAAAATATGCAGAAACATATATATTACATGTGAGTACATTTTCTCAATATTTAATTCTTTGAAAAACACACTGATAATGTTGCCTTTTTTTCCTGTCATATTTACCACCTGTGATCTGTTTTTGATTGAAGCTTGAAACTTGTATTTACATCTTCTCCCATGTGATTTGAATGCAGCATCGCTGAGTGCTACAAACCAAAGAAAGCGGCTGTGTGGCGCCTCCTAGTCAGGGTAAAAGCATCAGTGCAGGAACAATAAGTGCCAATGTGGCTTTTGTAAAAACGCTAAAACACGCAGAGTTCCAAAAATGGAGAAGCAGGCGAGAAAGGCGAGTGCAGATGCCCCCCTGAGGAAGCGGAGGTGCAGAGAGGAAGAGGAGTAGGTGGTGCGCTTGTCTTATCTGTCAGATGTTTGTTTTTAAGAGCTGTGTGTGTATATTTGAAGTGTTAAATCTGATTTTAAACACATGAAACGTGCTGACGGTAAGTTCACCGTCTCTGGCAATCGTGGGAAATGCAAGTGATGCGTAACACATGATGATGCCCCAAGGTGGGAAATGTGGGAGCTTTGAGACAGAATCCTGAAGGGATGGATTAGTTTATGTAGGGCTGGATAAGGAAGGAATTCTGGGAGATGTATTGAGAAGCAGAAGGTTTTGAGGAAGAGAAGAAGAAGCTGATATACAGTAAGCTTTTTTTTTTTTTTTTGAAGAAGTAACAGACACTACAGCATGTCGGGTGTGATACGAGATTCGTGCTGTAAGGACACGACACTTTTTACTTTATGTCCAATTCAAAAAGGATGGGAAAATTCACTGCTGCCTTCCTGGCACGTCAGGATCCTGGAAATTGTGGCCTCCACCTGTTTCAGGTTGCTTTTAATTTCTTCTTGTTTTTCAAACATGACATTTGCACACACATACTTTTGCTGGTGTTGTGTTCACTTCACATGTGTAAGACAGGAAACAAATTTCCAGCTTCCTGCGTCCCAGCGAACGCAGCACCCTATGTGCGTTTTATTCGCACTGAATTAATGAAGACAAGTTTACTGCCAGGAGGAGCTGGGAGAGTTGGCGATACTGCGCACACTCCACCCACTCAAAGCAGAGGATTGTGGGAGTTAACAAGTGGAGCAACTATGAGCTCTGTGACTTTTAAGGCTTTTTCATAAAAAGGTTAGATCCAACCAATGGCAGTGCTCCTTCCCGCTGCAGGAGGGAGTCAGCGCCATGACGATGACAATAATTGTGATGAAAACAAAAGAAGTGATTGCAATTGGCCTGAGAAGCATGATGTCAGCAGAATCTCTGGAATTGGTCAATCACAGGACAATCGCTAATCCTGCTGCCACTGCCGGGCCTGATGGGAAAATATGTTTTTTTTATTTTTATTTTTTAGATTTGTTTTTTTCATTTCCAGCTTGGGCCTCTGATTGGCTGTTTGTTTTTCCTTTGTGTATTACATCATGTACTGCGTATTTTAACCAACCTCCATGTTTGACCTTTGGTTTATGATGTCATCAGTCATCTTCACTTATTAATATAATTATCCTAAAGTTATACGTGTCATTAATATTTGGTTATTGTGGATGCTGCTAAAGGGAGTTTCTTTGCCCTCACACAAACCGTTGAGTTAGTGTGTGTGTGTGTGTGTGTGTTGAGCGTCTGTTTGTGTGTGTTTGTGGGTTAATTTAGAATCAAACAGTAAAGTTTGTTTTACTTCATAAAGCTGATTTTAGTCATTATTCTTTTTCTTTGGTTAGTTTTGTTGTTTTTTGAGGTGGAATGGGGGAGGGACTTAGAGGGGGTGGGGTGTTGCCATGGCAGCCATGACTCGGCAGAATTCCAGAACATTCTAGAACTCCCCTCACTGACAGGCTGTGCCCATTCCCTGCACCTCTGCTCTAATCATGACCTCAGAATCTGTGACATTACGGCGCAGTGTCGCTTCAGAACTCGAAACACGGATATGGATATGATGACATCATAGTGTAGCCCTCTTCCTGTTGGCCCAGACCCCCTCAGTTGCTTTTTTGTTATTGTTGTTTTTTCTCTCTGTATGTGTTGGGTTGTCTTTTGTTGTTGTTTTGTTTGTATCAGGAACCAATCTCAGGCTCTACCTGCAGACAACATGATGGCAATAAACTGTCTCCAAGATTCAAAATAAGGCTCACTTCTTGTGTTTTTATTGGGTCTTCATCCACAAAGGATGGCTATGGAAGCTGAGAGGTGTCAGGGCACTCAAACATTGTCTTAAAACTGCATAATTTCTAGTGGCCAGCAGGGGGCATCTCCTGGTTGTTAAATGATTTCCATGACTAAAATGAGCCTGCTGTTTACTGGTCCAGATCCACTGCCTGTTTGAGAAAATAACTTTTCGTATTAGTTTGTGGTAGTAACGGAAAATTGTGAAGTAATAACCCAGAAGTCTAATTTAAAAACAATGTGTTTTTCCAGGGTGCAAACAAGTTTCCCCATATAAGAGTTGCTTTAAATGAGTCCTAGAATAGAAGAATAGAATAATGATAACTGAGATAGAATAGAAAGGACAAAACAGAAAGTATTTTTCGTTGCAAAGATCACAAGCAAAAAGAGCTGTTCATTTATGCATTTTGTGTGTGTGTGTGTGTGCGTGTGTGTGCGCGCAAGGGCATAGATTTGGTTTTGGCATTGGTGGGGACGGATGATTCAACCACTGAACCCTGCCCTGTTTCTTTTTTTCCCCTTTTTGTCTTTGCTTCTTGATAAAAAAAAAAAGGGAGAAATATACTTGCTTACATATGTTATTCTACATGCTTTTAAACCATTTAAAATTACAATTCATAGTTTTATATGTGAATTATATAATGTTAAATTACTATTAAACAAATGACGAAGTATTTTAGGCTTTAGTTTACTTCAGCCATATTCCATATAAATCAGGTATCATACAAAAATAAAAACCGCTTCAAATACAGTCATGAGAATAAAAGAATATGACTTTAAGGACTTAACAACATTACTTCAGTTATAGTACACCAACATATCTGATACATTAGCACTAAGGGAACACTGAATGACCTGCTGGTTTTTTTCCATAAAACTACTCATCTAAGATCACCACAAAGTAAAAGATCTCTCAGCAAAACTATGCAACATTTTAGGCACTATAGCCCCGATCAAATCAGTGAGCTGGGATTTTTTATTCTAAACATGAACTACTGTTACAGCAACAGACATGGACTACTGGTGCCCCACACAACAACTCAATGTCCACTATGTGAAGGAGCCAAACACATGCCTTCTCCTCTCGTTAGCTGAGATAAACTGCTGGCCAAGGGCGTAGATTTGGCATGGACGGAAGGCACATGTCCCCACCAATAATTTGATCTCTTCGAGTAAAGAAAAACAAAACCGATAGAAAGAAAAAAATCTATCTGTCAACGTCTCATTCGCCCAGCGGTGCAGAAAGAGTTAAATTACGTTCTCTACTGGACGTTCTCTATATGGCCAATGTGATTGGCTGTGCCTATCAGGGAGCTCTGTTTAGTTGTAGCAGCGGCAAGCCTGCGCTGCGAGGAGGAGAGGAGGATGGCAGCACAAAGGAAGAACCTGGATATAACAAAGTATTTTTCAAAGAAACCTGTAAGTCACTTAAAGCCAAGTTCACTCATAAAATGTGTCCGTCATAATAACGTTACAGGCTATGCTAGGCCGTACATGCTAACCCTCCCGATTTTTCCAGGAGAATCCCGAATTTCAGTGCCGCTCCCGAAAATCTCCCGGAGCCACCATTCTCCCCAATTTCCCCCGTTTTTCCACCCGGACAACAAAATTGAAATCCCATATCTCAGATTGGCGCAGCCAATTCCAGTTTCCAACAATAGCTGCTACTACTGCAGCTACTTAGTTTTAATATTACTCTCATTACTGTTTCTGGGTCGCAAAATAGACGTTTAACATATTTTCAGGCGAGAATGTAGCTGTGTAAACTTCAAATATCTGAGCCGGTGTTCCAGATCTACTGGCGTTTAGATCAACTGGCGTTGGTCGAACAGATGTGTGGCAGTCTTGCGTTTCAGTAGCTGCTACCGACAAACCAGCAAAAAAACGCCAAATGTGTCATCTGTGACACTTGTGAGGTTGTCTCAAACACACTCCGTCAGTCTTGATGCTGTTGAACAACAAAATGTTTACAAATGTGGCGAGTTTACCTGGTGATATCCTCGTGCGCGACGCGATCGCGAAAACAGCAAACAAGTAACACCACGCCGATGTTGTTCACAGGACAGCAAGAGTAAACGATCGGGAGACTCTTGTCGTCGTCATCGTTCCCCTCGCACGGTTTATTTCTCCGAATTCAGCGTTTTTGCTTCACAACTACAGCGTGCTGTTTACTTTGTGCACTAACATGGAGTCGAGTCAACCAGCGCCACCTCTGGCCAAGTGCCACAGCCTACAGCCAGATCAACCTGTGACACATCTGCACCACGTTTGAATTCGTGTCATGCACATTTGTACCTTTCAATTGTGTCTGTTTGTGCGTCATGCAAATAAACCTTTGAAATGAATGAAATGATATCATGTATTTATTATCAGCCTACATTTGTACAAAATGCCAAATGACATTTACCGTTGAAAAAATAAAAGAAATAAAACCCCATCGGCCCATAAAAACGAAAAATCACGAGCGGCCCATCGGGCCGGTATCGGGCATACCGGGAAAAAGCCCGGTATGCCAGTCCAGCTATGTAAGCAAGTATATTTCTCCCCCCTTTTTTTTTTTTTTTATCAAGAAGCAAAGACAAAAAGGGAAAAAAAAAGAAACAGGGCAGGGTTCAGTGGTTGAATCATCCGTCCCCACCAATGCCAAAACCAAATCTACGCCCTTGCATCGGTGCAAATTATAAGTCCGTATCATAATGTCTGTTGTTTTCGTGTTTGTTGGTTTGTTTTAAGTTTTTTAATTTAGCGAGTTGGTTATTAGATGCCGCTTCAGCCAGCCAGTGAATCCTCCGCTGCCCAGCCCTTGCGCACCTCGCAAACGGAGGGCGCCCTTACTCCCAGCAATTGGGCGATAGAAAACCGATCGGCGCCTGTGCCATTCCCAATATGCGCTGGCTTGACGTCGGGGCAGCATGAGTACCAGTAAAAAAAAAAATAAAAAAATCTTTTGCTGATGCCCGTGATGCCGCCCCCGTCCGCGTCGTCCGTATCAAAAACCGCTACTTCACTCACAACAGGATAACTTTAAATTAATGTTAACAATGTCATTACCATTACACTGTCAGCTTTAATAAGTATTTTAACAATGAATCAACATTTATTTGAAGACTGAGATTTAAATCTTGACCATAATGATAATCCTGTTAAAGAATCAACATTAATTTAATGTGATTTTGCGATCTGGGTTAGGATGTTTCAACACTTCTAAAGTGCAGTGATTTTGAAACACTGCTCAAAGTGTAGTTGAGACCGCCTTTATGACGGTTCTCAGATCAGTATCATTTTTCACTTAATTTTTTTATGAGCACGTTTATACAGTGAAAATTCCAGAAGACTCAGACATCTAGAAAAAACAAAGAGTCAGATCAGCAGAACTCGAGAACACAGACATGTCTCCTGTAACTGCGACACTCTGCGGGACTCTGCTGTGTTTCAGCGTCTTTGTGTTTGTATCTGCAGGTGAGGTTTTATAATTTAAATTGTTATAAAATTAAACGATATTTTCCTGTGAGATAAACAGTGTTCAGTAGAGTTATTTTCATACTGGTTCAGTTTGTCCGTGTGTGCAGAGACTGGGTGGAGTCATTAAGAGTCTAATGAGACTTTCTCTTGTATTTTCTGAATATTACATTCAGTTGTCAGAACGTGATTTTATTCTGTGCAGCTGGTTAAAGAACAGCAGCGTGTAGAAACACTTTTAATCGTCTCTTTATGGTGCTGCGCCCTTTTTTTTAATCAGCCTGCTGTCCCTTAGGACAAAGTCGGGGGATCAGAGCCAGTTGATATATCTGTTACCGTAATCTGTGATTTTCACCTTTATTTAAACCTCAAGTTAAACCATGAATTGAGTCGAGTTTAAATGGAAAAAAAAGAGGTTTCTATAGCTTAAGAGTCAGATCAGCAGCATCTCTGCTAACTGCGTCACTCTGCTCCACTTTGATGTTTGTCAGCATCTTCGTGTTTGCTGTAAGCTTTAATTGTAAGGCACAAATCTGTCTGTCTCTGAGATAAAGACGAATAAACAAAAGGTGGTTTACATGTTACTAACCAAAATATTATTATTAATATTATTATTAATTTCTTGTACATTGTTTCAGTGTGTGTAAACATGACGTGAGGCTTCTTTCTCTCACACATTATGTTCACTTATTATCAGCACATGTTTTTGTTGTGTGGAAGCTAACATCTTGTAGTTTCTGACACTTTGCATGTTTATCATGAGGCTAAAATTCCCCCTCAGTCGGTCACAGGTAACTTGGTGGATGTTCAGAGGTTCATTAAATCCAACATGACTAAAAACTCAAATGTTAAAGGAAATAAACAAAATATTTAAACTAAATCATTCTGATCATAATTGTACTTTGTGTCACGGTACTGGGTCGTGCGACCCAGTGTTTGAGTTTTTATGTATCTTTTGTATTCATTTGTGTTCTAGTTTAGCTCATCTAGTTAATTTCTAGGTTGCAGTTTAGTCCTTTTTTTCTTAGTTGTTTCTGTCATCTCCCCCTGTACTGTCTCCCTGGTCCATGCGTCTATGTCTGTGTGGTCCTTATTGTCAAGTTTGTGTCATGTCTATGTCTCCATGTTTCCTGTTTTATTTCGAAAGAGTCTGGTGTTCTTTGTTCATTGTATTTAGTTTCACTGCCCCTGTCCTGTCATTAGGTTCATGTGTGTCAGCTGTTCTTGCTCATGTGTTTCCACTTCCCCTGCTCATCCCTGTGGGTATTTAGTCTCTGTGTTTCATTCAGTCTGTGTTGCATCATCTGTTACCATTCCTGTCACTCTAGCTACACGTCATGATTTCAGATTCTTTTACTGGTCATGTTCATAATAATCTGATCCTTTCATGTTTTCATAGCTTTTTCATGTCATGTTCATAGCTCATAGTTACAGTTATAGTCCGAGTCTTAGTTTGTCTTAGTCTTTAGTTGTTTCCCAGTTTAGGCTCTTTGTTTAGGTCATTGCCTTAGTTTATGTTTGGCTCACTTTGAGTTTAGTTAAAGTTTTGCCTCCTTCGTCTGTGTCCGCACCTGGGTACTTCAAACACCCTCCACACAGTCTGCCCCCACTGACCGCGACACTTTGACCTTTAACCTTTAACCTCTCTGCTCTGTGTTGTTTCCTCTTTCAGACCTGAAATTGATCACAGCTGAATCTGGACAGGACGTCACTCTGACATGTCGAGCTCCAGACAACAACATCAATACTTTAGAATGGAGCAAACCTGACCTGGGAGATAAGAATGTCTATTTGTACCAGAATGGCCAATTCGAACCAGATCACCAGCATCCATCTGTTAGGAACCGGGTGGATCTGCAGAACAGACAGATGATGGATGGAGACGCGTCTTTGATTCTGAAGGATGTGACAATTGGTGACACTGGAACATACGAGTGTCGTGTCAACATGGAAGGAAAAAACCGCAAGGACGCTAAACCCGTCAGTGTCTTCTACCTCCATGTTGATCCTCCAGGTGAGTGAGTAGAGTTGAGTGTGTGATCAGAGGTGAAGCTGCTTCCTGGTTGTTGATGTTTGTTTCTAAAGATGTTGTTGATGAGACTTTGTAGAAAGCAGCTGGTCTGAGTGATGTGATCAGAGTGCAGTAGATAATGTCTGACAGCAGTTTGAAGAGGAAATGGATTCTGTTCTGTTCTTCACTCATCACCTACCTGACAGCTGACACCTCACACCTGTTGTTGTTGTTGGATTTTTGGGTTTTGTTTTTTTTTTGCTTGTCCCGTTTGGATCTATAGCCATCAGAATTGTTGTTTGAAGGCCAAGAAAGATGCCAAGCGGATTTACTTTGCCAAGTGGATCATCATGGCCTTGCCATATTGGTCCATTTGATTGACCTTTATTATAATTATGTATTTATTTTATTTTATTTTCGGTTGTTACAGACGGGACAGACATGACTGGGGGATAGAACAGGGAGAAAGAATGAAAGAAAGAGAGGGAGAGAAAGAAAAAGAAAACCCCCAAAACACTTAGATCACCTGTATGGGGATAAGAAAAAAAAGAAGAGAAAAGAGCAAGATAATAAATACAACACCATCACAATATACTACCTAACAGTAGATAACAGTAGATACTAAATATTACATGTTATTATGCAGTACACAATAGACAGAGGTCGACAGCGCACAATGTGCTTTGAGGTAGCAGCCAAAAACGGTGTAGCTTGTGTCTGTGAACACCCGTGTGCACACCTGTGTGGATCAGCACGCTTGTATTCAAAAGGTTTCTCCATGTCCATGACTGGCTCTTAAATAGTGCTTTTCTACTCTGTCTGAGCACTCAAAGCACTTTATACATCTAATTCATTCACCCAATCACACAAGCACTTTTTTCTGAGTTTTTAAGTGCTAAGTAGTCTACCATCCATACACATTCACACTCCAATGGATGCATCGGAGAGCAACATGGGGTTAGTATCTTGGCATGCAGACTAGAGCAGCCTGGGATTGAACCACTGACCCTCTGGTTAGTGGCTCTGCCACCTGAGCTACAGCCACCCCGATCTGCTAGGGAGTGTGGGGAGCCATAGCCCCATCCCCTGAGGGCATGAAGCACTTATGGAGGAGATCCAGGCCATGGACATCCAGAGACCCCAGAATACGAGGACCCAAGGAGGACCACCAGGGTGGCAACCATGCCACCCTCCTGGGAAGAGCTGCGGAGAGCCCCAAACGAGACGTCACCCAGCATGCAAAGGAGAGGAGGCGAGAGGGGGTTGCAGTGACGTGTCCGCGGGCTCTGCCAGCAGCCAGCTCTACCAGAGGACCGGGCCTCAGGCCCAGAGGCCTGAGGGCACCCCACCCCCCTGAAGGGGCTCAGACGGGCCACAGGCGCCAGGGACAGCCAATCGGTCACCTGGAGTGAGTCGGTACATACATGAGTGCCCAGCCCCAGACACCAAGAACCACCAACACACCAACGTCTGAGGGCATCAGCCACTGGCAGGGAGTGTGGTGAGGGAAGATAGGCCTCCATACCTCGGAGAGCCTGAGATGTTCCCAGTGAAGTCTAAGACCCAAGCTGACATAGACGAACAGGTGCACGGAGACACAAACATGCATTCCCACCCGAATATACAAAACCAAATACTCGGCACTCACCCAATGGAGACAGACACAAATAGACACTTTACACACATTCACACTCCGCAAACATACCCTATATCCCAGGTCCGGGTACAGTTTGCCCCCCTGGGGCAAACTGTACCCAGACCCAGGAGATGTAACCCTTCTGTCTGGGGTGGAGGAAAGCAGACCGCCTCCTTATCGGCAGTAGCAGGGAGGCCCCGCATCCCAGACCCCAATCTGACGGCCAGCACCTCCTCCCAGCCCCAACGGTGAACAAAACGGGGGTGAGTGAAGACCCCAAACCTTCCTCCGCCCGTTCATATGTAGTGTTGCTGCGTGCTGTTCTAAAGTGCATTTAAAACACAGGAGGGCATGGTGCTTCTTGCCAGAGAGCAGCACGGCTCCTCCATCAGTGTCTATATGCATTTAAAATTGAGGGTAGGGCACCAGCACCAGAGGTGGGTTTGAATACACAGACCATCCTCTGGACACTGTGTAACGTACCCATGCCCCAAGGCCCTATTTGTATGTGTTATGAGAGTATGAGTAATGTGGATGTCTAGGTTACGGAATAAAATTGAGGCACAGGCAGCCAGAAGGGGACAGAGGGGGAGTGCCTCCCCTGCACCCTGGTGACACACCTGCACCCCAAGCCCTGCGTATGTGTGGGTGTGGTGGAGCAGGAAGAGGGACTCAGCTGACCCCAGTAGGCATCCCCACACTCTGGAACCCACCAGGGCAAGGGCCAAGACTGTTATTTTTAAAAACTCCCACCATGCTGTTAGAGAAGAGCTGATGTTGATGCTTTTAAAGCATTCATGTCGTTTGATGTTTGAGCTGATAAATGTTAGGTCTGAAATTTCTAGATTATTACATAGTGCCTGTTCTACAGGCTGGGCTATTTATATGGAAACACCGTAATGGCTACCATGGTCACCACCCATCTTGAGGAGTTTGCCCCCTTACATATACTAATGTGCCACAAACAGGACTTTAATATCACCAACCATTCCCATGTTATTACGGTGTATCCATATAAATGGCCCACCGTGTACATCTATCCGGGGTTCATCTAAGTAGGTGTGTTTTAACCATCTAGAGATGAACTGAAGCCTGTTGGCTAAAAAGTAGTGATTAAAGTTAGTCCGATCTAGTCCTCCTTTATCCTTGGTCCTTTTGGTTTTTAAGCTGATATGTGGGGGTTTATCTTTCCAAAGGAATTTAGAAATATACGAGTCTAGAGATCTGAACCAATCTTGTGATGGCTTACTTGGGATCATTGAAAATAATTTTTTTTCATGCCTTTTTCTCATCAGGAGCACACAAAGACAATAAACCTGTTAAAATTGACCCTCCACGTGTTGTTCCTCCAGGTGAGTGAGTAGAGTTGAGTGTGTGATCAGAGGTGAAGCTGCTTCCTGGTTGTTGATGTTTGTTTCTAAAGATGTTGTTGATGAGACTTTGTAGAAAGCAGCTGGTCTGAGTGATGTGATCAGAGTGCAGTAGATAATGTCTGACAGCAGTTTGAAGAGGAAATGGATTCTGTTCTGTTCTTCACTCATCACCTACCTGACACCTCACACCTGTTTCTCACCTGCAGCTCAGAAAGGAGGATCTGGTGGACTGAAAGCTGGTCTGGTAGTTCCTGCTGTGCTTCTTGTTGCTGCTACTGTTGTTGGTTTTTGAAAAGAAACACCAACAACAGCAGCAACAAGAAGAAAACAGTCTCAAGGTTCAAATGAGCGTTCTGCTGAACAACAGAGCGGACAACCTCTTCAGACTTAAGATCATCAACCAATAAACATCATAGACGTCAAACACTCAGAGTTTGGATTTCTTTCTCATTTCTCTGATGATCATCATGTTCAGACTCAGACCAACAGTGTGTGTCTGTGCTGTCTGTCAGTGAACCTGAACTACAGTTTATTCATCTTCATGTTGTTCATGAGATTTACTGACACAAAGTCAAACTGTGTTACAAACATAAATGAATTTATATGATATTATCTCAGAATATATGCACGTTTTGTTTTTTAGCTTCATGTTCAGCGGCTGGTTGTAAGAAAAACTAAAGATCAGCTGTTACAGTATAATTGTTGTTCTGTGAATTATAGACTATTAATAATCTGGCTCATTGTTCAGCTACAACCACTTTGGTTGACATTACTTATTATTCTCTTTTTGTATAAAATGTTGAATTTTACAGCTTACGGAGCAAAATTGTGTAAAAGTAAAAATTTGTGTAGTTACAGACTCATATTTCTTCTCTGATCCTGAACCTTTCTAACCCCTTTCATTTAACATTTCCTCCAGTGAATCTTTGTAAATCCAAATTTCTTCATCTATGTTAATAAAGATTTACATTTATACCTGCTCAAGGTTTTCCAGTGTTTCTGTCATTTGAAGGTTTTGATTTAATTTCTGTTTATTATTTTGTTACAAACTTATCATCAATTAGAAACTTCTAAATATGTAATCAGTTTAAACCTCTTTTTATATTTTCAGTTTGTTTCTCTCATCAGTGTCATGTGGAAAACTAAACTATTTCTAGGTCATCGTATTCGTCTATGTGTTTATACAGCTCTCTGCATTTAAAATCATTAGCTATTGTTAATCTCTGGCTTTCTTCAACAGCATGTCTTTTGTTCTTTTTGTTTTTCCTTCTTTGGCCAGTTGGGATGAGAGAAGGCCCTCCCTCACCCTACATACATACATACATACATACATACATACGTGTGTGTGTGTGTGTGTGTGTGTGTATGTATGTATATGTATATATTAGGGGTGCAACAATATTCGTATCGATATTGAACCGTTCGATACAGTGCTTTCGGTTCGGTACGCATATGTATCGAACATTACAAAATTTTTAATTGATTTTATCAACTTTTCTTCTGACGATGCTGTCTCTTGTGTGTGTGTGTGTGTGTGTGTGTGTGTGTGTGTGTGTGTGTGTGTGTGTGTGTGGGGTGTGTGTGTGTGTGGGGGGGGGGGCTAGCGAGACAGAAGCTAAGCTCGTTGCAACATGGCAACTGCCTCAACGTGACACGAAATTTAACCTCCCCCACCCTCATTCAGATCTGGCGTTTGGAACTATCTTGGTTTTCATGTGAAGCATGACCCTGATATTAAGCGCATCATGGACAAAAGTAAAACAGTATGTCGGATGTGCCACGCAATGCTCAATTTGTGGGAACTAGTGCGTTAGCGCAGTTAGCTTGTTAACGTGTTGATGCCGTCCAGCCCCACGCACAGGGCGATCCGCGATAACTTGTTAAGGGAGATTTACCGCATTATGGCGTTAACGTAATTTTAACGAGATTAATGCTGACAGCACTAGTGGGAACACAACGATTATGACTGCACATTTACGCCGACATCATCCTAGTGCAAAGACAAGTGGAAGCAGACAAAAACAACAAGCACGCATGCTGCAAACTTTACCCGAGTCATTTAGACAGCTGTTAGCACATGATTCTCCTTACCTGAGTCAGCCCAGAAGAAGCGTATAGTATAGCTTTTATTTTGGAAAGAGACATTTCTCTGTAATAAACTCTCTTTTCCAAAGATGAGTGATTTCTCGATCAGATAGATTTTTTTTTTTTTAATTATTTTCTTGTTTCAGCAACATTAAATTTAAAAACTGTACTTTTGAGTTAAAATACTGTATATATTTATAATCTTAATAAATGACAAATTAAGAAGGCACGAACATTTTTTTGCATCGAAAAAATATTGAACCGTGACACCAAACTATCGAACCGAACCGAACGGTGAATTTTGTGTATTGTTGCACCCGTAGTACATATATATATTAGGGCTGTCAAAGTTAACGCAATAATGCGTTAATGCAACAAAAATATTTTAACACAGAATTAACGCACTCACACACACCGGCCTGTGACCTTAGGCCCGCACCGTTTTTTCAGAAAATAGGAAGCAACGCGGCAGTTATAGATGTGAGCAGAAATGGATAAAAAAAGGTTCTTTTGAACGGCAAGTTTTAAGTTCCAAGCAATGCCAGATGGTTCTCTTGACAAGGCCAAAGTAATTTGTATTTACTGTCAATGTGAACTGAGTTATCACTGTAGTACGTCCAGTCTCAAATACCACTTGCTAGCCAAGCACACAGCTAACGCAGAGAGCCCTCATCCCTCTCGCTAAAGGGAGTTCACGCTGGATAGTTTTCAAAGGAGACTGTCACTACCCGATCCGTACCGGAAACTCGATAGGTACCCCGCATGCGCAAATCTTACGTCACTTCCTCTCTTTGCCAACATTGCGACATTCAATATATTTGAATGATACGGTTAGCGCCCAGTTAGCTCCTAGCATTTCTCAACAGCTCTGCCTCCTTTTCGACTGCCCGGGACATTTAAACAATGGATAATCCGTATACAAACAAATTCATGCTTTTCTCCTCAACAGAGAGCGTCCCCCGATTGAACAAAAGCTCCGTAAAATAATAAGAATGGCGCCTAATTACAGACTTAATAATATTGACTTAGCAATGTGTCAAGTGAAGATTCATCAGCCAGATTAAGTGTTTACTGACAATTGACAGTGATAGTGGACATCATTTACCCAGAGAATTCTCTCACGTCATCTTGGTGGCTGTTTATGTTCCCCCCTCTGCTAACCCCACAGCTGCATGTGACACTATCCACTCTGCCATAGCTCGGCTACAGACTCAGCACCCGAGTGCCTTTATTGTGATCTCGGGTGACTTCAACCATGTATCACTGGACAATACACTACCAACATTCAAACAATATGTGGACTGTCCCACCAGGGGAGAGAAAACTTTAGACTTACTGTATGCTAACGTCAAGGATGCATACAGCTCCTCCTCCCTCCCCCCACTTGGTAGGTCAGATCATAACCTGATTCACCTCACCCCCCGCTATGTGCCAATTGTGAGGAGGGAACCTGTGACCACCAGGACTGTTAGGAGGTGGTCAGAGGAGGCAATAGCGGAACTACAGGGCTGTTTCGAGGTGACCGACTGGGAAACACTCTGTGAGCCTCACGCCGAGGACATCAATGGGCTTACTGAGTGTATCACAGACTACATAACTTTCTGCACCGACTCCATTGTTCCAGCTCAGACTGTTCATTGTTACCCAAATAACAAGCCGTGGGTGACTAAGGACATCAAAGCCCTCCTCAACAACAAGAAGAGGGCTTTCAGAGGGGGCAACAAAGAGGAGGTGAGGAAGGTCCAGGTGTTACTAAAGGACAAGATCAGAGAGGCTAAGGACAATTACAGGAGGAAGCTGGAGTGGAAACTCCAGCAGAACAGCATGAGAGAGGTGTGGAGGGGCATGAAGACCATCACTGGATTCAGGCCAACCAACAGCAGGGGAGCTGAGGGAGGTGAGAATAGAGCCGACGAGTTGAATCTGTTTTTCAATAGATTCGACACCACAGTGTCTGCTCCTACCCCCACAACCTCACCTGCAGTCAGCCTGGAATCCAGAGCCACACCACTGTGCCAGCCTCTCTCTTCACATGTTGCCTCCTGTGAGATTCCTGACACCCCTCCCCCACCCATCACCTTCACTCAATACCAGGTTGAGATGCAAATGAGGAGACTTCACTCAGGCAAGTCTGCTGGACCAGACGGAGTGAGTCCCCTTGTCCTCAAGGCCTGTGCCCCCCAGCTGTGTGGAGTCTTTCATAAACTGTTTATGCTGAGTCTGAGTCTGCAGAGGGTCCCGGTGATGTGGAAGACATCATGCCTCGTCCCTGTACCAAAGACGCCTCGTCCCAGTGGCCCCCAGGATTACAGGCCCGTGGCACTGACCTCCCACATCATGAAGACCCTGGAAAGGCTCATCCTGGACCAGCTGCGACCCATAGTAAGACCACATCTGGATCCCCTTCAGTTCGCTTATCAGCCTCGTCTCGGAACAGAGGACGCCATCATCTACCTGCTCAATCGTGTCTACACCCATCTGGACCAGCCGGCGAGCACTGTGAGGGTCATGTTTTTTGACTTTTCCAGTGCTTTCAACACCATCAGGCCGACCCTCCTGGGTGATAAGTTAGCAGCGATGCAGGTGGATGCTTCTCTGGTGTCCTGGATTGTTGATTACCTGACAGGAAGACCACAATATGTACGTCTCCCACAGTGTGTGTCTGACAAGGTGATTAGCAACACAGGGGCACCACAGGGGACTGTCCTCTCCCCCTTCCTCTTCACCCTCTACACCACAGACTTCAGCCACTGCACAGAGACCTGCCATCTTCAGAAGTTTTCTGATGACTCTGCGGTGGTTGGATGCATCAGCAGGGATGATGAGACAGAGTACCGGGCTGTGGTCGACTCCTTTGTCACGTGGTGTGAGCAGAATCATCTGCAGCTCAACGTGGCAAAGACCAAGGAACTGATCGTGGACTTCAGGAAGACCAGGAAACACTTGACCCCTGTTTCAATCCAGGGGGTCAGTGTTGACATTGTGGAGGACTATAAATACCTTGGAGTACACATTGACAATAAACTGGACTGGGCTAAAAACACCACAGCACTTTACAGGAAGGGCCAGAGTCGTCTCTATTTTTTGAGGCGACTGAGGTCCTTCAACATCTGCCAGAAAATGCTCAGGATTTTCTATGAGTCTGTTGTGGCCAGTGCGATCCTCTATGCTGTTGCATGCTGGGGGAGCAGGCTGAGGGTCGCAGATGCCAACAGACTTAATAAACTGATCCGTAAGGCCAGCAATGTTGTGGGGATGGAGCTGGACTCCCTCAAGGTGGTGTCGGAGAGGCGGATGCTGTCCAAGATAAAGACAATGTTGGATAACACCTCCCACCCACTCCATGACATGCTGGTCAGTCACAGGAGCACGTTCAGTGAGAGACTGAGATTACCGAAAAGCACCACTGAACGACACAGGAAATCATTCCTGCCTGTGGCCATCTCCCTGTACAACGCATCCACTTAACACACTGTTTGCTGCTACAACTACACATGTTTCTTTTCCAAATATTTATTTATAAGTGACTTATGTATGTATGTATGTATGTATATATATGTATATTATTGTACTATTCTTAGTTAGCGTATTGTCTGTCTTGTCTTAATGTTGGTTTAAAATGGAGCACTGTAACAAAAAATAATTTCCCCCAGGGATCAATAAAGTATTCTGATTCTGATTCTGATTCTGATCATCACTATTCCAATCAATCCTCTCCACACAGACAAGCATAAAGACACTCGACTACCACTAAATCAAAATTAACACACGTTTGTAATGATGCTAATTCAGTTTACAATACGGTTCGTTCGCTCGGTCAGCAGGGGGCGGTATCCTCGTACACTGGGGAGTAAACTGCCATTAAACGAACAGAAGAAGAAGAAAACCCCTGCACATGCGCGGTACGGATCGGGTAGACCCGATTTGTACGGTCTGACTTTGCACATGCGCAGTAAGGATCGGGGAGTCCTGATCCGTAACTATCTTTTTATTTTTTTTATTTTTCTCTACATTATATTAAATGTTTCATTATCGGAAACGTTTTAAGAGACACTTATTATTCTTAACATCTTAACAGATACTCTGACCCGTAACTATCGTAAAACGCTTCGACCGGAAGTAGACACCGTTCGCGCATGTGGGGTACCGATCGGGTTTCCGGTACGGATCGGGTAGTGACAGAGACGTCTGGACAATTCTACAACCAACAAACTTTCAACAGCCATAGCAAAATGGGTGGCTGCAGCTTGCATGGCAATTAACATTGTGGAGGATGAGGGGCTACTTGAAATAATTCGCATAGCATCCAATAACTGCACATATGAATTGCCTTCGAGAGTCACCACTGTAACCAACATACACAACTTGTATGAATATGAGAAATCCAAAGTCGAGGCTTTGGAGCAGACCAACACAGTTGCACTCACCGGAGACTATTGGACTTCTCTAAGTAATCACAGTTACCTTGGGGTAACAGCATGTAACGTCGGGTTGCGTTTAGTGGTTGAGAGGAGGCGGCAAAACACTTAGCAGGCTAGTCAAAAGAATACACACTCACGCTGGCATCGGAAATTCCACAGTGTGTTCTTTAATACACGTTCTCTTTGTCAACCATATAAGCCCGGTTGAACGACTGCAGCTTAACAAACATAGCGCAGAGTGTTTGTACAACCCATAACGTTGCAAAAGAAAGGTGTCTGGGGAGGTAAAACATAAAATCCGTCCCTCCTCATGCTCTAGCGTGCAAGCACATGTCCACACAATCAGAATTAGAATTAGAATTCAACTTTATTGTCATTGCACATGCACAGGTACAGGGCAACGAAATGCAGTTTGCATCCATCCAGAAGTGCTTAGCAGAGAGAGGGCAGTGGCGCATACTGATGACAACATTAACCCTCGACTTGAGTTGTCTTAAAGAGACACCACACCATTGTGACTGTTACAAGCGCATTATTTTTCACCAGAGTGGGAACTTCAGTCGCATGCTTTGACAGTTATGAAGACGGAGGAGAGGCAGATCGCTGACATGTGCGCCGAGCACTTTATGCAGGTAAGACAGTGGGGAATTGAACATAAAGTCAGCACGCTGACCACTGACAGTGCACGCAACATGGTTGCAGCAGCCAGGCAGCTGCCATTTTAGCACATGCCTTGCAGCCTCCATACAGCCTCCATCGAGCCATCACTGTTTCTGTACAGAACAGTCCATTTAACAGCGCATTGGCAAAATGCAGAAAGGTCATAGGCCATTTCAAGCATAGCTCACCAAACGCACTGGAGCGCGAACAACAGCAAATTGCACATTTTCATAGGAAAGAGTCACTTATGCAGGACGTATCAACAAGATGGAACAGTACCCTGGATTTCAACCTTATGTGAGTGAATGTAACAAATTCTTAATAAAGTGTATTTCTCTGAGGGGAGAAGTTTGTTTCCTGCTCAGTGGTGCTGCCAGCTTTGTGTCACCAGTCGCGAGTGATGGAGGTCTCCGAGGATGACCCAGCTTACATGGTTAAGTTCAAGGAGACCTTGAAAGCAGAAATGGAGAAGCAAAAGGAAAAAACTAAAATCGTGTGGCTCAGGGTTGCAACAGCACTGGATCCTAGGTTTAAGGATCTTAAGTGTCTGAGCAGACCTGACAGGGCTGAGGTGTGGCGCTTGATCAGTGCGTTGCTGAGGGAGAGGCCTTCACAGCCTGAACAACTAGCAACATATGAGCCATCTAAGAAAAGATCAGCTCTCATGCTTGCCTCAGACTCGTCATCTGATGAAGAGGAGGACTGTAATGAGAAATGTGTGGAGCGATACAGGGCAGAGCCGACTATTGACATTGAGGACTGTCCCCAGAAATGGTGGTCCAAGCAATAAGAGGCACAAACTGAGATGGCCTACCTTGCATGCAAGTACTTGGCAGCACCTGACACATCCATACCATGTGAGAGGTTATTTTCACTTTCTGGGCATGTTGTTCAGAAGGAGCGAGCTGCCCTGTAATCTGAAAATGTCAAAATGCTTGTCTGTTTGAGCAACTGGTTCAGTGCAAAGAAACAAAAGTAATAGGGACAACCCATGCTCTGTATGTTTTTAGTTCTTTTTTTCCCCCTTTCTCCTTTGTGGTGTTTCCATGTTCATGTTTTGTTAAGAAAACAGACAAAGGAAGGAGGTTGCGTTGCTCAGCCTCTGCTAAATACAACTGGAGAGCAACAAGAAGTACAGTGGGGCAAAAAAGTATTTAGTCAGCCACCGATTGTGCAAGTGCCCACACCTAAAATGATGACAGAGGTCAGTAATTTGCACCAGAGGTACACGTCAAATGTGAGAGACAGAATGTGAAAAAAAAATCCATGAATTCACATGGTAGGATTTGTAAAGAATACTTTGTAACATAACCTTTGTTGGCAATAACAGAGGTCAAACGTTACTATAGGTCTTTACCAGGTTTGCACACACAGTAGCTGGTATTTTGGCCCATTCCTCCATGCAGATCTTCTCGAGAGCAGTGATGTTTTGGGGCTGTCGCCGAGCAACACGGACTTTCAACTCCCGCCACAGATTTTCTATGGGGTTGAGGTCTGGAGACTGGCTAGGCCACTCCAGGACTTTCAAATGCTTCTTACGGAGCCACTCCTTTGTTGCCCGGGCGGTGTGTTTTGGATCATTGTCATGTTGGAAGACCCAGCCTCGTTTCATCTTCAAAGTTCTCACTGATGGAAGGAGGTTTTGGCTCAAAATCTCACGATACATGGCCCCATTCATTCTGTCCTTAACACGGATCAGTCGTCCTGTCCCCTTGGCAGAAAAACAGTCCCATAGCATGATGTTTCCACCCCCATGCTTCACAGTAGGTATGGTGTTCTTGGGATGCAACTCAGTATTCTTCTTCCTCCAAACACAACGAGTTGAGTTTATACCAAAAAGTTCTACTTTGGTTTCATCTGACCACATGACATTCTCCCAATCCTCTGCTGTATCATCCATGTGCTCTCTGGCAAACTTCAGACGGGCCTGGACATGCACTGGCTTCAGCAGCGGAACACGTCTGGCACTGCGGGATTTGATTCCCTGCCGTTGTAGTGTGTTACTGATGGTGACCTTTGTTACTTTGGTCCCAGCTCTCTGCAGGTCATTCACCAGGTCCCCCCGTGTGGTTCTGGGATCTTTGCTCACCGTTCTCATGATCATTTTGACCCCACGGGATGAGATCTTGCGTGGAGCCCCAGATCGTGGGAGATTATCAGTGGTCTTGTATTTCTTCCATTTTCTGATGATTGCTCCCACAGTTGATTTTTTCACACCAAGCTGCTTGCCTATTGTAGATTCACTCTTCCCAGTCTGGTGCAGGTCTACAATACTTTTCCTGGTGTCCTTCGAGAGCTCTTTGGTCTTGGCCATGGCGGAGTTTGGAGTCTGACTGTTTGAGGCTGTGGACAGGTGTCTTTTATACAGATGATGAGTTCAAACAGGTGCCATTCATACAGGTAACGAGTGGGGGACAGAAAAGCGTCTTACAGAAGACGTTACAGGTCTGTGAGAGCCAGAGATCTTCCATGTTTGAGGTGACCAAATACTTATTTGCCACCCTGATTTACGGATAAATTCTTTACAAATCCTACCATGTGAATTCATGGATTTTTTTTTCACATTCTGTCTCTCACAGTTGAAGTGTACCTCTGGTGCAAATTACTGACCTCTGTCATCATTTTAAGTGGGGGAACTTGCACAATCGGTGGCTGACTAAATACTTTTTTGCCCCACTGTATAGCCAAACTCTTTTTTTCAAAGACACTGGAAGTATTAAGGTATAGCCTAACTGCACTTTATAGGGTTATGTATTACATTCCCCACAGTTACATATGCATTTTATTTATTGTATTTTTATTTTTAATGTGTATCGCGTCTCCCTGTTTTCATCCCACTTAGATGAGAATATGTTTTGTAAGCCTTAAGTGTCTAATGGTAAATTAAATAGTTACATCGTGATTTTTCATTGTTTTGAATTGTTTCAATAAAAATAAACATATTTGCATAAAGCAAGTGTATTTGTTCACTCCCATACTGTTAAGGGTATTAGAAACACGAAGAGTATCCTGTTAGTTTCTTTCGAACAGATCTTAAGAAAATCTGTGATTAATTTGTGATTAATCTTGAGTTAACTATTGATAAATATGCGATTAATCGCGACTAAATATTTTTAATCGACTGACAGCCCTAATAGATATGTATGTATGTGTGTGTGTGTGTGTGTGTGTGTGTGTGTGTGTGTGTGTGTGTGTGTGTGTGTGTGTATTTAGTAGATCCACCGTTTAATTATAGCCTCTAAACACTTCCTGTAGGTTCCAATGAGAGTCTGGATTGTGGTTGAAGGTATTTTGGACCATTCCTCTTTACAAAACATCTCTAGTTCATTCAGGTTTGATGGCTTCCGAGCATGGATAGCTCTCTTTAACTCACACCACAGATTTTCAACAATATTCAGGTCTGGGGACTGAGATGACCATTCCAGAACATTGTACTTGTTCCTCTGCATGAATGCCTTAGTGGATTTTGAGCAGTGTTTCAGGTCATTGTCTTGGTGAAAGATCCAGCCCAGGCGCAGCTTCAGCTTTGTCACTGATTCCTGGACATTGGTCTCCAGAATCTGCTGATACTGAGTGGAATCCATGTGTCCCTCGACAAGATTCCCAGTCCCTGCACTGGCCACACAGCCCCACAGCATGATGGAACCACCACCATATTTTACTGTAGGTAGCAGCTGTTTTTCTTGGAATGCTGTGTTCTTTTTCCTCCATGCATAACGCCCCTTGTTATGCCCAAATAACTTAATTTTAGTTTCATCAGTCCACAGCACCTTCTTCCAGAATGAAGCTGGCTTGTCCAAATGTGCTTTAGCAAACCTCAAGCTCTGTTTGTGCTGTGGGCGGAGAAAAGGCTTCCTCTGCATCACTCTCGCATACAGCATCTCCTTGTGTAAAGTGAACCGAATGGTTGAACGATGCACAGTGACTCAATCTGCTGCAAGATGATGCTGTATGTCTTTGGTGCTGGTCTGTGGGTTGACTCTGGCTAGTTCAATAGCAGTTCAATAGTTGACATTAATCTTACAGAGAATGTGATGATTTTATGGATAATTAAAGTCAGTCATATATCCACAAACACAACAAGCTGAAAGTCAGTGATGCTGTTCGGTTTGCAGTCCTGAATATCACGGCAGAAGCAGGATTCTTCTTCTTGTATACTTTCTGCCCATTTAGCAGAAGTCAGCCTGTTTAAGGCTCTGATATCTATTCTGTATGACTTAAAGCAGTTATGACATGGTCTGATTTTCTCACTGTTAAGGGAAAAATCCCAAACAGAAATCTGCCAATTGTAAACAGAAACACAGTGAGACAAAATACTTAAACACATGTACATGGGTGAAGTCTCAAATGAGAATCACACGGTGTACTTCTTTATTTGTGCATTTATAGTCACTGGTGCCCATACAGCAGTGAATACGCCTATTCATAGGCAGAGGAATGTTAGTGCGTAGGGAGTGAAGATAAGAGTGTCCAGCTCTCCTCTTCCTGGCAGGAGTGAAATAATAACAGCTTGTTCAGCTGTAGAAAAGAATTTATAACACAGTCTTGTAGTGGACAGCAGTCTAAGTCATCAAAAGGTCAACATACAGTATTCTATCATATGCAAACTTATATCATTAAAAGCTTATACTGACTACTAAGTACAATTTTCCATTGACACTCACCCAATAAAGGAATATTTCATATTTTGGTGGACCACCAGGTGGCTCCACTCACACCCAAGTTGAAGGGAAGTGCTGGGGTGGAGATTTTGGTGCTTTCTGTATGTGAAGTTCTGCTGGTTCAGTTAATAAAGTTGGAGTGAGACACTGAGACCTCTCCTGTCGTTTTTACATAGACCCCTGTGGCGAACATGCTAAGGTTCGAAGACAAAGCCAGCTCCGGATTGGAAGCATCGGCTGCTGCCGGACTTCCACCTCTGCCAATGGCTGCGTTTGCTGTGGCACTTAAATTGCTGGATTTTTGGCTTCATGACCCTCCTTCATGGTTCGTGCACGTAGAAGCTTAGTTTGCTCTTCATGGAGTTTCAGCCGATGATACCAAATACCACCATGTGGTGGCTTCACTTGATCCTCTGTCCACCCACCGCTTGATGACTCTCCTCCAGGACCCCCCAGCCCAAGGCAAATACACCGCCCTCAAGGCGCTGTTGCTGCAGCGTTACTCCCTCTCTGATGCTGAGCGGGCTGAGCAACTCCTTTCGAGGTCATGGAGAGCATGCTGTCCTTAATGGCCGCGGATGATGGAGGATTCCTCTTCACCCACCTCTTCCTCCAACAGCTGCCAGCTCCGGTGCGGGTTGGACTTGCCAACTCCCCGCTATTGGCCACGAAGGATTACCGCTCCCTTGCGGAAGAGCCGGATCGCATCCTCCTGGCTACCAGGAGTTTCGGCATCCAGGCGATTGTCCCGGACTCACCAGCGTTTTCCCCCGCCCCCTCACCGATGCTCCAGGGGCCCTCCGACTCGTCCACGGTGGCTGGAATCGCTGCACCGTGGCACCGCGGAAAAGGGCTTTGTTTTTATCACCAGCATTTTGGAGCGAAGGCACGGCGCTTTCTGCCGCCTTGCAGTTTCCAGACCCACGGAAACAGGCCCACCAGTGCTCTGTAGAAGCCGCGACCGCTGGTGAAAAGGAAAGGCTGCTTTTCATAAAGGTCTCATGCTCAGGGAGGCGTTTCCTGGTGGACTCTGGCTCACAGAAGAGCCTTCTTCCCCTGGCTGGCTCGGACAGGCTAGCTGAGGGCTGTGGGTCACTGCTAACTGTGGCTAATGGCTCCCCCATCAAAACCTTCGGTGAAAGGTTAGCGACTGTTTGCTTTCATGACCGTGACTTTTATTGGAACTAGTGTTTGGTTGACCCCTCCGCATGCCTGGAGAATTCATGCCCGAGAACCCTCCCCCCTGCTTCGATCCATCGGTGCTATCCCTCAACCCGCTATTGCACTCGCTTTGGGTTCCTGGTCCGGTGCACCATTGCCTGCCTGACACTTTTGTTCCAAAGACTTTAGAGACTGATAAGTTTGTTTTTGTCAGACACGATGCCCACAGGACACCGCTGCGGCCGCTGTATGACGGCCCATTTAGGGTTATTGAACCGGGCCAGAAACATTTTTTTTTTTGGATTTTGGGGGTCGTAGGGAGACTGTGTAGGTTGACAGATTTAAACCTGCACATGTTCTTCCGGACAGTCATGTAGTGCCAGCCTAGGCCCCTCGCCATGGCCGCCCTCTTTCGATGGGTTTAACAGACTCTGGTTTTCCCCCCAGGACTACCCCCCGACCACTGCCGTTTGAGCTTCCTCCTGCCTTCCTGCTTGCCTTCACCAGCCTCGTTCACAGGATGGAGCTTCCTCTGCCTGTTCTCTCCCTCCCAGGTTCAGTTGTTCGGGCCGTTTGCTTAGGCCCAGGGTCCTGGACTTAGACCAGGAGTGACATGTTCAGCCGCATGTTCTCCTTAAATTGCTGGCTGTCTGAGTGGTGTCCCAGAAACGATGTGGGCTTCATAGATAATTGGCAAACCTTCTGGAGGAAACCTGGTCTTGTTAGGAGAGACGGCATCCATCCCACTTTGGATGGAGCAGCTCTCATTTCTAGAAATATGGACAATTTTATTAACAATAATAATAATAATAATAATAATAATATTAATAATAATAATACATTTTATTTGAGGGCGCCTTTCAGAAACCCAAGGTCACCTTACAAAAAACACAATTAATAAAAGGAACTGTAGTCATAAAATACATAAAATAAGTTAAAATTACAAAACAGAGCTTGACAACAGTTATTTTTTATTTTTTTTTTATTTTTTTTATTTTTGCCTGTCCCATTTGGTTCTTTAGCCATCAGAATTGTTGTCTGAAGACCAACAAGGATACCCAATGGATTTACTTAGCCAAATGGATCATCGTGGCATTGCCGTATTGGTCCATTTGGTCGATCTTTGTTTTTATTATTTATTATATTTTATTTTCAGATGTTACAGACGGGACAGACATGAGTGAGGGGTAGGAAAGGGAGAAAGAAAGAGGAAGGAAAGGAAAAACAGAAGGGGAGAGGGACAGTGAGAAAGGGGGGGAGAAAAAAAAATAAAAATCTCCTGGATCACCTGTTGAGAGAAGAATAGAAAACAAGCAAAAAAACAAAAAAAACAAAGCAACATACTAAACACAACACCATCGCATTAATCTAGCTAAGTGTAAACAGCAGTAAATACTAAATATTCAATGTTGTTGTGCAGCACGCAGGACAGCTGTGCTTCGAAGTAGTAGCCAAGAAAGGTGTAATTTGGGTCTACGAGCAGTGAACACCCGTGTGCATACCTGTGTGGATCAGCGTGCTTGTATTCCAAAGGTTTCTCCATGTAATGATCTGCTAGAGGGTGTGGGGGGGCCACAGCCCCGTCCTCCAGGGTATGAAGCAGGTATGGAGGAGATCAAAACTCCAGACATCCAGAGGCCCCCAGAACACAAGAGACCAAGGAAGACCAACAGAGGGGCAGCCGCGCCACTGTCCCAGTAAGAGCTGAGGAGAGTCCCAGATGAGGGTTCACCCAGCAGCCGCGGAGCAGAAGCCAGGGGGAGTTGCAGTGACGCGCCCGTGAGCTCCGCCGGCAGCCAGCTGTGCCTGAGTGACCGAGCCCCAGGCCGAGAGGCCGGGGGCACCCCACCTCCGAAGTGGCCCGAGCGAGCCCCAGGTTCCAGGCCCCGACAAGCGGCCGCCAAGGAGTGAGCCGGTGTGTGCCTGGACGCCCATCCCCGGACACAAAGAACCACCAACGCACCGACACCTGAGGGAGTCCGCCACTGGCAGGGGAAGTGGTGGTGGGTGGAGATAGGCCTCCAAACCTTGGAGGGCCTGAGATGTCCCCAGAGAGGTGGTGTCTGATACCCAACCTGACATATAGACACAGACATACAGGCACACACAGACACAAACATCCATTCCCCCCCTCATGCTCTCATATGCACTCACTCCACACTCAACCAACGTGGAGACAGACATAAAGAGACGCTGTACACACGATCACACTCCCCAAGCGTACTCTACAAACCGGGTCTAGGTGCCCTTGCCCCTGGAGGGGGGAACTGCACCCAGACCCAGGTGGTGTTACCCTTTTCCCTGCGGTGGGGAGAGGCAGACCACCCCGACTTCGTAGCAGCAGGGAGGCCCCACACTCCAGACCGCAGTCGGACGGCCAACTCCTCCTCCTAGCCCCCCCGCTCCAGCAGGCCGCAGAGAATGGGGGTGAGAGAAGACTCCAAACCTCCCTCCACCCGCTCATTGTAGTGTTGATGCATGTGTGTTCTAAGGTGCAATTAAAACCCAGGAGGGCATGGAGCTACCTGCCAGAGAGCAGCAGGTAAGCGCATGGTCCCTCCTGATAGCCCTCAATGTCTAAGTGTATTTAAAATTGAGAGGTGGGCAACGACGCCAGGGGTGAGGTGTACACCCTGATGGTAATTTGGACTCCGTGATTGTGCCCACCCCCAAGATCCTATATGTATGTGTAATGAGAGTGTGAGTAATGTGAATGTCTAAGTTGTGGGATAAAATTGAGGCAGAGGCAGCCGGAAGGGGACAGAGGGGGGGGGGGGGGGGGGTGTAGCCTCCTCTGCACCCTGGTGACATACCCCTACTCCAAGGCCCTGCATGTGTGGGTGGTTGTGGTGGAGCGGGAAGAGGGAGGCAGCTGGAGATGGGGAGGGAAGGAAGGGAGGGGCAGGTAACCCCTCCCTGGGGCCAGCTCCCCCGCTGACCCCAGTAGGCACTCCCACACTCCGCGACCCACCAGGGAAAGGGGGCCCAGGCCCATCCAGACCGGGGCCCAGTGCAGCAGCGCCTCCCGGCCCCACAGAGCCCGGGACAGTTGACCCAACCCCACCACAGAGAAAACTGCACCCACCCCACCATCCACTCATCTTCCAGACTACATAAGACAGTAAACGCCCAGGCTGAGATCTTCCTCCACCTCTCCTGTATCTCCCCCTCCTGCAGAGAGAGTCCCTGAAGAGAGGAAAGCTCCTGCAGATGTGAGCTTGACAACAGTTAAAATCAGCATTAAAGCGAATAAGCCAAAAACCCCCAAAATATGACTATCCAGAGTTGGGACCAGGAAGCAGAGTTGCAGTCTTACACGCCTCTCTGCAGCTTCTCTCCTCCTGCTACCCCCCCAAAAACCCATCTCCATAGAGACTGTGTCAGCTTCCAAACAGACAAAAAACAAGCTAAAAACCAGCAACTTAAACAACTTAAACATAAATCACAAAGAAAGAACAATACAGTATCCACATCTGAACCAAAGAGTAAAACAGTGAAATGTGGATTATTAAATATTAGGTCTCTCTCCTCCAAGTCTCTGTTAGTACATGACTTAATAATTGATCAACAAATTGATTTACTCTGCCTTACAGAAACCTGGTTGCAGCAGGATGAGTATGTTAGTTTAAATGAATCAACACCCCCGAGTCTACCAGAAACTAACTACCAGAAACCTCGAAGCACAGGCCGAGGGTGCGGTGTGGCAGCAATTTTTCACACCAGCCTATTAATTAACGAAAGACTAAGACAGACTTTTAATTCATTTGATAGCCTGATGCTTTGCCTTGTCCACCCCAGCTGTAAAACTCAGAAACCAGTCTTACTTGTTATTATCTATCGTCCACCTGGGCCTTACACAGAGTTTCTCTCTGATTTCTCAGACTTTTTATCTGATTTAGTGCTCAGCTCAGATAAAATAATTATTGTGGGTGATTTTAACATCCATGTAGATGCTAAAAATGACAGCCTCAACATGGCATTTAATCTGTTATTAGACTCAATTGGCTTCTCTCAAAATGTAAAAGAACCCACCCACCACCAGAGGTCGATTATCTTGTTAATAATTTCACCTCCTCACTACGTACGACTCTGGATACTGTAGCTCCTGTGAAAACTAAGGTCTCTAATCAGAAGTACCTGACTCCGTGGTATAATTCTCAAACACGTACCCTAAAGCAGATGACTCGAAAGCTGGAGAGGAAATGGCGTGTCACAAATTTAGAGGATCATCATTTAGCCTGGAGAAATAGTTTGCTGCTTTATAAGAAAGCCCTCCGGAAAGCCAGAACATCTTACTATTCATCACTGATTGAAGAAAATAAGAACAACCCCAGGTTTCTCTTCAGCACTGTAGCCAGGCTGACAAACAGTCAGAGCTCTACTGAGCCAACAATCCCTTTAACGTTAACTAGTAATGACTTCATGAACTTCTTCAAAAATACAATTTTTATCATTAGAGAAAAAATTACCAATAATCATCCCACAGATGTAATATCATCTACAGCTACTTTTAGTACCATTGATGTTAAGTTAGACTCTTTTTCTCCAATTGATCTTTTTGAGTTAACTTCAATAATTACTTCCTCCAAACCATCAACGTGTCTTTTAGACCCCATTCCTACAAAACTGCTCAATTTTTCTGTGTCTTATCTATTAATATGCCTGTGCACTAAAACTTCCTGTTTTTCAGTCTGGCTGAGCACTTAGTTTGTGAGTCATAAGTGGCCTTGCTCTACAAATCTTCATTATTAAAGTACATAAAACAATATAATAGGAAAATAAGGATACTAAGGATATTGATTTCATGACAATGTGCAAGAACGTGTGTGTGTGTGTGTGTGTGTCTCTGATCACAACATCCTTGGTCATAAAGGGGGTAATCTCCCCCACACCCAATATATAGTTCAATTCCTATATTGGTTCACCATACACAACACAGTAGAGCCATAAAAAGGGCAGGGAGGTTACCAAACATCAAACAGAATCTTCACAAGGGATGTGTCTGTGATAAAACACTTCAGCCTCCCCCCAGAACCCCGAGAGGCTGGAGAGGGGGACAAAGGAATGTCTTGATCCAACAGTTTGAACTAAGACTTTACAAATTTAAGAACCACAATGACAACATTCAACAATTAGACTTAACAGTCAGTATGGATTTCGACGAAACAGGTCAAAAGCTATAGCATTAATGAGTACTACTGAAGACATTTCATTAGCAGCACATAACAATAAATGTGCTATGGGGTATTCATTGATTTAAAAAAAAAAAAAAGCTTTTGACACTGCAATGTTCAGTCTTGACTTTCAAGATTTCCATCTTGAACTGGTTAAGCAGTTACTTAGATAATAGGTGTTAGAGTGATTTCATTAAATGTTGTCATAGTTGTGCTTCAAGTTGTAAGCCTTGTCCTAAACAGCACTATCAGAGACATTCCTTTGTTTCTGTTCCCCTCCCCAGCTCGTCGAATGGTATAGTGAGGATGTTTAACTTCCTGCCCTTTATGACCTCGACTGTGCTTGTGTATAGTGGACCGCTACAGGAATTAAGCCATAAACTGGGTGAGGGGAGTTGACCCTTGTGGAGCAGGAAGTCACGCAGAAACACCCACACTCACGTGTGCACCCCCCCCACACACACACACAAACACAGAAAACAGACACTGATGTTGTTTAGATATGCCTGCTTAAGAATGTCCTGTGTAGTTGTAAAATGCATATTCATTAGTGTAACCAATAAAAGCAGCTTGCAGAGGGAAGCTAGTTGAAGATGTTCAGAGGCAGCTACTTCTCTTGCGGCAAGTGCAGCAAAGAGCGCTGTGCGATCTCGTTCTTGAGTGAGTGTCTGTTTATCCTGCAGTTTGAGGAATATATCTCTGACAATAGGTTTCAGTATGTGCAGTATTTAGGTAATTCATCTGAAAGAATGAAAATATAATGTGGGGTCACTCAAGACAAAATAAATGAATGTATGAATGAGTTACTCAATATTCCAGCAGCGAGTAAGTTAGCATCTTAGCCTTAAGGAGGTCCCATGATTAGCAGCAAAACGCCAACAGGTGCGTAGGCCAAGGGAGCCTACGGGAGCTCAGTCGGAGCTCTGCCCAGGCAGAGAGGGAGATGTGAAAGCTGCTCCTCAGCAAAGTCTGCATATTGTGTGACCAATAGAGCCACTGGTCTTGATGTAGCTGCAAAAATAATCCGTTTTGCTGACGGATTATGGACTCAAACATGGCTGAACAACAGCTGCCCGGACAATGCTATCGAGTTAGCAGGACGCCACACACACCGAGCCGACAGGCTAGCAGATGACTCCGGCAAGACCAGAGGTGGAGGTTTGTGCATTTATATTAACAATGCTTGGTGCATGAACTCCACTACTACTGAGAGTCACTGCTCACCTAATGCGGAGTTTTTAATGGTCAAATGCAGACCTTATTATCTCCCCAGAGAATTCACTTCGATCATACTCACTGCCGTGTATATACCCCCCGACGCTAATGCTAGGTTGGCCATGAAAGAACTTTCTGCAGCCATTAACAAACACCAGAATAAACACCCCGAGGCTGCTTTTATTGTTGCTGGCGACTTCAACCACACCAATTTAAAGACAGTCCTCCCCAGATTCCACCAACATGTCTCCTGCCACACCAGAGGAGACAAGACTTTAGACCATGTGTATTCCAACCTGGCTGGAGCCTACAAAGCCACACCCCTCCCCCACATTGGACAATCAGACCATCTCTCCCTGTTCCTCACACCTCGGTATTCACCACTCATCCAACGTGTGAAACCTGCTGTGAGGACAATTAAAGTGTGGCCAGAGGGGACAGACGCAGTGCTCCAGGACAGATTTAAAAACACAGACTGGAATATGTTCACCCACACAGACCTGGACCAGTACGCCTCATCTGTACTGGATTACATCTCCAAAACCACAGACAGTGTCACCACCCAGAAACGGATCACCATGTACCCCAACCAGAAGCCTTGGATGAACCGGGATGTTCGTCTCCTCCTGAAGGCCCGCAACACTGCCTTTAGGTCAGGAGATGCACACGCCTACAGTACAGCCAGGGCTAATCTAAAGAAGGGCATCAAAAAAGCCAAACACCATTACAAAAAGAAGGTAGAAGAACACTTCTCCAACTCCAACCCCCGACGCATGTGGCAAGGACTCCAGACCATCACAGACTACAGGACCACCAAACCCTCTCCCGCATCCTCTGATGTCTCCTTCCTAAACGAGCTCAACAACTTTTATGCTCGTTTTGAGCGAGGGAACCCCACAACCACAACCAAAGCAGACATGACGCCAGACCACCAACCTATGACTCTCTCCCCCACCGATGTAGGAGCGGTGCTGAGCAGGATCAATGTCCACAAGGCTGCAGGCCCTGATGGCATCCCCGGGCGTGTTCTCAGAGCGTGTTCTGGGGAGCTTGCAGGAGTGCTCACAGACATATTCAATCTGTCCTTGGCCCACGCTGTGGTACCGGCCTGCTTCAAATCCACCTCCATCGTCCCGATACCCAAAAACTCCAACCCATCTTGCCTCAATGATTACCGCCCAGTAGCACTCACCCCCATCATCACTAAGTGCTTAGAGCGACTGGTCGTAGCACACTTCAAATCCTGTCTCCCCCCCACCCTGGACCCCCACAAATTCGCATACCGCCGGAACAGGAGCACAGAGGATGCAGTCTCCATCGCAATGCACTCTGTCCTCTCACACCTGGACAACAACAACACCTACGCCAGAATGCTGTTTATAGACTTCAGTTCAGCATTCAATACAATCCACCCCTCACAACTCATCAGGAAACTGACAGACCTGGGTATCAGTTCCCTCATCTGCAAATGGTTACTGGACTTCCTGACCAACCGCCCCCAACATGTCCGGCTGGACCGCTGCTCATCTACCATCACAATGAACACCGGTGTACCACAAGGCTGTGTGATGAGCCCTTTCCTCTACTCCCTCTTCACCCACGACTGCAGACCTGCTGATGGTTCCAACACCATCATTAAGTTTGCAGATGACACCACGGTGATTGGCCTCATCAGTGACAACGATGAGGCCGCCTACAGGGAGGAGGTGGATCGTCTGGCTGAGTGGTGCGACACAAACAACCTGCTGCTTAACACCGAGAAGACCAAGGAGCTCATCGTGGACTACAGGAGGAATGCTGACCCACATCCACCCATCCACATTAAGGGGACGGCTGTGGAGCGTGTGAGCAGCTTCAAGTTCCTGGGAGTCCACATCTCCGAGGATCTCACCTGGACGACCAACTGCTCCAAGCTGGTCAAGAAGGCTCACCAGCGCCTCTTCTTCTTGAGGACTCTGAGGAAGAACCACCTGTCCTCAGACATCCTGGTGAACTTCTATCGCTGCACCATCGAGAGCATCCTGACCAACTGTATAACAGTCTGGTACGGGAACTGCTCTGCCTCGGACCGGAAGGCGTTGCAGAGGGTCGTGAAAACTGCCCAGCGCATCGCCGGAGCACCACTTCCTGCCATAAAAGACATCTACAGGAAGCGGTGTCTGAAAAGGGCTGGGAAAATCATCAAAGACCCCAGTCACCCATCACATGGACTCTTCACCCTCCTGCCCTCTGGGAGGCGCCACAGGAGCCTCCGGACTAAGACCACCAGGTACCGGAACAGCTTCTTCCCCACAGCTGTCAGACTCCTGAACTCTGCCTCCTGACATCTGACCCACGTTAAACTCATGGACTGAACATACACACACCCACAATGGACAACTGTACCCTCAAACACAATAATAACATGGACTGAACCACCACTCACAACTACTAGCACTTTATATAGCCTCTGTAGAAACTATCTACACCCTCACTTATCTTAACTGCACTAATGTATAGCTCTGTGTAAATAATCATTCTGTACATTCGATAATCTTTAATCCTACAACTGTTTACAACTTGCATAGTTCCCATTTCTGTATAGCTGTATATCCCAGATTCTGTAAAGTTATTTATTTCATATTCTGTATAGTTTTTCATATTTATATCCTGTTCATATCCTGTACATAGCTTGTACTCACTACAGCCTGTACATACTTATAGTTATAGAATATTCACAACATACTTCATACCGTGTACATTATAACATACCATAATAGACCCATTTCTGTAATATACTCACACATCTATATTATTGCTAATATATATTGTAATATATCTATATCACTAAAGCACTTCTGGATGGATGCAAACTGCATTTCGTTGCCCTGTACCTGTGCATGTGCAATGACAATAAAGTTGAATTCTATTCTATTCTATTCTAAAAACAGGGGTCCACATGCCCACTGGGACTGGACCGTGAGGTCTTGTAGCCTTTTACCCCTAGTTAGATCATCTGCTGGATTTTCAGATTTTGTCAAATAACGCCAAGGCTGGTTGTTCGTTAGTTCCTGGTTCTCAGCTATCCAAGTTCCCACGAACACCTTGAAATGAAAGGAATCTGACTGAATCCATGTTAGGACAGTGGCAGAGTCTGTCCATAACACCACTCTACATAGTGGCAAGGTGAGCTCTTTGGTCAGGAGGCTAGTAAGTTGAGCTCCAGTCAAGGCCGCACATAGTTCCAGATGTGACATGGACAACTTTTGTTTCAGAGCCACCCTAGAGCAGGCAGTCAGGAAAGCAACTTCCACCATTCCAGGAGCATTTTCTGTCCTTGGGTATGCAACACTCCCATATTCCTGTTGAGATGCATCGCAAAAGATGTGCCTGCTGTCGGATTTGTCCAGCTCTGGGCTTACATGACAACGTTGTAGACTGATGTTGTCCAGATGCTGCAGCTCACCTTCCCATTCGTTCTATGAGGGAGCAGGTCACTCGGTAACAGTGTATCATCCCACTCACAGCTTTTGTCCCATAACTTACAGTTAGCTAGATTAATGCAATGGTGCTGTGTTTATTATGTCGCTCTCTCTCTTTTTTTTTTTTGCTTGTTTTCTCTTTTTCCTTTTCTCTCAACAGGCGATCCAGGAGATTTTTACTTTTAAAAGTGTCCTTTTTCACTGTCCCTCTTCCCCTCTGTTTTTTCTGTTCCTTCCTCTTTCTTCCTTCCTGTCCTATCCCCCAGCCATGTCTGTCTTGTTCGAAACAAATGAAATGAAATAAATAGTAACAACAAAGGTTGATCAAATGGACCAAAACGGCAAGGCTGTGCTGATCCACTTGGCAAAGTAAATCCGTTGGGTATCTTTGTTGGCTTTCAGACATCAATTCTGGTGGCTAAAAAAACCCCAAACAGGACAGGCAAAAGAAAAAAAAAGTAGTGGCCAGTCTTAGGGCAGTAGTCTCACCAGGTGGAACATCTCCTTGATGTCACTGCTAACTGCGATGGATCATTCTCTGAAGCCTAGGAGCACACCAAGAAGAGAGGTCCCCAGGTTTGGGCCTGGTAACAGCAGCTCATTGAGGTTCTGATCCCTGTAGGTGAATGAGCAATTAAACATTACATGGTTCTTTCTGTTGTGTGTCACCAGGTGGGGAGCACTGCTTCAGGCAGCACCCTGAGTGTAGGTATATCACTGATGCGCAGAAGGGGGGTTGAATTTCTGTTTACTCCTTCGATATGCAGTCTTGTTGTCCCATAGCTTTCTCTTCCCTCCGAGACCGTGTCACTAGTTTCTCACTTAGATATGGCAGTGTTGAGTTGCCAAAGCCTTTCTACTTGACTATGAAGCTCTGATTGAGGAGAGGCAGTTGAAAGGAAGAGGCATTGTTGCGGTTTAGCAGAGAGCTTAAGGGAGTGGACTGATCCTTGTTGTGCCCAACCAAGTCTAGTCTTGACTGCAGCTGGTCCTCCAGGTAGGCCTAAGTGCAAACGTTTGATGGGCGTTACTAGGTGAGGACAGTCAGAGCCGATCAGGAGTGGCTGGGCATTTTTGAAGGGCTGTAAGGGAAGCGTTCTTAAGTGTCTGTATTTCTGCTGAAGTGCGTTCGCAGGGTATGAATGTTCAGCCAAACCTTGATCATCAGCGGTGAAGTCTCTCTCAATGGTGAATGCTCTGGATGGTTGGCTGGCAGGGGAGACTTTGACTGTCACTGAGGCACCAGGCAATGTTCTCAGTCCTTGTCTCACCATACATAAAGAACGACTCTCTCCGGTGTCCTGTAGCTGCAGTTTTTGAGTGGCCTAAGGGAGAAGAATCAAAACTCAAGAAGTTTATTGTCATTTCGTACCCAGCCTGAAATGAAATATTGTTTCTCACCAGCCTCTACAGTACAATAAACAATGCAGTTTAAAAAGAATAAATACAGTTTAAATAGAATAACAGTTTAAACGATTGAGTTTGAAAAAGGCATAGATAGCATAAAATCTAAGTTCTAAAACAAACTCCAGTCACATTCGTTCAGGTACATAGCAGCGGTCCTTTCACAGAAGGGGATGGAAAAATTAGGTAGTGTGTGTATCTGGGGAGTGCATTGTATGTGTGTGTGAGTGTGTGTGTAGATAGGGGCAACACCGTCTGCTTGTTGATCTTAGAGTGTAGCTGTGTGGATGGCTGTGTGGCTGTGTGGGTGGGGAGGGGACACAGTCCATTTATCAGTCTCACAGCTTGTGCAAAGAACCCTTCCACCCTCCTGGTGGTTCTGCAGCTGATGCTCCTGTACCTCTTGCCAGACGGCAGGAGTGAGAACAGGCCATAAGAGGGGTGGTGGGAGTCTCTGGTGATGGAGATAGCTCTGCGTGTGCAGCGCTGTTTGTAGATCTCCTCCATTGATGAGAGAGGGGCACCAACAAACCTGTTGGCAGTCTTAACAATCCTATTAAGTCGACGATTCTCGTAAGACTTGCAGCTGCCAAACCAAGCTGTAAAACTTTGCGTCAGGATGTTTTCAGTTGTGCTTCTGTAGAAAGTTGTGAGATGAAGTGTGGAGAGTCCTGCTTTCCTGAGACTCCTGAGGGAGTGGAGACGCTTTTGTGCTTTTTTGATAACTGCTGTGGTGTTAATGGAGAATCACAGGTCATCAGCAAGGTGCACACCAAGAAACTTAACACTGCTGACCCTCTCCACAGCAGCACCATCTATGGTGAGGTCTGTGTGGTGATCTCTACCAGCCTTCCTGAAATCGATCACCATCTCTTTTGTTTTGTCCACATTGATGGTGAGATTGTGGGATCTGCACCACACTCCAAGCT
Source organism: Rhamphochromis sp. 'chilingali' (assembly GCF_963969265.1). Classification (NCBI taxonomy): domain Eukaryota; kingdom Metazoa; phylum Chordata; class Actinopteri; order Cichliformes; family Cichlidae; genus Rhamphochromis; species Rhamphochromis sp. 'chilingali'. Next base: position 6,100,547 of record NC_137929.1, read on the forward strand.
GCTCCACGTCCATTCTATAGGCAGACTCGTCATTGTCAGTGATGAGACCAACCACAGTTGTGTCGTCTGCAAACTTCACAATGTGGTTAGTGCTGAATCTGGCCGTACAGTCATGTGTGAACAGGCTAAACAGCAGCTGGCTCAGGACACACCCCTGAGGAGAGCCTGTGCTCACTAAGATGGTCTTTGATGTTTGGCTGCCCACCTTAACTGTCTGTTACCGAAGAATCATCCTCTCTGATCCATCATCTAATATTGCAAATGTCTCCAGGGTGTCTTCACCATTCTGCAGCAGCACTTTAATTATCTTAAGAATCACCTGGCTACAGCCAGCATGCTGGTTCCGATAAAGCACATCAGTAGATGGTTTACTTCCCAGCTCAGCGACTTCCATTGGTAGATTGGGTGCTGCAGGTCTGTGATTCACCTCATGCAGGGCCTCTAGGTGCCAGTAGAGATTGTTGGACTTAATCCAAATGTATTTCTGCTCCTTAGACAGCATCTTGAAGTTGACACATTGATTTAGGAAATGCAGAGTGTTATTAAAATACGGACAATAAGTTGTGGGCTTGTCTTGGACTTCAGAAGTGGAAGGGATTATGGCTGAGGACCTTTCGGGGGCAGCATTGTGCGTTACGCCAAGCAGCATAGTGGTACTCCTTTTAGTGGATCTCTTATCTCTTTTCATGCTTCTGCTGTCTCTCGGTGGTAGTGGTGGAGGTGGAACAGACTGTACCTCTGGCAGATTAGGATGATCTCTCTGGAGGAAAACTGGAGGTGGTGGCACTGACCATTCTTCAACTGCATCCTGCATGGAGGATATTTTGTGCTGCATTTGTCTGAGGGGAAAACGCTGGGTAGTTAGAGGTGTGGAGACCCGAGTATCATCAGCGGAAACGTAGCCCCTTGGTTGCTGGGCAGAATGTTGGCGAGTGGATTCCAGAGTGGTGACATTATGACCTATCTGCCTCTTCATGTCTCCTACCATCAGCTGAAGTTGCCTGTTGTCCTCCTGCAGTTGTTGCACAATGTTTATGAACTCTTCAAGAATGCTGGATGACACTGGTGTCTGTCTTGCAGCTCTGATAGAACCAGGTGTCTGGGTGAGGGCCACATCTTGGCGTATCCCTCTCTAGTCTGATGCTGCTCCAACATGGCAGTGTGTAGCTGTGTGTAGCCTTCATACTAAGTCATCCATCCTGGTGGTCGCACAGCCCTCCGTGGACCTGCATCTGCTCTCTGGGTGCCATAACCCATCTTGACTCTGTAATCACCTCTATCCGGCTTGAAGGACCAATTTGTTGTTATGATTTCTGATAGCAGGTTCAGTTTTCTATGGTGGCGATTGCAGGGTGTGCACAGGTCAAAAGTCAATATAACCCTACAGCAAATGACAAGGCCAGGTGATAGTCGTTCAGCTGTCAAATGGCAGATTCAGTGGAATATTTACTGTGGGTTTGTGTGTGGTTCTACAAAACAGAATGAACAAACAGAACACAAACTACAATCCAATGTAGGACTTCCGGATGTGCTTTGCCGTGTGAAGACGTGCGTGCGGAGGCTCCGTGTAAAAGTAGTCAAAATAGTGATATCGCCAGTTCGTTACCATTTTGAGGAAGCTCGGTTAATACAATTCGTGCTGTGGAGTGAACGAGGGTGCTCACGGAGCAATTTATGACCGAAAATGTCCAACCGACAGACCCGTGCCGGCGTAGAAAAGTTGCATGCGGATAGCAACCCTGCCGCCGCAGCTAGCAAGGCCACTGCTAACCCAGCACACGCCGACAACATGCCTCAGTGGGCTCAAGACATGATGTCCGAGATCAAAAAAACGAATGCTGAGATTACAAAATACAGAGAGGAGACAAAAACCGAGATCATGAGATGAAAGGAGGAAGTAGAAAAAGGAAGAAAAGAGTCAAAAGCCGAGATGGAAAAGTGGGCTAAGAGTGTGGAAGATAACACTAAAGCTCAGTTTGAGTTGCTACGTGAGGAGGTGAGACTGATAAGCGAGACGTCCGTCAGTCTGGCTAACGAGATGGAAGCGCGGAAAAAAGAAGTGGATGACACGCTGAACGACCAGTCTGACAGTATAACCAGCATGGAGACGAAACTGAAAGAATTGGAGAAGGAGATGCTGACGCTGAGGAGACGTAGTGAAGATCTCGAGGCGAGATCACGACGCAACAACATACGCATCGTGGGGGTAAGAGAAGGGGCTGAGACGGGCAAGACGCCGTCGGAGTTCATAGCTGGACTGCTGAAAGAAAAACTGGGGCTATCGGTGACACCGACGCTTGACTGGGCACACCGAACACTCGGCGCGAGACGAGACGGAGCCGGGGCTCCACCGAGAGCGTTCGTGGTGAGATGCCACTACTATATAGAGAAGGAGGAGATACTGAAGAAGGCGAGGGAAATGGAGAGAACGCCGGAAGGTCGGAGTGGACGGATTCATATCTTCCCAGACTACACCCAGGAAGTAAACAACAAGAGAGCAGCCTTCAAAGAAGCAAGGAGCCTCCTGCGTACCTACGGGGGGGTCAGATATGGGCTCCGTTATCCGGCAACGCTGGTGATTACACCAGAAGGGGGACAAACGAAAACCTTCGAGACCCCAAAAGACGCCATGGAGTTCATCAAGAAGACGCTGACTCCCGGGTGAAATATATGGGCTGGTCTGAGCTTGGCTACGTATAAGGGCTACACTGGTGTAAGGACTTAAATGTCTCAGGAAAGATATTGGTGATTGGATTTTGCAATATTGGTGAAGTACCACCTCATCTTATTGTTTTATATTTGAATATTTTGTTTAAGAAATTGCTTTATACTACTTACATGTTATTTTTGTATTACTGGATTTTATTTTCAAAGATCTCTTTGCTACAAGTTCCCCCGACTGTTTTTTTTTTCTTTCCCCCTCTTTTTAGGAGGTGGGTAGCTTAGAGGGTGATATTATATTTTTAGAACCATGGGATATTTTGCACGGAGCCGCACACGGTAGGCTTGGTGTGTAGGAGAGGGTGGACCGGTTGGCCACAAGAGTGCTTGTTGATGAGCACTGTGTTTGGGTTCATATTCATATATGCAATGTGTTGTGTGTTACTTGTGTATGTGTGTGTGTTGTTTCCCCATTTTTTCCCAGACACCGTCCCTTTATTTTTTCTGTTTTTTCATATTTAAGAGACCAGGGAGCAGAGATAGTATATTTGCAAGAGACACATTTCTTAAACAGGGACCACCTTAAACTGTGTAGGGGGGGTTTCAACCAGATCTATCATTCAAATTTTGATAGTAAGAGTCGAGGAGTGGCCATCCTTATACACAGGAATGTACAATTCATAGAAACAACCGCCATAAAAGACAAACATGGTCGATATGTTATTGTAGCTGGGAAATTATTCAATATGCCAGTAGTGTTGGCAAATATATACGCACCCAATTGGGATAATGTTCAATTTTTTAAGGATTTGTTTTCGTTACTACCTAACTTGGACACACATAATTTGATTTTGGGGGGAGACTTGAATTGTGTCCTAGATTTAACTCTGGACCGCTCTAGCCCAACACCTGGTGTGCTAAGTAAATCTGCTCAATGCGTTAACTCCTTTTGTGAAACATATGGTATATTCGATCCATGGAGATATGCAAATCCGACTGTTAGACAGTACTCCTTTTATTCCCCGCCACACCTAACTTATACTAGAATCGACTATCTTTTGTTAGACAAGAAATTGACCCCAATGGTAATGCATGTAGAATACCCTGGTATAGTACTATCTGACCATAGCCCGGTCACACTGAAACTTAAATTCCCTGACTATACACCACCTCAGAGGATGTGGCGTCTTAATAGTAGATTGTTGGCTGATGATGATTTTAAAGAATTCATCAATTCGCAAATAGTTTTTTTTTTGGATCTTAACCCTTTAGAGCCGATCGGAGCGGGAACGCTCTGTTATGCGTAACTATTTTTAAATCCCGGTAGCACTGCAACCACGTAAGCTAGCGCAAAAATTTTTTTTGCATATGAAACCGGAGGAGTTGTACTTACATATTGTGCCATCAGCTTGTCCTAGGTCACGGTTTCCTTCCACATAAAGCTTTGCAAAAACTGCATAAAAAGCGCTTGCAGGAACAAAAACATAATATTCCAGAAACACGCTTTGCCGGTCCGATCAGCTGTTCAAAACACTTCCTACGTTGGAATAGACGTCAGCGCGAACTTTTGCATTTCCGCCATTACCTGGCCGAAACCGGAAGTGACGTCATTTTCGCGGAAATGTAGTCTTTTTTGCGATCAGGGCCTCAGGGCCTATACTGCTCTTTTTAAAAGTTATCTTTGACTTTATGACTTTCTGTGTCGTTTCTGGGATGTTTAGGACTCATATTGCACTGCTGGAAATAGTTTATTTTGATGCATATGCTGCTTTTTTGCAAATTTGCAGTATAATATTTATTTTCGTTTTTCCTGCAGTATATAAAAATTGGTGTATTTCAAAAATAAAACTATGAAGACACTCAAAATAAATTTCCTGTGGTGGGAAACTATTTTGTGCAACTTTTTTGTATTTACAGTTTTGAGGGATGAGCCTCTTAAATTTCTCTAACTACAAATATATGTTAAAAAATCAAAAACGATTTTCAATTTTTTTGTAGTTTATTGCACTTTTTTGCAATTTATGTAATTACTATGCACTTAATGAATACATATTATTAAAATCTGGGCTATAATGGTTGTATTGATGTATAGCAACTTGAAATGCTCCCAAAAATGGCTCCACAGCATGTAAAAATATAATATAAGCTCTGGCGGACTTGGTTCTATGGTAGGTCTTAAAGGGTTAATTATACTCCTGATATAAGCAGTGGCATTTTATGGGAATCATTAAAAGCGTACGTACGCAGACAAATTATTTCATACAGTGCTGGTGAAAGGAAAAGAAGAATGAAACGTACCACAGAATTAATGACAGCAATAAAAGAAGTTGACCGGGCAAATTCTTTGACTCCATCTGCGGAGCTGCATAGAAAAAGGATTTTGCTCCAGCCTGAATATGACATTCTGACAAGTCAGCGCGAGGAGGATTTATATCTTAGGTCGAGACAAGATCTCTATGAGTATGGTGAGCGCGCCGGCAAACTCCTGAGCTACCAGCTGAAACAATCAGCAGCTGCTGGTATGATAGTAGAGATAGGAGACAATGTGGGCAATAAAATTATAGATCAGAAGGGGATTAACAATCAATTTAAATCTTTTTATGAGGACTTGTATACCTCAGAAATAAATGATAGGGACCGAGTGAAGAATTTTTTTGAAAACCTTGAAATACCACCACTAGAGGCAGCATATCTGACCCATATCTGTCATGGAGATAGACAAAGCAATTCGGGGTATGAAGACAGGAAAAGCGCCGGGCCCTGATGGGTACCCAAGTGAGTTTTATAGGACATTTGCTCCCGCACTGATTCCCTTACTTTGCAGAATATTTCAGGAAATTCTTGATAAAAAAGCTCTGCCCCAAACAATGTCACAGGCCTTGATCTCTGTACTCCTTAAGAAGAATAAGGACCCACTTAAATGTGAGTCATATCGCCCAGTAAGTTTACTTGGATGTGATTATAAAATACTGACCAAGGTACTGGCAGCTAGAATTGAGCTTGTCATAAGTAAGATAATACATCCTGATCAGACAGGGTTTGTTGCAGGTAGACAACTCTCCAGCAATCTCCGCCGTCTGTTCAATGTAGTATATACTGCTGGAGATAACATTATGCCAGAGATTGTGATATCCTTAGATGCCCACAAAGCCTTTGATAGAATAGAGTATTACTATCTATTTACGGCCCTCGAAAGATTCGGCTTTGGTCCAACAAGGCAGGGGTGCCCTCTGTCACCCCTGCTCTTTGATGTGGCAATTGAACCCCTTGCGATGATGCTGAGACAGGCTGCTGGATTGGTAGGGATACAAAGGGGGACACAAAACCATAGGCTGTCCTTATATGCTGACGATCTCCTCCTTTTTCTGTCAAACCCTGCCACTAGTATCCCGGTGGCCCTTGGTATTATCAAAGATTTTGGGAGGGTGTCGGGCTATAAAATTAATTTAGACAAAAGTGTTCTTTTCCCCATTAATAAACAGGCGAGGAAACTTTCTTTCTGGGCCTATCCCTTTGCAATACATAAGGATAGATTCACATATTTAGGTGTTAATGTAACTAGTAAGTATAAAGATTTACTTATATACTTATAGTCCACTATAACTTTAAAGTTGCACTGGACAAAGCGAAATTAGATATGGAAAGGTGGACATCGCTCCCCTTATCATTAGCAGGGAAGGTAAATTCTGTTAAAATGAATATACTGCCGCGGCTCCTCTATTTATTTCAGACGATACCGATTTTCATTCCTAAATCATTTTTTAAGGAATTGAACAAATGTACGTCTGCCTTTATTTGGAAAAAAACTGTCCCCAGAATAAGACGGGAGTTTCTTGAGAGACAGAAAGAAGAGGGAGGCCTGGCTGTGCCGAACTATATGCACTATTATTTTGCTGCTAATATACATAAGTTGTTATTTTGGGTCAAAGAGTTAGATGAGGATGAAACCCCAATATGGGTTCATATGGAAAGGTATGTTTCTAGTCCAGTGTCCCTGCGCTCCCTGGTCTGCGCTCCTCTACCCTTGAGCAAACATCTTTACACAAACAACCCGGTGGTATCTCATTCTCTGAAAATTTGGACTCAATTCAGATCACATTTTAAAAACAGAACCGCCCTCCTGTCTGCTCCCATCTATGGAAATCACTTGTTTCCCCCAGCCCTCGGGGGAACAGCCTTTAGGGAATGGCATAGAGCTGGGGTGGAATGTGTCAAAGATCTTTTTAAAAATGGTACTTTTATGTCTGCTGCTCAACTGGAAAAGGACTATTGAATCTCCTCCAAGACTAATTACTTTAGATATTTCCAGGTTCGGGACTTTGTGAAAAAGTCATTCAGCCCCTCCCTCGAGCTTCCACAAAGCGGATGGATAGACGAGTTGATGGACACAGATCCGACTGCTAAGGGGACAATCTCCACGCTATATGCACGTATTCAGAATGTGGCTTCCCCCTCCCTGGACAATGTAAGACGGAAATGGGAGGAAGAATTGGAGCTGGACATTTCAGAGGTTGACTGGGGGGGGGGGGGCTTTAGATCTAGTACACTCTGCTTCTATATGTGTGAGACACGGATTGATACAGTTCAAGGTGTTGCACAGACTCCATTTGGCAAGGGAGAAACTGGCAAGAATGTACCAGGGGGCCGATCCGACCTGCCCCAGATGTAAACAGGTGCCAGCCAACTTATGCCACATGTTCTGGTCTTGTTCCAGGCTGAAAGACTTTTGGGCTAACATCTTTAGAACATTCTCATTCATTTCTAATAAGGATATAGAACCAATGCCTCTGACAGCCATCTTTGGTGTGGCACCGAGGGAAACTCAACTAACAGCCTCTCAGAGGAAGGCAATAGCATTCGCCTCATTGCTGGCAAGGAGATTGATTCTATTTAACTGGATAAAGGCAACACCGCCATCCCATAAACGCTGGGTGGAGGAGGTGATGGCACACCTCAAATTAGAACATCTCAGATTTACTATACAGGGCAACACCAAGAAATTCTTTAAGGTCTGGCAGCCTTTCATTTCCTATTTTGAAGATGAGTTTCCGTCCACTCCATAACTGGCAACTCCCCCCCCCCCCTTTTTTTTTTCTTCTTCTGTCTGGGTATAGTTCTGTCTTGCACTGTGTGGTAGGACTTGAGTTCGAGCTTTTCTGTATGAATGATATGCTTTCTGAAAACTCAATAAAAACACTTTGATTATTATTACAATCCAATGTAGACAACAAGAATCACTACATAAAATATTAAAGCCACATACTTATCCTGTAGACCTTATTACTAGGCTTATAGAATTAACCGTGTTTGGTAATAACAAAACAAATATCTTTCTATCACTCAAATTTTGAGCCCCACTTGCTTATGATGCTAAATAGAGAAAAAGAAGGCAAATACACATTATAAAATCACCAGCTCAAAACAATACTTAGCTTGGCCTAGCCAAACTTAAATTAGTTTAGCAATAACTTAGCGTGAGTGAAATGTACAGACAGAAGATGTCGAGAGCGATAAACCAGAGAGGCTAACATTCTTAAACAAGAAATATCCTGTAAATCACCAGTCTTAAGGATACACACCCTCAAAGTACCCACAAATACTCCCAAGCATAACTCTGCATTAACACTGCCTCCATGAACAGTACAACATTACTCACAAAATGGCCGCACTCTCTAGTGGTGAGGCTAAAAACTGCAACACAGTCCTGCCTTCAGAACAAGTATTATATCATATAATAAAACAAAAAGGCTGTTAAATGGGATGGTCTAGCCTGAGACTTGCTGCTCAGTTTGCCTAGCAAGTATGACACCAGCTGCTAGAAACACTTTATAGCTAACTTCTACGCAGCTTGTAGAGCAGAATTTGGTGTGGTGAATGAAGTGGTGAAAAGATGGAGCTGAAAAACAGAGAGTAAAAGAAATAGGGTGTATCATGGTAATTTTCCACAGCATCTGCTCTCCTCCTCTGGGTGAAGTACTCATCTCTCCTTTCTCGATTGCCACCTCATGGCAATCATACTGGCAGTATAAAAGACCACTGCTCACGACTAGTCTTTGCCAAGTTGTTGGGTAACCCATGTTAGTTTGCGGCCTCACATCTCCCTTCTCTATCATACTGTTTGTACTTACCTTGATCTTCTGTTTGTTAGTAGGTTCATGGAAACCACCTCTCAAACCTCGCTGTACTCACTTAATTGGATGCTGATCTCCACTGTACTGCTGCTGTCAGTAACAAAGCCCTGATGATCTTGTCACTCTCACCTGCCTGCCTCTCTGCTCTCCAGCATAGCACACTGGACTCAACCGGACCACTGCCTCACACGCTCCCCTCTTGCTTCTCTCCATCTGCGTGCAAATAAGGCAACACAGTTTGATTACTGAACCTTTCACTGGACATCTCTGACCACCCTTTCCTTCTGTTTCAGTACCCTTGGCCTACCACAGTTTCCCTGTCAAGCTCCCACACCCACTGGAATCAAATAGAAAATGAGCAGATAAATCAGAGAGAGATGAGTTTGTGTGTTTGTCAGCTGTTTGTGTGGAGTTGTTCTTTATGTTCACTTCAAATTAACCTGAGTGTCATTTCTCTTTAGTTCTGATCTCACTGCTGAGCTGCACAACAAACCAAGGTCAGTAACCTTCTTCTGTCACAGTTTAAACCTGATAAATGCTCACTGATATGACCTGATTGGGTTCATGTCTCACAATGGAGCTCAGGAATAAAACAGAAATGAAATGAAAAGTAATTACATACATCAGTGTTCACAAAAGTAGAACAGGCCAAAAGTTTTCTTTGTTCGCTTTTTTAATCCTCACAGCGGACTCAGTGTGAAGCTGAATGGTGAAAAAAAGCTACTTCAGGTAATTGTTCCTGTAACATGAGCTACATCTTAACACAGGACAGTGGAGTTTACTGGTGTGAGTCCAGAGAGGGTCCCATCAGTAACATGGTTAACCTGACAGTCACTGGTAAGCTGAGTGTGTGGAGTTAGTGTTGATGAAGCTGTGTGTAAATGGATGAAATGCTGTAGTTTGTCTCTGTGTTGAGGTGGATCAGTGATCTTGCAGAGTCCTGTCCTCCCTGTGATGGAGGGAGATGACGTCACTCTGCTCTGTAAAACAAAGACCACTCCCTCCAACCTCCCAGCTGCTTTCTATAAAGATGGCTCCCTCATCAGGAAGCAGCCTACAGGTCACATGACCATCCAGCATGTTTCCAGGTCTGATGAAGGCCTCTACAAGTGTGACATCAGCGGTCATGGAGAGTCTCCATCCAGCTGGATCACTGTCACAGGTGACACACTCACCTGTCTGTGTTTCTGCAGCTTTCAACATTCACAATGTGACGACAACTTAATGATTGTGTTTGCTTTATTTTAGACAAACACACCACCACACCTACTCCTGGTACCACCTCTTTCAGGGTGAATAGGTTTTGAGTTTTTTTGACTTGTTTTCTAGGACAGCATATAGATTGTGTAATAGCGCGTCAGCAGGTGTCTGGTACTATGTCTCCACTATGAGTGGGGCACAGTCTTGAGCAAATGAGTGTGTATCTAGCTGTTTGCTGCTTCTCAGAGAGGCTCTGAAACTTTACATGAGAATAACACCCACTACAGCAGGTGGACCCCTTTTGAAATAGTTCATGGTAGACAGTTTACTCTTCTAGCGTTGAGCCAGGATGAGCAACAGGCAAAAACTGCAAACCCTAGATGTGCAAAATATTAAGGACAAAAGAAGTGGTTGACGCAAACAAGCTGCCTTGTTCTGCTGTGTGTTCACAGGTACCAAAGCTGACTGTCGGGAGCCGGGTGCTCATCAAAGTGATTAAGAGGAAGCATTGGACCAACTCCCGGTGGAAGGGACCATTCTAGGTTCTACTGGCCACCCCAACAGCTTTGAAAATGGCTGAATGACCGACGTGGGTTCACCTGAGCCATTGTAAGGTAGTCAAACAATTCCCCGGCCGAAACAGGGTAGTGGTGGAAGTCCGGCTACAAACGGCGAGCGACTTTTAGTGTCGTTCCGGTCTCAAACTGGTGAATAAAACAACTGATCCACAGGCTCATTTAGAATGGCGGGGAGACGTGTGATTTTTGGGTCTTGCTCTCGTTGGTAACATTACTCACTATAGGGTTTTGGAGGGTGATGTCATGGGAGGGGGCAACGTCCCTCCCTCCATGACAGTAGGCCAAGCAAAGCACACGGGAGCGTCAGCTATGGTTCGTACTTGCTGTGTTGTCCGTTGGAATGGTAGATCACACAATAGGGAAGGCAAGAAGCTGGAAAATGGGCTGTCTTTTCATCGTTTCCCCTCCTGGAGGCAACGGGAGGGATCTCGTGTATCTGATAATACTAAACGAAGACGTCAGGCTCGGATTGCATCGGTCAGACGAGCGGATATTGAGTTCTCTGCCATCCCCAAACGAGAGCAAGTGCCCACCTGAGAATTCATGTTGAGCGAGTAATAGGTAGTTTGTGCTCAAAATGCTACACACTACAATGCCAATCCGATTACTCATATCATTTGAGGGTGAAGACACAACACTGCTTGATAAGATTGTTAAGGTGTGCTGTGTTTTGGTGAATATGTGCCCCAGTGTGGTTGTCAAACCAGGGCCAAATGAAACTTGCTCTTGTTGAATATTCATAAAACTGCTGTGTTGCATGTACAGTTCATTGTAAATAATTGTACTTTCTGTAAAGTGGATTCAATAAAACAGAAAAAAAGTATGTTTATTTTTTTTTTATTCACGATCTGTTCACATGTACTTAGCAAGTACATACACATGAAATGCAAACTATTTACATGGCAACGCACAGCTGGCATCAATCGTGAATCATTCATCTAGAGCAAATTTCGGGGCAGGTGCTGAGGAGAAGTCAATGTTATGTGCAACCTCTGGCTGTATCTTGGTCATATGGTCAACGTACTCACAACGTGGAGGCTTAAAAACGGCCAAATCTTGTACTCAACCGTTTGTGAATTAGATGTGCGCCTCCAGGGATTTATAATTACGAAAATGATTCGCCGTGTATGCGCTGAATCCACAGACAAGGAACGTGAAGATATTGGGATAGGACAAAGGCGGTAGGCTGTCTGGGTTTCCACTCCACTGCCTTTTTTCATACGGGTCCACATTAACGATGCACACTATTTTTTCCAAGTACTGTCTCTTGGCGTCTGGGCACAATCAGTCGTGATACAGCCCTTTGTCTTTTGCGCTGATTTTAAGCATGGTTCTGACAGTCCTGCTTCCAACACAGTGTGTTTGTTTTGATTTGTTGCCTTCTGACATAGCGCCGCGATCCCACAATGCACTGCGGCATGACGTCAACTCCAAATCCCTATAGGGTCAGGGTGGGGTCCACGTGACGACAGCCATTTAGATGGGAAGCAGGAAAGAGAAGTTTCTAATCCCCTTAGAGCAGAATGGGTGAGTCTTTAACTGTAATACTTCTCATTGTATAGTTTGCATACTTCCAAGTATGCAAACTATACAGTGAGAAGTATTACAGTTAGAGAGTGCATAATATGTATGTCAGCACAGCTACCCAATGTAGCTATACTAGGTGAAGATAACATGACAGAATGTGTGTCCAGCTGTTACAACATTTGCACTATGAACTGGTCAGAAAACATGACAGCAATGGAGTTTGAGATGACACCTTACTATGACCCCATGCGAGGAAACTGTTCAGTGTGTGGTTGATGCCTTATACCTTGTGCTAGGGCACTACTTGTCCGCCTTATCTCCACTGTAAGCTATTACAGGGCACATGGAAGAGAAGGAAGCATTCCTGCAGGAGAAAGAGCATTGCGAAAGTGAAGACTGCAAATTACCCGAGTGGATGGCTTAATAACAGCCCCTTCATATGCAAGGGGGAAGGTTCTGGAACATTCACTATTGGGACTATGAGAAAATAAATCAAAAACAGGAGGGAAGAAAACAGTTAGATATAGACTCACATGCTCAAGGCTTTACCCCACTCACAGAACCCCCCCCCCCCACACACACACACACACACACACACTATCAGGCAAGGTCAGGGAAGCAGACAATATGTGCTTGTGTTTCTTTAACCAAGATAATTGTTGTGGAAAATTTAACAATAACCTGCAACACACCCAGTGAGCTTGATTTGAAGTGGATTTCAAACACATTGCAATCTGGAGAGAACATCCCAGTGAAACACCAGGACCATCTCTGAATTGTGGCCATCGCCTTTGCATCTTATTTACAGACGCACAGACAAAAAACATTCCGAAAACTCTTAATTCAATTAAATCCAATTCAGTTTTATTTATATAACACCAAATCACAACAAAGGTTGTCTCAAGGTGCTTTATATTGTACAGTAGATACAGAGAAAAACCCAACAATCATATGACCCCCTATGAGCAAGCACTTTGGCGACAGTGGGAAGGAAAAACTCCCTTTTAACAGGAAGAAACCTCCGGCAGAAACAGGCTCAGGGAGGGGCGGGGCCATCTGCTGCTACCGGTTGGGGTGAGAGAAGGAAGACAGGATAAAGACATGCTGTGGAAGAGAGACGGAGATTAATCACAGATATGATTCAATGCAGAGAGGTCTATTAACACATACTGAGTGAGAAAGGTGACTGGAAAGGAAAAACTCAATGCATCATGGGAATCCCCCGGCAGCCTACATCTATTGCAGCATAACTAAGGGAGGATCCAGGGTCACCTGGTCCAGCCCTAACTATATGCTTTAGCAAAAAGGAAAGTTTGAAGCCTAATCTTAAAAGTAGAGATAGTGTCTGTCTCCTGAATCCAAACTGGAAGCTGGTTCCACAGAAGAAGGGCCTGAAAACTGAAGGCTCTCCCTCCCATTCTACTTTTAAATACTCTAGGAACAGCAAGTAGGCTTGCAGTGCGAGAGCGAAGTACTCTAATAGGGTGATATGGTACTACAAGGTCATTAAGATAAGATGGGGCCTGATTATTTAAGACCTTGTATGTGAGGAGCAGGATTTTGAATTTAATTCTGGATTTAACAGGAAGCCCATGAAGGGAAGCCAAAACAGGAGAAATCTGCTCTCTCTTTCTAGACCCTGTCAGGACTCTTGCTGCAGCATTTTGGATTAGCTGAAGACTTTTCAGGGAGTTTTTAGGACATCCTGACAATAATGAATTACAGTAGTCCAGCCTGGAAGTAATAAATGCATGAACTAGTTTTTCAGCGTCACTCTGAGACAGGATATTTCTAATTTAGAGATGTTGCGCAAATGGAAGAACGCAGTATTACATATTTGTTTAATATGTGCGCTGAAGGACATGTCCTGGTCAAAAATGACTCCAAGGTTCCTCACAGCATTACTGGAGGCCAAGGTAATGCCATCCAGAGTAAGAATCTGGTTAGATACCATATTTCTAAGATTTTCAGGGCCGAGTACAATAACCTCAGTTTTATCTGAATTAAGAAGCAGAAAGTTAGCGGCCATCCAGGTCTTTATGTCTTTAAGACATTCCTGCAGTTTAACTAATTGTTGTGTGTTATCTGGCTTCATGGACAGATAGAGCTGGGTGTCATCAGCATAGCAGTGTAAATGTATGCTATGTCTTCTAATGATGCTGCCTAAGGGAAGCATGTATAATGTAAACAGAATTGGTCCTAGCACTGAACCCTGTGGAACACCATAGTTGACCTTAGTGTGTGAAGAGGACTCTCCATTTACATGTACAAATTGGAGTCTATTAAATGGATATAATACAAACCACTGCAGCACAGTACCTGTAATACCTACAGCATGTTCTAATCACTCTAATAGGATATTATGGTCAACAGTATCGAACGCTGCACTGAGGTCTAGCAGGACAAGCAAAGAGATGAGTCCACTGTCAGAGGCCATAAGAAGATCATTTGTAACCTTCACTAAAGCTGTTTCTGTCCTGTGATGAGCTCTGAAACCTGACTGAAACTCTTCAAATAAGCCATTCCTCTGCAGATGATCTGTTAGCTGTTTGACAACTACTCTTTCAAGGATGTTTGATATGAAAGGAAGGTTGGAGATTGGCCTATAATTAGCTAAGACTGCTGGGTCTAGAGATGCTTTTTGAGTAAAGGTTTAACTACAGCCAGCTTGAAGGCCTGTGGTACATAGCCGATTATTAGAGATAGGTTGATCATATTTAAGATTGAAGAATTAATTAATGGCAGGACAAGACACGTTGATGGTTTGGAGGAAGTAATTATTGAAGTCAACTCAGAAAGATCAATTGGAGACAAAGAGTCTAAATGAATATCAATTGTACTAAAAGTAGCTATAGATAATATTAAATCTGTTGGATGATTATTGGCAATTTTTTGATAATGATTGAAATTTTATTTGTGAAGAAGTTCATGAAGTCATTACTAGTTAACGTTAAAGGGATTGTTGGCTCAGTAGAGCTCTGACTTTTTGTCAGCCTGGCTACAGTGCTGAAGAGAAACCTGGGGTTGTTCCTATTTTCTTCAATCAGTGACGAATAGTAAGATGTTCTGGCTTTGCAGAGGGCTTTCTTATAAAGCAGCAAACTATTTCTCCAAGCTAAATGATGATCCTCTAAATTGGTGACACGCCATTTCCTCTCCAGCTTTCAAGTTATCTACTTTAGGCTACGTGTTTGAGAATTATACCACGGAGTCAGGTACTTCTGATTTGAGACCTTAGTTTTCACAGGAGCTACAGTATCCAGAGTCGTACGTAGTGAGGAGGTAAAATTATTAACAAGATAATCGACCTCTGTTGGAGTAGCGTTCAGATAGCTGCTCTGCTCTATGTTGGTACAGCGCATTGAAGATGATAACAGTGGGTGGATTATATTCTTAAACTTAGTTACAGCACTTTCAGAAAGACATCTACTGTGATAAAGTCTACTCTCCACTGCTGTGTAATCAACTATTGTAAATGTTATCAGGAAATGATCAGACAGGAGTAGGGATGGGTACCGGTATCCGGTTAGCGACATCCCCCAAAAACCCGAAGAGGAGAGTCCTGGCCCCTAGCCCTGCCAGTGTAGCAGAAATGATGACGGATGATGATGTCAGCAGCAGCCGTTCTCCTCTGCGTGAGTAGCTTAATGTTGTTCGTGTGTAATTTACGTTGAGTAGGCTAACCACGTTATTACATTAATGCATGTAAGGTGAACTAGCAAACATCATCATAGCTACATGCGGCTGTCTTCTTGTTTGATGGCAGATACTCCCTTCACCCTGGCCAAAAAAGCTAAAACGACCAAAGAAAAAGTGGAAAACAGTTAAACATGAGAGGTTTTTGGACAAAGTTTGTGTTTTTTCCATTGTTTAAGCACTGCTTCCAGCCAAGAGTGATACCATATATGCCCTATAGCTGCAGAAAAGGCTAACATTGTTATCTTTTTACAAAAAAACAGCTGAACATGAGAGGTTTTTGGACAAAGTGTGTGTTCTCCATTCTTTAATCACCAGTTTGAGCACTGTTTAAGTACCGGCACCGTTTCAAAAGTACCGGTTTGGTACTGGTATTGGATAAAACCTAAACGATACCCATCCCTAGACAGGAGAGGGTTTTCAGGAAACACTGTTAAATGTTCAGTTTCTGTGTCATATATTAAAACAAGATCTAGAGTGTGATTAAAGTGGTGGGTGGGTTCTTTTACATTTTGAGAGAAGCCAATTGAGTCTAATAACAGGTTAAATGCCATGTTGAGGCTGTCATTTTTAGTGAGCTGAGCACTAAATCAGATAAAAAGTCTGAGAAATCAGAGAGAAACTCTGTGTAAGGCCCAGGTGGGCGATATATGATAACAAGTAAGACTGGTTTCTGAGTTTTACAGCTGGGGTGGACAAGGCTAAGCATCAGGCTTTCAAATGAATTAAAAGTCTGTCTTGGTCTTTCGTTAATTAATAGGCTGGTGTGGAAAATTGCTGCCACACGGCCCCCTCGGCCTGTGCTTCGAGGTTTCTGCTAGTTAGAATGACTCGGGGGTGTTGATTCATTTAAACTAACATAATCATCCTGCTGCAACCAGGTTTCTGTAAGGCAGAGTAAATCGATTTGTTGATCAATTATTAAGTCATGTACTAACAGAGACTTGGAGGAGAGAGACCTAATATTTAATAATCCACATTTCACTGTTTTACTCTTTGGTTCAGATGTGGATACTGTATTGTTCTTTCTTTGTGATTTTTTAGTTTGTTTTTTGTCTGTTTGGGAGCTGACATGGTCTCAATGGAGATGGGTTTTTGGGGGGGTAACAGGAGAGAAGCTGCAGAGAGGCGTGTAAGACTGCAACTCTGCTTCCTGGTCTCAACTCTGGATAGACATATTTTGGGGGGTTTAATAAATTTGTCCATATTTCTAGAAATGAGAACTGCTCCATCCAAGTGGGATGGATGCCGTCTCTCCTAACAAGACCAGGTTTCCTCCAGAAGGTTTGCCAATTATCTATGAAGCCCACATCGTTTCTGGGACACCACTCAGACAGCCAGCAATTTAAGGAGAACATGCGGCTAAACATGTCACTCCTGGTCTGATTGGGGAGGGGCCCAGAGAAAACTACAAAGTCCGACATTGTTTTGGCAAAGTTGCACACCGATTCAATATTGATTTTAGTGACCTCTGATTGGCGTAACCGGGTGTCATTACTGCCGACGTGAATTATGATCTTACTGTATTTACGTTTACCCTTAGCCAGCAGTTTTAAATTTCCTTCAATGTCGCCTGCTCTGTCCCCTGGAAGACAACTGACTATGGTTGCCGGTTCTAGCTTCACATGTCTGAGAACAGAATCACCAATTACCAGGGTTTGACCCCCGGTGGGTGTGTCGCCAAGTGGGGAAAAATGGTTAGACACATGATGGTGGTGTACCTGGGACTTCTGTTTAGGACTATGCTTCCTCCTCACCGTCACCCAGCCGCCCTCTTTCCCCAGCTGCTTGGGGTCTGCCGGGGAACAGCTAGTGGGGCCTACGCTATCTTCGGCTGCACCAGCTACAGGGGCCTGGCTAGCTACAGGTGAATGAAGGGTGCGAAGCCGAGTCTCCAATTCAGTAATCCTGGCCTCCAGAGCTGCAAATATGCTACATTTGTTACAGGTATCATTACTGCTAAAGGAGGCTGAGGAGTAACTAAACATCTGACACAATGAGCAAGAAAGTGCAGGAGGGACAGGTGAAGTAGCCATGGTGCTAACGAGTCGGCTACGAGCTAAGCTAAGCTAGCGAAACAGTGTACAGAGACAGTGAGTGAATACTTTGGCTATGAATTAGGTAGTGATCACACAGAAAGGGTGCTTCAGATGAAGCACGTGAAGATTATACTATGAAAAAAGAATGTATTTAAAAGTTTTTAATTAAATTTCTAAGCAGATAAGCTACTCAGAAACACCACTTTGTTTGAGCAGAAACAGGAAGTGATACTCTACAGCAGAGCGAGCGAAGACCAAGTGTCAGCCAAGGACCAAAAAAACAAACAGAGAGAATTATAACCTTGTTTTCTCCTTGGCCGCCCCACGCGCCCCACGTACATCTCCCCACGCGTGTGTTCAATAAAATCATTGTACAAGACCAGTGTTTCTTTGTTCTCATCCTCAAATAAAAGAATTTGGGACACCCTCCATTACAATGGCCTCACCGTGTTAACATTCCAAACTAGTGACAGTAGTGCTCATACTATAGTAAAGTGAGGAAGTGATATTACTGTAACTAATGTGATATGATTATATATGTGATTAATACATGAGAAAATAAATCTGCCACCACATTCCACCATTTGTGATACCACAATTAAGAATTTAAAATAATTAATTAAGAATCACATAAAAACATGGAGATTTGTGTACTAAAGGAATTCACAATGTGCATCCTCCCTATAGTCAGAAGGAACCAACAAATTCATATTCAATGGTCATCTTCTCTCCATTTGGGTCTCCACCCTTTGTTCGAAGGATGGCAGTTATATCATAAAAGAAAACACAATATGAGACCATATACAAAAATGAAAAAGCCTTGGTTGTTCATTTGCAAAGAAAACTTCAACCTTAGTTACATAAAGGTGCTCTTTCACAAGAACCTGTTATTTACATAAGGAAGTTTTTCAGTGTGTGATATATTTTCCCACTTTATCATTACATCCATCAACCCATGTTTCCCAATGTATTAACTGTTCCTGTAAAAAAAAAAAAAAAAAAACCCCTCATCCCCTGTGTTATTAGGGATTGAGGCACACATGCCTCACCAAACATCACACACACTCCTTTGTGCCATTTGCTTTGGCCTGTCCAGATGTTTCCCATAAAGGACAGTGACTATATTTGTACCTATAGGTAAGTGAATACCACAAATATAAACTAACACTAATGTTAGTGCTTCTCGAGTTCTAGAGTAAAATCCAGAAGTAGCTACGAATTTCCACACAGCCAACATATGTAAAACACTTCTGAGCTAAATTTACAACAGAGTGATAGATCTTTCCTCTCTATCTATGCAGTGTACTGTACTCTGCACTGTTGTAGGGCCATCAGCCCATTTAAAAGGTGTAAAAGATCTTTACTGACCCCACATCAGTGGGAAACCAAAACAACCACATTTACCTCTGGAAGAACAACGTCCTTCTTTAGGTGCTTCCAGCATGTTTGAGACCTATCAAAATCCCTCAATGAAATGTGATGAACTCAAAATCTTACCTTTAGGGTGTTAAACAATGTGTCAAAGTTGAGTACACATGTCAAAAGAACTCACAACTGTGTTACTATGTTTACTCAGACAATGAGGACCTAATGCACCTACGCATCAGGAACTGACATGCTAGAAAATCAGTCTAGCTACCGTACAAAATGCGCACAAGTTGCTGTAGAGCTTGCATGCTATAATTACTCCAATCACTTTTACTCATGTTCAGGACTCTAACAGAGTTTGTGATGTTCGGAGAGTCATGTGATTGCATATCATTAATAAAATGATTATTAACTTCACACCAACGACCACCTTAACTCAAAAACACACAGAACTACTTCAGGCAAAACTGCCTGACTGTTTAATCAGGTGTCATCTGCATTCATTCACTGATCCCTCTTGGGTGGCACAATAAGATACCACACAAATTATTTGTGCCACTCCGAAAAAAAAAAGATCTGTCCACTATAAAGGAGAACATCACAGCCTGATACCTGCAGGTCTGACAGCAGCAGGTGTATCACTCCTTTTTCTACCTGGAGACAGCAGTAACCCTAACCCAGGAAAAAACGGCGACTACTTTATCCTTCTTCAGTCAAACAGCAGCACTCATGCGATTGTTTTGCTCCCTTAGCTCCAGGTGTTGTGCTCCAGACAGCGATCGTGATTACCGCCCGCGGGAGCGCGCAGCTGCTTAAAGCTGTAGCGTCCAGATTACTTACAGCTACTTCCGTGCAACTGATATAAGATGCGGTAAGCTGAACACAGCTTCAACTGTCTGTTTGTTTAAAAATAGTAACGGACCGCGTTTTCTTGTTAGTAACTGTAACGGCGTTGTAACGATAGAAATAGTAATTAGTTAGATTACTCGTTACTGAAAAAAGTAACGCCGTTAGTAATGCCGTTATTCCCATCACTGCTTATAGGTTATCAAAACCTCATTTGAACATGGGTGTACCACCTGTATAAGATTAATACCTGTACATGAACTGTTAATCCAACAAATCACAGTAAAAAGCCACAGACAAAAACATCATAAAAAACTAATGAAAAACATTGTTTTTGAAACAACGTTTGAAAAACATTGTTTCATGTTTATTCTGGAATCCCTCCTTTTGACACATGTTCTCTCCCATGAGTCAACTCATCAGAACTAGGAGAATAACAAAAAGGAAAAGATTAGTTAGATCATTTCTCAGACAACATCAGGGCTTCTCCTCCTGAGTAAATTCGCTCCAGCCCTGCAAACCCTGTGTTAGAGAATGAAATTAATATTAATGTCATGTTAAGTGGGTCTAACTCTTGGCTCTGCCTGGAGCCAACATCCACACCCCAGTCACCTAGAAACCAAAATCAGTGAGTGAATACAAACTTAACACTTGCAAACAACTGTAGGTTATAGGAGTAATAAGGCATCCCAAACCACAGACACAAGTGTGCCATGTGCAGTTTATTTCCCCAAATCATTAAAAACACTACTGTTACCAAAATTTACCCAAATGTGTGTATTCAAAACTGACACCAGTGGTCATGGAGAGTCTCCATCCAGCTGGAACTGTACAGTGAAAAGTATTACAGTTAAAGAGTGCATAATATGTATGTCAGCACAGCTACCCAATGTAGCTATACTAGGTGAAGATAACATGACAGAATGTGTGTCCAGCTGTTACAACAGCTCCACTATGAACTGGTCAGAAAACATGACAGCAATGGGGTTTGAGATGACACATTACTATGACCTATTACTATTACTATAATCACTGGTAAGCTGAGTGTGTGGAGTTAGTGTTGATGAAGCTGTGTGTAAATGGATGAAATGCTGTAGTTTGTCTCTGTGTTGAGGTGGATCAGTGATCCTGCAGAGTCCTGTCCTCCCTGTGATGGAGGGAGATGACGTCACTCTGCTCTGTAAAACAAAGACCACTCCCTCCAACCTCCCAGCTGCTTTCTGTAAAGAGAGGCCCCTTCATACAGAGGGGGGAAGGTTCCGGAATTTTCACTATTGGAACTGTAGAGTGAGGGAATGTTAGGGCGGACACACACACACACACACACACACACACACACACACACACACACACACACACACACACACACACACACACACACACTATCAGGCAAGGTCAGGGAAGCAGACAATATGTGCTTGTGTTTCTTTTAAGATAATTGTTATGGAAATTTTAACAATAACCTGCAACACACTAAGTGAGCTTGATTTAAGTGGGTTTAATAAACACATTGCAATGTGGAGAGAGCATCCCAGTGAAACACCAGGACCATCTCTGAATTGTGGCCACCGCCCTTACATCTTATATACAGACACACAGACAAAGAACATTCCACAAACTCACATGTTGGCCCCTCTCAGGGGGGCTATACTTCCTCCCTCACAGAGAGATTTATGACCTTGTTTTCTGAGGATTTACATCCCTATTAAGCAGAAGGAGTCTCACTATCTGTTTAACTTCTCCCATTACAATGGCCTCTCTGTGGTAACTTTCCACATGCATGTAAACTAGTGACAGGAGTGCTCTTACTATAGTAAAGTGAGAAAGTGATATTACTATAACTAATGTGATATGATTAAATATGTGATTAATACATGAGAAAAGAAATCTGCCACCACATAATAAAAAGAGCAGAGCGGGGAGAAGAAGTCGGAGATGTGCTAGGAACGGAGGATTGTAAACACCTTTGCTTCTTTCTCCCCTTGCTGCAAGTAAAACTCAGCTGGAGTGTCCGTCTGTTCTTTGTGTCGAGTGGTTTCCTTGGAATGTACAGAGTGGGAATTTAAACCCAACAAGCTCCATCACTCTCTCCTCCTGTTCTCTCTATGTTGAGAAAAGAAAGAACTTTCACATTCCGACACCGATGATGTCACTCCGGTGCTAAGTTGTGGTTTTCCCCGGATTCAAGGATCTGTATCCTCCCGACACACCCTAAACTTCACTGCGTGCCTCACGAACTCCGCCGGGGGAAAAGTTTTGAAAGTAACGAACAAGTTTCACGTCACTCAGCAACAGACTGTGAAACACTAAAGAACGTTAAGAACTGGGCTCAGAATAACAGAAGACGATCAGGCACAGGAAATAAACCCGGTCAGTACTATTCAGTACTTGAATATGAATACTCCGCCCTTAAAATTATTGTTTATTTATTCATTTATGTATTTACGATAACACGAGACAGGAGTCTGTTGACACGCTGTTATAGATAGATAATTAAATAAAACGAGCACGCGAGTGCTGTTAATAAAACTGCAGATGATCCATGTTGATGATGTCACTAACATCAAACTGTTCTCTTAATGTTCTCACTGCCGTTAATATTCTTCACACACACCTTTCTGTCAGCATCAAAACTACAGCTAATCATACAGTTAATGTCATTTTGGTTATATCGTGTGTGCGGCAGATGGAGAAAAATTTACACTTCAGGGGAAGGAAAAAAATGAGAGAATTTACTTATTAAGACAAAATAAAGATGAGCTGAAGTTTATTCCCACGTAATTAGACGGGTAATAAACGGGGGCATCCTCCTCCTCTTTCTATGCTGTACACACCCGAGCCTGCTACCGTAACATTTCTGCCCTCTTACCTCTTTCTCTGATATATGAAATATACAAAGAATTTCCTTGTTGTCAATAGAAAATTGTAGTCAGTATAATCTTTTAATAATATAAGTTTGCATATGATAGAATACTGCATGATGACCTCTTTATAACTCAGACTGTTTTTGATTCACTGTGACCCGTTATCATGCAGGGAAGGAGCAGTACCTGCTAGATAAGAGCTTAATGAGCAGTTTCACTTTGTACCAGGTAGAGGAGCCTCTCCTGGCACACACACACACCCATATCCGCACATGCTCACGCATCAACATTCCACTGAACAAACATATTCACTGTTGTATTACTCTTCTTGTGTATAAATAAAGACCAGGGCAGTGGCAGAGTGCGAGTCCCGGAGCCCTCACTCCAAGTGTGAGTGCTCTGTGGCTGCCCTTGCATGCAAGCAGGGGCGATTTTAGCCCATTTTTGGGGGTGCTTCAGCACCCCCAAAAATGAATCAAAGCACCCCCAAAGATTTCTTACTTTTTTTTTTTTAATCAATATTTGCTGTTTGTGTGACACACTACTAAAAATATAAAAAGCATAGAGTACTTGGTTGAGACGGAACATTTTAACAACAAAAGTATAGATAACCCCTCCCCCCTCCCAAAATGGTTTGTTCCAGCTCTCCCCCACTCTGGCTCTAGGGTCGTTGCTGCCAGAGCGATGGTAGCTGAGACGCAGCGGAGCGGAGGTGGAGTGCCTGGATTAAAACAGGACGTATTAGCAGCATTTAACCTTCAGTTACTCTTTATGTAGTTAGATAGGAGTCATGTTTCTTTTTAGCTGAAAAACCTTACACCAGGTAACCTGCAGTGTTGAAAACGTGTTTTCCAACAATGTTTGCTACCCTACAATCCGTCCTGCTCTGTAGTAAATTCAGCGACATCTGACTGTCCTGTTGCTCCCATTGAAATGTATACAGCCTATTTAAAATCTAAAACTTAAAATTGTCCGCAGCCTGCTGTTGTTGCCACTGTCCTGTTTGAAATGGATACTAACTAGCTAACTGACTGAATGCCCATTAACCTTATAACTGCTGTTGTGTGTGTGTTTTTGTGTAGAGAGAGACAGACAGGTTCATAATGGATATAAGGACGTTTTTTCAAAAACAGGAGCCACATTCAGGTAAAAGTGTAAGAACAAATGATCCGTCAATAAAGGATAATGTTGGATCAGTGTTTCAATATTTTATATCTTTTATTAGATGTTCATGTGGTTTGGTTATTTGCCTTTTGGTTGAAAGTAGACTGAGAGAGGACTTTTTGTTAGTGATCTTAATAATTTTTTTTTTTTTCATATTAATGTAATTTTTTCATCTAATTGAATCCAATCTATTTGTGTATGATTGTCAGTCCAAAGAGGGAGAGAGGAAAGAGGGAACATGAGGAGAAAGTACAAGGTCAGGAAGAACCAGGTAAGAAAACAGACAGGGAACAGTGACAAGCACAACAGAAACTATTAAACTGACAAAGAGAAAAATCCTGATTTTATTCATACAATCAGGAAGTTGTGTTCTCCCTATATTAAAGCTGCTATACAGAATCTGCAAAACAAACTGGGTTGAAACATTTTTGACCCTCTTTAACAACATTCCAACATAACATGATCATTGATTGGGGAGATTAAAATTAATGATATATTTTTATGTGGTTCAGCCACAACTCCACTAAAACCTCAGCCAGTAACAGGTAGGCCAACTTTTGGACCGTCCAGGTGTCTGTTTGACTGCTGCATACTGACTTATGCGGCAGAGAAACACTTATCAGTGTTTCTCAAACTTTTTACAGTGTGTACCACCTGAGAAAAATGTCAAGCTCTCCCAAGTACCACTATGAAATCATGAAACTCATAAATCTTACAACACAAAATTAGTATTATTAAATTAGTTAAATTAGTATCTGCAGTAAAGATTTTTTCATACATTATATACATTCTACCACAGGCAAAGTTGCCTCCATTTTAATAGGTTTTTATTAATATTTTGTAATAATTTATTCTGTTTTGGGAGTGTTTTTTATGTATCTGTATTATATTATACATACACAAAAGTGAATCTCTGTCCAAAACATGCACTCAGTTTACTTCTTACTCACTATGAGCATCATTTAAATAACCTTTATCAGATTTGATGGTTTTGTTACAGACTTCTCAAAAAAGTGTTTTGCTTTTCTTTCACAAATGTGGGATTAAATTGTGTTTTGTGACGAGGACCCAGGCAGAGAGAGACTTGATGAATTTAAGAATCTTATGATTTAATAAAGAAATTTGCAGACTTGCACACTCAAAAAAATGAAATTGGGTGGTTGTTACATGCAGATGAGATGAGTAAGAGTGGTTAGTTGCCTGGATCCAGCCACTCTTACTAGATTGTATGATGTCATCTCAACAAGAACAAATTACGTTGCTGAATTTCATGTAGATGCTACATAATTCAATTACGTTCACCATAGAAACATGGAATTATTTAGTTCAAATTACAAGTTTGGATCTTGTGCATGTAACAACCACCCAATTTCACTCTTTTGAGTCAGCTCACGAAATCCACAAGATCACATTAGATGTCAAACCACAGGAAAATCAGTGGGGTTACAAGAGGCAGACAACCACACCACGTGTATGCTGTTACTATTTCGTATGGTTTAACTTGTCAAGGACAACAACATAAAGCATCATCAAGCATAGCTTTCCTACTTTTGTTAAGTCTGTATTGACAGATTAATGCCATGGTGGTTCGTGCTGTTACCTCAGAGCAAGAAGGTCCTGGGTTCAAATCCGCAATGAGGCGAAGTTTGCAGTGGGTTCTCTCTGTGTACTCTGGTTTCCTTCACAGTTAAAAGTCATGCAGTTGTAAGGGCTGGTTATTCTAAATTACCCAAAGGTGTTGAAGTGCAAATGGTTGTTTGTCTCTGTATGATAGCGACCTGTCCAGTCTGTACCCTGCCCCTGTTACCCTATCACTTCTGCAGCCCAGATAAAGATATTGATTTAACCCTTTAAGACCTACCATAGAACCAAGTCCACCAGAGCTTGTATTATATTTTTACATGCTGTAGAGCCATTTTTGGGAGCATTTCAAGTTGCTATACATCAATACAACCATTACAGCCTAAATTTTAATAATATGTATGTATTAAGTGCATAGTAATTACATAAATTGCAAAAAAGTGCAATAAACTACAAAAAAATTGAAAATCGTTTTTGTTTTTTTTAACATATATTTCTAGTTAGAGAAATTTAAGAGGCTTTTCCCTCAAAACTGTAAATACAAAAAAGTTGCACAAAATAGTTTCCTACCACAGGAAATTTATTTTGAGTGCCTTCATAGTTTTATTTTTGAAATACACCAATTTTTATATACTGGAGGAAAAACAAAAATGAATATTATACTGCAAATTTGCAAAATAACAGCATATGCATCAAAATAAACTATTTCCAGCAGTGCAATATGAGTCCTAAGCATATGTGGAAGGAAACTGTAACCTAGGACAAGCTGATGGCATAAGATGTAAGTACAACTCCTCAGGTTTCATATGCAAAAAAAATTATTGCGCTAGCTCACGTGGTTATAGTGCTACCGGGATTTAAAAATAGTTGCGCAAAACGGAGTGTGCCCACTCTGACCAGTTTTAAAGGGTTAAAGCAAGAAAATATAGTATTAGCATTAGCTGCCAATTCCTATTCACCTAAAATTAGCATTACCTACTAATGGCAGTCTACTTAGCATTAACTCCTCACTAATGTAATGCTAATTCACATCAAATTATCTTTAGCTTTAGCATTAGCTGCTAGCTTCAGCCTACCTAGCACTAGCTGCTCACATTGTTAAAAGGGAAGAGAAAACGATATTAGCATTAGCTGGTAATAATTATTCACCCCTAATTAGAATTAGCCACTAATGGCAGCATACTTAGCATTAAATCCTCACATCGTTATAACTCAAATGATGCTAACTTGCATTAAATTAGACTGCTGTTATTAGCTAATGCTATTTAGCAGTAGCTGCTCACATTGCTATAAAGCAAAGGAAAACGATATGAGCATTAGGTTCTAATGCGTATTTGCCTTAAATTAGACGTAGGTGCTAATGGCGACCTACTTAGCATTAGCAGCTCAGATGTTGTAATGCTAGGAAAAAGAGTGTTAGCATTAGCCGTTCCCATTGTTATAAAGTTAAGGGAAATAGTGTTAGCATTAGCTACTCACATTGTTAAAAAAGTAAGTGTTAGCATTAGTGCATAATGCTAATTCACGTCAAATTAGCATTAGTTAATAAGAGTAGCCAATTTTGCATTAGCAGATAATGTTGACCTTGCCCCACTGGAAAAGTTCAGAACTAAAGATTTAGGAGTGTTTCTCGATAGCTCTTTCTCATTTGAGAAACAAATGAATTCTGTTATTACAACCAGCTTTAAGGTTTATATTGTTGACTGTCATTTATGCTTAGAAATATTTACTCATATATGCTTAGAGTTGTATAATCGATTGCATGATGATAGAGGTTTGATCCTTAGTAGTCTGTAAAGACTCTGTATGCCTTCCAGAGTGCTCTGGCATGCACACACCACTTGGGGCCATGAGAGAGGTCGTACCCTCTCTTACTGATTTATGGTGTAGGACAGAGGTCTCAAACTCAATTTAGCTGGGGGCCGCTGCAGGCACAGTCTGGGTGAGGCTGGGCTGCATTAGGTTTTCCACAAGAAAGGCATGGTTAAAAAAATTCCAATCTTCTCAAATCTCTTTATTTTTATTTTTTAACAGAAAATATGAAAAATAAATTAACAAATTAAGAATTAATAAGAAAATAAATCAATCTGTAATACATAAATAAAATAATAATAAGATATTTTTAGTCAGTGAACTTATGTGTTTTTTTCAGTCTTCTATATCTGCTGTGTTTAGATTGAAATGTCTGTATTAACAGTTCTATAACCTTCTTCTGAACATGAATGGAACACTGTAGAAAATGAACTGTTCTTCTGAACATGGCTTCTCTTGCCTACTCCTTGCTGCTAGAGACCTGGCAGCGTTTCCTCTCACATAGCCAAGCCAGATTTGGCCTGAGGGAGGAAGCAGTTGCGACCCTCAGTATGTCTTGAAGATGATCATCCGTAAGTCTGGACCTGTACTTGGACTTATTGAAGTTCAAAGTGGAGAAGAGCTTTTGGCACAAGTATGTGCTACCAAAAAGGCACATGGTCCGCTTGAACATTCGGGAAAGCCGAGGGAAACTAGGGCTCAAGTCTCTCAAAAATTGTCCAAGCTTGTCTGCTTTTCCACTCACCTCCCTGAACGTTGCTTTGAGTTCAGAGTTGCACTGCAGCTCAATGAGCTCCATTTGAAGCACAGAAGGGGCATCTTGCACATCAAAGGAGAAGGGGTCCGCAAACATTTGAAAGGTGGCTCTGTGTGTCTTGAAGTCAGCAAATCTGTGATCAAATTCTTCCTGTAGCCTCAAAATGACATCAACATACTCGTCAGCACTGAATGGTGTGCCTGCATCCACGAGTGCCTTGCATGCTGGGAAATGGCAAAGGTTTGTCTGAGAGAGCTGAGCTTTCCAGAGCGCCAGTTTTGTGGAGAATGCTCTCACGTTGTCATAGGCAGCACTGACAAGTTGCCCCTGGCCTTGTAACGTCTTGTTCAGTACATTAAGCTCATGTGTCATATCAACAAGAAAAGCTGAGTCCATGAGCCATTTGGGATCAGTTAGCACAGGAACACTAACTCCATCCTTCTCCATGAAGGCTTCACTTCTGCTCTCAACTCAAAAAGTCTCTTTAATACATTTCCCCTGCTGAGCCAACGTACCTCAGTGAAGTCGAGCACATCCCCATATTCTGACTCCATTTCCTCTAAAAAAGCTCAGAACCTTCGGTGCTTTAAGCCCCTGGATCTGATTTGGTTGATGCATTTCACAACAATAGACATCACATTGTCAAACTTCAGGCATTTGCTGCAAAGGACCTGCTGATGGATGATGCAGTGCAGAGCAATGGCCTCCTCCACGCCTTCCTCTTCCAGTTTGTTTTGTGCCACCAGTCCATGTTTCCTCCCTGTCATTGATGGCGCTCCATCTGTTGTTATTCCAACAAACCTCTTCCATGGCAAACCAACATTCTCAATGGCATCACACAGCTTGTAAATATCTGCTGAGCGGTGGTCTGGCCATGCATTGGAATTACTGTGAGTCTCAACGCGTAGAGAACGTCATCTCTGCTTCTTTTTCTTGCAACCGTAGCACGGCGATCGGCAGATAAAAAGCCGGTAGCAGTCTCCTTTGTTTTTACGCTCGATGTTAAGTGCGCATGCGCCAACCAGCGTGCAGCCTGTTACAGTCGCTCCTGCTTTTCTCTTAGTTTAGCTCTTTTTTCTTACGTATTCTTTTTTTTTCTGACTTGTATTTTCCTCCGTTTTCTATCTCTTACTCAATCATGTGGATTGAGAGAGTTTTTGTTCTTCTGGTGGCCGTGGAACTGTTACTTTTATCATGGAACGGGACCGCGGCACATCTCCTACACGCACGGACTGTTTACTCCAGAGATCAGCTGATCGCCCTGATGCCGGCCGGCTCGCTGGCCAGGCCCGCAGAAGTGCCCGCAGAAGTACCAGCTGAAATTTGGAGGAAAACACATCGGGGATGCAGAGGTCAAGGACAGAAGAGAAGAAAAAAGGTGACGGTGAGACAGCGGAGGCTCGAAGCGAGGAGGAGGTTTAAACCGTGTCTGCCGTCTATCGTGATGGGAAATGTGCGATCGTTGGCAAGTAAAATCGACGAGCTCTCAGCACTGGTACGGAGTCAGAGGGAATACCGAGAGTGTAGCCTGATGTGTTTCACCGAATCATGGCTGCACCAGGTCATTCCCGATGAGAATGCTTCCGTGGAAGGCTTCCACACTGTTCGGGCAGACAGGGACAGCATCGCTAGCGGTAAGCGTAAAGGAGGTGGGCTTGCTGTTTTAGTTAACAACCGGTGGTGTAACCCTGCCAACATAACAATCAAAGAAAGGATTTGTTGCCCGGACACTGAACTGTGTGCTGTTGGACTCAGGCCGTATTATTTACCCAGGGAATTCTCTCACGTCATCTTGGTGGCTGTTTATGTTCCCCCCTCTGCTAACCCCACAGCTGCATGTGACACTATCCACTCTGCCATAGCTCGGCTACAGACTCAGCACCCGAGTGCCTTTATTGTGATCTCGGGTGACTTCAACCATGTATCACTGGACAATACACTACCAACATTCAAACAATATGTGGACTGTCCCACCAGGGGAGAGAAAACTTTAGACTTACTGTATGCTAACGTCAAGGATGCATACAGCTCCTCCTCCCTCCCCCCACTTGGTAGGTCAGATCATAACCTGATTCACCTCACCCCCCGCTATGTGCCAATTGTGAGGAGGGAACCTGTGACCACCAGGACTGTTAGGAGGTGGTCAGAGGAGGCAATAGCGGAACTACAGGGCTGTTTCGAGGTGACCGACTGGGAAACACTCTGTGAGCCTCACGCCGAGGACATCAATGGGCTTACTGAGTGTATCACAGACTACATAACTTTCTGCACCGACTCCATTGTTCCAGCTCAGACTGTTCATTGTTACCCAAATAACAAGCCGTGGGTGACTAAGGACATCAAAGCCCTCCTCAACAACAAGAAGAGGGCTTTCAGAGGGGGCAACAAAGAGGAGGTGAGGAAGGTCCAGGTGTTACTAAAGGACAAGATCAGAGAGGCTAAGGACAATTACAGGAGGAAGCTGGAGTGGAAACTCCAGCAGAACAGCATGAGAGAGGTGTGGAGGGGCATGAAGACCATCACTGGATTCAGGCCAACCAACAGCAGGGGAGCTGAGGGAGGTGAGAATAGAGCCGACGAGTTGAATCTGTTTTTCAATAGATTCGACACCACAGTGTCTGCTCCCACCCCCACAACCTCACCTGCAGTCAGCCTGGAATCCAGAGCCACACCACTGTGCCAGCCTCTCTCTTCACATGTTGCCTCCTGTGAGATTCCTGACACCCCTCCCCCACCCATCACCTTCACTCAATACCAGGTTGAGATGCAAATGAGGAGACTTCACTCAGGAAAGTCTGCTGGACCAGACGGAGTGAGTCCCCTTGTCCTCAAGGCCTGTGCCCCCCAGCTGTGTGGAGTCTTTCATAAACTGTTTATGCTGAGTCTGAGTCTGCAGAGGGTCCCGGTGATGTGGAAGACATCATGCCTCGTCCCTGTACCAAAGACGCCTCGTCCCAGTGGCCCCCAGGATTACAGGCCCGTGGCACTGACCTCCCACATCATGAAGACCCTGGAAAGGCTCATCCTGGACCAGCTGCGACCCATAGTAAGACCACATCTGGATCCCCTTCAGTTCGCTTATCAGCCTCGTCTCGGAACAGAGGACGCCATCATCTACCTGCTCAATCGTGTCTACACCCATCTGGACCAGCCGGCGAGCACTGTGAGGGTCATGTTTTTTGACTTTTCCAGTGCTTTCAACACCATCAGGCCGACCCTCCTGGGTGATAAGTTGGCAGCGATGCAGGTGGATGCTTCTCTGGTGTCCTGGATTGTTGATTACCTGACAGGAAGACCACAATATGTACGTCTCCCACAGTGTGTGTCTGACAAGGTGATTAGCAACACAGGGGCACCACAGGGGACTGTCCTCTCCCCCTTCCTCTTCACCCTCTACACCACAGACTTCAGCCACTGCACAGAGACCTGCCATCTTCAGAAGTTTTCTGATGACTCTGCGGTGGTTGGATGCATCAGCAGGGATGATGAGACAGAGTACCGGGCTGTGGTCGACTCCTTTGTCACGTGGTGTGAGCAGAATCATCTGCAGCTCAACGTGGCAAAGACCAAGGAACTGATCGTGGACTTCAGGAAGACCAGGAAACACTTGACCCCTGTTTCAATCCAGGGGGTCAGTGTTGACATTGTGGAGGACTATAAATACCTTGGAGTACACATTGACAATAAACTGGACTGGGCTAAAAACACCACAGCACTTTACAGGAAGGGCCAGAGTCGTCTCTATTTTTTGAGGCGACTGAGGTCCTTCAACATCTGCCAGAAAATGCTGAGGATTTTCTATGAGTCTGTGGTGGCCAGTGCGATCCTCTATGCTGTTGCATGCTGGGGGAGCAGGCTGAGGGTCGCAGATGCCAACAGACTTAATAAACTGATCCGTAAGGCCAGCAATGTTGTGGGGATGGAGCTGGACTCCCTCAAGGTGGTGTCGGAGAGGCGGATGCTGTCCAAGATAAAGACAATGTTGGATAACACCTCCCACCCACTCCATGACATGTTGGTCAGTCACAGGAGCTCGTTCAGTGAGAGACTGAGATTACCGAAAAGCACCACTGAACGACACAGGAAATCATTCCTGCCTGTGGCCATCTCCCTGTACAACGCATCCACTTAACACACTGTTTGCTGCTACAACTACACATGTTTCTTTTCCAAATATTTATTTATAAGTGACTTATGTATGTATGTATGTATATATATGTATATATTGTACTATTCTTAGTTAGCGTATTGTCTGTCTTGTCTTAATGTTGGTTTAAAATGGAGCACTGTAACAAAAAATAATTTCCCCCAGGGATCAATAAAGTATTCTGATTCTGATTCTGATTCTGATGTCTTTCATGACGACACGAACACCGTGGCGTTTGCAGATGGTAGAAAGTGCAGGGATAGCGAGCGCAAAAAAGGCGACTGCTCACGGCGCCGGGCTGTTGTTACAGGAGAAAGAAGCAGAAATGACACCGTGACATATAACAAATAACATCAGCTGTTTCTGATGTTAGTTGTTTTGACTGCTTTTACATTATATTGAAATATATGTAATGTTCATGTTTGCTGCAATGCAAACGCAGTGATGCAAATAAAAACATGGAGCCACAAATTACGGTGCGACCCTATAATTAGTCCGGGTTACTGGGGACTGTTGTTGCCGATGAACAGGTGTCGCTATGTGACTGCAGACTAAATTGGGCTGCATTGAGTTCATGACTTTTCTTTTATCCCGCCGCCTACGCATCACTGTGAGAGTTAATATGAGATCTCTCTCTGTGGAAAAATAACTTTAAATCCCACTGACGTGTGTATAAATCTATATACGTATAATGTCCCGCTGGGCAGCAACTTAAAAAAACAACTTTTTTTGAAGTGTTGTGAACGCAGCGCGCTGGGGCGAATGTCGGCGTTTGCCCAATAGAAAGGAGGAAGCCAGCCAGGCACAGGAAAGAAAGAAACACTCCAGGGCAACGCTGCTGGAACTTTGACTCATTGAGAAATGTTTCCCTGCTTGCATCAAGCCCAGCTGGTGTCCCCTGAGATCCATATCCCACCCTGATTGGTGGGTTAATTCAGCTCCGCCCACAACACTGTAAAGTGTCATACATTATCAAACTAACATTACATTTTCATATTAAGGTGGGGCCAAAAACTATCGTCCTGCGGGCCGCAATTGGCCCACGGGCCACGAGTTTGAGACCCCTGGTGTAGGAGGACACCTACTCTGTGTCTGGTTAAGTATAAGAGCCCTTTGTTAGGGGGACCGCTGGACTCTTAGCACCAGCTTTGGGGTCACAGGGTCACATCTGGAACACACACACACACACACACACACACACACAGACACAGACACACACACACACACACACAAACACACACGCACGCACGTACGCACACACACACACACACACACACTATGCACAGACTGGTACTCTTTGTTCATACCTGTGTAAGACGTCATAATGAACTTGTGCATATTCATGTAAGCTCAATAAAGAGCAGTGTTACGAGGGAGCAGACGAGAGCGACTGAGGTCAAGTGAAGGAACGGCGCTGTCACAGTTCTCTCCCTCATCAATTGTCTGGTTCCAGCGGTGGGTCTGTGCTAGACGACCCATCACCAGCTTTTTCCACTGGTTACCAGTACGTGGTAGAATCCACTTCCAGATCTGGTTGTCTTTAAATCTGTGAATGGATTGGCTCCATCTTATCTCTCTTTAACAAAAGAATCCAAGTGGAGCCCTCAGGTCTGCAGATAAGCAGCTTCTGACCAGAACTAGACGTAAAAACAGAGGTGAGCTTTATCGATGGCTGCAGCCAAACTCTGGAACAGTCGCCCTTCACATCAGGTCGTCACCAACACTGGACATTTTTAAAAGCCGGTTGGAAACACATTTGTACTCTGTAGCTTTCAATCCTGACCAGTCTTTATAGTCATTACTGTGTATGTTTCCTATTTTCTCTCTACTCTGTGCAGCACTTTGGCTCAAGCTGTTTTTAAATGTGCTGATAAATAAATGTAGATTTCTTTGAATAAAACAGTGGAGCCGAGCTTTGAGCTCAGTGTGTAACAGTGTGTGTGTGAGAGCCATGTAATGTCCATGTGTGCATGCTGACTGTGCTGCTCTGACCCCCCTCCTCCTTTCAGGGTGGAGCCTGCTGGAGTCCGATGGTTGAGACCAGGTCTGAGGAAGTGTAAGTGTGTTTTTAATGGGATTCATGAAAACAAAGCAGCACACATTCAACCATCTTCATCATGTCAGGAGTCATCATCAAAGTGTCAATCAATGAACAGATGATGGATCAATAACTGCAGCTGGATTGTGTTTGTTCTCTCCATCAGATTCCTGTCAACTCACAATCGACACAAACACAGTGAACACAAAGCTCCAACTGTCTGACAACAACAGGAAGGTGACACGTGTGGAGGAGGTTCAGTCATATCCTGATCATCCAGACAGATTTGATGTTTATGAACAGCTGCTGTGTAGAAATGGTCTGACTGGTCGCTGTTACTGGGAGGTCGAGTGGAGAGGAGACGTTTATATATCAGTGAGTTACAGAAGCATCAGAAGGAAAAGAGACAGTGATGACTGTGTGTTTGGATACAATGATCAGTCCTGGAGTCTGAGCTGCTCTGATGATGGTCCTGAGTTTGTCAGGCACAATAACAGAGTAACATCCATCTCCTCCTCCTCCTCCTCCTCCTCCTCTGTCTCTAACAGAGCAGCAGTGTATGTGGACTGTCCTGCTGGCACTCTGTCCTTCTACAGAGTCTCCTCTGACACTCTGATCCACCTCCACACCTTCAACACCACATTCACTCAAACTCTTTATCCTGGGTTTATGTTCTGGCCTCCTGGTGGCTCAGTGTCCCTGTGCTGAGTGGAGTGTAAAGAGTGTCTCCTGTTACAGAAACACTCTGACTGTTGAACAGATAGTTCAGTCTGTACATGTCTGTCTCGTTCACTCACAAACACGTTTTCAGATTCATGGATTCAATCAGTTGATGTTTGAAACTCTTCTAAATGATTCCTTGTAAACTTCTTCAGTCACAAACAAACAGGAAGTGATGTCACATGTGTTCCTGTCCACACAGCAGAATGAGTCTATTGCTGACAGTGATGTACAAACAGAGTGAGCATTTCTGAGGCCCAAAATAAACTGAGTAGTTCACTGAATGAACAATGGACTGTGAGCTCAGTTCCTTCATCATTAGTATGGATTATATATGTATATGTATTATATTAGTATCATATATATCAGGTGCTGCTGCTTTCAGTCATTGTGCAAATGTGCTGTTTGTAAGCTTGTAAAGCTGCAGTCAGCTGAGACTGAAGAAGTCACCTGATCAGTGAGCAAACGTTTCTGAAAACGTCCAGATGAACAGAATCAACCTTTTGGGATCAGCCAGCAATGCAGCATCATTGTTGTTCAGCTTCAGAGGTTTGCAGGAATGAACTGATGACCAGAAACAGCTGCAAAGTCCAAGAAAATACCAGCTGGAGTTCAGCTGCATTTGAAGAAGTCAAAGAAAAGTAAGGATGGCAAAGGGCGACGTTTTCTTCCAAAGAGCTGCAAACATGGTCGACGCCTCATTAGAAGAATCATCTGGACATTTGTGAGGAACTCTAACCAAGAAAGCAACGTCACACAGATCCAACAGACAGTTTCCATGACTGCAAGTGTTGAGTGGAAAAATGCTACATTGCATTATTGCATCCTCTCACCACAGGAGGCGCTGTTGGCACCACTGATTGCTGATCAGCTGTTCTCTGATGATCTGATTGATACTGTGAATAACGGGACTCACTGAACTCTGTGACACAGTGAAGATTACAGAGTTTAACTTCAACATCTGACTGACGTCACACAGACAGAAGGATGAACCAGTGAGGCACAGAACACAGTTACTGGAGATACTGGATCAGCTCCATGTGAACCTCTGATGGAGAAGCTGCTGAGCCAGAGAAACATCAGGACATGACAGCAGCTGCACTTATCTAACAACATGTAGCAGAGCTGATCTATGTTAGAGGATCTATCACAGCAGCTGAAGCCAAAGTCCAACACTGGATACCAGCTGAGCCTGTGCTGAGTGTAGTGTTACAGGAAAAGGGCAGAAACACTGGTAGCTCCCAGTGATGCTGACTGGGGCACAGAGCTGAATGATGCAGCATCAGGACACTGTTTCAGTCTGACTGACAGAGAAACCTGTAGCTGTATCTACATGTGAGGCAGAGGCCACACAAGCAGCTTTCTATGTTTCACAGTGACTGAGATCTTCAGTGGGGGTGGACATGCTCCTGTACAGACCTCTGAGGAGAACCAAGGTGCAGTCAAAGAGTCCAGTCTGTCCTCACAGATGTGAACATGTGCTTTCATCAGGTCTGCTGTCAGCTAGCAGGCTCACATCAGAATCACTGTTCCTGAAAAACACAGTCTGTGTGACATCATCAGTCAGCTGATGGTCCCAGATCTGAATGGTTTCTGTCTCTACTGAGGAAGTCAGAGAATATCACTGAGGTGTGGATCAGGTCTGAGTGAGCTGTGGAGGGACAGCTTTAAACAGTCCACAGGTCTCACGTCCTGCTCAGTCTGGTAGCAGATACCTCGTATTTGGGCAGGGATAGCTCAGTAGGTAAAGTGGTCGCCCCATGATCGGAAGGTCGGCGGTTCGAATCCACTTAACGGCTACCCTGAGGTACCCCTGAGCAAGGTACCGTCCCTACACACTGCTCCCCGGGCGCCTGCTTAGTGGGCTGCCCACTGCTTCACTGAGTGAATGGGTCAAATGCAGAGAAAAACAAGTAATTTCCCCATGGGGATCAATAAAGTATCCATTATTATTATTATTATTATTATTGTTCCAGATGTGCTGACATCAGCAGCAGCACAGCTGTGTGATACCATGAATCTCAGTTATTGATCCAACACACAGTAAATACAAAGATCAGGATTTCTGAGAGAAATCATTATGAGTCTGAACACATGATCACTGAATGTTAGTCTCCACAATAATAAGCTAACACAAGCAAACACAGCTTTCAGCTCTTATTTTGAAACTGGCTTATTTAGAGAGCTGTGATGTGAGCGTGCCTGGCTCTGAGGCACTTGGGTCAGCCTCTGTTGTTTAGAAGTGTTACAGACTGTGAATGACACAGACCTGTCAGTTTCCATGTTTGTCTGTAACACAGCTCAGGGGCTCCATGCTGAACGCATCCATCCAGTGTTATTGATCCAGGACTGATACCAGCATTGGGATCAATACTACAACACACAATCACATGTGTCCACGTGATGTGTTTGACCAGCTTTATTCATTAATGATCAATCAGCTTATTTACTGCATCTGAGTCCAGCTTCATTTAAATGATCCAACCATGAAAATGACATCAGTCCTACAGAAGCACTTCATGCTAACAGGAAGTCATTGATTAAGGTGGAATAACACAGAGACACAACCACTCACAGCTAACCTGACCCCACTAACTGCATGTGTTTGGACTGTGGGAGGAAGCCGGAGTACCGGAGAGGACGCACACAAACACGGGAGAACATGAAGCTCTGAAACAAAGATGGTGGATTTGACCTCAGGACCAGGCGGGGTTACGGGGGCCATGACCCCCCAATAATAGATCCAGCTACACTGAAACTGTCAATTTCATTTACTTTTACTGTTTTAAAGCTATCAGGCTGCTTTGTGGCTCACTCAATACTAAACTAAGATACTTTCAGTGTGAATCATTTGCAGGAACACAGGCAGGATTTAAAGTGCAGAACTTTACAGTCTCTGTCTCAAAGTTGGTCTGAACATGCTAACAGCTCTTTGTTTTTTTCAGTTTTCACTGGTTTGATGTAATGAAAGAAATTTTAAAGAAGCAGACGATTGTTGTTATTTTAGTTCTATAGTTTCATAAATCGTGGTGTGGATCTAAGTCAACATTCAGAATAAATAAGATAATACAGCACTTTGATGGTTGCCTTTGTATTTTCCCAGCAGTGCTCAGGTTGGTTCTCGGCTACATTTACATACAGATGTTAATGTGTTCAGCAGCTGGACTCATCTGAGGAAGGAACATTGGAAAGGTGCTCAGTGCACAACTGCATCACTAATTTTATGTAAGACCCTGTGTTTTATTGTATTTATATATTTGTAACATTTGACTCAAACACTTTTGGGAAGGATGAAAATGTTTTCAGGAGGAAGTTTTTCCTTCTGTCCGACTGCAGTACACACAACACTGCGTCTCCCCCCATTATCACACTTCCTCAGGCTGGTGATGAGCGCCCCCTGGTGTCAGTGTTGATGACGTCATGCACAGTGAAACATAAACAGTGTCTGTTAATAAAAAATCATGTGTCCATCCTCATGTTTGCATCATGTTTCTGTAAAATCATCAGCTGTTTCTGAACCTTCTTCATTGTTTGACTCATTCCAACAGCTGTGAGCTGTGATGGAGTCAGAGCAGCTTCATCACTGATGTTCAGGTGAAGCTGAACTTAATAAACTGTAGAAATGATCAGGATTCAGGTTGGATGTGTAAAACACTTCTGTGTGAGGTCGCAGTGCTTCATATGTGTGTGTGGGCTGAAGCACACACGTGTGAGTCCTCAGAGGGTTCACACACATCACTGCACACACTTATAATCCTAGTTTAAGCTTGTGGATCATATCGGACACATCAGCAGCTCTTTGGAGACAAAGATTTGAGATTTAAGATGAGTCATAGTCTTTCTATCCATGGTAGCTTCCACTGCTGAGGCTCGGGAAACATGAAGAGGATAATTAAGAGCAAGCATCAGCTCTGTCTCATCTAACTACACAGTATTATGATCATGCACTTATGTCTCAAACTAAGACACAATGAGACAAAATGAGTTCTGTGAGTCTTTAGATTATCAGTAAATTCTGGTGACAGTTTGACGCTCAGTGGAGCCATTTTTGGTTTGTGATGAGTGTTTTGTGAGCTTCTGTTTTGTGAGTCGCTCTTTGTAATTTAGAAGATCGTGCAGAAATGTGCGCGCCCTTATCTGAGAGGACACGGAGAGAGTGTCGCAGACTCGAGGTGAGGAGATAAACCTCGGAGCAGGATGGCCTGCACGTTACCCATGTGCATCTTTTCAGTGACATCAAGTGAACCCATAATAAGCATTTCTATGTCTTAGACATCATGTCCATTTCTAATGAGAGATTATTTTTAAATGAGGGAAACCTGGTCTAACAACACACTTACAACAGAGCTAAAGGTTCACCACAGTGAGACGGTGGGACTCTGATAAGAACTGAAACACTGTGTATGAACAGCTGAGACAAAACTATATATAAACACTCATTTATTCCAGTTTAGTTTACAATGATTTCAAAGTAATGTGGAACGATTCATGTTCGTGAGCTGTTACAAACACAACTATTGATTTGTCTATATATGGTCGGACTACAAGGCTTGTGTTGAGGCTCTTGGAATAATGTGTGAATTACAGCAAGAAATGATGGTTTCCCATTTTACCAAAGTGGAATAAAATCACCACAGCAAAGAAATCATGTTATTGTCTGCAGCTAAAATATATGGTGAACATGGTTTTATAATAATGTGCAAACACAACCTCACTCTGCTCTATACGAGGAGCCAACCACAGCTGTCCGGGTCTTCATCCACCACCTCCACCATCTTTGCTCATCATCATTCACTTAATTGCTGATTGGTTTAAATCAAACTCCATTACAGGTTCAACTCCATTATATAACAGCATGTTGACTTTGGATCTGGTGTGCAGTGCCACCTTAAAAGACGAGGAAACTAAGAGATTACAAAAAAAGAAGTGGAGGAGTTAAAGAGCTGCAGCAGATTAACAGTTTCTGACAGTCATGTGTTAGAAATAGGACGATTAGATGAGCTGAGGGATCCATCTACTGCTCAGTGAAGCCTCATCAGAAACAGTCTCAGTGGAAGGATGGCTCTATTGTTAAGGAAGGACACAGGCAGAAAGACTGGCGTCTGTCACACAGGAACTGGACTGAAAATCAGCTGCACATATTCATCAGGATGTGCAAACATATTATAGGTGTGGAATTCAGGACAGTACCATCAGAAGTTGATC
The DNA here is from genome assembly GCF_963969265.1 of Rhamphochromis sp. 'chilingali'. NCBI lineage: Eukaryota > Metazoa > Chordata > Actinopteri > Cichliformes > Cichlidae > Rhamphochromis > Rhamphochromis sp. 'chilingali'. The sequence goes on from NC_137929.1 coordinate 6,140,881, forward strand.
CACTGTGCAAATGTCTGATTGGCAGTGGCTTCATTTTTCACTATGAACAAACTGCTAATGCAGCATCACAGGACGTCAGCCATGGATTGGCCTCCCCAGACCTCAACATTACTGAAACATCTTAACAGAGGATGGAAACAAAGGGAACCAACATCCAAGAAAAGAGCTGCTGCTGAAAACTTCCTCACAGAAAACACAAACAAGCTTGACTAAGAGACTCCAGGCTGTGCTGAATTATAAAGGTGGACTGACCTCCAGGGTCCTTAGTATCATATAAGCTCAGTTTGTGTCTTATATACTTTCCATTTATATAACACAATATATAGAAAGGAGGGTGGTTTAAGATGTGTGTAGAGTTTTATTCATTATCTTTAGACAAACAAAGAAAGCACCATCCATTCGTCTCCACTCTGTATGAAAAACAGGGGAAAGGTCAAATTAAAACTTTGAAATTCCTTTCACAATAAATCCATAAATAAACAAAATAAAACATAGAAAAGTGTTTAAACCCACTTTTCCATAAAGCTGTCAATAGGAAATGTTCCAGTAAACATGTCTGTGTTTCTGCTGTTTTCCTTTCATGCGTCCACAGCTGACAGGTAACCCTATTGGAGTCGCCATAGTGACGGGTGGCATCTCAGCTTCAGCGTGTTGATGGGCACAGCCATGGTTACCACAGCTGGAGTTGGTGTACGGCGAGCTGTGAGAGGACAGAGATGGAGAACGCACATTTAACTCTTTAACAGGAGATACGTTACGACTAACAGACGACTGCTGTCTACATGATGTCTTTGCAGCCCTTATGCTACATGTTACACAACTTTTCTTCATGCCAACAAGACTGAGGTGCCACATAGTCGACACATACAGCTGATTATGATGCATGTTTTACTATTGCTATGTTCACATCATCTGCTTGGCTTTATTACTGAAAGCCTGGAGATCCTCTGACGTGTGCATGGCTGATGTGAAGTATGATTAGTCCTACATGACATCAACAACAGAGGCAATGAAAGCTTTGTTGTTAACAGGTTGTAGGTAAAGTCAAATGTCTACTTCTACACTTGTGTTGGGTAAAGTTCTTCTCACTGCAGCAGATTTATATCTGTGCTTTCACAGGGCGTGATGTGGAGCTCAGCGCTGAGGTGCAGGTCTCCTTGGAGACGGCATCCTGGCTGAAAATATTATCATGCTTCCAAAACATTTCAGCTTTTATTTTGAAAGAAACAAGACTTGAAAACGAATCCCCTTCTTCCTCTTTGTCTTTATTCTTCAGAGGAGTGTCACCTGGACAAACTCAGGGCTGTTCTAGAGCCTTTGTTATTATTTGACTCCATAGAAATAAAACTGAATGGAATCAAACAAAAACTCCCAAACAGCTAAAACACTTTGCTTTATTCTCTTTTTTAACAAATACGTTGAAGTCCATCCACAACAACACAGCTGAGATCTCCTTTGTAATCACTGGTGGTGGTCAGAGGGCCCGGTGGCGCCAGTGTCCGGCAGCCTCGCCTCTGTCAGTGTGCCCCAGGGTGGCTGTGGCTACAATGTAGCTTGCCATCACCAGTGTGTGAATGTGTGCGTGAATGGGTGGATGACTGGATATGTAAAGCGCTTTGGGGTCCTTAGGGACTAGTAAAAGCGCTATATAAATACAGGCCATTTACCATTTACCATCAAGTGTTTACATCCTTTGTACAGATCTGCATACAAAACAATCATTTACGTCCCACAGAAGTCTAGTTACACGTAACTATACAAGAACTGGTAAATGACAGAAACATGAGACACATGATCACAGGTGATAACAAAAAGAGAAAGAATTCATGTGTTAGTGATGTTTTTCAGCCCTGATGGCTCATGTTGGAGAAACAAGCTGAGGTACGTGGAAAGTTCACACACACAAGTGGGCGTGAGCACACACACAGAGAGAAACACAACTGAAGCATCTGTTTGCTGTTTCTGCTTTCATCATCTCTGCTGCTGTGTCAGGCTGGGGTCTCTCAGTGACGTGGTTGAGGTGAAGTATGACGAGTATCCCTGATTCAGTCCATCGAGACAAAGGGCAAAGAAAGCTGTTGTTAACAAACTCTATGGTGATGTGGCATTTAGCTCTGACTCTACGCTCTGCTGAATCCTTTGAACCTGCTGATCAGTAAAGCTCTACGTGCTGCAGCAGATTGACCTCATCTGTGTTCACAGGTGTGGACCTCAGCGCTGAGGTGCAGGAGACTTTCATTCAGTTCTCCCTGCAAACAGCATCCAGCCTGGAAATACTGTCATCTTTCCCACAAATGGTGCTCTTATCTCAGAGAAGAAGTCTGATGTAAATAACTGCAATCAACAGTGATGTTCTGCACAGATCACTTTTCCATTTTGCTCTCTAGATGAGTCCCAGCTGCCTGACCTTGTGTCCAGGTGATCGTCTCACTGAGGAGCTTTTGTTCTGAAAATCTCATGTCCATCACCTGTTTCCTTTTTACTATCTCTGCTCTTTCTTTATTCACAATGCTCATAATATCACACAATTATATTCATCACCTGCATGTTTTTATCCAGCTGCTGTTAGAACCAAACAAATAAAAAGGATGAAAAGCCTGAAATCCTTTGATTTATTACATTTGAAACAAATATGAGTGCATCCCTAACAGCACAGCTGAGACCTTTGTTTTAATCAAGCCTCTGTATCGACACACTTGTAAAGATTCATATACAAAACATAATAGAATAAATCAATATAAAATACACATAATCACAAAAATGCAGCCATGTTGTGAGTTTGCATCTAAAAACATGCATGTTTCCCTTTGTACAGGCAGATTTACAGCAGACAAAGCAACACGCTGATCGACTTTGACCGCTGCAAAAACAAAATACCCACCAAGTCTGAAGTCGATCAGAGGAACTGTGGACAGACTGACACACAAACACACAGATGCTTGATTCATTAGTGCGATTAAATGTTCTTCTTTAGCAGCATCACTTCATGTGTTTGTGTTCCAGGAATAAAGGTCTGTTTAAACTGGACGTCTCCTCAGCATCACTCGTGCTGTCATGGTTTCAAAGCTGTGCAGAAAGAATCTGAGGGATGATACAGAGGTGACCAAAGTTACAAACATCTAGCTGTGCTGGAAATGTTTGCAGAGCTCCAAACTCTTTGGCTTTCTGCAGAGCAAGTATGGAAGAAGCACCTGAGCTAACTTCAGTTTAGACGATATGAGGAAAAATGCTGCTTCCCAAAGTTTCCTACAAGTATCCAGTTTATATTTAGAGAAGCGAAGGCTCTTTATCCTGACAACTACTCCCTGGTGGATCCCTGTCCTGTGACAGCAGCAAAGACTGTGTATCAGTATCATCAAAGCCACTTCAATAACCAGTGTTTAAAGCTCTCTAGCAGATGGACTTCAGCCAGCAGCCTCTGTCTGCTGTGTACAGAAGGTTCTCTGATGAAGCACACAGCAGATGCTGCACTACAACAGCAGCAGCAGCTCAGCTTCAGTTTGGTTCGATGCCCTTTTTGACCTGTGAAACAGCAGAAAATGAAACATTTCAACACCCGTTTGTTAGCGTGAGCTATTCTGCTGTTTTTCATCATTTCACAGGTGAAATAAAATCACAGTACATTTACTTCCTGTAGGAGTGATCGTGTCCAGCCTGACTGAGACCATGTGCTCCATCCTGCACAGATAATAAACCTCTGACATGAAGGGCTGTCAAGTAGTTTTAGACAAATGGGGGTAAAAGAGACGTTAAAAGCTTAAAGAGAAACTACATTTTCTAAGAACTGTCTGACGTTCACCTCTCACTCTCAGAAACTATACAGACTTTCTTTGATTCACTGGTGAGATAAAATGCATTTCTTGGACAACATGACTTTGATATATTTGTTTTCCAGGAGCAAAGGTCTGTTTATACTGGCGAGCGATGCAGGCAGGAGGACTCTTTACACTGTGACTGACTAATCAATCTCTTCATCATGACTTGACATGACTTGTCATGACATGAACAGGAAACATTCAAACATGTTTACTGTAAGAACTGCACAAAGGAAGGAAACACAATCCTACACACGAGCACTTTAAAATGGACATTTAGCTTTTCAAACATCAGGGAGCTGCAATAACAACACTGTGCCCATTCTGATCAGACTGAAAGATTTATAGAGATTTATCCATGTGCTGGAAAAGGATTTGATATCAACATAGATGCAGATTAGCAGGAACATTTTCTTCATATTGATTTAGAGTTCAGTACCAGGAATATGTAGAATTAACATCTGTGTGCATGACGAGTGATGAAAATTCAAAGTCAGGCTTTCAAAGGATGTCAGAATTGGTGTCTCTATCTGTGACTGTCCCAGAGGAACCTACCTGAGGGATTATTACAGATCTGTCTATATAGAAAGACTTGCATTGATTCACAGTGTACAATTCTTTCTAATCTATTAACATCTTCCTCCAAATCCTGTTTCTGCTGTTTAATGACATATGTCTGAATACAGACAGTGGAAAAATGTCAGTTTTAGTTTTACTGGATCTCAGTGCAGCATTTGATACAGTTGACCACAACATATTACTCAAACGACTGGAGAACTGGACAGGTCTTTCAGGAACTGTACTAAACTGGTTCAAAACATACTTAGAAAACAGGAAATACTTTGTATCAACAGGTAACTTCACATCTGAGCAGACAAGTATCACATGTGGAGTTCCCCAAGGTTCCATCTTGGGACCCTTTCTGTTTAACATTTACATGCTCCCACTGGCACAGATTATAAAGAACAACAAAATAAACTGTCATAGCTATGCAGATGACACACAAATATATATCACAATGTCACCAGGAGACCGAGGCCCCGTACAATTTTCTCCAGCTAAACAAAACAAAACTGAGGTAATAGTCTTTGGCGCCAAAGAAAAACGATTACAGGTCACCAGAGAACTTCAATCTATACATCTAAAAACCACAAACCAGGTGAGAAATTTGGGTGTAGTGATGGATGCAGACCTAAACTTAGAAAAACACATTAAGACAATAACAAAGTCAGCTTACTATCACCTCAAGAATATTTCAAGGATAAAAGATCTGATGTCTCAACAGGACCTGGAAAAACTAGTCCATGCATTCATCTTTAGTAGGCTTGACTACTGTAACAGCATCTTTACAGGTCTACCTAAAACATCAGTCAGACAACTACAGCTCATTCAGAACTCTGCTGCTCGAGTCCTCACTAAGACCAAAAAAGTGGACCACATCAGTCCAGCTCTGAGGTCTTTACACTGGCTGCCTGTCCGTCAGAGGATAGACTTTAAAGTTCTGATGCTGGTCTATAAAGCTCTGAATGGTTTAGGACCAAAATACATCAATGACCTCCTGACTCAGTATGAACCTTCCAGATCCCTCAGGTCATCTGAATCCGGTCTTTTATCAGTTCCCAGAGTCAGAACCAGACACGGAGAAGCTGCATTCAGCTTTTATGCTCCTTATATCTGGAACAAACTCCCAGAAAGCCTCAGATAAGCTGAAACACTCAGTTTATTTAAATCCAGGTTGAAGACTCACCTGTTCTCAGCTGCATTTGAATAAAGCACCAAATCCACACTTTTAAGCTTAAATTTCAAAACATACATTTAACTACTGATTTTATCTACTGTTCTGATCTGTTTTGATTTTATATACTGTTTTGTTTGTTTGTTTGTTTGTTAATTAGTTAGTTAGTTTGTTTGCTTGTTTTAATAAATTTTAAATCATGCTTTTTATTTGTTTTTGTTTCTAATGTCTCTGTAAAGCACTTTGAATCACCTTGTTGTGGAATTGTGCTATACAAATAAACTTGCCTTGCCATCAGAAGGGCTCAAACCTCCTGCTGTTTCTACTGGACCATAAATTCTACTTTATGATCATCTTCAAAAATAAAAACGTGAGTTTATTTGTGAACTCTGTGAAATGTGTCTGATGTTTAGTTTGAACCAATCCTGTGTCAGCTGCAGCCACATCATTGCCACACATACAAATGGGTGCGTTCCTGTTTAGACCTGCTGGCTGTCAATGGGCTTCATTCCATTTCAGACTGCCGGTGGTCGGCTGTGATCTAAACTCAACATGGCTCCTGTGTTAGAAGAGCCTCTGATTTTAAACTTTGCACATTTAATAGTTTCTTTCCAACACTGTGGAGCTACCAGTCCAGTATATGTAGCCACAGTAGATGGAGTTATCAAGCTGACTGACAAACATCAGGACTCATGTGATCCCTACATGTGGACCTTTCACAGATGGATCCAAGTGCAGATTCAACTCTGCATTACATTTGACTTCAGCTGTTACACACTTTCTAGCTGTGTCACTTCCTGCTTTTTGGATCAGATAGTTTATTCATGTCCACAAATGTTTGGCTGCATGTTTTTATCATCTATATTTCCAGTCTTCATACATTCATTCAGTGTTGAAATGTAGGACAAACAGCAGCACATGTTCTCTAAATGTTTGCAGTCATTTTAAATGAAGCTGATACTACATGAGACATTTTCCATATTTACTGTCTTTGAACAGAGAATAATAAAGCCATCAAACATATACAGGCTGTGCAAATACAAACTTCTGTGGTGCATTTGATGACCTGCAGAGGAGAACAAGTCGGGCTTTTCAGCCCTAACACAACCTCTTTGTTCTCAATACTACAAAACCTTCAAAGGCTGATATGCAAGTTTGCATGAATCACCAACACAGTTGTGTTTGTTTCTAGTGTAGTTATAAATAAGCTGATCAAATATCTGCTGACTGATTAGATCCAGTATCTGTTACAGATGAACAGGATATCACAGCGCATGTTGTTAATCCGTCATATCAAACTAAACCGTGTTGCTGGTGTAAATATCCTCCAATAAAGTCAGATGAGGGCTACTGTTGCCAGGTAACGATGATGTCACACTGGATCTTCTGATCTTTAGCATCGTAGCGCTCGGAGTCTGATGTTGGCTCATGTGTTGTTAAACACCAACATGACGTTCTACTAGTCAAGGCTTCACCTTCACCCACTGATGCTGATCACACAGACCCACTAATAGAACTGTTTTATCAGGTTTATGCAGCGTCAGCATTAATGTCACATTTAATCAGACCACATTTACATTACAAGCCCACTACAACCATATGGAACTCCAAAGTGTTCAAAATTAAATAAATAAATAAATAAGTCATGATGAAATAAATAACTATGTGAATAAATAAGACACAGATATGTAATGTGAGAATGATATTGTGAAATAATTGAACACATTTTGAAAAAAAGCTCATTATTGTGAAATATATTGCATTCTGCTATATACCGTATTTTCACGACCATAAGGCGCACTTAAAAGTCTTAGATTTTCTTCAAAAAGTACGGCGCGCCCTATAGTGCAGTGCGCCCTTTGTATTGTAAGGAGGACGTAGTAGAGAACACCATGTATCTGTGTGTGCCTGTATGTCTGTGTCTATATGTCAGGTTGGGTGTCAGGCGCCACCTCTCTGGGGACATCTCAGGCCCTCCAAGGTTTGGAGGCCTATCTCCCCCTACCACCACTTCCCCTGCCAGTGGCGGACCCCCTCAGACATCGGTGCGTTGGTGGTTCTTTGTGTCCGGGGATGGGCGTCCAGGTACACACCGGCTCACTCCTTGGCGGCCGCTTATCGGGGCCTGGAGCCTGGGGCTCGCTCGGGCCACTTCGGAGGTGGGGTGCCCCCGGCCTCTCGGCCTGGGGCTCGGTCACTCAGGCGCAGCTGGCTGCCGGCGGAGCTCACGGGCGCGTCACTGCAACTCCCCCTGGCTTCTGCTCCGCGGCTGCTGAGTGAGCCCTCATCTGGGACTCTCCTCAGCTCTTTCCGGTTCAGTGGCGCAGCTGCCCCTCTGTTGGTCTTCCTTGGTCTCTTGTGTTCTGGGGGCCTCTGGATGTCTGGAGTTTTGATCTCCTCCACACCTGCTTCACGCCCTGGAGGACGGGGCTGTGGCCCCCCCACACCCTCTAGCAGATTATTACATGAAGGAACCTTTTAAAAAAACAAAAAACAAGCGCGTCCATGCTCACAGGTGTACACACGGGTGATCACACCCACAAACTACACCCTTTTTGGCTCCTACCTCAAAGCACACTGTGTTCTGTTGATCTTATGTGCTGCACAATAATGTTTAACATTTAGTATTTACTGTCATATTCCCATATATCATTGTGATGTTGTTTATTCTATTACTCTTGTTCTCTTCTGCTTGCTTTCTTTTTTCTTTCTCAGCAGGTGATCCAGGTGATTGATATATGCATTTTTTTTCTCTGCCCGTTCTGTTGGTTTTTGTCTTTTGCCCTTCTCCCCCGTCCCTCTTCTCAGCTGTTTCTCTTTCCCTCTTTCTTTCTCCCCTTCTTTCCCCCAGTCAAGTCTGTCCCGTATTCAGTAAGTGAAAATAAAATAAACAATAAAAGGTGAATCAAATGGACCATTACGGCAAGGCTGGGATGGTCAGTTTGGTAAAGTAAATCCGTTGGGCATCTTTCTTTGCCTTTAGACAACAATTCTGATGGCAAAAGAGCCAAACGGGACAGGCCAAAAAAAAAAAAAAAGAAGAAATAAAGAACATGTTAACTTAAAAAAAAAAGAAAAAAAAGAAAAAAAAGAGAACACCATGAGAACGCTAAAGGGTGTGCGTTGACTTTATTGCACATACCTGTATAAAAGAACAGGTATGTGCGTTATGCAGGACACCGTTGTTTTAACAACCCTGAAAATGGCAAAGAGACACGCTTACGAAGCACAGTTTAAACTGAAGGCCATCAGCTACGCGGAGGAACATGGAAATCGAGCAGCGGCGAGAGAATTTAAGATTAATGAATCGATGGTTCGCAAGTGGAGGAAGCTGGAAAACAAGCTCCGACAGGTCAAGAATACGCAGCTGAGTTTCCGCGGACATAAGGCGGTCATCGAGCAAAGAACGAGCGGGAGAAGCGTTTCGACGGTCACCATTCGGCTAAAAGCAGTTTCACTTTCACTTTTTATGAAATGGTGCCATTTTTCCATCCGGACCAGGACTACGGTAGCGCAGCAACTTCCAGCGGATTATAAGGAAAAGCTGGCCATCTTCCTTTTTTTTTTTCTTTTTTTTTCTCTTTTTCTTCTTTTTACATTAGTACCAAAAACCAATGAAGAATGAACACCGTGTATCAGAATGTCTGTCAATTATTAAAATTAAATGAAAAAAAATTACAGCTAGATAGAGGGTAAATGAGAGGGGGGGGGGGGGGGGGGGGAGCGCATTGCTCTTGTAATTTCCCTCTGCTCAAAGAGTAGGATAGTCTTACCGCCATATCTAATCTTTATACAAACCATTATCATGAAAGAACTGTCGCTGTAATCCCAGCCTCTGCATTTACTGATTGTGTAAAACATGATCTCCTCAATGAAAACCTGCTTGCCGGTAAAGCTTGGGTTAATGATTGTGTACACTGCTTTACGCATTTGTTGTAAAAAAAAAAAAAAAAGACAAGGAATATGCTGTTTTTCACCCAAGCATTAACAAGGAAATCATGCAGGCTGACACTGGAGACACATGCTCTTCATTAACATCAGTGACATTAATTGTTTATGAATTAGATTAGAAAAAGCCAGCAGTATATTTACCATTATACATGATACATGTTTTAAAAGCCTTATTTGATGTTGCATAAGTGTTTGTGTTTTCCAGGCTTTATTAAGTAGAAACATAACTGTTCATTGCAATGTTTCAAATGCATGTTGCTGTATAATCTATGTGGTCTTTTCAACATGTGTGACCTGAGGAGCTGTAAATCCCTTTGTTAGAGCTGTTAAGCAAGACTCTTTATTCCACCTGCTGCTGGACTCTCACGTGATTGTTACAACTTGATATGTTTTTAAATGTTGTTATGCACTTAGAAGGAAACTTGTCTGTAGACAGTAAATAACTTTAGCTTTAAATTTTCATCTATAGATGAGTATTTTCACTTTGGGAAACGATTTATCTGTATACTTTTGATCTTTTTTTATGTATACAGGGGAACCCCGACTTACGAATACCCCATGTCACGAAAAAATTCAAGTTACGAAGGCGCTGAACGGCAATATTTCTGCCCGTGTAATAAAATCTGCTGGCTCTGATTGGCCAAGCCTACAATGCCCACAATGCCTTCCAAATCATGTGACAACCCCTTGGCTTTCGTAATTGCGCTTCGCTGTTCCACTTGAACGACGTATTGTTGTTCTAGTTAGCAATTCGCCTATAGCCTATCGTTCAGCATCGCCTTACTCTTTTTTTTTTTTTACTCTTTTTTTTTTGCCTGTCCCATTTGGTTCTTTAGCCATCAGAATTGTTGTTTGAAGACCAACAAGGATACCCAATGGATTTACTTTGCCAAATGGATCTTCGTGGCATTGCTCTATTGGTCCATTTGGTCGATCTTTGTTTTTATTATTTATTATATTTTATTTTCAGATGTTACAGACGGGACAGACATCAGTGAGGGATAGGAAAGGGAGAAAGGAAGAGGAAGGAAAGGAAAAACAGAAGGGGAGAGGGACAGTGAGAAAGGGGGGGAGAAAAAAAATAAAAATCTCCTGGATCACCTGTTGAGAGAAGAATAGAAGACAAAAAAAACAAAGCAACATACTAAACACAACACCATCGCATTAATCTAGCTAAGTGTAAACAGCAGTATATACTAAATATTCAATGTTGTTGTGCAGCACGCAGGACAGATGTGCTTCGAAGTAGTAGCCAAGAAAGGTGTAATTTAAGTCTACGAGCAGTGAACACCCGTGTGCATACCTGTGTGGATCAGCGTGCTTGTATTCCAAAGGTTTCTCCATGTAACGATCTGCTAGGGAGTGTGGGGGGGGCCACAGCCCCGTCCTCCAGGGTATGAAGCAGGTATGGAGGAGATCAAAACTCCAGACATCCAGAGGCCCCCAGAACACAAGAGACCATGGAAGACCAACAGAGGGGCAGCCGCGCCACTGTCCCAGCAAGAGCTGAGGAGAGTCCCAGATGAGGGTTCACTCAGCAGCCGCGGAGCAGAAGCCAGGGGGAGTTGCAGTGACGCGCCCGTGAGCTCCGCCGGCAGCCAGCTGTGCCTGAGTGACCAAGCCCCAGGCCGAGAGGCCGGGGGCACCCCACCTCCGAAGTGGTCCGAGCGAGCCCCAGGTTCCAGGCCCCGATAAGCGGCCGCCAAGGAGTGAGCCGGTGTGTACCTGGGTGCCCACCCCCAGACACAAAGAACCACCAACGCACCGACACCTGAGGGAGTCCGCCACCGGCAGGGGAAGTGGTGGTGGGTGGAGATAGGCCTCCAAACCTTGGAGGGCCCGAGGTGTCCCCAGAGAGGTGGTGTCTGATACCCAACCTGACATATAGACACAGACATACAGGCACACACAGACACAAACATCCATTCCCCCCCTCATGCTCTCATGTGCACTCACTCCACACTCAACCAACGTGGAGACAGACATAAAGAGACGCTGTACACACGATCACACTCCCCAAGCATACTCTACAAACCGGGTCTAGGTACCATTGCCCCTGGAGGGGGGAACTGCACCCAGACCCAGGTGGTGTTACCCTTTTCCCTGCAGTGGGGAGAGGCAGTCCACCCCGACTCCGTAGCAGCAGGGAGGCCCCACACTCCAGACCGCAGTCGGACGGCCAACTCCTCCTAGCCCTCCCGCTCCAGCAGGCCGCAGAGAATGGGGGTGGGAGAAGACTCCAAACCTCCCTCCACCCGCTCATTGTAGTGTTGATGCATGTGTGTTCTAAGGTGCAATTAAAACCCAGGAGGGCATGGAGCTACCTGCCAGAGAGCAGCAGGTAAGCGCATAGTCCCTCCTGATAGCCCTCAATGTCTAAGTGTATTTAAAATTGAGAGGTGGGCAACGACGCCAGGGGTGAGGTGTACACCCTGATGGTAATATGGACTCCGTGATTGTGCCCACCCCTAAGGTCCTATATGTATGTGTAATGAGAGTGTGAATAATGTGAATGTCTAAGTTGTGGGATAAAATTGAGGCAGAGGCAGCCGGAAGGGGACAGAGGGGGGGGGGGGGGGGGGGGGGGGGGGGGGTAGCCTCCTCTGCACCCTGGTGACATACCCCTACTCAAAGGCCCTGCATGTGTGGGTGGTTGTGGTGGAACGGGAAGAGGGAGGCAGCTGGAGATGGGGAGGGAAGGAAGGGAGGGGCAGGTAACCCCTCCCTGGGGCCAGCTCCCCCGCTGACCCCAGTAGGCACTCCCACACTCCGCGACCTGCCAGAGAAAGAGGGCCCAGGCCCATCCAGACCGGGGCCCAGTGCAGCAGCGCCTCCCGGCCCCACAGAGCCCGGGACAGTTGACCCAACCCCACCACAGAGAAAACTGCACCCACCCCACCATCCACTCATCTTCCAGACTACATAAGACAGTAAACGCCCAGGCTGAGATCTTCCTCCACCTCTCCTGTATCTCCCCCTCCTGCAGAGAGAGTCCCTGAAGAGAGGAAAGCTCCTGCAGATGTGACCATCTCCCCCACCAGTTGAAGAGCCCCCCAGGTGGCTCGACGCACCGGCGGCACCCTGCTCCAGGGCTGGGCCCCCATGCACCCACCCGCCCACAGCCCCGGCAACACACCAACCAGGACCCAAGCCCCCGAGGCCCGGCCCGGGCCCCAGCCCGGAGACGGAGCGCCCCCAGAACCTCACGCCCATCCTGGACCCACCCAGGGGCAGCCAGGCTACCAGGTCAGTAACCCACGTTCGTCAGCACAGACCCTCCCCTAGCCACGCTGCACGCAGCCGCGAGGAAACAGTCACCTGAGAGCCAACAGAGCCCCCAACCGGACATGACCGCTACCCCGGCTGGCCATCTTCCGCTCCTACTGCAGCAAACACATCGGCGACAAACACATCCAGCGATGGATGACCGATGGAGACCACAGTTTCACCAAGAGTGGAAGGCAGCGCCGGGCGAGTTACGCCACAATTTGCCAATGGATTGTAGATGCTTGGGCTAACATGGCTGCTGGCACTGTTGTTCGAGCTTTCGCAAAAGCCGGCATCATTTCCGAGGAGCCGCACGGCACGGAAAGTGACTCTGACAGTGAAGAAAGTGAACCTGGCATGTTTGATGGAGATTTAGCGCAGCTGTTAAATTCAGACACAGAGGATGAGGACTTCGATGGGTTTGATTGATGATAAAAATGTGAGTACCAAACTTTGTTTTGCTCCTGCTTTATTTTTAAATACGCACACTTGTATGCTTGTGTGTTGTTGATGATGACGATTACTGGTAATAAAAATGTGAGTAAGGTACCGAACTCAGGTTTGCTCCCGCTTTATTTTTAAATACGCATATGGTACTTGTATGCGCCCTATGATCCAATGCGCCTTATGTGTGTGTTAAATACAGTAATGGCACACATAACTGAGACTGCGCCTTTTAGCACAGTGTGTCTTATGGTCGTGAAAATACGGTAAATTTACTTATTATTGTGAAATATTATTTCATGATCATTATTTTTCACAATAACAGAGATTATTCCTGAGGCATTTTATTTATTCCCAGCCATTTTTAATCCAAAATGTCCTTTTTTTCAAAGTCAGTCTTTATTTCAAAATCCCGTTTTTCCCAATGGCCTATTTATTTCATTATTATTACACATTATTTGACCACAAGCAATCTTTTCTGGTTTGACGCCGTCTTTGTAGCCAGAAACCAGCTCTCTCCTCGGCTTCCTCCACTACACGCTTCCCCCACGCCAGTCCCCTCCGTCACTATAAAGGGGAGAGTCATGAGCTCCATCACCCTCACCTGTGCCGTCCAACGTCCCGCCACCAGCCTCCACTGCAGCAGGCCAGAGACCACACCCCTGCCACAATAAGTAAAAGTATATCCTTGCAGTACCCTTAATGCTAAATATGCTAAATTAACCGCTGCCTTTGCCCCTTTGGGATTATTCTTATGTCACTGGGATGTTGACCTTTGACCTTCACATTAGAGAGATGGGCAGACATAATTAGTGTATGAATTTTGAAGTAACAGGTACTAAAGAGAGTGTAGCAAATGTAGTCAGGTTTATTACTCTGTATCACACATGAGTGCCCGAGGGAGGCGGGGCTGACTGGGGAGACACAGGAAACAGAGAGACAGGGCTGACTCGACATGAAACGATGAAACGTGGGACACGGGAACAGAAACTAAACACAGGCTGAAATGAACACTGAGGGAGGGAGAACTAAGATTACTGAGAGCCTGATAAATAAGAAGAACAAAAACCAAGAAAAACAAGAGTCAAAGAAAACCAAAAACACAAAGCATTGGGCCAGGACCCACTGCTGTGACATTTATATGTGATAAAAACATTAAAAACTGCTCAGATGTTGAAATCTTTCTACGTATACTTTAGGTTCAGCTCTCCAGCCTGGCATTTGGTTAAGCATGATTCAAACATTTGATTTTGTTTAACTGGTTTTAATTATAGTTACTTTTTGTGAACATTTGTTGCAGCATTTAAAAATACATCATTTATTTTCAAACTTTTATTTGATTTAGAGCATCATATTTGACCAACGTAAATGTTTTCATTTCATATAAAATACCTGAAGCAGTGAACTAAATATCTGAAATCTTTCCTTCCTTAAAAGTTATAATCCTACTTAAGTTATAGTGCAAACGCTTAAGCAACAAATATACTTGATGCTAATTAATTAATATTTCCCTTTGATGTTGCAACTATGCGGTCACTTCTGTCTTTAAACAAAATAATATTTTCCAGTTACAGAAATCATAAAGTCCAAACTACACTGAAAAAAATATGTTGTTGGATTTACTTAATTCAATGGTGGACATTTGTTGCACACAGATGTTTTGCTTTGGCAGCAACTTAAACAATTGAGTTAAATTAACACAATTTATTCAAGTTCAATAAGCCTGTGCAATTTGTGTTGATAAAATGTGACTTAAACATGTTTTGATGAAGTAATTTGAGCTCTTGGAATATTTTAATCCTTCACAATTTTCTCACTTTATCCCAACACCATTCAATAACTTTTACCCAATACTACTTGGTCACTTAAATACTACATGTTATCTTCAAATTACATTTTGCTATTATATTCTAGTATCAAATACACAATTTTCAAATGGAGGCCTTATAACACATTATATTGTTCTCTTCCAAGATGGTTGCTGGCATCCACCAGTAACCTTTCAAAACAAAATGTCTAATTTCACTGCATTGACAGTAGGTAAAGAATTAAACTGACATTACTCCTCCACTGAATCTACATAAATCAACAGTTAAATAATGTCAGTTCTTCCGTGTTCTCTGGAATCAATCACAGCAAAGAAATTAGACTGTTTCTTTTGAAAAATGTTGGGAAAGAACAAATCAAGATCAAAAATCAAGATTCAGTTAAACAACAATTATAACTAAACAATTTGAGATAATGTTAGTTTCCATTAACATTAAATTAGGTTACTGAATTGGCAAACACCTTCCTATTAACATTACCCATTTTACACCAATAACTAAAGAAATTAGCACTTGCAGGTCAAAACCTTTATTCAAGAGATGCAAAAATAACATTGATACAGTGACTGTCAAAAATTACAGCACTGATCATACTGTGACATGTTGGTTCAAAACAGCACACTTAGAAATATTCAACGTTCTTTACTTCAACTGAATGAAACTGAAAACACCATTTCACACGACCCATATGGGATATTTAGACTGTATAACTATTCACGCTACATCTCTTCACTAGTAAAAGAAAGAAAAAATACAAAGAGAAATTTAAAAATGCTGCCAAAATGCTGCACAGAGCAAAAGGAAAAACAAACAACAACAAAAAAATGGCCCTGTCCTCATGGCAGTTGCAGTGTATATAAAAATGAACCCTGCGATCTGTTCCTGGAATTGAGCTTCAAAAATGCAGCAGAACAAGTGTGAGATTTAAATGTCTTCTCACCTAGAGCTGATCACCTTGCATGCATAACAGTGAGCTTTCCTTGCAGGAGCAGTTTTGTCTTAGTTGTGAGCTTTTCTTGTACCGGACTCTGCGTAAAAGGGTAGAGTGGAGACCATAATAAAGTGAATTACAGTAATCTAGTCTTGACGTAACAAAGGCATGGATAAGCTTTTCCAAGTCATTGTGCGGGATGTAGTGTTTGGCCCTGGAAATAAGGCGAAGTTGGTAGAAACTAGATCTGACGACAGCAGATACTTGTTTATCAAGTTTAAATGAGCTGTCAAGTAGCACACCCAGATTCCTAACAGTGTCAGGGAAAGAACTAGTGAGAAAACCAAAAGCATCATGAAGTTTGGCACGAAGAGCGTCACTGCCAAAGATCATAATTTCAGTTTTCTTATCGTTAAGGTTATGAAAATTTGCCAGAAGCCATTGCTTGACCTCACACATGCACTCTCGAAAGTTACTCACGGACATAGCTAGATCATCATTCAGCTCAAAATAGATCTGGATGTCATCGGCATAATAGTGAAAGGCAATGTAGTATTTCTCAAAAATGACACTTAAAGGAAGCATATACAGTGAGAACAGGGTAGGGCCTAGCACAGATCCCTGGGGGACACCACAGCAAACAGGTACAGCGGAGGAGGAGGAGGTGGCCAAGTGAACCGAAGAGAGCCGATCGGAGAGGTAAGATTTAAACCAATCCAAGGCAGCGCCCTTGATGCCTACAGTGTGCTCTAGTCTCGCCAATAGTATGTTATGGTCAACCATGTCATCAGAACCAACCACGACGCAAGAGGAACACTGATGACGTGCAACCCCATGACCCAATCTGGGGCAGTGATGTACCAGCGGAGTTCAAGTTGTGGACCACCGGACAGAAGGTCCTGCACTCACTGTTCCCATGGGTCGGAACTGGAAAAAACACGTTAAGAATTGAGACTCTTGACTACCGATTTGGACTTTTCCTGAACAGCTCAACAAAGATAAATAAGGCTCAGAATGAGGAAATCAACGCGATCAGAATAGTGGTCATGCAACACAGGGTTGCCCTGGACATGATTCTTGCTGAGAGAGGGGGCCTCTGTGTCTTATTCAACACCACTTGTTGCACCTATATCCCGGACAACGTGCACTCCTTGACCATGACCACCGCCCTAGACAAGTTGCGACAACTGAGTAATGTGCAGCAACAAGACTATGTCACGAACAATGAGGACTGGCTGACCTGGCTGCTGAGTGGCAGCTGGAAGACCCTCGTGATAAAAGGACTCGTACTGATAGGAGTTCTGCTTCTATTATTATGCTTGTTTTCTACATGTATCCTACCATGCATAAGATCCATGATTGACAAAATGGTACAGGCCACAGTAATTACCTATGTTGGACTGCCACTAGAAGATGAACCGGATGAAGAAGATTTAGTATAGAAACACACACACACATACTGAATGATGCTACAATTGAAAATGTTATAAGCAAGTGATTGTTGGCTGATAATAAAGTATGATTAAGTGAAAAATATTAACATCAGGAGGGGATGTTAAAGAAGAAACGCTTTTATGAGTTTTATGTTGCATTAAAGTACATGTTCATATTTTACTCTTAATAGGAAAAGAACAAAACGTACTACTCGCTCTGTTTATAGAAAGAGGAAGTTCACCCTATGATATTTATACGAACTTAGACACACACACACACACACACATATATGCAAAATTAGAGGAAACTGCTATGCTTGTTTCACCCTGCTATAAATAATAAACGACTACTGCAGCTCGGTGTGAGTCCTCTCTGAGCCCTCACCCGTGCAGCACGTTAACCGTCTCCAAGTGTCTCAGTGTTGTTTATTCACCTAACTGTTTGATAACTGTAAATCTCTGACAACAGTTTATTTATACCATCTTCACGTGAACACATTCAAGAACATCACAGATGAAGAAACATTAAAAACTTCCACACTACATGAAGCAAGAAAAATAGTTTATTCCTTTATGTAGAAAAAACAGAAACATCAAACATCTCCAAGACTCTGTTTGAAAGAACTAAAAACCTTTGTTCTCATGGTTGTGGAGCAGGGAAATTATTTTACTGCTATTGTTAAATTATCATCATTATTACCATTGCATTAATAATATAATCTGGAGTTTATATTGCGTTTAGAGGTTTAAACAGTGTGTCTTTCAGAAAGGCTAAAAGTAACAGGACAGGAAACAGGCTTGGAGAGTTTTGCAGAAGTGAAAGTTATTTTGAGCAGCAGGCTAAGACGAGGCTTTAACAATGTAACAGATAGCTTTAAGAAGGCCTTAAGCAGTTATGACTATTTTATACACAATGCATATCTGTGCTTATTAAAGAGTTGGAGCTCGGTCAATTAATTGGGGGTCGGAAGCTTTCTACAGTGATCACTGGTTTTGATCACTCAGTACGAGAGAGCACTCCTAAGTCACTCTTTTAAAACTACTTTAATCACTTTTTGTTTACATAACTCACTCCCTTTGTCATATGGCTTCTTCTATTCCTCAATTACAAACTCAAATGCATTTTATTAAACATTCACACCATTGTATCATTCATACAAAATAGCAAGCTGTTCTTCATTGCATATGTTTGTGTTCTTAGCCAGGTTTAATCAGTGTCTATGCATTAAACTCCATGAGCTTGTCTTGTCTTTATAAGGTTAATGCATTTTCTGTTTGTGTATGTGAATTTGCATATGTTGCTTTTGCAGTGTGTCATTTTAAAGGTTAAACATGAGTTTCCAAAACGTTTTGCTGGAGAACAATGAACTATTTGACTGAGTTTCAATCATTTACAGACGAGCAAAACCAGGACAGAGAAAAAAGGACAAAACTGACTCAGTAAAACAACAGAAAAGAAGATCCCATGTAGATCTGTATTATGTAGAAGTTCAGCCCAGCAACCAGTTCAGTTCAACACAAGTTTAAATGATTCTATCTGAACTCTGTGGAGCCTGATCTCAAGCTTTTTGAGTCCGACACAGAAACCAGAGGATCTTTCTGTGTCTTCAGATTCACTGTGATCCAGTGATGGGAGTGATTTCAGCCCTGAGTGATCGCGCTGATGTTTGCACAGAGCAGACAATGAGGTGAATGTTTGGGCACTTTGGTAACAGTGAAACAGTTTATTAGTAACGTGGGATCGTTTGTGTGCAGAGTATGAACTGAGATTCCTGAAGCTCTTGTCACACTGATCACAGCTGTAGTTTCCTTCCATGTGTGCACGTTCATGAATGTTACGACTATGTGACTGTGAGAAGCTTCTCTCACAGTAGCTGCACTTGTAGAGTCTCTTTCTGGTGTGGATCTGTTGGTGTCGTCTCAAGTGATGTGGACATTTAAAAGTCTTCTCACACAGGTCACATCGATAAGGTCTCTCCTCAGTGTGGGTAAATATGTGTTGTTGTAAGTGTGCGTATTTTGTAAAGTATTTGCCACACTGTTCACAGCAGTACACATCATGTCTGGTGTGAATGCGTAGGTGTGTATTTCGGTACCCTCTCTGGCTGAAAGTTTTTCCACAGATGTCACAGCTGTATGGCTTAATTCCAGAGTGGGTAACTAGATGACTCTGCAAGCTGCTACTGCGAGTAAAAGCTCTGCCACACTGATCACAGCTGTACGCTTTAACTCCACTGTGGATGAGTTGGTGTGTTTTTAGGGAACCCTTCAAGGAAAAAGACTTTCCACACAAGTCACAGCTGAACGGTCTCTCTCCAGTGTGGATGACCTGATGCTGTTTTAGTGAAGCCTTCAGAGTAAACTCCATCCCACACTCGTCACAGCTGTATGGCTTAATTCCAGAGTGGGTAACTAGATGACTCTGTAAGTTTCTACTGTGAGTAAAAGCTCTGCCACACTGATCACAGCTGTATGGCTTAATTCCAGAGTGGGTAACTAGATGCCTCTGTAAGTTGCTACTGTGAGTAAAAGCTCTGCCACACTGATCACAGCTGTACGCTTTAACTCCACTGTGGATGAGTTGGTGTGTTTTTAGGGAACCCTTCAAGGAAAAAGACTTTCCACACAAGTCACAGCTGAACGGTCTCTCTCCAGTGTGGATGACCTGATGCTGTTTTAGTTTAGCCTTCTCAGTAAACTCCTTCCCACACTCGTCACAGCTGTATGGCTTAATTCCAGAGTGGGTAACTAGATGCCTCTGTAAGTTGCTACTGTGAGTAAAAGCTCTGCCACACTGATCACAGCTGTACGCTTTAACTCCACTGTGGATGAGTTGGTGTTTTTTTAGGGAACCCTTGAAGGAAAAAGACTTTCCACACAAGTCACAGCTGAACGGTCTCTCTCCAGTGTGGATGACCTGATGCCGTTTTAGTGAAGCCCTCACAGTAAAACCCATCCCACACTCGTCACAGGTGTGTTTTTTCTCTCCCTTTCTTCTGTGAGGTTTGTCGGCCTCCTGAGAGCGCTGACTTCTGGCTCCATGTTGGTCCTGCAGTGACAGAGATACAAACAGAGGCAGTGAGTGAAATGCAGTCGTGGAACAAACTCAACCTTCAAACTCCATTAACACTAGTTTTAAACCTGAAGGTGGAGCGTGGCACCAAACACCTCAAAGGTCTCTTATCCCCACCTGCTGGTAGTTCTAACACATTACATCCAACCTGCTGTTAAAGATAATTCATGACTGTTCAAACACTAAAATCATGCCCATCCCTCCTGATTGTGTACTATTAGATTATTCTGTTATTATATGTTACCTTATATATGTAATCAAAGTAGTTGAATTAGAATACTGCTGTAGATCACATTATACCCTTTAATATAGAGTGTGTGAGCTGTATGTAGTGTAGTTCTCATTATACTTTTGAGTTAACAGAACATATTCACATATTAGTTCATTAGATAAATGTGCATCACTCTGTATCCTTGATCTGCTGGGAATGTGTTACACTGTTTTCTTGACATGCTTAATTGTTGAATCATGAAAAGAAGGTTGTAAGCAGGAGACTCTGTGTCTAAAGACAGGGGAGATAGATAGACCACATTCCATACCCCCACCTTACAGAAAGCAGAGAAACAACTGCCGAGGTCATAACTTAGGCGCTGTAACAGAGAAAAAATGTGATGTTTTGGCTTTTACGACTAGCTGGGGGCCACTAGAGACTATAAAAAGCTGAGCAACCCGTCACCATTTTGAGACATGTGCCTGACCCTCTGGTAGCATCTCTCCCGTCCGGACGTTGTAATGCTCTGACTGTTGAATTGTATGGAAATAAATGATTGTTGATTGAGCATTGATACACCGAGTATTGTCCCTCCTTCAGCCCAAAGATTCAAAGAATTCACACACACACACACACACACACACACACACACACACACACACACACACACACACACACACACACACACACACACACACACTATTTTTTATTTTAAGTCTTCATTGAAGTTTTGAATAATTCTCTAATTTTTTAAGGCAACTTATTCCACTTAAAAGTTGCTCTAAATGTAACAGTTTTACAAAACGTTACTTTTAACTCGAGCATTTACTAAATTGCAGCTTGTTGAAAACTGTAATATGATGATGTATTTCATCTGGATACTGCAGCTGAGCAGAATAAATGTGGTGTGTGTTACTAGTGCATTAATGACATCTTTCATAATGAAGAAGTGATACACAAAGAGCATTTCATAGCCATTGTCGGCAGAGTTATGTGACATTAGTGATGTTTGTACTTTCAGCGTTAACTTGGTTTTAAAGCCTTTAAAATATACGCCGTTCAATAGTCGACCTTAATCTGACAGAGAATGTGATGATTTTGTGGATAATTAAAGTCAGTCATATATCCACAAACACAACAAGCTGATGCTGCTCGGTTTGCAGTCCTGAACATCACGGCACAAGCAGGATTCACTGCACTGTTAATGTTAGCTGTGTTATATTGCTGCCTCTGTTCGCTGGTGTCGAGCCAAACGCACTTTAACGTGTGTTTGAACGAGCTGACGGTTCACTCGTTAAGCTGAAAGAAAGATGCTTTAATCACAGCAGTCACACATGTGTCCACTGCACCATCTGGAACTCTTCTTGTTTACACTCGTAATAACACAAACACTAAATCCTGCTTCTCTGGTGCTGTTGTGTAGCAGTGTGTACACCTGAGACTGTCACCTGTCTGTCTGTCCTGCACTCTCTCTCTGTTTCTTTCTCTCTGATTGTAGAATAAAAGTATGAACATGTGTTTATAAGTTACACTTGTGTTTGAATCCTGCAGCTTATCACACATTTGATTTCCATGTGTGACGACTGCAAGTGTCCAGAGTGAGGACAGACTGAGGGACCCACTGCTGCACATCATCTGTGAGGCTTTGCAGCCCTGATGATCCACCAGGACAAACTCAGCAGTGTGTGAGGAAGAGGAGGAGGAAGAGCCAGCAGCAGCTGACAGATGGAGAGAATAGATAGACTGTTCCCTGTTTGTGAAGGACTGCTAGGAAAGTTTAACATAACTGTCTGTGCTGAATCAGTCTTATTAGGTAATGTTCAAATAATGTGATCATCCCAGTGTTTTCAGTGTGGGAGAAAGTACTCAGGGCCTTCAAGTTACACACTATGAAAGGCAGCAACAAGTTTAATGTTCAGAAACCTAAAGTCTGTATCAGCAGCAGAATGGACCTAAAAATAAATGTTTGTTTCAGTTCTATGAAGCTTTGAGTATTTTGGATCAGTAGCTGCTGTGTTTGTTGCATCATATTGCTGTAACTGTTTATATGCTTTATATATTCTGAGCTAAGTTGATCTATAGTGTTACATCATATTCTATAAGGATGTTATGTGTTTGTAGACTTTCTGCCCAGTTTGACCCATTTAGCAGAAGTCAGCCTGTTTAAGGCTCTGATATCTATTCTGTGTGACTTAAAGCAGTTATGACATGGTCTGATTTTCTCACCCAATAAAGGAATATTTCATATATCAGTCTACTCTTCATTCTATCAGACACAGTTATCACAGCTCCTACATTTGCTTTTTACACATATATGTAAGCATTGAGCCAAATGTAATAATGCCAACATACTGAAGTAACAACATTTGTCTCTTATATATGATACATCTGTATACACACTGTCACAGATACTTGTCTGTGAGTGAAGTGATTAATATAATAACTATAATATTGGCCATATTATATTTACATTACCACAGTGAGATGACTTTAGTCTCATGAACAACATCAGCTAATTGTTATTTACAGCTAATCTTAAACAACTGTTCAGCACAGAAATGAAGCCCAACAATCATGTTTCACAGTCCTGTGGTCTCAGCCTCAGATACTCATCAAATCACACAGAGCTCATGTAGAAACAAATGAACTAAATATGTTCTCCTTCATTTCTGTCAAACAAAGCTGTATGAAACGTTTCCAGCTGTTAGTATCATGGTTGCTAGGCAACCTGGGCAGCGCGATGGAGGCTAGACGTCCCATTTCACGAGCCTACGAGCCTCGCACTTCGGCCTTAGCGGTCTTTGAGTACGCGGCCCTTGAGGACTTTAAAGCTGCAGAACCTGAATTGGGATACAGCCATGATGATCTCCAGCCTCGTGCTCGCCAACATTCTCACCTGAGTTAAGAAGACGATCACTGAAATGGTCTCAGCAGGTCCTTTGATGACAGCAATGAAATGCAGCGGTAAGGCTTTTTGGGGATTAAGTTCGTTTTCATGGCAAAGAAGGACGATGCAGTTCATCTGATCACTCCTCATAACATTCTGGAGTGCAGGCAAAATGCTATTATAAAAACTTAAGCAGCAACTTCTCCAGGTTCCAATATTTATGCAATTCTCAAACCTTTTGGCCACGACTGTATAACCTCTTCTGAAGTTTAGTGGATATTATACATGGTTATGCTCAGGATGTGTCGGCCAGTTTCCACTGGAAACGCCTTTTGGTTAAACTGTCAGCGAGGAATTTGCATTTGCACTGTTACATTTTTATATAACTTTAATGCACATAAACAACAGCTGCTTGTTTCAGTGAAAATACATTGATGGGTTTTTAATAAAGTTGTGCAGCTGTAAAGTATTTTGTCTGGTGTCAATTCTATCGTCAGCTACATCGTTATGGCAAATGTTCAAATGTATATGGTGATAAATATCTTTGGTCATATGGTCCTGCTCTGTCTGTCACCTTCTGTGTTGAGCTCATCGTTTCCTCTGTAGTGGCTGAGCTGAGTCCAAGTAGCTGAAAATGTTCCTCTGCTGCTCCGTCAGACTCTCCTCCTCCTGCTGATCAGCTGGGACACAAAACAGATCTTTGTTAGGCTCCACACTGCACTGAAGAGTCAAAGTGTCTCATATGTTCATCTGACAAGTAAAAGAACACATTTTTGTTTCCCGAGGTGGGCAACTTGTTGGAAACAAACACAAAAGGTTTGAGCACTGATACCTGCCATTGCTGCCATTGAAAGATGCAACGCCAGCAATGTGGATTGTCAAGACTCAAACCAATCATCAAGCAAAGACAACAGGGATCATTTGTTTCTCTTTATTTAGCATTCACAGCATTTGTAGTTGCCTTCTGTGCAGGGGAAGTCCACGCACACTGTGTGGTACCGCCATCCGCAGAAGGTGCATTCAACCTCTGTAAGAGAAACGAGATTGTCTGAGACTGAAATGATATTCACTAAAGAAGTGGTGATTTGTAAAACTTCACATTTTGATCCGGGACGTACTCTGCATGAAAACAAGCGCTCACTCTTCCTGCTCAACAAATGACAAGGGCGGAGCCTTATACCACGTGATACAGAAGCTGTGCCGTGTGATGCTAAAATTAGCAGGGAAACAACAACGGAGATCACGTCAGGGATGACGAGAAAGTGACAGGAGAAAATCCGTCCCGGTCAACCACCCAAACATCAATAACGGGAACCTTATACAGCGCTTCCCTATACACGTCGAACTCCCGCAGGCACAAAGACATTACGGAGGCTATCACTTATCACCTGACCAAAGATATGGCTCCATCAACACTGTGCAAAACGAGGGATTTAGGAAAACGATCAACACCCTAGACAAACGCTACACAGTGCCGTCCCGCAACTATTTTTCTATTGTCGCACTACCTGCTCTGTACACGCAGCGTCGAGCAACGGTGGAGACGGAATTTCAAGCAGGACAACATTTTGCTGCAACAACAAAACGTGAGACATTTGTTGTTTTATGTTTATTTATTGTTATGAGAGAATCATGATCTCAATTCTAAGCCAAAAAATCGTGATTCTCATTTTATGCAAAATCGTGCAGCCCTAACATTAACACAAAACTATTGTTTCACCAGAGAAACACACATGAAGAGAGAGAGAGAGACAATAACAGCTACCAAACAGTCGTCATAATTCGTCACACAATGAGAAAAGGACAAATCAACAAGTAACAATGACTAATTAATATTAAAATCTGTAACATAATGTATTGTTTGGAGTTTAGTCTGATTGGTTCAGGATGAGCTGCCATTATCCAATCACACGTCTGCTTACCTGCATCTTTTCTCTTTTTTCTAACCTGAGCACCTGATGGCTTTGAACTTTTGTTGTCCATCTTCCATTGGTTTGAATTTTGCGCTGCAGTACAAACACAAATCCCCCAACCCGAGGATCAGCACAATTAACCTAACAGCAGGCACGTGCAGAGGGGGGGGCTAGAGGGGCTTGAGCACCCGCCCCTTTCCTGATGGGTGCCCAAGGTGCCCTTTTGTTGAGGCAACTTTTTTTTAAAAATTATTATTATTTTTTTTTTAATGTGTGTGTGCGTGCGGAGTCCTGTCTGTGCCCCTCAACAATAATATTTAACTATTAATCACAGTTTTGCTAAATAAAAGGATCTGGCTTGCATCAGTCACATGATCACATTTAACCAATGGTCGCCCTTGACGGCAGAACGTGCTGGTTACGAGCCGGGAACGAGCTCACAAAGAGCACGCGCATTTTTAGCAATCCGGAGCTGTAGGAGAAACACAAGTTAACTCAGAGACACAGACTGATGCGACAAAACCAGTAAGTAGGTGTACAGCGCTCACTGTAGTGTGTAGCACCCAGGAGTATTAGCTTATTACATACACGTTGGTAAGCTGTCTTGTTGCAACTGACGAACTGAAACAAACGAGTGTGCTGTGTGTGCAACAGCGCGACAAACATTACCTGTTCTTTTATTAACTGCACAGGTAGTGCTGGTCACAGCTGCTGGCTACCTCTGTAAGGCTGTCATGGGTCTGTAGCTCTGTCACCGTTTTAGGGAACATATTTAGTTTTAAAGTAAGTTTCCGGGCTTTTCCTGCCTTTCTGGAGGGATTATATTTCACTAAAAACGATCTAATATGCATGTCCACATAATTATGCATTATTATAATTATAATATATTAAAAACACACGCTGTATTTTAAAGAACATACATTAAGAAGCAGATTATATTAGATTTATATTTTAAATAAGACAACATTTGGATGTTACAGCAGTAAAATGATTGTATCTCTACAGTTTAAACATGTAATAAGCTTTGCCCTGCACAGAGTGGATAGTGAAACAAATGGAATCATCATAAATACATTATTTCATATTTATTACTTCCCCCTCCTCTTTGCTTTATTAGTGTAGCTCTAGTAATAAATAATAACACAAAGTGTCATTGAAAGTGGATCACTCTTTAATTTACTTAATGACATAGCTGTGTTCATCAAGGAGTCCTATCACAGGGTTAATCTGTGGGAGAAACAAACCGAAAACACAAGACACAGACGCCTCAGTCCAATAGGTGAGACATGGTGGTGGGCCAAGCATGATGCCCTCCAGAAAATCTTTGGACATTTTGGAAAACCAGATGATGGCCTCTTCGTTGATGTAGTGCTGACGATGGAAGCCATTGAAAAGAGGGAAAAAGAAAAGCCAGCTGTTTGTGCCAAAGCACGAGGCTTTAAAGAGTGTCTCTTGAAGCATGAAACTGTGTTAACAGCACAGATATTTCTTAGAGTGTTTGAGCAAACAACTCCTGGGTGTGTGTTAACACACCCGAAACTCTGGCTGATTGGGACCCACACCCAGTTTCACACCTTGGCTCAGGTGATTAGAGGATCATCAGGGGGTCCTTTTGTCCCTCTGTGGGGGTCACTCCCACTAGGTTTATATCTGGGACTCTCCACCATTTGACCTTAGAACTGAAGAAGCTTCTCGGATGAGAGGTGAAACGTCTTCAAGCAACTTAAAGAAGTCCAGACGCTTTTCTTTGCAAGCTCCTTTGACTACGATGACCTGGATGACTGAGAACCTTCACAGACATATGATAACTGGAGTGTGCAGCGTTTCCATGAGCAGTTTTCCTGCATCTTGACTCTTGTGTGTGGAGTGTTCATAGCATCAGCATCATGTTTTTGTTTATTTGTTTTGTTGGGTTGAAAATAATTAAATAAACATGTGATCATGCCTATGGATCATCATGGCACATATCTCCAGCCATATGATTTATTTATGCAGATGACAAAGTGAGTGTGAATGTGTCTGACATCACAGTGTTTTTGTGCACTGTGCAAAAGTAATTGCCTCTGATTGTGAGTGAGAGCGGTGATTTTGCGGATCACAAGCTATTGTAAAGGGAAAAAAAAAAGAGTGAAAAAGAGACAAATTACATTGTAGACGAAAAAAAATAATCATAGGAAAAAGGTTTCGTGTTGATCAGCCGAAAAACAACTACAATGTCATTTTCTGCTTTTAAGAAAGGATTGTTCACACAAACACAGAGAGAGAGAGAGATGTGTTGATTAAGCAGTGATGATAATAATGAACATGTCTTAGTTTGTCACTTTCAGGTGAAAAGCAGACCTGAATCAATTTTCCACATGCAGCGGTCGGAAGAAAGTTATAGTTTAACATCATTGGAAACGTTCAGGCCAAGTTTCTGGCTGACTTATTTACAGCACCATGTGTTTCTCAACCTCACAAGCAAGCTCACACCTCCCTGAAGACAAGGAATGCAGCTCCAAAGAGCAATAACATGGCAGATAAAGAGACAGCAGCAAAGTCCTGAACAAAAAGTCCCAGCGAGCAGCAGCAATGTGGACAAACATCACCAGAGAAGAAGAGCAAACCCATCATCCTGACTGATCGGATGAATGGCACTGTGTTTCCAACAAGCTGCAACTTCACTATGCATGTGAAGAAAACTTTTGAGGAGAACTGAGGAGACTGTTGGAGTTTGACATTTGCCACCTGTGGAGTAAAATGGCAAGAAGAGACAGTGGAACACAGGACAAAGCTGAAGGAGAACTGCCGGCTGTGGACTGTTGAAAGAGTGAGATGACAACAGAGTGAGAGTAAGTGGAAACACAGAGGAATGCTGTTATTAAATGTGGGAAATCAAAATTTGGGTTAGCAAACCTGGGGAAAAGAAAACTGACTGCTTAAGTGGGAAAATTGTGAAGGAGTCTGAAACAAATAGAAACATACAAAATCACACAAACAAGCAGAACATGAATTAACCCTACTAACAATTCCAAACACAAAATGACTCATGAAGACTCATAGCACATTAGTTAAGAAATGATTAAATAATAGCAGAGAAGTGTGTAGGAAGGCAGCTTTTAAGAACATGCTCTGCTGGATATGCAGCTCCACAGACATGCATTAGACCTGCCTAATAACACAAACACCCATGCAATGAAAATTAGCTTGTTATCATTCATCAGTGTAAAATAGTGTCAATTTAGCAGACACTTGTTATCAAATACTGAATTTATCCTTAAAAAAAAAAAAAAAAAATTTTGACTCTCTAGGTTGCAGGACAACAATTTAACCTTTGTGGGAAAAAAAAAGATCCTGGTTTGACTAACCAGTGATCAGACAATAAATTTAGTGTTAAAATGGTAAATTGGGAGAAGCTTCCTGCTTGATTGATGCAGCAAGTGATTTACTGTATGAGGGGAATTGTCTTTTGTGATACTATTTTGAACATGCTTTTCTGTCGTCCTGTCAACTTAGTGGGTTAATAGCTGATATGCAAATTAGTTGATCGGTTTTAGATTAATGAAAGGTGACTGAATTCTAGCACGAGTGAATGAGATGTGTTGGAGTTGTTGTGTTGAGTGGAGACTCTAAAACACTGAGTTTCCTGCTTTGATGTGCGAGTGAATTCTGTATCTAGATACACAACTCTGAATACGTCAGAACAAACTTCTTTTATGAAGTGCATGACAGCATGTCACATGTTTTATGATGAAGGGAAAAGGAAAATTGAATACAATAGATCTGTGGCCTAAATGAGTGAAGAGCACAGACCTGGTGATTAAACTCATAGCTAATAAGACATTAGGGTTATGTTGTGTGTTGTGCAGCTGATGGTTGGCTTGGAGTGAATCTAGCTGATGATTTTTCTTCTGTTGTGAAGTCGAGCCTGCCGATTAGTATGATGGTATGATGAACCATGCTAATGGTATGATTTACCCTCCTGAGATGAGGAGTTTGTGTCATGACTTAACAAGGCCTTTTTATTTTGATACTTTCACAGTGCACTGAAAGTTTTGTTTGATAATCTGTTATTTTTTATTTTATCTTTTGAACAGGCACTGATTTTGTTTGTCTATTTCTTTTCTTTAAGCAGATCTGCACGTCAGAAATTAAAAGTGCTATACGACCTGTCGAGAACGCCGTTACAAGTGAGGTTTCTCCACATTAAAATGGGCTCAGGAGAAAGCCACTTATTTGGGCCAATTATTAAATGAATGTCCCAGCCTAAACCGGATTCAGCAAGGTAATCCGATCTAGAAGTTCTTTTTCTTTTTGAAATGACGTCATTTTGCTGGAAGTGGAAACTAAATGCGACGACAGGTTCCACTATCAGCAAAGAATGAATGAATGAATGGAAATAAAGAACAAACTGACTGACTGGTAAAAGCTGACAGGACATGACCACGACTCAAGGTTAACCTCCACCTAGACAGGACAAAAAGGTGGATGAATTTATGTGTTTTTTTTGTTACAGGAGCAGAAAGATGACAGCAACATTCGCAGTTGCATGACGATTTAATCTTTTAAATGCCATTTTTTCTGTCTGTGAATTTACTATGTGTGTGTCATTCACTAACTTGTGTTGCTCACAGACATTACTGTGAGAAAGTGTACACACCTGCGCAGCGCTAACATTTACATTTCTTTTTACAGCAGATGATTAATCATGTGTTTGATCATGTGATTTATAAGAGGATTAGTTAATGTTTTCCTACTACAGGATTTCTGGGTTTATATGTGACTGTCATTCTTTCCACAGCTAGGGTTGGCTACCTTTATGGTGTTTTTATGGTACCTCTGGAACCTGTTGACCTGTGTCTGACCTCCGTCTGACCACAGTCAATGTGTATTGCTAATGTTTGTTTCTTTGAGAATGCTGTGGAGGATTCGGCAGAAGCGGACAAGTGACATGAGTAAAACAAATATGAGGTTACTGTGTTTCTGGGAAAGTTGAATATGGGCTCTTAGCTGGCCACTTTGAGCCCATAGGGATATATGAGTGGAGTGAATTTGCTTAAGAGAAGTCACTGATTACATTAATGTTAACTGAGCACATGGGATGATCCATGTCTGAGGCAAATTAGGGAAATAATTGTAGTTTCCCGATTTGAGAAAACCTGCACATGACACTTGTCTTGCTGATGTTGAATGCTTATTACTCTTCTGATATATTGTTTATAAGAGTGAAGTTGATTTTATTGTATGCAGGCTCCTGGTGGAGCCAGTTTTTAAGACAGGGATCCTGGTTTGGTGAGTTGACGCATGGTTGTCCATGCGTCAAGAAGTGGGGTCCAGAATTAACATTAAACAATGTTTACTATTATTGTTGCAGTGATTTGTGTGATTAGCTGTTTATTTACAAGTATTAAATCTATGCAAGTGGTGCACCCATGTTCAGATGAGGCTTTGATGGCCTATTAGTGAAGTTCACTGAACTAAAGAATGTGGTTTGATGATTGTTGACATGCTCTCCAAATAGAAGTCTTTCTGAAATACAGGTGCAGCAGTGAGAAGCGAGAAACATTCCAGGCATAGCCCAGGCAGTGGTTGAGGACAAAGGTCAAGCTGTTTGGGGCCCAGCATGAGATCAGACCTTGGAGCCACAGCAAGGACCATGAAACTGCCTGCAAAATAGCGGAGAGACCCTCCTGGATTTATCAGAGCCACTGCAAAGAGGTCGAGGTCCCAGGAAACCCCAGCACCCTCAAGACAGCACAATAGAGAAATCTCACACTTGGTTGTTTCGGTGGTGAGGGGGGAGTGCTGATTGAGCCCCCGTAGGGTAAGCTCGCACTTCAACCTCCAGCCTCTGATCAACTCTAGGGCAACCAAGTGCCAGGCGTGACAGCTGAATCAGCTGAACCAGGAGGAAGGCAGAGAAGCTGAGTGTTTTGAGACAGATCCAGCAGGCCCAAAATCAGGACTATCCATGACGAGAAGGAGTGCCTGAGAGGATCGTCCACAGGATGGGAGCTGAGGCCAGGAGAGAGACTTCAAGAGGATCAGAGATCATCTTCAGCAGCGTTGGGACAGGAAAACTCGAGGGATGACGGGAGCGTGCCAGGCTCCATCGACAGCGCAGAAGGAGTTCGAGGATGACATCATGATTCTGTGAAAAGCACAGGAACCAGAAGCTATGGTGGTGATGACAGCAGTTTCCTATGAACATCACCTAATGCTGTGCCACTGTACTGTGAATACGATGATACCCTGAAGACTGCTGGGATCACAACAGCAGTAAGATAACGGAACCCTGCACCCTTTCCACAGAGGTGTTTCTCTGCAGAGCGTGGACAATGAAGGAGTCATAAATATCCCCCTCACAGGACGAAGGCTTGAATGAGGTGATGGGGGTTGGTAGAGGCCATAAAACTAGAGTGCTGAGAGGTCTGCAGCTTTGGAAATAGCTGAGACCCATGTTGACAAACAACAAAACTAACTAGTATGTTTGAATGTTTATTCTACATACATTCGGACTCTGGTCCTATGGACAGTGATGGAAACAACTGGAAGAGACATTCATGACGCCCTGCAGAACTCAAACCACTCTGCAGAGAGACATGTGATTTGCACACCCAGAGAAAACACCACCAAGCTGAGATGGTTTTGAAAATGTTACTTTCTTATTTTCACTATTAAATTAACAATTTCTTTGTTTGCTTGTAGGATGCAGTTTGCCATGAGATGAGATCACTGAATGGGATAACTAGGGATGGGTATCGTTTAGGTTTTATCCAATACCGGTGCCAAATCGGTACTTTTGAAACGGTGCCGGTGCTCAAACGGTGCTCGAACCGGTGCTTAAAGAATGGAGAACACAAAATTGGTCCAAAAACCTCTCATATTCAGCTGGTTTTTTGTAAAAAGATAACAATGTTAGCCTTTTCTGCAGCTATGGGGCATATATGGTATCACTCTTAGCTGGAAGCAGTGCTTAAACAATGGAAAAAATACAAACTTTGTCCAAAAACCTCTCATATTTAGCTGTTTTCCACTTTTTCTTTGGTCGTTTTAGCTTTTTTGGCCAGGGTGAAGGGAGCATCTGCCATCAAACAAGAAGACAGCCGCATGTAGCTATGATGATGTTTGCTAGTTCACCTTACATGCATTAATGTAATAACGTGGTTAGCCTACTCAATGTAAATTACACACGAACAACATTAAGCTACTCACGCAGAGAAGAACGGCTGCTGCTGCCATCCAATACGGCGCATTTCTCGGCTTTTAAAAAAAAAAACGCTATGCGTCGCCAGGTGTTTCATCGGATTCGAGGTGTTACTTCCTTTGACAGTATCACAGTATCAGCTTAAAGCACTTGTTGCTGCTGAGTTTGCATATTTTGCTGTGAAGTACAGCCAGACTTTTGACCGCTTTGCCTTGGGCATTTTTAATCTGTAGCTCTGCATAAAAGAACGTACGTACCTGGACCCGCCTACTATCCTCGGAAACGTAAAATGATTGGCTAGAAGTGTATCACAGCTCAGGAAAAAAAAAGCACCGAAATAAAGCACCGAAATGTGCGCTGCTTTTCGGTCTGGTTACTACCGTTTATGTCAGAACCGGTGCCATCATGGCACCGGACACCGGTACCCATCCCTAGGGATAACCGCTAATACATTTGTTAAACTGTGTATTTTTTCAGTAATTTAGGGTGATTTGACATATGCTGAATATAACAATGTTTGCATTGAACCTGTCAGACATGAGGTATTCGTAACTGGGGACTTTTCAAGCATAAACGTCAATAAGGGGGGAATGTTAGATTTTGTATTGTTGATTGTCATTTATGCTTAGAAACATTTACTCATATATGCTTAGAAGTATATAATCATTGGTAGATTGAAAGGATGTCTCATCCTAAAAGAGGTCTGTATTAACTCTGTGTAGAGGGGGGTGCATACATTCCTCTGCACAGTGTCCTGGCATGGATCACACTCCCTAGGAGAGTTTATCTTTGATTTATGGTATAGCAAGCACACGTATATCTGTTTAAGTATAAGAGCCTTTTGTTAGATGGACCCAGACGTCCTGGCACCAGCTAGCACCAGAGTCTACACAGGGTCACATCTTGACCCCACACAGATCTCTCACACACACACAAATCACACACCCACATACACACACACACCCACATACACAGGCAAGGTACTCTTTGTTTGTATGTAGACGTCATATGTTAATGAACTTATGCATATTCATGTAACCTCAATAAAAGAACAGTGGTACGGGAGAACGGACGAGAGCAACTGGGGTTAAGCGAAGGGACGGCGCTTTGTCCGGTTTTCTCCCGTGCACGAGAAACATGAAGAAGCTTGCCTACTTGTGTCTTGCTTTGCAGTGTAATTATATTGTCTCCAACGTTCCAGCGGATGGGTTCAAGCTACAAACCTATCATAGGTAACGAGGTAAGTTCCATGTCTGAGTCAGAGTCGTCTGGGCAGTGTGCCATTGCGATTTCAAAAAAATTAAGCCGCTCCAGGGCACAGCGCAGTTATTGATATAGCAGTAAAAGAGTCAGTTAGGTCAGACTAGAAAGACAAAACTGCAAAAATGCGTTCAAGATTAAATTTAGAAAAACCACATATAAAATTTCGCCCAACAACTGAAATTAGACTGGAGTGATCAGAACCATGTTATTACAATAGCATGTCTGCAACACTAGAGCTCAATGCAAGATTAGTTTTAAGTCGTTTCGTTATACTGAGCCGAAGACCAGCACCAACGGTTGTAGTCGGCCAAGCTATCACTTACATGTGCTACAGTCAGTCTCAGCAGAGGGAAAGGGGAATGAAAAGCCAGCAGAAATGTTCATGTCCAGTCTCTCCACAGAAGAATTAATCCTTAGAAGACGAAACCAACAACAAATAACAAATCCACGGAGTCCATTCGCGTCGCGGAGTCAGCTTCTCTCTTTTTCTTTCTCCTAAGCGGAGCAGCGGCACACCACGGTATCCAGAAATTAGTCGGGTCCCACCTGAGCTGAGGCTGCGGCCATGGCTGGAGAAAACGTCTGAGCGTCCGCAAAACTGGGGGGATTTCCGAGACAGTTCACGTGCTAGAAGAGAAGAATCCTCGGCGGTAGGGCTGGGCGATATGACCCAAAATTCATATCTCGATATTTTTTTTTAAAAGCCATAAAGTAAGAACAAAATGAGAGTTCTTAGTCAAAGCTGTGTCCCAGATGTCACACAGGCACTTTTATTAACATAGAGCAGATGTACATAAAATTTACTCAAAAATAAATTATGAGCATTTATTAAATAATAATGCTCCATAAATAAAAGAAAACAATGTTGTTTTTGTGCATAACAAAAAGCTCACAATTGTGCAGTCAAAATGTAAACTAAAAGACGCTGAGCATAGTAACAAAGACAGATTTCACAGCTGCTCTGTTCCCAACTTCTACTCTGTGACTGACAGCATTGAGTTTGAAATCCTCTTCGTAACCACGTCTCTGAACAGGTGCCATTTATGGTCCTTATACACAGTAGGGTAATATTACGTTGAAGCACAGTACGTATCACTCCGCGAAGGCTCCTCGGTAGCCGTAATGCGCCGACAAACTATCAAGCGGTGCAGCACCGTAGTTTACCAAAGTCGTAATAAAACATTTTTGACAGATTGCTGAGCGCTGTGTACCACATAAAATCGGTTCACGGCCATCAAACACAACCAGAATTCATACATAAGGTGCGCTGTCAACTTTTGAGAAAATGCAAGGATTTTAGGGTTAGCGCGGTTAGCTCGTTAGCATGGTTAGCTCGTTAACACGTTGACGCCGTCCAGCCCCACTCACTGGTCGATGCGCAGTAACTCGTTAACGGAGATTTGCCGTGTCCATCTTGTCGCTGCCTGCACGTGAAGCAATGGGGGAGGAGGGGGAGTTGTCTTCAGTGAAGGCGAGGCGGAGTAACGTTGCGTAGAGACAAAAGTGGACGAAAGAGAGGCAAACTTGCGGCTCCACAACTATAGTTATAACGTAACATAGACTATATCGATATAAAGGATATTGTCACATCTTATATCTCGTATAAAAATATATCGATATGTTTTAAAAACTCGATATATCGCCCAGCTCTACTCGGCGGGATGCAAAAATCGTCTGAAGTCCAAGGGGAAAAAGTTCGGGCGCCAGTTGTAACGTGCAGTGGAGATGAAGCCAGCCGCGGAGGTGTGCAGGTGGATAGCGAATGAGCAACAGCTTCTGACTTTCCAAAAAGTACTCATTTATTTACAATATCAAAAATAAAAGTGCTACCTCTACCACACATTACTAAAGAGCACACTAGTCCGCGTACACACGGGAGCATCCATTACAGGAGGAGTGCGAAGAAGAACAAAAAGGGGGTGACACCAGTCGTGAGACAGGAGACGCCGCCATGTGGTGATACACTGCATTACAATAGCAACTGTTACAATATAAATATTGTTCTGAGAGGCTTTTTGTTGGTTGAGTCTGAAATTGATTGTATGTACAATTCATATCCTTATAAAACGGCAGAAATATGGTGTTTTATTAATAAACTTACATTCATGGCAGTGGCGTGTCTAGAAAATTTTTGTTGGGGGGGCCAGGTAGGGGCACAGATTTGGAGAAGGGTGGCAGATGTAATTGGCAGATAATGTTTAAAAAAAAATTCTACCAACCATTAACCATAATTCAATAATCCTGTAAACCTAATAACCGAATGCGCTTTTAACTCTTATTAGAATGAGATTTTAACCACTCCGGTGCAAAGTTTTTAGATACTGCGTTGATAAAGTACAAGAGATACAATCAGTGCTTTGTCAGTGTTTACTCAGCATTCAAGGACAGCAATATTTGCATAGTGTTTTTACTGACATATAGTGCACATATGTTTTGGGCAAAAACATTTTTTAATATTAAAATACGAACATTTGTAGCAAACAATTGACAAATTAGCCAATGCCAATGCAAAACTTTATCTGCCTGTTAAAAAAAGAAGATAATCTTCTCACAAACTGGTGTTTGATTTTGAAACAGGGAAAAAGTGGGGAAACAACTGAAAAGACTAATATTTGAATAAAACCTGAAAGCAAGTAAATACTTTCTTTGCTTCCTTATGGTAAACTTTGGTAATATTGATAAAGAACAGCACTGGCTGATGATGAAATACAGTCAGCTGGCATGGTGACACTGCCAGTATTAACCTGCAGGGCTGGACCGGTACAGAAAATCGGGCATTTTGACTAGAGTCCGGCCCACCAGGTATTAAAGCCATAAAGCCTTTGAATGAAAACAAACCCTGTTGTGACAGTGATGTATAGTTTTGTTGGTATATGTATGATTTCTATACATTTTACGTCAGATAAAAACTTTGGTTGTAAGATTTAGATAATTATTTAATAAAAGCTAGATATTTTAAATGAGAATAAGAAAGAAAAGTATTTCTTTGTGCCCCCTTTCCCTGTTAATGCCCTACCTGCCCCCTGGCAAAAATTTGCTAGATCCACCCCTGCACAGTTACCAGCTGTCAGCTACATAGAAAAGGATCCTGGTGTTGTTTGTCTCTCAGAAACAGTTCATAACTTCCCTTCAACTCATTCATGTGACCTAAAAGGTAAACCTGTTTCTCCATCACCTGTTCAGCTCTGATGGTTCAGTAAGGACATCTCCTGGTTTCATCTTCATGTTTCCCTCTCACCACATATACACAAACCGACATCATGACCAGCAAAGTGGGCGATAAATAAATGAGAGAGAAAAGCCGATCAGCTGATCATTGATCAGTTTCATGATTGAAGTAGCAGCAGGAGAGAGAGGGTGAGAGAATGAGAGAAGAAGAGGCAGCTGTGCAGCGTAAAGACAGAATAAATCCAGCTTTGTGTCTTTTTCCATTCTAGCTAAAGTCCGGGACAAACTGCGTCTCTTCTCAGCTCAATACGAAACGTGTAATATTTTCTCTGAATGAGGGACCATTCCATTTTTTTAAGGAGCCGTTGGCATGAATAAAATAAAGTTCACTATCAGTAACATCATAGCACCCACCCAGCTGTATAAAAACTCCATCAAGCTGGCTAGAACGCAGTACGAGTTATTGCAACTGAGGGTAAAAAGTCAGCACAACGAAAATAAACTCCACCTAAACTTAGTTTATATCTGACCCAGATAGACTGCAGGTCATAACTTCTTACCTGAAGTTCAGTTCACCTGACACTCGGACTGGTGGCCGCCTCGGGTCTCTCCTCCTGCCTCCCCTTCCCTCATCCACCTGCTGGCCTCTGTGGAAGCCCTGCCATAGCCACCACCAAACAACTGAGTTATTTTTACACATCGACCTGCATCTTATAACTCATAACTCTTATGTTAGCTGCCCTCAGTAGCATACTGTCTGAAATATTCGACGGCTGCAAAAATTCTTTAAGTGTTATTTTTTTCCTTGGGATTCTAATTTCACTGAAGTTTACTAAACTCAACAAACTTAATATTACTTACCGGGACATTTATTCTGTCCTCATTTTCTTTCACCGAAAAATTGTTTCCTGCAGTGTTGTCCTTCGTGCTTGGCTCGCCTACCTTTGCTAACGTGATGCGCATAGCGCAGAAGCCGATGCTGCATTCACTTACACTCGGATATCTGAGCTTCACCGTGAAAACATAATCGTACATTTGATATTTGATTGAATTTTATTGTTTTACCTTTGGGGTGGCACCTGGGGTGGCCAGTCTGGTTGGGGGGGTGGCCTGTGCCCACCCAGGCCACCCCGCTGGACACGCCATTGATTTATGGATATAAAATAGCTAAAAGTATTAACATGCCTCAGAGAAATCACTAATAACACTAAGGGCTGGACGGATTTGATTTGCATTCTTCAAGAAGAGTGTGGTGTCATCAGCTAGCTGGCTGATGATGAGCTCCTTATCAGCTGTGCTGATTCCTTGTATAACAGGTCAAATCTCGGGGTGGAGTCTTAATCATTTTAATTGAGCTATTGCCATTCGTGTACAAGGTTTTGATAGCTTTACAGAAAAATGCCAAATTTTTCCAAAGAGTGGAAAATAAATTGATGTTCAATTGTATCAAAAGCCTTTTAAAAATCCAGGAAGAGAATGAAGCTATAGTCAGATACCAAATCAGAGTAATCAAGTAGATCTAAAACCAGTCTCATGTTCTTAGAAAGGTGTCTGTTTCTCATAAAGCCTGATTGTGTCTCATCCATAATTGTGTCCAAGAACTCTTTCATTCTGTTAGCAAGTACTAAAGCCATAATCTCATAGTCATCATTGAGCAGACAGATGGGTCTCCAATTATCAATAAGAAGTAAGTCTTTGTTTGGCTTTGGAATAAGTGTTATGAGACCCTGAGTAAGAGTAGGAGGGAGGATGTTATTCTCTACACTTCCTATGAAAAGCTGCAGTAAGAACGGAGCCAGGAGATTAGAAAATGATTCATAAAACTCTGCAGTTAAACCATCTGTGCCGGGAGATTTGTTGGCCTTAAGTGCAGAAATAGGATTACAAACATCCTCCACAGTCAGAGGGCTGTCACAGTGACTTCTATCTTCCACAACAATAGTTTTTAGGTTTTTAATATTATTGAGAAACAGCGTTGAGACATATATATATATATTCTACTTTTCTAAATGACTGACTATTTCAATGGAGAACCTAAATGACACGGACCCGTGTTTGTTATTACATATCTCTATTTTGAATGTGACAAGTCTATCATTGCCTGTTATTCATAGGTATTCACAGAGTTTTTGGCCTTTTTTTCCTCTATAACAGTTAATTGACTCTTTACAGTGGCCTGCTATGGTTAATAATAACATGTTCAGTCATGAGTGAAATCAAAGCTTTTCTTCACTTTAGCATTTAACATTCCCAACAATATAATGTGATACCTTAATTAAAACACAGCTAATAAAACACAATTTTCTTAATGCAAACATCAGTGACTCAACATTAGCAACCAAAGGGTTCAGTCTGCAGCTCACACTCATGTGAAGCTACAGCCTCCCCCTTTAGTCTCTGTCATCCTTCTGCTCCTGCAACAACAAAGCAAGACAAAACCTCCACCCTTCTTCTACAGGCTGGGTGAATTGTTGTGGACATTCACTAATCCTAAAGTCGGCACCGTTTTTGTCTCAGTGTCAAGTCAGTTAAACTTTTAGTCGTCAGTCCATCACAGTCCAGTCACATGCATACATCCACACACATTCATACCAGATATTGCTGATAATGGAGTCTCATGCGCAGCCTATTCGAGCCTCCATCACCAGCAAGATGACGTCATCATTTTAAAGGAAAACAGCTCCTTGTTTTTGGACTGGATTGACTCGCTGCAATCCTTTTAGGCTCAGGACTTCTCATGTGATCAATGTCACATATAAGTGAATTTTTCCCAAGCTCATTATAATCATGGAGAAAAACACTTTGCCACTGTTTCCAGTAAGAATATTTTATAGCGCTTTAAAGTTCAACCTCTCAGGTCTGGATTAAAGAGCTGATTTGTTAAATTGGGAACTCACAAAATACCAAAATATCACCAGTGGTGGATCACACCTCTCAGATGTTCTTATCTCAGTGCACTGTAACAAAAGCACAAACAAACGCAACCAATAAAATACTAATAAAGTAACAAATACTGGGGCCCATTGCAAACATGTCCAAGCATAAAACCATCTTTCTCTCTCTTAGAGAAAGAAAACAATCCAAACCTCACTGATAAAATCAACCTAGTGTCAAGCAAAACCCAAAAATCAACCAAAACTTCACCAGAAAGTTTTCCTCCCTCCCGGGACAATATTGTGCAGGAATACAGGCACCGTAACTCCTTTTGCACTGACAAAAACATGTTGGATTGACTTGATTCAATAGTGGACACTGGTTGCACACAAAGGTTTAGCTTTGGCAGAAACTTAAACAACTGAGTTAAATCAACACAACCTTTTCATATTCAGTAAAGCTGCATGTTGTGTTCATAAAACACGATTGAAACATGTTCAGATGGAGTAAGTTGAGCTCCTGGAACATTTTAATCCTTCAATTGAAATTGAATGGGTCTACAACAACTACCATCCTCCTATCTCTATCCTGGTTGCAGCAGGGCTGGGAAATAACCCTGAAGTGATAGGTTACCAGGCAGGGTACACCCTGGACAGCTCACCAGTCTATCAGATAGAAACACACAGCCGTTTACATTCATGGATAATTTAGCCCAGGACCTTCTTACTGTGGAGCAACAGCACTAACCAGCATGCCAACAATGGAGGAAATACAGGAAAGCTATGATTTCCTGTATTTGAGGCAGAATTATTTTGTTCTTGCCCTTGACAGGTTAATCCACAATAAATAGCAACAGCATGCATGTGGTGTGTGTGTCGTTGTCTGCCTCTTATAACTCCAGTGATTTTCCTGTAGTTTGAAATCTTATGCGGTGTTGACACAATAATTTGTTGTAAACCAGGAAATTCCCAACTGTGGTAGAAAGCACAGCTTAGCCTGAGAAAATGTTCAAAGTAAAGTCGTCACTTCCTGATTTCTGCTTCACTGATAAATATTGTCACACTGGGGTTTTTGCAAATGATATCAGTGAGCACTGTGTGGCAGCTGGAGTCAGACAACTGAAGCTCCCACAATCAAGACCACAAACAGCTTTCAAAGGAGATTTGAAGCTTTTCTGGCAGCAAGCTTCATGATTTATGGGACTGTAACTGGAACAGAAACTACCTGATCACCAATGGTGAGCTGGCATGGAATTATTTTTATGACATTTTATCAAAGTTATAAATAAGCATGCCCATTAACACATAGTGAGTGAGCATGTTGTCTTCCCACGCAGTGAACAGCGGATGCTAATGTTTTTGTCACTTTTTACAGAGTCAAACTCAAAGTAAGGTCAGTGCTTCCACGCTTTAAACGCTGCACGCTCACACTCTCTCCACACTCAATAGATTATCCATTGTTCATCTGCACACAGCTGCGGTTTTAGTAACGCAGTAACGCAGCGTGCTTACGGGAAAGTAACAGTAATCTAATTACCTTTTTTGCAATAGTAATCCCTCACTTTACTCGTTTCTTGAAAAAAGTAATCGGATTACTGCCCATCTCTGGTTGGAGCTGTGCACTTGTGGGTTCAACCTTGTGTACACGTTTATCTTTGCTGTGTGTACTTGTACCTCTGAGTGGAAGCTGAACTCTTGAGTTCGAGTATCGAAGCATCAGCTGTGACGTTAAAGTCCAAACAGCTCGTTCATTTGACGTGCAAATGAACGAAGGTAACGCCGTTTTCATGTGGATGTGTCACTGAGACACTTTCCACATCCACAGCTCACAAAATGGGAAAACTATAGAAGTATAACAATGAAGAAGTTACTATGTTACGGGTCCCAAGGATGAAGACCTCGATGACAAATATGTTACCTGTAAAAGCAGGTGAAGAGCAGAGTAAGGAAGACACGATGCGTCTCTGCTTTCCTCCAGAACGTGTCTGAGTCTGATTTATTTCACACAAATAAATGCTATAAAACACTAAACATGAGCTTTCAATATACTGTTCAGCTGGTTCCTCATTCACATCAATTACATTTACTTATTTCACAACATCAGTGAAATATACTCTTTTTAACTGGTTCAGTTTCTCAAGTTCACACTTCTTTCCATAACAGCTACATCCTTTTATCATATCAATAAACACATCACATTGTCTTCTGCAGTGTCTTACTGGCTAAACAGTTCTATTCAATAACAGCATTGGTAAATACATTACATTTGTTCCCTCCAGTAATTTACTGGCAAAATCACTATTTAGTGCATCATGAAACACAGCTTGTTTAATCAACCCATGAATGCCTCTGTTAGCTACACAGAGTTGCTCAGAGTGCTTGTGTTACACTAGCTAATCTACTCAGTCACTTTAACAGAACTATTAACATTCACATCTCACAGAACTGATTTGATTGGAGCATTACAACACGTTTGCACAGAGCATAGGAGCGCACTGACTCTGCTTCACGAGCGCTCCACCTAACGAGCGGGCTCGCGGTGCGGTCGCGCGGGACACTCCTCTGGTTTTCTCCCGTGTTTACATATAAATAACTTTGGCGGACCGCCTTAACTCTCCCATTCACATTAACGTGGGTAACCATGGTGACAATAAACAACATTTTCGGTGCGAGCACCGTGTACCGACCTGTAAAAGCAGGTGAAGAGCAGAGTAAGGAAGACACGATGCGTCTCTGCTTTCCTCCAGAACGTGTCTGAGGAAGCAGCGGAAGGTGGGCTCCACTTACTGCACCCCGAAACCCCGGAGCAAGCACCAAAGTTCCGCCCTCACTGCTTTCTAACATAAAATGAATCCCTGTTACATGGATTTTCTATCCTCTTAAAGAAACTGAAAATAAATACATATAGCAATGAAAAATGTCCCGTTACATGAGTGTTTTACACAAAATAATATTAATGTGGTCATTCCCTCACAGGGGTGCCACAACTACACTGCTGTTTTGACAGAGACACAGTGTGTTTATCTAACTTGGCTGAAGCCAAAGTTCTCCAGACAAATTCAGTCTGTTTCTGCCAAGTGTGAACTCACTGGATGAGCGCCAGATACACAGAATCAAAAAGGGATAAATTACTTTTCTTATGTCATGTTCCCGTCACAAACTGGCTCAAGGAGAGGGGAAGCAGGAGTCCACAGATGAAATGTTCCTATAAATAAAGTGGAGTTTATTCAAACTTTACCAAAACTTCAACACATCAAATACAAGCAGTTCAGCAGGGAGTGGATGTGTGTTGCATGTGCCAGGTGGATGCAGAGAGAGGCCAGGGCCACGTTCAAACCTGAACACGCTGCACAGTGTTTTGTTCCATTTGTTAGGGATGAATGAAATGCTTCCTTGAAAGGATGTGTGCAGTCACCAGTGGGTGTGGAAGCATGTGCGCCCTCATTTGGTGGGTGTGCAAGAAAAGTCATCCTGTCACACAGCAATGCCTACATAAATCACACCACTCTGCTTAAAATAATAATGTTTAGTGAAGCAGGTGAAGCAAAGGGCTGCTTTTAATAGGCTGGGAGACCCAGGTGTGCTGCTTTAGCTGCTGAGCCTCTTATGACAGAACAGCGGAGAGTGGTAAGAAGGGAGGAGGGGGTCTGGCTGTGTTTGTGAACGATAGATGGTGTAACTCTGGGCATTTCTCTATCAAAGAGACGCTACGCTGTAAGGACATTGAGCTTACATTACATTACATTTGATTTATGTAATGAACACATTTTGAGCTCTTAAAGAAATATAACAAAGGAAAGCTGAACTACAATGATCCATGTAGCAAACACAAACTGTTATATCGCCTTTGGGCTTTTGGAGCCTTGACCTGACTTTTAAAAAAAGCGCGTTCGTGCAAACATCGTCGGGTCTGCCGTGATATGTTTACAACGGGACTTCTGCTCCTGAACCTCTGCGCACAGCGTCTGCAGGTCGGGGCTGTACGAAGTCACTTTATCTCTACAGACTGTAAGCTGTCGTCTGTGAGGCGTGAGCGTGTTTGTTTGAACACAGTTCACGGTGGAGAACAGCTGCTGACATAATGTGGATCCGAAGATCCATAACTGGCCTACCTGGGGCTGAAAGTCTCCATAAATGCAGGCGTTTCGGCGGCTACACCGGCTTCCACGAGTGTGACGCTTATTTTGAGAAAATAATAGAATATAAATGTATTTTTATATTTCAATATCACAATAATCTTCCACTGTAGAACTACAAGTTAAAAAAGAACTAACATAAATCAAATCCACTTCAGCTAAATACTTCTCATTTATTTCCATCTTACATGCTGTGACTGCAGCCATTCCCACATCTCTGTGAATGGGACTCATGGACATGGATCAGTGGTTGTTGATCAATGGTCCTGAGAATCTGCATAATTAAGATGAAGGAACGGAGCTCCCAGCCCATCGTTCCTGCAGCTGCTTTCAGTCTTTATGCAAATGTCCTGTTTGTAAGACTGAAACCTGCAGCTGAGACTGAAGACGTCACCTGATGATGACAACACGTTTCTCCCACAAAACGCTGCGTCCAGATGAACAGAAGCAACAGACTCACTTTCCTGGATGATTGAGATGCATCAAGACTTCATTGTGTGTTACTTCTCATTCAGCACAGACACATTATTCCTGTTAGGTCATGTCAGCTGTCACTCAGTACAAGCACAACTGTGAACAACACAAACTTCTCTTCAATGTGTCACAGAAACACTAAGTGTGAGAGCCTGTATGACACACAGGACAGACTGTAAGCTCTGCTGGCTGCACAGCACTTTGTAGCAGTTTTCCAACATGTCCTCCACCCGTG
Source organism: Rhamphochromis sp. 'chilingali' (assembly GCF_963969265.1). Classification (NCBI taxonomy): domain Eukaryota; kingdom Metazoa; phylum Chordata; class Actinopteri; order Cichliformes; family Cichlidae; genus Rhamphochromis; species Rhamphochromis sp. 'chilingali'. The sequence continues at coordinate 6,185,702 of NC_137929.1, forward strand.
ATGTCAGTGGTGGGACCCCAGTCACAGCACTCAGCACCACCTCCTTTAAATGGATTTTATAGCAGTTACTCCCGTTACTCGGTGCAACGCTTCTTAAATGTGTTTTTGCAGGATAAAACACAGCAGGTGGTGTAGAGAGGACGTCAGCTGACGGAGCAGAGGGAGGCAGACTGTGGATAAATGACAGAGTGAGAGGAGAGCAACCATGACAGAAGCACAGGTGTGGCAGATAGAAGTGGCTTTATAGACACTTATTGTCAGTCCTCGTGCATGCTGTGGAAATAAGTGTCTGTGTCATGAGGTGACATGTGAGCTTATCTTTGGTCAATAAAGCTGAACGACCAGTTTTCACTTTGCTTGTTACGCTTGTTTAGTGACGTCTGGGTTTCTGTGGAGCCCGAATTTTGATGAGTTCTGGTGAAATCATCTGAGATCATCTGAGCATCGGTGAAGAGTCAGCAGAGAAAGTGTGGGACAGAAGTTTGCTTTGGACACATGGACTGAAATCAAAAAGTAACAAACAGGATTTCCAATGGACAGTATGGAGAAGTGAAAGTACACAAAGGCTGTGCTGGAACACGTGTGTTACACTTTTTGACAGCTGAGAACAAAACACAATATTTTGCATCATCTCTGCAGTGTCTCTTCTTTCCTCTGCTGTTGTGCTTTTAGCTCCAAACTGTTTCAAATGGTTTGTCAGCAAGCTGACCTCTGACCTCTGCAGTACTAACTCCTGACCCGTACAAAGAGCGGGCGTTTCTGACCTTTGACCTGCAGCTGTATGTCTCTCAGTCTCAGTTCTTCTCTCCGTCACTGATGGAGCAGGTGTAGTTGCTGCTGACAGTCAGTCGTTTGTTTTCTCAGAGTGAGGCTGAAGTCTGAACTGTTCAGAGCATCAGGTCTCATCAACGTGCGCTGCTGTAACGCCGCTTTGTCCTCTGAGATCACCAGGTATGAAACCTGAGTGCTGACAGAGCAGCATGTTCCCCCTCATTCACCTCCACCACCACAGCCAAGGCATGCTGGGAAACTGAGGACACACAGACGGAGAACTGAAGTGTCTGCTGTGTGTTCATCTCAGAGTCCTCACAGGTGACACATTAGCTCCAGAACACCAAGCCAGGTGTTTGAAGCCTGACAGGGATTCTTCCCATCCAGAGGGAGGATTTAGCTGCACAACAATGAACATTAGTGTGTAGTTTAGAAACACAGACTGTGCCTGCACTGCATCTAGTGAAGAAAAGTGTTACTGCGAGAGAACGAGGCTCCTTTAAAGCAGCTGATATTAAGGTTGAAAAATCAACAATAAGCTGATGTAATCAACGTTTCACAAAATGGTCAGCAGCTAAAATCTGGAGCCGTTCTTTGGTGGTAATTAACAGTTTGTTCTTGTTAGCTAATTATGTAATTAAAGGTAGCAGCAGAAGCCTTGTGTTGAAAGCCCATTCACTCACACATTCACACAGTATGTGTGTGTCTGTGTTACACTGTGGACATCCCTTCTGTTGGAGCGCCATCTTGTGGCAGGTTTAAGAAATGTTATTCTTGTAAATCCAAACTGATGCACCTCCATAGCAGACTGTGGAGGCTTTCAGTGACATGAAGACTTGATTTATACTGTCATATTCTCCTGTTACACAAAGCACAGCACGCTGAACATGGATGAACTGAAACTCCCAGCATCTGACTGAGGAAAAGCACAAATCATTCTCACACTGACTCCTGCTTGATTTTAGATTTGCTTTCAAATCCTCACACTTTCATATGAAGCACTAAATGGGCTCCAGACTGTTTATCTCAGCTTCCTGTCAAACACACTGCTGCTCACACCGAGGCTCAGTTTACTCCTCCAGCCTGGCTTAACCTGCTGTCTGTTAAAAACAGTCCCACACTCCTCTGTTTAATCCTTCTGATCAGACTCTTTGATTTTGTATTGTTTTTACCTGAACTTGTGTTTTTGACATGGTTCTGTCTGTGAAATAAAGCTCACACACACACTGCTACAGTCCTTCATACACTTAGAAACGAAGCTGCTCCTTTCCTCAGTGCTGACACATAAAGAAGAGTTGGTTTTATATCCAACACGTCTCTGTTCCAGAAAACAGCTTCAGCAGCCTCTGAGTCTGAACTTGGAGTTGGTTATAAGCCACAGGCCTGTGTGCACAGCAATGAGGAAATATAATGCAGTAAGTGAAACATGGATGTGTGGAACAGATTATCCCAAAGGTTGATTCTGTTCATCTGGACGTTCTCAGTGAAACATTTGGTCTCTCGGTCAGGTGACTCCTTTAGTCTCAGCTGACTGCAGCTTTCCAAACCTTTGTCACTGGATCACTCACTTCATCTCCAACGTGTCCCTGACACAGACAGCTGGAGCCGTTACAGCAAAATCATTGATCATCGTTTTTAGAACATTAGCTGGTGTTGGTGGGCAGGCTAGCAGTGCTAATTGTTAGCACTAGTTCTGCTGCTCTCCCTTTGTCTCTGTTATTGTTGGTCTTTAGTGAACAATAGAAAGTGTCTTCATGAGACTGTTGCCTAATGTTCAAATGTAGATAACACCACCTGCACCAACCTGTTACACAGCACAACCCTCTGGTGTAGCTTTGGCTGGAGCACATATTGGCAGCTCCAGTGACATCACCACTCCATGGTGACATCATCTCTACAGACTGTGGCTGTTACATATCCTCACCTGGTAATAATAAGACTGTCCTCAGCTGCACACAGCTCCAAGATGAACAAACTGAAGTAAATACAAATTAGAGTTACGATAGATTGAAATCTTGTAATCAGAGCTAATTCTTAGTGAAACTCTCACAACATCATATCATGATCCTGGGTTAGTGTCTCGGTCTCAGATCACAACATCAGCACAGGCTTGGCTTGGGTGAGGTATTGAGTGGTTCTTGTCCATGACAGCTGCAGGTACAGTGCCATCAGCCATGCTGCACCACATGTCTGCCCAGGAACATTAGTGTGGCTGAGTCTCATGTAAACATTGTGCTAAAGTGGTGGGAAAGTGGCTGCAAGCTGGCTGCACTGTGTCCAATACTCTCAGTATGATATCCACAAACCTCTGAGTGTCACAGAGTGGGCCTGTGCTCAGCTCACTGTGCCCCATTCAATTCTACTTGCATAGTTTTACAAGTAAAATTAAAAGTTGCTCAATGATAAGTTATTGTAGTAACAACTAAGTCCATGGTCATTATTTGTTAATAGTAGCTTAAAGCTTCTGCACCAATCATGGAGCAGCAGGTTTAGAGCATGTGGATCTACAAAAGTAAGTCCCAGTAAGATGGGCTGAGCCTTACATACTAGAAGAAACATGTCATTCCCAGCAGATGAAGCGCCCTTTAAAGCAGGATCTCACTTTAAACCTAAAGAACTTGCTATGAGCATGCAGTGCATTCATGGTTATTATTCATACGATTGTGGGGAGCTAATAAAGTGCAACTATCACATTACATTTTATTATTAAATTGTTGTTAACAATCCCTTCACTTCTGCTTATCTAATTCATGGTTGCAGGATGGCTGACAGCTTCCATTAGGCAGGAGGTAATGTCCATTCTGGCCACAGTGCAACCCACAATGTGTAACTGACACTATTATATTGCATTATGTCACATTGTTACATCTTTTTAATAAATGATGACAGTCAGCTGAATTTGCTGCCCCCTTGGTGGAGGACATCAGGATCAGCAGCTGCTGCTCCATCACAAACACCACAGAAGAAGAACAACACTGGATCAGATTATCTGGACGTGTTTGACAGGGACAGTGTTCATGTTCATGGACATCAGGACAAAAACAGACGATGGAAACCTGCCAGATTTGAGCTAAACTGCTCGTTTCCATGTGTAGTCCCTGGGAGGTCACATGACCAACAAAGACACACAAGCTGTGTCCCAAAACGTCGGCTGCATCCTCCGGAGGCCGCATTTGAAGGCCGAAGACGTCACAGCCAGGCGACGAAGGCTGTCCCGACTCCTCGACTCCTTCAAATGCGTCCTTCATTCCCCCGAGTTTGAAGGATGGGTCGGGTGTGTCCTTCGTGGCCCACCATATCCCAGAATTCATAGCGCGGCCCAGCCAAATTTCAGCTGCCAACAATGGCGGCCGCTACTAAGTTTTAAAATTTAACGAGGGAGTACTACTTACTTACAATGAATTCCTTACACTATATAATTTTCCCGTCAGTGTTGGGGAATTCTCAATGGTGCTTGGTGCCATACCCTCAGGGACTTTAATGTTATATAAAAACACTGACAGCTCAATATCTGCCTCAGTCACTCTCCCTGATCCAGCTGAGTCAGCAGTGGGAAAAATCTGCTTTTCACAGGAACTTGGTAACAGCAATAAGAGAATACGTAGTTTATTCCAAGAAGATATCATGTCTCTCCCATATATAGAATATCTTACTGGAACCGACATGTTCCAGATATCACCTGGAAGACAGTCTGGATGATCCCATAAATATCTAATTGTGAACAAGGTGAAGGAAATCTCATATAAAATTCTTCATAAATGTTACCCAGCCAGTCACTATATGGTAACATTTAAAAGAGACATAAATACTAATTGAACTTTCTGTGGGGATCATCCAGAAACTGTGGCACATCTCTTTTGGTTCCTCTACACAGAGATTCTGGAAGAATTGAGCAGTTTTGTTATTGTCCATATTTTAAGGGAGTTTTCTTTACGATGGAAAATGTTTTATTCTGTTTCTTTAAGTTCCCCAGGAAGAATGATAAATGTTTTTTTATAAAAAAATTGTTAATACTTTTAGCTATTTTATATCCATAAATGTAAGTTTATTAATAAAACACCATATTTCTGCCTTTTTATAAGGATATGAATTGTACATACAATCAATTTCAGACTCAACCAACAAAAAGCCTCTCAGAACAATATTTATATGTTGATTTTTTTCGCCTACTCGTATCATAATTTTTTTACTCCTGGTTCTGTATGTTCATGTTCTGTTCTTTTGTAAACTTCATCTGTTTGTATGTTGTATACTCATTGTGTTTCAATAAAGTTCGATTTTAAAAAAGGTACGTTCTAAACGAAGCTTCAGACGTCACTGATCACGTGACTCTGGCCAAACGAATCAAGCCTCGACACGGTGCTTCTGAAGCAGCGCGTTGATCTTTCTGACACACGCACCGGAGCGTCAGCTTCAAGCGGACCATCACTACGTCTCACATCTAAAGGTGTCAAGGTAACTTTGAACTGAGTTCAGTCAATCTGGAGTTTTTCCAAGTTTTCTGTTGCTCTCTGTGAGAGAAGAGCGTTAAAGGCGGGGCTCTCCAGAGTCCAGCAAAACAGGAAACCACAGCTGGGTGTGTGTAAGTGTGCAAACCAATAGAATGCATCGTGGTGGGGGGGGCATCACGGGCAAGAAAAAAATAAAATAATCGGTCGTACCCATGCTTCCCCGACGTCATGCCAGCGCATATTGGGAAATTCGTAGGCACCGATCGGTTTTCTATCAGCCATTTGCTGGGAGTAAGGGCGCCCTCCGTTTGCGAGGTGCGCCTGCTGCTGGCGGCACAGGGAGGAGAGGGCGGGGCGGCGGGGAGTCTCTGGCTGGCTGGAGCGGCATCTAATAACCAACTCGCAAAACAAAATAAAAACAACAAACAGATATTATGATACAGACTTATAATCTGCACCGATGTTTTTTCTAAATTCTATAAAGTGAGCGCGAGAGCCCTCGGTGCGCCTGCGCGCTGCTGAAGTCAAAGTAAACTTTATTGTCATCTCCGCTACAGACAGTCCAGCATATAGAGAGACGAGACGACGAGGCTGCAGTTACAGCGGTGCAAGTAAACAAACAATAAATATAAGAAGAGTAAGAAAATAAATCTACACTTTAGGACTCGGGGTAAAGGATCAATAACAATTTAAATTTATAATTTACAGTTTGATGATTTAAAGTCTCACACAACCCGTCAAAAGGGGCGGGGCCGGCTGCTTCCAAGTAGAGCACATTTCATTTATAATGATGTAAATCCAAGCCCATCATGGATTCACGATCTGAATCCTGGGTTGTGTGAAATCCCAGAAATCAACCTTAGACAAAGTGAATCTGTGAACTAAGGTGTAGGTCTGTTAGGTTAATTGTGCTGATCCTCGGGTTGGGGATTTGTGTTTGTACTGGAGCGCAAAATTCAAACCAATGGAAGATGGACAACAAAAGTTCAAAGCCATCAGGTGCTCAGTTTATGTATTTATTTTTGGCCTACATCAGTAAGAAATGCCAAATTATATACACAAAGTTACAGGAATCACCACTCCTGTTATTCATGATGATTTCAGTAACATCACATAATAACATGTAACGTTATTATGTGATGTGCGTACTGTTAATGCTGATACTGTGGTGAAATTCTCTGCTTCTTTTGTGTATTCTGCATCTATTACGTCAGATTGTCTTACCCCTCATATGGTTGAGAATTTTGCCAATACCCTGTTAACTACATGTTCCTCCATCCTCGACACTGTGGCACCTATTAAAATGAAGCGCCCCAGAACTTACTCACAATGTTGGTTAAGTGACTCTGTTCGCACTCTACGACGTGCGTGTCGGCGGGATGAGAGAAGGTGGAGGAAAGATAAACTCCAGGCATCTTACGACATCCTACGTACTAGTCGCTTGAAGTTTCAAACTGCTGCCAAAATGGCTAAAGCAGCTTTTCTTTCAAAAATTATCTCTACCAATGGTAACAATCCTCGAATTTTATTTAAAATTTTTAACTCTGTGGTCAACCCCTGCCCCACTATGCCGCTGCCGTGCTCCACGGTTCTTTGCGAACAATTTTTAAATTATTTTTTAGATAAAGTCTCATCTCTTAAATCTGCTCTTCCTTTAATGACAGGCCCTGCGTTTACCCCTGACTGTTCCTCTTCCTTCTATCAGTTTGAACCCGTTTCACTCCCTACTCTTAAGCGTCTGGTTGAACAACTGAACAATACTAATCTCGTATATGATGTTCTTCCATCTCGTATAGTTAAGGACTGTTTTAGTGCAATTGGACCTAGTATATTGTCCCTTTTGAACTCTTCTTTGCTCTCTGGTTGCGTACCATCAGCCTTTAAACATGCTATAATTCAGCCTGTTCTTAAAAAAAGGAACCTCGATTATAATGATTATGCGAACTATAGGCCGATTTCCAAGCTTCCGTTCTTGGCCAAAATTCTTGAGAAGATAGTGTTGCTTCAACTCCAGGCCTACCTGGATGAGAATAGCATTAATGATAAATTCCAATCGGCCTTCAAACCACATCATAGCACTGAGTCAGCGCTGCTCCGAGTTCTCAATGACCTTCTACTAATGGCTGACAATGGACGCTCCTCGGTCCTAGTGCTATTGGATTTATCGTCGGCTTTCGATATGGTTGATCATAAAATCCTATTGGCGAGACTTGAGCACACTGTAGGCATCAAGGGTGTTGCCTTGGATTGGTTTAAATCATACTTGTCCAATCGGCTCTCCTCGGTTCACTTGGCCACTTCCTCTTCCTCCGCTGTACCTGTCTGTTGTGGTGTCCCTCAGGGATCTGTGTTAGGCCCTACTCTGTTCTCATTGTACATGCTTCCATTAAGCGCTATCTTTGAGAAATATCACATCGCTTTTCATTATTATGCCGATGGCATTCAGATCTACTTTGAGTTAAATGATGACCTAGCTTTGTCCTTGAATAGTTTTCGAGAGTGCATGTGTGAGGTCAGGCAATGGCTCCTGGCAAATACTCTTATCCTTTATGATAAGAAAACTGAAATTGTGGTCTTTGGCAGTGACGTCCTTCGTGCCAAACTTCGTGATGCTTTTGGTTTTCTCACTAGCTCCTTTTCCGACACTGTTAGGAATCTGGGCGTGTTACTTGACAGCTCATTTAAACTTGATAGACAAGTGTCTGCTGTTGTTAGATCCAGTTTATACCAACTCCGCCTTATTTCTAAGGCCAGGCAGTATATCCCGCATAAAGACCTGGAAAAACTCATCCATGCCTTTGTAACTTCGAGGCTGGATTACTGCAATTCACTCTATTTTGGACTCCACTCTGCCCTTCTCCATAGATTACAGACAGTCCAAAATGCTGCTGCACGCATTCTAACCAAAACTAAGAAGTTTGCCCACATTACTCCCGTCCTAGCTGATTTGCACTGGTTGCCTGTGAAATACCGTATCCAATTTAAAATTCTGCTGTTTACTTTTAAAATCACTAATAACACAGCACCGAGCTATCTTAAGGAACTCTTAAGCTTATATGTCCTGCTAGGGCTTTAAGATCATCCTCACAGTTACTGTTGGTGCGGCCTAGATCTCGGCTGAAGTCTAGAGGTGATCGAGCGTTTGCCCTGGCCGCACCAGAGTTGTGGAACAACCTTCCCATTGGCATTCGGGCGTCTGACTCTATTCAATCTTTTAAATCACGGCTTAAAACGTATTTGTTTAATCTTGCGTTTTCTACCGGTTAAATGCTGGCCTTGTCTGCAGTGATTTATTTTACTAATTTTCCTATCTTGCTTTTTATTTGCGCTGTGTATGTCTTATCCCCATTGTGTGTTGATGGCACAGTTATATTGTGCTATAGCTATGTGCTATAGTTATATTTTTTCTATTGGTGGCTTTTTCCTGTGAACATAATTCTACACTTTTATTTTTATGACTCTGATTATACTTGTGTTAATTTGTTCTATGTTAAGCACTTTGGCATGCCGTTGGTTTTTAAATGTGCTCTATAAATAAAGATTGTTGTTGTTGTTGTCGTGTAAGCACAGTCTGCCTGTGTCTTTTCTCTGCAAATGAACATTTTCAGCCAATATAGGTAATACATCAACAATGCTGCCGTGGCTAAGTTAGGAATATTTATAATGTCATTTCCAAAACTTGCATATGATCTGCAATTTGTAGCAGATCTACTGACTGTCACAGAGCAGCTGGAGCAGTCTCAAATGCAGGTCAGTCCACTGCTGCCCCCTGTGGCCAAGTGCCATAGCTACTGCTGGATGAACTCGTGACACATGTGCACCTGTTTCTATGAACACATTGAGTCTGAGTGGCTGCACTTACACTGGTGTATTCAACATATTGAAAGATGCCAGCAATGTGGATTGTCAAGACTCAAACCAATCCACATTGCTGGCGTTGCATCTTTCAATGGCAGCAATGGCAGGTATCAGTGCTCAAACCTTTTGTGTTTGTTTCCAACAAGTTGCCCACCTCGGGAAACAACAATGTGTTCTTTTACTTGTCAGATGAACATATGAGACACTTTGACTCTTCAGTGCAGTGTGGAGCCTAACAAAGATCTGTTTTGTGTCCCAGCTGATCAGCAGGAGGAGGAGAGTCTGACGGAGCAGCAGAGGAACATTTTCAGCTACTTGGACTCAGCTCAGCCACTACAGAGGAAACAATGAGCTCAACACAGAAGGTGACAGACAGAGCAGGACCATATGACCAAAGATATTTATCACCATATACATTTGAACATTTGCCATAACGATGTAGCTGACGATAGAATTGACACCAGACAAAATACTTTACAGCTGCACAACTTTATTAAAAACCCATCAATGTATTTTCACTGAAACAAGCAGCTGTTGTTTATGTGCATTAAAGTTATATAAAAATGTAACAGTGCAAATGCAAATTCCTCGCTGACAGTTTAACCAAAAGGCGTTTCCAGTGGAAACTGGCCGACACATCCTGAGCATAACCATGTATAATATCCACTAAACTTCAGAAGAGGTTATACAGTCGTGGCCAAAAGGTTTGAGAATTGCATAAATATTGGAACCTGGAGAAGTTGCTGCTTAAGTTTTTATAATACAGATTTGTACTTTATTTCAAATTGAACCTTTAAAGGGGCATTTCTGGACTTTTAAACACCAGTAATGTACTTTTAAGGGAACATTTAAAAAAATGTTCCTATAGGTACAAAAATGTTCTTCTCTCGTACCTCTATTTCCGAGAGTGTATCATGTAACACTATAGATCAACTTAGCTCAGAATATATAAAGCATATAAACAGTTACAGCAATATGATGCAACAAACACAGCAGCTACTGATCCAAAATACTCAAAGCGTCATAGAACTGAAACCAACATTTATTTTTAGGTCCATTCTGCTGCTGATACAGACTTTAGGTTTCTGAACATTAAACTTGTTGCTGCCTTTCATAGTGTGTAGCTTGAAGGCCCTGAGTACTCTGAGTACTTTCTCCCACACTGGAAACACTGGGATGATCACATTATTTGAACATTACCTAATAAGACTGATTCAGCACAGACAGTTATGTTAAACTTTCCTAGCAGTCCTTCACAAACAGGGAACAGTCTGTCTATTCTCTCCATCTGTCAGCTGCTGCTGGCTCTTCCTCCTCCTCTTCCTCACACACTGCTGAGTTTGTCCTGGTGGATCATCAGGGCTGCAAAGCCTCACAGATGATGTGCAGCAGTGGCTCCCTCAGTCTGTCCTCACTCTGGACACTTGCAGTCGTCACGCATGGAAATCAAATGTGTGATAAGCTGCAGGATTCAAACACAAGTGTAACTTATAAACACATGTTCATACTTTTATTCCACAATCAGAGAGAAAGAAACAGAGAGAGAGTGCAGGACAGACAGACAGGTGACAGTCTCAGGTGTACACACTGCTACACAACAGCACCAGAGAAGCAGGATTTAGTGTTTGTGTTATTACGAGTGTAAACAAGAAGAGTTCCAGATGGTGCAGTGGACACATGTGTGACTGCTGTGATTAAAGCATCTTTCTTTCAGCTTAACGAGTGAACCGTCAGCTCGTTCAAACACACGTTAAAGTGCGTTTGGCTCGACACCAGCGAACAGAGGCAGCAATATAACACAGCTAACATTAACAGTGCAGTGGATCCTGCTTGTGCCGTGATGTTCAGGACTGCAAACCGAGCAGCATCACTGACTTTCAGCTTGTTGTGTTTGTGGATATATGACTGACTTTAATTATCCACAAAATCATCACATTCTCTGTCAGATTAAGGTCGACTATTGAACGGCGTATATTTTAAAGGCTTTAAAACCAAGTTAACGCTGAAAGTACAAACATCACTAATGTCACATAACTCTGCCGACAAGGCATAGCTATGGCTATGAAATGCTCTTTGTGTATCACTTCTTCATTATGAAAGATGTCATTAATGCACTAGTAATGTCTCATCTGGAGTATTGTTCAATCATTTGGTCAGCAGCTAATAAGACAGATCTTAACAGACTTCAGTTAGTCCAGAATAAGGCGTCCAGATTAGTGTGAAGATGTTCATACTATACTAATATTGATAAAATGCATAATAACCTTTCTTGGCTTCCTGTACAGGCTAAAATATTCTATGGCTTACTTGTAGTTCTAAAGAAAGCAATTCTGTTAAACACACCACATTTATTCTGCTCAGCTGCAGTATCCAGATGAAATACATCATCATATTACACAGTTTTCAACAAGCTGCAATTTAGTAAATGCTCGAGTTAAAAGTAACGTTTTGTAAAACTGTTACATTTAGAGCAACTTTTAAGTGGAATAAGTTGCCTTAAAAAATTAGAGAATTATTCAAAACTTCAATGAACACTTAAAAGCCGATTTACAGAGCTTTTAGTTGTTGTAAATATTGTAAGACATGATTTGTTTTTGAAATTTGTGTAATGTGCCTCAATGTTATTGATATTATTATTATTATTATTATTATTATTATTATTATTGATTGCTTATATTTGAACAATTGTGAAACCTCACTGTGGATGTAAGAGTGAAATTATGTGGATATCTTGAATCCACTTTATTGTGTAATATTTTATGTGAGTATTTGACGGAAGACGAGCAACATCTGTTGTGGAAGCTAACGGGGTTCCTTTAGAATAAACAAACATAGGATTTATTATCACTGAATAATTCTGTATAAATCTATACAAATTATAGAAATATGTAATAGGAAACAACAAAATAATCTAAATTATAAAATAATGTGTGTGTGTGTGTGTGTGTGTGTGTGTGTGTGTGTGTGTGTGTGTGTGTACAATCAGGAGGGATGGGCATGATTTTAGTGTTTGAACAGTCATGAATTATCTTTAACAGCAGGTTGGATGTAATGTGTTAGAACTACCAGCAGGTGGGGATAAGAGACCTTTAAGGTGTTTGGTGCCACGCTCCACCTTCAGGTTTAAAACTAGTGTTAATGGAGTTTGAAGGTTGAGTTTGTTCCACGACTGCATTTCACTCACTGCCTCTGTTTGTATCTCTGTCACTGCAGGACCAACATGGAGCCAGAAGTCAGCACTCTCAGGAGGCCGACAAACCTCACAGAAGAAAGGGAGAGAAAAAACACACCTGTGACGAGTGTGGGAAGGGTTTTACTCTGAGGGCTAATCTAAAACAGCATCAGGTCATCCACACTGGAGAGAGACCGTTCAGCTGTGACTTGTGTGGAAAGTCTTTTTCCTTGAAGGGTTCCCTAAAAACACACCAACTCATCCACAGTGGAGTTAAAGCGTACAGCTGTGATCAGTGTGGCAGAGCTTTTACTCACAGTAACAGCTTACAGAGGCATCTAGTTACCCACTCTGGAATTAAGCCATACAGCTGTGACGAGTGTGGGAAGGGTTTTACTGAGAAGGCTGAACTAAAACAGCATCAGGTCATCCACACTGGAGAGAGACCGTTCAGCTGTGACTTGTGTGGAAAGTCTTTTTCCTTAAAGGGTTCCCTAAAACAACACCAACTCGTCCACAGTGGAGTTAAAGCGTACAGCTGTGATCAGTGTGGCAGAGCTTTTACTCGCAGTAACAGCTTACAGAGGCATCTAGTTACCCACTCTGGAATTAAGCCATACAGCTGTGACGAGTGTGGGAAGGGTTTTACTGAGAAGGCTGAACTAAAACAGCATCAGGTCATCCACACTGGAGAGAGACCGTTCAGCTGTGACTTGTGTGGAAAGTCTTTTTCCTTGAAGCGTTACCTAAAACAACACCAACTCATCCACAGTGGAGTTAAAGCGTACAGCTGTGATCAGTGTGGCAGAGCTTTTACTCACAGTAGCAACTTACAGAAGCATCTAGTTACCCACTCTGGAATTAAGCCATACAGCTGTGACATCTGTGGAAAAACTTTCAGCCAGAGAGGGTACCGAAATACACACCTACGCATTCATACCAGACATGATGTGTACTGCTGTGAACAGTGTGGCAAATACTTTACAACAGACGCACACTTACAACAACACATGTTTACCCACACTGAGGAGAGACCTTATCAATGTGACCTGTGTGAGAAGACTTTTAAATCTCCACATGACCTGAGACGACACCAACAGATCCACACCAGAAAGAGACTCTACAAGTGCAGCTACTGTGAGGTATGTATTTATATTGTTATCCTGTCATTTTAGCCTGACTGTTTGGAACAACTCTGCTCATTGAACTGTGTTAGCATGTTAGCAATTCTACTGCATGGAAAAGCAGCTCTGAGTGATTATTCAGATTTTCCTTTCAGTTATGATTTTAGTATTACTGTAGTATTATGGTGGTAGTATTGTAGTTATTGCAGCCCAGTAAACTGAGTGTGTTAACTGAAACAGTCAAATGTAGTTGGACGTCTGCAGAGATGCTCTTTATTTCAGGCGACGTTCAGGATACAAATGTTGAAGGACTGACTTACACTGTCTTTGTGTCTTTGTTTAGAAGCAGAGCGACACAGATGGATCCAGTTCTCAACCCTGTCATCACTGTGGTGGTGGGAAAGACTTTCATTGTGACCTCTGTGGAAAAACTTTCAGTCAGCAAATTACCCTAAAAGTACATCAACGTAGACACACTGGAGACAAACTGAAATACTGCAAAGAATGTGGGAGAAGCTTCACCACAACAAGTGAGTTAAAACAACATGAACTGATTCACAGTGGGGTTAAAAAGCACCTCTGTGATCAGTGTGGGTCATCCTTCACCACTGAAGGTCAGCTTAAATCACACAAAGGAGTCCACACAGGAGAGAAACCACACAAGTGCAGACACTGTGAGAGAAGCTTCTCACAGTCAGGTCATCGTAACAGGCATGAACGTGCACACATGGAAGGAAACTACAGCTGTGACCAGTGTGACAAGAGCTTCAGGAATCTCAGTTCATACTCTGCACACAAACGATCCCACGTTACTAATAAACTGTTTCACTGTTACCAATGTGCCCAAACATTCACCTCATTGTCTGCTCTGTGCAAACATCAGCGCGATCACTCAGGGCTGAAATCACTCCCATCACTGGATCACAGTGAATCTGAAGACACAGAAAGATCCTCTGGTTTCCTCTGGTCAGACTCAAAAAGCTTGAGATCAGGCTCCACAGAGTTCAGATAGAATCATTTAAACTTGTGTTGAACTGAACTGGTTGCTGGGATGAACTTCTACATAATACAGATCTACATGGGATCTTCTTTTCTGTTTTACTGAGTCAGTTTTGTCCTTTTTTCTCTGTCCTGGTTTTGCTCGTCTGTAAATGATTGAAACTCAGTCAAATAGTTCATTGTTCTCCAGCAAAACGTTTTGGAAACTCATGTTTAACCTTTAAAACTCTGACATGTTTTAGCACACAAGGCTTCATCGGGGAGTTCACTCATGATTGGACCATGAGAACAAAGGTTTTTAGTTCTTTCAAAGAGAGTCTTGGAGATGTTTGATGTTTCTGTTTTTCTGAAACCACCTGAAAGAAAAACTATTTTTCTTGCTTTATGTAGTGTGGAAGTTTTTAATGTTTCTTCATCTGTGATGTTCTTGAATGTGTTCACGTGAAGATGGTACAAATAAACTGTCCTTTCAGCTTTAGCTCCTAATTTATTCATTATTTATGGATGTAGCACAGCAGCCGTCTCTTGATTAACACATGGAGGGCTCGGGATCTGATGGTGTCGTCTCCCTAATTTGCCCACTCAGTAAATCTCACTCATGGCCAAGAAATTGAAATAAACCTTGTTTCCCTGCTGGATAGTGATCCACTGTAACTCTGCTCCTCCTTCCTGTTTAGGATTTCTGTGGCTGAAGTAAAATTCCCTCCATCCATCACTTATCCCAGCTAACCCAAAGTGAAATAAAGTTTTGCTGGTCTTAAAAAAGCATTACAATAATGGGCATTACCAATGCAAACTGAATGATACAGAAGATGAAAGAAGAGACTTTGATCAGTTAATAAAGCTCATGATCTGGATTCATTGTGGCTGCTACACAGATACTTCTGGGTCACTTCTCTCAGTTAGGAACCTTCCTCACCAAACTGACTGTTGGACCACACCCCTGGTTTCATGAGAAATTGTTTCAGCCATGATTTCTCTTCCTGTATTTCAGAGTAAAGACTGAAGTGACAAATGGAAGCATGTTTAAAAAACACAATGTGAGAGAGACGTTGAGGTCCTTAGAAGTTACCCTGGGTTTTTCTGTCACCCTGCTAGATGTTACACACCTTGTTATTGGACTGATTTCTACTGCTGGACTACTCCTGCGGAGAGTAACAATACTCTTACTAATTAGCTCCCTTTCACACCTTTGGGGATATTTATTTTTGTGTTTGCAGCGCTGTGAGCCAGAACAGCGAGAGAAAAATCTGCAACAGCAACGAGCCGAATGCTTACGTGAATCGCAGCAGCTGCACATGTGCTACGCTGAATTAGAGGATATCTTTGCTCTGGATTTCTATTTCTACTTTTTCATTTCTATATGATTCTTCTTGCATCTAAACAAAGATGATTCAATTTACTAAATGTTGATGGCTCTTCGTGCTCAGGTGTAAATGAGACGTAATATTTGCTCTTGGTTTGGTTCTCCTGTACAGAACCTTGCAGTACAACAGAAACCTAAAAACATTATTTGTAGTTGTTATTCTTAGTTGTTCTGCTGCCTAAATACCACAGGGTCTGATTATGAAGTTATTGAGCTGCACATACTTTACGACCTTCTTAAGTTCGAGGTCACAGCGTCTGTAGAGCAGCTGGAACATAATGAAGTCTACAAGGTTAAAGTTTTCTCTTCAGTTATTGTTCTTTCTGCTGCTTGGTTTGATGGATCTGAGAGCTTTTGTTTTTATTATTGTTATTATAATTATCATTAATATTTTACTCTCTAGAAGCTTTAAAATAGTGCTTGTGTTTGAAAAAATTGATTTAAGAATTGAACAGAAACATCTGTCCTTCTGAAAATCGCCCAAAGGCACGGAGACAAAGTCAAAGGATGCAACCTGTAACTTTCTCTTCCTTCATGTCAGGACCATCATCCATGATTTATATAAAATGCATATAGCAACAGTAGCACTTTAGTTTGGACTTTATGATTTCTGTAACTGGAAAATATTATTTTGTTTAAAGACAGAAGTGACCGCATAGTTGCAACATCAAAGGGAAATATTAATTAATTAGCATCAAGTATATTTGTTGCTTAAGCGTTTGCACTATAACTTAAGTAGGATTATAACTTTTAAGGAAGGAAAGATTTCAGATATTTAGTTCACTGTTTCAGTTATTTTATATGAAATTAAAACATTTACGTTGGTCAAATATGATGCTCTAAATCAAATAAAAGTTTGAAAATAAATGATGTATTTTTAAATGCTGCAACAAATGTTCACAAAAAGTAACTATAATTAAAACCAGTTAAACAAAATCAAATGTTTGAATCATGCTTAACCAAATGCCAGGCTGGAGAGCTGAACCTAAAGTATACGTAGAAAGATTTCAACATCTGAGCAGTTTTTAATGTTTTTATCACATATAAATGTCACAGCAGTGGGTCCTGGCCCAATGCTTTGTGTTTTTGGTTTTCTTTGACTCTTGTTTTTCTTGGTTTTTGTTCTTCTTATTTATCAGGCTCTCAGTAATCTTAGTTCTCCCTCCCTCAGTGTTCATTTCAGCCTGTGTTTAGTTTCTGTTCCCGTGTCCCACGTTTCATCGTTTCATGTCGAGTCAGCCCTGTCTCTCTGTTTCCTGTGTCTCCCCAGTCAGCCCCGCCTCCCTCGGGCACTCATGTGTGATACAGAGTAAGAAACCTGACTACATTTGCTACACTCTCTTTATTACCTGTTACTTTAAAATTCATACACTAATTATGTCTGCCCATCTCTCTAATGTGAAGGTCAAAGGTCAACATCCCAGTGACATAAGAATAATCCCAAAGGGGCAAAGGCAGCGGTTAATTTAGCACATTTAGCATTAAGGGTACAGCAAGGATATACTTTTACTTATTGTGGCAGGGGTGTGGTCTCTGGCCTGCTGCAGTGGAGGCTGGTGGCGGGACGTTGGACGGCACAGGTGAGGGTGATGGAGCTCATGACTCTCCCCTTTATAGTGACGGAGGAGACTGGCGTGGGGGAAGCGTGTAGTGGAGGAAGCCGAGTAGAGAGCTGGTTTCTGGCTACAAAGATGGCGTCAAACCAGAAAAGATTGCTCGTGGTCAAATAATGTGTCAATCACCTGTGAATCAAACTGTGTGTGGCTCAGTTCATGTCACAGTGTTGTTTAGTATATCTTCACTTGTCTCACTCTCCTTCTGTTCTGTCCATCAGGACGATCCTCAGCGCTTACACAGATTCTCCATCGATGTTGTAACTGTTGGCATGATGACATTGTATATAATTTGGATTATTTCTTTATCTCAAGATCTATGTCATGATTGTAAATTGTTTAAGCTGTACATTACTGTTTGTTTTTTGTAGTCAACGTTTTGGTGCTTTGTGCTTTTATTTTGAAAGTCAAGTTCGCTTACAAGTTGCACTAGAATAAAGGTTTTTAGTGGTTTTTTTTATAAAGGTTTTATTATTATACAATAATGATAATAATAATATCAATAACATTGAGGCACATTGTGTGGAGGAGGTTCAGTCATATCCTGATCATCCAGACAGATTTGATGGTTTTTATCCTCACCTGCTGTGTAGAAATGGTCTGACTGGTTGCTGTTACTGGGAGGTCGAGTGGAGAGGAAGCGTTTATATATCAGTGAGTTACAGAAGCATCAGAAGGAAAGGAGTCAGTGCTGACTGTGTGTTTGGACTCAATGATCAGTCTTGGAGTCTGTTCTGCTCTGATGATGGTCCTGATTCTGTCAGGCACAATAACAGTCGAACATCCATCTCCTCCTCCTCCTCCTCCTCCTCCTCTGTCTCTAACAGAGCAGCAGTGTATGTGGACTGTCCTGCTGGCACTCTGTCCTTCTACAGAGTCTCCTCTGACACTCTGATCCACCTCCACACCTTCAACACCACATTCACTCAAACTCTTTATCCTGGGTTTATGTTCTTGTCTCCTGGTTCCTCAGTGTCCCTGTGCTGAGTGGAGTGTAAAGAGTGTCTCCTGTTACAGAAACACTCTGAGTGTTGAACAGATAGTTCAGTCTGTACATGTCTGTCTCTTTCACTCACAAACACGTTTTCAGATTCATGGATTCAATCAGTTGATGTTTGAAACTCTTCTAAATGATTCCTTGTAAACTTCTTCCTCTTCAGTCACAAACAAACAGGAAGTGATGTCACATGTGTTCCTGTCCACACAGCAGAATGAGTCTATTGCTGACAGTGATGTACAAACAGAGTGAGCATTTCTGAGGCCCAAAATAAACTGAGTAGTTCACTGAATGAACAATGGACTGTGAGCTCAGTTCCTTCATCATTAGTATGGATTATATATGTATATGTATTATATTAGTATCATATATATCAGGTGCTGCTGCTTTCAGTCATTGTGCAAATGTGCTGTTTGTAAGGTTGTAAAGCTGCAGTCAGCTGAGACTGAAGAAGTCACCTGATCAGTGAGCAAACGTTTCTGAAAACGTCCAGATGAACAGAATCAACCTTTTGGGATCAGCCAGCAATGCAGCATCATTGTTGTTCAGCTTCAGAGGTTTGAAGGAATGAACTGATGACCAGAAACAGCTGCAAAGTCCAAGAAAATACCAGCTGGAGTTCAGCTGCATTTGAAGAAGTCAAAGAAAAGTAAGGATGGCAAAGGGCGACGTTTTCTTCCAAAGAGCTGCAAACATGGTCGACACCTCATTAGAAGAATCATCTGGACATTTGTGAGGAACTCTAACCAAGAAAGCAACGTCACACAGATCCAACAGACAGTTTCCATGACTGCAAGTGTTGAGTGGAAAAATGCTACATTGCATTATTGCATCCTCTCACCACAGGAGGCGCTGTTGGCACCACTGATTGCTGATCAGCTGTTCTCTGATGATCTGATTGATACTGTGAATAACGGGACTCACTGAACTCTGTGACACAGTGAAGATTACAGAGTTTAACTTCAACATCTGACTGACGTCACACAGACAGAAGGATGAACCAGTGAGGCACAGAACACAGTTACTGGAGATACTGGATCAGCTCCATGTGAACCTCTGATGGAGAAGCTGCTGAGCCAGAGAAACATCAGGACATGACAGCAGCTGCACTTATCTAACAACATGTAGCAGAGCTGATCTATGTTAGAGGATCTATCACAGCAGCTGAAGCCAAAGTCCAACACTGGATACCAGCTGAGCCTGTGCTGAGTGTAGTGTTACAGGAAAAGGGCAGAAACACTGGTAGCTCCCAGTGATGCTGACTGGGGCACAGAGCTGAATGATGCAGCATCAGGACACTGTTTCAGTCTGACTGACAGAGAAACCTGTAGCTGTATCTACATGTGAGGCAGAGGCCACACAAGCAGCTTTCTATGTTTCGCAGTGACTGAGATCTTCAGTGGGGGTGGACATGCTCCTGTACAGACCTCTGAGGAGAACCAAGGTGCAGTCAAAGAGTCCAGTCTGTCCTCACAGATGTGAACATGTGCTTTCATCAGGTCTGCTGTCAGCTAGTAGGCTCACATCAGAATCACTGTTCCTGAAAAACACAGTCTGTGTGACATCATCAGTCAGCTGATGGTCCCAGATCTGAATGGTTTCTGTCTCTACTGAGGAAGTCAGAGAATATCACTGAGGTGTGGATCAGGTCTGAGTGAGCTGTGGAGGGACAGCTTTAAACAGTCCACAGGTCTCACGTCCTGCTCAGTCTGGTAGCAGATACCTCGTATTGTTCCAGATGTGCTGACATCAGCAGCAGCACAGCTGTGTGATACCATGAATCTCAGTTATTGATCCAACACACAGTAAATACAAAGATCAGGATTTCTGGGAGTAATCATTATGAGTCTGAACACATGATCACTGAATGTTAGTCTCCACAATAATGAGCTAACACAAGCAAACACAGCTTTCAGCTCTTATTTTGAAACTGGCTTATTTAGAGAGCTGTGATGTGAGCGTGCCTGGCTCTGAGGCACTTGGGTCAGCCTCTGTTGTTTAGAAGTGTTACAGACTGTGAATGACACAGACCTGTCAGTTTCCATGTTTGTCTGTAACACAGCTCAGGGGCTCCATGCTGAACGCATCCATCCAGTGTTATTGATCCAGGACTGATACCAGCATTGGGATCAATACTACAACACACAATCACATGTGTCCACGTGATGTGTTTGACCAGCTTTATTCATTAATGATCAATCAGCTTATTTACTGCATCTGAGTCCAGCTTCATTTAAATGATCCAACCATGAAAATGACATCAGTCCTACAGAAGCACTTCATGCTAACAGGAAGTCATTTATTAAGGTGGAATAACACAGAGACACAACCACTCACAGCTAACCTGACCCCACTAACTGCATGTGTTTGGACTGTGGGAGGAAGCCGGAGTACCGGAGAGGACGCACACAAACACGAGAGAACATGAAGCACTGAAACAAAGATGGTGGATTTGACCTCAGGACCAGGCGGGGTTACGGGGTTCATGACCCCCCAATAATAGATCCAGCTACACTGAAACTGTCAATTTCATTTACTTTTACTGTTTTAACCTCTGGGTGGTCTTGGGTCGATTTGTGCCATTTTTCATTGTTCATTTACACGCCATTTGCACTGTGTTGAATGGAATATAGCGAAAGTCTGCAAAAAAAAGTTCGGTCACATTTACTGTTAAAATTTCAGTATGACTTCCGGAAATTAGCTTCAGTGGCTAAGCTACAGACAAACTTACACTATCGGTCCTAGTGGTCGATTTGTGCCCCATTGAAACCCATTATAAACGCTATTTTTCACGGCAAAAAAATTACGGTCAAATCGATCGTGATCGGTTATGTTTCCGTTTCCGTTTGCAGTACTGGCCTTAGAGTTGTAATTTTTTTATTTGTCCACCGGGTGGCGCCCTTGCTCCACATTTGACCCCGGGCTGGAAAACAGCGGGCTGCTTAAACAGACCTGCGGGAAACGAAGCCTCATTTCCGGCGTGCAGCAGCGGCTTCGCCCGCTGATCGGGCGGGACCATTTTCGGCCCCTAGGACCGTTTGAGGGTGCATTTTTTTTTTAATCAACAGGAAATGACGTATTTGTTGTGACGTGGTACCGGACGTGTGTGTTGGAAAAAGGGGTCCGACGCAACATGCCCCGGTCATCGTCGGGAGTTAACCCGGGAGGATGCACTGATTTCGGCCTAGAGGAGGAGCATTTGCCGCCTGGAGACCATTTTCTGGTCCTGAAAAAAAAAAAAAAAGGCGATCGAAATGAAGGTTGGTACCAATCTTTAGTCCATCTAAAGGCCTAATTATAATAACAATCAAATATTACTTCAAATGTTTGTTTTTTTAAATATTTCGTTTTGTTTTGGGGGGCTAAAAAAAACGGTGCGCTCATGTAATTAAACTGCGATTAAAAGGGTTAAAATCCGCGAAATGTAATTAAAACTTGACATGAATATTTCAAGGAGAAGTAGGTCTAAAAGATTGGCTAATTTAAAGTGGAAAAAAATATTAATATATAAATTTTTTACAGCGCTTTTTAGGGCGTGGTCGATTTGTGGCTCTAAGCCCGATAGTGTATGCATTTTTCTAGGACCCCCCAGAGGTTAAAGCTATCAGGCTGCTTTGTGGCTCACTCAATACTAAACTAAGATACTTTCAGTGTGAATCATTTGCAGGAACACAGGCAGGATTTAAAGTGCAGAACTTTACAGTCTCTGTCTCAAAGTTGGTCTAAACATGCTAACAGCTCTTTGTTTTTTTCAGTTTTCACTGGTTTGATGTAATGAAAGAAATTTTAAAGAAGCAGACGATTGTTGTTATTTTAGTTCTATAATTTCATAAATCGTGGTGTGGATCTAAGTCAACATTCAACATAAATAAGATAATACAGCACTTTGATGGTTGCCTTTGTATTTTCCCAGCAGTGCTCAGGTTGGTTCTCGGCTACATTTACATACAGATGTTAATGTGTTCAGCAGCTGGACTCATCTGAGGAAGGTGCTCAGTGCACAACTGCATCACTAATTTTATGTAAGACCCTGTGTTTTATTGTATTTATATATTTGTAACATTTGACTCAAACACTTTTGGGAAGGATGAAAATGTTTTCAGGAGGAAGTTTTTCCTTCTGTCCGACTGTAGTACACACAACACTGCGTCTCCCCCCATTATCACACTTCCTCAGGCTGGTGATGAGCGCCCCCTGGTGTCAGAGTTGATGACGTCATGCACAGTGAAACATAAACGGTGTCTGTTAATAAAAAATCATGTGTCCATTTTCATGTTTGCATCATGTTTCTGTAAAATCATCAGCTGTTTCTGAACCTTCTTCATTGTTTGACTCATTCCAACAGCTGTGAGCTGTGATGGAGTCAGAGCAGCTTCATCACTGATGTTCAGGTGAAGCTGAACTTAATAAACTGTAGAAATGATCAGGATTCAGGTTGGATGTGTAAAACACTTCTGTGTGAGGTCGCAGTGCTTCATATGTGTGTGTGGGCTGAAGCACACACGTGTGAGTCCTCAGAGGTTTCACACACATCACTGCACACACTTATAATCCTAGTTTAAGCTTGTGGATCATATCGGACACATCAGCAGCTCTTTGGAGACAAAGATTTGAGATTTAAGATGAGTCATAGTCTTTCTATCCATGGTAGCTTCCACTGCTGAGGCTCGGGAAACATGAAGAGGATAATTAAGAGCAAGCATCAGCTCTGTCTCATCTAACTACACAGTATTATGATCATGCACTTATGTCTCAAACTAAGACACAATGAGACAAAATGAGTTCTGTGAGTCTTTAGATTATCAGTAAATTCTGGTGATAGTTTGACGCTCAGTGGAGCCATTTTTGGTTTGTGATGAGTGTTTTGTGAGCTTCTGTTTTGTGAATCGCTCTTTGTAATTTAGAAGATGGTGCAGAAATGTGCGCGCCCTTATCTGAGAGGACACGGAGAGAGTGTCGCAGACTCGAGGTGAGGAGATAAACCTCGGCGCTGGATGGCCTGCACGTTACCCATGTGCATCTTTTCAGTGACATCAAGTGAACCCATAATAAGCATTTCTATGTCTTAGACATCATGTCCATTTCTAATGAGAGATTATTTTTAAATGAGGGAAACCTGGTGTAACAACACGCTTACAACAGAGCTAAAGGTTCACCACAGTGAGACGGTGGGACTCTGATAAGAACTGAAACACTGTGTATGAACAGCTGAGACAAAACTATATATAAACACTCATTTATTCCAGTTTAGTTTACAATGATTTTAAAGTAATGTGGAACGATTCATGTTCATGAGCTGTTACAAACACAACTATTGATTTGTCTATATATGGTCGGACTACAAGGCTTGTGTTGAGGCTCTTGGAATAATGTGTGAATTACAGCAAGAAATGATGGTTTTCCATTTTACCAAAGTGGAATAAAATCACCACAGCAAAGAAATAATGTTATTGTCTGCAGCTAAAATATATGGTGAACATGGTTTTATAATAATGTGCAAACACAACCTCACTCTGCTCTATACAAGGAGCCAACCACAGCTGTCCGGGTCTTCATCCACCACCTCCACCATCTTTGCTCATCATCATTCACTTAATTGCTGATTGGTTTAAATCAAACTCCATTACAGGTTCAACTCCATTATATAACAGCATGTTGACTTTGGATCTGGTGTGCAGTGCCACCTTAAAAGATGAGGAAACTAAGAGATTACAAAAAAAGAAGTGGAGGAGTTAAAGAGCTGCAGCAGATTAACAGTTTCTGACAGTCATGTGTTAGAAATAGGACGATTAGATGAGCTGAGGGATCCATCTACTGCTCAGTGAAGCCTCATCAGAAACAGTCTCAGTGGAAGGATGGCTCTATTGTTAAGGAAGGACACAGGCAGAAAGACTGGCGTCTGTCACACAGGAACTGGACTGAAAATCAGCTGCACATATTCATCAGTATGTGCAAACATATTATAGGTGTGGAATTCAGGACAGTACCATCAGAAGTTGATCCACTGTGCAAATGTCTGATTGGCAGTGGCTTCATTTTTCACTATGAACAAACTGCTAATGCAGCATCACAGGACGTCAGCCATGGATTGGCCTCCCCAGACCTCAACATTACTGAAACATCTTAACAGAGGATGGAAACAAAGGGAACCAACATCCAAGAAAAGAGCTGCTGCTGAAAACTTCCTCACAGAAAACACAAACAAGCTTGACTAAGAGACTCCAGGCTGTGCTGAATTATAAAGGTGGACTGACCTCCAGGGTCCTTAGTATCATATAAGCTCAGTTTGTGTCTTATATACTTTCCATTTATATAACAAAATATATAGAAAGGAGGGTGGTTTAAGATGTCTGTAGAGTTTTATTCATTATCTTTAGACAAAGAAAGAAAGCACCATCCATTCATCTCCAGTCTGTATGAAAAACAGGGGAAAGGTCAAATTAAACCTTTGAAATTCCTTTCACAATAAATCCATAAATAAACAAAATAAAACATAGAAAAGTGTTTAAACCCACTTTTCCATAAAGCTGTCAATAGGAAATGTTCCAGTAAACATGTCTGTGTTTCTGCTGTTTTCCTTTCATGCGTCCACAGCTGACAGGTAACCCTATTGGAGTCGCCATAGTGACGGGTGGCGTCTCAGCTTCAGCGTGTTGATGGGCACAGCCATGGTTACCACAGCTGGAGTTGGTATACGGCGAGCTGTGAGAGGACAGAGATGGAGAACGCACATTTAACTCTTTAACAGGAGATACGTTACGACTAACAGACGACTGCTGTCTACATGATGTCTTTGCAGCCCTTATGCTACATGTTACACAACTTTTCTTCATGCCAACAAGACTGAGGTGCCACATAGTCGACACATACAGCTGATTATGATGCATGTTTTACTATTGCTATGTTCACATCATCTGCTTGGCTTTATTACTGAAAGCCTGGAGATCCTCTGACGTGTGCATGGCTGATGTGAAGTATGATTAGTCCTACATGACATCAACAACAGAGGCAATGAAAGCTTTGTTGTTAACAGGTTGTAGGTAAAGTCAAATGTCTACTTCTACACTTGTGTTGGGTAAAGTTCTTCTCACTGCAGCAGATTTATATCTGTGCTTTCACAGGGCGTGATGTGGAGCTCAGCGCTGAGGTGCAGGTCTCCTTGGAGACGGCATCCTGGCTGAAAATATTATCATACTTCCAAAACATTTCAGCTTTTATTTTGAAAGAAACAAGACTTGAAAACGAATCCCCTTCTTCCTCTTTGTCTTTGTTCTTCAGAGGAGTGTCACCTGGACAAACTCAGGGCTGTTCTAGAGCCTTTGTTATTATTTGACTCCATAGAAATAAAACTGAATGGAATCAAACAAAAACTCCCAAACAGCTAAAACACTTTGCTTTATTCTCTTTTTTAACAAATACGTTGAAGTCCATCCATAACAACACAGCTGAGATCTCCTTTGTAATCAAGTGTTTACATCCTTTGTACAGATCTGCATACAAAACAATCATTTACGTCCCACAGAAGTCTAGTTACACGTAACTATACAAGAACTGGTGAATGACAGAAACATAAGACACATGATCACAGGTGATAACAAAAAGAGAAAGAATTCATGTGTTAGTGATGTTTTTCAGCCCTGATGGCTCATGTTGGAGAAACAAGCTGAGGTACGTGGAAAGTTCACACACACAAGTGGGCGTGAGCGCACACACAGAGAGAAACACAACTGAAGCATCTGTTTGCTGTTTCTGCTTTCATCATCTCTGCTGCTGTGTCAGGCTGGGGTCTCTCAGTGACGTGGTTGAGGTGAAGTATGACGAGTATCCCTGATTCAGTCCATCGAGACAAAGGGCAAAGAAAGCTGTTGTTAACAAACTCTATGGTGATGTGGCATTTAGCTCTGACTCTACGCTCTGCTGAATCCTTTGAACCTGCTGATCAGTAAAGCTCTACGTGCTGCAGCAGATTGACCTCATCTGTGTTCACAGGTGTGGACCTCAGCGCTGAGGTGCAGGAGAGTTTCATTCAGTTCTCCCTGCAAACAGCATCCAGCCTGGAAATACTGTCATCTTTCCCACAAATGGTGCTCTTATCTCAGAGAAGAAGTCTGATGTAAATAACTGCAATCAACAGTGATGTTCTGCACAGATCACTTTTCCATTGTGCTCTCTAGATGAGTCCCAGCTGCCTGACCTTGTGTCCAGGTGATCGTCTCACTGAGGAGCTTTTGTTCTGAAAATCTCACGTCCATCACCTGTTTCCTTTTTACTATCTCTGCTCTTTCTTTATTCACAATGCTCATAATATCACACAATTATATTCATCACCTGCATGTTTTTATCCAGCTGCTGTTAGAACCAAACAAATAAAAAGGATGAAAAGCCTGAAATCCTTTGATTTATTACATTTGAAACAAATATGAGAGCATCCCTAACAGCACAGCTGAGACCTTTGTTTTAATCAAGCCTTTGTATCGACACACTTGTAAAGATTCATATACAAAACATAATAGAATAAATCAATATAAAATACACATAATCACAAAAATGCAGCCATGTTGTGAGTTTGCATCTAAAACATGCATGTTTCCCTTTGTACAGGCAGATTTACAGCAGACAAAGCAACACGCTGATCGACTTTGACCGCTGCAAAAACAAAATACCCACCAAGTCTGAAGTCGATCAGAGGAACTGTGGACAGACTGACACACAAACACACAGATGCTTGATTCATTAGTGCGATTAAATGTTCTTCTTTAGCAGCATCACTTCATGTGTTTGTGTTCCAGGAATAAAGGTCTGTTTAAACTGGACGTCTCCTCAGCATCACTCGTGCTGTCATGGTTTCAAAGCTGTGCAGAAAGAATCTGAGGGATGATAGAGAGGTGACCAAAGTTACAAACATCCAGCTGTGCTGCAAATGTTTGCAGAGCTCCAAACTCTTTGGCTTTCTGCAGAGCAAGTATGGAAGAAGCACCTGAGCTAACTTCAGTTTAGACGATATGAGGAAAAATGCTGCTTCCCAAAGTTTCCAACAAGTATCCAGTTTATATTTAGAGAAGCGAAGGCTCTTTATCCTGACAACTACTCCCTGGTGGATCCCTGTCCTGTGACAGCAGCAAAGACTGTGTATCAGTATCATCAAAGCCACTTCAATAACCAGTGTTTAAAGCTCTCTAGCAGATGGACTTCAGCCAGCAGCCTCTGTCTGCTGTGTACAGAAGGTTCTCTGATGAAGCACACAGCAGATGCTGCACTACAACAGCAGCAGCAGCTCAGCTTCAGTTTGGTTCGACGCCCTTTTTGACCTGTGAAACAGCAGAAAATGAAACATTTCAACACCCGTTTGTTAGCGTGAGCTATTCTGCTGTTTTTCATCATTTCACAGGTGAAATAAAATCACAGTACATTTACTTCCTGTAGGAGTGATCATTCCCGGCCTGACTGAGACCATGTGCTCCATCCTGCACAGGTAATAAACCTCTGACATGAAGGGCTGTCAAGTAGTTTTTAGACAAATGGGGGTAAAAGAGACGTTAAAAGCTTAAAGAGAAACTACATTTTCTAAGAACTGTCTGACGTTCACCTCTCACTCTCAGAAACTATACAGACTTTCTTTGATTCACTAGTGAGATAAAATGCATTTCTTGGACAACATGACTTTGATATATTTGTTTTCCAGGAGCAAAGGTCTGTTTATACTGGCGAGCGATGCAGGCAGGAGGAGTCTTTACACTGTGACTGACTAATCAATCTCTTCATCATGACTTGACATGACTTGTCATGACATGAACAGGAAACATTCAAACATGTTTACTGTAAGAACTGCACAAAGGAAGAAAACACAATCCTACACACGAGCACTTTAAAATGGACATTTAGCTTTTCAAACATCAGGGAGCTGCAATAACAACACTGTGCCCATTCTGATCAGACTGAAAGATTTATAGAGATTTATCCATGTGCTGGAAAAGGATTTGATATCAACATAGATGCAGATTAGCAGGAGCATTTTCTTCATATTGATTTAGAGATCAGTACCAGGAATATGTAGAATTAACATCTGTGTGCATGACGAGTGATGAAAATTCAAAGTCAGGCTTTCAAAGGATGTCAGAATTGGTGTCTCTATCTGTGACTGTCCCAGAGGAACCTACCTGAGGGATTATTACAGATCTGTCTATATAGAAAGACTTGCATTGATTCACAGTGTACAATTCTTTCTAATCTATTAACATCTTCCTCCAAATCCTGTTTCTGCTGTTTAATGACATATGTCTGAATACACACAGTGGAAAAATGTCAGTTTTAGTTTTACTGGATCTCAGTGCAGCATTTGATACAGTTGACCACAGCATATTACTCAAACGACTGGAGAACTGGACAGGTCTTTCAGGAACTGTACTAAACTGGTTCAAAACATACTTAGAAAACAGGAAATACTTTGTATCAATAGGTAACTTCACATCTGAGCAGACAAGTATCACATGTGGAGTTCCCCAAGGTTCCATCTTGGGACCCTTTCTGTTTAACATTTACATGCTCCCACTGGCACAGATTATAAAGAACAACAAAATAAACTGTCATAGCTATGCAGATGACACACAAATATATATCACAATGTCACCAGGAGACCAAGGCCCCGTACAATTTTCTCCAGCTAAACAAAAACAAAACTGAGGTAATAGTCTTTGGCGCCAAAGAAAAACGATTACAGGTCACCAGAGAACTTCAATCTATACATCTAAAAACCACAAACCAGGCGAGAAATTTGGGTGTAGTGATGGATGCAGACCTAAACTTAGAAAAACACATTAAGACAATAACAAAGTCAGCTTACTATCACCTCAAGAATATTTCAAGGATAAAAGATCTGATGTCTCAACAGGACCTGGAAAAACTAGTCCATGCATTCATCTTTAGTAGGCTTGACTACTGTAACAGCATCTTTACAGGTCTACCTAAAACATCAGTCAGACAACTACAGCTCATTCAGAACTCTGCTGCTCGAGTCCTCACTAAGACCAAAGAAGTGGACCACATCAGTCCAGCTCTGAGGTCTTTACACTGGCTGCCTGTCCGTCAGAGGATAGACTTTAAAGTTCTGATGCTGGTCTATAAAGCTCTGAATGGTTTAGGACCAAAATACATCAATGACCTCCTGACCCAGTATGAACCTTCCAGATCCCTCAGGTCATCTGAATCCGGTCTTTTATCAGTTCCCAGAGTCAGAACCAGACACGGAGAAGCTGCATTCAGCTTTTATGCTCCTTATATCTGGAACAAACTCCCAGAAAGCCTCAGATAAGCTGAAACACTCAGTTTATTTAAATCCAGGTTGAAGACTCACCTATTCTCAGCTGCATTTGAATAAAGCACCAAATCCACACTTTTAAACTTAAATTTCAAAACTAACATTTTAACTACTGATTTTATCTACTGTTCTGATCTGTTTTGATTTTATATACTGTTTTGTTTGTTTGTTTGTTAATTAGTTAGTTTGTTTGCTTGTTTTAATCAATTTTAAATCATGCTTTTTATTTGTTTTTGTTTCTAATGTCTCTGTAAAGCACTTTGAATCACCTTGTTGTTGAATTGTGCTATACAAATAAACTTGCCTTGCCATCAGAAGGGCTCAAACCTCCTGCTGTTTCTACTGGACCATAAATTCTACTTTATGATCATCTTCAAAAATAAAAACGTGAGTTTATTTGTGAACTCTGTGAAATGTGTCTGATGTTTAGTTTGAACCAATCCTGTGTCAGCTGCAGCCACATCATTGCCACACATACAAATGGGTGCGTTCCTGTTTAGACCTGCTGGCTGTCAATGGGCTTCATTCCATTTCAGACTGCCGGTGGTCGGCTGTGATCTAAACTCAACATGGCTCCTGTGTTAGAATAGCCTCTGATTTTAAACTTTGCACATTTAATAGTTTCTTTTCAACACTGTGGAGCTACCAGCCCAGTATATGTAGCCCACAGTAGATGGAGTTATCAAGCTGACTGACAAACATCAGGACTCATGTGATCCCTACATGTGGACCTTTCACAGATGGATCCAAGTGCAGATTCAACTCTGCATTACATTTGACTTCAGCTGTTACACACTTTCTAGCTGTGTCACTTCCTGCTTTTTGGATCAGATAGTTTATTCATGTCCACAAATGTTTGGCTGCATGTTTTTATCATCTATATTTCCAGTCTTCATACAGCCGATATTTCATGTGAACTCCAACCTGCCAGCTGCCATCATGTTTTCAGGGTTCATTCAGTGTTGAAATGTAGGACAAACAGCAGCACATGTTCTCTAAATGTTTGCAGTCATTTTAATTGAAGCTGATTCTACATGAGACGTTTTCCATATTTACTGTCTTTGAACAGAGAATAATAAAGCCAGCAAACATATACAGGCTGTGCAAATACAAACTTCTGTGGTGCATTTGATGACCTGCAGAGGAGAACAAGTCGGGCTTTTCAGCCCTAACACAACCTCTTTGTTCTCAATACTACAAAACCTTCAAAGGCTGATATGCAAGTTTGCATGAATCACCAACACAGTTGTGTTTGTTTCTAGTATAATTATAAATAAGCTGATCAAATATCTGCTGACTGATTAGATCCAGTATCTATTACAGATGAACTGGATATCACAGCGCATGTTGTTAATCCGTCAAATCAAACTAAACCGTGTTGCTGGTGTAAATATCCTCCAATAAAGTCAGATGAGGGCTACTGTTGCCAGGTAACAATGATGTCACACTGGATCTTCTGATCTTTAGCATTGTAGCGCTCGGAGTCTGATGTTGGCTCATGTGTTGTTAAACACCAACATGACGTTCTACTAGTCAAGGAAACACCTTCACCCACTGATGCTGATCACACAGACCCACTAATAGAACTGTTTTATCAGGTTTATGCAGCGTCAGCATTAATGTCACATTTAATCAGACCACATTTACATTACAAGCCCACTACAACCATATGGAACTCCAAAGTGTTCAAAATTAAATAAATAGATAAGTCATGATGAAATAAATAACTATGTGAATAAATAAGACACAGATATGTAATGTGAGAATGATATTGTGAAATAATTGAACACATTTTGAAAAAAAGCTCATTATTGTGAAATATATTGCATTCTGCTATATAAATTTACTTATTATTGTGAAATATTATTTCATGATCATTATTTTTCACAATAACAGAGATTATTCCTGAGGCATTTTATTTATTCCCAGCCATTTTAAATCCAAAATGTCCTTTTTTTCAAAGTCAGTCTTTATTTCAAAATCCCGTTTTTCCCAATGGCCTATTTATTTCATTATTATTACACATTATTTGACCACGAGCAATCTTTTCTGGTTTGACGCCGTCTTTGTAGCCAGAAACCAGCTCTCTCCTCGGCTTCCTCCACTACACGCTTCCCCCACGCCAGTCTCCTCCGTCACTATAAAGGGGAGAGTCATGAGCTCCATCACCCTCACCTGTGCCGTCCAACGTCCCGCCACCAGCCTCCACTGCAGCAGGCCAGAGACCACACCCCTGCCACAATAAGTAAAAGTATATCCTTGCTGTACCCTTAATGCTAAATGTGCTAAATTAACCGCTGCCTTTGCCCCTTTGGGATTATTCTTATGTCACTGGGATGTTGACCTTTGACCTTCACATTAGAGAGATGGGCAGACATAATTAGTGTATGAATTTTAAAGTAACAGGTAATAAAGAGAGTGTAGCAAATGTAGTCAGGTTTATTACTCTGTATCACACATGAGTGCCCGAGGGAGGCGGGGCTGACTGGGGAGACACAGGAAACAGAGAGACAGGGCTGACTCGACATGAAACGATGAAACGTGGGACACGGGAACAGAAACTAAACACAGGCTGAAATGAACACTGAGGGAGGGAGAACTAAGATTACTGAGAGCCTGATAAATAAGAAGAACAAAAACCAAGAAAAACAAGAGTCAAAGAAAACCAAAAACACAAAGCTTTGGGCCAGGACCCACTGCTGTGACATTTATATGTGATAAAAACATTAAAAACTGCTCAGATGTTGAAATCTTTCTACGTATACTTTAGGTTCAGCTCTCCAGCCTGGCATTTGGTTAAGCATGATTCAAACATTTGATTTTGTTTAACTGGTTTTAATTATAGTTACTTTTTGTGAACATTTGTTGCAGCATTTAAAAATACATCATTTATTTTCAAACTTTTATTTGATTTAGAGCATCATATTTGACCAACGTAAATGTTTTAATTTCATATAAAATAACTGAAGCAGTGAACTAAATATCTGAAATCTTTCCTTTCTTAAAAGTTATAATCCTACTTAAGTTATAGTGCAAACGCTTAAGCAACAAATATACTTGATGCTAATTAATTAATATTTCCCTTTGATGTTGCAACTATGCGGTCACTTCTGTCTTTAAACAAAATAATATTTTCCAGTTACAGAAATCATAAAGTCCAAACTACACTGAAAAAAATATGTTGTTGGATTTACTTAATTCAATGGTGGACATTTGTTGCACACAGATGTTTTGCTTTGGCAGCAACTTAAACAATTGAGTTAAATTAACACAATTTATTCATGTTCAATAAGCCTGTGCAATTTGTGTTGATAAAATGTGACTTAAACATGTTTTGATGAAGTAATTTGAGCTCTTGGAATATTTTAATCCTTCACAATTTTCTCACTTTATCCCAACACCATTCGATAACTTTTACCCAATACTACTTGGTCACTTAAATACTACATGTTATCTTCAAATTACATTTTGCTATTATATTCTAGTATCAAATACACAATTTTCAAATGGAGGCCTTATAACACATTATATTGTTCTCTTCCAAGATGGTTGCTGGCATCCACCAGTAACCTTTCAAAACAAAATGTCTAATTTCACTGCATTGACAGTAGGTAAAGAATTAAACTGACATTACTCCTCCACTGAATCTACATAAATCAACAGTTAAATAATGTCAGTTCTTCCGTGTTCTCTGGTATCAATCACAGCAAAGAAATTAGACTGTTTCTTTTGAAAAATGTTGGGAAAGAACAAATCAAGATCAAAAATCAAGATTCAGTTAAACAACAATTATAACTAAACAATTTGAGATAATGTTAGTTTCCATTAACATTAAATTAGGTTACTGAATTGGCAAACACCTTCCTATCAACATTACCCATTTTACCCCAATAACTAAAGAAATTAGCACTTGCAGGTCAAAACCTTTATTCAAGGGATGCAAAAATAACATTGATACAGTGACTGTCAAAAATTACAGCACTGATCATACTGTGACATGTTGGTTCAAAACAGCACACTTAGAAATATTCAACGTTCTTTACTTCAACTGAATGAAACTGAAAACACCATTTCACACGACCCATATGGGATATTTAGACTGTATAACTGTTCACGCTACATCTCTTCACTAGTAAAAGAAAGAAAAAATACAAAGAGAAATTTAAAAATGCTGCCAAAATGCTGCACAGAGCAAAAGGAAAAACAAACAACAACCAAAAAATGGCCCTGACCTCATGGCAGTTGCAGTGTATATAAAAATGAACCCTGCGATCTGTTCCTGGAATTGAGCTTCAAAAATGCAGCAGAACAAGTGTGAGATTTAAATGTCTTCTCACCTAGAGCTGATCACCTTGCATGCATAACAGTGAGCTTTCCTTGCAGGAGCAGTTTTGTCTTAGTTGTGAGCTTTTCTTGTACCGGACTCTGCGCCCCAATTTTAGTGTCAGACCACACCTTCAGAGTATTCCATCAGAACCAACCACGACGCAAGAGGAACACTGATGACGTGCAACCCCATGACCCAATCTGGGGCAGTGATGTACCAGCGGAGTTCAAGTTGTGGACCACCGGACAGAAGGTCCTGCACTCACTGTTCCCATGGGTCGGAACTGGAAAAAACACGTTAAGAATTGAGACTCTTGACTACCGATTTGGACTTTTCCTGAACAGCTCAACAAAGATAAATAAGGCTCAGAATGAGGAAATCGACGCGATCAGAATAGTGGTCATGCAACACAGGGTTGCCCTGGACATGATTCTCGCTGAGAGAGGGGGCCTCTGTGTCTTATTCAACACCACTTGTTGCACCTATATCCCGGACAACGTGCACTCCTTGACCACGACCACCGCCCTAGACAAGTTGCGACAACTGAGTAATGCGCAGCAACAAGACTATGTCACGAACAATGAGGACTGGCTGACCTGGCTGCTGAGTGGCAGCTGGAAGACCCTCGTGATAAAAGGACTCGTACTGATAGGAGTTCTGCTTCTATTATTGTGCTTGTTTTCTACATGTGTCCTACCATGCATAAGATCCATGATTGACAAAATGGTACAGGCCACAGTAATTACCTATGTTGGACTGCCACTAGAAGATGAACCGGATGAAGAAGATTTAGTATAGAAACACACACACACATACTGAATGATGCTACAATTGAAAATGTTATAAGTAAGTGATTGTTGGCTGATAATAAAGTATGATTAAGTGAAAAATATTAACATCAGGAGGGGATGTTAAAGAAGCAACGCTTTTGTGAGTTTTATGTTGCATTAAAGTATATGTTCATATTTTAGTCTTAATAGGAAAAGAACAAAATGCACTACTCGCTCTGTTTATAGAAAGAGGAAGTTCACCCTATGACATTTATACGAACTTAGACACACACACACACACACACACACACACACACACACACACACACACACACACACACACACACACACACACACACATATGCAAAATTAGAGGAAACTGCTATGCTTGTTTCACCCTGCTATAAATAATAAACGACTACTGCAGCTCGGTGTGAGTCCTCTCTGAGCCCTCACCCGTGCAGCACGTTAACCGTCTCCAAGTGTCTCAGTGTTGTTTATTCACCTAACTGTTTGATAACTGTAAATCTCTGACAAGAGTCTATTTATACCATCTTCACGTGAACACATTCAAGTACATAACAGATGAAGAAACATTAAAAACTTCCACACTACATGAAGCAAGAAAAATAGTTTATTCCTTTATGTAGAAAAAACAGAAACATCAAACATCTCCAAGACTCTCTTTGAAAGAACTAAAAACCTTTGTTCTCATGGTCCAATCATGAGTGAACTCCCCGATGAAGCCTTGTGTGCTAAAACATGTCAGAGTTTTAAAGGTTAAACATGAGTTTCCAAAACGTTTTGCTGGAGAACAATAAACTATTTGACTGAGTTTCAATCATTTACAGACGAGCAAAACCAGGACAGAGAAAAAAGGACAAAACTGACTCAGTAAAACAACAGAAAAGAAGATCCCATGTAGATCTGTATTATGTAGAAGTTCAGCCCAGCAACCAGTTCAGTTCAACACAAGTTTAAATGATTCTATCTGAACTCTGTGGAGCCTGATCTCAAGCTTTTTGAGTCTGACACAGAAACCAGAGGATCTTTCTGTGTCTTCAGATTCACTGTGATCCAGTGATGGGAGTGATTTCAGCCCTGAGTGATCGCGCTGATGTTTGCACAGAGCAGACAATGAGGTGAATGTTTGGGCACATTGGTAACAGTGAAACAGTTTATTAGTAACGTGGGATCGTTTGTGTGCAGAGTATGAACTGAGATTCCTGAAGCTCTTGTCACACTGGTCACAGCTGTAGTTTCCTTCCATGTGTGCACGTTCATGCCTGTTACAAGTACCTGAATGTGAGAAGCTTCTCTCACAGTATCTGCACTTGTGTGGTTTCTCTCCTGTGTGGACTCCTTTGTGTGTTTTAAGCTGACTTGCAGTGGTGAAGGATGACCCACACTGATCACAGAGGTGCTTTTTAACCCCACTGTGAATCAGTTCATGTTGTTTTAAACCACTTGGTGTGGTGAAGCTTCTCCCACATTCTTTGCAGTATTTCAGTTTGTCTCCAGTGTGTCTACGTTGATGTACTTTTAGGGTCTTTTGCCGACTGAAAGTTTTTCCACAGAGGTCACAATGAAAGTCTTTCCCACCACCACAGTGATGACAGGGTTGAGAACTGGATCCATCTGTGTCGCTCTGCTTTTAAACAAAGACACAAAGACAGTGTAAGTCAGTCCTTCAACATTTGTATCCTTTTTTTTTTTTTTTTTTTTTTTTTAAATGACATCAGAAACAGCAGTATGCGACATTACGTGATGGCAGAGCTTCAGTTCATCCTTTGTCATTTTTTTTTATTTTTTTATTTTTATTTTTTTTAATAAATAGGACAGGGGGAATGAATGAGAGAAAGAGGGGGAGAGAAAGAAAGAAAACCAAAGGGGAGAAGAGACGGTGAGAAGGGGGGGGAAAAGAGAGAAAAAAAAAAAGAACTCCTGGGTCACCTGTATGGAGAAAAAAACAAACAAACAAACAAACAAAAACAAACAGAGGAGACAGCAAACAACAAAGAGCAACATAATAATAGAGAAAACAAAGCACCATCACAATAAACTAGCTAGTCATAGATATCAATATTTACTAAATAATAAACGATATTGTGCAGCACGCAAGATAGACAGCGCACAGTGTGCTTTGAGGCAGCAGCCAAGAAAGCTTTAGTCCGCGTCTGTGAATACCCATGTGTGCATACCTGTGTGGATCAGCATGCTTGCATTCCAAAGGTTTCTCCATGTAATGATCTGCTAGGGAGTGTGGGGGGGCCACAGCCCCGTCCTCCAGGGTGTGAAGCGGGTATGGAGGAGATCAAAACTCCAGACATCCAGAGGCCCCCAGAACACAAGAGACCATGGAAGACCAACAGAGGGGCAGCCGCGCCACTGTTCCAGTAAGAGCTGAGGAGAGTCCCAGATTAGGGCTCGCCCAGCAGCCGCGGAGCAGAAGTCAGGGGGAGTTGCAGTGACGCGCCCGTGAGCTCCGCCGGCCCCCAGCTGTGCCTGAGTGACCGAGCCCCAGGCCGAGAGGCCGGGGGCACCCCACCTCCAAAGGGGCCCGAGCGAGCCCCAGGTCCCAGGCCCCGACAAGCGGCCGCCAAGGAGTGAGCCGGTGTGTACCCGGACGCCCACCCCCAGACACAAAGAACCACCAACACACCGACACCTGAGGGAGTCCGCCACCGGCAGGGGAAGTGGTGGTGGGTGGAGATAGGCCTCCAAACCTTGGAGGGCCTGAGGTGTCCCCAGAGAGGTGGCGTCTGATACCCAACCTGACATATAGACACAGACATACAGGCACACACAGACACAAACATCCATTCCCACCCTCATGCTCTCATATGCACTCACTCCACACTCAACCAACGTGGAGACAGACATAAAGAGACGCTGTACACACAATCACACTCCCCAAGCGTACTCTACAAACCGGGTCTAGGTACCCTTGCCCCTGGAGGGGGGAATTGCACCCAGACCCAGGTGGTGTTACCCTTTTCCCTGCGGTGGGGAGAGGCAGACCACCCCGACTCCGCAGCAGCAGGGAGGCCCCACACCCCAGACCGCAGTCGGACGGCCAACTCCTCCTACTAGCCCTCCCGCTCCAGCAGGCCGCAGAGAATGGGGGTGGGAGAAGACTCCAAACCTCCCTCCACCCGCTCATTGTAGTGTTGATGCATATGTGTTCTAAGGTGCAATTAAAACCCAGGAGGGCATGGAGCTACCTGCCAAGGAGCAGCAGGTAAGCGCATAGTCCCTCCTGCTAGCCCTCAATGACTAAGTGTATTTAAAATTGAGAGGTGGGCAACGACGTCAGGGGTGAGGTATACACCCTGATGGTAATTTGGACTCCGTGATTGTGCCCACCCCCAAGATCCTATATGTATGTGTAATGAGAGTGTGAATAATGTGAATGTCTAAGTTGTGGGATAAAATTGAGGCAGAGGCAGCCAGAAGGGGACAGGGGGGGGGGGGGGGGGTAGCCTCCTCTGCACCCTGGTGACATACCCCCAACTCCAAGGCCCTGCATGTGTGGGTGGTTGTGGAGGAGCGGGAAGAGGGAGGCAGCTGGAGATGGGGAGGGAAGGAAGGGAGGGGCAGGTAACCCCTCCCTGGGGCCAGCTCCCCCGCTGACCCCAGTAGGCACTCCCACCCTTCGCGACCCGCCAGGGAAGGGGGGCCCAGGCCCATCAGACCGGGGCCCAGTGCAGTAGCGCCCTCCGGCTCCACAGAGCCCTGGACAGTCCACCCAACCCCACCACAGAGAAAACTGCACCCACCCCACCATCCACACATCTTCCAGACTACATAAGACGGTAAACGCCCAGGCTGAGATCTTCCTCCACCTCTCCTGTATCTCCCCCTCCTGCAGAGAGTTCCTGAAGAGAAGAAAGCTCCTTCAAGATGTGACCATCCCCCCCACCAGTTGAAGAGCCCCCCAGGCGGCTCGACGCACCGGCGGCACCCTGCTCCAGGGCCGGGCCCCCATGCACCCACCCGCCCACAACCCCGGCAACACACCAACCAGGACCCAAGCCCCCGAGGCCCGGCCTGAACGTCGCCTGAAATAAAGAGCATCTCTGCAGACGTCCAACTACATTTGACTGTTTCAGTTAACACACTCAGTTTACTGGGCTGCAATAACTACAATACTACCACCATAATACTACAGTAATACTAAAATCATAACTGAAAGGAAAATCTGAATAATCACTCAGAGCTGCTTTTCCATGCAGTAGAATTGCTAACATGCTAACACAGTTTAATGAGCAGAGTTGTTCCAAACAGTCAGGCTAAAATGACGAGATAACAATATAAAAACATACCTCACAGTAGCTGCACTTGTAGAGTCTCTTTCTGGTGTGGATCTGTTGGTGTCGTCTCAGGTCATGTGGAGCTTTAAAAGTCTTCTCACACAGGTCACATTGATAAGGTCTCTCCTCAGTGTGGGTAAACGTGTCGTTGTAACTGTGCGTCTGTTGTAAAGTATTTGCCACACTGTTCACAGCAGTACACATCATGTCTAGTGTGAATGCGTAGGTGTGTATTTCGGCTCCCTCTCTGGCTGAAAGTTTTCCCACAGATGTCACAGCTGTATGCCTTAATTCCAGAGTGGGTAACTAGATGCCTCTGTAAGCTGCTACTGTGAGTAAAAGCTCTGCCACACTGATCACAGCTGTACGCTTTAACTCCACTGTGGATGAGTTGGTGTGTTTTTAGAGCATCCTTGAAGGAAAAAGACTTTCCACACAAGTCACAGCTGAACGGTCTCTCTCCAGTGTGGATGACCTGATGCTGTTTTAGTTTAGCCCTCACAGTAAAACCCTTCCCACACTCGTCACAGGTGTGTTTTTTCTCTCCCTTTCTTCTGTGAGGTTTGTCGGCCTCCTGAGAGCGCTGACTTCTGGCTCCATGTTGGTCCTGCAGTGACAGAGATACAAACAGAGGCAGTGAGTGAAATGCAGTCGTGGAACAAACTCAACCTTCAAACTCCATTAACACTAGTTTTAAACCTGAAGGTGGAGCGTGGCACCAAACACCTTAAAGGTCTCTTATCCCCACCTGCTGGTAGTTCTAACACATTACATCCAACCTGCTGTTAAAGATAATTCATGACTGTTCAAACACTAAAATCATGCCCATCCCTCCTGATTGCACACACACACACACACACACACACACACACACACACACACACACACACACACACACACACACACACACACACACACACACACACACACACACATTATTTTATAATTTAGATTATTTTGTTGTTTCCTATTACATATTTCTATCATTTGTATAGATTTATACATAATTATTCAGTGATAATAAATCCTATGTTTGTTTATTCTAAAGGAACCCCGTTAGCTTCCACAACAGATGTTGCTCGTCTTCCGTCAAATACTCACATAAAATATTACACAATAAAGTGGATTCAAGATATCCACATAATTTCACTCTTACATCCACAGTGAGGTTTCACAATTGTTCAAATATAAGCAATCAATAATAATAATAATAATAATAATAATAATAATAATAATAATATTTCTCTGTCAGCCTTCTCAGTTACGAATCATCTTCTGCTCCTCTGTCATGCGGCGTCCCACAGGGCTCAATTTTAGGGCCACTGCTCTTTTCACTGTATCTATTGCCTCTGGGTTCTATCCTTAGAAGGCATGGGATCTCATTTCATTGTTATGCCGATGACTGCCAAATTTATTTGCCACTAAAACACAAGGATGGCATCCCCATAAAACCTATAACCTTATAAATAAAATTGAATTTAATATATTCTGAGCTAAGTTGATCTATAGTGTTACATCATATTCTATAAGGATGTTATGTGTTTGTAGACTTTCTGCCCAGTTTGACCCATTTAGCAGAAGTCAGCCTGTTTAAGGCTCTGATATCTATTCTGTGTGACTTAAAGCAGTTATGACATGGTCTGATTTTCTCACCCAATAAAGGAATATTTCATATATCAGTCTACTCTTCATTCTATCAGACACAGTTATCACAGCTCCTACATTTGCTTTTTACACATATATGTAAGCATTGAGCCAAATTTAGTACCAACATATTAAACGAACAATATTTGTCTCTTATATATGATACATCTGTATACACACTGTCACAGATACTTGTCTGTGAGTGAAGTGATTAATATAATAACTATAATATTGGCCATATTATATTTACATTACCACAGTGAGGTGACTTTAGTCTCATGAACAACATCAGCTAATTGTTATTTACAGCTAATCTTAAACAACTGTTCAGCACAGAAATGAAGCCCAACAATCATGTTTCACAGTCCTGTGGTCTCAGCCTCAGATACTCATCAAATCACACAGAGCTCATGTAGAAACAAATGAATTAAATATGTTCTCCTTCATTTCTGTCAAACAAAGCTGTATGAAACGTTTCCAGCTGTTAGTATCATGGTTGCTAGGCAACCTGGGCAGCGCGACGGAGGCTAGACGTCCCATTTCACGAGCCTACGAGCCTCGCACTTCGGCCTTAGCGGTCTTTGAGTACGCGGCCCTTGAGGACTTTAAAGCTGCAGAACCTGAATCGGGATACAGCCATGATGATCTCCAGCCTCGTGCTCGCCAACATTCTCACCTGAGTTAAGAAGACGATCACTGAAATGGTCTCAGCAGGTCCTTTGATGACAGCAATGAAATGCAGTGGTAAGGCTTTTTGGGGATTAAGTTCGTTTTCATGGCAAAGAAGGACGATGCAGTTCATCTGATCACTCCTCATAACATTCTGGAGTGCAGGCAAAATGCTATTATAAAAACTTAAGCAGCAACTTCTCCAGGTTCCAATATTTATGCAATTCTCAAACCTTTTGGCCACGACTGTATAACCTCTTCTGAAGAGAAGTTTCCAGCAGAAATCATCATTAAGGCAAATGAAAAGGGCTGGATGGATGAGGAAATGATGAAAGAGTGGCTGAGGGAGGTGTATGTAAGGAGACCAGGTGGTTTTTTCCACGCATCACCATCGCTGTTGATCTGTGACTCTATGCGTGCCCATCTCACAGCCGATGTGAAAAAACTTGTGAAGCAAATGAACTGTGAGCTTGCTGTCATTCCGGGAGGCCTGACAAAGGAACTCCAACCGCTGGACATCGGTGTGAAAAGCCCGTTCAAAGTAAGGCTGCGAGCGGCCTGGGAGCGATGGATGACCGGTGGAGACCACAGTTTCACTAAGAGTGGAAGGCAGTGCCGGGCGAGTTACGCCACAATTTGCCAATGGATTGTAGATGCTTGGGCTAACATGTCTGCTGGCACTGTTGTTCGAGCTTTCGCAGAAGCCGGCATCGTTTCCGAGGAGCCGCACGGCACGGAAAGTGACTCTGACGGTGAAGACAGTGAACCTGGCATGTTTGATGGAGATTTAGCGCAGCTGTTCAATTCAGACACAGAGGATGAGGACTTCGATGGGTTTGATTGATGATAAAAATGTGAGTACCAAACTTTGTTTTGCTCCTGCTTTATTTTTAAATACGCACACTTGTATGCTTGTGTGTTGTTGATGATGACGATTATTGGTAATAAAAATGTGAGTACCAAACTTTGTTTTGCTCCTGCTTTATTTTTAAATATGCACACTTGTATGCTTGTGTGTTGTTGATGATGATGATTACCGGCAATAGAAATGTGAGTAAGGTACCGAATTCAGGTTTGCTCCCGCTTTATTTTTAAATACGCATACGGTACTTGTATGCGCCCTATGGTCCAGTGCGCCTTATGTGTGTGTTAAATACAGTAAGGGCACACATAACTGAGACTGCGCCTTTTAGCACAGTGCGCCTTATGGTCGTGAAAATACGGTATATTTATTGTTTGTTTACTTGCACTGCTGTAACTGCAGCCTCGTCGTCTCATCTCTCTATATGCTGGACTGTCTGTAGCGGAGATGACAATAAAGTTTACTTTGACTTCAGCAGCGCGCAGGCGCACCGAGGGCTCTCGCGCTCACGTTATAGAATTTAGAAAAAACATCGGTGCAGATTATAAGTCTGTATCATAATATCTGTTTGTTGTTTTTATTTTGTTTTGCGAGTTGGTTATTAGATGCCGCTCCAGCCAGCCAGAGACTCCCCGCCGCCCCGCCCTCTCCTCCCTGTGCCGCCAGCAGCAGGCGCACCTCGCAAACGGAGGGCGCCCTTACTCCCAGCAAATGGCTGATAGAAAACCGATCGGTGCCTACGAATTTCCCAATATGCACTGGCATGACGTCGGGGAAGCATGGGTACGACCGATTATTTTATTTTTTTCTTGCCAATGCCCGTGATGCCCCCCCCACCACGATGCATTCTATTGGTTTGCACACTTACACACACCCAGCTGTGGTTTCCTGTTTTGCTGGACTCTGGAGAGCCCCGCCTTTAACGCTCTTCTCTCACAGAGAGCAACAGAAAACTTGGAAAAACTCCAGATTGACTGAACTCAGTTCAAAGTTACCTTGACACCTTTAGATGTGAGACGTAGTGATGGTCCGCTTGAAGCTGACGCTCCGGTGCGTGTGTCAGAAAGATCAACGCGCTGCTTCAGAAGCACCGTGTCGAGGCTTGATTCGTTTGGCCAGAGTCACGTGATCAGTGACGTCTGAAGCTTCGTTTAGAACGTACCTTTTTTTAAATCGAACTTTATTGAAACACAATGAGTATACAACATACAAACAGATGAAGTTTACAAAAGAACAGAACATGAACATACAGAACCAGGAGTAAAAAAATTATGATATGAGTAGGCAAAAAAAATCAACATATTGTAACGTGCAGTGGAGGTGAAGCCAGCCGCGGAGGTGTGCAGGTGGATAGCAAATGAGCAACAGCTTCTGACTTTCCAAAAAGTACTCATTTATTTACAATATCAAAAATAAAAGTGCTACCTCTACCACACATTACTAAAGAGCACACTAGTCCGCGTACACACGGGAGCATCCATTACAGGAGGAGTGCGAAGAAGAACAAAAAGGGGGTGACACCAGTCGTGAGACAGGAGGCGCCGCCATGTGGTGATACACTGCATTACAATAGCAACTGTTACAATATAAATATTGTTCTGAGAGGCTTTTTGTTGGTTGAGTCTGAAATTGATTGTATGTACAATTCATATCCTTATAGAACGGCAGAAATATGGTGTTTTATTAATAAACTTACATTTATGGATATAAAATAGCTAAAAGTATTAACATGCCTCAGAGAAATCACTAATAACACTAAGGGCTGGACGGATTTGATTTGCATTCTTCAAGAAGAGTGTGGTGTCATCAGCTAGCTGGCTGATGATGAGCTCCTTATCAGCTGTGCTGATTCCTTGTATAACAGGTCAAATCTCGGGGTGGAGTCTTAATCATTTTAATTGAGCTATTGCCAT
Organism: Rhamphochromis sp. 'chilingali'; assembly: GCF_963969265.1. Taxonomy (NCBI): domain Eukaryota; kingdom Metazoa; phylum Chordata; class Actinopteri; order Cichliformes; family Cichlidae; genus Rhamphochromis; species Rhamphochromis sp. 'chilingali'. The sequence continues at coordinate 6,229,865 of NC_137929.1, forward strand.
TTGTGTACAAGGTTTTGATAGCTTTACAGAAAAATGCCAAATTTTTCCAAAGAGTGGAAAATAAATTGATGTTCAATTGTATCAAAAGCCTTTTAAAAATCCAGGAAGAGAATGAAGCTATAGTCAGATACCAAATCAGAGTAATCAAGTAGATCTAAAACCAGTCTCATGTTCTTAGAAAGGTGTCTGTTTCTCATAAAGCCTGATTGTGTCTCATCCATAATTGTGTCCAAGAACTCTTTCATTCTGTTAGCAAGTACTAAAGCCATAATCTCATAGTCATCATTGAGCAGACAGATGGGTCTCCAATTATCAATAAGAAGTAAGTCTTTGTTTGGCTTTGGAATAAGTGTTATGAGACCCTGAGTAAGAGTAGGAGGGAGGATGTTATTCTCTACACTTCCTATGAAAAGCTGCAGTAAGAACGGAGCCAGGAGATTAGAAAATGATTCATAAAACTCTGCAGTTAAACCATCTGTGCCGGGAGATTTGTTGGCCTTAAGTGCAGAAATAGGATTACAAACGTCCTCCACAGTCAGAGGGCTGTCACAGTGACTTCTATCTTCCACAACAATAGTTTTTAGGTTTTTAATATTATTGAGAAACAGCGTTGAGACATATATATATATATTCTACTTTTCTAAATGATTGACTATTTCAATGGAGAACCTAAATGACACGGACCCGTGTTTGTTATTACATATCTCTATTTTGAATGTGACAAGTCTATCATTCCCTGTTATTCATAGGTATTAACAGAGTTTTTGGCCTTTTTTTCCATCTATAAAAGCTAATTGACTCTTTACAGTGGCCTGCTATGGTTAATAATAACATGTTCAGTCATGAGTGAAATCAAAGCTTTTCTTCACTTTAGCATTTAACATTCCCAACAATATAATGTGATACCTTAATTAAAACATGGCTAATAAAACACAATTTTCTTAATGCAAACATCAGTGACTCAACATTAGCAACCAAAGGGTTCAGTCTGCAGCTCACACTCATGTGAAGCTACAGCCTCCCCCTTTAGTCTCTGTCATTCTTCTGCTCCTGCAAAAACAAAGCAAGACAAAACCTCCACCCTTCTTCTACAGGCTGGGTGAATTGTTGTGGACATTCACTAATCCTAAAGTCGGCACCGTTTTTGTCTCAGTATCAAGTCAGTTAAACTTTTAGTCGTCAGTCCATCACAGTCCAGTCACATGCATACATCCACACACATTCATACCAGATATTGCTGATAATGGAGTCTCACGCGCAGCCTATTCAAGCCTCCATCACCAGCAAGATGACGTCATCATTTTAAAGGAAAACAGCTCCTTGTTTTTGGACTGGATTGACTCGCTGCAATCCTTTTAGGCTCAGGACTTCTCATGTGATCAATGTCACATATAAGTGAATTTCTCCCAAGCCCATTATAATCATGGAGAAAAACACTTTGCCACTGTTTCCAGTAAGAATATTTTATAGCGCTTTAAAGTTCAACCTCTCAGGTCTGGATTAAAGAGCTGATTTGTTAAATCGGGAACTCACAAAATACCAAAATATCACCACCGGTGGATCACACCTCTCAGATGTTCTTATCTCAGTGCACTGTAACAAAAGCACAAACAAACGCAACCAATAAAATACTAATAAAGTAACAAATACTGGGGCCCATTGCAAACATGTCCAAGCATAAAACCATCTTTCTCTCTCTTAGAGAAAGAAAACAATCCAAACCTCACTGATAAAATCAACCTAGTGTCAAGCAAAACACAAAAATCAACCAAAACTTCACCAGAAAGTTTTCCTCCCTCCCGGGACAATATTGTGCAGGAGTACAGGCACCGTAACTCCTTCTTGCACTGACAAAAACATGTTGGATTTACTTGATTCAATAGTGGACACTGGTTGCACACAAAGGTTTTGCTTTGGCAGAAACTTAAACAACTGAGTTAAATCAACACAACCTTTTCATATTCAGTAAAGCTGCATGTTGTGTTCATAAAACACGATTGAAACATGTTCAGATGGAGTAAGTTGAGCTCCTGGAACATTTTAATCCTTCAATTGAAATTGAATGGGTCTACAACAACTACCATCCTCCTATCTCTATCCTGGTTGCAGCAGGGCTGGGAAATAACCCTGAAGTGATAGGTTACCAGGCAGGGTACACCCTGGACAGCTCACCAGTCTATCAGATAGAAACACACAGCCGTTTACATTCATGGATAATTTAGCCCAGGACCTTCTTACTGTGGAGCAACAGCACTAACCAGCATGCCAACAATGGAGGAAATACAGGAAAGCTATGATTTCCTGTATTTGAGGCAGAATTATTTTGTTCTTGCCCTTGACAGGTTAATCCACAATAAATAGCAACAGCATGCATGTGGTGTGTGTGTCGTTGTCTGCCTCTTATAACTCCAGTGATTTTCCTGTAGTTTGAAATCTTATGCGGTGTTGACACAATAATTTGTTGTAAACCAGGAAATTCCCAACTGTGGTAGAAAGCACAGCTTAGCCTTAGCAAATGTTCAAAGAAAAGTCGTCACTTCCTGATTTCTGCTTCACTGATAAATATTGTCACACTGGGGTTTTTGCAAATGATATCAGTGAGCACTGTGTGGCAGCTGGAGTCAGACAACTGAAGCTCCCACAATCAAGACCACAAACAGCTTTCAAAGGAGATTTGAAGCTTTTCTGGCAGCAAGCTTCATGATTTATGGGACTGGAACTGGAACAGAAACTACCTGATCACGAATGGTGAGCTGGCATGGAATTATTTTTATGACATTTTATCAAAGTTATAAATAAGCATGCCCATTAACACATAGTGAGTGAGCATGTTGTCTTCCCACGCAGTGAACAGCGGACGCTAATGTTTTTGTCACTTTTTACAGAGTCAAACTCAAAGTAAGGTCAGTGCTTCCACGCTTTAAACGCTGCACGCTCACACTCTCTCCACACTCGATAGATTATCCATTGTTCATCTGCACACAGCTGCGGTTTTAGTAACGCAGTAACGCAGCGTGCTTACGGCAAAGTAACAGTAATCTAATTACCTTTTTTGCAATAGTAATCCCTCACTTTACTCGTTTCTTGAAAAAAGTAATCGGATTACTGCCCATCTCTGGTCGGAGCTGTGCACTTGTGGGTTCCACCTTGTGTACACGTTTATCTTTGCTGTGTGTACTTGTACCTCTGAGTGGAAGCTGAACTCTTGAGTTCGAGTATCGAAGCATCAGCTGTGACGTTAAAGTCCAAACAGCTCGTTCATTTGACGTGCAAATGAACGAAGGTAACGCCGTTTTCATGTGGATGTGTCACTGAGACACTTTCCACATCCACAGCTCACAAAATGGGAAAACTATAGAAGTATAACAATGAAGAAGTTACTATGTTACGGGTCCCAAGGATGAAGACCTCGATGACAAATATGTTACCTGTAAAAGCAGGTGAAGAGCAGAGTAAGGAAGACACGATGCGTCTCTGCTTTCCTCCAGAACGTGTCTGAGTCTGATTTATTTCACACAAATAAATGCTATAAAACACCAAACATGAGCTTTCAATATACTGTTCAGCTGGTTCCTCATTCACATCAATTACATTTACTTATTTCACAACATCAGTGAAATATACTCTTTTTAACTGGTTCAGTTTCTCAAGTTCACACTTCTTTCCATAACAGCTACATCCTTTTATCATATCAATAAACACATCACATTGTCTTCTGCAGTGTCTTACTGGCTAAACAGTTCTATTCAATAACAGCATTGGTAAATACATTACATTTGTTCCCTCCAGTAATTTACTGGCAAAATCACTATTTAGTGCATCATGAAACACAGCTTGTTTAATCAACCCATGAATGCCTCTGTTAGCTACACAGAGTTGCTCAGAGTGCTTGTGTTACACTAGCTAATCTACTCAGTCACTTTAACAGAACTATTAACATTCACATCTCACAGAACTGATTTGATTGGAGCATTACAACACGTTTGCACAGAGCATAGGAGCGCACTGACTCTGCTTCACGAGCGCTCCACCTAACGAGCGGGCTCGCGGTGCGGTCGCGCGGGACACTCCTCTGGTTTTCTCCCGTGTTTACATATAAATAACTTTGGCGGACCGCCTTAACTCTCCCATTCACATTAACGTGGGTAACCATGGTGACAATAAACAACATTTTCGGTGCGAGCACCGTGTACCGACCTGTAAAAGCAGGTGAAGAGCAGAGTAAGGAAGACACGATGCGTCTCTGCTTTCCTCCAGAACGTGTCTGAGGAAGCAGCGGAAGGTGGGCTCCACTTACTGCTCCCCGAAACCCCGGAGCAAGCACCAAAGTTCCGCCCTCACTGCTTTCTAACATAAAATGAATCCCTGTTACATGGATTTTCTATCCTCTTAAAGAAACTGAAAATAAATACATATAGCAATGAAAAATGTCCCGTTACATGAGTGTTTTACACAAAATAATATTAATGTGGTCATTCCCTCACAGGGGTGCCACAACTACACTGCTGTTTTGACAGAGACACAGTGTGTTTATCTAACTTGGCTGAAGCCAAAGTTCTCCAGACAAATTCAGTCTGTTTCTGCCAAGTGTGAACTCACTGGATGAGCGCCAGATACACAGAATCAAAAAGGGATAAATTACTTTTCTTATGTCATGTTCCCGTCACAAACTGGCTCAAGGAGAGGGGAAGCAGGAGTCCACAGATGAAATGTTGTAAGACTGCATGCTTGATACAGCACATGTGCATTCAGTGCTGCCATGTCAATCATGTTATAAAACACGGCAACTGGCCAGGTTGAAAACACCTAAGAAATAAGATAAATTGTTATTTCCATAGCCCTTTTACACTTACCTGTGTACACTTACACATACCTGAGTGGTGAATTCACCACTCAGGTATGTTGCAGGTCTTTTGTGGTTCTATGTTTATGTGTTTCATTGTGTGTAAAAGGGCTATGGAAAAAACAATTTATCTTATTTCTTAGGTGTTTTCAACCTCTGCTGCCACGCTGACGGCGTATGCGGCCAAACGGAAGAAGACAGTCTATATTCTTAGCAGCATGCACAGCGTGGTTCAGACTGATAACACTACCAAAAGGAAGCCAAACACTGTCACCCTTTACAACAAAACAAAGTGTGGCGTGGATGTGATGGACCAGATGGTTCGGGAGTACACTGTCCGCAGAGGAACACGGCGCTGGCCAGTTGCCGTGTTTTATAACATGATTGACATGGCAGCACTGAATGCACATGTGCTGTATCAAGCATGCACCGGGATGAAGGAAAGACGGGTGGACTTCCTGGTGGAGCTTGCAACAGAGTTGGCTCACTCTCATGTAGCTGCGAAGAAGGCAAGAAAAGAACAGTTGCTTTGGACACAACCCTCCACACCAAGCCCTGGAAAAAGAGCCATGTGTCAGGTCAAACACAAATGCAAGAACAATCATGCCACTGTGCGATGTGTTCACTGCAACAGATACACATGTGGTAAATGCAGACTAAAGATACCATGGCAGTGCTAGGATTGTGAGTGATTGCTGAAAATGTTGAAATGTACTCACTCACTTTTTATTATTATTTGTAAATATGTGTACAAATGGTTGGTTTTTTGTACTGTTTTTATCAATAAATGTCAGCAACAAAGGACATACACCCATGTGTGTTGATTTCTCCCTAAGATGGAAAACTGAAACACTCCACTCCCCCACCCCCTCAATCACACACCCCCACTCCCCTCCCTCCAGAATTCCCAGGTAACAACCTAATATACATATGAATGACTAGCCCATTTAGCTTCCACTTGTCTGAAGCTAAAGCCTAGCTAAAAGCCAAATGGCTGCTCTCCGGGGGTTTAAGTGGTGTTTGGTGCCACGCTCCACCTTCAGGTTTAAAACTAGTGTTAATGGAGTTTGAAGGTTGAGTTTGTTCCACGACTGCATTTCACTCACTGCCTCTGTTTGTATCTCTGTCACTGCAGGACCAACATGGAGCCAGAAGTCAGCGCTCTCAGGAGGCCGACAAACCTCACAGAAGAAAGGGAGAGAAAAAACACACCTGTGACGAGTGTGGGAAGGGTTTTACTGTGAGGGCTAAACTAAAACAGCATCAGGTCATCCACACTGGAGAGAGACCGTTCAGCTGTGACATGTGTGGAAAGTCTTTTTCCTGGAAGCGTTCCCTAAAAACACACCAACTCATCCACAGTGGAGTTAAAGCGTACAGCTGTGATCAGTGTGGCAGAGCTTTTACTCACAGTAGCTACTTACAGAGGCATCTAGTTACCCACTCTGGAATTAAGCCATACAGCTGTGATCAGTGTGGCAGAGCTTTTACTCACAGTAGCAGCTTACAGAGGCATCTAGTTACCCACTCTGGAATTAAGCCATACAGCTGTGATCAGTGTGGCAGAGCTTTTACTCACAGTAGCTACTTACAGAGGCATCTAGTTACCCACTCTGGAATTAAGCCATACAGCTGTGATCAGTGTGGCAGAGCTTTTACTCACAGTAGCTACTTACAGAAGCATCTAGTTACCCACTCTGGAATTAAGCCATACACCTGTGATCAGTGTGGGAAGGCTTTTACTCAAAGTAGCCACTTACAGAGGCATCTAGTTACCCACTCTGGAATTAAGCCATACAGCTGTGACGAGTGTGGGAAGGGTTTTACTGTGAGGGCTAAACTAAAACAGCATCAGGTCATCCACACTGGAGAGAGTCCGTTCAGCTGTGACTTGTGTGGAAAGTCTTTTTCCTCAAAGGGTTCCCTAAAAACACACCAACTCATCCACAGTGGAGTTAAAGCGTACAGCTGTGATCAGTGTGGCAGAGCTTTTACTCGCAGTAGCCACTTACAGAGTCATCTAGTTACCCACTCTGGAATTAAGGCATACAGCTGTGACATCTGTGGAAAAACTTTCAGCCAGAGAGGGAGCCGAAATACACACCTACGCATTCACACCAGACATGATGTGTACTGCTGTGAACAGTGTGGCAAATACTTTACAACAGACGCACAGTTACAACAACACATGTTTACCCACACTGAGGAGAGACCTTATCGATGTGACCTGTGTGAGAAGACTTTTAAAGCTCCACATCACCTGAGACGACACCAACAGATCCACACCAGAAAGAGACTCTACAAGTGCATCTACTGTGAGAGAAGCTTCTCACAGTCAGGTCATCGTAACATTCATGAACGTGCACACATGGAAGGAAACTACAGCTGTGACCAGTGTGCCCAAACATTCACCTCATTGTCTGCTCTGTGCAAACATCAGCGCGATCACTCAGGGCTGAAATCACTCCCATCACTGGATCACAGTGAATCTGAAGACACAGAAAGATCCTCTGGTTTCTGTGTCGGACTCAAAAAGCTTGAGATCAGGCTCCACAGAGTTCAGATAGAATCATTTAAACTTGTGTTGAACTGAACTGGTTGCTGGGCTGAACTTCTACATAATACAGATCTACATGGGATCTTCTTTTCTGTTTTTTACTGAGTCAGTTTTGTCCTTTTTTCTCTGTCCTGGTTTTGCTCGTCTGTAAATGATTGAAACTCAGTCAAATAGTTCATTGTTCTCCAGCAAAACGTTTTGGAAACTCATGTTTAACCTTTAAAACTCTGACATGTTTTAGCACACAAGGCTTCATCGGGGAGTTCACTCATGATTGGACCATGAGAACAAAGGTTTTTAGTTCTTTCAAAGAGAGTCTTGGAGATGTTTGATGTTTCTGTTTTTTCTACATAAAGGAATAAACTATTTTTCTTGCTTCATGTAGTGTGGAAGTTTTTAATGTTTCTTCATCTGTTATGTTCTTGAATGTGTTCACGTGAAGATGGTATAAATAAACTCTTGTCAGAGATTTACAGTTATCAAACAGTTAGGTGAATAAACAACACTGAGACACTTGGAGACGGTTAACGTGCTGCACGGGTGAGGGCTCAGAGAGGACTCACACCGAGCTGCAGTAGTCGTTTATTATTTATAGCAGGGTGAAACAAGCATAGCAGTTTCCTCTAATTTTGCATATGTGTGTGTGTGTGTCTAAGTTCGTATAAATATCATAGGGTGAACTTCCTCTTTCTATAAACAGAGCGAGTAGTACATTTTGTTCTTTTCCTATTAAGAGTAAAATATGAACATGTACTTTAATTCAACATAAAACTCATTAAAGCGTTTCTTCTTTAACATCCCCTCCTGATGTTAATATTTTTCACTTAATCATACTTTATTATCAGCCAACAATCACTTGATTATAACATTTTCAATTGTAGCATCATTCAGTATGTGTGTGTGTGTTTCTATACTAAATCTTCTTCATCCGGTTCATCTTCTAGTGGCAGTCCAACATAGGTAATTACTGTGGCCTGTACCATTTTGTCAATCATGGATCTTATGCATGGTAGGATACATGTAGAAAACAAGCATAATAATAGAAGCAGAACTCCTATCAGTACGAGTCCTTTTATCACGAGGGTCTTCCAGCTGCCACTCAGCAGCCAGGTCAGCCAGTCCTCATTGTTCGTGACATAGTCTTGTTGCTGCGCATTACTCAGTTGTCGCAACTTGTCTAGGGCGGTGGTCATGGTCAAGGAGTGCACGTTGTCCGGGATATAGGTGCAACAAGTGGTGTTGAATAAGACACAGAGGCCCCCTCTCTCAGCGAGAATCATGTCCAGGGCGACCCTGTGTTGCATGACCACTATTCTGATCGCGTCGATTTCCTTATTCTGAGCCTTATTTATCTTTGTTGAGCTGTTCAGGAAAAGTCCAAATCGGTAGTCAAGAGTCTCAATTCTTAACGTGTTTTTTCCAGTTCCGACCCATGGGAACAGTGAGTGCAGGACCTTCTGTCCGGTGGTCCACAACTTGAACTCCGCTGGTACATCACTGCCCCAGATTGGGTCATAGGGTTGCACGTCATCAGTGTTCCTCTTGCGTCGTGGTTGGTTCTGATGACATGGTTGACCATAACATACTATTGGCGAGACTAGAGCACACTGTAGGCATCAAGGGCGCTGCCTTGGATTGGTTTAAATCTTACCTCTCCGATCGGCTCTCTTCGGTTCACTTGGCCACCTCCTCCTCCTCCGCTGTACCTGTTTGCTGTGGTGTCCCCCAGGGATCTGTGCTAGGCCCTACCCTGTTCTCACTGTATATGCTTCCTTTAAGTGTCATTTTTGAGAAATACCACATTGCCTTTCACTATTATGCCGATGACATCCAGATCTATTTTGAGCTGAATGATGATCTAGCTATGTCCGTGAGTAACTTTCGAGAGTGCATGTGTGAGGTCAAGCAATGGCTTCTGGCAAATTTTCTTATCCTTAACGATAAGAAAACTGAAATTATGATCTTTGGCAGTGACGCTCTTTGTGCCAAACTTCATGATGCTTTTGGTTTTCTCACTAGTTCTTTCCCTGACACTGTTAGGAATCTGGGTGTGCTACTTGACAGCTCATTTAAACTTGATAAACAAGTATCTGCTGTCGTCAGATCTAGTTTCTACCAACTTCGCCTTATTTCCAGGGCCAAACACTACATCCCGCACAATGACTTGGAAAAGCTTATCCATGCCTTTGTTACGTCAAGACTAGATTACTGTAATTCACTTTATTATGGTCTCCACTCTACCCTTTTACATAGATTACAGACAGTCCAGAATGCCGCTGCACGCATTCTAACTAAAACTAAGAAGTTTGCTCACATCACTCCCGTCCTTGCTGATCTGCACTGGTTGCCTGTGAAATTTCGTATTCAATTTAAAATTCTGTTGTTTACTTTTAAAATTACTAATAACACAGGGCCAAGTTATCTTAAGGAACTCTTAAATTCATATCTTCCTACGAGGGCCTTAAGATCTTCCTCACAGTCATTGTTGGTTCAGCCCAGATCTCGCTTGAAGTCTAGAGGTGATCGAGCGTTCGCTCTAGCTGCACCTGAGCTGTGGAACAGTCTCCCGATTGGCATCCGGGCGTCTGATTCTATTCAATCTTTTAAATCACGGCTTAAAACATATCTGTTTGAACTTGCTTTTTCTACTAGTTAAATTCTCGCCTTGCTTCTAGTGAGTTGTTCTATTAATGTGTCTGGTTGTTTTGCGTTGTCCTGCGCTGTCAATGTTTTCTATCACTGTGTTTGATGGTACAGCTTTACAGCTTTACTCTGCTATAGCTGTGTGCTATAGTTTATTTTATTAGTGGTTTTACCTGTGAACATAATCTCTCACTTATATGACTCTGACGTTATAGTGCTAATTATTTTATTATTTTATTGTTGCGTAGCCTATGTCCTCTATCACTGTGTATGATGGTACAGTTCTACTTTGCTATAGCTGTGTGCTATAGATTATTCCTATTAGTGGTTTTTACCTGTGAACATAATCCCACACTTATATGACTCTGATGTTTTAGTGTAAATCATTTTATTGTTTTATTGTTTCATTTAAAGCACTTTGGCATGCCCCTGGCTTTTAATGTGCTCTATAAATAAAGATTGTTGTTGTTGTTGTTGTTGATGGAATACTCTGAAGGTGTGGTCTGACACTAAAATTGGGGCGCAGAGTCCGGTACAAGAAAAGCTCACAACTAAGACAAAACTGCTCCTGCAAGGAAAGCTCACTGTTATGCATGCAAGGTGATCAGCTCTAGGTGAGAAGACATTTAAATCTCACACTTGTTCTGCTGCATTTTTGAAGCTCAATTCCAGGAACAGATCGCAGGGTTCATTTTTATATACACTGCAACTGCCATGAGGACAGGGCCATTTTTTTGTTGTTGTTTGTTTTTCCTTTTGCTCTGTGCAGCATTTTGGCAGCATTTTTAAATTTCTCTTTGTATTTTTTCTTTCTTTTACTAGTGAAGAGATGTAGCGTGAATAGTTATACAGTCTAAATATCCCTTATGGGTCGTGTGAAATGGTGTTTTCAGTTTCATTCAGTTGAAGTAAAGAACGTTGAATATTTCTAAGTGTGCTGTTTTGAACCAACATGTCACAGTATGATCAGTGCTGTAATTTTTGACAGTCACTGTATCAATGTTATTTTTGCATCTCTTGAATAAAGGTTTTGACCTGCAAGTGCTAATTTCTTTAGTTATTGGGGTAAAATGGGTAATGTTAATAGGAAGGTGTTTGCCAATTCAGTAACCTAATTTAATGTTAATGGAAACTAACATTATCTCAAATTGTTTAGTTATAATTGTTGTTTAACTGAATCTTGATTTTTGATCTTGATTTGTTCTTTCCCAACATTTTTCAAAAGAAACAGTCTAATTTCTTTGCTGTGATTGATTCCAGAGAACACGGAAGAACTGACATTATTTAACTGTTGATTTATGTAGATTCAGTGGAGGAGTAATGTCAGTTTAATTCTTTACCTACTGTCAATGCAGTGAAATTAGACATTTTGTTTTGAAAGGTTACTGGTGGATGCCAGCAACCATCTTGGAAGAGAACAATATAATCTGTTATAAGGCCTCCATTTGAAAATTGTGTATTTGATACTAGAATATAATAGCAAAATGTAATTTGAAGATAACATGTAGTATTTAAGTGACCAAGTAGTATTGGGTAAAAGTTATTGAATGGTGTTGGGATAAAGTGAGAAAATTGTGAAGGATTAAAATATTCCAAGAGCTCAAATTACTTCATCAAAACATGTTTAAGTCACATTTTATCAACACAAATTGCACAGGCTTATTGAACTTGAATAAATTGTGTTAATTTAACTCAATTGTTTAAGTTGCTGCCAAAGCAAAACATCTGTGTGCAACAAATGTCCACCATTGAATTAAGTAAATCCAACAACATATTTTTTTCAGTGTAGTTTGGACTTTATGATTTCTGTAACTGGAAAATATTATTTTGTTTAAAGACAGAAGTGACCGCATAGTTGCAACATCAAAGGGAAATATTAATTAATTAGCATCAAGTATATTTGTTGCTTAAGCGTTTGCACTATAACTTAAGTAGGATTATAACTTTTAAGGAAGGAAAGATTTCAGATATTTAGTTCACTGCTTCAGTTATTTTTATATGAAATGAAAACATTTACGTTGGTCAAATATGATGCTCTAAATCAAATAAAAGTTTGAAAATAAATGATGTATTTTTAAATGCTGCAACAAATGTTCACAAAAAGTAACTATAATTAAAACCAGTTAAACAAAATCAAATGTTTGAATCATGCTTAACCAAATGCCAGGCTGGAGAGCTGAACCTAAAGTATACGTAGAAAGATTTCAACATGTGAGCAGTTTTTAATGTTTTTATCACATATAAATGTCACAGCAGTGGGTCCTGGCCCAATGCTTTGTGTTTTTGGTTTTCTTTGACTCTTGTTTTTCTTGGTTTTTGTTCTTCTTATTTATCAGGCTCTCAGTAATCTTAGTTCTCCCTCCCTCAGTGTTCATTTCAGCCTGTGTTTAGTTTCTGTTCCCGTGTCCCACGTTTCATCGTTTCATGTCGAGTCAGCCCTGTCTCTCTGTTTCCTGTGTCTCCCCAGTCAGCCCCGCCTCCCTCGGGCACTCATGTGTGATACAGAGTAATAAACCTGACTACATTTGCTACACTCTCTTTATTACCTGTTACTTTAAAATTCATACACTAATTATGTCTGCCCATCTCTCTAATGTGAAGGTCAAAGGTCAACATCCCAGTGACATAAGAATAATCCCAAAGGGGCAAAGGCAGCGGTTAATTTAGCACATTTAGCATTAAGGGTACAGCAAGGATATACTTTTACTTATTGTGGCAGGGGTGTGGTCTCTGGCCTGCTGCAGTGGAGGCTGGTGGCAGGACGTTGGACGGCACAGGTGAGGGTGATGGAGCTCATGACTCTCCCCTTTATAGTGACGGAGGAGACTGGCGTGGGGGAAGCGTGTAGTGGAGGAAGCCGAGGAGAGAGCTGGTTTCTGGCTACAAAGACGGCGTCAAACCAGAAAAGATTGCTTGTGGTCAAATAATGTGTAATAATAATGAAATAAATAGGCCATTGGGAAAAACGGGATTTTGAAATAAAGACTGACTTTGAAAAAAAGGACATTTTGGATTAAAAATGGCTGGGAATAAATAAAATGCCTCAGGAATAATCTCTGTTATTGTGAAAAATAATGATCATGAAATAATATTTCACAATAATAAGTAAATTTACCGTATTTTCACGACCATAAGACGCACTGTGCTAAAAGGCGCAGTCTCAGTTATGTGTGCCCTTACTGTATTTAACACACACATAAGGCGCACTGGACCATAGGGCGCATACAAGTACCGTATGCGTATTTAAAAATAAAGCGGGAGCAAACCTGAGTTCGGTACCTTACTCACATTTTTATTACCAGTAATCGTCATCATCAACAACACACAAGCATACAAGTGTGCGTATTTAAAAATAAAGCAGGAGCAAAACAAAGTTTGGTACTCACATTTTTATCATCAATCAAACCCATCGAAGTCCTCATCCTCTGTGTCTGAATTGAACAGCTGCGCTAAATCTCCATCAAACATGCCAGGTTCACTTTCTTCACTGTCAGAGTCACTTTCCGTGCCGTGCGGCTCCTCGGAAATGATGCCGGCTTTTGCGAAAGCTCCTACAACAGTGCCAGCAGACATGTTAGCCCAAGCATCTACAATCCATTGGCAAATTGTGGCGTAACTCGCCCGGCGCTGCCTTCCACTCTTGGTGAAACTGTGGTCTCCATCGGTCATCCATCGCTGGATGTGTTTGTCGCCGATGTGTTTGCTGCAGTAGGAGCGGAAGATGGCCAGCTTTTCCTTATAATCCGCTGGAAGTTGCTGCGCTACCGTAGTCCTGGTCCGGATGGAAAAATGGCACCGTTTCATAAAAAGTGAAAGTGAAACTGCTTTTAGCCGAATGGTGACCGTCGAAACGCTTCTCCCGCTCGTTCTTTGCTCGATGATCGCCTTATGTCCGCGGAAACTCAGCTGCGTATTCTTGACCTGTCGGAGCTTGTTTTCCAGCTTCCTCCACTTGCGAACCATCGATTCATTAATCTTAAATTCTCTCGCCGCTGCTCGATTTCCATGTTCCTCCGCGTAGCTGATGGCCTTCAGTTTAAACTGTGCTTCGTAAGCGTGTCTCTTTGCCATTTTCAGGGTTGTTAAAACAACGGTGTCCTGCATAACGCACATACCTGTTCTTTTATACAGGTATGTGCAATAAAGTCAACGCACACACTTCACCCTTTAGCGTTCTCATGGTGTTCTCTACTACGTCCTCCTTACAATACAAAGGGCGCACTGCGCTATAGGGCGCGCCGTACTTTTTGAAGAAAATCTAAGACTTTTAAGTGCGCCTTATGGTCGTGAAAATACGGTAAATAGCAGAATGCAATATATTTCACAATAATGAGCTTTTTTTCAAAATGTGTTCAATTATTTCACAATACATATCTGTGTCTTATTTATTCACATAGTTATTTATTTCATCATGAGTTATTTATTTATTTAATTTTGAACACTTTGGAGTTCCATATGGTTGTAGTGGGCTTGTAATGTAAATGTGGTCTGATTAAATGTGACATTAATGCTGACGCTGCATAAACCTGATAAAACAGTTCTATTAGTGGGTCTGTGTGATCAGCATCAGTGGGTGAAGGTGTTTCCTTGACTAGTAGAACGTCATGTTGGTGTTTAACAACACATGAGCCAACATCAGACTCCGAGCGCTACGATGCTAAAGATCAGAAGATCCAGTGTGACATCATCGTTACCTGGCAACAGTAGCCCTCATCTGACTTTATTGGAGGATATTTACACCAGCAACACGGTTTAGTTTGATATGACGGATCAACAACATGCGCTGTGATATCCAGTTCATCTGTAATAGATACTGGATCTAATCAGTGAGCAGATATTTGATCAGCTTATTTATAACTATACTAGAAACAAACACAACTGTGTTGGTGATTCATGCAAACTTGCATATCAGCCTTTGAAGGTTTTGTAGTATTGAGAACAAAGAGGTTGTGTTAGGGCTGAAAAGCCCGACTTGTTCTCCTCTGCAGGTCATCAAATGCACCACAGAAGTTTGTATTTGCACAGCCTGTATATGTTTGCTGGCTTTATTATTCTCTGTTCAAAGACAGTAAATATGGAAAATGTCTCATGTAGTATCAGCTTCATTTAAAATGACTGCAAACATTTAGAGAACATGTGCTGCTGTTTGTCCTACATTTCAACACTGAATGAACCCTTAAAACGTGATGGCAGCTGGCAGGTTGGAGTTCACATGAAATATCGGCTGCATGAAGACTGGAAATATAGATGATAAAAACATGCAGCCAAACATTTGTGGACATGAATAAACTATCTGATCCAAAAAGCAGGAAGTGACACAGCTAGAAAGTGTGTAACAGCTGAAGTCAAATTTAATGCAGAGTTGAATCTGCACTTGGATCCATCTGTGAAAGGTCCACATGTAGGGATCACATGAGTCCTGATGTTTGTCAGTCAGCTTGATAACTCCATCTACTGTGGCTACATATACTGGGCTGGTAGCTCCACAGTGTTGGAAAGAAACTATTAAATGTGCAAAGTTTAAAATCAGAGGCTCTTCTAACACAGGAGCCATGTTGAGTTTAGATCACAGCCGACCACCGGCAGTCTGAAATGGAATGAAGCCCATTGACAGCCAGCAGGTCTAAACAGGAACGCACCCATTTGTATGTGTGGCAATGATGTGGCTGCAGCTGACACAGGATTGGTTCAAACTAAACATCAGACACATTTCACAGAGTTCACAAATAAACTCACGTTTTTATTTTTGAAGATGATCATAAAGTAGAATTTATGGTCCAGTAGAAACAGCAGGAGGTTTGAGCCCTTCTGATGGCAAGGCAAGTTTATTTGTATAGCACAATTCAACAACAAGGTGATTCAAAGTGCTTTACAGAGACATTAGAAACAAAAACAAATAAAAAGCATGATTTAAAATTGATTAAAACAAGCAAACAAACTAACTAATTAACAAACAAACAAACAAACAAAACAGTATATAAAATCAAAACAGATCAGAACAGTAGATAAAATCAGTAGTTAAATGTAAGTTTTGAAATTTAAGCTTAAAAGTGTGGATTTGGTGCTTTATTCAAATGCAGCTGAGAACAGGTGAGTCTTCAACCTGGATTTAAATAAACTGAGTGTTTCAGCTTATCTGAGGCTTTCTGGGAGTTTGTTCCAGATATAAGGAGCATAAAAGCTGAATGCAGCTTCTCCGTGTCTGGTTCTGACTCTGGGAACTGATAAAAGACCGGATCCAGATGACCTGAGGGATCTGGATGGTTCATACTGGGTCAGGAGGTCACTGATGTATTTTGGTCCTAAACCATTCAGAGCTTTATAGACCAGCATCAGAACTTTAAAGTCTATCCTCTGACGGACAGGCAGCCAGTGTAAAGACCTCAGAGCTGGACTGATGTGGTCCACTTTTTTGGTCTTAGTGAGGACTCGAGCAGCAGAGTTCTGAATGAGCTGTAGTTGTCTGACTGATGTTTTAGGTAGACCTGTAAAGATGCTGTTACAGTAGTCAAGCCTACTAAAGATGAATGCATGGACTAGTTTTTCCAGGTCCTGTTGAGACATCAGATCTTTTATCCTTGAAATATTCTTGAGGCGATAGTAAGCTGATTTTGTTATTGTCTTAATGTGTTTTTCTAAGTTTAGGTCTGCATCCATCACTACACCCACATTTCTCGCCTGGTTTGTGGTTTTTAGATGTATAGATTGAAGTTCTCTGGTGACCTGTAATCGTTTTTCTTTGGCGCCAAAGACTATTACCTCAGTTTTGTTTTGTTTAGCTGGAGAAAATTGTACGGGGCCTTGGTCTCCTGGTGACATTGTGATATATATTTGTGTGTCATCTGCATAGCTATGACAGTTTATTTTGTTGTTCTTTATAATCTGTGCCAGTGGGAGCATGTAAATGTTAAACAGAAAGGGTCCCAAGATGGAACCTTGGGGAACTCCACATGTGATACTTGTCTGCTCAGATGTGAAGTTACCTGTTGATACAAAGTATTTCCTGTTTTCTAAGTATGTTTTGAACCAGTTTAGTACAGTTCCTGAAAGACCTGTCCAGTTCTCCAGTCGTTTGAGTAATATGTTGTGGTCAACTGTATCAAATGCTGCACTGAGATCCAGTAAAACTAAAACTGACATTTTTCCACTGTCTGTATTCAGACATATGTCATTAAACAGCAGAAACAGGATTTGGAGGAAGATGTTAATAGATTAGAAAGAATTGTACACTGTGAATCAATGCAAGTCTTTCTATATAGACAGATCTGTAATAATCCCTCAGGTAGGTTCTTCTGGGACAGTCACAGATAGAGACACCAATTCTGACATCCTTTGAAAGCCTGACTTTGAATTGTCATCACTCGTCATGCACACAGATGTTAATTCTACATATTCCTGGTACTGAACTCTAAATCAATATGAAGAAAATGCTCCTGCTAATCTGCATCTATGTTGATATCAAATCCTTTTCCAGCACATGGATAAATCTCTATAAATCTTTCAGTCTGATCAGAATGGGCACAGTGTTGTTATTGCAGCTCCCTGATGTTTGAAAAGCTAAATGTCCATTTTAAAGTGCTCGTGTGTAGGATTGTGTTTCCTTCCTTTGTGCAGTTCTTACAGTAAACATGTTTGAATGTTTCCTGTTCATGTCATGACAAGTCATGTCAAGCATGATGAAGAGATTGATTAGTCAGTCACAGTGTAAAGAGTCCTCCTGCCTGCATCGCTCGCCAGTATAAACAGACCTTTGCTCCTGGAAAACAAATATATCAAAGTCATGTTGTCCAAGAAATGCATTTTATCTCACCAGTGAATCAAAGAAAGTCTGTATACTTTCTGAGAGTGAGAGGTGAACGTCAGACAGTTCTTAGAAAATGTAGTTTCTCTTTAAGCTTTTAACGTCTCTTTTACCCCCATTTGTCTAAAACTACTTGACAGCCCTTCATGTCAGAGGTTTATTACCTGTGCAGGATGGAGCACATGGTCTCAGTCAGGCCGGGAATGATCACTCCTACAGGAAGTAAATGTACTGTGATTTTATTTCACCTGTGAAATGATGAAAAACAGCAGAATAGCTCACGCTAACAAACGGGTGTTGAAATGTTTCATTTTCTGCTGTTTCACAGGTCAAAAAGGGCGTCGAACCAAACTGAAGCTGAGCTGCTGCTGCTGTTGTAGTGCAGCATCTGCTGTGTGCTTCATCAGAGAACCTTCTGTACACAGCAGACAGAGGCTGCTGCCACTGAAGTCCATCTGCTAGAGAGCTTTAAACACTGGTTATTGAAGTGGCTTTGATGATACTGATACACAGTCTTTGCTGCTGTCACAGGACAGGGATCCACCAGGGAGTAGTTGTCAGGATAAAGAGCCTTCGCTTCTCTAAATATAAACTGGATACTTGTAGGAAACTTTGGGAAGCAGCATTTTTCCTCATATCGTCTAAACTGAAGTTAGCTCAGGTGCTTCTTCCATACTTGCTCTGCAGAAAGCCAAAGAGTTTGGAGCTCTGCAAACATTTGCAGCACAGCTGGATGTTTGTAACTTTGGTCACCTCTGTATCATCCCTCAGATTCTTTCTGCACAGCTTTGAAACCATGACAGCACGAGTGATGCTGAGGAGACGTCCAGTTTAAACAGACCTTTATTCCTGGAACACAAACACATGAAGGGATGCTGCTAAAGAAGAACATTTAATCGCACTAATGAATCAAGCATCTGTATGTTTGTCTGTCAGTCTGTCAACAGTTCCTCTGATCGACTTCAGACTTGGTGGGTATTTTGTTTTTGCAGCGGTCAAAGTCGATCAGCGTGTTGCTTTGTCTGCTGTAAATCTGCCTGTACAAAGGGAAACATGCATGTTTTAGATGCAAACTCACAACATGGCTGCATTTTTGTGATTATGTGTATTTTATATTGATTTATTCTATTATGTTTTGTATATGAATCTTTACAAGTGTGTCGATACAAAGGCTTGATTAAAACAAAGGTCTCAGCTGTGCTGTTAGGGATGCTCTCATATTTGTTTCAAATGTAATAAATCAAAGGATTTCAGGCTTTTCATCCTTTTTATTTGTTTGGTTCTAACAGCAGGTGGATAAAAACATGCAGGTGATGAATATAATTGTGTGATATTATGAGCATTGTGAATAAAGAAAGAGCAGAGATAGTAAAAAGGAAACAGGTGATGGACGTGAGATTTTCAGAACAAAAGCTCCTCAGTGAGACGATCACCTGGACACAAGGTCAGGCAGCTGGGACTCATCTAGAGAGCAAAATGGAAAAGTGATCTGTGCAGAACATCACTGTTGATTGCAGTTATTTACATCAGACTTCTTCTCTGAGATAAGAGCACCATTTGTGGGAAAGATGACAGTATTTCCAGGCTGGATGCTGTTTGCAGGGAGAACTGAATGAAACTCTCCTGCACCTCAGCGCTGAGGTCCACACCTGTGAACACAGATGAGGTCAATCTGCTGCAGCACGTAGAGCTTTACTGATCAGCAGGTTCAAAGGATTCAGCAGAGCGTAGAGTCAGAGCTAAATGCCACATCACCATAGAGTTAGTTAACAACAGCTTTCTTTGCCCTTTGTCTCGATGGACTGAATCAGGGATACTCGTCATACTTCACCTCAACCACGTCACTGAGAGACCCCAGCCTGACACAGCAGCAGAGATGATGAAAGCAGAAACAGCAAACAGATGCTTCAGTTGTGTTTCTCTCTGTGTGTGCGCTCACGCCCACTTGTGTGTGTGAACTTTCCACGTACCTCAGCTTGTTTCTCCAACATGAGCCATCAGGGCTGAAAAACATCACTAACACATGAATTCTTTCTCTTTTTGTTATCACCTGTGATCATGTGTCTTATGTTTCTGTCATTCACCAGTTCTTGTATAGTTACGTGTAACTAGACTTCTGTGGGACGTAAATGATTGTTTTGTATGCAGATCTGTACAAAGGATGGAAACACTTGATTACAAAGGAGATCTCAGCTGTGTTGTTGTGGATGGACTTCAACGTATTTGTTAAAAAAGAGAATAAAGCAAAGTGTTTTAGCTGTTTGGGAGTTTTTGTTTGATTCCATTCAGTTTTATTTCTATGGAGTCAAATAATAACAAAGGCTCTAGAACAGCCCTGAGTTTGTCCAGGTGACACTCCTCTGAAGAACAAAGACAAAGAGGAAGAAGGGGATTCGTTTTCAAGTCTTGTTTCTTTCAAAATAAAAGCTGAAATGTTTTGGAAGCATGATAATATTTTCAGCCGGTCTCCAAGGAGACCTGCACCTCAGCGCTGAGCTCCACATCACGCCCTGTGAAAGCACAGATATAAATCTGCTGCAGTGAGAAGAACTTTACCCAACACAAGTGTAGAAGTAGACATTTGACTTTACCTACAACCTGTTAACAACAAAGCTTTCATTGCCTCTGTTGTTGATGTCATGTAGGACTAATCATACTTCACATCAGCCATGCACACGTCAGAGGATCTCCAGGCTTTCAGTAATAAAGCCAAGCAGATGATGTGAACATAGCAATAGTAAAACATGCATCATAATCAGCTGTATGTGTCGACTATGTGGCACCTCAGTCTTGTTGGCATGAAGAAAAGTTGTGTAACATGTAGCATAAGGGCTGCAAAGACATCATGTAGACAGCAGTCGTCTGTTAGTCGTAACGTATCTCCTGTTAAAGAGTTAAATGTGCGTTCTCCATCTCTGTCCTCTCACAGCTCGCCGTATACCAACTCCAGCTGAGAAGCCACCCGTCAAAATAAAAGTCTTAGTTCTGATATTTTGTAATGAGTTTGTAGATTTCCCACAGCTGATCGTAACAGCAGGCTGCCGGTTTGGAGAAGCCAGTTCAGGAATACTGGAACAGAAGCTAAACAAAGTCCTGCTGTGAACAGCAGCAATATGGATTTTACACATCCATCCATCTTTTCAGCTCAGGGTCGTGTGTGTTTGCACCATGTTTACAGAAACTGGAACGTGACTCCACTTGTGGACAAAATGAGCGTCGCCAAGAGTTTGAAGGCGTTTTTGAGACTAAACATGGTGTTTTAGTGTCAGGGGTACGATTAGGTTGTGGTTAGGTTTAGGGCTGAAGGTTAGGGTTAGGCATTCAGTTTTTAGGGTTAGGGTTAGGTGTTAGGTAAAGCATTACATCAATGTTCCCACGGAGATATGAAAAAAGGACTGTGTGTGTGTAACCCTATCCCAGCTGTTATTAGGCAAGAAGCAGTTAACCTGTGGGAGGATGTCAGGGTACCAGGAGAGAATCAGACATGGATTCAAACCCACGACCTTCTTGCTGAGAGCAGGTTTATCCCACCTACAAAGATCATCTGTTTAAACGTGCGCTGTAACTGAGTATTTTTTAAACATGAGAAACCGAATATAAGGGTTGCTCTGCCACTGCTGCCTTGACCGGTTACTTCATTTTATCCAGTGACCACGTTGGCAGCATCAAAGCTGAGTAAGGCCACGCCCACACTTACACCGGAATTTTTGAAAACGCAGATTTTTCTGAGCGTTTGCGCCTTTGGTCCACACGTAAACGGCGTTTTCACTGAAAACTGAGATTTTTGAAAACGTCTTGTTAAGTCTAATTGTTGAATGTTGCCATTGTGTTTCTTAAATTTGTACAGTCTTAGTTCAAGCAGTAGGATCAAAGCCATCCCTTTGATCCTGACCACCTCTCCAACCACTCTGTGCTGGGGGAGGTTTTATTGTAGATACATCCTATCTGAAAGATCTGTTTCTTTTGATGTAAGCTTCCTGGGTTTATGACCCTTTGGTCAGCAGGAGGTCTGACACAGACACACACACACACACACACACACACACACACACACACACACACACACACACACACACACACACACACACACACACACACACACTCAGTGTATACATTTACATACAGTGCCTTGTCTTTGTAACCAAAGGGGGTTGCAAGGGGAGGTGTTTTGTAAACTATTGTTTGAAGTTTGTCAATAAAAGGCAGCGAGAGGAGGCCACCATTGGGGTCATTTGTGGTGCTGGACACAGACGAGGCCTCCCTTGCGCAAGTAATCGATCGATCGACTGTCTTGTTTTCTTCATGATGAATAAGTCTCTAGAATTAGCGGGGTTTGTGGAAACACAGACCCAACATTTATTTGGTCCTCCGAGCCGGAGCCTAACACATTACATCCACCGAGGAGAGGGAGAGGACGCCACCGCAACGTCTGGGATGATTGACGTAAAGCCCTGGTGTTTCACTTTGCTTTGTCACCAGGCCGGGAAGTTTGCGCCTGAACTCCCCTCGGGATGGATGACGATTGACGGGATCCAGAGACTCTTCCCATGAACGTAAACAAACAGTGAGTACAGAAGGCCTTAAAGAGCGGCTACGTGACCCTGCGTTGACCGCAGGTATGGGAGCGCGCTAGCCGCGTGAGAGAGACGCAGGCTTCTCCGCCGTGTGGGGAGTGGAGATAACCTAGGTTCGGTAGCTCCGCCATGAGGAGTCCGGAATCTCCGCCATTTGGGGTGTTAGAGAGTGTCCGAAGGTTGAATTCTCCGCCACATGGGGAGTTTGAGAGTTTTCAACAGAGAGCGCTAGCTGTGCGTGCAGGCGCTAGCTGTGCGTGCAGATGCAAGCGATAGGCCTATGTTGTGTGTGTGTGCGGGCCAGACGTGGTCTGCGTGAGTGTGGCTGATTGTTGTCTTGTAATGGAGAATAAAATGTGTAAGTCTGCCTTAGAAGGGGATGTAAAATTTATGGAGAAATTTTTACCCGGCAGCACGCAGTATGTAGGTTGTTGGTGTGAGAAATATGGATTTGAAGGGACATTAGTGGAAGTTAAGTGTAAAATGCGGGTAGAAAGAATAGCTGTAAGTGTAGCAGGTAAAACAGGGAAAGCGAAGCAGAGGAAGGAATTGCAGTTAGCAGTTGCTAAGTTGTGGCTGGAGCAGGCTCAGAAGAGGAGAGAAGCACAGAATGTTAAAAGAGCAATATTGCAAGCAGTAGTTGTGAAACCAGAGGACGAAACTACAGCTCAATCCACTGCAACTACTCTAGAACAACACCGTAGAAAAGCTTTAGAAAGAGCAAGAATGTTAGCAGAAAGGAGAGCCAGAGAAGAGCATGAGAGAGCAGAGGCAGAGGTGGAGGAGAAATTAAAGGCTGAGTATGGAGAGGCATTAGGAGCAGCATTGAGTCCATTACAGACTAGGCAGGGTAGGAAACAGAAAGTAAAGTTAGTGAACACAGACGTTACAACCACATATCCATCCCTGACACAACACAAAAAAAAAAACAAAAACAAACATATGGTGTTTCTGTAACAGAGTGTGAAGATGAAGAAAGTTTTTCTCCTGATCCATTCCGTGAGTGTGAGAATGTCTGACGTCATGGTGTGTGTGAAAGGTATCCAGCTGGGGCAGACGTGATTCTGCAGGTCACCTGCCCAGTGGACGAAGAGAAATAAAATAGTTGTGTGGATGAATGATGGCACGAAGAGTGTTTGGTGTTTCTCAGTCTGAAACAGCTGTAATGCTACTTTCTGTTTTGGAGAAAAGTACAGTTAAAGAAAAAAAAAACAGAGAGAGATGTGTGTTGTTTTAAGCAGTGATGAGAATAATGGAAGTGTGATGAGAGATGAACACAAAAACATACTGAAGATGCATTAACTATACTAACCCTACATGCATATTAGTTACATGAGAAGAAACTTATTATGTGCTAAGACAACAGGGTTATGCTGTATGTTGTGTGTATGGCTGATTGGATGAATGTTTGAGATTAAACTGGCTGTTGATTTGTCTTTTATTACTAAAGTTGAACCTGCCAATTGGGTTGTTACGATTTATCCCCCTGGCATGAAGAACACGTGTCATGACTTAAACAAGGCCTATCTTTCTTTTATTTTGTTACTTTCATGGTGCACTGAAAGTTTTGTTTGATGATCTCTGTTTGAGCAGATCTGCACGATTAGAATCGAAGCGTCGTCGAGAAAACTGTTGCAAAGTGAGCTTCTCCAAAATTAAAATGGGCTCAGGAGAAAGCCACTTATTTGGGACAATCAGGAAACAAGTTCCTGTCCAAAAGGATTCAACGAGGAAATCCAGTCTAAATTATTTTTCTTTTTGAAATGATGTCATTTTGCTGAGCGTGGAAACGAATGCGACGATAATTTCCACAATCAGCAAAAGAAGGAATCACTGAGTGAATGAGTAAGAATTTTAAAATAAATGGGGAACTGACTGACTGACAAAAGCTGACAAGACTGACTGACTCAACACCATTGTGTGAAGTTAACCCCCACCTGACAAAGGTGTGGATGTATCTCTGTGTGTGTCTCTGTTGCAGGAGCAGAAGGAGACCACAGGAGGAAACTTGGGTCACATGACTATGTGAACTCTGAAAATTTAACCTTTTTAGTTTCAATTCTCTGTCTGTGAATTTACCAGGTACCATTCACTACCTTGTGTTGCTCACAGAGATTACTGTGAGAAAGAGTGTATACACCTGCGCAGCGCTAACATTTACATTTCTTTTTACAGCCGATGGTTAATCATGTGATTTGATCATGTGATTTATAGCAGGACACAACTTAATGATGTTTCTCTACCACAGGATTACTGAGATTTTGTATGAAGGAAACTGTAGTTACAGGCTATATGTTGATGATGAAATTGCACTGTGTTGTTGAGAGAATGTTGGAGAAAATGTGAATGTTACAGGGGAGAAATTAATGCAGTGTGAGACATACTGTGATGAGACCATTGTTACTTTTTCCACAGCGAGTGTTAACTTTACGACTTTTCACAGCTCCTCTGGAATCTGGATGGCCGACACCTGACAACCAGGATGAACCGTGTGTTTGGCTGATGTTTGTTTTTCTTTAAGAGTGCTTGTAAAGGATTCAGCACAGACAGACAAGTGACAATTGAACAGATGTGCAGTAGTTACAGAATAGTTACATAGAGCTCATTATCTGACCACACTGTTGGGCTCATGGTGAGTGACAAACTTAAGGGAAGTCACTGATTACAATGTGGAATGACGTTGAGATGTTAAATAATTTGGAACAAATTATGGGAAAAGTAGGAGTTTAATGAGTTTCAAATAAACCTGCAATGATACTTGTCTCTGTGATGCTGAATACTTTACTACTCTTATGATCTACAGTTGGTTGCAAATGTGAAGTTGTTTTAAATTTAAGACTTTGTCTTCTAGGATACAGGAGCTGGGAGCTAAACAAGCTGAACATTTAAGTGCTGACTAATGTTTTTACACAGGGTTACAGCTTGGAGTGAAGCTGCTCCAAGGGACAAACCCTGGAGATTGTTTTAGGGAGACTGTGCAACATTCTTGTACATGTCTCATTGGGGAGTTGACACATGGCGAAAGCCGTGTGGCGAGAGGAGTGTCATTTTTTCAATTTGTAGATGTTGTGAGGTGCCATGACGAGAAGGAGTGACTGAGAGGATCGCCCATAAGATGGAAGCTGAGGCCTGGAGAGAGTCTTCAGGAGGATCAGAGATCACCTTCAGCACAGAGAGCTGTGCTACTGGGCTTCCAAAGGATCGTCACGAGGAGACTTTGCACAGCAAATCTTAAATAAGATGAAAGAGTTTCGACGTTGACGTTAAGGAAGACAACTAAGGTGTACGACGTGCTCTGCCTTAAATCTTCAGCAGCGTTGGAAAATGGAAGCTGAGGGAGCGTGCCAAGCTCCAAAAAGTGATAGCGCAGAGGAGGTCCAACGATGGACTTGTGGTTCTGTGAACAGCACAAATGCCAGGTGACTGTAAAATAACTAACAGCACTTTTTCCACAAGTGAAGCCAGTAACTTACTATCCTAAAAGATTAGCTCTAGTTGCTCGTGCTTTACCTCCATGCGTGAGATCAGTATGTGCAGCAGCTTAAGCTGTACAATGTTTCAATAGTTTATTTCACCTTTTGACATTGTTAGTTCCACACAAGGTAGATGTTTACTACTGCAGACTAAACTTACATTTCTGTCACCTACAAGACACTTGTCTTTAATGTTACTGTTACTCTCACAACCACACATATTACCATAAAGTGGTGCAGAATTCTGAATCTGTCCAACCCTTTTTGCCAACGGAGGAGGGCACTTCTCATGAGAGTAGAGAGCGCGAGGAGAAGAAGTGTAAGCCGAGGGATGACTTAATAGATGTGCCACTCGTTGAGGGAAAGGTTTGGTTTGTTGATGGTTTGAGTTTTACAACAGCAGAGGGACAGACTAGAACAGGTTTTACTGTAGCAGACAGTGAGAGAGAGTTATCTATGTAGGACAACTAGCATGTTTCATATTTGCTTGAGCAGCAGAGATGCTAGCTTTAACGGAAGCGTGTAAAGCTGTAGAGAGACAATATACACTGATAGGCAGTATGCATTTGCTACTGTACATTTCTTTGTAGTGCAGTGAGTGAGACGAGGTGTGACAACCTCTACAGGGAAACCTGCAGAACACACCAAACTCTTGCAAAATCTGCTGGAGGCAGTGTTATTTCCCAGTAGAATTGCCGTTTGTAAATGTGCAGCACACATGTGAGGGAAAGATCCAGTTGCATTAGGGAAAGTTTTTGCAGATATGATCACAAAGGAGGCAGCAGTAGTTAAACATGGTGTTAACATTTTAGCAGTACAACATCAGCAGACATATAGGGCCACTCACCTACTGCAGGAAAACAGTTGTGACTTACAGAAGGAGCGAGCTTGCAGGATGGTGTTTATTATCTGTGTGATAAACCAGTACTGCCTAATAATTTGTATAAGACTGCTGCTATTTTGAGCCATGGGCTATACCATGTCTCAACAGGAGGGAGATGAGCAGTCGTTATACTCACTCTAGAATTAGTTTATACTCTAGGATTATTAAATACTTTTTAAAAAGAAAAAACTTTTTGCAGGCAGAGAGAACTAATGGAACAGTAAAGTTAAGATTTAGGAAGACAGGCAGGACATGGTTAGACTGTATAGAATAAGTACATGAGGATTACTCCAACAGAGAATGATCTGACTCTTTGAGATTACACATGTTAGAGCATTTAGAGTTCCAGTCTTCTGTAGTGATGATAGAAGAGCAGAAGAGAGAGCATATTAGCAGATTAGATGCTTGAAATGTTTAAAAGTAAAGTAGTCATGAGAACAAATGATCTGCCAGATGATTCTGTTTCTCTGCAGGAGCAGAGTCTGAAGTCTGGAGATTGGATGTTGATAAGGCCATGGAGAGGAAGTGCTGGTCCAGTCCACGATGGAAAGGTCCCTATCGGGTGCTGCTGACGACGACCACAGCAGTGAAGATTGCCGGAAGAAACATTTGGATACATCAAGCGCACTGCAAGAAGGTGACACACATCCAGGCCAGCTCGGAGTAAGTGCCAGGAAGACAGGGTACAAAGGGGGGGGGAGCCTCCAGGGCCCCTCGTCTCAATCCGGTGAAGAAACCAACTGAGCCACAGGTACTCATCAGAATGGCTGGGAATGTGTAGTGCATCTTCTTGAGCCTGTGGACCCTGAGTGGGATGACAGGGAGCGCACTGGAACAGAGCAAACCACACCCAGTACCAGCATGGGTTTTCAACAACTACTGGTGGCAGTTTATGAACACAACCGCTCACATAAACAACGAGACCAATGGTTATGCTTGTGATGCCACTGGCTACACATTCTTCTGGACTGTGGCCCTATAGCATCACTGAGAGCGAGACAGTTTGTTTGGTTGCCTTAGCAACACATCCGGGAACACTGCCAACTTTTCAACTGCTCTGAACCTGAATGGAAGGTTGATTCACCAGTAGCTGGGAAGGTGAACTGCTCTGGTAGGACAGACCTGCTCGTCTGACTCAAAGAATATGACTTGTTGCAGGACATTATACAGTTAAACGAACTGGAAACAGGCCAATTGCCTATGTGTATGAAGGACAATGGATTAGCCCAAGTTGGAGATTAACCATGGAACATGGCAACATCACCTATTCTTTTGTCTTTTGCAAGAAGGATGTAAACAGAGAAGCCTTTTGTCTACATTCACATCATGAACACTTGAGGTTTTGAGCCAAGAAGATCAAAACAGCTTGATCCAATTTCCTTTACAAAGCTTTTTCTGTGGTGACAACAGGACAGGAGAAGAGTTGTAAATGCAGATAATTCACCAGTTGACTCTAACCCCCACAGGATGCCTACAGTGAGAAGATTTGGGGGGTCGATAGGAGTCATAAAGACGGGTGTTGACCAGGCTGCAGCTTACAAGTTAGCTGAGAGCCACATGGACAAACAATAAAGTCGACTGATGCATTTAAATACCTATGTCTATATACAGTTGGATTGTAGAGACATATGATTTTTGAGAATGATGATTCTTCTTGTTTGACCTTTGACATTCAGTTGTTTACTTGCAGAAATACATAATGAATTGCATGACAGGAGTAGATCCGCCACAAGGCTGGATAGCTTGGTTACTGTCTGGTCCTTGGTGGCATCTTCTTTTGAAGATATTAATTCCTGTTTTTGAACTGTTGAGACTGATTTGCTGATGTATAGGATGTAGTTTACTGTGTATGAATGAAATCTACACTGACACTGTCCAAACAAAGGGTGCATAAGTTGAAATTTAAGTATACAATGACAAAAAGGAGGGAAATGTTAAGTCTAATTGTTGAATGTTGCCATTGTGTTTCTTAAATTTGTACAGTCTTAGTTCAAGCAGTAGGATCAAAGCCATTCCTTTGATCCTGACCACCTCTCCAACCACTCTGTGCTGGGGGAGGTTTTATTGTAGATACATCCTCTCTGAAAGATCTGTTTCTTTTGATGTAAGCTTCCTGGGTTTACGACCCTTTGGTCAGCAGGAGGTCTGACACACACACACACACACACACACACACACACACACACACACACACACACACACAAATTCTCACATAACACACACACACACATTCTTACAGAAGTTCACACATATACCATATTTTCACGACCATAAGACGCACTGTACTAAAAGGCGCAGTCTCAGTTATGTGTGCCTTTACTGTATTTAACACACACATAAGGCGCACTGGATCATAGGGCGCATACAAGTACCATATGCGTATTTAAAAATAAAGCGGGAGCAAACCTGAGTTCGGTACCTTACTCACATTTCTATTACCGGTAATCGTCATCATCAACAACACACAAGCATACAAGTGTGCATATTTAAAAATAAAGCAGGAGCAAAACTGAGTTTGGTACTCACATTTTTATTACCAGTAATCGTCATCATCAACAACACACAAGCATACAAGTGTGCGTATTTAAAAATAAAGCAGGAGCAAAGCAAAGTTTGGTACTCACATTTTTATCATCAAACCCATCGAAGTCCTCATCCTCTGTGTCTGAATTGAACAGCTGCGCTAAATCTCCATCAAACATGCCAGGTTCACTTTCTTCACTGTCAGAGTCACTTTCCGTGCCGTGCGGCTCCTCGGAAATGATGCCGGCTTTTGCGAAAGCTCGAACAACAGTGCCAGCAGACATGTTAGCCCAAGCATCTACAATCCATTGGCAAATTGTGGCGTAACTCGCCCGGCGCTGCCTTCCACTCTTGGTGAAACTGTGGTCTCCACCGGTCATCCATCGCTCCCAGGCCGCTCGCAGCCTTACTTTGAACACCGATGTCCAGCGGTTGGAGTTCCTTTGTCAGGCCTCCCGGAATGACAGCAAGCTCACAGTTCATTTGTTTCACTAGTTTTTTCACATCGGCTGTGAGGTGGGCACGCATAGAGTCACAGATTAAGAGCGATGGTGATGCGTGGAAAAAACCACCTGGTCTCCTTACATACACCTCCCTCAGCCAGTCTTTCATCATTTCCTCATCCATCCAGCCCTTTTCATTTGCCTTAATGATGATTCCTGCTGGAAACTTCTCTTTAGGCAAAGTCTTTCGCTTAAAAATCACCATAGGCGGCAGTTTCTGTCCATTAGCATGGCAGCCAAGCACAACAGTAAAAGAAGACTTTTCATACCCCGTTGTGCGTATCGCTACCGTGCTGGTCCCCTTCTTCTCCACAGTGTGACTCACCGGGATGTCGAAAGTGAGCGGGACCTCGTCCATGTTTGTGATGTGGCTGGCCTGGATGTGTTTGTCGCCGATGTGTTTGCTGCAGTAGGAGCGGAAGATGGCCAGCTTTTCCTTATAATCCGCTGGAAGTTGCTGCGCTACCGTAGTCCTGGTCCGGATGGAAAAATGGCACCGTTTCATAAAACGAAAGCACCAAGACGGGCCTCCTTGGAAATGTTCAATGTTCATCTCTTCAGCTAGTGAAACTGCTTTTAGCCGAATGGTGACCGTCGAAACGCTTCTCCCGCTCGTTCTTTGCTCGATGATCCACCGCTCGAGTCTTTCCTCCAACTCGGGCCACCTCGCCTTATGTCCGCGGAAACTCAGCTGCGTATTCTTGACCTGTCGGAGCTTGTTTTCCAGCTTCCTCTACTTGCGAACCATCGATTCATTAACCTTAAATTCTCTCGCCGCTGCTCGATTTCCATGTTCCTCCGCCTAGCTGATGGCCTTCAGTTTAAACTGTGCTTCGTAAGCGTGTCTCTTTGCCATTTTCAGGGTTGTTAAAACAACGATGTTCTGCATACCTGTTCTTTTATACAGGTATGTGCGATAAAGTCAACGCACACACTTCACCCTTTAGCGTTCTCATGGTGTTCTCTACTACGTCCTCCTTACAATACAAAGGGCGCACTGCGCTATAGGGCGCGCCGTACTTTTTGAAGAAAATCTAAGACTTTTAAGTGCGCCTTATGGTCGTGAAAATACGGTATACATTTACATACAGTGACTTGTCTTTGTAACCAAAGGGGGTTGCAAGGGGAGGTGTTTTGTAAACTATTGTTTGAAGTTTGTCAATAAAAGGAAGCGAGAGGAGGCCATCATCGGGGTCATTGTCGTGCTGGACACAGATGAGAGGCCTCCCTTGCGCAAGTAATCGATCGATCGACTGTCTTGTTTTCTTCATGATGAATAAGTCTCTAGAATTAGCGGGGCTTGTGGAAACACAGACCCAACAGAAAACTTTAACCTTGTAGACTTCATTATGTTCCAGCTGCTCTACAGACGCTGTGACCTCGAACTTAAGCAGGTCGTAACGTATGTGCAGCTCAATAACTTCATAATCAGACCCTGTGGTATTTAGGCAGCAGAACAACTAAGAATAACAACTACAAATAATGTTTTTAAGTTTCTGTTGTACTGCAAGGTTCTGTACAGGAGAACCAAACCAAGAGCAAATATTACGTCTCATTTACACCTGAGCACGAAGAGCCATCAACATTTAGCAAATTGAATCATCTTTGTTTAGATGCAAGAAGAATCATATAGAAATGAAAAAGTAGAAATAGAAATCCAGAGCAAAGATATCCTCTAATTCAGCGTAGCACATGTGCAGCTGCTGCGATTCACGTAAGCATTCGGCTCGTCGCTGTTGCAGATTTTTCTCTCGCTGTTCTGGCTCACAGCGCTGCAAACACAAAAATAAATATCCCCAAAGGTGTGAAAGGGAGCTAATTAGTAAGAGTATTGTTACTCTCCGCAGGAGTAGTCCAGCAGTAGAAATCAGTCCAATAACAAGGTGTGTAACATCTAGCAGGGTGACAGAAAAACCCAGGGTAACTTCTAAGGACCTCAACGTCTCTCTCACATTGTGTTTTTTAAACATGCTTCCATTTGTCACTTCAGTCTTTACTCTGAAATACAGGAAGAGAAATCATGGCTGAAACAATTTCTCATGAAACCAGGGGTGTGGTCCAACAGTCAGTTTGGTGAGGAAGGTTCCTAACTGAGAGAAGTGACCCAGAAGTATCTGTGTAGCAGCCACAATGAATCAAGATCATGAGCTTTATTAACTGATCAAAGTCTCTTCTTTCATCTTCTGTATCATTCAGTTTGCATTGGTAATGCCCATTATTGTAATGCTTTTTTAAGACCAGCAAAACTTTATTTCACTTTGGGTTAGCTGGGATAAGTGATGGATGGAGGGAATTTTACTTCAGCCACAGAAATCCTAAACAGGAAGGAGAAGCAGAGTTACAGTGGATCACTATCCAGCAGGGAAACAAGGTTTATTTCAATTTCTTGGCCATGAGTGAGATTTACTGAGTGGGCAAATTAGGGAGACGACACCATCAGATCCCGAGCCCTCCATGTGTTAATCAAGAGACGGCTGCTGTGCTACATCCATAAATAATGAATAAATTAGGAGCTAAAGCTGAAAGGACAGTTTATTTGTACCATCTTCACGTGAACACATTCAAGAACATCACAGATGAAGAAACATTAAAAACTTCCACACTACATAAAGCAAGAAAAATAGTTTTTCTTTCAGGTGGTTTCAGAAAAACAGAAACATCAAACATCTCCATGACTCTCTTTGAAAGAACTAAAAACCTTTGTTCTCATAGTCCAATCATGAGTGAACTCCCCGATGAAGCCTTGTGTGCTAAAACATGTCAGAGTTTTAAAGGTTAAACATGAGTTTCCAAAACGTTTTGCTGGAGAACAATGAACTATTTGACTGAGTTTCAATCATTTACAGATGAGCAAAACCAGGACAGAGAAAAAAGGACAAAACTGACTCAGTAAAAAACAGAAAAGAAGATCCCATGTAGATCTGTATTATGTAGAAGTTCAGCCCAGCAACCAGTTCAGTTCAACACAAGTTTCAATGATTCTATCTGAACTCTGTGGAGCCTGATCTCAAGCTTTTTGAGTCTGACACAGAAACCAGAGGATCTTTCTGTGTCTTCAGATTCACTGTGATCCAGTGATGGGAGTGATTTCAGCCCTGAGTGATCGCGCTGATGTTTGCACAGAGCAGACAATGAGGTGAATGTTTGGGCACATTGGTAACAGTGAAACAGTTTATTAGTAACGTGGGATCGTTTGTGTGCAGAGTATGAACTGAGATTCCTGAAGCTCTTGTCACACTGGTCACAGCTGTAGTTTCCTTCCATGTGTGTACGTTCATGAATGTTACGATGACCTGACTGTGAGAAGCTTCTCTCACAGTGTCTGCACTTGTGTGGTTTCTCTCCTGTGTGGACTCGTTTGTGTGATTTAAGCTGACCTGCAGTGGTGAAGGATGACCCACACTGATCACAGAGGTGCTTTTTAACCGCACTGTGAATCAGTTCATGTTGTTTTAAGTGATTTGTTGTAGTGAAGCTTCTCCCACATTCTTTGCAGTATTTCAGTTTGTCTCCAGTGTGTCTACGTTGATGTACTTTTAGGGTCTTTTGCTGACTGAAAGTTTTTCCACAGAGGTCACAATGAAAGTCTTTCCCACCACCACAGTGATGACAGGGTTGAGAACTGGAACCATCTGTGTCGCTCTGCTTCTAAACAAAGACACAAAGACAGTGTAAGTCAGTCCTTCAACATTTGTATCCTGAACGTCGCCTGAAATAAACAGCATCTCTGCAGACGTCCAACTACATTTGACTGTTTCAGTTAACACACTCAGTTTACTGGGCTGCAATAACTACAATACTACCACCATAATACTACAGTAATACTAAAATCATAACTGAAAGGAAAATCTGAATAATCACTCAGAGCTGCTTTTCCATGCAGTAGAATTGCTAACATGCTAACACAGTTCAATGAGCAGAGTTGTTCCAAACAGTCAGGCTAAAATGACAAGATAACAATATAAATACATACCTCACAGTAGCTGCACTTGTAGAGTCTCTTTCTGGTGTGGATCTGTTGGTGTCGTCTCAGGTGATGTGGAGATTTAAAAGTCTTCTCACACAGGTCACATTGATAAGGTCTCTCCACAGTGTGGGTAAACATGTGTTGTTCTAAGTGTGCGTCTGTTGTAAACTGTTTGCCACACTGTTCACAGCAGTACACATCATGTCTGGTGTGAATGCGTAGGTGTGTATTTCGGCTCTCTCTCCGGCTGAAAGTTTTTCCACAGATGTCACAGCTGTATGGCTTAATTCCAGAGTGGGTAACTAGATGACTCTGTAAGTGGCTACTGTGAGTAAAAGCTCTGCCACACTGATCACAGCTGTACGCTTTAACTCCACTGTGGATGAGTTGGTGTCTTTTTAGGGAACCCTTCAAGGAAAAAGACTTTCCACACAAGTCACAGCTGAACGGTCTCTCTCCAGTGTGGATGACCTGATGCTGTTTTAGTGAAGCCTTCAGAGTAAACTCCATCCCACACTCGTCACAGCTGTATGCCTTAATTCCAGAGTGGGTAACTAGATGACTCTGTAAGTGGCTACTGCGAGTAAAAGCTCTGCCACACTCGTCACAGCTGTATGCCTTAATTCCAGAGTGGGTAACTAGATGACTCTGTAAGTTGCTACTGTGAGTAAAAGCTCTGCCACACTGATCACAGCTGTACGCTTTAACTCCACTGTGGATGAGTTGGTGTGTTTTTAGGTGACCCTTCAAGGAAAAAGACTTTCCACACAAGTCACAGCTGAACGGTCTCTCTCCAGTGTGGATGACCTGATGCCGTTTTAGTTTAGCCCTCACAGTAAAACCCTTCCCACACTCGTCACAGGTGTGTTTTTTCTCTCCCTTTCTTCTGTGAGGTTTGTCGGCCTCCTGAGAGCGCTGACTTCTGGCTCCATGTTGGTCCTGCAGTGACAGAGATACAAACAGAGGCAGTGAGTGAAATGCAGTCGTGGAACAAACTCAACCTTCAAACTCCATTAACACTAGTTTTAAACCTGAAGGTGGAGCGTGGCACCAAACACCTTAAAGGTCTCTTATCCCCACCTGCTGGTAGTTCTAACACATTACATCCAACCTGCTGTTAAAGATAATTCATGACTAGGGATGGGTACCGGTGTCCTGACATAAACGGTAGTAACCAGACCGAAAAGCAGCGCACATTTCGGTGCTTTATTTCTGTCCTTTTTTTTTCCTGAGCTGTGATACACTTCTAGCCAATCATTTTACGTTTCCGAGGATAGTAGGCGGGGCCAGGTACGTACGTTCTGTTAGAGCAGAGCTACAGATTAAAAATGCCCAAGGCGAAGCGGTCAAAAGTCTGGCTGTACTTCACAGCAAAATATGCAAACTCAGCAGCAACAAGTGCTTTAAGCTGATACTGTGCAAAGGAGGTAACACCTCAAATCCGATGAAACACCTGGCGATGCATAGCGTTTTTTTTTTAAAAGCCGAGAAATGCGCCGTATTTGATGGCAGCAGCAGCCGTTCTTCTCTGTTGTTCGTGTGTAATTTACGTTGAGTAGGCTAACCACGTTATTACATTAATGCATGTAAGGTGAACTAGCAAACATCATCATAGCTACATGCGGCTGTCTTCTTGTTTGATGGCAGATGCTCCCTTCACCCTGGCCAAAAAGGCTAAAATGACCAAAGAAAAAGAGGGAAACAGCTAAACATGAGAGGTTTTTGGACAAAGTTTGTGTTTTTTCCATTGTTTAAGCTTCCAGCCAAGAGTGATACCATATATGCCCCATAGCTGCAGAAAAGGCTAACATTGTTATCTTTTTACATAAAACCAGCTGAACATGAGAGGTTTTTGGACAAAGTTTGTGTTCTCCATTCTTTAAGTACCGGTTTGAGCACCGTTTGAGCACCGGCACCGTTTCAAAAGTACCGATTTGGCACCGGTATCGGATAAAACCTAAACGATACCCATCCCTATTCATGACTGTTCAAACACTAAAATCATGCCCATCCCTCCTGATTGTACACACACACACACACACACACACACACACACACACACACACACACACACACACACACACACAGTTTTATAATTTAGATTATTTTGTTGGTTCCTATTACATATTTCTATAATTTGTATAGATTTATACAGAATTATTCAGTGATAATAAATCCTATGTTTGTTTATTCTAAAGGAACCCCGTTAGCTTCCACAACAGATGTTCCTCGTCTTCCGTCAAATACTCACATAAAATATTACACAATAAAGTGGATTCAAGATATCCACATAATTTCACTCTTACATCCACAGTGAGGTTTCACAATTGTTCAAATATAAGCAATCAATAATAATAATAATAATATTTCTCTGTCAGCCTTCTCGGTTACGAATCGTCTTCTGCTCCTCTGTCATGCGGCGTCCCACAGGGCTCAATTTTAGGGCCACTGCTCTTTTCACTGTATCTATTGCCTCTGGGTTCTATCCTTAGAAGGCATGGGATCTCATTTCATTGTTATGCCGATGACTGCCAAATTTATTTGCCACTAAAACACAAGGATGGCATCTCCATAAAACCTATAAAACCTATAACCTTATAAATAAAATTGAATTTAATATATTCTGAGGTAAGTTGATCTATAGTGTTACATCATATTCTATAAGGATGTTATGTGTTTGTAGACTTTCTGCCCAGTTTGACCCATTTAGCAGAAGTCAGCCTGTTTAAGGCTCTGATATCTATTCTGTGTGACTTAAAGCAGTTATGACATGATCTGATTTTCTCACACAATAAAGGAATATTTCATATATCAGTCGACTCTTCATTCTATCAGACACAGTTATCACAGCTCCTACATTTGCTTTTTACACATATATGTAAGCACTGAGCCAAATTTAGTACCAACATATTAAATGAACAACATTTGTCTCTTATATATGATACATCTGTATACACACTGTCACAGATACTTGTCTGTGAGTGAAGTGATTAATATAATAACTATAATATTGGCCATATTATATTTACATTACCACAGTGAGATGACTTTAGTCTCATGAACAACATCAGCTAATTGTTATTTACAGCTAATCTTAAACGACTGTTCAGCACAGAAATGAAGCCCAACAATCATGTTTCACAGTCCTGTGGTCTCAGCCTCAGATACTC
Source organism: Rhamphochromis sp. 'chilingali' (assembly GCF_963969265.1). NCBI lineage: Eukaryota > Metazoa > Chordata > Actinopteri > Cichliformes > Cichlidae > Rhamphochromis > Rhamphochromis sp. 'chilingali'. The sequence goes on from NC_137929.1 coordinate 6,266,802, forward strand.
ATCAAATCACACAGAGCTCATGTAGAAACAAATGAACTAAATATGTTCTCCTTCATTTCTGTCAAACAAAGCTGTATGAAACGTTTCCAGCTGTTAGTATCATGGTTGCTAGGCAACCTGGGCAGCGCGACGGAGGCTAGACGTCCCATTTCACGAGCCTAAGAGCCTCGCACTTCGGCCTTAGCGGTCTTTGAGTACGCGGCCCTTGAGGACTTTAAAGCTGCAGAACCTGAATCGGGATACAGCCATGATGATCTCCAGCCTCGTGCTCGCCAACATTCTCACCTGAGTTAAGAAGACGATCACTGAAATGGTCTCAGCAGGTCCTTTGATGACAGCAATGAAATGCAGTGGTAAGGCTTTTTGGGGATTAAGTTCGTTTTCATGGCAAAGAAGGACGATGCAGTTCATCTGATCACTCCTCATAACATTCTGGAGTGCAGGCAAAATGCTATTATAAAAACTTAAGCAGCAACTTCTCCAGGTTCCAATATTTATGCAATTCTCAAACCTTTTGGCCACGACTGTATAACCTCTTCTGAAGTTTAGTGGATATTATACATGGTTATGCTCAGGATGTGTCGGCCAGTTTCCACTGGAAACGCCTTTTGGTTAAACTGTCAGCGAGGAATTTGCATTTGCACTGTTACATTTTTATATAACTGTAATGCACATAAACAACAGCTGCTTGTTTCAGTGAAAATACATTGATGGGTTTTTAATAAAGTTGTGCAGCTGTAAAGTATTTTGTCTGGTGTCAATTATATCGTCAGCTACATCGTTATGGCAAATGTTCAGATGTATATGGTGATAAATATCTTTGGTCATATGGTCCTGCTCTGTCTGTCACCTTCTGTGTTGAGCTCATTGTTTCCTCTGTAGTGGCTGAGCTGAGTCCAAGTAGCTGAAAATGTTCCTCTGCTGCTCCGTCAGACTCTCCTCCTCCTGCTGATCAGCTGGGACACAAAACAGATCTTTGTTAGGCTCCACACTGCACTGAAGAGTCAAAGTGTCTCATATGTTCATCTGACAAGTAAAAGAACACATTTTTGTTTCCCGAGGTGGACAACTTGTTGGAAACAAACGCAAAAGGTTTGAGCACTGATACCTGCCATTGCTGGCATTGAAAGATGCAACGCCAGCAATGTGGATTGTCAAGACTCAAACCAATCATCAAGCAAAGACAACAGGGATCATTTGTTTCTGTTTATTTAGCATTCACAGCATTTGTAGTTGCCTTCTGTGCAGGGGAAGTCCACGCACACTGTGTGGTACCGCCATCCGCAGAAGGTGCATTCAACCTCTGTAGGAGAAACGAGATTGTCTGAGACTGAAATGATATTCACTAAAGAAGTGGTGATTTGTAAAACTTCAAGTGTATGATAAGGTGAAAACAAATACACAACTGCATGTCATGTAGTTGAAGGTTTTTTTTCTTTTGGAAGACCGGAAAACACTGAAAGTTATAAATTAGTCCTTTATTTATCCAGGTAAAAAAAAATCTCATTGAGATTAAAAATCTCATTTCCAAGAGAGACCTGGCGTCATGGCAACACAAGTCACATACCACACAGGTATATAACATTTAAAACAAACACAATATCCCAACATGTGTAACAAATGTATTGTGCTTGAAACAAATTCAGAATAGGTGATAAAGCAGCTGCACATGTGTGTCACGAGTAAATCTGGCTGTATAACAAACAGAAACAAGTGATGCTGCTGTCTTTGCTCAATGGTTGGTTTGAGTCTTGACAATCCACATTGCTGGCATCTTTCAATATGTTGAATGCACCAGTGTAAGTGCAGCCACTCAGACTCAATGTGTTCATAGAAACAGGTGCAGATGTGTCACGAGTTCATCCAGCAGTAGCTATGGCACTTGGCCACAGGGGGCAGCAGTGGACTGACCTGCATTTGAGACTGCTCCAGCTGCTCTGTGACAGTCAGTAGATCTGCTACAAATTGCAGATCATATGCAAGTTTTGGAAATGACATTATAAATATTCCTAACTTAGCCACGGCAGCATTGTTGATGTATTACCTATATACTACAAATTATTCCACCTGCTGAAAAGTGGATCTAATGTGGGCGGACTCACACTTAGCAAATAAACCTGTGATGTGAGAATGTAATCAAACTGTTGATCAGAGGCAAAGTAATTTAAAGTTTATGATGCTATCGTCTAATGTTAGCTGACATGATGTTAGCTTGTAAACTTATGTTGTTGTCTGGGTCTCATGTCTGATCTGATGATAATAACTGTGACAACACAGAGATTAAATAAAGGACGTTGGTGGGACTTCTTATGTTAGAACTATAACTTCAGTTAAGGAGTGAGACGTAAGGTGACAAGGAGAATGAAGAGAATGAGAAAGAAGTAACTGGGAAGAGAAAATGAAAACAAAAATTTGAAATGATCAAATTTGTGTTAACAGATGCTGGTGATTTTAAAAATTCAAGTAATTTAAAGGTTTTATCCTATTTGTTGTTGTTTTTTTCATATTCTTCTATTTGCAAGAGGTTATTAATAAAACAGGTTCTCTTTCTGGTTTCTCTTTTTGGACGCACTCTCTACAGCTTATCACATCCAAAATGGTGGATGTCAAGTACAAAACCTCGACAGAAACAATCAGCAAGAATTTTAGCATCAGTCCAAAATAAAACTGTCCAACTACAGAGTTTTAAAATCCAACTAAACTATGAACAGAGATCTTTTACAAATAGGCTATTGATGAGATGACAGTGGTAACAAAAACGTACACATCCGCGCACACAGACAAAATGGCGGGAGAGCGTTTAACGGTCGACCTCATGAGTCCGTTACCGTGAACTATGGAGCGGCAGATTTGTGCTGGAACTGAGCTGCACACAGCTGATGTTAGCCAGGAAACATTACACACTGCTAACGTTACCTTCACACGGAGCTCCACACGGAGACGATCAGCGTCAGGCACAAACACCAAGTTCAGAAAAGAGGAACTTTGAGCAGGAAGGAAAGAGTCAGAGCGGCGTTTGAGGACACGTTTACAACCACGAACATCAGAATCTGTCTGTGCTGCATTCAAGTGCAAGTTGGAAACTCACTAATCTCTGTCATGTTGTCCAAAGATGATTTATTTCTGCTGGTTTTCCTGTTTGAAACACAAACATGTGTCAGCACTTTGTTGTTCTTCACCCTGCAGCATTTGAATATTTCAGGAGTAAACTGATCATAAATTCATGAAGTCATGAATGAAAGTGCAGACTGAGAGTGGATCACATGATGTTTGAGGTGTGTCATGTGACATGTTCAGTATTGTCACACATGTCTAGATTGTCCCTGATATCATAACTGCTCAAACACTGATGATTATATTTGAAGAATTATTCCTGATGGCAGCAAAGTTTGAATGGAGCTCTCTGTCTGTGCTGATTTGTCGCCCTCTGGAGGTCAAAGCACAAACTGCATGATGTCACTGTAACCACCACAGAGACAGGAAGTGTTTTTAAATGATGAAATATGTCAGTGATGCTGATAGTGTGTTCATCACAGACGTTCAGGCTTCGTGTTGACATGAATCAAAGTTAATGTCATTATGGACCAAGGACAGTACTCTGGGTCTCCTGCAGAACAACTCGAGCTGTGATACCTGAATGAAGAGCCTCTGCTGCTTTAAAGAAGGAGGCTCGAGGCAGAGGTGAGGTGCAGACCAACCAGCTTTTATTCAGCAACTTTAACAGAAGGATGAGAAAAATAAAACTATACAGCACAGTGATGCTGACTGAAGCCACAGCATTAAACTAAACAAGCATCTGATCATCTTTAACAACATCTAATAAATAATGACAACTATTTAATCCTGTATTTCCTACAATAAAGCCTGTTCAGATATTTGTTGCTGATGGAAATGTAAAAGGCTCCCAGGAACCAAAGGACAACAACAGAGGCAACAGTCACAACTGCAAAGGATCCCCTAACACATAAACTGGTTCTAAGATATTTTCTAGCTCTGCAGAGGAGCTTGATTGCACGGACAGTAAAAAGTGGATTCAATAACAGCAGCGAGCGCTGAGTGATATAACGGTGCTGCGAGCAGCAGTGCAAAGGCTCACACAGAGACAGCAGCTACACTGTGTGTGGATGTGATCCACAGTCACAGCTGTGGGTTTCAGTCAGTGTGTCTCTAACTTCATGGTCACATTTCAAAGCTTATTGGAGCCAGAAGATGTTCAAGTAAAAGATTTATTGCTGTACTCGTCTACCAGGATAACAGGAGGTTCATAAAGCTGTGTAATACTTCAGCTTTCCATCATGGAGTAGTAGTTGTGTCCCTTTGTGTTTATTAGTGTGTTTACACGTCTACTTTAACTTCACTCTGTAATGAAAGGATTCAAATCACTGATAAATACATACATGCTGACTCTGAGTCTCAGTGAAGGAGGAAAGGATGGATGAAGGCAGCCTAGTGTGGGTCATGTGTGTCCAGCAGTCATCCAGGGCCTGGATCCATCTGTAACAGGAAGACAAAGTCCAGCCTGTAATCATCCTATCAGGCACAGCGTTTCCATCCAGCATCCTGACTACGCTAACAACCCGTCAAACGTCTCCTCTGGTCCACAGAAGTCACACTTCCTGTGTCATGTTTACCTTTTTAAGTGTGCTATTCAAGCCTGTGTGACCAACTCTGACTCTCCAGATTCCATCCTGGTCTCTGCTGCAGCTTCTTCTACACGACTGTTTTCTGTATAATATCTGCCTTTCCCGTCTCTGTCCCAGTGTGCCTGCCACTCGTCCTTCATCTTTACCTTCATTATACTCTTCACCTCACTTTCACTGTATTTTATAGTCAAACCTGCACGACTTCTTCTTGCTGCACCTTTTTAAACTTATCGTCCTGTTCATTGCATCAACACCGATATTCACAGGGAGCCATAAGAAATCCACTTCTATCCCTCTGTGTTTGATTCTATACAGTAAATGAAGTATATCAAAAACAATATGTTGCCTAGAGTCTGACGACATATCACCTGTACTCACTAGCACGCTGCTAGAGTCCCAGCAAACCACATACCTCCATATTAGTGCGTCCTCCACCCAGTTCAAGCCAGTAACATCACTACCAGCTCCCAGTATAAACTGCCACATCATCTGTAATTCTTTTACTCATCACCAAACTTATTTGTGGGAGAACAAATGCAGCAGCCGTTCTTTTATCTGACAGTGTTGACGCATCAGTAAATATCCTCACATGACCTGAGGACTTTCCCACTATATGAACCTGCTTTTAGTCGCCCCTCCTCCCTCGCCACAAGCTTCCTTTACAACATAACTTATAAAAAACAACTTTATTGACAATCAGCAATAACAGTTACAGACAGTCTAGAAGAAGAATCACATGATCAAGGAGCAGAAGTTTATGGTTTTAATAGCTTTTACATTTTGGGAAAGTTTTAAAAACATTGTTTGGTTTTCTTTCTAAAGCGTTGAAAGGACGGCTTTGCATCAGAAAAGTAAGATCAGCAAATGAATCCATTAAAGTTCTTTTGCCTTGTTTGCAAAAGAAGCCAAACAACATTTGTGTTACAAAGAGAGACTTCAGAACAGATCAAAGATCACAAACATCAGGCACTGATGGAAACAGCCAAACACAGAAACAGAGGCACCAGCAGGTGAAGGAGGCCTGTTGTAGAAATGACTCTGAGTGCTCAGGTAGAAACGCATGAAGAACCAGTGCGTCTAATATTTGGAGACCAATCTGTGTTTGAGTGTCCTGGATGAAACACAGATCATGTTGCAGAGCGAGGACGTCGTCTTTCCTCCCGAGTGTGTAACTACAGGACGTGTGCAGAAGGTTTAATCGTCCTCCTGACAGTTACTGATGAACGAGTCCTTCAGGGAGGCTCCAGGATCACTGTGGCTTTTACCAGCTGCTGCTAAACTGAGAGGTGTTGCTGCTTCATGTGTGAAGATGTTTGCATGGCTTTAACAGTGCAGACGTTCCTCATGTGCACCCATTTCATATGTTTTATTGTGATGTTTAGTAACATCTGCTTCCCTCCTTCAGGCAGACGATAAAGTGAGCTCAGCCTTAAACATGTGGAGAGAACGTTTGACCGACAGTCCTGGGACGACTGCAGAACAATGGTTTGTTTTTAATGATAAAGTTTCATAATGGAAATAAATGCTGAGCCTGTTTCATGATGTTCGCCCTGCAGCATCAGGCAGGATTAATACTGTAACAAACGTGTGTCACAGTTATAATGACTTTAAATGAAGACTTGGGTTGGATGGAGATGTCAGCTGGATTTGTGCTGACTGTCACTTTAAATGTTTTCAGTTCTGTTCAGCTTCTAAATCTACTTTTGTATAATGTTTGCTGAGTTTTGCACTTCATGACGCTTTTAAGAAGAGCCAATAAATCCTGACTTTACACAAAAATAAAGGTTTAATGTGTTTAGTGTGACAGTGGAGGAGAGCGCACATAATAAGAGTCATTAACAGAATGGTGACAATTATAATCTGTCTCATTTTAGGAGCAGCTCACAGGCACAACAGACTACAGAGCAATCAAAGCACCAGTTAAACGTCCATGTGACCGGCTTACAGCCAATGAACAATCAGTCCCCACTGTCCCCACCAACATCACTGTACTGGAGAGACTGTGCTGCCATGGTCAGAGATGAACTGGTACTAAAATGTAAGGCAGCTGATGTGTGTGGCCTTAGCAGCACAAATGCATCACGGCTGCAACGCTGCAGTGTGTTTAAACATTTGAACATTTCTGTGGCTTCAAACCAGCAGCTCCTCTGTACTCAGTCGTGTTTGTGTGTCTGTCAAAGTGATTGTTGTCTTTAAAAAGCCTTTTGTGTTTGAGTTTTGTGAGCCGAGCTTCTCTTTAGTCTAAGCTGAGTCGATATATTTGATTCCATGTTTGGTGTGATTTTCAAAGTCAGCAGCAGCAAACGCTGAACAAGCAAAGTTTGGGCCCATCAGAGACAGCAGTGGATCTGCTGACCTGTAGGTGTTGGAGGTGTTTGTGTGCAGCTGTGGGTCAGTCAGCTTTATTTCACTTATCCATGACAGAGCGCTGTTAGCTGTGAGTTAGCATCCACTGAGCTGTTTCATCTACTCTGTCACTGCCAGCAAGCAGAGCCCAGGGTTGGCTTCATAAGCTGGACGTGGCCTTGCTCAAGGGCACTTTAGCAGCACGTTCCCAGCAGTAACAGAGGGATTCAAACTGGTGACCCTGGAGTAGGAATCACCCAGAAAAGTCACCTTATGCCAGAAGTTTTAGTGAGACGGGAACAACATTACAGCTCTGATGTCATTGACCTGTGCAGTGAGGACATATTGAACTGTGAGGACACAGCTTATAGGTTCAACACTGACCCTGGGTCAGCATGTGCAGGTGACATGGTGTTGGTGTCACCACTACAGACAGCTCAGGTTCAACTGGTTCTTCTTTGATTTGCTTCTATAGCACAAAGGTTGACACCAGTCTGGTCCAGTTAGCATCTGAATCCATAAACGTGTGAGCTCGTCCCACCAGAGGACGTCAGCATCATGGGGATAATGTCTACAGCAGGAAAACACAGGGACAGTTGGGTTTGCTGCACATCTGGAACACACAGTTAGCTCAGATATGTTCATGTCGCTAACACCAATACAGTGACTGAGTGCTCTATAGCAGCTAATGCTAACAACTGTAACACTGCTGTTTGTCATGGTTTTCAGACCAAATGATAACAAAACGTTGGGAAAAGTGAAATATTGGAACATGAAATCATAAATTATTACATTTAAACAACAATAATACAGCTAAATTTCCCCTGTTGGCTCATAAGCTGCTCACCTGGATGCTACATCAGTGCAGTCCTCTCTGAACATTAGATAATCAACACACACACACTTATTGTTGAGAGGCTGACTTCACTAAACTCACAGAAACTCTTAAGAAGCTCCTCAAATGATGACTTTGGAGTTTTGTGTTACTGTCAGTGTATAAAAGCTAGAAAAGGAAGAAAAGCAGGAGAAATGATCAAAGTGCTGCTGTGTGCAGGAAGAACTACAACATGTTAGTGAGAAACACAAACAGGGTGTGAAACACACTCCAGAGGAAACGCTGTGTGCAGGCTGTCTGTGACTTCCTGTGTCTCTGCCACAGACTGGGACAGACACCAGTGAAACCAGTCACTGTGGTCATGTGCTTGTAGCCAGCAGCCTGTGATGTGAGGCTGCTTGAGTCAGTCGTCTGCTTCCACCATGTAAACCTTGGTGTCTCCTACATGCACAGATGTTTCCTGCAGACTGTGCTGCTCCAGCTGTCACACAGATGTTGAATCAGCAACATCTGCTGTCACGTCCTCCCTGGTCCCACAGATAACAGGCTGCATACAAGAGGCTCACCTCTGCTACCTGCTGCTCCACTCCCCATCGCTGTTTTGGCCACGCCTCCCGTTGGTCAGCAGGTAAAGGTGAAGCCTGGGACATGGAAGCCTTTACAGCAGAGCTTCATGGGCCTGTCCAGCAGCAGGCTGAGGAGAGAAAGGTGACAGAGTTCGCTGTTACAAACAGTTTCTCAGCTTTGATCTAAAAGAGCTTCTTTCCTGTTAAAGCAGCTGAGAGTGAGCACATGTTCTCCCCCTGAGGTTCTCATGACAGAGGAAGAACTCACAGCTGAGGAGGACCAGGATCTCCATCCACTCACAGTCCCTGCAAACAAAACCACCATTTGAACTTTAACATTTGTTGTCAGTTCTTGTGTCACTCAGCACATCTCAGCTGTTCCTCTGAGTTTCTTCTGAAAGTCTTCCTGTGATTGGCTGTTCACAGACACATGACTACATGAATCAGCTCCACATGTTCTCAGCAGCAACATCTGGGCAGCTGTGACAGGTTAAAGACAACATGTTTCTAAGTGCAATTAGAAGAAGAAGCCAGTAAAGACGCGTCTGTGATGCAAAGCAACAGAAGAGCAACGTGAGCCACAGTAAGTGATGGAGGATGAACTGGTCCTGTCTCTGTTGGTGGGCTCATATACTGGCAGGAAGGAAGCTTCTCTGGGATTTCTCCCTCAGCACCAGTGAAGCCTCTGTTTCAGTCACTATTGTCTCTTTGAACTGTGATTATTTTATGCTTTCACAGCATTTTCCTGTTTCATGGTGTTTTAGAAGCAGCAGTGTGTGTGAGCTCTCAGGGCCACCGTCCATCCTGTATACTTGTTGTTTGTAGTGTCACCAGTGCAGTGATGACCACAGGGTGGCGCTGTGCTGCATCACAGGCAGCCTGCGCTGGGCCTGTTCCATATAACATATATATCAGATGATGATATGAAACATCGTTTGTTTCATGGTGTAAAATATGTTACATGGTTGTGATGCTCACTGTAGTGTCTGTATTAAAGTTCTCTCTTTCTCTTATATTTAATTTAACCACACTACGGACGCTCGTTAGCAACAACGCCGGCAAAACCATCGCGTGGCTCCGCCGTCCGCTTCTTTATTTTCCACGTAAACCTTTCACAATAAAGCTCAAGATCCTATTGAGACTTTTCAAAATAAAAGGAATCACATGAAAGAGCATGCAGAGAGTTTAGGGATGAAAAGCCAAAAAGAGCCGTCAGGGGCTAAAACATGAATTTACAACAGGCTTTTCCCCGCAGCACGCCGTGTGATAAATACTCACAAAGACTCACAAACGTGTCGTTTCATGCGTCGGTCAAACACTCGACGCCCAGCTGGAAACACTTCAGGGAAGTTCATCTGCCCGAGATTCAGAAAATCGCCATAAACGCTCCATATTCACCTTTACATGGAATATAAAGGGAAAAGAAGAAACACAGTGCTGTGTCAGCGTTAGACATATAGATATATCCTTGCTTTTAATACATTTGAAGGTGGGTGGGAGAGGTGCTTCTCCGCGTAGTCTACGGTCTCTTTGGGATCGGTAAAGCTTTTCCTCACATCACCATGGGTCACTAACAGCTTTGCAGGGTATAGCAGTCTGTACCTGACGCCGGTCATCCCACGTAGTCTTCCTCTCATATTTGCAAATGCGGCTCTGCGTTTCCAACAGAGGGAGGGAAATCTGGGAGGATGTTTATTTTAAAAACCCTTATACATCAGGTTCTTGTTCTCTGCAGCTTTCAGCAGAATCTCCTCACCAATGTGGTAGTAGTGCAATCTCAAGATGATGGGCCGAGGAAGATGACTTTGTTTGGGACGCTGGCGATTCACTCTATGTGCTCGATCGATGAGTGGCTTCTCCTCGAGAGATAGCGCCTCCGCCAACAGGTGTGAACCAACTCAGTCATCTTGGGTCCCTCTGTGCCTTCTGGTATTCCTGCAGTTCTTAAATTATTCCTCCTGGAGTGCCTCAAGAGCTCCACATCTCTCATCTAACTTCTTTACCTCCGCAGACAAACGCTCCACAGTGGCCTGGAGAGTGGCGATGGTGTCAGAGTGGTTCGAGGCACAGTCCTGCAGTTCAGTCAAAGTGTTATCATGCCTGGCCACGTCGCTTTTTATGTCCGAAATTGAGGGCTGGATGCTCTGGTTCAAGGATGATATCTCGCCTCCTATGGTGGTAGAAATCTCTAATATGCAAGTGTCCAGTGCTAGTTAGTTAGTTCTAGTTCTAGTGGTTAGTGGGGCTTTATTTGATGATTCTAGAAACCTTCCGATTACAAGACGAGCTGCCAACTCTTGAGCCACGATCGGCCCACATATTGTTGTCTTTTGTTGCAGACACCAAGTGTTGAGATCCTGTCTCAACCTCCTACATTCTTCCAGCAGGTTACACATTATTTTTTGTATTTGGAATCAAATATATGTGTCAGTTGGGCCTAGTGCAGGGGTCAGCAACCTTTAACACCCAAAGAGCCTTTTGGACCCGGTTTCCACGCAAAGGGTCAGGGTTCGGGAAAACACTGGGAGCCGCAAATACTTTGTGACATCTAAAATGAAGATAACACTGTGTATATTGTTTTTACCTTTATGCTTTGTGTGAACAACTACAGTGTGTTGCTTATGAAATCCATGAAGTGCTACAGAGAAAATTACATTTTATTTATGTAATGAACACATTTTGAGCTCTTAAAGAAATATAACAAAGGAAAGCTGAACTACAATGATCCATGTAGCAAACACAAACTGTTATATCGCCTTTGGGCTTTTGGAGCCTTGACCTGACTTTTAAAAAAAGCGCGTTCATGCAAACATCGTCGGGTCTGCCGTGATATGTTTACAACGGGACTTCTGCTCCTGAACCTCTGCGCACAGCGTCTGCAGGTAAGGTAACTTTATTTATACCCAAAGGCAAGGTAAATTTGCTTTACAGAAAAATGACAGCATTTGACATCCCTTTAAAAAAACACATACCTAGTAAATATATAAAGCTCACTGTGACACATACTTTAATATTTCGAATCAAAAACAGTTCTTATTTAATTCAGTGACAGCAACGGGGACAAAGCTATTTTTATAACGCTTTGTCCTGCATCTCGGAAATAGAAACCTCCGTCCTGAGGGAAGAAGCTGAAATTCACCCCTTAGAGGATGGGAACCATTTTTAAGGATTGATAAAGCCATCCTCTGTACCTTCTCAGAGTACAGGGAGGCTAAACAAGACTGTGGCTCACCTATCAGACGACTGGACCATCTCACTATCTGATTCAGAGAGTTTTTCTCTGTGACAGAGGTCTGACCGAACCATGCCACCAAACAAAAGGATAAAACAGACTCAATAAAAGAACGAGAAAACAAAGTTAAAATTTTTTGGTCAATGTGGAAATGAACAAGTTTCCTAAGGCAATAAAGGTGCTGGTGACCCTTTTTACAAACTGATTTGCAATTTTGATCAAAGTTCAGTTTTTCATTGATTATGGTCCCAAGATATTTATATGATTGTACTTGCTCTATTTTCTGACCTTTAATTAAAGTGACTCCGTGCCCATTTTGTTGTTTCCTAAAATCAACAACCATGTCTTTTGTTTTAGATATGTTCAGCTGGAGATAAGACTCCTCCCACCACTGAACAAAGTCAACAATGACTGGGCCGTGGTTAGTTTCACCCTCTTTCAGTAAGCTGACAATAACAGAGTCATCTGCATATTTAATAATGACCCTGTTTTCATGTCTGCCCTGACACATGTTTGTATAGAGAGTGAATAATAAGGGCGATAGGACGCAGCCTTGAGGAGAACCTGTGGAGGAGAACACTGGGTCAGACAGAACCCCATTTATTCTCACTCTTTGTGACCTGTCAGTTAGAAAATCTAAAATCCAGCCCACCAGGTTTTTCCTGATTTCAAACTGTTCTAAAAGTCTTTTAATTAAAATATGGGGCTGTGTTGTATTAAAAGCCGAAGAAAAATCAATGAAAAGAAGTCTTGCAAAAGTCCCTTTACTCTCTACATGTTTAAGAATCAGATTTAGTAAAGTCAAAAGTGCGTCCTCCACTCCTCTGTTGGGCCTATATGCAAACTGCATTGGATCCAGCTGACCTTCAGTCTCTTCATAATCACATTTCTGATGATTTTTTCAAAGACTTTCATGACAACTGAAGTGAGGCAACAGGCCTGAAGTCGTTTAGATTTAGGGACAGGAACCACGACTGCTTCTTTGCAAAGAGAGGGCACATGTTGTGTTTGCAAGGATTTGTTAAAAATAACCTGAAATATAGGACTGAGTTCATCAGCACAAGGTTTAATTAGGCGGCCACTAATATTATCAGGACCCTGGCTCTTGTTCACATTGACTGTATGAAAGGCCTTTTTAACATCGCTGAGTTCAATGATAAAGTGCTGAGTATCTCTCAGTTTCTGTTTCACTTCCCAAATATCCTCGCTGAAATCAGAAGAACTAAAACGAGCAGAAAACATGTTTAAAGCATTTGAAAATCTCTGTCTGAATTAAAACATCTAAAATGACCTGACTGCTGCTCTGGGGATTTTGAAACCCTGCTATGGTTTTCATACAAGTCCAGGCAGACCCAAAAGTTTTTGCAGCAAATTTGCTCTCAAGAAGGTTTTTGTCTGTTTTGCTTTCAAGATCTCGATTTTCATTTCCTTGGTAGCTGTCTGAAAATCGGTAACAGCCCCTCTTTAAAGGCCTGTCTCTTTTTCCTTAAACAGGATTTGACACTTTTAGTGACCCATGGCTTATTGTTAGCGTAAATTTTAACGCGCTTACGGGGTATAATCATGTCTTTACAAAATACTGCATAGGAGCTAGTAACATCAACCAAAGCGTCGAGATCATCTCCACAAGACTGAAGACGGGGCTGTACGAAGTCACTTTATCTCTACAGGACTGTAAGCTGTCGTCTGTGAGGCGTGAGCGTGTTTGTTTTAACACAGTTCACGGTGGAGAACAGCTGCTGACATAATGTGGATCCGAAGATCCATAACTGGCCTACCTGGGGCTGAAAGTCTCCATAAATGCAGGCGTTTCGGCGGCTACACCGGCTTCCACGAGTGTGACGCTTATTTTGAGAAAATAATAGAATATAAATGTATTTTTATATTTCAATATCACAATAATCTTCCAATGTAGAACTACAAGTTAAAAAAGAACTAACATAAATCAAATCCACTTCAGCTAAATACTTCTCATTTATTTCCATCTTACATGCTGTGACTGCAGCCATTCCCACATCTCTGTGAATGGGACTCATGGACATGGATCAGTGGTTGTTGATCAATGGTCCTGAGAATCTGCATAATTAAGATGAAGGAACGGAGCTCCCAGCCCATCGTTCCTGCAGCTGCTTTCAGTCTTTATGCAAATGTCCTGTTTGTAAGACTGAAACCTGCAGCTGAGACTGAAGACGTCACCTGATGATGACGACACGTTTCTCCCACAAAACGCTGCGTCCAGATGAACAGAAGCAACAGACTCACTTTCCTGGATGATTGAGATGCATCAAGACTTCATTGTGTGTTACTTCTCATTCAGCACAGACACATTATTCCTGTTAGGTCATGTCAGCTGTCACTCAGTACAAGCACAACTGTGAACAACACAAACTTCTCTTCAATGTGTCACAGAAACACTAAGTGTGAGAGCCTGTATGACACACAGGACAGACTGTAAGCTCTGCTGGCTGCACAGCACTTTGTAGCAGTTTTCCAACATGTCCTCCACCCGTGATGTCAGTGGTGGGACCCCAGTCACAGCACTCAGCACCACCTCCTTTAAATGGATTTTATAGCAGTTACTCCCGTTACTCGGTGCAACGCTTCTTAAATGTGTTTTTGCAGGATAAAACACAGCAGGTGGTGTAGAGAGGACGTCAGCTGACGGAGCAGAGGGAGGCAGACTGTGGATAAATGACAGAGTGAGAGGAGAGCAACCATGACAGAAGCACAGGTGTGGCAGATAGAAGTGGCTTTATAGACACTTATTGTCAGTCCTCGTGCATGCTGTGGAAATAAGTGTCTGTGTCATGAGGTGACATGTGAGCTTATCTTTGGTCAATAAAGCTGAACGACCAGTTTTCACTTTGCTTGTTACGCTTGTTTAGTGACGTCTGGGTTTCTGTGGAGCCCGAATTTTGATGAGTTCTGGTGAAATCATCTGAGATCATCTGAGCATCGGTGAAGAGTCAGCAGAGAAAGTGTGGGACAGAAGTTTGCTTTGGACACATGGACTGAAATCAAAAAGTAACAAACAGGATTTCCAATGGACAGTATGGAGAAGTGAAAGTACACAAAGGCTGTGCTGGAACACGTGTGTTACACTTTTTGACAGCTGAGAACAAAACACAATATTTTGCATCATCTCTGCAGTGTCTCTTCTTTCCTCTGCTGTTGTGCTTTTAGCTCCAAACTGTTTCAAATGGTTTGTCAGCAAGCTGACCTCTGACCTCTGCAGTACTAACTCCTGACCCGTACAAAGAGCGGGCGTTTCTGACCTTTGACCTGCAGCTGTATGTCTCTCAGTCTCAGTTCTTCTCTCCGTCACTGATGGAGCAGGTGTAGTTGCTGCTGACAGTCAGTCGTTTGTTTTCTCAGAGTGAGGCTGAAGTCTGAACTGTTCAGAGCATCAGGTCTCATCAACGTGCGCTGCTGTAACGCCGCTTTGTCCTCTGAGATCACCAGGTATGAAACCTGAGTGCTGACAGAGCAGCATGTTCCCCCTCATTCACCTCCACCACCACAGCCAAGGCATGCTGGGAAACTGAGGACACACAGACGGAGAACTGAAGTGTCTGCTGTGTGTTCATCTCAGAGTCCTCACAGGTGACACATTAGCTCCAGAACACCAAGCCAGGTGTTTGAAGCCTGACAGGGATTCTTCCCATCCAGAGGGAGGATTTAGCTGCACAACAATGAACATTAGTGTGTAGTTTAGAAACACAGACTGTGCCTGCACTGCATCTAGTGAAGAAAAGTGTTACTGCGAGAGAACGAGGCTCCTTTAAAGCAGCTGATATTAAGGTTGAAAAATCAACAATAAGCTGATGTAATCAACGTTTCACAAAATGGTCAGCAGCTAAAATCTGGAGCCGTTCTTTGGTGGTAATTAACAGTTTGTTCTTGTTAGCTAATTATGTAATTAAAGGTAGCAGCAGAAGCCTTGTGTTGAAAGCCCATTCACTCACACATTCACACAGTATGTGTGTGTCTGTGTTACACTGTGGACATCCCTTCTGTTGGAGCGCCATCTTGTGGCAGGTTTAAGAAATGTTATTCTTGTAAATCCAAACTGATGCACCTCCATAGCAGACTGTGGAGGCTTTCAGTGACATGAAGACTTGATTTATACTGTCATATTCTCCTGTTACACAAAGCACAGCACGCTGAACATGGATGAACTGAAACTCCCAGCATCTGACTGAGGAAAAGCACAAATCATTCTCACACTGACTCCTGCTTGATTTTAGATTTGCTTTCAAATCCTCACACTTTCATATGAAGCACTAAATGGGCTCCAGACTGTTTATCTCAGCTTCCTGTCAAACACACTGCTGCTCACACCGAGGCTCAGTTTACTCCTCCAGCCTGGCTTAACCTGCTGTCTGTTAAAAACAGTCCCACACTCCTCTGTTTAATCCTTCTGATCAGACTCTTTGATTTTGTATTGTTTTTACCTGAAGTTATGTTTTTGACATGGTTCTGTCTGTGAAATAAACCTCACACACACACTGCTACAGTCCTTCATACACTTAGAAACGAAGCTGCTCCTTTCCTCAGTGCTGACACATAAAGAAGAGTTGGTTTTATATCCAACACGTCTCTGTTCCAGAAAACAGCTTCAGCAGCCTCTGAGTCTGAACTTGGAGTTGGTTATAAGCCACAGGCCTGTGTGCACAGCAATGAGGAAATATAATGCAGTAAGTGAAACATGGATGTGTGGAACAGATTATCCCAAAGGTTGATTCTGTTCATCTGCACGTTCTCAGTGAAACATTTGGTCTCTCGGTCAGGTGACTCCTTTAGTCTCAGCTGACTGCAGGTTTCCAAACCTTTGTCACTGGATCACTCACTTCATCTCCAACGTGTCCCTGACACAGACAGCTGGAGCCGTTACAGCAAAATCATTGATCATCGTTTTTAGAACATTAGCTGGTGTTGGTGGGCAGGCTAGCAGTGCTAATTGTTAGCACTAGTTCTGCTGCTCTCCCTTTGTCTCTGTTATTGTTGGTCTTTAGTGAACAATAGAAAGTGTCTTCATGAGACTGTTGCCTAATGTTCAAATGTAGATAACACCACCTGCACCAACCTGTTACACAGCACAACCCTCTGGTGTAGCTTTGGCTGGAGCACATATTGGCAGCTCCAGTGACATCACCACTCCATGGTGACATCATCTCTACAGACTGTGGCTGTTACATATCCTCACCTGGTAATAATAAGACTGTCCTCAGCTGCACACAGCTCCAAGATGAACAAACTGAAGTAAATACAAATTAGAGTTACGATAGATTGAAATCTTGTAATCAGAGCTAATTCTTAGTGAAACTCTCACAACATCATATCATGATCCTGGGTTAGTGTCTCGGTCTCAGATCACAACATCAGCACAGGCTTGGCTTGGGTGAGGTATTGAGTGGTTCTTGTCCATGACAGCTGCAGGTACAGTGCCATCAGCCATGCTGCACCACATGTCTGCCCAGGAACATTAGTGTGGCTGAGTCTCATGTAAACAAGCACCACGACTGCAGTTTTTGTGTTGGATGTAAAAGGCGCACATGACACTGTGATGTAGGCTAGAATCATGGCAGCAGTCAATGACGGTCCAGGCGTGGGATTTCTCTCGTGGAAATATGCACATTATCTTCTCCTTTCTATTGGTAGGTGGCACAGTGCACTTGTGGCACGTAAGCAAGCTAGAAGACTGGCAAAGTTATGGAAGCAACACATTAACAAGAGAATTCTGAGTAAAACCAAAGTTACTTTCCCTAGTAACTAGTTACTTTGAAAGTAACGAGTAACTTGAAGTAACTGAGTTACTTTTGAGAGAAGTAACTAGTAATGTAACTAAGTTACTATTTTAAAGTAACTTACCCAACACTGCTTATAACCAACTCCAAGTTCAGACTCAGAGGCTGCTGAAGCTGTTTTCTGGAACAGAGACGTGTTGGATATAAAACCAACTCTTCTTTATGTGTCAGCACTGAGGAAAGGAGCAGCTTCGTTTCTAAGTGTATGAAGGACTGTAGCAGTGTGTGTGTGAGGTTTATTTCACAGACAGAACCATGTCAAAAACATAACTTCAGGTAAAAACAATACAAAATCAAAGAGTCTGATCAGAAGGATTAAACAGAGGAGTGTGGGACTGTTTTTAACAGACAGCAGGTTAAGCCAGGCTGGAGGAGTAAACTGAGCCTCGGTGTGAGCAGCAGTGTGTTTGACAGGAAGCTGAGATAAACAGTCTGGAGCCCATTTAGTGCTTCATATGAAAGTGTGAGGATTTGAAAGCAAATCTAAAATCAAGCAGGAGTCAGTGTGAGAATGATTTGTGCTTTTCCTCAGTCAGATGCTGGGAGTTTCAGTTCATCCATGTTCAGCGTGCTGTGCTTTGTGTAACAGGAGAATATGACAGTATAAATCAAGTCTTCATGTCACTGAAAGCCTCCACAGTCTGCTATGGAGGTGCATCAGTTTGGATTTACAAGAATAACATTTCTTAAACCTGCCACAAGATGGCGCTCCAACAGAAGGGATGTCCACAGTGTAACACAGACACACACATACTGTGTGAATGTGTGAGTGAATGGGCTTTCAACACAAGGCTTCTGCTGCTACCTTTAATTACATAATTAGCTAACAAGAACAAACTGTTAATTACCACCAAAGAACGGCTCCAGATTTTAGCTGCTGACCATTTTGTGAAACGTTGATTACATCAGCTTATTGTTGATTTTTCAACCTTAATATCAGCTGCTTTAAAGGAGCCTCGTTCTCTCGCAGTAACACTTTTCTTCACTAGATGCAGTGCAGGCACAGTCTGTGTTTCTAAACTACACACTAATGTTCATTGTTGTGCAGCTAAATCCTCCCTCTGGATGGGAAGAATCCCTGTCAGGCTTCAAACACCTGGCTTGGTGTTCTGGAGCTAATGTGTCACCTGTGAGGACTCTGAGATGAACACACAGCAGACACTTCAGTTCTCCGTCTGTGTGTCCTCAGTTTCCCAGCATGCCTTGGCTGTGGTGGTGGAGGTGAATGAGGGGGAACATGCTGCTCTGTCAGCACTCAGGTTTCATACCTGGTGATCTCAGAGGACAAAGCGGCGTTACAGCAGCGCACGTTGATGAGACCTGATGCTCTGAACAGTTCAGACTTCAGCCTCACTCTGAGAAAACAAACGACTGACTGTCAGCAGCAACTACACCTGCTCCATCAGTGACGGAGAGAAGAACTGAGACTGAGAGACATACAGCTGCAGGTCAAAGGTCAGAAACGCCCGCTCTTTGTACGGGTCAGGAGTTAGTACTGCAGAGGTCAGAGGTCAGCTTGCTGACAAACCATTTGAAACAGTTTGGAGCTAAAAGCACAACAGCAGAGGAAAGAAGAGACACTGCAGAGATGATGCAAAATATTGTGTTTTGTTCTCAGCTGTCAAAAAGTGTAACACACGTGTTCCAGCACAGCCTTTGTGTACTTTCACTTCTCCATACTGTCCATTGGAAATCCTGTTTGTTCCTTTTTGATTTCAGTCCATGTGTCCAAAGGAAACTTCTGTCCCACACTTTCTCTGCTGACTCTTCACCGATGCTCAGATGATCTCAGATGATTTCACCAGAACTCATCAAAATTCGGGCTCCACAGAAACCCAGACGTCACTAAACAAGCGTAACAAGCAAAGTGAAAACTGGTCGTTCAGCTTTATTGACCAAAGATAAGCTCACATGTCACCTCATGACACAGACACTTATTTCCACAGCATGCACGAGGACTGACAATAAGTGTCTATAAAGCCACTTCTATCTGCCACACCTGTGCTTCTGTCATGGTTGCTCTCCTCTCACTCTGTCATTTATCCACAGTCTGCCTCCCTCTGCTCCGTCAGCTGACGTCCTCTCTACACCACCTGCTGTGTTTTATCCTGCAAAAACACATTTAAGAAGCGTTGCACCGAGTAACGGGAGGAACTGCTATAAAATCCATTTAAAGGAGGTGGTGCTGAGTGCTGTGACTGGGGTCCCACCACTGACATCACGGGTGGAGGACATGTTGGAAAAGTGCTACAAAGTGCTGTGCAGCCAGCAGAGCTTACAGTCTGTCCTGTGTGTCATACAGGCTCTCACACTTAGTGTTTCTGTGACACATTGAAGAGAAGTTTGTGTTGTTCACAGTTGTGCTTGTACTGAGTGACAGCTGACATGACCTAACAGGAATAATGTGTCTGTGCTGAATGAGAAGTAACACACAATGAAGTCTTGATGCATCTCAATCATCCAGGAAAGTGAGTCTGTTGGTTCTGTTCATCTGGACGCAGCGTTTTGTGGGAGAAACGTGTCGTCATCATCAGGTGACGTCTTCAGTCTCAGCTGCAGGTTTCAGTCTTACAAACAGGACATTTGCATAAAGACTGAAAGCAGCTGCAGGAACGATGGGCTGGGAGCTCCGTTCCTTCATCTTAATTATGCAGATTCTCAGGACCATTGATCAACAACCACTGATCCATGTCCATGAGTCCCATTCACAGAGATGTGGGAATGGCTGCAGTCACAGCATGTAAGATGGAAATAAATGAGAAGTATTTAGCTGAAGTGGATTTGATTTATGTTACTTCTTTTTTAACTTGTAGTTCTACATTGGAAGATTATTGTGATATTGAAATATAAAAATACATTTATATTCTATTATTTTCTCAAAATAAGCGTCACACTCGTGGAAGCCGGTGTAGCCGCCGAAACGCCTGCATTTATGGAGACTTTCAGCCCCAGGTAGGCCAGTTATGGATCTTCGGATCCACATTATGTCAGCAGCTGTTCTCCACCGTGAACTGTGTTCAAACAAACACGCTCACGCCTCACAGACGACAGCTTACAGTCCTGTAGAGATAAAGTGACTTCGTACAGCCCCGTCTTCAGTCTTGTGGAGATGATCTCGACGCTTTGGTGGATGTTACTAGCTCCTGTGCAGTATTTTGTAAAGACATGATTATACCCCGTAAGCGCGTTAAAATTTACGCTAACAATAAGCCATGGGTCACTAAAAGTGTCAAATCCTGTTTAAGGAAAAAGAGACAGGCCTTTAAAGAGGGGCTGTTACCGATTTTCAGACAGCTACCAAGGAAATGAAAATCGAGATCTTGAAAGCAAAACAGACAAAAACCTTCTTGAAAGCAAATTTGCTGCAAAAACTTTTGGGTCTGCCTGGACTTGTATGAAAACCATAGCAGGGTTTCAAAATCCCCAGAGCAGCAGTCAGGTCATTTTAGATGTTTTAATTCAGACAGAGATTTTCAAATGCTTTAAACATGTTTTATGCTCGTTTTAGTTCTTCTGATTTCAGCGAGGATATTTGGGAAGTGAAACAGAAACTGAGAGATACTCAGCACTTTATCATTGAACTCAGCGATGTTAAAAAGGCCTTTCATACAGTCAATGTGAACAAGAGCCAGGGTCCTGATAATATTAGTGGCCGCCTAATTAAACCTTGTGCTGATGAACTCAGTCCTATATTTCAGGTTATTTTTAACAAATCCTTGCAAACACAACATGTGCCCTCTCTTTGCAAAGAAGCAGTCGTGGTTCCTGTCCCTAAATCTAAACGACTTCAGGCCTGTTGCCTCACTTCAGTTGTCATGAAAGTCTTTGAAAAAATCATCAGAAATGTGATTATGAAGAGACTGAAGGTCAGCTGGATCCAATGCAGTTTGCATATAGGCCCAACAGAGGAGTGGAGGACGCACTTTTGACTTTACTAAATCTGATTCTTAAACATGTAGAGAGTAAAGGGACTTTTGCAAGACTTCTTTTCATTGATTTTTCTTCGGCTTTTAATACAACACAGCCCCATATTTTAATTAAAAGACTTTTAGAACAGTTTGAAATCAGGAAAAACCTGGTGGGCTGGATTTTAGATTTTCTAACTGACAGGTCACAAAGAGTGAGAATAAATGGGGTTCTGTCTGACCCAGTGTTCTCCTCCACAGGTTCTCCTCAAGGCTGCGTCCTATCGCCCTTATTATTCACTCTCTATACAAACATGTGTCAGGGCAGACATGAAAACAGGGTCATTATTAAATATGCAGATGACTCTGTTATTGTCAGCTTACTGAAAGAGGGTGAAACTAACCACGGCCCAGTCATTGATGACTTTGTTCAGTGGTGGGAGGAGTCTTATCTCCAGCTGAACATATCTAAAACAAAAGATATGGTTGTTGATTTTAGGAAACAACAAAATGGGCACGGAGTCACTTTAATTAAAGGTCAGAAAATAGAGCAAGTACAATCATATAAATATCTTGGGACCATAATCAATGAAAAACTGAACTTTGATCAAAATTGCAAATCAGTTTGTAAAAAGGGTCACCAGCACCTTTATTGCCTTAGGAAACTTGTTCATTTCCACATTGACCAAAAAATTTTAACTTTGTTTTATCGTTCTTTTATTGAGTCTGTTTTATCCTTTTGTTTGGTGGCATGGTTCGGTCAGACCTCTGTCACAGAGAAAAACTCTCTGAATCAGATAGTGAGATGGTCCAGTCGTCTGATAGGTGAGCCACAGTCTTGTTTAGCCTCCCTGTACTCTGAGCAGGTACAGAGGATGGCTTTATCAATCCTTAAAAATGGTTCCCATCCTCTAAGGGGTGAATTTCAGCTTCTTCCCTCAGGACGGAGGTTTCTATTTCCGAGATGCAGGACAAAGCGTTATAAAAACAGCTTTGTCCCCGTTGCTGTCACTGAATTAAATAAGAACTGTTTTTGATTCGAAATATTAAAGTATGTGTCACAGTGAGTTTTATATATTTACTAGGTATGTGTGTTTTTAAAGGGATGTCAAATGCTGTCATTTTTCTGTAAAGCAAATTTACCTTGCCTTTGGGTATAAATAAAGTTACCTTACCTGCAGACGCTGTGCGCAGAGGTTCAGGAGCAGAAGTCCCATTGTAAACATATCACAGCAGACCCGACGATGTTTGCATGAACGCGCTTTTTTTAAAAGTCAGGTCAAGGCTCCAAAAGCCCAAAGGCGATATAACAGTTTGTGTTTGCTACATGGATCATTGTAGTTCAGCTTTCCTTTGTTATATTTCTTTAAGAGCTCAAAATGTGTTCATTACATAAATAAAATGTAATTTTCTCTGTAGCACTTCATGGATTTCATAAGCAACACACTGTAGTTGTTCACACAAAGCATAAAGGTAAAAACAATATACACAGTGTTATCTTCATTTTAGATGTCACAAAGTATTTGCGGCTCCCAGTGTTTTCCCGAACCCTGACCCTTTGCGTGGAAACCGGGTCCAAAAGGCTCTTTGGGTGTTAAAGGTTGCTGACCCCTGCACTAGGCCCAACTGACACATATATTTGATTCCAAATACAAAAAATAATGTGTAACCTGCTGGAAGAATGTAGGAGGTTGAGACAGGATCTCAACACTTGGTGTCTGCAACAAAAGACAACAATATGTGGGCCGATCGTGGCTCAAGAGTTGGCAGCTCGTCTTGTAATCGGAAGGTTTCTAGAATCATCAAATAAAGCCCCACTAACCACTAGAACTAGAACTAACTAACTAGCACTGGACACTTGCATATTAGAGATTTCTACCACCATAGGAGGCGAGATATCATCCTTGAACCAGAGCATCCAGCCCTCAATTTCGGACATAAAAAGCGACGTGGCCAGGCATGATAACACTTTGACTGAACTGCAGGACTGTGCCTCGAACCACTCTGACACCATCGCCACTCTCCAGGCCACTGTGGAGCGTTTGTCTGCGGAGGTAAAGAAGTTAGATGAGAGATGTGGAGCTCTTGAGGCACTCCAGGAGGAATAATTTAAGAACTGCAGGAATACCAGAAGGCACAGAGGGACCCAAGATGACTGAGTTGGTTCACACCTGTTGGCGGAGGCGCTATCTCTCGAGGAGAAGCCACTCATCGATCGAGCACATAGAGTGAATCGCCAGCGTCCCAAACAAAGTCATCTTCCTCGGCCCATCATCTTGAGATTGCACTACTACCACATTGGTGAGGAGATTCTGCTGAAAGCTGCAGAGAACAAGAACCTGATGTATAAGGGTTTTTAAAATAAACATCCTCCCAGATTTCCCTCCCTCTGTTGGAAACGCAGAGCCGCATTTGCAAATATGAGAGGAAGACTACGTGGGATGACCGGCGTCAGGTACAGACTGCTATACCCTGCAAAGCTGTTAGTGACCCATGGTGATGTGAGGAAAAGCTTTACCGATCCCAAAGAGACCGTAGACTACGCGGAGAAGCACCTCTCCCACCCACCTTCAAATGTATTAAAAGCAAGGATATATCTATATGTCTAACGCTGACACAGCACTGTGTTTCTTCTTTTCCCTTTATATTCCATGTAAAGGTGAATATGGAGCGTTTATGGAGCTCGTTTATTGACCAGCTGTCAGTTAGAAGGTAAGAGTTACTAGGTTAACAGAGGTTAGCAGTAACAGTACGGGGAAGTATATTGTGTTGTTCTTTTGTTGGTTTTTATTTTATCGTACTTTACTTTGTTATTTTGATTTTACCTGTTGTGAGTGCTTCCCGTAATTCTCCTTTTTCTTGCGCCGCTGCGGCCAGAGTTCACAACATTACATATTTTTGTATCTATAAACAGGAAGCTGACACTCTCCAGACTTTATCAAAGGTGTGAGCGTCACAGCAGAGGCCTTTGTGTCAACGTAGCTGAAGACAAAACACAGAAACACATGAAGGAGATTTTCCTGGCCTGGATTTTATACAAATATTCTGCAGTACATCAAAAATGAAAGAAAACCATTAGTCAACATATGAACATCACCTCTGAAGTTACAGAGCTTTGATTGGAGACACAGCTGAGCGTTTTGCATTTTGCATAATTAATTACATAATTAATTATGTAACCATAATTAAATGGTTACATCATCTTTAAAGTCCCCAGAGATCAGGAAAAGGGCCTGAGGGTGCTGTGTTTGGAGTCTGCTGGTTACAGTGTGCAGGACCTCACAGGCTGCTGCAGCGTTAGCAGAGGGCGGGACATACACAGCTATCATAATCACGTGTGTAAACTCTCGTGGTAGATAGTACGGTCTCATGCTAACCGCTAGCAGCTCAATGTCCTTACAGCATAGCGTCTCTTTGATAGAGAAATGCCCAGAGTTACACCATCTATCGTTCACAAACACAGCCAGACCCCCTCCTCCCTTCTTACCACTCTCCGCTGTTCTGTCATAAGAGGCTCAGCAGCTAAAGCAGCACACCTGGGTCTCCCAGCCTATTAAAAGCAGCCCTTTGCTTCACCTGCTTCACTAAACATTATTATTTTAAGCAGAGTGGTGTGATTTATGTAGGCATTGCTGTGTGACAGGAGGACTTTTCTTGCACACCCACCAAATGAGGGCGCACATGCTTCCACGCCCACTGGTGACTGCACACATCCTTTCAAGGAAGCATTTCATTCATCCCTAACAAATGGAACAAAACACTGTGCAGCGTGTTCAGGTTTGAACGTGGCCCTGGCCTCTCTCTGCATCCACCTGGCACATGCAACACACATCCACTCCCTGCTGAACTGCTTGTATTTGATGTGTTGAAGTTTTGGTAAAGTTTGAATAAATTCCACTTTATTTATAGGAACATTTCATCTGTGGACTCCTGCTTCCCCTCTCCTTGAGCCAGTTTGTGACGGGAACATGACATAAGAAAAGTAATTTATCCCTTTTTGATTCTGTGTATCTGGCGCTCATCCAGTGAGTTCACACTTGGCAGAAACAGACTGAATTTGTCTGGAGAACTTTGGCTTCAGCCAAGTTAGATAAACACACTGTGTCTCTGTCAAAACAGCAGTGTAGTTGTGGCACCCCTGTGAGGGAATGACCACATTAATATTATTTTGTGTAAAACACTCATGTAACGGGACATTTTTCATTGCTATATGTATTTATTTTCAGTTTCTTTAAGAGGATAGAAAATCCATGTAACAGGGATTCATTTTATGTTAGAAAGCAGTGAGGGCGGAACTTTGGTGCTTGCTCCGGGGTTTCGGGGTGCAGTAAGTGGAGCCCACCTTCCGCTGCTTCCTCAGACACGTTCTGGAGGAAAGCAGAGACGTATCGTGTCTTCCTTACTCTGCTCTTCACCTGCTTTTACAGGTCGGTACACGGTGCTCGCACCGAAAATGTTGTTTATTGTCACCATGGTTACCCACGTTAATGTGAACGGGAGAGTTAAGGCGGTCCGCCAAAGTTATTTATATGTAAACACGGGAGAAAACCAGAGGAGTGTCCCGCGCGACCGCACCGCGAGCCCGCTCGTTAGGTGGAGCGCTCGTGAAGCAGAGTCAGTGCGCTCCTATGCTCTGTGCAAACGTGTTGTAATGCTCCAATCAAATCAGTTCTGTGAGATGTGAATGTTAATAGTTCTGTTAAAGTGACTGAGTAGATTAGCTAGTGTAACACAAGCACTCTGAGCAACTCTGTGTAGCTAACAGAGGCATTCATGGGTTGATTAAACAAGCTGTGTTTCATGATGCACTAAATAGTGATTTTGCCAGTAAATTACTGGAGGGAACAAATGTAATGTATTTACCAATGCTGTTATTGAATAGAACTGTTTAGCCAGTAAGACACTGCAGAAGACAATGTGATGTGTTTATTGATATGATAAAAGGATGTAGCTGTTATGGAAAGAAGTGTGAACTTGAGAAACTGAACCAGTTAAAAAGAGTATATTTCACTGATGTTGTGAAATAAGTAAATGTAATTGATGTGAATGAGGAACCAGCTGAACAGTATATTGAAAGCTCATGTTTAGTGTTTTATAGCATTTATTTGTGTGAAATAAATCAGACTCAGACACGTTCTGGAGGAAAGCAGAGACGCATCGTGTCTTCCTTACTCTGCTCTTCACCTGCTTTTACAGGTAACATATTTGTCATCGAGGTCTTCATCCTTGGGACCCGTAACATAGTAACTTCTTCATTGTTATACTTCTATAGTTTTCCCATTTTGTGAGCTGTGGATGTGGAAAGTGTCTCAGTGACACATCCACATGAAAACGGCGTTACCTTCGTTCATTTGCACGTCAAATGAATGAGCTGTTTGGACTTTAACGTCACAGCTGATGCTTCGATACTCGACCTCAAGAGTTCAGCTTCCACTCAGAGGTACAAGTACACACAGCAAAGATAAACGTGTACACAAGGTTGAACCCACAAGTGCACAGCTCCAACCAGAGATGGGCAGTAATCCGATTACTTTTTTCAAGAAACGAGTAAAGTGAGGGATTACTATTGCAAAAAAGGTAATTAGATTACTGTTACTTTCCCGTAAGCACGCTGCGTTACTGCGTTACTAAAACCGCAGCTGTGTGCAGATGAACAATGGATAATCTATCGAGTGTGAGCGTGCAGCGTTTAAAGCGTGGAAGCACTGACCTTACTTTGAGTTTGACTCTGTAAAAAGTGACAAAAACATTAGCATCCGCTGTTCACTGCGTGGGAAGACAACATGCTCACTCACTATGTGTTAATGGGCATGCTTATTTATAACTTTGATAAAATGTCATAAAAATAATTCCATGCCAGCTCACCATTGGTGATCAGGTAGTTTCTGTTCCAGTTCCAGTCCCATAAATCATGAAGCTTGCTGCCAGAAAAGCTTCAAATCTCCTTTGAAAGCTGTTTGTGGTCTTGATTGTGGGAGCTTCAGTTGTCTGACTCCAGCTGCCACACAGTGCTCACTGATATCATTTGCAAAAACCCCAGTGTGACAATATTTATCAGTGAAGCAGAAATCAGGAAGTGACGACTTTTCTTTGAACATTTGCTAAGGCTAAGCTGTGCTTTCTACCACAGTTGGGAATTTCCTGGTTTACAACAAATTATTGTGTCAACACCGCATAAGATTTCAAACTACAGGAAAATCACTGGAGTTATAAGAGGCAGACAACGACACACACACCACATGCATGCTGTTGCTATTTATTGTGGATTAACCTGTCAAGGGCAAGAACAAAATAATTCTGCCTCAAATACAGGAAATCATAGCTTTCCTGTATTTCCTCCATTGTTGGCATGCTGGTTAGTGCTGTTGCTCCACAGTAAGAAGGTCCTGGGCTAAATTATCCATGAATGTAAACGGCTGTGTGTTTCTATCTGATAGACTGGTGAGCTGTCCAGGGTGTACCCTGCCTGGTAACCTATCACTTCAGGGTTATTTCCCAGCCCTGCTGCAACCAGGATAGAGATAGGAGGATGGTAGTTGTTGTAGACCCATTCAATTTCAATTGAAGGATTAAAATGTTCCAGGAGCTCAACTTACTCCATCTGAACATGTTTCAATCGTGTTTTATGAACACAACATGCAGCTTTACTGAATATGAAAAGGTTGTGTTGATTTAACTCAGTTGTTTAAGTTTCTGCCAAAGCAAAACCTTTGTGTGCAACCAGTGTCCACTATTGAATCAAGTAAATCCAACATGTTTTTGTCAGTGCAAAAGGAGTTACGGTGCCTGTATTCCTGCACAATATTGTCCCGGGAGGGAGAAAAACTTTCTGGTGAAGTTTTGGTTGATTTTTGGGTTTTGCTTGACACTAGGTTGATTTTATCAGTGAGGTTTGGATTGTTTTCTTTCTCTAAGAGAGAGAAAGATGGTTTTATGCTTGGACATGTTTGCAATGGGCCCCAGTATTTGTTACTTTATTAGTATTTTATTGGTTGCGTTTGTTTGTGCTTTTGTTACAGTGCACTGAGATAAGAACATCTGAGAGGTGTGATCCACCGGTGGTGATATTTTGGTATTTTGTGAGTTCCCGATTTAACAAATCAGCTCTTTAATCCAGACCTGAGAGGTTGAACTTTAAAGCGCTATAAAATATTCTTACTGGAAACAGTGGCAAAGTGTTTTTCTCCATGATTATAATGGGCTTGGGAGAAATTCACTTATATGTGACATTGATCACATGAGAAGTCCTGAGCCTAAAAGGATTGCAGCGAGTCAATCCAGTCCAAAAACAAGGAGCTGTTTTCCTTTAAAATGATGACGTCATCTTGCTGGTGATGGAGGCTCGAATAGGCTGCGTGTCAGACTCCATTATCAGCAATATCTGGTATGAATGTGTGTGGATGTATGCATGTGACTGGACTGTGACGGACTGACGACTAAAAATTTAACTGACTTGATACTGAGACAAAAACGGTGCCGACTTTAGGATTAGTGAATGTCCACAACAATTCACCCAGCCTGTAGAAGAAGGGTGGAGGTTTTGTCTTGCTTTGTTTGTGCAGGAGCAGAAGGATGACAGAGACTAAAGGGGGAGGCTGTAGCTTCACATGAGTGTGAGCTGCAGACTGAACCCTTTGGTTGCTAATGTTGAGTCACTGATGTTTGCATTAAGAAAATTGTGTTTTATTAGCTGTGTTTTAATTAAGGTATCACATTATATTGTTGGGAATGTTAAATGCTAAAGTGAAGAAAAGCTTTGATTTCACTCATGACTGAACATGTTATTATTAACCATAGCAGGCCACTGTAAAGAGTCAATTAACTGTTATAGAGGAAAAAAAGGCCAAAAACTCTGTTAATACCTATGAATAACAGGCAATGATAGACTTGTCACATTCAAAATAGAGATATGTAATAACAAACACGGGTCCGTGTCATTTAGGTTCTCCATTGAAATAGTCAATCATTTAGAAAAGTAGAATATATATATATATATATGTCTCAACGCTGTTTCTCAATAATATTAAAAACCTAAAAACTATTGTTGTGGAAGATAGAAGTCACTGTGACAGCCCTCTGACTGTGGAGGACGTTTGTAATCCTATTTCTGCACTTAAGGCCAACAAATCTCCCGGCACAGATGGTTTAACTGCAGAGTTTTATGAATCATTTTCTAATCTCCTGGCTCCGTTCTTACTGCAGCTTTTCATAGGAAGTGTAGAGAATAACATCCTCCCTCCTACTCTTACTCAGGGTCTCATAACACTTATTCCAAAGCCAAACAAAGACTTACTTCTTATTGATAATTGGAGACCCATCTGTCTGCTCAATGATGACTAT
Organism: Rhamphochromis sp. 'chilingali'; assembly: GCF_963969265.1. Taxonomy (NCBI): domain Eukaryota; kingdom Metazoa; phylum Chordata; class Actinopteri; order Cichliformes; family Cichlidae; genus Rhamphochromis; species Rhamphochromis sp. 'chilingali'. The sequence continues at coordinate 6,296,476 of NC_137929.1, forward strand.
GAGATTATGGCTTTAGTACTTGCTAACAGAATGAAAGAGTTCTTGGACACAATTATGGATGAGACACAATCAGGCTTTATGAGAAACAGACACCTTTCTAAGAACATGAGACTGGTTTTAGATCTACTTGATTACTCTGATTTGGTATCTGACTATAGCTTCATTCTCTTCCTGGATTTTTAAAAGGCTTTTGATACAATTGAACATCAATTTATTTTCCACTCTTTGGAAAAATTTGGCATTTTTCTGTAAAGCTATCAAAACCTTGTACACAAATGGCAATAGCTCAATTAAAATGATTAAGACTCCACCCCGAGATTTGACCTGTTATACAAGGAATCAGCACAGCTGATAAGGAGCTCATCATCAGCCAGCTAGCTGATGACACCACACTCTTCTTGAAGAATGCAAATCAAATCCGTCCAGCCCTTAGTGTTATTAGTGATTTCTCTGAGGCATCTGCTTTATGTCGAAATCTAAAAAAATGTGAATTACTAGCAATTAAAGGCTGCACTGCAAATGCTCTCTGTAACATTTCTGTTAAACAAGAAGTCACATATCCAGGTCTGTTAATATCCAAAGACCAAAGGTCAAGATGCTCGTCAAACTTGTCAAACAGTGTTGGGGAATTCTCAATGGTGCTTGGTGCCATACCCTCAGGGACTTTAATGTTATATAAAAACACTGACAGCTCAATATCTGCCTCAGTCACTCTCCCTGATCCAGCTGAGTCAGCAGTGGGAAAAATCTGCTTTTCACAGGAACTTGGTAACAGCAATAAGAGAATACGTAGTTTATTCCAAGAAGATATCATGTCTCTCCCATATATAGAATATCTTACTGGAACCGACATGTTCCAGATATCACCTGGAAGACAGTCTGGATGATCCCATAAATATCTAATTGTGAACAAGGTGAAGGAAATCTCATATAAAATTCTTCATAAATGTGACCCAGCCAGTCACTATATGGTAACATTTAAAAGAGACATAAATACTAATTGAACTTTCTGTGGGGATCATCCAGAAACTGTGGCACATCTCTTTTGGTTCCTCTACACAGAGATTCTGGAAGAATTTAGCAGTTTTGTTATTGTCCATATTTTAAGGGAGTTTTCTTTACGATGGAAAATGTTTTATTCTTTTTCTTTAAGTTCCCCAGGAAGAATGATAAATGTTTTTTTTTATAAAATATTTGTTAATACTTTTAGCTATTTTATATCCATAAATGTAAGTTTATTAATAAAACACCATATTTCTGCCTTTTTATAAGGATATGAATTGTACATACAATCAATTTCAGACTCAACCAACAAAAAGCCTCTCAGAACAATATTTATATTGTAACAGTTGCTATTGTAATGCAGTGTACCACCACATGGCGGCGCCTCCTGTCTCACGACTGGTGTCACCCCCTTTTTGTTCTTCTTCGCACTCCTCCTGTAATGGATGCTCCCGTGTGTACGCGGACTAGTGTGCTCTTTAGTAATGTGTGGTAGAGGTAACACTTTTATTTTTGATATTGTAAATAAATGAGTACTTTTTGGAAAGTCAGAAGCTGTTGCTCATTCGCTATCCACCTGCACACTGCGGCTGGCTTCATCTCCACTGCACGTTACAACTGGCGCCCGAACTTTTTCCCCTTGGACTTCAGACGATTTTTGCATCCCGCCGAGGATTCTTCTCTTCTAGCACGTGAACTGTCTCGGAAATCCCCCCAGTTTTGCGGACGCTCGGACGTTTTCTCCAGCCATGGCCGCAGCCTCAGCTCAGGTTGGACCCGACTAATTTCTGGATACCGTGATGTGCCGCTGCTCCGCTTGGGAGAAAGAAAAAGAGAGAAGCTGACTCCGCGACGCGAATGGACTCCGTGGATTTGTTATTTGTTGTTGGTTTCGTCTTCTAAGGATTCATTCTTCTGTGGAGAGCCTGGACATGAACATTTCTGCTGGCTTTTCATTCCCCTTTCCCTCTGCTGAGACTGACTGTAGCACATGTAAGTGATAGCTTGGCCGACTACAACCGTTGGTGCTGGTCTTCGGCTCAGTATAACGAAACGACTTAAAACTAATCTTGCATTGAGCTCTAGTGTTGCAGACATGCTATTGTAATAACATGGTTCTGATCACTCCAGTCTAATTTCAGTTGTTGGGCGAAATTTTATATGTGGTTTTTCTCAATTTAATCTTGAACGCATTTTTGCAGTTTTGTCTTTCTAGTCTGACCTAACTGACTCTTTTACTGCTATATCAATAACTGCGCTGTGCCCTGGAGCGGCTTAATTTTTTTGAAATCGCAATGGCACACTGCCCAGACGACTCTGACTCAGACATGGAACTTACCTCGTTACCTATGTGCCAGATAGTTGAAAATGTGACTCCTAGCCTTAGCCAACAAGTGGTGGAGTTAAGAACTGAGGTGAATAAGCTTAGTGATTGTTTACGTGACTCACTGAACATACAGCAGAGTTTACTAAGGCCGTGGGACCAACTCACAACGGGGAACTCTCCCCCTCCTGCAGTCCCACAGTCTCCTGTTTTCCCAATGGCCACATCGACACCTCATGTTCATGTGATGGACAAAACTGAACCCACCAACAGTACCAATCCGTTCCTGCCCAGCAACCCATTTCAACCTACAAATCCTTTCCTCCCATCTCACTCAGTTGAAGTCAGCAGCACTTCCAGAGTGATTGCGGCAGCTTTACATCACGCAAAGCTGGAGCCTCCTGTGTATGCTGGGGACGGAAAAGTGCAACCTGAGGACTGGTTAAATGCAGTTGGCATATACAAAGCCTCATTGAACCTAACTGATGGGCAATTGCTAAATGAACTGCCACACTTTCTTGCAAAAGAGCCCTGGAAATTAGGGGTGCAACGATATTCGTATCGATATTGAACCGTTCGATACAGTGCTTTCGGTTCGGTACGCATATGTATCGAACAATACAATTTTTTTCAATTTTTTTCAATTTTTTTTTTTTTTTTTTTTTTTTTGTGTCCCGTTTGGATCTATAGCCATCAGAATTGTTGTCTTGAGGCCAAGAAAGATGCCAAGAGGATTTATTTTAAGTGGATCATCATATTGGTCCATTTGATTGACCTTTATTATAATTATGAATTTACTTTATTTTCAGTTGCAAACGGGACAGACATGACTGTGGGATAGGACAGGGGGAAAGAATGAAAGAAAGAGGGGGAGAGAAAGAAAGAAAACCAAAGGGGAGGAAAAAAAAAGAACAATACAAAATTTGTAATTTATTTTATCAACTTTCCTTCTGACGATGCCGTCTGTGTTGAGCGCTCAGTGAATCTGCATTTGACTACTCCGCCTAGGCTCGAGAGTGCAGCCTAGGCGGAGTAGTCGAACGCAGATTCACTGAGCACTCAACACAGACAGCATGGTCAGAAGGAAGAGCGCAGGGCAAGCTAGCAAGACAGAAGTGGACCTCCCCACCCTCATTCAGATCTGGCGTTTGGAATTATTTTGGTTTTCATGTGACGTATGACCCTGAAGGTAAGCGAGTCATGGACTAAAGTAAAACAGTATGTTGGATGTGCCATGCAATGCTCAATTACATGGGTGGGAGCTAGTGTGTTAGCGCAGTTAGCTCGTTAACGTGTTGGCCGTCTAGCCCCTCTGTATAGGGTAGCTCGTTAACGGAGATTTGCCGTGTTGTGGCGTTAAGGTTATTTCAACGAGATTAACCTGAAAGCACTAGTGGGAACACAACGAATATGACTGCACATTTACACCGACATCATCCTAGTGCAAAGACAAAAACAACAAGCATGCATGCTACAAACTTTAGCCGAGTCATTTAGACAGCTGTTAGCACAGGATTCTCCTTATGGAGACCTGATATGTTTAATATGCTGCTGAGAATATAGCCCAGAAGAAGCGGATAGTATAGCTTTTATTTTGGAAAGAGACATTTCTCTGTAATAAACTCTCTTTTCCAAAGATGAGTGATTCCTCAATCAGATACAGGGCTCGCAATATCGCTAGCCCGACGTCCCGGGGCTATCTCTGCCCTGCCTGTCGGGCTATTGTAGGAAGGAAAAATATATGTCAATGCTTTTGCATTCTTTCAGAAATGTAGCTGGGTAATTATGTCATTGGGTGAGCCACTGTCAATATGTGACATATTGAAATCGTGTTTGAATTTGCGCTTGTTTTTTTGCTTTCACTTTGCAATCGCGCGAACTGTGTATAGAGAGCGACAGCACTGATCTGTGAGTGATGATAATTTGTGCACCAATTCCTCTGACATCGTCTTATTAATTGTTAGCTTACTATGCAAACATGACAAGTGAAATCTCCCGCAGCTTAAACATGTGAGAGGTTGATCGCGCAGAGAATCGCTGAGCTTATGTGAGTGCGGCAGGATATATATTTCACTACGATGACCTGGATGATTGAGAACCTTCACAGACAGATATATATTTTAGTTCTGCTGAGCCAAATAAGACAGGTCAGGGTGAAGAAGTGACAGCCAAAGAAAAGCTTACCACAAAACGGAGAAGTTATGACAAATCAGACTATAAGGCAAAAAGAAAGTGCAGCTTTATGGTTTCATGGACAAAAGAATTTCTGTGGCTGCAATATGACGAGCTAAAAAACAACACGCACAAGGGTTAGGGTTAAATTTAAAAACTGTACTTTTGTGTTAAAATATATATTTATAATTTTAATAAATGACAAATTAAAAAGGCATGAACATTTTTTTTGTATCGAAAAAATATCGAACCGTGACACCAAAGTATCGAACCGAACCGAACCGTGAATTTTGTGTATCGTTGCACCCCTACTGGAAATGGTTCAAGGCACTGAGCTCCCACATCACATCATGGGCTCAATTCTGTCAACTGTTTAAGACAGTTTTTCTGCCCTCCGACAACCAAGAACGCATCCTGAGAGGAATTTTGGATCGTGTTCAGGCTCAGGACGAGCCGCTCCCAACCTTTGTCGCCCACATGTTGAGTGAGTTTGACAAACTGAAGAGCCCCCCACCTGAAAAAGACAGAATTGACCTAATTAGTAAACATGCTCTCGAAAAATACAGAGTTGCCCTGTATGGCGCTAATGTCACTTCTGTAATGGACCTGCTGCTACGCGCTCATGAGCTTCACTCAGTGCTTGGACCACAAAGACCACAGCCTGCTTTATGTAGCAAAGACAACTATAAGCCTGAACCTTACTGCTTCAAATGCTCTCAGCCAGGGTTCACTACACGCACCTGCCCAAACTGTAACACCCAACCTCATTTGCCACAACGAGCCTCGAACACCGCTAGGCATGGCCCAGTCCAGCCATTGCCAGCACCTGGCCCCTCTGACCCTGGCCATGAAAAGGTGGAATTAAGCAGCACCACATCCCAGCCACAATACAGGCAGTCGGGAAACTACGGCGGGGGGGGGGGGGGGGGGGGAGGACATTTCACAGAGGCCAACCTTCCCCCAGTTACTAACGGAGCCTCACACGCCCGATTCACTACAGGGTGGACACAGTCTTGGACACTTGGAAGACAATTTTTCACAAGTCCACTGGAATACCCCACTAAGAACGAAAGTGAACTTCAATGCTTCATCTGTGGATGCTACCCTCGACACAGGTGCTTCCCTCTCGGCTGTACGAACAGATCTCATTCAAGTAAATGACTCTTACCCTAGAAACACAAGTGAGTGGAATGGTCCTGCAGTTAACCTCGCCAATAATGCTCCCTGTATCCCTGTTGGTGTTATTTGGCTCAATATTGCATTCATGAACAAGAACTTTTACCAGCGTTTTGCCATAATACCAGATTTGTCCTCTCCTTTCATTCTGGGAATGGATTTTATGGCAAGAGCTTCTGTTTCTATTCACATTCCCACTAGAACAGTCTACATTGAGGACATCCCCTGCCCACTCGCAGACAATGAAGAGGACCTTCAAAATGATTACTCACATTCACCTGGAACACTGATGTCTTTGGACTTGGTTCGCTCAGACTTAACAGCCAAACTGTCTGAAGCAAGTCTCTCAGAGAACAAGGATGCTTTACTAAATCTGCTCAGCAAGTTTAGCTCCTTGTTTGATGGTCAACTTGGTCGAACGGCTCTCACTGAGCACACCATAGACTGGCAATGCAACACCTGTCAATCTCCCACCCTATCGCACGTCACCTGCTAAGAAACGTGTGATTGAAGAACAAGTGCAACAAATGTTGAAGGACAACATCATTGAACTTTCCACAAGCCCTTGGGCAGCTCCTGTAGTCATTGTAAATAGAGCGGCCACGGAACCAAGGTTTTGTGTGGACTTTCGAGGGCTCAATCAAGTTACCCGAAAAGACTCTTATCCCCTGCCTCGTGTAGATGAGTCTTTGGACTTTCTGGCAAGAGGAAAGTTTGTCTCGACATTGGACTTAGCGCGAGGCTATTGGCAGGTTGCTGTAGCAGAGGACTCGAAGCCTAAAACTGCCTTCATCTCTCACTGCGGTCTCTTCCAGTTTCGGGTGCTGCCCTTTGGGCTCTGCAACGCACCTGCAACTTTTCAGAGACTCATGAACTCTGTGCTTGCTGGCCTCATTTGCAAAATGTGCGCAGTCTACCTGGATGACATTGTTATCGCCTCACCTACCTTTGAACAGCACTTAGTGGATCTTGAGGAGGTGCTGGGCAGACTCCAGGCTGCTGGCTTGTCATTGAAGCTCAAAAAGTGCCAATTCTGCCTCGATGAATTCACCTTTCTCGGGTACCGCATCACATCATTAGGTGTTAAGCCCGATCCGGACAAAGTAAAGGCGGTTAAGGAGTTTGATACCCCAACCTCAGTGAAACACGTCCGTCAGTTCCTTGGCTTGACTGGCTATTATCGACGCTTCATTCAGAATTATGCCCGCCATGCTGAACCTCTTCACGCCATCACCAGAAAAGACAATGCTTTCCACTGGGACGACAGCTGTCGAAGGGCCATGGACACTTTGAAGGATCATGTCACATCAGCCCCGATCCTGTCATTTCCAGACTTCAACCATCCCTTTTCCATTCACGCCGATGCATGTGACATTGGTCTTGGGGCAGTGTTGATGCAAAAGGATGACAAGGGTCGTGAGTATGTTGTGGCTTTTGCTAGTCGCTCCCTTCACAAAGCTGAACTCCCCTACTGCACTTCAGAGAAGGAGTGCCTCGCTGTGATATGGGCTCTGGAACACTTCCGCCCATATGTTGAAGGTGTTCATGTTACTATCTTCACTGACCACAACAGTCTCAGGTGGCTCATGTCTCGTCAAAACCCAACGGGCCGACTCGCCCGCTGGTCACTTCGTTTGCAGGACTTTGATTTCACAATAGTGCACAAACCTGGTGCACAGAACAAAGTTCCTGACGCACTGTCACGCAACCCTTTGCCTCTGACCTGTGACAGGCCGACTGATCTTTTACCAGATCATGCTGTTATGGGCAGCCTGGACATTCGTACTCTGCCCCCCGTCATTCTGGCTGACCGTTCACAATTGAGGCAGCTGCAGTTAGACGATCATGTCACAGGTCCACTCCTCAGAGACATTGAAGCAGACTCTCTGAACAGCTCGGACAATGCCACCTTGTTACAGTATGTTGTGTATGACTCTCTTTTGTATCACAGAGAACCCAAGTCCACATGTGCTTTGCACCCTTTGAAAGAGCTGAAACGGTTTGCCCCTACTTCCATGAGAGGCACCTTGCTGGACTATTACCATGACCACCCCACAGCAGGTCACTTGGGTGTTTCTAAGACATTGGCTAGACTGCGTTTTAGGTTTTTCTGGCCCAAAATGGCAGCTGATGTGAAACGCTATGTGATTTCATGCTCAGTGTGCCAACTCACCAAGCCAAGTCAGAAAAAAGCAGCCGGTCTTATGGTTCCCATTGTCCCCCAGAAACCCTGGGAGTATGTGGGTGTGGATTTTGTTGGGCCACTTCCCCGCACCCCCACTGGTAATGCTTATTTAATCATGTTTGTTGACTATTTGACTAAATGGGTTGAAGCCAGTGCTGTCAAAGAAGCTACATCTCAGGTAGCAGCTGGTAAATTCGTCACTGACATTTTTGCTAGGCATGGTACACCCACTTACCTCATTTCTGACAGAGGGTCTCCTTTTGTGAGTGAGCTTTTTGAACATGTTGTTTCTGCCTTAGGCTCGGTGCACAGACTCACTACGGCATATCACCCTCAGACAAATGCTACTGAACGCGTCAACCGGACTCTGAAAACTGCAATCCGCGCTTATGTAGGTGATAAGCACACATCATGGGACAAGTTTCTCCCTCAGATTTGCTTTGCTCTGCGCACCGCCCCCCATGACAGTACAGGTATGACTCCTGCCATGATGCTTTATGGTCGTGAGTTAGACACCCCGCTTGACCTTATCACTCAGCCTTCTACAGCAGGTGTTGATGAACCGGGTGTGCCTTACCCTGAGACTCTGAGAGCCTCCCTGCAGGAAGCTCACGACCACGCCAAAGCAGCTTTGGACTATAGCCATGACAGACAAAAACATTACTATGACTTGAGTAGGGATGGGTATCGAAAACCGGTTCTTGTTGAGAACCGGTTCCCACTGTTTCAATTCCTTGGAATCGTTTGCCATTTTTGCAAACGATTCCCTTATCGATTCCAGTCGCCCCGAATGACGTCACCACATTGCGGAGTGTCATTTACCTGGCAGGAAACACGGCGCCTAAGCGGCTCAAACGCTCAAAAGTTTGATTATACTTTATGAGAACCGATGACAACAGGGCAACTTGCAAAGTAGATATTGCATTTAAGGGAGGAAACACTACGAATATGCAAAAGCATTTGCTCACAAAACACGCGATGACACGTGTTTTTAATTCCGCTCCGGACTCGTGACTCTCAACCCAGCAGCAGCGGTAACGTTTGCACGTCCTCTCCCGTTAATGCGGCAGGTAAATAATCAACTAACAGTGCATATTATGTTAGCGCGATCTGCCTTATTACAAGACCTGCCATTACTGTACATGTAGGTGACCATGATGAGAGAGACAGACAGAGTCTGGCTAGCGCTCGCTGGCAGTTCTCGCTGCAGTCTACCGGTAGCGTCTCCTTTCAGGCCAGGATAGACGAATGTCACCGAGCAGTGTCTAAGTTTGTGGTCAAAGGCTTGAACCCATTTGCCACAGCAGATGCCCCCGATTTTTGGTAAGTGAATGTGTTTAATTGTAGGCAGGGACATTACTGGATATTCTTGTGTAATTGCCACAGAACAATTTATGTTATACTTTGTTATTGCTACAGAAGAATATTTATTTTATTATTTTACATTTACAATTTTTTTTCCTGGGGACCCTGTGACACCCCATTGAAGAGCCGTAGGCTGGATCTCTTAAGATCTCACTGTTGGGTTTGTAAGGCCATGTCACTCCTAAATTTCTATCTTGTTCAAAGAGAAGATATAAAACAAAGTTCTAAGCTAATCGACCTTAGTGTTCTCCTTTTTAAAAAATAAAAAAAGAATCGATAAGAGAATCGATAAAGAATCGAATCGTTAAACAGAATCGAAAATGGAATCGGAATCGTTAAAATCTTATCAATACCCATCCCTAGACTTCAGACATCGACATGCCACGTTTCGTGTTGGTGACCTTGTGAGAGTTAAGACGCACCCCAGGTCAGACGCTCAGTCTAACTTTACTGCTAAACTTGCACCACTGTTTCAGGGACCATTGTGTGTATCTCAGAGACTCAGTGATGTTAATTACAGGCTCACTTGGGTGGACTCCGGTGTGGATGCAGGTGTTTATCATGTTGTGAACATGCAACCGTTCCATACCTGGGACTCTCTCACTTCCAAAGAACATTCTGTTTCATTGCCTGCTGAGAGAGAGACCGCAGAGGGTCTGAACTCTGACTCTCAGGCCCACCCTGGCCCCCCTGCAGACACTGACATTGACTCTGAGCCATTCCCCTTTGATTTACCGGACATTGACTCTTCTTCTGGTGTGGGCGCTGTTCCAGAGAGTGTTTCACCCAGATCTGTCCAGCACCCAGCTGCTGGTGGACATTACAATCTCAGGCCCAGACGTTGCCCCAGAGTTACGTCTGGCTGGAGCAACAAAAGATGGACTAATGATTTTCACACAACCAGGCTTGATCTGAAGTGAAATGTTTTGGTTAAACCTGTTTGATGCTGTCTTGTTGCATTGCTACTTTGAGTCATGATATGTAGATGTTTTTGTTTGCTCTACTTAATCCAGTTTTATGGCTCTTTCGTGCGTTAAGGTTCATTCTTGGCATTTACTTAGGAAAAAAAAAAAGAACAAAAGAAAAAAGTGAAAAAAACTAAGAAAACTGATTTTCCACTGTACATATTCATCTTATTTTCACCAATTTCATTTTTAAATGGTCTTTTGCCCTGTGTGTGTGCACCAATCTTAGCTGTAACCTCTATGTATAGGGTACTGTTAGGTGTGGTGTGTGCTTTTTCAGCTGTGTACGGCTGAGGACAGCCTTTTTCTCACCAGGGGGGGACTATGTAACAGTTGCTATTGTAATGCAGTGTATCACCACATGGCGGCGCCTCCTGTCTCACGACTGGTGTCACCCCCTTTTTGTTCTTCTTCGCACTCCTCCTGTAATGGATGCTCCCGTGTGTACGCGGACTAGTGTGCTCTTTAGTAATGTGTGGTAGAGGTAACACTTTTATTTTTGATATTGTAAATAAATGAGTACTTTTTGGAAAGTCAGAAGCTGTTGCTCATTCGCTATCCACCTGCACACCTCCGCGGCTGGCTTCATCTCCACTGCACGTTACAATATGTTGATTTTTTTCGCCTACTCATATCATAATTTTTTTACTCCTGGTTCTGTATGTTCATGTTCTGTTCTTTTGTAAACTTCATCTGTTTGTATGTTGTATACTCATTGTGTTTCAATAAAGTTCGATTTAAAAAAAGGTACGTTCTAAACGAAGCTTCAGACGTCACTGATCACGTGACTCTGGCCAAACGAATCAAGCCTCGACACGGTGCTTCTGAAGCAGCGCGTTGATCTTTCTGACACACGCACCGGAGCGTCAGCTTCAAGCGGACCATCACTACCTCTCACATCTAAAGGTGTCAAGGTAACTTTGAACTGAGTTCAGTCAATCTGGAGTTTTTCCAAGTTTTCTGTTGCTCTCTGTGAGAGAAGAGCGTTAAAGGCGGGGCTCTCCAGAGTCCAGCAAAACAGGAAACCACAGCTGGGTGTGTGTAAGTGTGCAAACCAATAGAATGCATCGTGGTGGGGGGGGGCATCACGGGCATTGGCAAGAAAAAAAATAAAATAATCGGTCGTACCCATGCTTCCCCGACGTCATGCCAGCGCATATTGGGAAATTCGTAGGCACCGATCGGTTTTCTATCAGCCATTTGCTGGGAGTAAGGGCGCCCTCCGTTTGCGAGGTGCGCCTGCTGCTGGCGGCACAGGGAGGAGAGGGCAGGGCGGCGGGGAGTCTGGCTGGCTGGAGCGGCATCTAATAACCAACTCGCAAAACAAAATAAAAACAACACAACAAACAGATATTATGATACAGACTTATAATCTGCACCGATGTTTTTTCTAAATTCTATAAAGTGAGCGCGAGAGCCCTCGGTGCGCCTGCGCGCTGCTGAAGTCAAAGTAAACTTTATTGTCATCTCCGCTACAGACAGTCCAGCATATAGAGAGACGAGACGACGAGGCTGCAGTTACAGCGGTGCAAGTAAACAAACAATAAATATAAGAAGAGTAAGAAAATAAATCTACACTTTAGGACTCGGGGTAAAGGATCAATAACAATTTAAATTTATAATTTACAGTTTGATGATTTAAAGTCTCACACAACCCGTCAAAAGGGGCGGGGCCGGCTGCTTCCAAGTAGAGTACATTTCATTTATAATGATGTAAATCCAAGCCCATCATGGATTCACGATCTGAATCCTGGGTTGTGTGAAATCCCAGAAATCAACCTTAGACAAAGTGAATCTGTGAACTAAGGTGTAGGTCTGTTAGGTTAATTGTGCTGATCCTCGGGTTGGGGGATTTGTGTTTGTACTGGAGCGCAAAATTCAAACCAATGGAAGATGGACAACAAAAGTTCAAAGCCATCAGGTGCTCAGGTTAGAAAAAAGAGAAAAGATGCAGGTAAGCAGACGTGTGATTGGATAATGGCAGGTCATCCTGAACCAGTCAGACTAAACTCCAAACAATACATTATGTTACAGATTTTAATATTAATTAGTCATTGTTACTTGTTGATTTGTCCTTTTCTCATTGTGTGACGAATTATGACGACTGTTTGGTAGCTGTTATTGTCTCTCTCTCTCTCTTGTTGAAATCTCCCAATTCTTTGAATCTTTGGGCTGAAGGAGGGACAATACTCGGTGTATCAATGCTCAATCAACAATCATTTATTTCCATACAATTCAACAGTCAGAGCATTACAACGTCCGGACGGGAGAGATGCTACCAGAGGGTCAGGCACATGTCTCAAAATGGTGACGGGTTGCTCAGCTTTTTATAGTCTCTAGTGGCCCCCAGCTAGTCGTAAAAGCCAAAACATCACATTCTTTCTCTGTTACAGCGCCTAAGTTATGACCTCGGCAGTTGTTTCTCTGCTTTCTGTAAGGTGGGGGTGTGGAATGTGGTCTATCTATCTCCCCTGTCTTTAGACACAGAGTCTCCTGCTTACAACCTTCTCTTCATGATTCAACAATTAAGCATGTCAAGAAAACAGTGTAACACATTCCCAGCAGATCAAGGATACAGAGTGATGCACATTTATCTAATGAACTACTATGTGAATATGTTCTGTTAACTCAAAAGTATAATGAGAACTAAACTACATACAGCTCACACACTCTATATTAAAGGGTATAATATGATCTACAGCAGTATTCTAATTCAACTACTTTGATTACATATATAAGGTAACATATAATAACAGAATAATCTAACAATTCCCCCTTTTGATCTCTGAAAGAGATCACTTACAACATGCACTCTAGGGTTGCAAGGTCCAGGTTTTCTTGATCCTGAGGCCCTCTGTCCCCCTTTAACGGGTGGACCATATGTGGGATGACCTCTGTGTTCACGCAGTTCAGATGCAAGCAAAGTTAGATTTACAACCATAACAGCAGTTACAGATGACACTCCCATCATTCCCAATTTTCCCACAGCTTTATTTTGGTGCTCCAGGTTTCCACTCCCATTTTAATGCCCCCTTATACCTTTCAAATGTACTTAGACTAGAACCTCTGTCTAAGGAGCTTTTAACCTTCATTTTTATTGCTGCAGCTACCAGTGTCTTCCAGTTGGGTGATTCTCAGCTTCTTTCTTTGACCTCCGGGGTTAGACCACCCTTTAGTCATTGCACAGTTCTGGGGATTATTCTGCCCCGATTTCAAACAAAGATCTGTGTGTTTTGGGGTCACCTCCGTGTCCCCCTTTTTTCCAAGAGCCTCTTGAACCTCGTTGGTCTGGTGTTCCTGGTTTTCGCCAACCCCTTCATGGTTATTGCTGTGTTTGTGGGATCCATCTTCTCCAGGAGCCCAAACGTCATGACACTTGACCCCAGTTGCTGTCTCGGCAGTCCCTACATCTGTCTCTGCTGTGAAGGGTCCTCACATCTCCGTGTCCCCGTCTGGTGTCTGTTCCTTTCTCTGCAAGAGACAGAACACCAAAACACCTCTCTCCCTAGGCTTAATAATCTAATATTGTTATCCATTGTTGTTCTAATGATTCAAATTTGGTTTAAAATATTATGTTCAGGACTCTCTGACCCAGGGACTTATTCTAATCATAATCTATGTGTATGTAAAAGAAATCAAAAATTAGTGAACCCTTTCTAAGTCTAACACATTATAAGCTTAAGTTTTACCATAGCTAAATTATTAAACACAGAAATAACGTCATAAGATGTTCATAAAACCATTGTTTGATGTTCGGACTCAACTCCCCCTTTTTGACACACTCCAATGTGTCAATTCATTGGAGCTAGACAATTAAAAGAGAAGGTTAGTGACATCATATCTCAGAAAGTATCAGAAATTCTTCTCTCGAGTACCGTTGCTCCAGCCTTGTCATCCCAGAGGATCCTCAATCCCGGAAATTTCCCTTCTCCTCATGTAATAAAGTCTGTCATCCTTCCATGCCCTGGTAACTGGTCCATCCAGAGCTGTAACATTTTGAAATGTACATACAACAAGCCAAACCACACCTTGGTCACACCAAGCCTTTTCTGCCCTGGAGATGTCCAACGCCATCTTAGTCTGGACCAGGGTTGTAATAGTTTTGCAATTTTCATTAGTTTTTATTTTTATTTAGCTTCGACTTCAGATTTTCAATTTTATATCAGTATAAATCAGTTTTTACCAATTGTTTGCTAGTTTAGTTTAGTTTTGATTAGTTTCAGTTATAGTTTTAGTTGTGTCTGCAATAATTAAGTGTAGCAAAATCCCAGTCCCATCATATCAGTCATGCTCTTGTGCTTATCCTTGGGTATTGTGACTATTAACTCTTGCAGCACCGGGTGCTCCCAATTTTGGTTCAAGTGAATTTACAAACTTTGTGAAGGGAATTGACTCCTCTGCACACTGGAATAAACATAATCAACATGATCCACATTTTACTGCGTGTTATTTCACCATCTTATTGATTCAAATGCTCCATCCTTATGTGGTTTGTGACATTAGGTTTATCCACTCCGTCTCTAAATGTTTGAAGAATTTTCAAGTTTGGGGTCAAATTTTAAGAATTTGACCATAAGTGAAAGTTATGGTGTCATCACCCCCTTCGGGGCTTACCTTTCCCAGTTTTGATGATATTCCTCCCTATTCTTTGCAAATGCCCCCTGTTGGTGGCGAGAAACTGTTGGTGTGGTCAAGTGGGTGCTATAGAAACAAAAGCTCAGGACAGAACAGTTATCAGTCATGTACTTCATACAAATTTTGCATATGTTTTATTTCATATTGATCCTCTGAGCATAATGGTACATTTTAATCTGAATTTATCCAAACTAAACACAATAGGTTTTCTTTCTTTGCTTTGCTCTTGTTCTTTTGCAGTACCACATCCTATCAAATGTCCCTGTCAATTATATTCTACATCTAATAACTTACTATTTCAAATGAGAACCTAAATCACGTGGACCAATGTTTGTTATGGCATATCTCTATTCTGAATGTGGCAAGCCATTCATAGGTATTGTTAAGGTTTTGGCGATTTTCCTCTATAAAATTTAATTGACTTTTTACAGTGGCCTGCTATGGTTAATAATAACATATTCCAGTCATGAGTGGTATCAAAAGTCTTCTCCACTGTAGCATTTGGCATTCCCAATGTGATATTATTCTGTTATTATATGTTACCTTATATATGTAATCAAAGTAGTTGAATTAGAATACTGCTGTAGATCATATTATACCCTTTAAAATAGAGTGTGTGATCTGTATGTAGTTTAGTTCTCATTATACTTTTGAGTTAACAGAACATATTCACATATTAGTTCATTAGATAAATGTGCATCACTCTGTATCCTTGATCTGCTGGGAATGTGTTACACTGTTTTCTTGACATGCTTAATTGTTGAATCATGAAGAGAAGGCTGTAAGCAGGAGACTCTGTGTCTAAAGACAGGGGAGATAGACAGACCACATTCCACACCCCCACCTTACAGAAAGCAGAGAAACAACTGCTGAGGTCATAACTTAGGCGCTGTAACAGAGAAAAAATGTGATGTTTTGGCTTTTACGACTAGCTGGGGGCCACTAGAGACTATAAAAAGCTGAGCAACCCGTCACCATTTTGAGACATGTGCCTGACCCTCTGGTAGCATCTCTCCCGTCCGGACGTTGTAATGCTCTAACTGTTGAATTGTATGGAAATAAATGATTGTTGATTGAGCATTGATACACCGAGTATTGTCCTTCCTTCAGCCCAAAGATTCAAAGAACTGCATGTTTTCAACAACTTGGTGCCGTGTGACCCGGATCTTTGGTGTGCTGAGGAGGTGTAGATTTGGCCTTTGGTGAGATCGTGGGGCAAAGTGAACAGAGGACCGGTCCAAAAATAAAAAGGTAAGCACAGCCTGTTGTATTATAAATACCAAATGTGCATATTGGGCTTTCCAAATTAATCTGTTCGCTGAGTCACATGTATTTTCACAGTAAATTTGTCGGTGTCTGGTTTTTGGCGCAAGATACTAACAACATAAGTTGAGGCTGAATTCCAGTGTGTTAAATAAACTGCTTCTACCGAGATACTAATAACATACTACGTTGGTCTAGATTGCAGTAATCTGCTTCTACCGAGATACTAATAACATACTACGTTGGACTAGTTGCAGCCACTTTACCTTCCACATTTAATTTTGTCTAATACTGGCTTCTGTAGCAATAATACGTTAGAATTTCTTCTGAAGACGCGGCCATTAGTTCAGTACATTGAAGTCGAGGTTTTGAAGTTGTTTATGGTGTCGGTAAAGTCCTGGCTCTTGCCGGCTATGAAATAGAAGTTGATTTAAGGAAAAGCAGATGCTGGCTTCACGGTGCGGTTAAACACTGGCAACGCGAGAGCGAAACACGTCCGTAGGTTTGGTTTATGATACGGCCGTGTTCCGGTGATATGCGGCTGTGAAGTGCAGTAGTGGTTGGTGCTAATTTTAGTACATTGAACAGAGGTTTGACGGTGGTTTGTGGCGTCAGTCGAGTTTTTTTTTTTAAGGGCTGCGGTCATAAAACAAAGTAAAATTTTACTTGCCAAGAAGTACATAGAGCAAAACCTGGTTTATGATGTCTGGTATAACTTCGGGGATGCAAGCATCACTTTTATGATGCGACTTTGCTCCGTTGTGGCGGTCATAAGCGCAGAGAAAAGGGTATTTTGGTCTATGGTGCAGTGTGCTTTAAGAAGATCTAATAGTTGAGCTCAGAGGTTTCTGTGTAAAATTCCCGCTGAGGAAAAGTGTTGTGTGTGAGTGTCAAAGCGCGCTCTGGGTGAGAGAGTGTGTGTGAAGCTGCGAGGCGCGCTCTGGGTGCTGTCTTGTGGGTAAAGCGCGCACTGAGTGTGATATGTGAGTGAGGCGCGCTCTGAGTGTGTTTTTTATGTGGAGTGTGAAGCGTGAACACAGTGACAGTGACGGTTAATGTGTTTGATTAGGAGGACATTAGAGCAAATACACATTTTAGGATCAAAGGTTGATGCCTAGTGTACCTGTGGAACATTTGCCTATGGAGTAGCGACCCTCCTGTCCGTGGACGCGTGGCCAGGACCGGCGTTGTCCGGGTGCTGAGGTGGTGACTTGGGGAGGTGAGGGCCCCCGCATAGCCACGGAAATAACACTGGAACGGCCGTGTAATCACGGGTTCACATTTATTTCCGGACTAGAACAAGACACATTTTGCGAACAAACGTTGAGTCTAGATTAGTAAAGAAATAAAAAGGTTGAATTCCTCGTTTCAGTGGTTGAAATTGTTGTGTGCCTGTCCCCTGACGAGTGTGAAATTAAAATAAAGAGGGAATTTGGAGCCACATAGAGATAGACGGGCATAATTGGGTGTATTACTCTGTGGTGTAATATAAATATGGAGGAGTTGAGAGAGGAATGTGTTGGGAGACTGGCGTACAGTTTACGCTGTCAAGGTAGGCGTGTTGCCTGCTTATCAGTTTAACAGTGATGAAAATGAAATTAAAATAAATCTCTTAGTGTGTTAATACAGGAAGCTGCGGACCTGGACCAACTGCCCCCACAAGCACAGCGGCCGAAGCAAAATTATAGGTAATGGGAACCACACCCAGCACGAATCAGCAGCTGTGAAACAGACAGCAGCGAGGAGAGAATTAGAGGAGAAATTAAGAGAAGTTTTAACACATAAAATTGAGGCCAACGGACTTGTGGAGGTTGGGAAGGCGTCCGGGGCATCACAACAAAAAGGTGAAACAAAAACACACACAAGCAGAGAAATCTGAGAGAAAGGCTCCTTTTAAGGTAACGCCTAGTTTGAGAAAAGATAAAATTAACCTGCTTTTATACAAATGCACATACACGCAATGAAGAAACAGCTTACACTCATGAACACGTGAAGATTTTCCAGCAAGGTTAAAGAAAAATTAACATACTTAAATGATGAAGTCTATACATTACTGACAAAGAAACCCTCTGGGTTGCAGGACAACAATTTAACAAAAAAAAAAAAGGAACACTGGTCTAACCAACCAGGCAAGACACAACAAATTTAGTGGTTAAAAGATTCAAATTGTGACATGTTTTCTGTTGATTGAGTAATAAAAGTGATTACTGAATGAAAGAAAGTTCCTTTTTGGGCTTTTAAACATGATCTTAAGAATTTTAACATATACCGGTGTTGTCCTGTCAACTTGGTGGGTTAGGAGTTGATTATATCGGGAGACAAAAAACAAAAAAAAAGGGGGAGAGAAGGCTGACACAGGGCCTGGCCCCATTGTCTCCCCTCTGAATAACACAGCCAACACAACAACATTTTCCTGTTCGTTTGTTTTTGTTTTTTGTTTGTTTTTGTTTTGTTTTGTTTTTGTTTTTTCTATACATATTTAATTACAGGCTGCTTTGCCGGCCCTGAAAGCCGAGGCTGACTGGACTCCTGCTCTCCCCCATACGTGACACTGACCAAATGCTGCAACAGCTGGACCCACAACAACGACCTGAGAATGTCAACAGACCTGCAGGAATGTGATCTCATGCAGCCGAGACGGAGAGCACTAAACCTAAGGCCCGTTTCACTACACGGGGGAAAATTCCCAGACTGCGTCAGCTGACAGAGCTGTGACGAGACGCCCGCCAAGCCCGAATGAAAAGTAAGGCCGAGCGAAAGAATGCTGACCTTGATAACTTTGCATTCACACTGTGCAGGACAGTGATGGACCAACACGGATGATCGGGTGGCGAAAAAGGGCGTGACCGAGACAAGAGGAGTAACTGAGGACAGAAGGCACCTCAGAATGGACAAAAACACAGAAGAAGATGCAGGTTTCACCTGCGGTGAACATCGACACTGGAGAAAGGACTGCCCCAATTGGGGTCAGAACCAGGACGGACTGAATTTTGAGCAGCAGCAGCAGCAGCAATGGTCGCAAACAAACTGAGAAAGGAGGGGGGCAGGACCCCAGGGCATGCTTCAGGCCGTGGTTTACCCAGAACACCAGAACAGGAAAGTGATGAACACAAACACCCACACAAACACACACATCTACATGCACTGACTCAGAATGAAGAGAAACAAACACACACACACACGTCTCCAAACACACAGATTCAGAATGAAGTGAAATACACACATGAACACGTGCACTCGTTGAGTGAGTGAGAAATGACACACACACACACACACACACACACGGGAATGTTGATTCACTGAGAAGTGATGCACACACATACACATGCACACGCTTGTGCAATGAAGAGTGATCCACACGCACACACACATACACGCTGATGCAATGAAGAATGCTTTGCTTATGCTGATATGCAAAATGCTGCACACAAACATCCCAATGCATAATTTTTATGAGGAGCCATTGATTACTTAGAATGTGTTATATGTCACCCAGAGGGCATTTATGTAGATTTTAGGAATAAGGTCTAAAAAGTTTGGTTATGAAAACAATGTCTGTGCGTGATGTCTGTTTATGGCTCAAGGCCTTGACTGAGTTCTTTGCTGTGCTTCACACAGCCCTGATGAGGAACAGTGGCACAGAGTGAAAATGATGAATTAATAGTGTAAGTTTTAGGTCGGAGTACGGCATTTTCTGTGATTGAGTTTTAATTCAAGGAGGAACAAAAGGTGTTACGGCACCTGAGGTTCTCATTCCCACACAATATTGTCCCGGCAGGAAGCAAAATGTTCCTGTGAATTTCTGGTTGATTGTTTGGTTTTGTTTAGCGCTAGCTTGATTTTATCAGTGAGCTTTGGCTTGTGTTCTTTCTCGTAAGCGAGAGAGGGATAGTTTTATGCTTGGACATGTCTGCAACGGGCCCTAGTTTGTGTTATTTTAGTAGTATTTTGTTGGTTATGTCTGTTTTCGTTTTTGTTACAGTGCACTGGAGAAAAAACATCTGAGAGGTGTGATCCACCGGTGGTGATATGTTGATATTTTGTGAGTTCATGATTTAACAATCAGCTCTTTAAACAAGGCCTGAAAGATTGAAATTTAAAGCGCTATAAAATATTATTACTGTAAACAGTTGCAAAGTGTGCTTCTCCATGATTGTAATTGGCTTGGGAGAAATTCACTTATAGGGAACACTGATCTAAAAGGATTGCACCGAGTCAATCCGGCCCAAAAAACAACAAGGAATTGTTTTCCTTTAAAATGATGACGTCATCTTGCTGGTGATGGATGCTCGAATAGGTTGCGCGGGAGACTCCATTATCAGCAACATCTGGTATGAATGTGTATGGAGGTATGCATGCGAATGGACTGTGATGGACTGACGACTAAAAGTTTTGACTGACTTGATACTGAGACAATGACTGCACCAACTTTAGGATTAGTAAATGCCAATAAACAATTCATAAACAATTCACCCAGCCGACAAGAGAAGGGTGGATGTTTCGCTTTGTTTTGTTTTGTTTTTTCAGGAGCAGGAGGATAAGAGAGACTGGAGGAGGAGACTCTAGCTTCACATAAGTATGAACTGCAGACTTAACACTTTGGTTGCTGATTTTGAGTTACTGATGTTTGCATTAAGAAAACTGTGCTATATTAGCTGTGTTTTGATTAAGGTATCATGTTATATTATTGGGAATGCCAACTGCTACAGTGGAGAAGACTTTTGATACCACTCATGACTGGAATATGTTATTATTAACCATAGCAGGCCACTGTAAAAAGTCAATTAAATTTTATAGAGGAAAATCGCCAAAATTGAACAATACCTATGAATGACTGGCCACATTCAGAATAGAGATATGCAATAATAAACATTGGTCCACATGATTTAGGTTCTCACTTGAAATAGTAAGTTGTTAAATGTAGAATATAATCGACAGGGACATTTGATAGGATGTGGTACTGAAAAAGAACAAGAGCAAAGTAAATAAAGAAAATATTGTGTTTAGTTTGGATAAATTCAAATTAAAATGTACCATTACACTCAGAGGATCAATATGGAATAAAACATATGCAAAATTTGTAGGAAGTACATGACTGATAACTGTTCTGTCCTGAGCGTTTGTTTCCAGAGCACCCACTTGACCACACCAACAGTTTCTCGCCACCGAGGAGGGGTACTTGCAAAAAGAATAAAATAAAAATCTGAGTTTAACAAAACATTTTAAATGTAAATATCAAGCTTACCTTTCTTTTTCCATGAAATGTGCTTGTGGGCACGCCAGCCATTTTGAAAAGGTGGGCAAAACAATTGGCAAGGCCACACCCCCACACATGTGATATAATTTTAAAGGTACTGTTGCCCTCTCTAAGAAACATCAGGAATTAGAGGAGTGGCAAGTAGAGTATGCGAGCTACAAGCAAAAACTAAAATGTGTACTACAGTGTGCAAAAATGAAATACTGGGTCATCAGGGGGTCATGAGGGACATTTATAAAACTAAAAGTCCCACTAACCTTAAAGTGCACTTGAAAAGCCCACACAAGAAGGTTAACCTAGCTTACCTAGAAGACCTCATCAGGGGGAGCACACTCCCCCTCCTTGAAGAGCTCACCCACTCAACCCGCATCCCCAGAAAACAGCTAACCCCAGATAAGGCAGCGTGATGTATCCCGAGACAACAGGACTGGGACATCTAAATAAAGGTGTGAAACAATCGCCTTCAAAAGGTTATCAATTCACTCCAACCAAAATTAGGACCACACGGTGCGGCAAGAGTTAATAGTTATTAGTCTCAACACCCAAGGATAACCAGAAGAGCTTGACTGATATGATGGAACTGGGATTTTGTTACACTTCATTTCTGCAAAACACAAATAAAACTAAATTGAAACTAAGGATTTTCAGAAAATAAAAACTACACTAAACTAGCAAAGAATTGGTAAAAACTACTTACAACTGGTAAAAATTGAAAATCTGAAGTCGAAGCTAAATAAAAATAAAAACTGATGAAAATTGCAAAACTATTACAACCCTGGTGCAGAGATTGGCAAATCTGACCAGGAAACGTTATAAAATGGATTGTCAGGATAGTCAGCGTTAAAGCCACTTTTGACAGTCCATACTAGGATGGCATTGGACATCTTCGGGGCGGAAAAGGGTTGGTGTGACCAAGGTGTGGTTTGGCTTGTTGTATGTACATTTCAAAATGTTACAGCTCTGGATGGACCAGTTACCAGGGCATGGAAGGAGGACAGACTTTATTACATGAGGAGAAGGGACATTTTCGGGATCGAAGATCCTCAGGGATGACAAGGCTGGAGCAACGGTACTCGAGAGAAGAATTTCTGATACTTTCTGAGATATGATGTCACCAACCTTCTCTTTTAATTGTCTAGCTCCAATGAATTGACACATGGGAGTGTGTCAAAAAGGGGGAGTTGAGTCCGAACATCAAACAATGGTTTTATGAACATCTTATGACGTTATTTCTGTGTTTAATAATTTAGCTATGGTAAAACTTAAGCTTATAATGTGTTAGACTTAGAAAGGGTTCACTAATTTTTGATTTCTTTTACACACACATAGATTATGATTAGAATAGGTCCTGAACATAATATTTTAAACCAAATTTGAATCATTAGAAGAACAATGGATAACAATATTAGATTATCAAGGCTAGGGAGAGAGGTGTTTTGGTTTTCTGTCTCTTGCAGAGAAAGGAACAGACACCAGACGGGGACCCGGAGATGTGAGGACCCTTCACAGCAGGGACAGATGTAGGGACTGCCGAGACAGCAACTGGGGTCAAGTGTCATGACGTTTGGGCTCCTGGAGAAGATGGATCCCATAAACACAGCAATAACCATGAAGGGGTTGGCGAAAACCAGGAACACCAGACCAACGAGGTTCGAGAGGCGCTTGGCAAAAAGGGGGACACGCCGGTGAACCCAAAACACACAGATCCTTGTTTGAAATCGGGGCAGAATAATCCCCAGAACTGTGCAATGACTAAAGGGTGGTCTAACCCCGGAGGTCGAAGAAAGAAGCTGAGAATCACCCAACCGGAAGACACTGGTAGCTGCAGCAATAAAAATAAAGGTTAAAAGCTCCTTAGACAGAGGTTCTAGTCTAAGTACATTTGAAAGGTATAAGGGGGCATTAAAATGGGGGTGGAAAACTGGAGCACCAAAATAAAGCTGTGGGAAAATGGGGAGTGATGGGAGTGTCATCTGTAACTGCTGTTATGGTTGTAAATCTAACTTTGCTTGCATCTGAACTGCGTGAACACAGAGGTCATCCCCCATATGGTCCACCCGTTAAAGAGGGACAGAGGGCCTCAGGATCAAGAAGAACTGGACCTTGCAACGCTGAAGTGCTTGTTATTAGTGATCTCTTTAATGAGAGATCAAAAGAGGGTATTGTGATATTATTCTGTTATTATATGTTACCTTATATATGTAATCAAAGTAGTTGAATTAGAATACTGCTGTAGATCATATTATACCCTTTAAAATAGAGTGTGTGATCTGTATGTAGTTTAGTTCTCATTATACTTTTGAGTTAACAGAACATATTCACATATTAGTTCATTAGATAAATGTGCATCACTCTGTATCCTTGATCTGCTGGGAATGTGTTACACTGTTTTCTTGACATGCTTAATTGTTGAATCATGAAGAGAAGGCTGTAAGCAGGAGACTCTGTGTCTAAAGACAGGGGAGATAGACAGACCACATTCCACACCCCCACCTTACAGAAAGCAGAGAAACAACTGCTGAGGTCATAACTTAGGCGCTGTAACAGAGAAAAAATGTGATGTTTTGGCTTTTACGACTAGCTGGGGGCCACTAGAGACTATAAAAAGCTGAGCAACCCGTCACCATTTTGAGACATGTGCCTGACCCTCTGGTAGCATCTCTCCCGTCCGGACGTTGTAATGCTCTAACTGTTGAATTGTATGGAAATAAATGATTGTTGATTGAGCATTGATACACCGAGTATTGTCCTTCCTTCAGCCCAAAGATTCAAAGAACTGCATGTTTTCAACACCAATAATATAACATGATACCTTAATCAAAACACAGCTAATATAGCACGGTTTTCTTAATGCAAACATCAGTAACTCAAAATCAGCAACCACAGTGTTAAGTCTGCAGTTCATACTTATGTGAAGCTACAGTCTCCTCCTCCAGTCTCTCTTATCCTCCTGCTCCTGAAAAAACAAAACAAAACAAAGCGAAGCATCCACCCTTCTCTTGTCGGCTGGGTGAATTGTTTATTGGCATTTACTAATCCTAAAGTGGGTGCAGTCATTGTCTCAGTATCAAGTCAGTCAAAGCTTCCAGTCCGTCCATCACAGTCCAGTCACATGCATACATCCATACACATTCATACCAGAAGTTGCTGATAATGGAGTCTCACGCGCAACCTATTCGAGCATCCATCACCAGCAAGATGACGTCATCATTTTAAAAGGAAAACAATTCCTTGTTGTTTTTTGGACCGGATTGACTCGGTGCAATCCTTTTAGATCAGTGTTCCCTATAAGTGAATTTCTCCCAAGCCAATTACAATCATGGAGAAGCACACTTTGCAACTGTTTTTGTAAGAATATTTCATAGCGCTTTAAATCTCAATCTTTCAGGCCTGGTTTAAAGAGCTGATTGTTAAATCATGAACTCACAAAATATAAACATATCACCACCGGTGGATCACACCTCTCATTTGTTTTTCCTCAGTGCACTGTAACAAAAACGAAAACAGACATAACCAACAAAATACTACTAAAATAACACAAACTAGGGCCCGTTGCAGACATGTCCAAGCATAAAACTATCCCTCTCTCGCTTACGAGAAAGAGCACAAGCCAAAGCTCACTGATAACATCAAGCTAGCGCTAAGCAAAACCAAACAATCAACCAGAAATTCACAGGAACGTTTTGCTTCCTGCCGGGACAATATTGTGTGGGAATGAGAAGCTCAGGTGCCGTAACACCTTTTGTTCCTCCTTGAATTAAATCTCAATCACAGAAAATGCCGTACTCCAACCTAAACTTACACTATTAATTCATCATTTTCACTCTGTGCCACTGTTCCTCATCAGGGCTGTGTGAAGCACAGCAAAGAATTCAGTCAAGGCCTTGAGCCATAAACAGACATCACGCACAGACATTGTTTTCATAACCAAACCGTTTTAGACCTTATTCCTAAAATCTACATAAATGCCTTCTAGGTGACATATAACACATTCTAAGTAATCAATGGCTCCTCATAAAAATTATGCATTGGGATGTTTGTGTGCAGCATTTTGCATATCAGCATAAGCAAAGCATTCTTCATTGCATCAGCGTGTATGTGTGTGTGCGTGTGGATCACTCTTCATTGCACAAGCGTGTGCATGTGTATGTGTGCATCACTTCTCAGTGAATCAGCATTCCAATGTGTGTGTGTGTGTGTATGTGTGTGTGTGTGTATATGTGTGTGTGTGTCATTTCTCACTCAACGAGTGCACGTGTTCATGTGTGTATTTCACTTCATTCTGAATCTGTGTGTTTGGAGACGTGTGTGTGTGTGTGTGTGTGTGTGTGTGTGTGTGTGTGTGTGTGTGTGTGTGTGTGTGTGTGTGTGTGTGTGTGTGTTCATCACTTTCCTGTTCTGGTGTTCTGGGTAAACCACTGCCTGAAGCGTGCCCTGGGGTCCTGCCCCCCTCCTTTTCAGTTTGTTTGCGACCATTGCTGCTGCTGCTGCCCAAAGTTCTGTCCGTCCTGGTTCTGACCCCAATTGGGGCAGTCCTTTCTCCAGTGTCGATGTTCACCGCAGGTGAAACCTGCATCTTCTTCTGTGTTTTTTGTCCATTCTGAGGTGCCTTCTGACCTCAGTTACTCCTCCTGTCTCGGTCACGCCCTTTTTGCCGCCCGATCATCCGTGTTGGTCCATCACTGTCCTGCACAGTGTGAATGCAAAGTTATCAAGGTCAGCATTCTTTCGCTCGGCCTTATTTTTCATTCGGGCTTGGCGGGCGTCTCATCACAGCTGAGCTCTGTCAGCTGACGCAGTCTGGGAATTTTCCCCCGTGTAGTGAAACGGGCCTTAGGTTTAGTGCTCTCCGTCTCGGCTGCATGAGATCACATTCCTGCAGGTCTGTTGACATTCTCAGGTCGTTGTTGTGGGTCCAGCTGTTGCAGCATTTGGTCAGTGTCACGTATGGGGGAGAGCAGGAGTCCAGTCAGCCTCGGCTTTCAGGGCCGGCAAAGCAGCCTGTAATTAAATATGTATAGAAAAAACAAAAACAAAACAAAACAAAAACAAACGAAAAACAAAAACAAACGAACAGGAAAATGATGTTGTGTTGGCTGTGTTATTCAGAGGGGAGACAACGGGGCCAGGCCCTGTGTCAGCCTTCTCTCCCCCCTTTTTTTGTTTTTTCTCTCCCGATATAATCAACTCCTAACCCACCAAGTTGACAGGACAACATTCACCTGTTAAAATTCTTAAGATCATGTTTAAAAGCCCAAAAGGAAATTTTCTTTCATTCAGTAATCACTTGTATCAATCAATCAGCAGAAAACATGTCACAATTTGAATCTTTTACCACTAAATTTGTCATGTCTTCACTGGTTGGTCAGACCAGTGTCTTTTTCTTTGAAGTTAAATTGTTGTCCTGCAACCCAGAGAGTTTATTTGTCAGTGATGTATTTATCCTTTAACAACAGATGTATGTTAAGTTTCGCTGCTTTAGCCTTGCTGGAAAATCTTCACGTGTTCATGAGTGTAAGCTGTTTCTTCATTGCGTGTGTGTGCATTTGTAGGCAGGCAGGTTAATTTTATCTTTTCTCAAACTAGGCGTTACCTTAAAAGGAGCCTTTCTCTCAGATTTCTCTGCTTGTGTGTGTTTTTGTTTCACCTTTTTGTTGTGATGCTCCGGACGCCTTCCCAACCTCCACAAGTCCGTTGGCCCCAATTTTATGTGTTAAAACTTCTCTTAATTCCTCCTCTAATTCTCTCCTTGCTGCTGTCTGTTTCACAGCTGCTGATTCGTGCTGGGTGTGGTTCCCATTACCTATAATTTTGCTTCGGCCGCTGTGCTTGTGGGGGCAGTTGGTCCAGGTCCGCAGCTTCCTGTATTAACACACTAAGAGATTTATTTAATTTCATTTTCATCACATGTTAAACAGATAAGCAGGCAACACGCCTACCTTGACAGCGTAAACTGCACGCCAGTCTCCCAACACATTCCTCTCTGTACTCCTCCATAATTCTCCACTGCACACCTCTTACTATCTCTCCTTTTTATTTTTATTACACCACAGAGTAATACACCCAATTATGCCCGTCTATCTCTATGTGGCTCCAAATTCCCTCTTTATTTAATTTCACACTCGTCAGGGGACAGGCACACAACAATTTCAACCACTGAAACGAGGAATTCAACCTTTTTATATTTCTTTACTAATCTAGACTCAACCTTTGTTCGCAAAATGTGTCTTGTTCTAGTCCGGAATAAATGTGAACCCGCGATTACGCTGCGGTCCCAGTGTTATTCCGTAGCTATGCGGGAGTCCTCAGTTCCCAAGTCGCCACCTCGGCACTTAACCTGCCTGCACGTCTACAGACAGGGGGGTTGCCAAACCATGAACAAAATTATTTCCACAGGTACACTAGGCATCAACCTTTGATCCTAAAATGTGTCTTTGCTCTAGCGTCCTCCTAATCAAACACATCAACCGTCACTGTCACTGTGTTCAGACTTCACACACAGAAACACACTCAGCGCGCGCCTCACCCACAGCCAGAGCGCGCCTTACACACACAGCGCGTTACACCATCAGTGTGACACACAGAGAGCGCCTCTTATCAGCAGAAATTTGCACAGAAACCTCTGAGCTCAACTATTAGGTCTTCTTAAAGCACACTGCACCATAGACCAAAATACCCCTTTCTCTGCGCTTATGACCGCCACAACGGGGCAAAGTCGCATCATAAAAGTGATGCTTGCATCCCCGAAGTTATACCTGACATCATAAACCAGGTTTTGCTCTATGTACTTCTTGGCAAGTAAAATTTTACTTTGTTTTATGACCGCAGCCCTTGAGACTCGACTGACGCCACAAACCACCGTCAAACCTCTATCCAATGTACTAAAACTAGCACCAACCACTACTGCACTCCACGGCCGTACCACCGGAACACGGCCGTATCATAAACCAAACCTACGGACGTGTTTCGCTTCCGCGTTGCCAGTGTTCAACTGCACCGTGAGCCAGCATCTGCTTTTCCTTAAATCAACTTCTATTTCATAGCCGGCAAGAGCCAGGACTTTACCGACACCATAAACAACTTCAAAACCTCGACTTCAATGTACTGAACTAATGGCCGCGTCTTCAGAAGAAATTCTAACGTATTATTGCTACAGAAGCCAGTATTAGACAAAATTAAATGTGGAAGGTAAAGTGGCTGCAACTAGCTCAACGTAGTATCTTATTAGTTTCTCGGTAGAAGCAGTTTATTTAACACACTGGAATTCAGCCTCAACTTATGTTGTTAGTATCTTGCGCCAAAAACCAGACACCGACAAATTTACTGTGAAAATACATGTGACTCAGCGAACAGATTAATTTGGAAAGCCCAATATGCACATTTGGTATTTATAATACAACAGGCTGTGCTTACCTTTCTGTTTTAGGCCGGCCTTCTGTTCACTTTGCCCCACGATCTCACCAAAGGCCAAATCTACACCTCCTCAGCACACCAAAGATCCGGGTCACACGGCACCAAGTTGTTGAAATCTCCCAATTCTTTGAATCTTTGGGCTGAAGGAAGGACAATACTCGGTGTATCAATGCTCAATCAACAATCATTTATTTCCATACAATTCAACAGTCAGAGCATTACAACGTCCGGACGGGAGAGATGCTACCAGAGGGTCAGGCACATGTCTCAAAATGGTGACGGGTTGCTCAGCTTTTTATAGTCTCTAGTGGCCCCCAGCTAGTCGTAAAAGCCAAAACATCACATTCTTTCTCTGTTACAGCGCCTAAGTTATGACCTCGGCAGTTGTTTCTCTGCTTTCTGTAAGGTGGGGGTGTGGAATGTGGTCTATCTATCTCCCCTGTCTTTAGACACAGAGTCTCCTGCTTACAACCTTCTCTTCATGATTCAACAATTAAGCATGTCAAGAAAACAGTGTAACACATTCCCAGCAGATCAAGGATACAGAGTGATGCACATTTATCTAATGAACTAATATGTGAATATGTTCTGTTAACTCAAAAGTATAATGAGAACTAAACTACATACAGCTCACACACTCTATATTAATAAATAAATAAACATAAAACAACAAATGTCTCACGTTTTGTTGTTGCAGCAAAATGTTGTCCTGCTTGAAATTCCGTCTCCACCATTGCTCGACGCTGCGTGTACAGAGCAGGTAGTGCAACAAGAGAAAAATAGTTGCGGGACGGCACTGTGTAGCGTTTGTCTAGGGTGTTGATCGTTTTCCTAAATCCCTCGTTTTGCACAGTGTTGATGGAGCCATATCTTTGGTCATGTGATAAGTGATAGCCTCCGTAATGTCTTTGTGCCTGCGGGAGTTCGACGTGTATAGGGAAGCGCTGTATAAGGTTCCCGTTATTGATGTTTGGGTGGTTGACCGGGACGGATTTTCTCCTGTCACTTGCTCTCCGTTGTTTTTTCCCTGCTAATTTTAGCATCACACGGCACAGCTTCTGTATCACGTGGTATAAGGCTCCGCCCTTGTCATTTGTTGAGCAGGAAGAGTGAGCGCTTGTTTTCATGCAGAGTACGTCCCGGATCAAAATGCGGTACATTTGATCCCTGTTGTCTTTGCTTGATGATTGGTTTGAGTCTTGACAATCCACATTGCTGGCGTTGCATCTTTCAATGCCAGCAATGGCAGGTATCAGTGCTCAAACCTTTTGTGTTTGTTTCCAACAAGTTGCCCACCTCGGGAAACAAAAATGTGTTCTTTTACTTGTCAGATGAACATATGAGACACTTTGACTCTTCAGTGCAGTGTGGAGCCTAACAAAGATCTGTTTTGTGTCCCAGCTGATCAGCAGGAGGAGGAGAGTCTGACGGAGCAGCAGAGGAACATTTTCAGCTACTTGGACTCAGCTCAGCCACTACAGAGGAAACAATGAGCTCAACACAGAAGGTGACAGACAGAGCAGGACCATATGACCAAAGATATTTATCACCATATACATTTGAACATTTGCCATAACGATGTAGCTGACGATAGAATTGACACCAGACAAAATACTTTACAGCTGCACAACTTTATTAAAAACCCATCAATGTATTTTCACTGAAACAAGCAGCTGTTGTTTATGTGCATTAAAGTTATATAAAAATGTAACAGTGCAAATGCAAATTCCTCGCTGACAGTTTAACCAAAAGGCGTTTCCAGTGGAAACTGGCCGACACATCCTGAGCATAACCATGTATAATATCCACTAAACTTCAGAAGAGGTTATACAGTCGTGGCCAAAAGGTTTGAGAATTGCATAAATATTGGAGCCTGGAGAAGTTGCTGCTTAAGTTTTTATAATAGCATTTTGCCTGCACTCCAGAATGTTATGAGGAGTGATCAGATGAACTGCATCGTCCTTCTTTGCCATGAAAACGAACTTAATCCCCAAAAAGCCTTACCACTGCATTTCATTGCTGTCATCAAAGGACCTGCTGAGACCATTTCAGTGATCGTCTTCTTAACTCAGGTGAGATTGTTGGCGAGCACGAGGCTGGAGATCATCATGGCTGTATCCCGATTCAGGTTCTGCAGCTTTAAAGTCCTCAAGGGCCGCGTACTCAAAGACCGCTAAGGCCGAAGTGCGAGGCTCGTAGGCTCGTGAAATGGGACGTCTAGCCTCCGTCGCGCTGCCCAGGTTCCCTAGCAACCATGATACTAACAGCTGGAAACGTTTCATACAGCTTTGTTTGACAGAAATGAAGGAGAACATATTTAGTTCATTTGTTTCTACATGAGCTCTGTGTGATTTGATGAGTATCTGAGGCTGAGACCACAGGACTGTGAAACATGATTGTTGGGCTTCATTTCTGTGCTCAACAGTCGTTTAAGATTAGCTGTAAATAACAATTAGCTGATGTTGTTCATGAGACTAAAGTCATCTCACTGTGGTAATGTAAATATAATATGGCCAATATTATAGTTATTATATTAATCACTTCACTCACAGACAAGTATCTGTGACAGTGTGTATACAGATGTATCATATATAAGAGACAAATATTGTTCGTTTAATATGTTGGTACTAAATGTGGCTCAGTGCTTACATATATGTGTAAAAAGCAAATGTAGGAGCTGTGATAACTGTGTCTGATAGAATGAAGAGTAGACTGATATATGAAATATTCCTTTATTGGGTGAGAAAAAATTTTGCAGATGATGTGGTTCTGTTGGCTTCATCGGGTGAGGGCCTCCAGCTCGCACTGGAACGGTTCGCAGCCGAGTGTGAAGCAGCGGGAATGAGGATCAGCACCTCCAAATCTGAGGCCATGGTTCTCAGCTGGAAAAGGGTGGAGTGCCCACTCCGGGTCGGGGATGAGTTCCTGCCCCAAGTGGAGGAGTTCAAGTATCTCGGGGTCTTGTTCGCGAGTGATGGGAGAAGGGAGCCGGAGATCGACAGACGGATTGGGGCTGCAGCTGCAGCAATGCGGACGCTGCACCGGTCAGTCTTGGTGAAGAGGGAGCTGAGTGTAAAAGCGAAGCTCTCAATTTACCGGTCGATCTACGTCCCTACCCTCACCTATGGCCACGAGCTGTGGGTAGTGACCGAAAGAACGAGATCGCGGATACAAGCGGCGGAAATGAGCTTCCTCCGAAGGGTGGCTGGCCTCTCCCTTAGAGATAGGGTGAGAAGTTCGGCCATCCGGGAGGGGCTCAGAGTAGAGCAGCTGCTGCTCCACATCGAAAGGAGCCAGCTGAGGTGGTTCGGGCATCTGATAAGGATGCCCCCTGGGCGCCTCCTGGGCGAGGTGTTCCAGGCATGTCCCACCGGGAGGAGGCCCCGGGGCAGACCCAGGACACGCTGGAGAGATTATATCTCTCGGCTGGCCTGGGAACGCCTTGGTATTCCCCCGGACAAGCTGGAGGAGGTGGCTGGGGAGAGGGAGGTCTGGGCCTCTTTGCTTAGGCTGCTGCCCCCGCGACCCGGCCCCGGATAAAGCGGATGAAGATGGATGGATGGATGGATGGATGGGTGAGAAAATCAGACCATGTCATAACTGCTGTAAGTCACACAGAATAGATATCAGAGCCTTAAACAGGCTGACTTCTGCTAAATGGGTCAAACTGGGCAGAAAGTCTACAAACACATAACATCCTTATAGAATATGATGTAACACTATAGATCAACTTAGCTCAGAATATATAAAGCATATAAACAGTTACAGCAATATGATGCAACAAACACAGCAGCTACTGATCCAAAATACTCAAAGCTTCATAGAACTGAAACCAACATTTATTTTAGCTCCATTCTGCTGCTGATACAGACTTTAGGTTTCTGAACATTAAACTTGTTGCTGCCTTTCATAGTGTGTAGCTTGAAGGCCCTGAGTACTTTCTCCCACACTGAAAACACTGGGATGATCACATTATTTGAACATTACCTAATAAGACTGATTCAGCACAGACAGTTATGTTAAACTTTCCTAGCAGTCCTTCACAAACAGGGAACAGTCTGTCTATTCTCTCCATCTGTCAGCTGCTGCTGGCTCTTCCTCCTCCTCTTCCTCACACACTGCTGAGTTTGTCCTGGTGGATCATCAGGGCTGCAAAGCCTCACAGATGATGTGCAGCAGTGGCTCCCTCAGTCTGTCCTCACTCTGGACACTTGCAGTCGTCACGCATGGAAATCAAATGTGTGATAAGCTGCAGGATTCAAACACAAGTGTAACTTATAAACACATGTTCATACTTTTATTCCACAATCAGAGAGAAAGAAACAGAGAGAGAGTGCAGGACAGACAGACAGGTGACAGTCTCAGGTGTACACACTGCTACACAACAGCACCAGAGAAGCAGGATTTAGTGTTTGTGTCATTACGAGTGTAAACAAGAAGAGTTCCAGATGGTGCAGTGGACACATGTGTGACTGCTGTGATTAAAGCATCTTTCTTTCAGCTTAACGAGTGAACCGTCAGCTCGTTCAAACACACGTTAAAGTGCGTTTGGCTCGACACCACCGAACAGAGGCAGCAATATAACACAGCTCACATTAACAGTGCAGTGGATCTTGCTTGTGCCGTGATGTTCAGGACTGCAAACCGAGCAGCATCACTGACTTTCAGCTTGTTGTGTTTGTGGATATATGACTGACTTTAATTATCCACAAAATCATCACATTCTCTGTCAGATTAAGGTCGACTATTGAACGGCGTATATTTTAAAGGCTTTAAAACCAAGTTAACGCTGAAAGTACAAACATCACTAATGTCACATAACTCTGCCGACAAGGCATAGCTATGGCTATGAAATGCTCTTGGTGTATCACTTCTTCATTATGAAAGATGTCATTAATGCACTAGTAATGTCTCATCTGGAGTATTGTTCAATCATTTGGTCAGCAGCTAATAAGACAGATCTTAACAGACTTCAGTTAGTCCAGAATAAGGCGTCCAGATTAGTGTGAAGATGTTCATACTATACTAATATTGATAAAATGCATAATAACCTTTCTTGGCTTCCTGTACAGGCTAAAATATTCTATGGCTTACTTGTAGTTCTAAAGAAAGCAATTCTGTTAAACACACCACATTTATTCTGCTCAGCTGCAGTATCCAGATGAAATACATCATCATATTACACAGTTTTCAACAAGCTGCAATTTAGTAAATGCTCGAGTTAAAAGTAACGTTTTGTAAAACTGTTACATTTAGAGCAACTTTTAAGTGGAATAAGTTGCCTTAAAAAATTAGAGAATTATTCAAAACTTCAATGAACACTTAAAAGCCGATTTACAGAGCTTTTAGTTGTTGTAAATATTGTAAGACATGATTTGTTTTTGAAATTTGTGTAATGTGCCTCAATGTTATTGATATTATTATTATTATTGATTGCTTATATTTGAACAATTGTGAAACCTCACTGTGGATGTAAGAGTGAAATTATGTGGATATCTTGAATCCACTTTATTGTGTAATATTTTATGTGAGTATTTGACGGAAGACGAGCAACATCTGTTGTGGAAGCTAACGGGGTTCCTTTAGAATAAACAAACATAGGATTTATTATCACTGAATAATTATGTATAAATCTATACAAATTATAGAAATATGTGATAGGAAACAACAAAATAATCTAAATTATAAAATAGTGTGTGTGTGTGTGTGTGTGTGTGTGTGTGTGTGTGTGTGTGTACAATCAGGAGGGATGGGCATGATTTTAGTGTTTGAACAGTCATGAATTATCTTTAACAGCAGGTTGGATGTAATGTGTTAGAACTACCAGCAGGTGGGGATAAGAGACCTTTAAGGTGTTTGGTGCCACGCTCCACCTTCAGGTTTAAAACTAGTGTTAATGGAGTTTGAAGGTTGAGTTTGTTCCACGACTGCATTTCACTCACTGCCTCTGTTTGTATCTCTGTCACTGCAGGACCAACATGGAGCCAGAAGTCAGCGCTCTCAGGAGGCCGACAAACCTCACAGAAGAAAGGGAGAGAAAAAACACACCTGTGACGAGTGTGGGAAGGGTTTTACTGTGAGGGCTAAACTAAAACGGCATCAGGTCATCCACACTGGAGAGAGACCGTTCAGCTGTGACTTGTGTGGAAAGTCTTTTTCCTTGAAGGGTTCCCTAAAAAAACACCAACTCATCCACAGTGGAGTTAAAGCGTACAGCTGTGATCAGTGTGGCAGAGCTTTTACTCAAAGTAGCCACTTACAGAGTCATCTTGTTACCCACTCTGGAATTAAGCCATACAGCTGTGACGAGTGTGGGAAGGGTTTTACTGTGAGGGATAAACTAAAACAGCATCAGGTCATCCACACTGGAGAGAGACCGTTCAGCTGTGACTTGTGTGGAAAGTCTTTTTCCTTGAAGGATTCCCTAAAAAAACACCAACTCATCCACAGTGGAGTTAAAGCATACAGCTGTGATCAGTGTGGCAGAGCTTTTACTCACAGTAGCAGCTTACAGAGTCATCTAGTTACCCACTCTGGAATTAAGCCATACAGCTGTGATCAGTGTGGCAGAACTTTTACTCGCAGTAGCAGCTTACAGAGGCATCTAGTTACCCACTCTGGAATTAAGCCATACAGCTGTGACGAGTGTGGGAAGGGTTTTACTGTGAGGGATAAACTAAAACAGCATCAGGTCATCCACACTGGAGAGAGACCGTTCAGCTGTGACTTGTGTGGAAAGTCTTTTTCCTTGAAGGATTCCCTAAAAAAACACCAACTCATCCACAGTGGAGTTAAAGCGTACAGCTGTGATCAGTGTGGCAGAGCTTTTACTCACAGTAGCAGCTTACAGAGGCATCTAGTTACCCACTCTGGAATTAAGCCATACAGCTGTGACATCTGTGGAAAAACTTTCAGCCAGAGATGGAGCCAAAATACACACGTACGTACACACATGGAAGGAAACTACAGCTGTGACCAGTGTGACAAGAGCTTCAGGAATCTCAGATCATACTCTGCACACAAACGATCCCACGTTACTAATAAACTGTTTCACTGTTACCAATGTGCCCAAACATTCACCTCATTGTCTGCTCTGTGCAAACTTCAGCGCGATCACTCAGGGCTGAAATCACTCCCATCACTGGATCACAGTGAATCTGAAGACACAGAAAGATCCTCTGGTTTCTGTGTCAGACTCAAAAAGCTTGAGATCAGGCTCCACAGAGTTCAGATAGAATCATTTAAACTTGTGTTGAACTGAACTGGTTGCTGGGCTGAACTTCTACATAATACAGATCTACATGGGATCTTCTTTTCTGTTGTTTTACTGAGTCAGTTTTGTCCTTTTTTCTCTGTCCTGGATTTGCTCGTCTGTAAATGATTGAAACTCGGTCAAATAGTTCATTGTTCTCCAGCAAAACGTTTTGGAAACTCATGTTTAACCTTTAAAACTCTGACATGTTTTAGCACACAAGGCTTCATCGGGGAGTTCACTCATGATTGGACCATGAGAACAAAGGTTTTTAGTTCTTTCAAAGAGAGTCTTGGAGATGTTTGATGTTTCTGTTTTTTCTACATAAAGGAATAAACTATTTTTCTTGCTTCATGTAGTGTGGAAGTTTTTAATGTTTCTTCATCTGTTATGTTCTTGAATGTGTTCACGTGAAGATGGTATAAATAAACTGTTGTCAGAGATTTACAGTTATCAAACAGTTAGGTGAATAAACAACACTGAGACACTTGGAGACGGTTAACGTGCTGCACGGGTGAGGGCTCAGAGAGGACTCACACCGAGCTGCAGTAGTCGTTTATTATTTATAGCAGGGTGAAACAAGAGTAGGAAGTACATAAGCTAAAATATTTTAAGTTGGTTATGAGTAGTTGGGCTAATTCAGAAGATATCAGATTCGGCTCTAGGAGGTGAGTGAAGTACAATAAACATACAACCACAGATATTGTGATTACAGTTATTATTTATAGTGAAAATAAAGTGCAATTACCAAATACCAATATTTACAAATTCTGCAGACAGGGAAAAGATAAAACAATTCAAGCTTGTAAAATATCCGCTGCACAGCGGTGCAGCAACCTCGTCCAACCTCTGGCAAACAATGTCCATAAAGTTTATTTCATGATTGATAGAAGTCCAACGCGTATGACAGTCTAGACAGGTTGAAATTTGAAGTATGATGATCAGCACTAAGATTCCAAGACGGAAATCTCGGAAGTGAGATTTAGGGGACTGAAAACCAAGAGGGGAGAGTGTAGGCCGCAGCAGCCAGACCGCAGAAAGTTGTAGCTGGGGTTCTGGCTCGTTGGGCCTAGCTCGCCATCCAAAGTAGTGGTGTCGCTGTGGTCTCTCCAGGGCACCACTAGCCTGCACTATAATCACAGGACCACTATTAGCAAAATTCATCTAAATTTCCCAAGCTAGCTTTAGTTCCAGTGTACACAATAAAGTTCATGAGAAAATACCAATATACAACAAATACAACCATTGTAATAAATTAAAATAAACGACAATCTCTAATAACAAGACTACAGCCACGTAGAGTGAGAGTAGTAGTAATGTAGTAGGCCTCAGCCTTAGCTATCCCATCATCTAATAGCACTGGCATACTGATACAGGTTACAAATACAAACAGACATTCAGACTCAACTCACCATTCACTACGTGCGATGTCACATACGAGCCCCCCACACATCTACCCACGGTGGTATCAAAGTACTGTTGAACGCAATCCACAATTAATTCAAAGCCAAGCCAAGATAGTAAACAGCGAAAAGCGCTCGCCCCACGTACCTGTTGCTTCCATCCGCTAACGCCTCTCCCCCGCGTCGTTTCGAGGCGACAACCCGGAAGGCATATGATAGGTTTGTAGCATAAACCTATTCGCTGGAACGTTGAAGACAATATAATTACACCGCAAAGCAAGACACGAAGTAGGCGAATTTCTTCATGTTACTCGTGCACAGGAGAGAACCGGACAAACGCCGTTCCTTCGCTTGGCCCCAGTTGCTCTCGTCCGTTCTCCCGTACCGCTGCCCTTTTATTGAGGTTACATGAATATGCATAGGTTCATTAACATATGACGTCTACATACACACAAAGAGTACCTTGAAAACTCCCCAAAGCTGGTGCCAGGACGTCTAGGTCCATCTAACAAAAGGCTCTTATATTTAAACAGATATACATGTGCTTGCTATACCATAAATCAAGGATAAACTCTCCTAGGGAGTATGTGATTTATACCAAGGACACTCTGAGGAATGTATGCACTCCCTTCTACAGCTACACAGAGTTAATACAGACCTCTTTAGGATGAGACATTCTTTCAATCCACCAATGATTATATACTTCTAAGCATATATGAGTAAATATTTCTAAGCATAAATGACAATCAACAATACAAACCTATCAGCATATAATAGTGCCTCGCGAATAGGATTGGTCACAACAGGCACGTGCAGCCTCGTGGCGTGGCGTGCGTCATGACGCGTCACGATGCCTTCACGGACACGCTCCGGTTGGAATTTAAGATTCCAATTTAGTTATAGACGCAGGGTCTTTTTATTTTTATGTGGGTTACATCCTCCCCGCCTTAACCATGCACGTCCCGTCGCATGTTAAACGCTAGACAACGTGAACAGACGAAGGACGGCTAGCATTATGGCCCAATGCATCGGAAAGACTATGCAACATCGTTTGGACCACGGAAATCAGAGGATTACCACGAGTGAAATAGTGAAGTCGATCAGGTGGTGCTCTTTGTCGTTGTGAACGTCTTAGCCCGTCACTTATGTCAGTGTCCTGCTCAATAACACTAGACTCTTCAGGAGAATCTTCAACAGCAACGACAGGAATGTTGACAAGTATGTCTCCATTTCCAGGTAAGTTTTCAGGTAAGCCATTTCTGTTTTCAGGGTGACTTTCAACAAGTTCAAGTAGGATGTCTTCCACATCAGAGTCAGATTGCTCACCACCAGACTCCACTGCTGGAGGAAGAACACTGGACACAGAGGCTGGTTCTCCTTGCACTTCCACTTCAACTGAAGGATCCAAAATCAGTGGTCCTAGGCTCCCACCGTCAGATGAATCTGGAAATTGATTCTGTTTTTCCACAGTGAAGTGCAACGTTGGAGGATTAACATACAATGAAACCAAGCTTCCTGTGTCCTCATCCTCAACCAGAGGTTCTGTGAGGGAATTTAAATCCGGGTTCTGCTGCCGAGTTCTTGGTCTATGAGGAAGTGATTGCTCTGGTAATTCCAAGTTAACCTCACTGCCCGTGAGGAAGCCGCATGGAAGGAGGAGGTCGCGGTGAAGGGTCCGCATAGGTCCATTGCTGTTCTCAGGTTTTACCTTGTAGACCGGGAGGTCCCCAGCCCGATGGACAACCACATAAACTTCTTCCTCCCATTTATCTGAAAGTTTATGCTTAACTCGAAGGCGGACATTCCTCACAAGCACACGATCACCTGGTTCCAATGCTGATGGTATCACACGGTTGTCAAAGCGTTTCTTATTTCGGTCGGCAGCCTTTGTAGCGTTACTGGAGGCAATACTGAAACTTTCCTCCAATCTCGATTTGAGTGACTTAATGTACTGTGAGTGACTCTTTTGCTTGGATTCCCGCAGTGGCAGATTGAACGCCAGGTCCACAGGTAGACGAGGTGTTCTACCGAACATGAGTTTGTAAGGAGTAAACCCTGTAACCTCGTTCCTGGTACAATTATAGGCGTGAACCAGCGGTTTCACATGCTCTTTCCACCTTGTTTTTTGTTTTGTCTCCAAGGTCCCCAACATTGCCAGCAACGTCCTGTTGAATCGCTCCACTGGATTTCCCCTCGGATGGTAAGGGGTTGTACGGCTCTTCTGAATGCCTGCAAACTCACACAATTCTTTTATTAGTCTTGACTCAAAATCTTGCCCTTGGTCGGTATGGATTCGCTCAGGAATGCCATAATAAATGATATAATTCTCCCATAGACACTTCGCCACAGTTCTTGCCTTTTGATTGGGTGTTGGAATGGCAACAGCGAATTTAGTGAAATGGTCCGTCAGGACTAAGATATCACGAGTGCCACTAGTGTCAGGCTCAAGAGCAAGAAAATCCATACACAAAAGCTCAAGGGGTCGAGATGTTTTTATGCTGACAAGTGGAGCAGCTTTTTCCGGCAGGGCTTTTCGGCGCACACAGCGGCCACAAGTCTTAATCTTCTGCTCAACATCCTTTGCCATTTTGGGCCAGTAGAATCTCGTATGGACAAGGTCAAGTGTACGTTCAATCCCCATATGGCCCATATCCTCATGGAGGCTTTTCAGGACTGATGGTCGCAACTCCTCTGGAAGGACAAGCTGGTATGAAAGGTCTCCATTGTCCCGTCTCCTCCTGTACAGGACTCCATCCACCAGCTCCAACCTGGACCATTCTCTGAGCAGGAACGGAAGTTCAGGGAGTTCAGCTCTTGCTGTTGGTGGAACCCTCTCCCCCGTCTCAAGCTGGTGAATAAGCTCTCGAATGCAGGGATCTGAGTGTTGTTTCTCTTTGATGTTAAGAGTAGAAACGACAGGCAGCTGATGACAGTCCTCGGAACAGTAACTGTCAGGGATGGTATCCATTTGAACTGACAAAGACTCGACAAGTGTGAAGCCAACCTCACCGCAGTCACCCGGCCGTGTGGCTCTGACCAAATGACTTTGGCAGATTGCTCTCACAGTCTCTTCTGGGAGGACATCAGAATCAGCTGTGTGTTGAGAAATGAACTGACGAATGAGTTCATGGTCATTAGAAACTTCATCATTGGAGCAGGAGTAAGGTCGCCGCGAAAGCGCATCAGCGTCACAATTCTGTTTGCCAGCTCTGTACAGAAGTTTAAAAGAGTACGTTGACAATGCAGCCAACCAACGGTGTCCAGTAGCGTCCAGTTTAGCTGTTGTCAAAACGTAGGTCAGTGGATTACTGTCCGTCACCACTGTAAAATCTGCCCCGTACAGGTAATCTTGGAATTTCTCGGTCACACTCCACTTAAGGGCGAGGAATTCCAACTTGTGGGCTGCATAACGGCTCTCACTCTGCGACAATCCGCGGCTAGCATAAGCTATAACCCAGAGTTTCTCCTCTTGCTCTTGATACAACACAGCTCCAAGTCCGGTCACACTCGCATCGGTGTGCAGAATGTATGGGCGAGACGGGTCTGCAAACCCAAGGACCGGGGCAGTTGTAAGCTTCTCAATCAGGGTCTCAAATGCAACTTGACAGTTGGTATTCCACCTCTCACCGAAGGGTTGATTTGGCCCGTGTGTGGATGTCTTGCGAGCTTTCAGGGTCTTTGATCTTTGAACTGGAGAATATCCACGAGTCAGGTCATTGAGGGGTTTGGCAATGACGGAATAGTCTTTTATAAACCGGCGGTAATAACCAGCGAAACCCAGAAAAGACCTCAATTGTTTCAAAGTCTGTGGAACCGGCCATGTCTTGATGGTCTCTATCTTCTCGGGGTCTGTTTGAACTCCTTCCTCAGAGACAATATGACCCAAGTACTTTACAGACTTTTGGAAGAATCGACATTTCTCCGGTGCCAGTTTCAGCCCATATTCCTTCAACCGGTTCAGGACTCTCAGCAGCCTTCGTTCGTCTTCCTCAAGAGTGTCCGAATAGATGATTAAGTCATCCAGGAAAATGAGCACTTCCTTTAGGTGAAGGTCCCCCATGCATCGCTCCATCATTCGCTGAAAGGTGCTTGGGGCGTTGGTAACACCTTGAGGCATTTGGTTAAACTCCCAGAACCCAAGAGGAGTCACATAAGCAGTCTTTGCCTTGTCTTCCTCCTCCATCTGGATCTGGTAGCAACCGGACTTCAGGTCGAGTACTGAAAACCACTTAGAACCAGTGAGTGCTGAAAAGGATTCCTCCAAATTAGGTAAGGGGTATGCATCCTTGATAGTTTGAAGGTTTAGTTTCCGGTAGTCTATGCACAGCCGGACCTCACCGTTCTTCTTCCTGACCACCACGATAGGCGAAGCAAAAGGAGACGATGATTCCCTTATAATGCCGGCTTCCAGAAGCTCACGCAGGTGACGGCGGACAGCTTCGAAATCTTGTGGATGGATTGGCCGGGCACGTTGCTTGAGCGGTGTATTGTCATGGAGTGGAATATGATGTTTGACAGCTGATGTACATCCAAAATCCAAGTCATGATGCGAAAAGACCTCCGAGATGTCATTCAGCTTGCCTATGACTCGCGTCCTCCATTCAGGTGACAGTGGGGAATCACCAAAATCAAAATTCAGGCTGGTGATAGTGTTCCTGACTGGAAGATGGGTCACGCGGTGTTCAGACAAGATACAGTGGTAGGTTTCCAAATCCGCAATGACACTGTGAGGTGGAATGAAGGTATCTTGCTCCGACTCATTCGTAATAACCACAGGAACCTTGTATGGAGAAAGAACTGGGAAGTTGATGAGACAACTGCTGACGCACAAACCCCCAGGTAAGGTGGAAGCAGGATGCTGTAGGAGAACACTCTGGCTAAACAATGGGGTGGAAACTTTGGCAGAGCCCTGGATGACAATAGTGCGGCCGGCCGGAACACGCACTGGAGCTTTGCTTAGTAGCCTCACATTCCCAATGCTGCCATTCTCCTTCTGCTTGTGTGACAGCTGTAGTGTTTTCAACACCGCTCTGTACCCATGAGTGCTAGGCTGATAGCTCGGATGCTGGTTAAGATGCTGTTCATACAGGGGTTCCAGGGTGTTCATCCCAATTAGCACAGTAGCGGGGACGTCAGGGTGTACGTCCGGAACAACTAGAGCCAATGTTGTTACTTCATATTCTTCACCAACAAAATCTCTGGGGAACTTGACAGAAATCTCAATGTATCCAAGATATGGAATGGTTTGACCCGCAGCACCTTCCACCTGGAGAAGATCACGGAGTGGTTGAATTTGTTGTTCATGAAGATGATTGTTGTAAAAGGATACAGATATTGTAGTAACCTGTGATCCTGTATCAAGCAGGTATTTCTGTGGATGGCCTGCTAGGGTCACCTCTGTTGTGCATCTTGACCCAACTAACCCATGAGGTAGCATTGTGGTTGCCTTCAGACAAGTGTGTAGGTCTACACAGTGAACAATTTCCTCCTTGTTCCTTTCCTCCTTTGCGGGACAATGTGGGTCCTGCACAGTTCCTGTACGTCCCATTACAGGAACTGTATCTAGTTTAAATGTCCAGTTGATGAATTCCACTTCTGCCATTTTGGTTTCCTTTCACTGAACTGTTTGCGTTTTGTATTGACCAATGCGGGATTGGGTCTGTTCTCACACTGTGGTCTAATGTGTCCATCTTCCCCACACCTGAAACAGAAACCAGGCTTGGGGTTAGGTGATATATTCCCCTGTGTATCCGTTCTTTGCTTCTGGTGCTGCTTAGGAGCAGGAGTACAGAGCTGGTGAGACTGGGAGGCAGTTAAGGCGGCAAGTTGCTTTTGTATCTCCGCCATCTGCTGGGTGAGAGTGGACAACGCAGCACAGACCCCCTTTTCTTCTTCTACTGCGAACTGAGCTTGAGCTGCAACTCTGTGTCTTGGTGTTCCCAGATGTTGCTTCATCCTCAGAGTTTTGCTAGCTTCTCTGTCTTCTTCAGTTCTTAATAGGAGTAACAGTTCTGCAAAAGAAGGTGGGTTGGATTTTCTCTGCTTCAGCTGGAGCTCAGAGATAAGGTTACTATCCCAGCATCCCCTACAGAATTGGCTGAGCAGGTGCCTGTTCACTTCACCCTGCTTGACCCCTCCCTGCTTAACAGCTAAACTCAGGGCCACCTGAAGTCGCTGTAGGTAGCCGAATGGCTTCTCACCTGAGTTCTGCAGCGTGTCCATGAACTTTGCATAAAGTTCTTCCCCGTCCTGTACAATTCCATAAGCAGAATCAAGATGTTGAATATAAGTCTCTGCTGGTAGGTCGGGGTTAAGGTGCTTGATTATGTCCGCTGCAGGTGGTAAAAGACTATCAAGGATGTGTCTGGATCTTCGCAGTTCTGAAATGGCTGGATCCTTTAAGATGAGATCCACTCCAGAGCGACATGTACAGTGGGGCAAAAAAGTATTTAGTCAGCCACCGATTGTGCAAGTTCCCCCACTTAAAATGATGACAGAGGTCAGTAATTTGCACCAGAGGTACACTTCAA
Source organism: Rhamphochromis sp. 'chilingali' (assembly GCF_963969265.1). Lineage (NCBI taxonomy): Eukaryota > Metazoa > Chordata > Actinopteri > Cichliformes > Cichlidae > Rhamphochromis > Rhamphochromis sp. 'chilingali'. The sequence goes on from NC_137929.1 coordinate 6,340,418, forward strand.
CTGTGAGAGACAGAATGTGAAAAAAAAATCCATGAATCCACATGGTAGGATTTGTAAAGAATTTATTTGTAAATCAGGGTGGAAAATAAGTATTTGGTCAATAACAAAAATACAACTCAATACTTTGTAACATAACCTTTGTTGGCAATAACAGAGGTCAAACGTTTACTATAGGTCTTTACCAGGTTTGCACACACAGTAGCTGGTATTTTGGCCCATTCCTCCATGCAGATCTTCTCGAGAGCAGTGATGTTTTGGGGCTGTCGCCGAGCAACACGGACTTTTAACTCCCGCCACAGATTTTCTATGGGGTTGAGGTCTGGAGACTGGCTAGGCCACTCCAGGACTTTCAAATGCTTCTTACGGAGCCACTCCTTTGTTGCCCGGGCGGTGTGTTTTGGATCATTGTCATGTTGGAAGACCCAGCCTCGTTTCATCTTCAAAGTTCTCACTGATGGAAGGAGGTTTTGGCTCAAAATCTCACGATACATGGCCCCATTCATTCTGTCCTTAACACGGATCAGTCGTCCTGTCCCCTTGGCAGAAAAACAGCCCCATAGCATGATGTTTCCACCCCCATGCTTCACAGTAGGTATGGTGTTCTTGGGATGCAACTCAGTATTCTTCTTCCTCCGAACACGACGAGTTGAGTTTATACCAAAAAGTTCTACTTTGGTTTCATCTGACCACATGACATTCTCCCAATCCTCTGCTGTATCATCCATGTGCTCTCTGGCAAACTTCAGACGGGCCTGGACATGCACTGGCTTCAGCAGCGGAACACGTCTGGCACTGCGGGATTTGATTCCCTGCCGTTGTAGTGTGTTACTGATGGTGACCTTTGTTATTGTGGTCCCAGCTCTCTGCAGGTCATTCACCAGGTCCCCCCGTGTGGTTCTGGGATCTTTGCTCACCGTTCTCATGATCATTTTGACCCCACGGGATGAGATCTTGCGTGGAGCCCCAGATCGAGGGAGATTATCAGTGGTCTTGTATGTCTTCCATTTTCTGATGATTGCTCCCACAGTTGATTTTTTCACACCAAGCTGCTTGCCTATTGTAGATTCACTCTTCCCAGTCTGGTGCAGGTCTACAATACTTTTCCTGGTGTCCTTCGAAAGCTCTTTGGTCTTGGCCATGGCGGAGTTTGGAGTCTGACTGTTTGAGGCTGTGGACAGGTGTCTTTTATACAGATGATGAGTTCAAACAGGTGCCATTCATACAGGTAACGAGTGGGGGACAGAAAAGCTTCTTACAGAAGACGTTACAGGTCTGTGAGAGCCAGAGATTTTCCTTGTTTGAGGTGACCAAATACTTATTTTCCACCCTGATTTACGAATAAATTCTTTACAAATCCTACCATGTGAATTCATGGATTTTTTTTTCACATTCTGTCTCTCACAGTTGAAGTGTACCTCTGGTGCAAATTACTGACCTCTGTCATCATTTTAAGTGGGGGAACTTGCACAATCGGTGGCTGACTAAATACTTTTTTGCCCCACTGTATCATAGTCCACCTCATGCTGTGGGTGTGGCAGTCTCCCAGAAAACATGCGCAGCTTATGAGATGAACGTATGTTTACATCTTCGCTCTTTACTATATGCTCCACAACATACCTCTGTACTTCAGGTGGATTCAACTCAGCTGCAGACATACTGATAGAATGTCCTTCTGTTGTTGTAGGATGTAGGGTAGCTGAAGAAGTGACAGGAATAGCCGTGTTGTGGGTTTGTTGATCCGGAGTGGCAGCCGTTTTGTGTTCAGATGCGGCAGTGCATTCCTGCTTGAGCCCTTCTGGTTTTCCTGGGCGCAGTTCTGAAACAGCTCCATTTATTTGGGTCATTAGTTCTTGGAGAACTTCAGCAAAATCCTGACCAGACAGTTTTGCTACTTGTTTTAAGTCAGCTAAATAAGTCTTAGTCTTTGTGCACCCGACAGTAGCCGCATAGCTTTTTATATGATATTCATTATTTAAGGGCTTAAATGTATACGGCAGAATCGGACCCAATAAATCAAAAGCAGACCCCGTTTTAAACTCAACAACGAGCATATTATTAAACTCAGAGCCGGGTGAGTTTATTGGCACGGAGCGTTCAATAGCACCATACTGGAGAAGAAAATCTTCAACCTCCTCAACCTCATATGCGGGGACGCCACTGACCAATACCGCGTTTGGTATTTTAACACCTAATGACTCCAACAAGTCCATGTTCATAGTAATATGGTGAGATAGTGAGACTGAATGTACACAACAATATTATACTTGACACAACCTACTGGCTGGCTCGCCACTAATTTGTCTTATGTAGCAAGTACATAAGCTAAAATAATTTAAGTTGGTTGTGAGTAGTTGGGCTAATTCAGAAGATATCAGATTCGGCTCTAGGAGGTGAGTGAAGTACAATAAACATACAACCACAGATATTGTGATTACAGTTATTATTTATAGTGAAAATAAAGTGCAATTACCAAATACCAATATTTACAAATTCTGCAGACAGGGAAAAGATAAAACATAATTCAAGCTTGTAAAATATCCGCTGCACAGCGGTGCAGCAACCTCGTCCAACCTCTGGCAAACAATGTCCATAAAGTTTATTTCATGATTGATAGAAGTCCAACGCGTATGACAGTCTAGACAGGTTGAAATTTGAAGTATGATGATCAGCACTAAGATTCCAAGACGGAAATCTCGGAAGTGAGATTTAGGGGACTGAAAACCAAGAGGGGAGAGTGTAGGCCGCAGTAGCCTCCTACCAGACCGCAGAAAGTTGTAGCTGGGGTTCTGGCTCGTTGGGCCTAGCTCGCCATCCAAAGTAGTGGTGTCGCTGTGGTCTCTCCAGGGCACCACTAGCCTGCACTATAATCACAGGACCACTATTAGCAAAATTCATCTAAATTTCCCAAGCGAGCTTTAGTTCCAGTGTACACAATAAGGTTCATGAGAAAATACCAATATACAACAAATACAACCATTGTAATAAATTAAAATAAATGACAATCTCTAATAACAAGACTACAGCCACGTAGAGTGAGAGTAGTAGTAATGTAGTAGGCCTCAGCCTTAGCTATCCCATCAGCTAATAGCACTGGCATACTGATACAGGTTACAAATACAAACAGACATTCAGACTCAACTCACCATTCACTACGTGCGATGTCACATACGAGCCCCCCACGCATCTACCCACGGCGGTATCAAAGTACTGTTGAACGCAATCCACAATTAATTCAAAGACAAGCCAAGATAGTAAACAGCGAAAAGCGCTCGCCCCATGTACCTGTTGCTTCCATCCGCTAACGCCTCTCCCCCGCGTCGTTTCGAGGCGACAACCCGGAAGGCATATAATAGTGCCTCGCGAATAGGATTGGTCACAACAGGCACGTGCAGCCTCGCGGCGTGGCGTGCGTCATGACGCGTCACGATGCCTTCACGGACACGCTCCGGTTGGAATTTAAGATTCCAATTTAGTTATAGACGCAGTTCTTTTTATTTTTATGTGGGTTACACAAGCATAGCAGTTTCCCCTAATTATGCATATATGTGTGTGTGTGTGTGTGTCTAAGTTCGTATAAATGTCATAGGGTGAACTTCCTCTTTCTATAAACAGAGCGAGTAGTACATTTTGTTCTTTTCCTATTAAGAGTAAAATATGAACATATACTTTAATGCAACATAAAACTCATAAAAGCGTTTCTTCTTTAACAACTGTCCTTTCAGCTTTAGCTCCTAATTTATTCATTATTTATGGATGTAGCACAGCAGCCGTCTCTTGATTAACACATGGAGGGCTCGGGATCTGATGGTGTCGTCTCCCTAATTTGCCCACTCAGTAAATCTCACTCATGGCCAAGAAATTGAAATAAACCTTGTTTCCCTGCTGGATAGTGATCCACTGTAACTCTGCTTCTCCTTCCTGTTTAGGATTTCTGTGGCTGAAGTAAAATTCCCTCCATCCATCACTTATCCCAGCTAACCCAAAGTGAAATAAAGTTTTGCTCGTCTTAAAAAAGCATTACAATAATGGGCATTACCAATGCAAACTAAATGATACAGAAGATGAAAGAAGAGACTTTGATCAGTTAATAAAGCTCATGATCTGGATTCATTGTGGCTGCTACACAGATACTTCTGGGTCACTTCTCTCAGTTAGGAACCTTCCTCACCAAACTGACTGTTGGACCACACCCCTGGTTTCATGAGAAATTGTTTCAGCCATGATTTCTCTTCCTGTATTTCAGAGTAAAGACTGAAGTGACAAATGGAAGCATGTTTAAAAAACACAATGTGAGAGAGACGTTGAGGTCCTTAGAAGTTACCCTGGGTTTTTCTGTCACCCTGCTAGATGTTACACACCTTGTTATTGGACTGATTTCTACTGCTGGACTACTCCTGCGGAGAGTAACAATACTCTTACTAATTAGCTCCCTTTCACACCTTTGGGGATATTTATTTCTGTGTTTGCAGCGCTGTGAGCCAGAACAGCGAGAGAAAAATCTGCAACAGCGACGAGCCGAATGCTTACGTGAATCGCAGCAGCTGCACATGTGCTACGCTGAATTAGAGGATATCTTTGCTCTGGATTTCTATTTCTACTTTTTCATTTCTATATGATTCTTCTTGCATCTAAACAAAGATGATTCAATTTGCTAAATGTTGATGGCTCTTCGTGCTCAGGTGTAAATGAGACGTAATATTTGCTCTTGGTTTGGTTCTCCTGTGCAGAACCTTGCAGTACAACAGAAACCTAAAAACATTATTTGTAGTTGTTATTCTTAGTTGTTCTGCTGCCTAAATACCACAGGGTCTGATTATGAAGTTATTGAGCTGCACATACGTTACGACCTGCTTAAGTTCGAGGTCACAGCGTCTGTAGAGCAGCTGGAACATAATGAAGTCTACAAGGTTAAAGTTTTCTCTTCAGTTATTGTTCTTTCTGCTGCTTGGTTTGATGGATCTGAGAGCTTTTGTTTTTATTATTGTCATTATAATTATCATTAATATTTTACTCTCTAGAAGCTTTAAAATAGTGTTTGTGTTTGAAAAAATTGATTTAAGAATTGAACAGAAACATCTGTCCTTCTGAAAATCGCTAATAAAATTTGCTAATAGTGGTCCTGTGATTATAGTGCAGGCTAGTGGTGCCCTGGAGAGACCACAGCGACACCACTACTTTGGATGGCGAGCTATATCAAAGGCACGGAGACAAAGTCAAAGGATGCAACCTGTAACTTTCTCTTCCTTCATGTCAGGACCATCATCCATGATTTATATAAAGTGCATATAGCAACAGTAGCACTTTAGTTTGGACTTTATGATTTCTGTAACTGGAAAATATTATTTTGTTTAAAGACAGAAGTGACCGCATAGTTGCAACATCAAAGGGAAATATTAATTAATTAGCATCAAGTATATTTGTTGCTTAAGCGTTTGCACTATAACTTAAGTAGGATTATAACTTTTAAGGAAGCAAAGATTTCAGATATTTAGTTCACTGTTTCAGTTATTTTATATGAAATTAAAACATTTACGTTGGTCAAATATGATGCTCTAAATCAAATAAAAGGTTGAAAATAAATGATGTATTTTTAAATGCTGCAACAAATGTTCACAAAAAGTAACTATAATTAAAACCAGTTAAACAAAATCAAATGTTTGAATCATGCTTAACCAAATGCCAGGCTGGAGAGCTGAACCTAAAGTATACGTAGAAAGATTTCAACATGTGAGCAGTTTTTAATGTTTTTATCACATATAAATGTCACAGCAGTGGGTCCTGGCCCAATGCTTTGTGTTTTTGGTTTTCTTTGACTCTTGTTTTTCTTGGTTTTTGTTCTTCTTATTTATCAGGCTCTCAGTAATCTTAGTTCTCCCTCCCTCAGTGTTCATTTCAGCCTGTGTTTAGTTTCTGTTCCCGTGTCCCACGTTTCATCGTTTCATGTCGAGTCAGCCCTGTCTCTCTGTTTCCTGTGTCTCCCCAGTCAGCCCCGCCTCCCTCGGGCACTCATGTGTGATACAGAGTAATAAACCTGACTACATTTGCTACACTCTCTTTATTACCTGTTACTTTAAAATTCATACACTAATTATGTCTGCCCATCTCTCTAATGTGAAGGTCAAAGGTCAACATCCCAGTGACATAAGAATAATCCCAAAGGGGCAAAGGCAGCGGTTAATTTAGCACATTTAGCATTAAGGGTACAGCAAGGATATACTTTTACTTATTGTGGCAGGGGTGTGGTCTCTGGCCTGCTGCAGTGGAGGCTGGTGGCGGGACGTTGGACGGCACAGGTGAGGGTGATGGAGCTCATGACTCTCCCCTTTATAGTGACGGAGGAGACTGGCGTGGGGGAAGCATGTAGTGGAGGAAGCCGAGGAGAGAGCTGGTTTCTGGCTACAAAGACGGCGTCAAACCAGAAAAGATTGCTCGTGGTCAAATAATGTGTCAATCACCTGTGAATCAAACTGTGTGTGGCTCAGTTCATGTCACAGTGTTGTTTAGTATATCTTCACTTGTCTCACTCTCCTTCTGTTCTGTCCATCAGGACGATCCTCAGCGCTTACACAGATCCTCCATCGATGTTTTGGATCCAATCAGTGATCAGTTCTACGAGGAGGCCTGGATGTTCACCAGCGCTCGCTACACCTCCATCTACCAGAAGGTGAGTGTACTCCTTTGTACTCAGATTAACATTTTACTTCTTAAAATACATTTTCATATATGAGCTTTCTATTATTTCATGGGCCATTTAATCAATATTAAAATTACAAGCATATCAACAAAGGTGAAGCTGGTTTTTTCCACTTGCTGTCACACAGTCATGGAGGAATACAATAAATACATAATCAGTCATAGATCCTGAACAATGACGTTAAAAGAAAGTCTGTGGCTCTAAAAACTAAACAGTATAAAGACATGCTCCAAGCTGCTGTTTCTCTCCTACTCCTCTAGGTTTTCCACTGTCGGCCATCCAGCGATGCTGGAGGGCTACCTGGCCAATGCTGGCCTACACAAAGAGGTCCCGGCTCGGAGGAGCTGAAGAAGATCCTTGCCTTCCTCGTCAGTTTCCTCTTCAGTTCCTATCCCAACAAAACCTTCTTGCACCTATTAGCTCCAAAAAGGCTATGGTGCCCGTGGAGGTCTGGACCTGAGGCCTGTGCTCATCACGTGGATAGAAAACACTCTGACACCATTCTGGAGGTCTGATGGGACTCTGACCAAAACACAGATGAAATAAAACTTGTGGCTGGAGCTTTTAAAATTACTTTTTCACCTCATAGATTAATGCTCATGATTGCATGTTAGCAAGACATCATCTCCCCAAGGTGAAACTCTCAGGAGACATTTACTCTTAAACTGTAATCTGGTTGAGACTACTTGAGGAGATCTTAGTAGCGAGTATGTGGATTTAGTCTCTTCACCAACAGCAGACAGACCCATGCCAAGAAAGCAGACATGTTCTCAAAGAAAGCCGAGAGCAGAGATTGGAAAAAGCTAAAAAGAAAAAGCTGCAGCTTCAGACGACTATCTGCCTGTAAGGCTGAAAAAGTCCAGTTACGCTCTATTTTGGAAAAGCTCCCAGTTTTGGTAACCTGGACTTTTATTTCCCCTCTTCTGCTACAGATGTTGACTGTGACCTCAGAGGCCAACTGGACCACACAGCTGCAGCAGGAGTGAGGGAGAGGAGTCTTCATCCAGCTTCAAAGAAAACATCCAGGTAAAGTGACGTGGATCAGCGGATAAAGCCGTCTCCACTTTCAAAGGAGATCCTCTGAGAGAGAGACTCTCTGAGCCATTTTAGCCTCAAATTATAGGACTTTATAGTACAGCAACACTTTTAAAGGACAAAAATAACATTAACTGTGACTGTAATACAAACAAAGTATTGCATGTGTTTTTAAAAGTGTTCCTCCGATGGGCAGGATATCACTATTAGACTGTCCCACCAGCCAACTTCAACAAGAGACCACAGCAGCATTCAGTGATCAGCACAGATGTTCCTCTAACACTCAGCATCTGATCCCTGTTGGTCTGTGTGCTTCTGCTTTTGCTCAGTTAGAAACCCTGCAGCAACCCGACCCAAAACTGTGTCTTCTTGTTGGCCTCAACGTTGAAGTGTCAAACGTCCAACATCTGGAAAGAAAACCACGCCAGTGTACTGTGATGTTTCACCAACATGTGGCAGACGCTGGTCCTGCCTTTCATGCTGACATCAGCAGAGAGCCCCGCCTACCTCAAAGCCTCCCCTGTCATGTATTGATCAGGATGATTATGAAGATGAGCGAGTGCAAATAAGACTGTAAAAGTCCACGAGCAGAATGTTTGGATGCTTTCTAATGATTCATGAATATCATGAGAGTGTTTGTGTGTTTTGTCTTTTCTTTGCTGACGTTTGTTACTAACAAAGACAATTTACGCTCTGTGTGTGTTTTCATCCTTACCAGCCGCACTCTAACTGCAATGAAGGAAACAAACTGTAGAAATGGTCGACTCAGTGACTTCATAAAATATTGAAGTGTTTCAGGTAGAGCCAGTTTTTAAATGACCATGAACACTGAGCGTATTGTATCTGTACAGCATGTTTTTCTATTAGACAGATTTGTAACAGAGGCCTTGCTCTCAGTAAGTTTGAAATCCTTTTCTGATTTATTTTGTAATCTCTGATCTTTGTATCCTGCTCAGTTTGCATGCTGCCTGTAGGAGTTTCTGTCTTTGTATTTGAAGAGAATTCATTGAATATACTCAGCTGCTTCCCTTTGGTGCCTCACACATCACTGAAGTTTTTCAGTGTCCAGTTATTTGTTTTTAATAGCTGTTTGAATTCTCTGTATGTTTGACCCTGTAGACTGTTTAATGGACTGCTCGTCTTCCTGTTTGTAACCACTGCCTGTTTAGGACTAAAGATTTGGATTTTTGACTTTAACACAGCCTCTGCGTGTCGTCCCTTTGTGTCCTCGTCCTCTGTGAATGTGTCACAGATGTTTCCATGATAATAACACAGCTTTCCCACAGTGGCTTGCAGCAGCATTTATTCACAGCACATTTGAGAAAGGTTCAGATTAACTCGATGAGTTTATATTCAGAATGATTCTGACAGTGGGCCACTGTGAATTGTGATCTTTCATCAGGTCAATGTTTAAGTTCAGTATTTCAAAGCAGGAGCTATGAACAGTCATCATGTTGGCATTAGAATTATTATTATTAATCATTATTAATAATGTCGTTACTCATGTATAACTTTGATTAGTATACATGAATTTTATCAATAGTAAAAATAATGAATAATTCATGTATAACTTTTATTGTGTTTTGTATATTAATTATATTTAAATAGAGATGTTGACCCTGTCTCTACAGTAGCATCAGTGTAACAGACATTATTGGTCCAAGCTGTCATAAATGGGGAGCCTGATCCTTTATTATGAAAACATGACGAGTATTTTTCTTGTCAGTTGGGAAGAAGTTGGTCTTTTTTTCCTTCTTTTTGCTCAGTTTGTCTTTTCTTTGATAATTGAAACTCTGATCAAACCTACTCATGTTCACAGCATGTAAAAGCAGCTGACAGTCCGTGGCATTGTTGTTTGTAGAGGTGCAGTGTAGTGGGAGCATAAATCAAAAGAAAACAGTAACATTTATGTAATAAAACATCTGAATGAAAATGAACAGGCCCTTTATGAACTTCAAAGGGATCTGAAAACAACACTTTTTAAAAGAGTATCTTGGGGTGCAGGTGGTCAAAATAGAAAACTGAGCTGAGACTCTAAGTTCAATCCATCCATTGGTTTTTACTTAGGAGGAAGAAATGTCAGGCTGGTGCAGGCTGGTTAGGTGCATGTGGTTATCTTTACCTAAATGAGTTCACTTTGTGGCTGCCAGGTTGGGCAGAAGTACCTGTCCCCTGTTAGGCTTAGCAAGGTTCTCCAGGAGTTTCTCCATGGGTAGAGCTTCTAGCTCCTCCAGCACATCTGTGGCCGTGCAGGCTGCCACTTTCTTGGTTGCTCTTTTTACCCCACTGGTTGTGAGTGTCTAAATACCCCCACTAGCTCGCTTTGGCTGCAGTTAACTTGGGAGGAAGGGGTGGGTGTCCCATGACTAGATGAAAAACAATTATCTGGGACACATAAATATAATAACACATGCATACATCTCTATCAGTTTTTCTTTCTCTCAGAAACATTGGATCTAAATTGCAAATGTGTTCCAGTTATACTGTTACTGTGTGACAAAGTGGATGAGCTGCAATGGTCTCCATTTGTCCCATATTTGTTTACTTCTTCTTCTTCTTTTGCATATTAAACACATTATTGTGTTACACACAATACATACAAAACTCATCCATCTCCTCCTCCTCCTCCTCCTCCTCCTCCTCTGTCTCTAACAGAGCAGCAGTGTATGTGGACTGTCCTGCTGGCACTCTGTCCTTCTACAGAGTCTCCTCTGACACTCTGATCCACCTCCACACCTTCAACACCACATTCACTCAAACTCTTTATCCTGGGTTTATGGTCTGCTCTCCTGGTGCCTCAGTGTCCCTGTGCTGAGTGGAGTGTAAAGAGTGTCTCCTGTTACAGAAACACTCTGACTGTTGAACAGATAGTTCAGTCTGTACATGTCTGTCTCTTTCACTCACAAACACGTTTTCAGATTCATGGATTCAATCAGTTGATGTTTGAAACTCTTCTAAATGATTCCTTGTAAACTTCTTCCTCTTCAGTCACAAACAAACAGGAAGTGATGTCACATGTGTTCCTGTCCACACAGCAGAATGAGTCTATTGCTGACAGTGATGTACAAACAGAGTGAGCATTTCTGAGGCCCAAAATAAACTGAGTAGTTCACTGAATGAACAATGGACTGTGAGCTCAGTTCCTTCATCATTAGTATGGATTATATATGTATATGTATTATATTAGTATCATATATATCAGGTGCTGCTGCTTTCAGTCATTGTGCAAATGTGCTGTTTGTAAGGTTGTAAAGCTGCAGTCAGCTGAGACTGAAGAAGTCACCTGATCAGTGAGCAAACGTTTCTGAAAACGTCCAGATGAACAGAATCAACCTTTTGGGATCAGCCAGCAATGCAGCATCATTGTTGTTCAGCTTCAGAGGTTTGCAGGAATGAACTGATGACCAGAAACAGCTGCAAAGTCCAAGAAAATACCAGCTGGAGTTCAGCTGCATTTGAAGAAGTCAAAGAAAAGTAAGGATGGCAAAGGGCGACGTTTTCTTCCAAAGAGCTGCAAACATGGTCGACGCCTCATTAGAAGAATCATCTGGACATTTGTGAGGAACTCTAACCAAGAAAGCAACGTCACACAGATCCAACAGACAGTTTCCATGACTGCAAGTGTTCAGTGGAAAAATGCTACATTGCATTATTGCATCCTCTCACCACAGGAGGCGCTGTTGGCACCACTGATTGCTGATCAGCTGTTCTCTGATGATCTGATTGATACTGTGAATAACGGGACTCACTGAACTCTGTGACACAGTGAAGATTACAGAGTTTAACTTCACCCTTTAAGACTGACCACAGAACCAAGTCCGCCAGAGCTTTTGTTATATTTTTACATGCTGTGGAGCCATTTGTGGGAGCATTTCAAGTTGCTATACATCAATACAACTGTTATAGCCCTAATTTTAATAATATGTGTGCATTAAGTCCATAGTAACTACATAAACTGCAAAAAAACCCTCTGCTCATCCATCTCTGTGTGTATCAGGATACATTTGGTTCATAATACACAGAAAAATCAGCGTTATTACCTGTAATAAATGTGAAAGATTCCTGCAGTGATAACCAGGCAGGACTGAAACACATCCAAGCTGTCACCACGGTAACAGCACCGTCCATCCACAGGTGAGGGGAGGAGCAAAAAGAGGGACTTTGACCATTTTATACTAAAAACACTCAACTAATATTTCTAATATGAAACAAATAAGCCCACATTAATGTGAGCGTTTATTAAATAATAATAATGATGATTTCCTCCTGATCTCATTTCCACAGCAGAGAAAACTGTGGTGTATATTGAGGTGGAGGGTGTGGTCTGTGGCTCAGGTGTAGAGTGAGGGTGGGGTGCACCACAGCAGCATGCTGGGACTGCTGAGGGTGGAGGAGGGAGTGATGATGACATCAGAGCTGCAGCACAGAGACCAGTGAACACACAGTCTGTTCATCTTTGCATAGATACAATATACAGCACAATATTGAATGACAGACACGCTGTGGGAGCTTCCACAGATACACTGACGTCAGCATCCAGAGTCCTCCTGCTGCTCCCCCCTCAGAGCCCCGTGATCAGCACCAACACATTCAGTTAGATGACAGAGTCCAGCTGCAGCTAGAATCAGCTCCCCTCTGTGAACAACAGCACAGCGTCAGTGTTTCACACTCAGTGAAAGGAGGAAACAGCAGAAGAACACCATGTGTGCTACGTTTCCCAGGACACACTACAAACTGCACAAATACAGAGCAGCACGTGGAAGGACCTGGAGCTGCATTTACAGAGCTGCAGACAGCGTGATGTCCTGTATGGACAGGTGGAAGGAACCAAGTCCTCAGCTGGAACACTCGTGTTTGTCCACAGACAGGAAACACAGCAGGAAACTTCCTCACAGAAGTGCAGCTCATGGATAACACACTTCCTGTCAGTCAGAATGAGGCTGCAGCCAAACACAGAAAGGTGTTTTTGTCCAGATGAGCCCAGAGAAGAAACACGAGTGTTCACAGACATCAGAAGCTCAGAGAGGTGAAACATGAGGTTGGAGTCCTCGTCAGCATCCAGAAGAGCTGCTGTGAAACCCTGAGTACTCATGACAGACTCTGATGGCACAAACACATCATGATTCAAACAGAAAGACAAACATGGAGCTCCTGATCCTCCTGCATGAGAACAAGCTGACATGAGCGCTGTGTCTGAGAGTGTCTCCCTGTCACAGTGACAATAACACAGCTGCTGCTCACAGTCATTAAACTGACCTGAGGTCAGCTGTGCTCCTTACATATGAACCATGTGACCTCACATCAGTGCTGTGGATGACTGTAGTCATAGAAGAGTAGAGCTGTAGCAGGTGGTGTGAGGAGGAGGTGGTGTATTCTAGTTAACGCAGTACTGAAACACTCCAGCAGAGGGCGCTGTTAAGTCCTTATTGTAACACAGTTACTGTGTGCAGTTAGACTTCATACATAACCTGCACTTATTTCCATCAGACATGCTGTCAGGAAATGATTGGTTTCTATTGATTCTACTTCCTGTTGACTCGTTTGATGACAGTGAAACAATCACAGCTGATTGTGTGATGATGTAAACTGTCACTGTTACATTCAGTGTGTGTGACATAATGTTAGTGCAGGCTGATAACAGCCTGGTTCTGTTAGAAACACATGAACGTGTCCATAGATCAGTGTGTGTTTAACATGAGAGCTTCAGCCCTGCTGATGTGTTAAATAAAGACATGCAGGAAAACTGATGAGACTCTGAAATAACTCTTTATATTTATAATGTAACTCTGCATCAAAAGAACAACAAAGGATCCCAGACAGGTTTCTGTGAACAAAGACCATTCTGATGTTTCTGTGTTTCTAACACTTTGACATTATTAGTAAACAGACTGCAGTGAGCAGCATTTATAAAGAGCTTCTATATAAAGATATGACAGCTGTTTGACAAGTTTATCACTCTGTGTTTGGACCTGATCAGTCCAGCTGTTTACTTGAAACATGTTCATTTACCTGTTCTGTTATATTCATGTTCTTGTCTCTGTTGAAAACACATTTTAATGTCCCTCAGATTTTTCTCCCAGATGAATAAATATAAAAATGACACAAACTGACTGCAGCTACTTTTTGTCCTTTCTGTCAAAAACCTTCATGTGACTCATGAGAGACACGTTTCAGCTGTTTGTGACAGATCAGAGGCCAACAAGTCATTTATAACACTTTCCATCATTGTTTAAAGTTCTCAGTGTTTCTGTGTTGCTGCGTATAGGATCTCCCAGCATCATCACTGTGCTGTCCAATCATTGTGTGCGAGGTTACCCTTATAGTGCGATGTGTGTTTGCACAAAGAGAAGCATGTGTGTCAAATATAAATAAGCACAGAACAGAAACAGCTGCTCGTTTCTTCTGTTTAGAGTCAAGTTAGTGTTTTGTGTCTTTGTTTGAGGCCTGATGTTGAGCAGAGGTGTGTGTAACTGCACTGGTCTGTTATATGTGTGAAGTGTGTGCTTCTCTTCAGCATCATCTTTGTCACTGCTGATTCCTTTGTGTCATCATGTGTTGAGAAGAGAGAACAGTTATAACGGAGGAGCAAAAGGAAGCCCTGAAATCTGCATCAACAAGGAAGTGTTGGCTCACCAGTGATCCCAGCAGAGCCACTGGTTTGGCTCCAGTTGTTCTAGATTCAATGATGTTGTTGCTACAGATACATGTCAGCATCTTTATTGAATTTTATATGAAGCAGAAATGGTGTCATTAGGAGAAGAAGAGGAGAACAAGTCCGGCGAGGAGGCAGCAGCTCTTAAAGATGAAACAGCAGCTCAGCCCTGAGCTCAGAGAGCTGCACATGAAAAAGCTCCTCAAGCAGATCCTGTCAGAGGTTTGTCATCAACAGCAGGAACTGTTAACATCATAGGATGAAGATGCTGTCAGCTGGATGAAGAAGGTTATTTAATGGCAAACGTTCACACTGAAGTCAAACTGTTGTCGTGTTGAACAGATTCATGTACTGATCGTCTCCAGAATGTTAGAAGAGCTTCAATGAATCATTAGAAACAACTTACAGCTGCACAGCTGTGTCAAACACATCTGTGTGTCATTGTGGGATTGTTGTGTTTCTACATGTGACACACGTCTAAAACATGCACACAATCTGAACACAAACAGGGACTCATGTGTTCCCACAGCCAGATGCTGAGAGCCATTTCCTTGTAGTCCTGTGTCTACATACATGAACCATTAGATGTTATTGGAATGATTGTCAGCTCTGATAGTTTCATGTGTGTTTAGCTGGACGCTGTTTGATCCTCGACATGTTTAAAGGTGTCCAGTCCTGAGACACTGGGGCTGGAAACAGCTGTGATGTCATTGGACTGTCACACAGACAGAAGTGCATGAAGTGAGCAGCCGAGGAGCCGCTGATGTTTTGGATTCAACAGCATTTGAAAGGTCGACACAGACACATTTGCACACAGAAAGCTGAATCTGTCATATGCCACAGTGAACTCACTGTTCAGTGTTTTTCAGGAAGCTTCTTAACTGCCTCTGCTGCCAAACAAGCAGCTGATGTCCTTGAGAAGAAGCTGAAGAAGTCTTCAACAACAAATACAGGAAGTGGACTTTCAAATACTAGATTCACTTTAGACTCACAGAGAAATGACTCAACCAGCTGTGTTTGACTATATGAAAGGTCAGTGTGTGTCTGCACACAGACTGTTGTGTTGGACTGTTATTCAGTTGTCTGCTGAATGTTTTCAAATGTCTGCATCTCAGCTGTGATGAGGCTGGGGGTCATGGGAGGCCACCGTAGCAGCCTCTTCAACATCATGACATCATCATAAATGCTGCTGGACTGTCTGATGGGCTGACGGTGAAAAAGCCGTCGGGAAGGAAACAGAAGACATTTCAGAGGCTGCAGCAGATTTCTTTGATTCGGGGCCTTTTTCAGCTTTATTGGACAGAGCAGTGAAGATAAGTGACAGCAAAGCAGAGAGAAAGGGGGCGTGGCCCGGGTCAAAGCCAGGCCAGCTGCTCTCCACCTCGTGGCACATGGTCACCTGCTCATCCTAGTGAGCTCCACCAGCAGCCCTTTCACACACTTTACACTGTCAAACACTGTGTGTGGACCTCAGCTAACAACAGGCTACATTTAAGTCTGGACTACATGCTTTTATATTGTTTTTATTCCATCAGCAGCTCAACATCATGAGCAGCTTTGACATAAAGACATCAAACTCAAGCTGACTTTAAACTACTTTTAATACAGGGGCTCAAAAACAACAACATCTTTATTATATATCAGGACAGAAAGTCATTTCATCTCAAAGGGAAACAGCTTTATTTGGAATAACCAGCACTATCAACTGGTTTGGGATCTCCACCAGTTTCATGTCTTTGCAGCTTCTCCAACAAAGTTCCTGTAAAATCAGCATGTTTGTCTTTATTGGTTTGATAGTGATTGATTATTCAGTCCCAATCTGCTGTCATCTAAAGAACAAAATGATGTTTCTATGAGTCACAAAGCTCCAGATGTTGTCGGCTTCACAAAGAAAACAAAGAACTTAAACACAAAGTGTTTGGAGCCAAAATGTTCCCAAGCTGCTCTTTTTGAAATGGCAGAGGTACAGTGGTGTCTAACAGCACACTGTGGAAGGCAAACATGTTATTGTTGGATGAAACTTCATGAATCCTTTGTAGATTTGAGCTGTTGGAGCCTTTCTTTTCTCTTCAGGTGTACAGATGCTGAGGAGGCAGGTGAAGCAGGTGGAGCTGTTGTGATGCTGGCAGAGGGTGTGTCTTAGTAACTCTGTGAGGCAGAACTGGATCCAACATTGTGGATGTGTTGATGTTGGAGCCATTAAGAGTCTCTGGCCACACTGTAGGATTTCCCTTTGATCCACTGTGGGGGCATTTTGGAGTCTGTCAGTGAAACTCTTCATGTTTGTGTTTGACTCCAGTTTATAGAAACAGAGAAATGTGTCATGCTTTTGTTCGGCCTCCACAAATACACACATTTGTTCATTGGTTGGACTTTTTGGAAGGAGACACATTGAAAACCATGTTAATAAGATCTTGTTGTTTCCTGTGGATCCGACACAGAGAGTGGACTTCAGACAGAAAGCGTGGAAGAGATTTTAGAGGCCGTGTGTGGCAACAGGAAGTTTCTGTGTGTTTGCTGATCTTACATGTGGAAAACAACACGTGATGTTTGTGAAGTCCTACAATGATCATTGTTCTCACAGCATTTTGAGTGGGAACAGTTC
Source organism: Rhamphochromis sp. 'chilingali' (assembly GCF_963969265.1). Classification (NCBI taxonomy): domain Eukaryota; kingdom Metazoa; phylum Chordata; class Actinopteri; order Cichliformes; family Cichlidae; genus Rhamphochromis; species Rhamphochromis sp. 'chilingali'. Next base: position 6,357,404 of record NC_137929.1, read on the forward strand.
AAACTGGGAGTAGTGGGAGTTATTTACTGATTGAAACAAGCTGAATGTTTCTGTGACGATGAAGATCAGCAGCTCAGCTGATCAATGAACTGACATCTATCAGTCGTTTCATGAGATGAAGTCATCAGCAGACATTTGTTCTGACTGTGTGATGAATGTCAGAACGTCAGGGCTCTGCTTTAGTCACTGCTTGATGATCATTGGCTCATTGTTGAATCCAGGGGCCCAGTCTGACCTCTGACCCTTTGCTGCAGGTCTTCTGTGTTATCTCCACTTTCATGTCTGATCTTCTGCTGCATCGTCCAAAATAAACATCTGGATCATTTCCAACACTTCAGCAGATCTTTAGTTTGGGCAGTGCAGCACAGAATAACACATACAGGGAGTGCAGAATTATTAGACAAGTTGTATTTTTGAGGACTAATGTTATTATTGAACAACAACCATGTTCTCAATGAACCCAAAAAACTCATTAATATCAAAGCTGAATGTTTTTGGAAGTAGTTTTTAGTTTGTTTTTAGTTTGAGCTATTTTAGGGGGATATCTGTGTGTGCAGGTGACTATTACTGTGCAGAATTATTAGGCAACTTAACAAAAAACAAATATATACCCATTTCAATTATTTATTTTTACCAGTGAAACCAATATAACATCTCCACATTCACAAATATACATTTCTGACATTCAAAAACAAAACAAAAACAAATCAGCGACCAATATAGCCACCTTTCTTTGCAAGGACACTCAAAAGCCTGCCATCCATGGATTCTGTCAGTGTTTTGATCTGTTCACCATCAACATTGCGTGCAGCAGCAACCACAGCCTCCCAGACACTGTTCAGAGAGGTGTACTGTTTTCCCTCCTTGTAAATCTCACATTTGATGATGAGCCACAGGTTCTCAATGGGGTTCAGATCAGGTGAACAAGGTGGCCATGTCATTAGTTTTTCTTCTTTTATACCCTTTCTTGCCAGCCACGCTGTGGAGTACTTGGACGCGTGTGATGGAGCATTGTCCTGCATGAAAATCATGTTTTTCTTGAAGGATGCAGACTTCTTCCTGTACCACTGCTTGAAGAAGGTGTCTTCCAGAAACTGGCAGTAGGACTGGGAGTTGAGCTTGACTCCATCCTCAACCTGAAAAGGCCCCACAAGCTCATCTTTGATGATACCAGCCCAAACCAGTACTCCACCTCCACCTTGCTGGCATCTGAGTCGGACTGGAGCTCTCTGCCCTTTATCAATCCAGCCACGGGCCCATGCATCTGGCCCATCAAGACTCACTCTCATTTCATCAGTCCATAAAACCTTAGAAAAACCAGTCTTGAGATATTTCTTGGCCCAGTCTTGACGTTTCAGCTTGTGTGTCTTGTTCAGTGGTGGTCGTCTTTCAGCCTTTCTTACCTTGGCCATGTCTCTGAGTATTGCACACCTTGTGCTTTTGGGCACTCCAGTGATGTTGCAGCTCTGAAATATGGCCAAACTGGTGGCAAGTGGCATGTTGGCAGCTGCACGCTTGACTTTTCTCAGTTCATGGGCAGTTATTTTGCGCCTTGGTTTTTCCACACGCTTCTTGCGACCCTGTTGACTATTTTGAATGAAACGCTTGATTGTTTGATGATCACGCTTCAGAAGCTTTGCAATTTTGAGACTGCTGCATCCCTCTGCAAGATATCTCACTATTTTTGACTTTTCTGAGCCTGTCAAGTCCTTCTTTTGACCCATTTTGCCAAAGGAAAGGACGTTGCCTAATAATTATGCACACCTGATATAGGGTGTTGATGTCATTAGACCACACCCCTTCTCATTACAGAGATTCACATCACCTAATATGCTTAATTGGTAGTAGGCTTTCGAGCCTATACAGTTTGGAGTAAGACAACATGCATGAAGAGGATGATGTGGACAAAATACTCATTTTCCTAATAATTCTGCACTCCCTGTACTGGCAGACCAAGCAGTCAGCCGAGACTGCAGGACCAGACTGACCAACCTGTGCACTGCCTGGATTGATACAAGAAGGCCTATGACTCAATGCCCCACACCTGGATCCTGGAATATCTAGAACTATATAAGATCAACAGGACCCTAAGAGCCTTCATCAGGAACTCAATGGGGATGTGGTGGACAACACTGGAGGCCAACCTCAAGCCCATAGCACAAGTCACCATCAAGTGTGGGATCTACCAAGGTGATGCTCTGTCCCCACTGCTGTTCTGCATAGGCCTGGACCCCCTCAGTGAGATAATTGACAAGACTGGCTACGGATACCGACTACGGAATGGAGCAGTTGTCAGCCACCTCCTGTACATGGATGACATCAAGCTGTATGCCAAGAGTGAACGAGACATCGATTCACTGATCCACACCACCAGGATATACAGCAATGACATCGGAATGTCGTTCGGGTTGGAGAAGTGTAATCGGATGGTAACAAAGAGAGGGAAGGTAGTCAGAACGGAGGGGATCAAACTACCAGAAGGCAACATTGCAGACATAGAGGACAATTACAAGTACCTGGGGATTCTGCAGTCGAATGGGAACCATGAAGAGGCCGCTAGGAAAGCTGCAACCACCAAGTACCTGCAGAGGGTCAGGTGAGTCCTGAGGAGTCAGCTGAACGGTAAGAACAAGATCCGGGCCATCAACACCTACGCCCTGCCCGTGATCAGGCACCCTGCTGGGGTAATAGGCTGGCCAAAGGAGGAGATAGAAGCCACTGACATCAAGACAAGGTAGCTCCTTACCATGCATGGAAGGTTTCACCCCAAGTCCAGCACCCTGAGGCTGTACGCTAAGCGGAAGGAAGGGGGCCGGGGACTGGTGAGTGTCAGCACCACAGTCCAGGATGAGACAAGGAACATCCACGAATACATCACGACAGCGTGCTCAGTGAATACCTCAGGCAGCAGAAACCCAAGAAAGTGGAGGAAGGCGAGGAACCATCATGGAAGGACAGGCCCCTGCACGGTATGTACCACCGGCAGATAGAGGAGGTGGCTGATATCCAGAAATCCTACCAGTGGCTGGACAAAGCTGGACTGAAAGACAGCACAGAGGCACTAATCATGGCAGCACAAGAACAAGCTCTGAGTACAAGATCCATAGAGGCTGGGGTCTATCACACCAGGCAAGACCCCAGGTGCAGGCTACATGGAACGCCATAACCAAGTGGCCGGCATAGTATACAGAAACATCTGTGCCGAATATGGCCTGGAAGTGCTGAGGTCAAAATGGGAGACGCCCCCAAGGGTGGTGGAGAATGACCGAGCTAAGATGAGATGAGATGATGAGATTGCCTTTATTTGTCAGTTTCAGGTCTTTTGCCCACAACCGAGATGACAGACCTTGCCGACCGTACATACAATGCAAACATCACATTGGGGAGACAGGTCAGGCCAGGTAGCGAGGAAAAAAAAACATTGAAATGTGCAACACAAAAGGATAATACAGGAATGCACAGGTATCAACACACCATAACACAATAAACACAGACAAGCAACATGGGAAAGTGTTCCAGTGTGTACATCTGATATGGGACCGCTGCAATCTTCGACTGCGCCTCCAGCTGACCCGATGTCCACATCATGGGGGAGGTAAGCGTTGGAGGTGGCGTTGGATAGGGAGGGTGATGCGTCAGTGAGTGCTTATCAGTATCAGTATATGTATGTGTGTGCGTGTCCATAGTTCAGCTGAGATAGTGTCCTTCGCCCCGCCAGGCTAAGTAAACAGTCTTCCAGCCAACCCAGGTGGCCTTGTGGGGAATGGGAAGGAACAGACTCAACACAGTCGTTATCAGGTAGTTTTTGTTCGGCTCCAGCCTTGAGCCCACAGCTGGCGCCGAAGGGGTAGCCGCATTATGATGGTAATTTTTCTTTTGCAAACAACTCATGAGAATTTCAAGCTGTTTTTAACACTCCGACACTGGTCTCTCAATCTCCCCTTAATAGCTGCGAGTTTCTACGTGATGTTATTAGCCGTCGATTCTGTGGTCTTGTCACTCTTTTTTGCTCACATAGCAGATTCTGAGACCTCACGACCGCAGCCAACTGATCCGAGGTGTAATCCAGCTTCCGCCCAGAGATGTTGTTCTGAATTGATTCTTTCCTGATATAATCCAACATACATACGCTCAAAGGTGTTATTCTGAGCATTCACTGCAGTCGTAAGCGCCGGTTCCGCTCTCTTAATTCTCCGATAAGCCAGGGCCAAGCCAGCTCCGATCAGCAAGAACCCTGTTATCATGGTTCTGAATAGGTAGATATCTTCAGCGTCCTCGATCGACAGTCCCACCAGGCACACGATCCTCTGCCACCCGTCCATTGTGTATCCAGCAGGGAAAGACCATCCAGGGCACTCGGGTTCTCCCGAGCCCAGACTTCTCGTTAAAGGGTGTCAATAGCATTCAGAGACCAGTTGATCACATCCATAATTATCTTTTAGGTTTTAGACACAGACTGTGAGAGGGTGTTCCAGGGAAAGTAATACAAAAAAGACACGAGACTAGCACTAGAATTACTGAGCCTTTTTTTTCCCTGGTGCAAGTCCCTACTACTAGATTTACTAGCCCTGCGCAAATTTGCGTAAATTCCCCCGACCCTAACACCTCTTGGCACCCCAATGAGATTTTCACAGGTCTTCAGCTCCATTGTTCTCCTGCTTTTGTTGTGCAAAGACACCCTCCCCCAACCCCCAACCATGAGAGATTCAGGTCTTTCCTTCCCTGCAAGGCTACTTTCCTTCCTTACCTGCAGCGTACAATACACCATGTTAGTTTCTATGTGCAATATTTCTCATATGCAATATTAGTTCTTGTCAATCCTTGTCACTACATTGCATGCCTGTCCATAAACATATATACATACATTGTATATATGTTGTACATACATGTATATAGCCACACATCTATGCATAAAGTCTAGTTATACACACACACACACACATCTATATCTACATATATATATATATATATATATATATATATATATATATATATATATATATATATATATATATATATATATATATGTGTGTGTGTGTGTATATATATATATATATACACACGCACGCACGCACACACACACACGTAGATAGATAGGTATATATATATATATATATATATATATATATATATGTATGTGTGTGTGTGTATACACACACCAATATTTTTGAATACACGTGTCCATATTTATGTTTCCAGATTGTTTGTATAGTGCACTTTCTATACAGTGCTCTTTGTACAGTTTTTATTTTGCTGCTTTTGTCTTGCACTGTCCACTTTTTTCCAATGACAATACAGATTTTCCACTTGTGGGACAAATAAATGCAGATTTGCTGTGTGTGTGCGTGTGTGTGCGTGTGCGTGCGTGTGTGTGTGTGTTTGTGCAACATTGGCATTTGTTTACTCAGACCCAAGGCAGGCCAAACCTGTCAGGGTTTGGCCTGCCTTGGCTCTGGAGGACTCGGGGTCCGTGAGCAGTTTTGACTGTTGTTGTTGTTGTTGTTGTTATTATTATTATTATTATTATTATTATTATTATTATTTGGTGAAAAAAAAAAAAAATTGGTGATGTGTGTGTTTTTCTGCACAATGCTGTGTTAGTCTGTGTCCCACTCGTATGTATAGGCAGGGTGTGGGTGTGTATGTCTGCGGGTGTGGCTGGAGGATGGAGCACAGCCACCTGCAGGCCTGATGGGTGTGGCCCTGCGGAAGGACTGGCCACACCTGAAGATCCTGCCACACCTGTTGGTGATCAGGGCTCGTCGGGGGAGCTACTTAGGAGAGAGTTGGAGCTCCCACCGGCGCGGGATCATTGAGTTATCGTGCCAAGTCAGTGTGTGTCAGCTTATGTCTGTGCTGTTCGTATATGCCCGCCGAGGGTTAGTGTTGACGGCTGCGTCTATGGTTTCCCTGCAGGAGGAAGAGTGGTCCAGAAAGGCAGCACGCACGGGGAGTGCGGAAACACAACAGCGGGGAGCACGAGCCATGGGAAGCGCGCACACGGGGTTCGAGGGAGCAACGAGGAGTTATTGTGTTTACAGCTTTTCACTGTAAATAAAGAGCACTGTTTGCATCGCAGAGTCTGCGTTTTGGGTCCTCCTTTCCCCACATCCCCACGGTCTGCCATCCAGACCGTGACAAAACCTCTGTTTTACAGCCTACATATAAAAGACACACATTCACAATATATGGATACACAAGTCTGTTTTATTTCAAAGTGTTTCAGACTTTACAGCGTTTGCAGATCCAGTGTCCATCATCCCTGCATTTGGTACAGGTGAATTTCTGACATGTTGCACAGCTAAACCTGCTGCGATTCCTGTTGCAGTCCCGCCAGGCACACGATCCTCCATTTCTGCCACCCGTCCATCGTGTATCCGGCAGGGAAAGTCCCTCAGGGCACTCGGGCCCAGGCTTCTTGTTGAGAAAAGGGTGGCAATTGCATTCAGAGACCAGTTGATCAAATCCATAATTCCCTTTTAGGTTTTAGAGAACAGACTGTGAGAGAGTGTTCCAGCGAAAAGTAATACACACGAGACAAGACAAGGACACAAGAGGCTAAGCAGGGAAGATAAGGGGAAGGAGGAGAGGAGAAAAAGTGCGACTGCCTTCGCCGAGAGCCAAACGAGTTAGGGGAAGGTGAAGATGTACATGTAGAGAGCAGACAGGCAGCACTAATGCTGTTTTAGTCAGATCCACTTTCTTGATAAATTGCTCAATAGTAGAACAGGATGTATATTTTTGTGAGTGTATTGGGGGCGGGGTGAGCATCATCACAGTTTGCCTTTCCTCAGAAGTTACCACACACCACAGCTGGGATGTTGGTCTGTGGACGCCTCTCTGGGTGTTTCCTTCCTCTTCAAAGTTCCTCTTTCCTGAACTTGGTGTTTGTGACAGATGCTGATCGTCTCCATGTGAAGATAAGTGAAGCAGTGTGTAATGTTTTCCTGGCTAACATCAGCTGTGTGCAGCTTAGTTCCAGCACAAACAGCACAAATCTGTATATCCTGAATCCATAGCTCACGGTAACGGACTCACCGCTGGACCAACGAGGCCGAGTGTTAAAAACTCTTCCTCTTTTTAAGGTTGTGTGTGTGTGTGTTGGTTAACATTAAATGTCTCTAAGCAGGTGTAAATACTTATTTCCACTGTAGATGATCTATAGTCTGTATATAAAAGATGGCAACAGACTCAGGGTTCATAGTTTAGTTTCTTGAAGCTTTGAGTTGAGTGTTGTTTTTCTTCAGTTTCTGGAAGTTTCAGCTGCTTTTTACAGATACGTTTGTTGTCCTGAATGTTTGAAGGAAAAAAAGACTCTGTTATGATTCAGTTTGCATGTTTTCAAATGGACTCTGTATTAAATCTCCTTGCCTTCATTGTAAAGTTGGAGTACCCTGAGGTTCCATACTGGGACCAATTTTCTTTTCTTTTTACATTCATGATTTACCAAATGTCTGTCAGAACATCAATAACCAGCTGTGTGCAGATAATGCTGTTATTTTTACACAGGCAGAGTTTCTCCGGATTATAAACCATACAAACCTCAGGCTGTTCTTCCTGCTCAGGTCAAAGGTCCTCATCCCAGTCTGTGCAACCGCTTAGCAACCCCACTTCCTGTTTTTAACACCTCTCTCAGTCACTAACAGTCACATGAACACACACAGGAAGTTGACAAACTAGATGAAACTAGAAACTACTTCCTGTGCTTAAACAGACAGATGTACAGACACAGCTTTGCTTTCAGCTCTGTGGGTCTTCAGGTTCATGTCTGATTGGTCTGATTCTGATTTCCTGTCCAACCTGTTTAGTCCCAAAATAAAAGAACTTCAGATCGGACTTTCAATAACACACAGTACAGAAAAAAGTACCAAGCAGGTAGCTGGTAACAAAGATGTGTTTTCAAACAGTTTCAGTAAACCATCCTGTTAAAACTGTAACTGTGTTTAAGAGGAACATGAAAGCACCACATGATGCTGCTGTCTCCTGTGTCTGTACAGAGTTTGAAGAAGAAAGCTGAATCTTCTTCAGTCACACAATGTTCCTCTGTCTCTGCATCTGTTTCTCTGACTGCAGCTGTCCAACTCTGCAGCACGTTAACTCTGCTGATCCTCTTTGAATCCTGGATCAGGAAGTAAAGCCGTTGAATAATTGGTGGGGTTTTTTGTTTTTTTTTTTACTGTAGCAATCAGAATTATTGTCTGAAGGCCAAGAAAGATGCCCAACAGATTTATTTAATCCAGGTGGATCATTATGGCTTTGCCATATTGGTCGACTTGATTGATCTTTGTTATTATTATTTGTTTATTCATTTTAAGTTATTACAAAATGGACAGACATGACAGGGGGAAGAGAAAGAAGAAAAGGGAGGGAAAGAAAACAGAAGGGAAGAGGGACAGTGAGAAAAGGCAAAAATAAAAATCTGCTGGATCACCTGTTGAAAGAAAAAAAAGAAAACAAGCAAAAAGAGAGCAACTCAGTACGGAGACCACAGCAACAACCTTCATATTAAATATACTAAAGTAATACTAAATATTAAATGTTATTGGGAAACACGCAAGACCGACAGCACACAATATGCTCTGAGGTAGCAGCCAAGAAAGGTATAGTTTGTGTCTGTGCCCACACCTGTGTGGATGAGCGCGCTTGTATTCAAACGGTTTCTCAGTAAAGCTATCTACTAGAGGGTGTGGGGAACCATAGGCCACCCAGGGCCCCAGAAATCCAGAGCACGAGAGCCCAAGGAGGACCACCAGAGGGGCACCTGTGCCACCCTCCCAGAAAGAGCTGACAAGAGCTCAGGGGTCACCCAGCAGCCACGGTGCAGAAGCCACAGGGAGCTGTGGTTACGTGCCCGCAGGCTCTGCCGGCAGCTAGCCATGCCAGGGAGGATGGAGGGACCCCCACCCCTGGGAAGGGGCCCATCTCAGCCACGGGTGCCAGGCCCTGTCAAGCCAGCAGCCCAGGATGCTGAGAACCACCAAGGCACCGACGGAAGAGGGCATCAGCCACCAGCAGGGAGTGTGGTGGGGGGAGATAGGGCCCCACACCTGGGAGTGCCTGAGATGTTCCCAGAGATGTGGAGTCTAAGACCCGACCTGATACACAAACATAGACAAAAAGGCAAACACAGATACAAGCATGCATTCCCACCCTCATGCACACATATACAATGCCCAATGTGGAGACAAACAGAAATGAACAGTGTACACACACTCCCCAAACATACTCTATACCCCTAGGTCCATGTACCTTCGCCCCCAGAGGCCCAATCTGCCTCTAGACCCAGGAGATGTTGCCCTTTTTCCTGGGGTGGAGACACGCAGACCGCCCCTGGTCCTGCAGTAGCAGGGAGGCCAAGCATCCCAGACCTCAACCAGATGGCCAACTCCTCCTCCCAGCCCCCTGCCCCGATGGCGAACAGAGAATGGGGGTGTGGGAAGACCCCATACCTCTCTTATTTGGTGTTGCTGTGTGCTGTTCTAAAGTGCATTTAAAACACGGGAGGGGCGTAATATTTTCTGCCAGCAGGTGTCAGCACGGTTAATAAATAAATAAAGTCAATAATCTGTTGGCTAAATGTTCTTGTTGTCAGAGGTAAACAGAGGTGAGAGGAGCAGATAATAAGGATTAAATATAGTGCTGAATAACTAATTTTATTATTATTATTTTTATTATTATTAACAATTTTATTTATATAGCGCCAAATCACAACAAGAGTCGCCTCAAGGCGCTTCATAGATACAGAGAAGAACCCAACAATCATATGACCCCCTATGAGCAGCACTTTGGCGACAGTGGGAAGGAAAAACTCCCTTTTAACAGGAAGAAACCTCCGGCAGAACCAGGCTCAGGGAGGGGCGGGGCAATCTGCTGTGATTGGTTGGGGTGAGAGAAGGAAGACAGGATAAAGACATGCTGTGGAAGAGAGACAGAGATTAATAACAGATATGATTCAATGCAGAGAGGTCTGTTAACACATAGTGAGTGAGAAAGGTGACTGGAAAGGAAAAACTCAATGCATCATGGGAATCCCCCGGCAGCCTACATCTATTGCAGCATAACTAAGGGAGGATTCAGGGTCACCTGGTCCAGCCCTAACTATATGCTTTAGCAAAAAGGAAAGTTTTAAGCCTAATCTTAAAAGTAGAGATAGTGTCTGTCTCCCGAATCCAAACTGGAAGCTGGTTCCACAGAAGAGGGGCCTGAAAACTGAAGGCTCTGCCTCCCATTCTACTTTTAAATACTCTAGGAACAACAAGTAGGCCTGCAGAGCGAGAGCGGAGCGCTTTGCCCACACAAGTCTGTTACGGCGACGAGCTGGAGTCAGGTCAAGACCCCGATGAGGACGACGGGCATGCAGTTGAGCGTCCCTGAGACTGTTTCTGACAGTTTGTGCAGAAATTGTTTGGTTGTGCAAACCAATTGTTCCAGCAGCTGTCTGGGTGGCTGGTCTCAGACGATCTTGGAGGTGAACCTGCTGGATGTGGAGGTCCTGGGCTGGTGTGGTTACACGAGGTCTGCGGTTGTGAGGCCGGTTGGATGTGCTGCCATATTCTCTGAAACGCCTGTGGAGACGGCTTATGGTTGAGAAATGAACATTCAATGCACAGGCGACAGATCTGGTTGACATTCCTGCTGTCAGCATGCCAATTGCACGCTCCCTCATTGCTTGTGGCATCTGTGGCATTTTGCTGTGAGACAAAACTGCACATTCCAGGGTGGCCTTTTGTTGTGGGCAGTCTGAGGTACACCTGTGCACTACTCATGATGTCAGATCAGCATCCTGATGTGGCACACCTGTGAGGTGGGATGGATTATCTCAATATGGCAGATGTGCCCACTACCACACATTTGGACTGATTTGTGACCACTGTTTGGGAGGGATGGTTATATTGTGTATCTGGAATGAATTTTAGGTCTCTACGTCCATCCCATGGGGAATGGGAGCAAAAACAAAAGTGTTGCGTTTATATTTTTGTTGAGTGTAAATGATCAGATTACATAATTGGAATACAATGTATCCAATTCAGGGTTGCGGGAGGATGAAGCCTATCCCAGCTGATACAGGACAAAGACAGGCTGCCAGTTTATTGCAGGGCTAACACGATATGTGTAACAGAAAATCCACTTAAATGTTTGATATTTCTTATAATAATCATAATTATGATTTTTATTTAAAGGTTTCTTTATAAATACATTTTGATTTTTTATAACCTCTAAAATATAAACCTGAGCTGTTTCAGATTCTGACCTCTAACCTCACTGCAGCTCCCTCTTCTTGTCTACCCCCAGTGTTGACACTGATCCTTGGTCAGTATAAGTATCATACAGTTTAAACGAAGCACTGAAACTTGCACATATTTATTACAGATGCACTGAAGCTAATCGAGATATTTGCTGTCAATCTGTGGCTGCGATTAAACACTTTACTGGAAACTTTATTAACTAGTAACTTCATCAGTCATGACAGAAGCTAATATTTCTGTGCTAACATCGTTTAAACAGGAACAGCTTTGCTCCAATATAAGCTAACGTTTACACCGTAACTTTAAGCTAGCACCATAAAGACGGTAAAACACATAATAATATCTACAAATGCATCTTAAAGCTGTTGTATTAGCACTCTGTGTATTACTCTGGGTATTACCGCCCAGTAGCACTCACCCCCATCATCACTAAGTGCTTAGAGCAGCTGGTCCTAGCACACTTCAAATCCTGTCTCCCCCCCACCCTGGACCCCCACCAATTCGCATACCGCCAGAACAGGAGCACAGAGGATGCAGTCTCCATCGCACTGCACTCTGTCCTCTCACACCTGGACAACAACAACACCTACGCCAGAATACTGTTTATAGACTTCAGTTCAGCATTCAATACAATCCACCCCTCACAACTCATCAGGAAACTGACAGACCTGGGCATCAGTTCCCTCATCTGCAAATGGTTACTGGACTTCCTGACCAACCGCTCCCAACATGTCCGGCTGGATAACCACTGCTCATCTACCATCACAATGAACACCGGTGTACCACAAGGCTGTGTGATGAGCCCTTTCCTCTACTCCCTCTTTCACCCACGACTGCAGACCTGCTGCTGGTTCCAACACCATCATTAAGTTTGCAGATGACACCACGGTGATTGGCCTCATCAGTGACAACGATGAGGCCGCCTACAGGGAGGAGGTGGATCGTCTGGCTGAGTGGTGCGACACAAACAACCTGCTGCTTAACACCGAGAAGACCAAGGAGCTCATCGTGGACTACAGGAGGAATGCTGACCCACATCCACCCATCTACATTAAGGGGACGGCTGTGGAGCGTGTGAGCAGCTTCAAGTTCCTGGGAGTCCACATCTCCGAGGATCTCACCTGGACGACCAACTGCTCCAAGCTGGTCAAGAAGGCTCACCAGCGCCTCTTCTTCTTGAGGACTCTGAGGAAGAACCACCTGTCCTCAGACATCCTGGTGAACTTCTATCGTTGCACCATCGAGAGCATCCTGACCAACTGTATAACAGTCTGGTACGGGAACTGCTCTGCCTCGGACCGGAAGGCGTTGCAGAGGGTCGTGAAAACTGCCCAGCGCATCGCCGGAGCACCACTTCCTGCCATAAAAGACATCTACAGGAAGCGGTGTCTGAAAAGGGCTGGGAAAATCATCAAAGACCCCAGTCACCCATCACATGGAGTCTTCACCCTCCTGCCCTCTGGGAGGCGCCACAGGAGCCTCCGGACTAAGACCACCAGGTACCGGAACAGCTTCTTCCCCACAGCTGTCAGACTCCTGAACTCTGCCTCCTGACATCTGACCCCACGTTAAACTCATGGACTGAACATACACACCCCCACAATGGACAACTGTACCCTCAAACACACAATAATAACATGGACTGAACCACCACTCACAACCACTAGCACTTTATATAGCCTCTGTAGAAACTACCTACACCCTCACTTATCTTAACTGCACTACTGTATAGCTCTGTGTAAATAATCATTCTGTACATTCAATAATCTTTAATCCTACAACTGTCTACAACTTGCACAGTTCCCATTTCTGTATAGCTGTATATCTCAAATTTCTGTAAAGTTATTTATTTCATATTCTGTATAGTTTTTCATATTTATATCCTGTTCATAGCCTGTACATAGCTTGTACTCACTACAGCCTGTGCATACTTAGTTATAGAATATTCACAACATACTTCATACCGTGTACATTATAACATACCATAATAGACCCATTTCTGTAATATACTTACATATCTATACTATTGCTAATATATATTGTAATATATCTATATCACTAAAGCACTTCTGGATGGATGCAAACTGCATTTCGTTGCCCTGTACCTGTGCATGTGCAATGACAATAAAGTTGAATTCTATTCTATTCTACTAACATAACCACATTAACATTACTGACACTCGCTGACTTTTAATAGTCATTCTATAAATGCTGTCCGTTTAAATGGTCTTACCTGTACACACTGCATATCCACCGGATTCCAGCCAGAGTGGATTCTGGAGTCTTCCCACGCTCCTGTTAGTGATCCTCCATCTGGATGGATGAGAACAACCTTCTGAACAATCTAGCAGAGATGGCTCATATCTATGGGACTGATTTGTGCTAATAACGCCCATTGTATGGACTGATAACAGCCGAAGCGGGTGAATAAAGTCACCCAGTAGCTAGCTGTGCCATTACCCAGCTTACATCACTCCCTCCATAAATGCAATAAACGATACAAAAGTAATAGCCTATAATTAATTTCTCTGCTGTTTTTCAGGTAGTTGCTTACATTATATAATTTATTGTGTTCAGTATACGTCACTACAATGTGATTTCGGAAATATATAAATATACGGCTCTTCCGTGGCAATCTCCTGTCATCAATAAGCAACTTTAAGCGAGCTCTATAGTATTCAATGAGAGGACCCTGCATGTCAATTCTCGACGCGAGGGGGGTACCCTGCGCGTCTATAAGTGAAGCAGAGGAAGCCGGACCATGTGTCACACATTTGACGAATTGGGAGTGAGAACGTGTTGCAAAGAGAGGGAAGGTAGTCAGAACTGAGGGGATTGAGCTACCAGAAGGCAACATTGCAGACATAGAGGACAGTTACAAGTACCTGGGGATCCCGCAGGCGAATGGGAATCATGAAGAGGCCGCTAGAAAAGCTGCAACCACCAAGTACCTGCAGAAGGTCAGGCAAGTCCTGAGGAGTCAGCTGAACGGTAAGAACAAGATCCGGGCTATCAACACGTACGCCCTGCCCGTGATCAGGTACCCTGCTGGGGTAATAGGCTGGCCAAAGGAAGAGATAGAAGCCACTGACATAAAGACAAGAAAGCTCCTTACCATGCATGGAGGGTTTCACCCCAAGTCCAGCACCCTGAGGCTGTACGCTAAACGGAAGGAAGGTGATAGAGTTGTATTGTTGATTGTCATTCATGCTTAGAAACATTTACTCATTTATGCTTAGAAATATTTAACCATAGATGCTTAGAAGTGTATAATCAATTGTGTAGTGATAAGTTGTGTGATCTTTAACAGGCTACAGAGGCCTGGTGTGCATTCCACACTGGGAGCATGGGAAAGTTCGTACCTTGTTTAATTGTTATGGTAGGATTAACGTAGTTACATTTGTTTTAGTTTAAGTGCTTTTTGTGTATAAATGAACTGCTAGACTTCCTTACTGTGTTATCTAGGATGAGGGGGGGTCTACCCTCTTCCTGACCAAGGATGTTTGCTTGTGTGCTTTTATGACCCTTTGATCAGCAGTAGCACACACACACACACACACACACACACACACACACACACACACACACACAAGGTACTCTTTGTGTATGTAGACGTCATATGTTAATGAACCTATGCATATTCATGTAACCTCAATAAAAGGACAGTGATACGGGAGAACGGACGAGAGCAACTGGGGCCAAGCGAAGGAACGGCGTTTGTCCGGTTCTCTCCCGTGCACGAGTAACATGAAGCTTGCCTACTTCGTGTCTTGCTTTGCGGTGTAATTATATTGCCTTCAACGTTCCAGCGAATAGGTTTATGCTACAAACCCATCATTAATTGGTCCTTCGATGCCGGAGCCCTGGAATCGCATTCACCGAGGGGAGGAGGGACACGCTGAAAGACTGATGTCAGCCAGGAAGTTCCTGTGGATTCGCTGTCTGTCCTTCTCCTTGATGAATGGCGATCGGCGGGATTCAGGCTGATATTACACGCTAAGCAATGCCAAGTAAGTTTAAAGAGGCCGACTCTATAACCGTGTCGTTGTGCAGTCTCCGCCATTTTGTGAGGCGTTGAGAAGTTCGCTGCTTTGTGGAGCGATAACTGGGTTAGTGTCCCGAAAAAGAAGTTTTGGTTAAATCGCCCAAGGGTCCCAAGCGTCCGGTGTGTGTCCGGTTTTGAAATCGCCCTGGGTGTGTGTCCCGAGCGTCCCTTCATTGGGTTTTGTCGCGCGAGTGGGTGAGCGTCCCACAGCTGGGTCAAGGTCCCGAGCGGTCCGGTGTGAGTCCGGAGTAGGCCTATTTTGTGTTATTGTCATTTTCGTCGTCGTCTCGTTGTTGTTGTTGTGTGTGAGTGTGTGCGGAGCAGAACGCGTGGTGTGTGACGTCAGCAGTTGTTGTTGTTATTATGGGTTTCTAAGCAACCAAGAGTGAGTTAGAGGGAGAAAGACGTTTGTGCTGGACTTTGCTCCTGGCAGCACAAAGTATTTATGTATAAAAGAGAGAGAGCGAAGGCTCCACAGCTGCGTGGGTGCACGCGAATGCGGTCGCGCGGGTTTCACGCGGACCTGAGCCGTGCGGTTAATCGCAGGCTTATAAATGGAAGAGATTCAAATGTTAGAAGTTTTCAGAAAACACACCAGCCTTGAAGAGTGTGTGGAAAAGGCCAGCCCACATCAGCAGCTGTGCTCTGGTGGGTGGCTTTGCCCCCACCCCTTCCTGACACAAAATGTTAACAGCCTGTGTGCCAAACCATTGAGGTGGATAGTTGTTAAAAGTAACCTACATTAAACTTGTGGTTGCTTAAATTCAGTACAATGACATGTGAGGAGAAGTGATATAGGTAAATATTTAAACTAATGAAGTGCATAGAGGCACTTGACCTGTGTGGAAGACTGTCGTCTTATTATGAGCCATTGTTGAGATATAGAGCACATCTGTGAAAACAACTAATATGCTCAACCCTGTATGACACATCTGAAAGTACATGATGGAGAAGCTGTGTTGAATATGTAAGTGTAAGACTTTGCCACTGTGGGCAGAGCATGCAACTACTGTGTGATGTCGCGTTGCAGTTTTGTTTTTGTTTTTTGAGCTGATGAGCAAGGTACACATTATCAGATCAAGAGCTGTCTGAGAACTACTCAAAGAGAGGGAAACAGAGAGTGTGCAGCGTTTCCATGAGCAGTTTTTCTGCACCTTGACTCGTGTGTGTGTGTAGCATCAGCATCATGTTTTTGTTTATTTGTTTTGTTGGATTAAAAATAATTAAATAAACTGGTGATCATGCTTATGGATCACCATGGCACATATCTCCAGCCATATGGTTTATTTATGCAGATGAAAAAGTGAGTGTGAATGTGTCTGACATCACAGTGTTTTTGTGCACTGTGCAAAAGTGATTGCCTCTGATTGTGAGTGAGAGCGGTGATTTTGCAGACCACCAGCTATTGTGAAGAAAAAAAAAAAGAGTGAAAGAGAGACAAATTACATTGTAGACGAAGAAAAATAATCATAGGAAAAAGGTTTTGTGTTGATCAGCCGAAAAACAACTACAATGTCATTTTCTGCTTTTAAGAAAGGATTGTTCACACAAACACACACAGAGAGAGATGTGTGATATTAAGCAGTGATGATAATAATGAAAGTCTCTCAGTCTGTTGTTTACAGGTGGGGAACGGACCTGGATCAATCCTACACGGGTAGCAGTCGTAAGAAAATTATAGGTTGAAATCATTAGAAAAATTAGAAACACTCAGCCAGAATTTTTGGCTGAATTGTTTTGCAGCTTCCCGTCCTCATCCTGAACAAGCAAGCTCCAAGGAAACGAATCTCTCCCTGAAGACACCGAGTGCAGTTTCAGAAGCACGAGCATGAACATTTAACAGTGGACAGGAGTCCAAGAGACAATCTGAGCAGAGAGGTCCAGCAGCACTGTGGGCAAACGGCATCAGAAAGAGAAGAACCACCATCTAGATTGGATGGATGGAGATGCGTTTCCAGCCAGCTGCAACCTCACTGTGTGTGAAGGACTTTTGAGAAGACTGTCTGAGTTTGACATTTGCCATGTTTGGAGTGAGATGGCAATGAAAGAGACAGTGGGACAAAGAGAGACACGGGACAAAGCTGGGGAAAAAAAAAAGCTGACTGCCATTGGACTGAAAAGTGGGAGAGAAGGAGAGGAGCGGAAGAGGGCTGAGGCTGCTGTTTTAGTGTGGGCAATCAAATTAGGTTAAGGAATTCGGGGAGACAAGCGACTGCCTGGAAGTGGAGGATTGACACAGTGTCCAGACCACCACAAAAGGAGGAAGAGGACAAGCACTGAGGCATCCAAGTGTACTGTTAGAAAATGGAAAGGTGACACCACACATGCAGCTAATATCCACCAGAGATAACACAAGACCATACACAAAGTGTTACTCATTAAAAGAGGGTATTTGTAGAAGGGGTTAACAACACACAGTGTGGTTGCCGATGGTAACCTGTTTCAGAAGAAAGGGGGAAGGTACATGAAAGGATACATAAAAACAGAACATATATTAACCCTACTAACAATTCCAAACACAAAATAGCTTATGAAGATTAGACAACATTTTAAGTGTGTGAGTCTGTTTATTATCTTGTCCAAGTCACCTCGTGTGATGTAAAGACCAGTGAAACTCATAGCACATTGCATGCTTTGCTGGATATACAGCTCCACACACATGCAATGAAAATTAGTTTGTTATCTTTCATGAGTGTTAAAATAGTGTCAATTTAGCAGACACTTGTTATCAAATACTGAATTTATCCTAAAAAAAATTGACTCTCCAAGTTGCAGGACAACAATTTAACTTTTGTGGGAAAAAAAAAAATCCTGGTTTGATAAATCAGCGATCAGGCAATAAATTTAGTGTTAAAATGGTAAATTGGGAGAAGCTTCCTGCTTGATTGATGCAGCACAAGTAATTTACTGTATGAGGGAAATTGTCTTTTGTGATAATATTTTGAACATGCTTTCCTGTTGTCCTGTCAACTTAGTGGGTTAATAGCTGATATGCAAATTAGTTGATCGGTTTTAGATTAATGAAAGGTGATTGAATTCTAGCACGAGTGAATGAGATGTGTTTGAGTGGAAACTCTAAAACACTGAGTTCCTGCTTTGATGTGCGAGTGAATTCTGTATTTAGATATACAACTCTGAATACGTCAGAACAAACTTTTTTTTATGAAGTGCATGACAGCATGTCACATGTTTTATGATGAAGGAAAAAGGAAAATTTAATAAAATAGATCTGTGATTTAGATGAGTGAAGAGCACAGACCTGGTGATTAAACTCATAGCTAATAAGACACATTAGGCTTATGTGTGTGTTGTGCAGCTGATGGTTGGTTTGGAGTGAATCTAGCTGATGATTCTTCTTCTGTGTGAAGCTGATGAGGAGTTTGTGTCATAACTTAACAAGGCCTTTTTATTTTGATACTTTTACAGTGCACTGAAAGTTTGGTTTGATAATTTGTTATTTTCCATTTTTATCTTTTAAACAGGCACTGATTTTGTTTGTCTATTTTCTTTTCTTTAAGCAGATCCGCACGTCGGGAATTAAAAGTGCTACACGTCGTCGAGAAAATTGTGACAAGTGAGTCTTCTCCACATTAAATTGGGTTTTGGAGAAGGCCACTTATAAGTGTCCCAGCCTAAAACTGGATTCAGCGATGTAATCCTATCTAAAGTTCTTTTTCTTTTTTGAGATGACGTCATTTTGCTGGAAGTGGAAACTAAAATGCGACTACAGGTTCCACTATCAGCAAACAAAGAAACAAACAAAGAAAGAATGAATGAGTGAATGAATGAATGGAAATAAAAACAAACAAACTGACTGACCACTGGTAAAAGCTGACAAGACTTCATCACGACTCAAAGTTAATCTCCACCTAGACAGGACAAAGGGTGGATGACTCTATATGTGTTTTTTGTTACAGGAGCAGTAAGATAACAGCAACATTCGAGGGTGCATGATGATTTAACCTGTGAAATGCCACTTTCTGTGTCTGTGCATTTACTAAGGGTGCTATTCCCTATTTTGTGTTGCTCAGAGGTCACTGTGAGAAATTGTATACATCTGCGCAGCGCTAACATTTGTATTTTCTTTTCTACAGCATTACAGTTTTTTATGTGTTTGATTATGTGGTTTATAAGAGGATTAGTTAATGTTTTTTTTTACTATAGGATTTTTGGGTTTACATGTGACTGACATTCTTTCCACAGCTAGGGTTGACTTTATGGTGTTTTTATGGCACCTCTGGAACCTGTTGACCTGTGTCTGACCTCCGTCTGACCACAGTCAATGTGTATTGCTTATGTTTGTTTTTTCTGGGACTGCATGTGGAAGATTCAGCTGAACCAGACAAGTGACATGAGTAAAACAAATAAGAGATTGCGTGTTTATGGAATAGTTTATTGTGGGCTCTTTGCTGGCCACTTTGAGCCCATAATAATAATAATAATATGTGAGTGGAGTGACTTTGCTTAAGAGAAGTCACCGATTACGTTAATGTTAACTGAGCACATGGGATGATCCATGTTTGAGGCGAATTATGGTAATAATAGTGATTTAATGATTTGAGAAAACATGCACATGACACTTGTCTTGCCCGTGCTGAATGCTTGTTACTCTTTTGATATAATTGTTTATACGTGTGAAGTTTGATTTTATTTCCAGATCTTGTGTATGCAGGCTCCTGGTGGAGCCAGTTTTTAAGACAGGGATCCAGGTTTGGTGAGTTGACGCATGAGCGTGTCCATGCGTCAAGAGGTGGAGTCCAGAATTAATATTAAACAATGTTTACTATTATTGTTGGAGTGATTTGTGTGATTAGCTGTATTTACAAGTATTAAATCTATGCAAGTGGTGCATCCATGTTCAGATGAGGCTTTGATGGTCTATAAGTTCACTGAACTAAAGAATGTGGTTTGATGATTGTTGACATGCTCTCCAAATAGAAGTTTTTCTAAAATACAGGTGCAGCAGTAATCTCCTGGGAAATCTTCAGAGGCCCAGTGAGAAGCAGAAACATTCCAGGCATAGCCCAGGCAGTGGTTGAGGTCAAAGATCAAGCTGGTTGGGGCCCATCATGAAATCAGACCTTGGAGCCACAGCAAGGACCATGAAACTGCCTGCAAAATAGAGGAGAGGATCGTCCACAAGATGGGAGAGAGACTTCAGGAGGATCAGAGATCATCTTCAGCACAGCAGACAGGACACAGAGAGCTGTGCTACTAAGCTTCCAGGAGATCAAGAGGAGACTTCCCACAGCAAGATTTAAATAAAATGAAAGATTCAATATTGACGCTGAGGAAGACAACTAAGGTGTACGACGTGCTCTGCCTTAAACCTTCAGCAGCGTTGGAACATGAAAACTCGAGGGATGAGGAGCGTGCCAAGCTCCATCGACAGCGCAGAAGGAGTTCGAGGATGACATCATGATTCTGTGAAAGCACAGGAACCAGAAGCTATGGTGGTGATGACAGCAGTTTCCTATGAACTGCTGGGATCATAACAGCAGTAAGACAACCCAGCACCCTTTCCACAGAGATGTTTCTCTGCAGAGCGTGGACAATGAAGGAGTCATAAATATCCCCCTCACAGGTCGAAGGCTTGAATGAGGTGATGGGGGTTGGTGGAGACCATAAAACTAGAGTGCTGAGAGGTCTGCAGCTTTGGAAATAGCTGAGACCCATGTTGACAAACAACAAAACCAACTGGTATGTTTGAATGTTTATTCTACATACATTTGGACTCTGGTCCTATGGACAATGATGGAAACAACTGGAAGAGACATTCATGACGCCCTGCAGAACTCAAACCACTCTGCAGAGAGACATGTGATTTGCACACCTGGAGGAAGCATTACCAAGCTGAGATGTTTTTGAAAATGTTACTTTTTTATTTTCACTATTAAATCAACAATTTCTTTGGTTGCTTATAGGATGCAGTTGCCATGAGATGAGATCAATGAGGAATGGGATAACTGCTAATACATTTGTTAAACTGTGTACTTTTTTCAGTAATTTAGGGTGATTTGACATATGCTGAATATAACAATGTTTGCATTGAAACTGTCAGACATGAGGTATTCATAACTGGGAACTTTTCTAGCATAAATGTCGAAAAGGGGGGAATGATAGAGTTGTATTGTTGATTGTCATTCATGCTTAGAAACATTTACTCATTTATGCTTAGAAATATTTAACCATAGATGCTTAGAAGTGTATAATCAATTGTGTAGTGATAAGTTGTGTGATCTTTAACAGGCTACAGAGGCCTGGTGTGCATTCCACACTGGGAGCATGGGAAAGTTCGTACCTTGTTTAATTGTTATGGTAGGATTAACGTAGTTACATTTGTTTTAGTTTAAGTGCTTTTTGTGTATAAATGAACTGCTAGACTTCCTTACTGTGTTATCTAGGATGAGGGGGGGTCTACCCTCTTCCTGACCAAGGATGTTTGCTTGTGTGCTTTTATGACCCTTTGATCAGCAGTAGCGCACACACACACACACACACACACACACACACACACACACACACACACACACACACACACACACACACACACACACACACACAAGGTACTCTTTGTGTATGTAGACGTCATATGTTAATGAACCTATGCATATTCATGTAACCTCAATAAAAGGACAGTGATACGGGAGAACGGACGAGAGCAACTGGGGCCAAGCGAAGGAACGGCGTTTGTCCGGTTCTCTCCCGTGCACGAGTAACATGAAGCTTGCCTACTTCGTGTCTTGCTTTGCGGTGTAATTATATTGCCTTCAACGTTCCAGCGAATAGGTTTATGCTACAAACCCATCAGAAGGGACTGGGACTGGTGAGTGTCAGCACCATGGTCCAGGATGAGACAAGGAACATCCACGAATACATCACGAAGATGGCCCCAACTGACCGAGTGCTCAGTGAATACCTCAGGCAGCAGAAACCCAAGAAAGAGGAGGGAGAGGAGGAACCATCATGGAAGGACAGGCCCCTGCACGGTATGTACCACCGGCAGATAGAGGAGGTGGCTGATATCCAGAAATCCTACCAGTGGCTGGACAAAGCTGGACTGAAAGACAGCACAGAGGCACTAATCATGGCAGCACAAGAACAAGCTCTGAGTACAAGATCCATAGAGGCTGGGGTCTATCACACCAGGCAAGACCCCAGGTGCAGGCTGTGTAAAGATGCCCCAGAGACAATCCAGCACATAACAGCAGGGTGCAAGATGCTAGCAGGCAAGGCATACATGGAACGCCATAACCAAGTGGCCGGCATAGTGTACAGGAACATCTGTGCCGAGTATAACCTGGAAGTCCCGAGGTCAAAATGGGAGATACAAAGTTGTGCGTGTATGTGTGAGTGCATGTATATGAGTGTGCGTGTGCACATGTCAGTGTGCATGGGTATATGTTTGTGATCGGAAATGAAAGAGAAAAGGTGCTGCATTAAAGAATAGTTTAGAAGCGCAAGTTTGTCAGATGCCGGATGCCTTGCCACACCTTCCGGCTGTTTTTATTCTCCAGATCGTCCTCAATCCTCCTCCTAAAGTCTTGGGTTGGGTCGAGGTGTACTGTTCCCTGTTGCCAGACATGAAAGCAATGTTCCTCTCCTTCAGCAGCTGCTGGACCTCCCGGGTTATTCAGGGGTTTTGGTTGGGATAAGCCCGGATACATTTGTTTACTGTAACAGTGTCTATGCAGTGTTTTATGTAGCAGAGAACACTGTCTTCGAACATTTTCAGGTCCTGATGTTCAAAGATATTCCAGTTAGACATACAAAAGCACAAGCTAGTCATTTTAACTCCATCGGAGCTGGTAAAACTCCAAAAGCTGGCGACTGTCCTTGAGCCATGGAGGAAAATAAAACCATTTTATACTTATTGTTAATGTTTCTTCAAAAAGCTCTATAGTTGACAGTTATTGTGTAGATTAATAGTTACTTTCTGTCTACTAAAGGTTTGTGAGAGCTTTGTGGAGGTAAGACATGTCTCATGTTCAGTGGGTTTACCTACTTTCTGTCATCTGCATCACACCATGGAGGTTTCCAATGATGACGCAAACTACATGGTGAAATTTAAGACTGCCTTCACAAAGGACCTATCCCGATGTTTTGCTACACTCAACCATCAGTGGCTCAAGAGAGTTACTGTGCTTGACCCACACTTTTAGGATTTTAAGATTTTAAGTCTCTGATCCATCTCCCAAGTAATGGTGGCTGAACACCTGGATTTCTTTTGGGCATGAAATTTGGAAGCGGATGAGGTAGGTTGTTAGGTTGTCCAAACTTTAACTTTTCACTCTTCCAGGCAGCAGCATTGCCAGAGACTCTGACCGAGAGTGTCTTCCTCCTTTTGCAGGAGGGCAACTGGTCTGAATCCTTTCTCTCCCTCTGCTCCTTCAATGTACCAGAGGACTTCAGTTCGCTCATCTTCAACATTATCAACACAATACATGAAAGAAATTATATGGTGTGTTAGATTTGTCCAGCACGGGAGTGATAGAATGATCTGTAATTTGCAAAAAAAATGCTTTTGCAGCGCAAAATGTTTCTTACTTTTCTCTAACTAAAAAAATAACAATATTTAATTTCAAACCATATACATACAGGGCTCAATCCCTTCAATGAAATCGGCTTCATCTACACTGTGATCAGGGCTGTAGCTCCCCACACACACTGTAGAGATTTTAAGGGAGAAACCTTTTGAACACAAGCACGCCCACACACAGATGTACAAAGAGGCACTCAGACACACACTATCTTAGTTCGCTGCTCCCTCTAAACATGCCTTGTAATAGTAGCACTGTGTGTTGTTCAGTAAATTTTATTAATGAATGCTTTTTATGCATATGTTGGTTCTGATTCTGATTCAATTCTGATTGCAGGAACAGGACAGGAACAAAAAAAACAAACAAACAAAAAAGAATAAATAAAGTATCTTGATACAAGAGAAAAAAAATGTTAAATTTTATTTCAACCATCCCTTTCAACATGTAGGCTGCACTTCATTTGTCTTTGTGTGATCTGATCAGTGAAATAAACTGTACATAACAGCAGTTCAACACGTGTCAGCAGAGCAGACGGCTGTATTCAGAGAGGGCCAAGAACTTTTTCACACAATCCGAGATATAAGCTGCATATTAAAACCTCTAAAAACAAAACAGAAAGTTAACACAGGAAACATAGTGATCAAATTGACACATTTAGTTTCTTTATATGGTGGGGGGATGTATATGCTTCTTTCCACTATAATATTTTTTTTTCAATTGATATTCTATTAAGCATGTTTAGAAGAAAATTAACCTGATATCACACAGCAAGAAATGTTTTCACCACTCTAAAGTGTTGTGCTTGCTGGTACATGCAGCCAGGTGCACAATGACACAGAAAACAATTTCACTACAAACCACCAATGCTCATTTCCCGTTGTGTAAAATGGGTTGTGGTCACTGCTGTCATTGAAGTGTATGAAAGTAAAAAAAAAGACCCCTTCCTCTCCAGTGGATTTATTTTTTCCACACAGATGAGAAACAGAGCTCACAGATAAGCTCAACGACACACTAAAGATCTTTATGATGACTTTTGTAACCTTTTTGTAACCAAGCTAAATTAAAATGTAAAAGAGATTCTTACCCTGAGTGTGATATTTTTCCTCATTCATAGTTGGTTGTCACACTTTTTTGACTGATTTGTCAGACACATTTTTTAAAATAGTGGAATGTGAATAAAAAATTGTTTATATATAATTAATAGCTTATAATGTTTAACAGTTTTTCTCAGTGAGAGTAGTGTAAGACGACTGATGGTGGGGCATGGCCAGTATTTGGCTGCAGAGTTTTGAAATTATAGTGGAGAAAGCAGGGTGTCCTCTATACCTGGGGAGCAGGATGGTAATGACCCTAAACAACATGCAGATTAATTTACTTTTCACACAATACACAAGAGGCCTCAGACGTTTTACCTTGTGAGAAGCAAACTTTTCTGTAACCTGCTTTGGTCAAATTATCTTCCTCATTATGGTCCTGCACAGAAACCAAGAACATGTCGTCCTCGGTTGCCAGAAAGTCCTGCCATATGCCTGGGAAGATATTACAGTCGAACACGGGTAGTGTTCGTGAGAATAAAGATAAGGTGTATGAAAGTAAAAAAAAAATAAAGAAGAACTTTATTGACATTGTAGTTATACAACGAAATTTGTTTGGTAGCTCACAGAGGCCAGCAGCAATAAAACAAGAAGCAGCATAGTAATAAATAACCGTAGTAAAAGTATAAGATATAAAGTAAGAGGAAGGCACTTAGCACAGTAAATAACAAAGAAAATATAATAGTATTTACAATATGATAGTTTGAGTGCAAACAGTATAAGATAATATAACAGCATTTACAATGTGGTAGTTGAGTGCAAACATGAATGTCCCATAAAGTGTCTAAGATAATTAATAAATGGTAAATGTCCATAGGACCCCAAAGCGCTTTACACTACATTCAGTCATTCACCCATTCACACACACATTCACGATAGCAAGCTACATTGTAGCCACAGCTGCCCTGGGGCGCACTGACAGAGGCGAGGCTGCCGGACACTGGCGCCACCGGGCCCTCTGACCACCACCAGTAGGCAAACATGGGGTTAGTATCTTGCCCAAGGATATTTGGCATGCAGCCAGGAGGCAGCCTGGGATCGAACCACCGACCTTCTGATTAGTGGCTGACCTGCTCTGCCACCTGAGCTACAGCCACCCCTTTATAACAGTATAACAGTATTTACAGTAACAGGTAACTTAGTGCAAACATTAAAGCCCAGTAAATGACTTTGTACATTAGCAGCAGATATGATATGGGGTAAAGGAGTGTCAGGGTCCCTGTGCCTACCTGGTCGGCTCAGTATGGCTACATATGTTTTTATTTTAATTTTTGTTCCTGCTCTCTCCCCTGCTCTCTTTCCCTCCTCCCTCTGCCTGTGCGGAGCTCACCTGTGGGCATTATGAACAAACATGCAGACACTGAATGCTAATTAAAGTTAAACTCCAAAGCTCAGCACAAAAGCACAAAAACGTACCAGCTATTATTAAAGCATTTCTTTTGGCCTGGTATGAACCGTGATGTTTCTAAGTCTTGCCACAGTTGCCATGTAAGTCAGATTGCAGGTAAACCTAATCAGGTCATATACCTGGTTTAACTGAACGTGCCTCTAACACTTCTGCCTTTGTAACACCTGGTGATTTTTTTGCAGTGCACAGTCATGGCACTCGGCCCCTGTCCTCATGTGGGCCCACCTACCTGTATGGAAATTCAAGCTTCCCAGGGCTCACAGGCAATGTTTAATGTGTCTGAGCGAACACACAAACTCCCTGAGTGGTCCCTTGGACCACTGTGAGCAAGCCAGAACATCTTACTATTCATCACTGATTGAAGAAAATAAGAACAACCCCAGGTTTCTCTTCAGCACTGTAGCCAGGCTGACAAAAAGTCAGAGCTCTGTTGAGCCAACAATCCCTTTAACGTTAACTAGTAATGACTTCGTGAATTTCTTCACAAATAAAATTTTTAATCATTAGAGAAAAAATTACCAATAATCATCCCACAGATGTAATATTATCTACAGCTACTCTTAGTACCATTGATGTTAAGTTAGACTCTTTTTCTCCAATTGATCTTTCTGAGTTAACTTCAATAATTACTTCCTCCAAACCATCAACGTGTCTTTTAGACCCCATTCCTACAAAACTGCTCAAAGAAGTCCTGCCATTAATTAATTCTTCGATCTTAAATATGATCAACCTATCTCTAATGATCGGCTATGTACCACAGGCCTTCAAGCTGGCTGTAGTTAAACCTTTACTCAAAAAGCATCTCTAGACCCAGCAGTCTTAGCTAATTATAGGCCAATCTCCAACCTTCCTTTCATATCAAATATCCTTGAAAGAGTAGTTGTCAAACAGCTAACAGATCTGCAGAGGAATGGTTTATTTGAAGAGTTTCAGTCAGGTTTCAGAGCTCAGCACAGCACAGAAACAGCTTTAGTGAAGGTTACAAATGATCTTCTTATGGCCTCTGACAGTGGACTCATCTCTGTGCTTGTCCTGCTAGACCTCAGTGCAGCGTTCGATACTGTCGACCATAATATCCTATTAAAGCGATTAGAACATGCTGTAGGTATTACAGGTACTGCGCTGCAGTGGTTTGTATCATATCTATCTCATAGACTCCAGTTTCTGCATGTAAATGGAGAGTCCTCTTCACACACTGAGGTTAATTATGGAGTTCCACAGGGTTCAGTGCTAGGACCAATTCTGTTTACATTATACATGCTTCCCTTAGGCAGCATCATTAGAAGACATAGCATACATTTTCACTGCTATGCAGATGACACCCAGCTCTATCTGTCCATGAAGCCAGATAACACACACCAATTAGTTAAACTGCAGGAATGTCTTAAAGACATAAAGACCTGGATGGCCGCTAACTTTCTGCTTCTTAATTCAGATCAAACTGAGGTTATTGTACTCGGCCCTGAAAAGCTTAGAAATATGGTATCTAAGCAGATTCTTACTCTGGATGGCATTACCTTGGCCTCCAGTAACGCTGTGAGGAACCTTGGAGTCATTTTTGACCAGGACATGTCCTTCAATGCACATATTAAACAAATATGTAAGACTGCGTTCTTCCATTTGCGCAACATCTCTAAAATTAGAAATATCCTGTCTCAGAGTGACGCTGAAAAACTAGTTCATGCATTTATTACCTCCAGGCTGGACTACTGTAATTCATTATTATCAGGATGTCCAAAAAAACTCACTGAAAAGCCTTCAGCTAATCCAAAATGCTGCAGCAAGAGTACTGACAGGGACTAGAAAGAGAGAGCAGATTTCTCCTGTTTTGGCTTCCCTTCATTGGCTTCCTGTTAAGTCCAGAACTCAAAATCCTGCTCCTCACATACAAGGTCTTAAATAATCAGGCCCCATCTTATCTTAATGACCTTGTAGTACCATATCACCCTATTAGAGCACTTCGCTCTCGCTCTGCAGGCCTACTTGTTGTTCCTAGAGTATTTAAAAGTAGAATGGGAGGGAGAGGCTTCAGTTTTCAGGCCCCTCTTCTGTGGAACCAGCTTCCAGTTTGGATTCGGGAGACAGACACTATCTCTACTTTTAAGATTAGGCTTAAAACTTTCCTTTTTGCTAAAGTGTAACCCATGTGAAATACAGGGCTGCAAAATCCATTTTTGTAATCTAAGGCTATAGCCTGTTATTGTCACAAGGGGGTGCTGTGATGCAGTTTTGTATTCTGACGACCGTGGGTCTAGTGCGCAGGAAGTAGTACCTGTCCCTTCCTGTGAGATCTTCCCTCTGATGGTGGTCAAGTACGTGTCGGAGCGCATGGAAAAAGTATCTTGGTATGCAATACTGCAACCCGGGTAAGGGGACCAGATTGTTTTACGTATAAACGCTAATAAGGTACTCTTTTATTAGGCCCCGAACTCTGACCACAAAGGGAATAACGTCTGTCAAGTTATTTGTGTCTGAAAATCCCGGTGAGTCACGTGCTTTCGTTAGCTACCTGTTAAATTAGGTAATGTATTTCACTAGCCGATTCAGCTCAGAAACCTTTGAACGAAAACCAATCGGGAGCTATGAGAATCTGGCGTGTTGTTTTTACTTCTCCTGTTGTTCTTTACAGTGTGTTATAAGTGTTGAATGCTTTGAGCTAAACGATGCCGATGCTAGATGCGATGCTAGCTGCTAATAGCTGTTAGCCACCCCACCCAACTGAAGCCATATTCCGATCGGGGAGGTATTCAAGTAGAAGCAATAGCTCTGTTTATATTAGAATGGTTATGTCTTAATAGATATGAGCATATTTCAAGTTTAATAGTATTTGCACTGAATTAAGTTACATTTGCTTGTGAGCCTTAAGGATGAATGTCGCTTTCATTGCTATGACTGTTTACATTACTGTTTAAGCTGCTGATGTTGTTTGTTGTGATATAATTTTGATAAAATTGTTGATACTGGTACAAACAAGTTACTGTAACTCGTGTAACTTGGTAAAGCTAAAGGGAATGCCATTTGTGATTAATGCATTTGGAAGAGAAGTTAATGAGCTCATGTTAAGAACACAAGATGGGAAAAGAAATTGATTGTTCTGCACTGTTTGTGTAGATTGGTTTTTTTGAACTACTAGAAGGATTCTGGAGAACCACTGACGGCGAGAACAGCCCAAATGAGATCCTGGATTATCGTGAAATGGTGTGGCCAGCCATGCGATCGGATTGTGGGATTTGCCTGAGAAACTGATT
This sequence comes from Rhamphochromis sp. 'chilingali', assembly GCF_963969265.1. Taxonomy (NCBI): domain Eukaryota; kingdom Metazoa; phylum Chordata; class Actinopteri; order Cichliformes; family Cichlidae; genus Rhamphochromis; species Rhamphochromis sp. 'chilingali'. The sequence goes on from NC_137929.1 coordinate 6,386,985, forward strand.
CAAGCAACCCTGGATTTCAGATAAGCCCTATGGACTACTTTTCCTACCCGGATAATAGGGTTTGCACACTGACAATTCCCCTACAGTACACCTGTTTGGGTTTTCAACGACTTTAAAGGACAATTCAGACTGGACAATTCAAACTTCACAACAGGAACACTTTAATCTGTTTCATTCATTCCAAAGAGCTCTGATACTGTTCAGTATAAACCTTCCATTTAAATGTCTTTATTTTGTTTTGTTTTACCTGTATTCACCTTTAAAATGCACTATTAGTGTGCAATTTGGGTTATTGTGTTGTATATGTATATAAATGGTACTGAGGCAATAAAGGTCCCAGTTATTCACTTCCAAGCCAAGTCCTTTTGTGAGTCTCCAAAACAAAACCTCCTCCTGAACCTAGTAAGATGTCTAGGGTCTCTATTTGAAGTGAGAGTGTACTGGTCCTGAGTAGAGGCGCTACAAAAGCATATAGTTAGGGCTGGACCAGGTGACCCTGAATCCTCCCTTAGTTATGCTGCAATAGACGTAGGCTGCCGGGGGATTCCCATGATGCATTGAGTTTTTCCTTTCCAGTCACCTTTCTCACTCAGTATGTATTAACAGACCTCTCTGCATTGAATCATATCTGTTATCAATCTCTGTCTCTCTTCCACAGCATGTCTTTATCCTGTCTTCCTTCTCTCACCCCAACCAATCACAGCAGATGGCCCCGCCCCTCCCTGAGCCTGGTTCTGCTGGAGGTTTCTTCCTGTTAAAAGGGAGTTTTTCCTTCCCACTGTCGCCAAAGTGCTGCTCATAGGGGGTCATATGATTGTTGGGTTTTTCTCTGTATCTATGAAGCGCCTTGAGGCGACTTTTGTTGTGATTTGGCGCTATATAAATAAAATTGAATTGAATTGAATTGAATTGGGCTCTTCACCTCAAAGCCCCAAAGCTCTTGTCCGCCTCAGAGACTGTGTTGTTCGCTCAGGGACGAGGAACTTACCGTATTTTCACGACCATAAGACGCACTGTGCTAAAAGGCGCAGTCTCAGTTATGTGTGCCATTACTGTATTTAACACACACATAAGGCGCACTGGATCATAGGGCGCATACAAGTACCGTATGCGTATTTAAAAATAAAGCGGGAGCAAACCTGAGTTCGGTACCTTACTCACATTTTTATTACCAGTAATCGTCATCATCAACAACACACAAGCATACAAGTGTGCGTATTTAAAAATAAAGCAGGAGCAAAACAAAGTTTGGTACTCACATTTTTATCATCAATCAAACCCATCGAAGTCCTCATCCTCTGTGTCTGAATTGAACAGCTGCGCTAAATCTCCATCAAACATGCCAGGTTCACTTTCTTCACTGTCAGAGTCACATTCCGTGCCGTGCAGCTCCTCGGAAATGATGCCGGCTTTTGCGAAAGCTCGAACAACAGTGCCAGCAGCCATGTTAGCCCAAGCATCTACAATCCATTGGCAAATTGTGGCGTAACTCGCCCGGCGCTGCCTTCCACTCTTGGTGAAACTGTGGTCTCCATCGGTCATCCATCGCTGGATGTGTTTGTCGCCGATGTGTTTGCTGCAGTAGGAGCGGAAGATGGCCAGCTTTTCCTTATAATCCGCTGGAAGTTGCTGCACTACCGTAGTCCTGGTCCGGATGGAAAAATGGCACCGTTTCATAAAAAGTGAAAGTGAAACTGCTTTTAGCCGAATGGTGACCGTCGAAACGCTTCTCCCGCTCGTTCTTTGCTCGATGATCGCCTTAGGTCCGCGGAAACTCAGCTGCGTTTTCTTGACCTGTCGGAGCTTGTTTTCCAGCTTCCTCCACTTGCGAACCATCAATTCGTTAATCTTAAATTCTCTCGCCGCTGCTCGATTTCCATGTTCCTCCGCGTAGCTGATGGCCTTCAGTTTAAACTGTGCTTCGTAAGCGTGTCTCTTTGCCATTTTCAGGGTTGTTAAAACAACGATGTCCTGCATAACGCACATACCTGTTCTTTTATACAGGTATGTGCAATAAAGTCAACGCACACACTTCACCCTTTAGCGTTCTCATGGTGTTCTCTACTACGTCCTCCTTACAACACAAAGGGCGCACTGCGCTATAGGGCGCGCCGTACTTTTTGAAGAAAATCTAAGACTTTTAAGTGCGCCTTATGGTTGTGAAAATACGGTATTGCTGGGGGGGAAGTGTAAGAATGGTTAAATGTTATTTTACAGTGACAGATTGATTATCTCTGCACACTTTTGTTATTTCTTTAAGATACATGTTTGGTTGTGCTGCAGGAAAAAGGGAGTTAATGTGTGCAGGAAGGGGAGGGGGGTCCTGGTTGTTGTGTGTCTGTACGGGGCTTAAGTGAGGTGTTGTACGAGAGCACTCTCCCCGGAGTTAACGGCCCGTTTGCCTGTGTTATGGAATAAACGGGCAAACTGAGATCAAAATGTCTGGTTCTTGAGAACGATACAATAATATGGTCTTGTTAAGTTAAATTAAGAATTAGTGATGCGTGTGGTACGTGGCAGTTGCAGGACCCACAACAAAGATGGATAAATATTTCAAAAGTAAATTGCAGACTCTGAATTTCCCCTGGACAAAACTCTAATCCAGAAGAGCCTCGTACGAGTGGTGGTCAAAAGAAAGCTACAATGGCAAGTTGAAGGCAATACAGCGAAAGTTAGCTTTCAGTTTGGATTTACTTTCACTGGAGATCTGACTGCACCAACCTTATTTTTGGTGTGTGGGGAAAAACTCTGAAACAGTGCCATGGTCCCAAGCAACCTTTCATGCCATCTCCACAGAAAACATCCCACACTTTAAAACTAGAACACAGACTATATTGTTGAACACGCTGAGAAACAGGTAACTTTAATAAAAATGAGTAAAAATAGAAATTGAAAAAAAGTGGTTAAAAGAGGGTCGTTCGGTCTCAAATAAGCATTTAACATTTCTTGCTAAATGGTCCATTGACCCACTGCAAGCCGTGTCTTCACACGCTGATATATAAATAAATACCAGTGTTTTTAAGGAACATAAATATGTGTGGCCTTAGTGAGAACTGATTCAAGAGCTACGGATGAGAGCCAAAGATTCCACACCGCGCTCACAGCTTTGAGCTATCCACTCGCGTCAGTTTCACACTCTTTCTGAAACCATTTCCATCTAATTCCACATAAAGGAGCATTCATATCAACACTTATCACAACTGTACGAGGCAAATAGGTCTAACAGTTTTGGAATTAAATTTAGTAAAAGTTGGTTAGTAAAAAAAAAAAGTGTCATTGATGGTAAAAGTATATTTGGCCAAGAGGGCATCAGAAATTGCAACAAAAAAAGACATTTTAAGTGGACAAAAATGATGTGATTAATTAGTGCAACAAAAGAGTAATAATAAGAGGATAAAGATACTTGCAAAACACGTTAATTCTTTATTTTATATGGAACCCTTTCATAAACTACAGTCTACCGATATAAGCAAATATATTGCACATAAAAGGACAGGGAAACATTGAAAATCTCTCTTTTTTTTCAGTTGATCACTTTTCTATTGTCAGATGTTATAATCATGACTGGCCATGTGCCTTGATGTGAACATGCAGGAGAAAACCTGCGTTAACTTATCCTAACTGTCATGGTCCTGTGTCTGAGGACTCAGTGTTTTGTGTTTCCTTATGCATTTGTTCATTCCGAGTGTGTATTCTGTTGTGATTTTGCCATTTGTTAGGTTTCTGTTCTTTGCCTGCCTGCTCCCACTTCTCTGTGTTCCCTCTGTCTGTCCATGGTGTTATTGTGTCTGCTCATGAGTCTGCCTGTCAAGTTCAGTGTCCTGTCTGGTTCTCTGTGTCTGTTAGTTTCCTGTTTTATTCTGAAAGTTCATGTCTCATGTCAGTGTGTTCAGTTTTACCTCTCCCCTGTTTCGTTAGCCTAATTGCTCCCAGCTGTGTCTCCCCTCTGTGCTCTGTTCAGGTCCCTGCGTTCTTGTTGCAAAACAGTCTGTGTGTTTCCGGTTTTACTTTGTAGGTCTGCCTCTCATCATGTCCATTAGTGTCAGTTGTGTCCACCCCTGCATGTCATCTCCTCATTACCTAGTGTGTATTTATAGTGTGTGTTGGCTTCTGTTCATCGTCGGATCGTCTGTGTTTCTCGGTGTAACTATGTCTCTCTGCATTCTCCGCCCACGGTTCATGCTTAGGTTTGTTATTTAGTTTTTCCAGTCTAGGTTTTTTCAGTCATTTGTCTTTTCTCACTGCCTGTTCGGTCGCTCCTCTTCTGTAAATAAATCGTCTCATCACCAGTCCACTGCCTGCATTTTGGGTCCTTTTTCTCCTACACCACACGGCTCACCCCGCCAGCCGTGACACTAACTGCCAGTCTTCTATAACTGAATTCAGATAACAGAAAGATACCCTGGCTATGCTGAACATCCTTTCCAGTATAGGGATAAAAAGGGGTCATCGCCTGCTCTGTTACATTTTCTGCACAATGCTTTGTATGTAGTATCAAAACTTCCTGGATCTGCAATGTACAACTGTGATGCACGCATGGAACAAAAGAGAGAACCTCATTAACCACAGGGCCTCACAGCTGCTGCACAACTGCTCAAATCGAATGTCCTGGCTGTGTACTCAACCTGCTTCCCATTTTCCACTTCTGATCAATAGTTTTTGTGAGCTGGCTTGCTAAACATAATTTATGATGGTGCTGCACCTATGACCCCATCTTTAAGACAGACAAATTGAAAATTGTTCATGGACATTATCCACAAATAACAAAGGGCAAAGTAAGAAGGTACAAGTAGCATTTTTTCCAGCTTGCCCCTCCACCATCAAACATTTTCAGTAACTCTTCACTCTTTAAATAAGTGGCATGCAAAATGATTGAGTAAATACCTGCAGAGCTAAGTAAATACCCTGGGCCACTGCCTTATTGGCAGAAAGATTAAATTAAGTTTCATGAGCCAAGAGTAGATTAGTTTAGTCATACGTTCTTTAATTGTATTATTACTTTGATAAGTCACAATGTTGCATATCACATATGCAAACAGAACATAAAAAATTTAAAATTGTGAATGTTAAAGTAATCTTCTTTACTCAGCTTATAGTTTCTGAGCTATCTAACCAGCTGATGTGCAAACCCATAAATTCATGATTATCTGAAATAAATGTTTCATGTACTGATTCATTTTCAGCCCTGTGCCCCAGCTCCAGTGCATTTACTCTTGCATGTGCTGGTCCATAATGTCAGTCAGTCCCTTACCACAAGTCAGTTGGTCAGGTTTTTTTGAGTGGAAATATGGAAATTTGTTAAACAAAAGAACTACATCTACATAAGCTTTGTACTTTAAATATTCAACATTTCTTTTTACACACTTAAAACATTGTAGAATTTTTCTGAGTTTCCGTATGTAAAGGGAAGTGGTACAACCCGCACTTTCAGTCTTATTTGATCAGCTGACTAGCTTTCGGAGCAGTGTGAAAGCTCAGTGTAAACTAGTCAGCTGATCAAATTCTCTCTTTTGTTCTCTTACTCATTACATGAGTAAGAGAACAAAAGTCTCAGGAAAATTCACAGCACAATATACAAATATGACAAGAATTCGCCTACTACACATGCATTTTTAACCTATTAAACATAAAGCCCTTTTATAACATGACTACTGTTCTGCATGTCTTTATTGCACAACTAAGCAAGCAGCTGGGCAAAGTCTAGAAAAAAATAATTGGATTCTTTCCACTTGACTTTTAGATTTCCAACTGAAATTTGTTTACGCACAGAACAATATGTTTTGAAATCATGAGCAACACAGGTTTTTTACAACAGTGCAGTTTGCTGAGCAGTTTGGTCTGTTCATAGCCGCTGTGCAAAGCCACAGAAACGGTTTCCTGTCTATGGAGCGGTAAACTGCAAAGCGCTCAGTGTCGCAATTTGCTGTAGCAGAATGTCATTGTCATTGGTTTTGGTGTAAAGTATTTAAAAAAGTAATGAGAGCAGAAAGACTTTTTTCATCCAGTTCATCCTGAGTGGAAATGTTACAGTTTTCCCACATAAATGAGAAACACTTTTCATAAGTTTCTTAATGTTTCAAAGTCAATTGATTTCTGTGATGGCTTTAGTTCTGTGACATTATATTGAGTGATTTCCTGTGCTGAGGTCGGGTACCTGAACACCCTGCAGTCCTTCCCATGTCGTTTGTTGTGATGTCTGTCAAAGCTGCTGGTGTGTTCTCTGCCCGCTTTGGATTTATTTGCCTTTAACTGTAGACTGACCTATTTTTTCAGGCTTTGTATCAGACTTGCTTTTTCTTAGACTATCTTGAAGTCTGCATTTGGTTCCTAATCCTGTAAAAGGCTGACATTTAGGAACCAAATCAGTTTAAACACAAACATGATTATTGTCTTAGTTACATTACTTCACCAGTTCGGATCCATATTTGGCTATTTTGTAATTTGTCAACTACACAGTTTTCTAAAGGTAAATGAGTAAGTTGACTATTATTAATAAATAGTCTTGTCCGTATTGAGTTAAAATACAATGTAGAACCTTATTAAAATATTTGAATGCATTCATAAATTTGAGCCTGTATGTACACTTTTGATTCTGTGTGAATTAAAGAAAGAACAAGAACATGAGTGTATGTAAACCTCTGACTACAGCTGTAGACAGCTTGAAGTTATTTTTTCCTTTCAAGGTGCTCTGATGTTTTTTTTTCAAAAACGTGGTGCCCTATTTTGTGTTGATTGTGATTGGTTGGTTGTGTGAGGGCCTACAGGCTTCCTGATTGTGGTCATTGTTGCACCATTTTCAGTAGGGTTGAAATTGAATGGACAAAGAAAGAAAAGGTACAGTTTAGAAAATATTTATAACATACATCAGAAATAAGAATATAGTGTGTGTGTGTGTTCTGCTGAAGTTCCTCTTCTACATGTTGTGGTGTTAAAAACATTTAAAAGTTCTAGCTTATACAGGGCTTCTTATCCTTAACAGACAGAGGGTGCATCATTCTGTTAGTCAAACCCCTGCAAAAGTTACTATACATACTATACATCTGGGGCAATCGTGGCTCAAGAGTTGGGAGTTCGCCTTGTAATCGGAAGGTTGCCGGTTCGAGCCCCGGCTTGGACAGTCTCGTCGTTGTGTCCTTGGGCAAGACACTTCACCCGTTGCCTACTGGTGGTGGTCAGAGGGCCCGGTGGCGCCAGTGTCCGGCAGCCTCGCCTCTGTCAGTGCGCCCCAGGGTGGCTGTGGCTACAATGTAGCTTGCCATCACCAGTGTGTGAATGTGTGTGTGAATGGGTGGATGACTGGATATGTAAAGCGCTTTGGGGTCCTTAGGGACTAGTAAAGCGCTATATAAATACAGGCCATTTACCATTTACCATAAACATACTATGAACCTCAGGGTGTCCCCCTGACTGCACGTTAGGACTAACGTGCAGTCAGGGGGACTAGAGATTGATTTAATTTTATGTTTCTGTACAACGAGACAGACAGCATAAACTTGTTCTCAGCATTACTGCAGGAGGTATTCTGCAGCACTCAGTTCTAGGAGGGTTATGTTGCTCCTGAGTGCTTTAACCCACCAACTGAAATCTCTTAGTAATGTCCTGCGATGATAACAAATATTATACAATGAAATTATCACTGAATTTGCATTTAAAGCAACATTATAAGTAGAAAGAAATGCTGCTATTCTGAGAATGACTTGTACTGTAGTCTCTGCAGCTTTTAAAGTGTCTTATTAATCCACATTTGTGTCTTGTAGAAAACGTAACAGTGGTCTGACCTAAAATTTAGGTGAACTTACCTAAATTACTGTCTCTGACAACAGAGAGAATTATGTGATAATTACTCTACTAATATTCTCACACATTTAACAGGGGCATTGTAATGGGGAGGAAAGAGATATTGACTGTACTGCTTGCTCTTGCTAGTCTCAAATGACCATTTATTTTTGTTTGCAACCTTTCATTTTAAGGAATTCGATGAATGCAACTGCAATTCGTTAAAACCATAAACCATTGTTAGAACAACTTAATATCATACCTTACTCATACCTTATTTTAACCTTACAGCCTTAATTCAAGAAAAGGCGAAAGAATTAAGAAGGAGGCACCTCTCCAGGTGATGTGCAAGATGTGGTGCAAGCTTTTTTTTTTCTTCCTCTCCTGTCCGATAGTGTAGCAATCAGAAATGTTTTCTAAATGGCAAAAAATTTCACAAAAAAGATTTGCTTTCACAAGTGGAGCATTATGGCATTCGCTATAGTGGTCCACCAGTCATGTTTTATTTGAACTTTAATAGTACTATTTACTTTGATTTATTACAGCCACAATGGACAACATGGGGGGGGGACAGAAAAGATGAAGACGAAAGAAAGTGAAGTTAGGGAGAAAGTTAACAGGATGAAATTGTCAATGGAGAATTGTACTTAGTAGTCAGTATAAGCTTTTAATTATATAAGTTTGCATATGATAGAATACTGCATGTTGACCTTTTGATGACTTAGACTGTTGTTCACTACAAGACTTGTTCAGTTCTCTTTTTTTAAAAGGACGGAAGTGACAGGTAAGGTAAGTGACCCATGTTGTAGGTGACGTCAGACGCCGGAGATTTGGCGGAAAAAAAGCGAATCCTTGTCGGGGCCTGGGACCTGGGGCTCGCTCGGGCCCCTTTGGAGGTGGGGTGCCCCCGGCCTCTCGGCCTGGGGCTCGGTCACTCAGGCACAGCTGGGGGCCGGCGGAGCTCACGGGCGCGTCACTGCAACTCCCCCTGACTTCTGCTCCGCGGCTGCTGGGTGAGCTCTCATCTGGGACTCTCCTCAGCTCTTACTGGAACAGTGGCGCGGCTGCCCCTCTGTTGGTCTTCCATGGTCTCTTGTGTTCTGGGGGCCTCTGGATGTCTGGAGTTTTGATCTCCTCCATACCCGCTTCACACCCTGGAGGACGGGGCTGTGGCCCCCCCACACTCCCTAGCAGATCATTACATGGAGAAACCCTTGGAATGCAAGCATGCTGATCCACACAGGTATGCACACATGGGTATTCACAGACGCGGACTAAAGCTTTCTTGGCTGCTACCTCAAAGCACACTGTGCGCTGTCTATCTTGCGTGCTGCACAATATCGTTTATTATTTAGTAAATATTGATATCTATGACTAGCTAGTTTATTGTGATGGTGCTTTGTTTTCTCTATTATTATGTTGCTCTTTGTTGTTTGCTGTCTCCTCTGTTTGTTTTTTTTTTGTTTTGTTTTTTTTCTCCATACAGGTGACCCAGGAGTTCTTTTTTTTTTTCTCTCTCTTCCCCCCCCTTCTCACCGTCTCTTCTCCCCTTTGGTTTTCCTTCTTTCTCTCCCCCTCTTTCTCTCATTCATTCCCCCTGTCCTATTTATTAAAAAAAAAAAAAAAAAATGACAAAGGATGAACTGAAGCTCTGCCATCACGTAATGTCGCATACTGCTGTTTCTGATGTCATTTAAAAAAAAAAAAAAAAAAAAGGAAAAAAAGCGAATGGTAGCATAGAGTTTAACAAAGTTTTTTCAAGCTTCAGTATTACCAAATATACTAATCGATTGTCATATAACTAACAACATCTATCCTATCATCTCTAACACCCTGGAGGACAACGGGGAGAGTTTAGACGCTCTCCAAGATTACACCCACCGCTGTTTTCAAGATTTAGTAATGAAGAAGGCCCAGAGTGCATCTTCCCCGGCCAAAATTGAGACGCCGTCATCGAAGAGATGTCGCCCGGCAGACTCCCCCGGCACAACATCACCTGCCGGCAAAGACATCGCAGACATCCTGGAGTCAATCGACAAGCGATTGTCCAGTTTCTAAGCGAGGCTGGCCCTGGTGGAGATCTTACACCGGGAATTTAAATCTCTAAAAGAATCCCTGGAATTCAGCCAGCAGCAGGTGGAAACGCTTGCCGCTGAAAATGCCACGCTACGGGAGTCGGTCAAATCTCTCACCGATAACGTGACCCAGCTAAACATTGAAAATAAAAAAATAAAAGAGTCCGTTATCGATCTACAAGCCCGTAGCATGAGAGATAATCTTGTGTTTTCTGGTATTCCAGAATCTGCCGGAGAGGACGCGGAGGCAACGGTGAAAAGCTTCATCAAAATCCACCTGAAGCTGCCGGAGGACACCGTAAAGAACATCGACTTCGATAGAGTACATCGCTTGGGGGGCGTTCGGTCGTGGACCGGGAGACCACGGCCTATTGTGGCCAAATTCGGGCAATTCAAACAGAAGGAACAAGAGAAGAGTCGCGGCAGAGAGCTGAAAGGAACGGACTTCAGCGTGAACGACCAGTTCCCCAAAGAGATCCTGGAACGACGCAAGGTCCTGTTCCCAGTTCGATGTAGCTTCATCCAGAAAGGCTCCCGTGCTGTCATCGCTGTGGACCGGCTCTACGTGGACGGACAGCTCTACCGCGACCCCGGCACCACACTGTGGTTATATTGACTGCACTCCAGATAAGAACCCGCTACACTCTTTTCTTATTCATTCACACGTTCTCCTTTAAAATGGGTTTAACCTAGTAATATCAATATGATGTCATAGCAGATATAACACCGTCACCCTCCGTCATTGCTTTAATTGGAATGTTTCCGTTTCGTTTCTTTTTTGTTGTTGTTGCTCACAGTTCATGTGGTTTCTTTCTTTCTCTTGTCTTTCACTGCTGTGATCACCTACTTCCCCACTCACCTACAAACAACACCCTCTATTTCTCCATATTTTCACACCACGATCACGCAAACACATCAGCTCAACGGCAGCACATTCACAACAGCCTCACAGCACGCACAGACTTGCAGGACACATAACACAAGCCACGCTTGTTCATATTAGTGAATATTCACACACATAGTCAGACTTATGGAGCCTCTCACCACACTTCTTTTTCTCTTTCTATTTACAAAAAAGTGATGTTTCCACATTCTCTCCACCTGTCTAAACGAAACACCCAGCGTACATCATTAGACATACACACACAATTATGGGCATGCTGAGGTTTGTCACATGGAATGTAAATGGAGCTGGCTCCAGAGGAAAGAGGTTAAAGATATTTAACCAGCTTAAAAAACTACAGGCAGATGTTGTTTTATTACAAGAAACTCACAGACCTGTCACAGGTTTAAACAAACTTAAAACACCTGAGTTTCCTAACGTGTTTGCAGCCTGTTATAATTCTAGACAACGGGGAGTAGCAATTTTAATACATAAAAATGTTAATTTTACAGTACTCGATACAGTTATAGATCCAGAGGGCAGATTTCTAATTATTAAACTATCAATATTGAACAAAAAACTATGTATTGTAAGTATATATGGTCCAAATGTTGATGAACCCTCATTCTTCCACGGATTTTTTAGTGCACTCTCTAAACACCTCGATTGCGCACTCATTCTTGGCGACGACCTCAACCTCGGACTAAATGAAGAAATGGATAGGCTCAACACAACAGGAACTCAGCGCAATTGGCAGTCCACTAATATAATCAAACAGTATATGAGCGACTTTGGTCTTCGCGATGCATGGCGCTCCCTTCACCCCAACAGTAAGGAATATACTTTTTTCTCACATGTCCATCACTCCTACTCTCGTCTGGATTATTTTTTGGTCAGCAGCTCACTGCTGAGTGACATTTCAGACACTGAGATTCATCCTGTAGCTGTCAGCGATCATGCTCCTGTATCTTTAACACTAATGCACAAGAATAATACTACGCCAAGTAAAAACTGGAGATTTAATATATCACTGCTTAAAGATGAAGACTTTATTAAATATTTTAAAAAGGAATGGACTTCATATTTAGACTTTAATGACACTCCCGGAATATCTGCTTCTGTTCTATGGGAAGCAGGGAAAGCTGTGATGAGAGGTAAAATAATTTCTTTCTCATCACACAAAAAGAAAGAAGAAAACAAAAATATTCAGGAATTAGAAAAAACCATCAAATCACTAGAAGATGCCTACGCGTGCGACCAAGATCAGGACACATTGAACAAAATACGCAAGACAAAACTAGAATTAAATGAAACTAATAATAAATAAAACACAATTCCTTATACAAACACTTCACTTGCAGAATTCTGAACACAGTAACAAATCAGGTCGATTTCTAGCTAACCAGCTAAAAATAAATAAAGAAAAAACAACTATATGTGCTGCTAAAGATTTATCGGGGAACACAATATATGACCCTGGAAGAATAAACAACATTTTTAGGGATTTCTATGAAACTTTATACTCACCACAAATAAACCCGTCTAAAAAGGAAATTGATTTGTTTCTTGACAACATAACTCTTCCAAAATTACTAGACAGTCAAGCAATGGAACTGGATTCGCCACTGACGCCAAGTGAATTCCAGGAAGCCCTGATAAGTATGCCCAATAATAAGGCTCCAGGTCCAGACGGCTTCCCTACAGAATTCTACAAAGAATTCTGGACAATTCTGGCACCAGTATTCCACGGCATGTTGCAGGAAATCGAGGAAAATGGCAGACTACCACCAAATATGAATTCTGCCAACATTAGTCTCCTGCTAAAACCAGGCAAAGACCCTTTATTTCCCTCAAGCTATCGTCCAATTTCTCTTTTAAATGTAGACCTTAAAATAATCTGCAAAGCTCTCTCAAAGAGATTAGAGAAAATAACCCCCCTCTTAATTCATCCTGACCAAACTGGTTTCATAAAAGGTCGGCACTCCTCAACAAACACTCGTAGATTACTTAATTTAATAGACTACTCATACAATAAAAACGTTGAAACCATAATATTATCTCTAGATGCAGAAAAAGCATTTGACAGAGTTAACTGGAAATTTTTATTCGCAACTTTACACAAATTTGGTTTTGGAAACTCTTTCATAAACTGGATAAGAATATTATACAATTCCCCAACAGCTCGTATCAGAACAAATGACCAGACATCCTCCAGCTTCTGTCTCCTGAGGGGCACCAGACAGGGATGCCCACTCTCCCCTTCACTTTTTGCAATTTTTATTGAGCCACTAGCAGCAGCATTTAGACAGGCTACAACAATTAAGGGCATAAAATGTAAGAACATAGAACATAAAATCAGCCTTTATGCAGATGATGTGTTACTTTTTCTCCAAAACTCACAAACCAATATCTCTGGGGTAATTGCATTGATAAATTCTTTCTCAAGTGTCTCAGATTATTCAATTAACTGGTCAAAATCAACAGTTCTTCCGATTAATTGCTCCTTCCATAATTCTTCTCCTTCCCCACTGCAATCTTGAAATATAAAATATTTAGATATTAATGTCTCTCCTAAACTTTCAGAATTAACTAAATTAAACCACATCCCACTTTACCCTACTGCCTACTGGTGTTGGCCAGAGGGGCCGATGGCGCGATATGGCAGCCTGGCTTCTGTCAGTCTACCCCAGGGCAGCTGTGGCTACAACCGTAGCTTGCCTCCACCAGTGTGTGACTGCGAGAGTGAATGAATAGTGGCACTGTAAAGCGCTTTGGGTGCCTTGAAAAGCGCTATATAAATCCAATCCATTATTATTATTATTATTATTATTTTAAAGACAGTAGAAGGCGACCTGGCTAGATGGAAATCTTTACCCATATCACTCATGGGAAGGGTCGCCGCTATAAAAATGATGGTCTTGCCAAAAATAAACTATTTATTTTCAATGATCCCAAATAAGCCATCACAAGATTGGTTCAGATCTCTAGACTCGTATATTTCTAAATTCCTTTGGAAAGATAAACCCCCATGTATCAGCTTAAAAACACTACAAAAGACCAACAATAAAGGAGGATTAGATCTGCCTAGCTTTAATCACTATTTTTTAGCCAACAGGCTTCAGTTCATCTCTAGATGGTTTAAACACACCCTCTTAGATGAACCTTGGATAGATGTAGAACAGGCACTATGTAATAACCTAGAAATTTCAGACCTACCATTTATCAGCTCAAACATCAAACGACATGAATGCTTTAAAAGCATCAATATTGGTGGGAGTTTTTAAAAATGACTCTTCATTAATCCCATGCAAACGTACACCTATCTGGAACAATCCAGACATATTACAAAACAAAAATATGATAAACTTTCCAGATTGGAGTTGCAAAGGAATTAAACACCACCAACTGTGGTACAATTTTTTAGTCTAAAACCCCCCAAATTCCATCCATCCATCCATCTTCATCCGCTTTATCCAAGGCCGGGTCGCGGGGGCAGCAGCCTAATCAAAGAGTGTGTGAATGTGTGTGTGAATGGGTGGATGACTGAATATAGTGTAAAGCGCTTTGGGGTCCTATGGACTAGAAAAGCGCTATACAAATGCAGGCCATTTAATCAAAGAGGCTGCTGCCTCCCTGGGCCTGGCTCCAGGGCGGGGCCCCAGTAACCCTATCCCGGGCAGGGTAAACTGTTCCCTCGATATCCTTTTCATAAGGGTCTTCTGAATCGCTCTTTGTCTGGTCCCTCACCCAGGACCAATTTGCCATGGGAGACCCTACCAGGGGGCAAAAGCCCCCAGACAACATAGCCCCTGGGATCCCTGGGACACACAAACCCCTCCACCACGATAAGGTAGCGATTCAAGGAGGAGACCCCCCAAATTATTTTCTAAAATATACAGAACACTTTCTAAAATAGATGAATCAATATCCCTTCCTATTGCAAAATGGGAAGCAGATTTATCAATCAACTTAGACCCAAACCTTTGGTCTCAGATATCCTTAAAACCCTTTCAATGGATCAGAAATCCCAGTTTGCAACTAATACAATACAAAATATTATACAGAGTGCACTATACTGGTCATAGGATGTTCAAGATGGGCTATACGCCTTCCAACAACTGCTCACACTGCACAGCAATTACATCCACGCTCTTTGGTTCTGTCCACCAGTTCAGAAATTTTGGCGTGAGATATGTGAAGACTTATCAAAGTCCACTTCCCCTGCCAGTGGCAGACTCCCTCAGACATCGGTGCGTTGGTGGTTCTTTGTGTCTGGCGATGGGCGTCCGGGTACACACTGGCTCACTCCTTGGCGGCCGCTTATCGGGGCCTAGAGCCTGGAGCTCGCTCGGGCCACTTCAGAGGTGGGGTGCTGTCAATGGAAGATTGTACCTATTAGTCAGTATAATCTTTTAGTGATATAAGTTCGCATATGGTAGAATACTGCATGTAGTTATTTGTATTAGGAAATATTTAACCATGTATGCTTAGAGGCGTATAATCAGTTGTGTAGTGACAGGATGTGTGATCTCTAGCAGGCCGCAAAAGGCTTGGTGTGCATTCCAGGAATGCACCCCCACATCCTGGGAGCATGGGAAGAGCTTGTACCTTGTTTTATTGTTTTAACGTAGCTATGTCTGTTTTAGTCTAAGTGCCTTTTGTTTAGATGAACTGCTGAACTTCTTCACTTTGTTATCTAGGGTGAACCATCTAGGGTGAGGGGGAGACTACCCTCCTCCTGACCAAGGATGTACCTTTTGTGCTCATGTTATATGACCCTTTGATCAGCAGAACCCCCCCCCCCCCCCCCCCCCCACAGACACACACACTGAAGTATAAATAAAGACCGGGGCAGTTTCTTAGCGCGAGTCTCAGTTCTGGAGGCTGCCCTTGCTAGCAAGAAGTGTGTTTCTCTTCTCTGAGTCTTTACTGAAGAAGTGTTTTAGAGTATATTTCCTTAACAGGTGCCCCCGGCCTCTCGGCCTGGGGCTCGGTCACTCAGGCACAGCTGGCTGCCGGCGGAGCTCACGGGCGCGTCACTGCAACTCCCCCTGGCTTCTGCTCTGCGGCTGCTGAATGAGCCCTCATCTGGGACTCTCCTCAGTTCTTTCTGGGACAGTGGCGCGGCTACCCCTCTGTGGGTCTTCCTTGGTCTCTTGTGTTCTGGGGGTCTCTGGATGTCTGGAGTTTTGATCTCCTCCATACCTGCTTCATGCCCTGGAGGACGGGGCTGTGGCCCCCCCACACCCTCTAGCAGATCATTACATGAAGGAACCTTTTAAAAAAACAAGCACGTCCATGCTCACAGGTGTACACACGGGTGATCACACCCACAAACTACACCCTTTTTGGCTCCTACCTCAAAGCACACTGTGTTCTGTTGATCTTATGTGCTGCACAATAATGTTTAATATTTAGTATTTACTGTCATATTCCCATATATCATTGTGATGTTGTTTATTCTATTACTCTTGTTCTCTTCTGCTTGTTTTCTTTTTTCTTTCTCAACAGGTGATCCAGGTGATCGATATATGCATTTTTTTTCTTATTTTTTTTCTGCCCATTCTGTTGGTTTTTGTTTTTTGCCCTTCAAAAAAATATAATAATAAAATTAAGAAGACTTATCAAAGTGTCTGAAGTGTAACATTCCAGCCTCCCCTTTAGTATGCTTGCTGGGCAACTTGGATGAGGTCACTGCAGAAATAAACACAGCCCACATTGTTTTTACGGCCCTATGCATTGCCAAGAAAATGGTCCTCATCAACTGGAAAAATAAAAATAATCTTAATTCTAACCAATATAAAAATCACATTAGTCTTGATATAACCTCTGCCATCACATTTGATCAATCCCTTTGGGCTCCGTTGATCGGCCTCATCACCTAGTGGGGGTGGGGGGGGGGGTCATGGTTTGGTCCTGCCTTCGCTATTGTGGTTGATGTGGGGGTAGGGACGGCCTTAGGGCGTCTGGGGAGTCCCTAGGGATGTTTCCCTGGAGTGCCTAACCTGGGGGATGTGGCCATGACCTGGTTAGGAGCATCTCTCTTAGATGGTGTTTTCCTTGTGGCTGCGTACAGCGGAGATGGGGGAGGGTCTGTGCTGGCGGACGTTGGTTACTGGCCTGGTAGCCTGGCTGCCCCTGGGAGGATCCGGGACGGGCGTGGAGGCTTGGGGGTCTGGGGGTGCTCCGCCCCCCTGGTGGGGTGCTAGCCGGGCCTTGGGGGCTTGGGTCCTGGCTGTTGTGTCGCCGGAGCAGTGGGCGGGTGGGTGCATGGGGGCTCAGCCCCAGTGCAGGGGACCTCTGGTGCATCGGCCCAACTGGGGGGCTCTCTAACTGGTGGGGAGGTTGTTATATCTTTGCAGGTGGTCTCCTCACTACAGGAGCTCACTCTGCAGGTGGGGGAGAGATATAGGAGAGGTGGAGAATGAACTCAACCTGGGTGTCTATTGTCTTGTGTAGTTTGGGAGATGATTGGATGATGGGGTGGGTGCAGTTTTCTCTGTGGTGTAGTCAGGTGGGCTGCCCCAGACTCTGTGGCGCTGGGCGGTGCTGCTGCTGCGGGCCCCGGTCTGGATGGGCCTGGGGCCCCTTGCCCTGGTGGGTTCCAGAGTGTGGGGGTGCCTACTGGGGTCAGCGGGGGAGCTGGCCCCAGGGAGGGGCCGCTTGCCCCTCCCTTTCTTCCCTCCCCATCCTCAGCTGCCTCCCTATTCCCGCTCTAACATACCCACCCACACATGCAGGGCTTGGGGTGCAGGTATGTCACCAGGGTGCAGGGGAGGCACTCCCCCTCATAATTATAATAAAGGTCAATCAAATGGACCAATATTGTCATGGTCCTGCGGCCATGACTCAGTGACTTTGTGTTTGTGTTCCTTATTGTTGTTATTCTCTTTATTATTCATGGGCTGTTTTGGGATGGTTTGTGTTTTGGGATTTTAGATACTGGGTTCTGGGTTTGTGCTCCCTCTATTGGTCCCTGGTGTTAGTGTTCCCCTGTCTCGTCAGGTTAATTAGGTACAGCTGTGTCTCCCACCTGTGTGTGATTTCCCAGTGTCTCTCTGTGTACTTATAGTGTGTGTTTGCCTCTGTTCCTCGTCGCGTCATCTGTGTTCATACCCGGTGAAATCCCCTGCATGCTCTCCCTGCTGTTCTCCCTTCATGTTCAGGTTTGCCACTCCTTTGTGTAGTTTCTCCCAGTTTAGTTCATCCTTAGTTCTGTTTTGCCATCTCCACTTTATGTTTGATATTGTCAATAAATCGCCTTCACATCTGAGTAAGCGCTGCATTTGAGTCCTCCTTCCACTCTTCACACGGCCGCTGCCCCGAACCGTGACAAATATGGCAAAGCCATGATTATAATTCCCTTGAAGCACAGGCAGACGCAAGTGGTTTTCTGTCACTGGTTTATTTGAAGACTTCTCTCCAAAACCACCGTGAAAACTATACAGCATTAACAAAATAAAACTCAGCATAAGACACAGCAGTAAAAACACTGTAAAAAAAAGAAAGAAGTAGTTCTCTTGGTACACAGACTGCTCTGTGAAAACATTTCAAGTTTGATGGTTTGTTATCAGCTGATTAATATTTCAGTGAACATGCAAATTACTCACAGAGTTTATCACAACTTACTTAGCTAGGATCTGACTCGTGTGTCAAATCGAAAAATCACTTCGCAGCAGGACCTTGACTTGAAAGATAAATTTACTACGACTCCCAAGATGCATTGCAGTAAAAACCATCCAATTGCCTTGCTTAAGATCTGTTGACGTGTCGCTAAAGGCGCGCTGTAGATAAATATTGCAATTTGTGAAAATTTTTTTTAAAAAATGAAATTATCGCTGGTTATTATTTTAGAATAAATAAAGGAATAATGGGTAGCGCAAAGCTGCTGATTGTCTTCATTTCCATTGCAACGGCGGTTGAGCATTATGGGTTGTGTGCAGTTATGGGATTAGTGCACCGTTAGCCTAAATTGGTCTGATTGGTTGGAGCCAAGCGCATCCAAAACTAACAGGAGTGGTGAATGAATCTATAAATGTGTTTTACGTGTGAAATGAAAATAATAAACCTAACAAAGGATTATGTACGTTAAATCTGCGCACTTTCAGATCGTGAATCAGTTTGGAAAACACTGTGTGATGGCCACAACATGAAGCGATTTTATTGTTGAATTATCAGTGATACTTTCATGTGTTTTTGTTGAGAAATGTCAACGATATCATTAAAAGAAGGCCTTAAATTAGGGAGAAAGACACGTCCGGGGAGACTGTCCCCGGTTCCGCAGTAAGATTGTATATCACGGCGTCATGTTTCGCCATGACGGGGTTATTATTGGAGTAAATGGATGGCTGGAGCCTCTGCTCGAAGCATCTGTTATCGCCGCGCGCAGGTTCATATTGGAGTCAATTGAGAACCCACAACGTTTCCTACAAACGTGGAAGGGTACCTTATGCGTCAGCATGAGAAGTTTAGGGACGTGACAAATCGTCGGTATTTTACGCATCAGGAGTGAGAACGGGTTGCAATTTTACTTTTTAAACTGGTTTGCTCAACCAAGCCATCATAAATGTTTTTATTCTTTCAGCTCCCACAGCTTCCCTGTGGAAGAAATGCAAAATATCTATTAGAGATGCAAGGGTCTCTGTCACGGTTTGCTTGAGGACTCACACGCAGAACTCAGAGGCACAGTCGGTATTTATTACAGTTCCACCAGGTGTATATACAAAGCAGTGACAGGGAAAGGGCTCCGGGGAAATCCAGGTAGGGAAAAGACACTTGCTCCTCTTCTGGCTCTCTCTCCAAACACTCACACAAAAGGGGAATCTACTCGGGGGATGCAGGGTCGGGCCCAGGGGATCTATGTACAGAAGGAAACGCACGTTAGACGTTTTGCACAGGGAAGCAAAAGAGAACTTGCTCGGAGCCGGGCTGCACTGACGCGAGTCACACACAACGATCCAGCGACGAGTAGAAGCCACTCCCTGGCTTAAATGCTGGCTGCGCTGATGAGGCCCAGGTGTTTCCTCTTCAGAGGGGGCGTGGGCCGAGGGCGTGAACCCACTAAATCAAAATCTAATCAAATCACTTTTATTGTCACATCACATGTGCAGGTACATTGGTACAGTACATGTGAGAGAAATTCTTGTGTGCGAGCTTCACAGCAACAGAGATGTGCAAAATACAATAACGTAAACAAGCACTATGAGTTCCACCCTAGCGAGAGAGAGAGAACACTAATAGTCAGCGGCCTGCTGATCCCCTGGCCGTGACAGTCTCTCTGCTTCCCTTTACTTTCAGTGACCACGACCTGCTGGCTTTTTTTTTTTACAACAGGAAATGAGCGCTGGCGGTTTGCAGTGAAATTGTTTTTGTGGCACTGTGGAACCTGCTGCATGTACCCACAAGAACAACACATTCAGAGTGGTGAGAAAAAATTCTTGCTGTGGGATAGCAGGTTTTTTTTTTTCTCAACATGCTTAACACAATATCAATTGAAAATGAAATACTACAGTGAAAAGAAACATATAATTCCATGCAATATAAAGAAAGTAAAAGTGTTAATAAGTAAGGTGGGTGCAGAATACGCCTGCAACACATCACTGGATTTTTTGTGAAATCTTGAGATATTATTGGGATTTTGTTTAAGTTTATCCCTCTGTTTCCTGTCTTAACTTTTTTTGTTTTTACAGGTTTCACTTTGCAGCTCGTATCTGGGATGGTGTGAAAAAGTCCTCGGCCCTCTCTGAATACAGTCGTCTGCTCTGCTGACATGTGTTGAACTGCTCTTATGTACAGTTTTATTTCACTGATCAGATCACACAAAGACGAAATAAGTGCAGCTGAATGGGATGTTTGAAGAAAGAGTCAGTATGAACATCACTGCGGCATAAAATGAATATAATTATTTAGACTTTGAGTCCTGCTTGTTAAATAGTTTCCTGGGACTGTCCTCAGGAATTTTGATAGTTACAGATTAAGTTACAGCCTGTGCAGAGGTGGTGAGCAGGAAAAGAAAGAGTCTTCTCTCAGCACGTCTAATAAAAATGTGAGGATGCTTTTTAAATTTAAGTCATTCTTGACTGTGTTTCAGTTTCGATTTACTGAAAGTTGACCTGTTTTATGAGGTGCAAATACAGATTTCTGTCTTTTTTTTTTACCCTTGTGAAAAGAGTAGGGTAAATATGTAAAAAATATACCACTGAAAACTGGTGTGTCTGGTTTTTATGTATATGCTGTAAGATTGAATGCATGTGGCAATAATGGTTGAATACATTTTGTGTGGTTGGTGTCATGAAATTAATATGTATTTTAAGGCTGATTTTGGTGATTATATCGTTTTAGGTGTAAGAGAGGGCCAGCTTTGAGACTAGGTCACATACTGACAGGAAACTGCATGTTTTTGTATGAGCAACAGAGTGAAACTAAGTTCAGACAGGTTGCCCTGGCAACAGACCTTAGAAAGGGGAAGTTATTGCAAGCTGCACAGGAAGTTTTAGTGCACTTCATTTCATTTGTAATGAAACTGTGTGTGATGTCTGATGTACAGAAATAACACCATATAAGATGTTATGTAAGATGTAAGATATGTGGAGCAAAAATTTTAGAGATCGTGCAACTAGCGTTTGGGCTGTGCAGGGCTCTCTCTTCCGGAAGATGATTGAATAAAAAGAAATATAAAATGTTTTGACCACTATGAGTCGGGTTTTCTCTGTTCTATCATGGGGACAAAAGAATCGGGGTTTAATACTTGGTGTAACTTTCATTTCTCATGAATCTCAGTCAGTTTTGTTTTTCATTCAGTGCAAGAAATGAAACTGAAGAAGAACTCAAGAACTATCACACAGAGTGATTTCTTTCACAACAAGAAATGCGCACTGGTGGTTTGTAGCTTACACACTGCAAAATAGTTTTCTGTGTCAGTGTACAACCTGCTGCATGTACCCTTGAGCACAACACATTCAGAGGGGTGAAAAACATTTCTTGCTGCATGATATCAGGTTAATTTTAATTCTCAACATGCTTAATAGATTATCAATTGAAAAGAAAATACTGTAATGAAAAGAAGCATATAAAGCTTCAGGCAAATTTGTGGTGTTGGTAACTTTCATTTCTATGGAAACACACTCCATTTTGTTTCCACTCTGTGCTTAAACTGTACACAAAATTAAACTTTCTTCAAGAACTATCATACACAGTGATTGCATGGTTAAAGCATACTCTGCTGACATTTAACACAGTCACTGGTCATCAAAGGAAAACCAAGTCTATTCTTAAACAAAATTATTTGAAGCCTAAAAATATTTCAGCAATAGAATTAAACATCATAAAAAATATTTCATCAAATATATGATAAAATGAAATGTTAGTGTTATTAAAATGCTTTGAACAAATAAACCAAATAAAAAACAAAACAACGGTTTTTCAAATTCCTTTTAACAGAATCCCATAAGGGCTGACAGAATAATGTACCATAGATGTTATTCTACGGTGGCGATTTCTAACTAATACCATTTTAATTATGTGGATACAGGGCCCATGAAGTCTTTATTTAACTTTACAAACAGCAGAGGCCTTCCAATAAAATAGGTAAACAGATACAAATAGAACAAAAACTGTTGCTGTGGATACCCGGATATCCTCCAATCATTGTTACAAAAGCCCAGTCCTGAGAGTTTTTGAATTGCTTATTTCACTAACTTTACTATTTACTCAGACTGAACTATGTATACAAATACAAAAATAGGAAACAAACTTAAATTCGGTTTCAAAGGCTTGTTTTTGATAGTCAGGTTCCTTCACTGTCAAAGAAAGAGTTAAGGAGTGGTCACAGCAAGAAGACCACTCCCCCCAATAAGAATTACTTATAACCTGAAGAGAAACTAAACTAAGACTCACTTCTATCTGACCATCACACAATGCAGATCCTTGTGCTGATCCTTGGGATCGGGCTGATCCCTAAAGGCAAGTTTTTGTTTAGTTATCTGTTCTTGAACATTTTTTAAACAGTAAGTTCTGTAATATTCAATGAAATGTTTTCCTTTTTAATGCTTCTACAACAAATATTATTACATCTTAGTAAAGGGTTGTCTATTTTCTACAAATGATTGTACTAATTATTGTACTGTTACCCTCTACTTTTTTAAAATGTTTGCTTTAGTGAATATTTTAGAATATGTCCATGAACTGGAAACAAGAAAAAGTTGACTTATCTTTATCATTGTTTTATCAGCCTGTGCTTTGAAATGTTTCGAATGCCCACCGGAACTCTCTGGAAGCTGCATTCAGACAACAAAAGAATGTCCTTTCAACACTCAGTGTGGATCAGTCAGAATGACTTCATATGCAGGTTTGATATTTTATAGTTTTTATTTTATTATTTTTTTGAACTGGTTCAGTTTTCAATGGTTCCTCTTTTTGTTTCAGGTGGTTCAAAACTGTTTGACATTAAAGCGAAAAGTTGTGCTGCGGCTGAGGAGTGTGTTCAGGCCTCAGTCAACTTTGGAGTTTCTCAAACTCTAATGACCAGCAAGTGTTGCACCTCTAATCTTTGCAACTCTCAAGATGCCCCTGGTAATTTCTATCATGGTTCTTGGTATTTTGAAATGAAATTTCTTGTCCTTGAAACTAAAAGAAAAATTAATTTTTTATTAAATATGTTGAGAAAGTTTTGAAGTGACTCAAAACCTTTCTCTCAATCGCCGTATTCGCTTGAATAGATGAGGTCGAAATAATCAGTCTGTGAAAATTTTCTGATTGAAAAATCTCAAACAATAAACATATTAATAACATAAATTGTTTCTTTTGTTTTCTGTTGTTTTTTTCGTGCTGATGTTTTTGGCACACAGCTAAAATAAGCAGGGAAACAAATATTACAAATATTTCTGTATTCAACAGAGGCCAGCATCTCCTCTCCAAATGGGAAAAAGTGCTTCCAATGTGATGGAAACGATTGCACAAAAACTGTAAACTGCAACGGAAATGAGGACCACTGCATCTCAGCAGCAGGTAACAGGACGTTAGCATTCAGTGTTACCGTGTTTTTTCTTTTCTGCTCAGAAAACATTCAGTTATTCCCTCTTTTCATTTCCTCAGTGACTGCAGGAGGGCAAAAGGTGACTTTAAAGGGCTGCGCCTCCAAGCTGATTTGCTCAGGCATGCAATCTGCACAGATCCCAGGAATCGGTGGAGCAAAAATGAGCTGCTGCCAGGGTGACCTCTGCAACAGTGGCAGCAGTACAACTGTCGGTCTTCTGCTCTTTGTCACACCACTGATCTCTCTGGTCTTGTTCTCTTAGCTGATGGAAACAACAACATCACAGCCCAGCTTTTCTTATGACTGTCACAATGTTTCCTCCCATTTCACCACAGCTTAAAAAAAAATAATGAAATTTTTGTAACTAAACATAATTTTTGGTTTGTGGAGAAAATGAATGAATAAATTTTTTAAAATCCTGTACGTTTCTCTATTTTCTTTAAGTCAAGGAAATTATGGGCTATTATGGGCTATCAAATTAAGAAGACGTATACAGAAAATATGGTTGAAATAATCTACACTTGGCTGACTTTTATCATAGATATTAGCCACTGATTTATTTTTCTAGAACGTAGATCATTCTGTCCACGTATTTAACTGCATTTGATACTCACTGCTTTAAAGGTTAATGTTGGAAGTGGGTAGGATTAGATTATATATTTTATGTTTTCTCCATCTAATGGACAAATATTTTTATAGTAGGCAATTTAGACATAGACTTTATTAACCCCACACTGACACATGTTACAGCACCACATGTGTCAGGAAGAAAAGTGAATAAAATATATTAGGAAAAAAAGAAAAAACAAATGTAGCTCATCAATAAAAAAGCCACAATGTCACAGTCCTGGGTCTTATGACCCAGTGTTTTGAGTTTCAGTTCTTTTGATGCTGTTAGTGTATGTTCTAGCTTATTATGTTTCCTATGTGCATCTGTTTATCAGTTCCCCCCTTGTATTGTCATACCCTGTGAAGTCTCCCTTGCCCTTCGCTTCGTGTGTTTCTTATCTATGTGTCTTATGTTGTCAGGTCTGCGTTTCATTAGATTTCCGGTTTTATTTTGAAGGGTTCCTGTGTTCCTAGGTTCAATGTTGTTAATGTTACGCTCCCCTTGTCACGTCGTTATGTTCATGTGTGTCAGCTGTTTCCTCATGTGTTCCCACTTTCCTCATTATCCTCCTGTGTGTATTTAGTCCGCGCGCTTTCAGTCATTCCTTGTCAGGTCGTCTGCTCATCCATGTCTCATCTCCAGGTACCCATGTCAGTTCATTATGGTTAAGGTTTTTCATGTTTTGTTATTAGTTCACCCAGTTTAGGTTATTGTTTAGTTTTCACCCATGCCCTATTATTTTGTACCCTTGTTTCTTGCCTTATTAAACGGCTTGTTTTGTTAATCCACACCACGTTTTGGTCTGCGCTTGAGTCCTTCCCTGCAACACATACGGTCTGCCCCAGCCAGACCGTGACACACAATAAACCTATAAAGACTAATTTGTACCATGTACAAATGTACATAGTTGTAAAATATATTTTGTTTTATATATATATATATATATATATATATATATATATATTTATTTGTATTTTAGAAGTATCTATTGTGTGTGTGTGTGTGTGTGTGTGTATTGTTACGTGGTCTGTCACACTTGTTTCCATCATGGTCTGGGTGAGTTGGCTGTATTTTTCCATGTTCTCACCCCTGAGTGGAGCCTCATCACCACACCTACTTGCTCACCTGTCAGTGATCCAGGGCTATCAACAGACAGTATTTAAGGCCAGCTTCCTTATTTATTTCTCACCAGTTTGTCAGCCAGGTCCCGTTTGCGCCTTGCATTTTATGTCTATGATTAACTTACCTCATCCTTCCTGTCCTTGAGGCGACTTTTGTTGTGATTTGGCGCTATAAATAATAATAATAATAATAATATAATAATAATATATATAAATAAAATTGAACTGAATTGAATTGTGCTTACAGCAGTCCACACAGCCACTCTCACTTTCTAGTTTGTAAGTCGACCTGGGCGCTGGCCACCCCTTTTGAAAACCTCAAGCCACTTCAGGCTTTCTGGACACCACAGCACCCTCTTGCCTTCTTGCCTTCAACGCTCTGGATCAGCGGACACATCAGGTTGGACTCCCTTCATGCTGTCATCTCTCTGGACACTCACCCAGCCAATAGCACCATTAGCGCTATCAAATCAGATCATCACCATACAATTTTAATTAAAGTAATAATTTTGATAAGTGCTATTAAACATATCCAATTTAGAAACCATGGTTGAACTGTGAAGTGTGTTCCATGCTGCGTGCACGCTCCACTGCATTTGCCTCTAGTGACACAGAGGGCTACAAAAAGGCCAGATATGACCTACATAGATCCATCAGGGAAGCCAAGAGGCAGTATAGATTGAAGCTTGAAGGATACAACAACAACTCAGTCCTGATGCATGTGGCAGGGCCTGCAACGCATCACTGATTTCCAGTGTTGGGCAAGTTAATTTGAAAAAGTAATTAATTATACTTACTAGTTACTTCTTCAAAAACGTAACTGAGTTAGTAACTAATTTACAATATTCAAAAAGTAATTAATTACTTGAAAAGTAACTATTGCGTTACTTTAAAAAAAAAGTTTAACCCTCTGGGGTCCAGGGTAGAATTGGCCATTTTTAACTACTTTTGTCATGGTCCTGGGTCGTTGACCCAGCGTTTTGTGTTTTCTGATTTTGTATTAGTTTAGGGGTTAACCTGAAGTTTGGTGTGTATTCAGCCCTACCCGTGTCTGTCCTTGGTGCTCTGTTCATGTCCCCGTGTTGTGTTGTAAATCAGTCTGTGTTCCCTGCTTTACTTTGAAGGCTCATGCCCTAGATTTCCTGTTCTATTCTGAGGGTCTGTGTCTGTTGTCTTTGTGTTCAGCTTGTGCCCTCCAGTCATCATGTGTATTCAGATCAGCTGTTCTTCCCTCCTGTGTGCAATTACCCGATTACCGTGTGTGTGTATATATAGTGGGTGTCGGTCTGTGTTCGTTGTCGGCTTGTCTGTGTTTCTTGGTATCCTGTTCCTTAGTCTCTGCTCCGCTCTCCGTTTTGTAAGGTTTCAGGTTTGCTCTTTAGTTTCTCCCAGTTTAGGTTTGTCATTACTCATGCTTCATTGCCTGTTTTTGCCACCACCACCACCTTGTAAATAAAACTTCACTCGTATCATCAGTTTGCTGCATCTTGGGTCCTCCTTTTTCCTCCACTCCACACGGCTCACTCCGCCAGCCGTGACAACTTTTGATCTTTCCTCCACATTTTACCTTTAAAAACTATTTACTTTGCCTTGTTTGGTTTCATCCTTTTCAGCACAACCTCGCGTGTCTGAATTTATTTACAGTTATGTTTTCATTTTTGATGTACTATATTAACACACTTGATCTAAAATCAGATAAAAAACATAAAATCACAGTAGAAAAATGATATATTTCTTTACTGCAACGACCATAAACATGTTTATTGAATCCTATTTCATAACTTTAAACGCAATTATAACTTGTCAATTTTAAAATCCTATGCACCAGATTTGCAAACAACAAAGTTATCTGCATCCATTTACCTTTGACCTTGATTTTTTTAATAACCATTTCAAACTATTTACAGAACAATCAGCTGTTCTTCAATAAGATGCCACAAATTATTTGTGCCACTCCAAATATTTGTGTCCACTATAAAGGAAAACATCAAAGCCTGATCCCTGCAGGTCTGACAGCAGCAGGTGTGTCACTGCTGTTTCTACCTTTTTTTTTCTTTTTTTTGGGGGGGGGGTCATAAGCAGAGAGTGCTTGCTACTGCAGTCCTTACGTGACGAAACTATCGAGGAAAAAACGCAGTGTATATATTGTTTATCATGACTCTGGTTTCACGTGGCCTATCAACACAATTCATAAACTGGTATATGTCACCTTGTTGCTTTGTCTTTAAATGGTCATGTGATTGTCTTACCACGACTACTTTATTCTTCCTCAGTCAAACAGCAGCACTCATGTGATTGTTTTGCCCCCTGAGCTCCAGCTGTTGTGCTTATCGTCCGCGGGAGCACGCAGCTACTTAAAGCTGTACTTATGTAGTCAGCTACTTCCATGCAACTGATATAAGATGCGGTAAGCTGAACACAGCTTCAACCGTCTGTTTGTTGGAAAATAGTAACGGACCGCATTTTCTTGTTAGTAACTGTAACGGCATTGTAACAATAGGAATAGTAATTAGTTAGATTACTCGTTACCAGTGTTGGGACTAACGCGTTATTAAGTAACGCGTTACAGTAACTACGTTATTAATGTGGTAACGAGCACGGTAACTAGTTATTATGCCAAAACCAGGAACGCGTTACTCGTTACTGGGATTTAGATAGGCTCATTATTCGTTACTTCGTGTGGTGGCATCGCGGAGCTTCCACAGATTCAATAACATTAGCAAGTGGTGGAAGCCAGCAGGTGGATGAAGGAAAAGGGAGGCAAGAGGAGAGACCCGAGGCGGCTGCCGGTCCAAGTGTGAACTGAACTTCAGGTAAGAAGTTATGACCTGCAGTCTCTCTGGGTCAGATATAAACCAAGTTTAGGTGGAGTTTATTTTCGTTATGCTGACTTTCTCCGTACTGAGTGCTAGCTAGCATGACGGAGTTTCTATACAGCTGGGTGGGTGCTATGAAGTTAATGATGTTGAACTTTATTTTGTTCATAAGTTATTAGAGTTGTCAACCGTCTCGTCTGGTATTCAGAGAAAATATTACTCGTTTCTTATTGAGGTGAAAAGGAACAGTTTGTCCCGTAATTCAGCTACAATGAAAAAGACACAAAGCTGGAGTTATTCTGTGTTTACGCTGCACAGCTGCCTCTTCTTCTTTCATTCTCCCCCCTCCCTCTCCTGTTTCTACTTCAATCATGAAACTGATCAATGATCAGCTGATCGGCTCTCTTGTTTGTTTATCGCCCACTTTGCGCCGAAAGAGGAAACCAGCGGATGTCGCGCTAAACAACAGCAGCACGTTTAAGCTTGATCAGCTGTTGTTAGAATTTATTTAATATTAATTTCTAGTATCAGCTGATGTTTGCTGGAGCCACAGCTGTAAACCTGCTGGTCATGATATGGTTTGGTTATCTGGTGAGAAACATGAAGATGAAACCAGGAGATGTCCTTACTGGATCATCATAGCTGAACAGGTGATGGAGAAACAGGTTTACCTTTTAGGTGACATGAATGAGTTGAAGTTATGAACTGTTTCTGAGAGACAAATAACACCAGGATCCTTTTTTAGGTAGCTGACAGCTGGTAACTGTGCAGGTGCGGATCTAGCAAAGTGTTGCCAGGGGGCCAGGTAGGGCATTAACAGGGAAAGGGGGGCACAAAGAAATACTTTTCTTTCTTATTTATTTTATAATATCTCGCTTTTTTTTTCTGCCTGTCCCGTTTGGCTCTTTTGCCATCAGAATTATTGTCTAAAGGCAAAGAAAGATGCCCAACGGATTTACTTTACCAAATTGACCATCCCAGCCTTGCCGTAATGGTCCATTTGATTCACCTTTTATTGTTTATTTTACTTTCACTTGCTGAATACGGGACAGACTTGACTGGGGGAAAGAAGGGGAGAAAGAAAGAGGGAAAGAGAAACAGCTGAGAAGAGGGACGGGGGAGAAGGGCAAAAGACAAAAACCAACAGAATGAGCAGAAAAAAAAAGAAAAAAATGCATCTATCGATCACCTGGATCACCTGTTGAGAAAGAAAAAGGAAAACAAGCAGAAGAGAACAAGAGTAATAGAATAAACAACATCACAATGATATATGGGAATATGACAGTAAATACTAAATATTAAACATTATTGTGCAGCACATAAGATCAACAGCACACAGTGTGCTTTGAGGTAGGAGCCAAAAAGGGTGTAGTTTGTGGGTGTGATCACCCGTGTGTACACCTGTGAGCATGGACGCGCTTGTTTTTAAAAGGTTCCTTCATGTAATGATGTGCTAGAGGGTGTGGGGGGGCCACAGCCCCGTCCTCCAGGGCATGAAGCAGGTATGGAGGAGATCAAAACTCCAGACATCCAAAGGCCCCCAGAACACAAGAGACCATGGAAGACCAACAGAGGGGCAGCTGCGCC
This sequence comes from Rhamphochromis sp. 'chilingali', assembly GCF_963969265.1. Classification (NCBI taxonomy): domain Eukaryota; kingdom Metazoa; phylum Chordata; class Actinopteri; order Cichliformes; family Cichlidae; genus Rhamphochromis; species Rhamphochromis sp. 'chilingali'. The sequence continues at coordinate 6,416,886 of NC_137929.1, forward strand.
ACTGTCCCAGAAAGAGCTGAGGAGAGTCCCAGATGAGGGCTCATTCAGCAGCCGCAGAGCAGAAGCCAGGGGGGGTTGCAGTGACGCACCCGTGAGCTCCGCCGGCAGCCAGCTGTGCCTGAGTGACTGAGCCCCAGGCCGAGAGGCTGGGGGCACCCCACCTCCGAAATGGCCCGAGCGAGCCCCAGGCTCCAGGCCCCGATAAGCGGCCGCCAAGGAGTGAGCCGGTGTGTACCTGGACACCCACCCCCAGATACAAAGAACCACCAACGCACCGACACCTGAGGGAGTCCACCACCGGCAGGGGAAGTGGTGGTGGGTGGAGATAGGCCTCCAAACCTTGGAGGGCCTGAGATGTCCCCAGAGAGGTGGCGTCTGATACCCAACCTGACATATAGACACAGACATACAGGCACACACAGACACAAACATCCATTCCCACCCTCATGCTCTCATATGCACTTCACACTCAACCAACGTGGAGACAGACATAAAGGGACGCTGTATACACGATCACACTCCCCAAGCGTACTCTACAAACCGGGTCTAGGTACCCTTGCCCCTGGAGGGGGGAACCGCACCCAGACCCAGGTGGTGTTACCCTTTTCCCTGCGGTGGGGAGAGGCAGACCACCCCGACTCCGCAGCAGCAGGGAGGCCCCACACTCCAGACCGCAGCCGGACGGCCAACTCCTCCTAGCCCCCCCGCTCCAGCAGGTCGCAGAGAACGGGGGTGAGAGAAGACTCCAAACCTCCCTCCACCCGCTCATTGTAGTGTTGATGCATGTGTGTTCTAAGGTGCAATTAAAACCCAGGAGGGCATGGAGCTATCTCATCATCATCATCATCATCATTTATTTATTTATATAGCACTATAAAAACACACCTGGTAGACCAAAGTGCTGTACAATACTAATATGCACATAAAACCAGACATAGCAATAAAGTTAAAAAACAATAAAAAATGTCAGTTACCCACAGAGTTAAAAGCCAGGGAATAAAAATAGGTTTTTAATAAAGACTTAAAAACTGTCACTGATGCAGCCTGTCTAATATGGAGAGGAAGGTTATTCCAAAGCATCGGTGCAGCAACAGAGAACGCTCGGTCTCCTTTAAGTTTCAGCCGTGACTTTGGGACCGAAAGCAGCAACTGCTCAGCTGACCGAAGGGAACGAGTGGGGACGTGGGGCTTCAACAAATCAGACAAATAAACAGGTGCCAGACCATTTAGAGATTTATAAGCCAATAAAAGGACTTTAAAACGGATCCTGAATTCAATTGGAAGCCAGTGTAAAGAGGCCAAAATCGGAGTGATGTGATCAAATTTTCTTCTGCCAGTTAAAAATCGTGCCGCAGCATTTTGCACTAATTGCAAGCTGCCCAACCCCTGTTAAAAGAGAATTACAATAATCTAAACGTGAGGTAATAAAGGCATGAATAATACTTTTCAAGTCACGCTTGGAAAGAAAGGGCTTAACCTTTGATAAACGTCTGAGGTGATAAAATGCTGATTTTACCACCACGTTTACATGGTCATCAAAGGTGCAGAATCAATTTTAACTCCGAGATTTGTGATCAAACTCTTTAGTTGGGAAGTCAAAGCTGCAAGATCAACATCCAGAGTATGAGAAGAACGATTTGGGCCAAATAAAATTGCTTCTGTCTTCCGATCATTAAAATTTAAAAAGTTTTTTGCCATCCATACTTTGACATCAGTAAGGCAGTCAAGCAGAGGTCCAGTTGGGAGACTATCAGAATGACTAAAAGGTAAGTAGAGCTGGCAGTCATCTGCATATACACTCAACAAAAATATAAACGCAACACCTTTGTTACTGCTCCCATTCCCCATGGGATGGACGTAGAGACCTAAAATTCATTCCAGATACACAATATAACCATCCCTCCCAAACAGTGGTCACAAATCAGTCCAAATGTGTGGTAGTGGGCACATCTGCTATATTGAGATAATCCATCCCACCTCACAGGTGTGCCACATCAGGATGCTGATCTGACATCATGAGTAGTGCACAGGTGTACCTCAGACTGCCCACAACAAAAGGCCACCCTGGAATGTGCAGTTTTGTCTCACAGCAAAATGCCACAGATGCCACAAGCAATGAGGGAGCGTGCAATTGGCATGCTGACAGCAGGAATGTCAACCAGATAATTTCATGCAGCAAAACTATTTTGTACAAATTACATATCATTATTTTTCACATGGGCTCAAATTGTGGTCATAAATATTTTGTACTTGACAGTCAGTAAAGCAACCGTCTAACAGCCAAACCCATCTGTTCTCTGATTGGATTGTTAAATTTGTGATTGACATGACATTGACCAATAAGCTGAAAGGAAGAATAATTGAGTCAGAATTCATACTTGCAAGTTGAAAGTCACACACAGTCAGGGAACTTAAGTGCAGAGTTTTACACCTAGTTTTTTTGCTTTGTATCTGTAACTAGACCTTAACAAATGTGTGACTTGTGTAAATATTTTTTACACACACACAAATTCTTATCTATAGAGACACAAGTCAAAGGAGCTTGCAAAGAAAAGCGTCTGGACTTCTTTAAGTTGCTTGAAGACGTTTCACCTCTCATCCGAGAAGCTTCTTCAGTTCTAAGGTCAAATGGTGGAGAGTCCCAGATATAAACCTAGTGGGAGTGACCCCCCACAGAGGGACAAAAGGACCCCCTGATGATCCTCTAATCACCTGAGCCAAGGTGTGAAACTGGGTGTGGGCCCCAATCAGCCAGAGTTTCGGGTGTGTTCATTGTGAAACCTGGCCCCACCTTATCATGCGAATTCCTGAGGTCAGATGGCCCAGGATGTGAGTGGGCGTTAAGGCGTCTGGGAAGGGATCTCAAAACTGAATTATAGATGGCAGAGAGTTGGTGTCGTAAACCCCGCCTCTGTTCAAAGATGGTCGCTCACAGTGGACATAGATGGCTTCTTTCACTCCTCTTTCAAACCATCTGTCCTCTCTGTCCAAAATGTGAACATTGGCATCCTCAAAGAGTGTCCTTTATCCTTAAGATGCAGATGGACTGCTGAGTCTTGTCCTGTGGAGGTGGCTCTTCTATGTTGTGCCATGCGCTTGTGAAGTGGCTGTTTGGTCTCTCCAATGTAGAGGTCTGAGCATTCCTCGCTGCACTGTACAGCATACACCACGTTGTTAAGTTTGTGTTTTGGCGTTTTGTCTTTCGGGTGAACCCGAAAAACAGACGCTTTTCTTTGCAAGCTCCTTTGACTACGATGACCTGGATGACTGAGAACCTTCACAGACATATAGAGACACAAACATTAAATTTACACATATTGTGGTTTACAAGGTAACAAAACTCAGTTCACAACTATGCATTCTGATTTACAAGTAAGGCCCATACTCTCGTGCTGGACAAATCGAACACACCATGTAATTTCTTTGTGTATAGTGTTGATGATGTTGAACTCGAGGAAACTGAAGTCCTTTGCTTCACTGAAGCAGAGTGATGGCATTCAGGGATTACTGTAGCCTGAGAAAAAAATTTAATCTTTCAACGCCATCAGTTCTGGTTGCACGCGATGTCACCAGGAATTTCGGTCAGCATATTCATCATGGAGCTGCACCAGAAAAAAATGAGGACAACATAATTACAGACAATTCAGCATAAATGACACCCGTATGAAAGAGAGACTGCTACGAGACAATGAACTTACCTTACACAAAGCCACAGAGATATGTAAATCCACAGAACACAAAACACAAATACAGGCAATGCAGATAGCATCTGTCATCCAGGGCACATCAGTGGACGCAATAAAGAAAACCAAAGAACAGACACGAATGGGCGGCTAAAACAAAGGCAAAAGAAGTAAGAAACAAACAACAAATGACTGTCATAAATGTGGAAATAGGCATGAGCCCCGTCAATGCCCAGCTTATGGAGCAGTGTGTCACAAGTGTGGAAAACCACTTCTCCAAGGTATGTAGAGCAGACACTGAAAAGAGCAGTAGCTGTAAGACAGTGGTTCGCCCTTCGGCCACCCTAGACCAATAAGAGGGCCCGGCAGCGGGTGAATAAGACCTAAGCATGGGAGACAGAGAAAGAGTGTGACAGGCAGAAATATGGCATGGTAGCTGGTGGCAGCTTTAGTACCTTGATTTTAAGTCATTAAATTTAATTAGTGGCCTGTCCAAAAGCTAGCCAGTAATTCAAGTCAACCAAATCATATTCAAAGCATGCAAAGTTTTATTGTTGGACTAGCCTTCCCTTTGAAATAAAGATAAATTGCAGCTATGCTTCAGTCTTACAGCTTTCACAGGATTTCAGAAGAAGCACAATACAAAAAGAAGTCCAAAAACCTCTTCTAGTATTAATATACTGTATATATTGATGTTTTTTGTAAGATGATTTATCTACAAATTGATCAGAGGCTATTGTTGCTCTCTTTAACAGTGAACATCCTGCAAAGATCACTATAACCACCCCAAATGCCCAGTTCTGATAGAGAATTAAGTCATTACAAAACCTGAATTTCCAGTGTATTACCAAGAGAACAGTTCACCCTGCCCGGGATAGAGTCCTCAGTGTTCTGTTGGAGGTACTTCGGGATTATCCAGTGTCTGGCACCTTGCTGCAGGCCATTGGATCCTTATGCAACTGTTGCAAGAGCTTGGTCTGCATAGCCAGCAATTAGCCGGACTCAATTCCGATGGGTGATGAACTCCGCCAGAGATGCCCTTTGTCAACAACTCTGCTCGGAACTTTTAAGGGCAGAATTTCTAGGTGCAGCCAAATGGCAGAAGGCTTTCACCTGGGTGGTCTCAGAATCTCATCTCTGCTTTTCGCAGATAATGTAGTTCTGTTGGCTTCATCGGGTGATGGCCTCCAGCAAGGAACTGTTTGCACCCGAGTGAGAAGCAGTGGGAATGAGAATCAACACTTCCAAATCTGAGGCCATGGCCCTCAGCCAGAAAAGGGTGGAGTGCCCACTCGGGATCAGGGACGAGTTCCTGCCCCAGGTGGAGGAGTTTCAGTATCTTTGGGTCTTGTTAACAAGTGACAGGAGAAGGGAGCGGGAGACCAATAGATGGGACGCTGTACTGGTCTATCATGGTTAAGACAGTGTTATAGTTCTGGGTCTTTTGACCCAGGATTTTGAGTTTCATGCCTTTTTCTATTATTATGTTCTAACTTGTATAGTTTAAGCTTCAGTTAGTTCTGTTTGAGTTCTGTTTCCATATTTAATTCATATCTGTTTAGGTTCCTTCCATGTCTGTGTAACCCCACTATGTTGGTTATAGTGTCATGTGGTGAGTTCTGTCAAGTCCCCTGTGTTCAAGTCTCTCTCACCCTTTGCGTGTTTCAGGGATGTCTTTGTCTCCCTTTGTGTTCCTCTTACTCCCTCTCTCTCATGTCCCCAGTCTCTCTATCCCCATGTCTCGTCTCCTCCTCTTGTTTACATGTTTCCCCTTGTGTCTCATTCCGTGCCTCCCCATCTGTCATGCCCTCTGTATGTGTTCTGTAATTGTCTCCATGTCTTGTCTCCCAATTCCACTTTCCAGTTCCCTTGTTAAGTCTGAGTATCTTAGTCTGCATATTTTCTGTTTTATTTTGACATGTGTTCCATGTTTAATGTTTAGTTTAATTTCCCCTGTGGTGTCATCTTCATTTGTATCAGCAGTGTCCCCCATGTGTCTGGGTTTAGCAAACCAAATGAAAAAATAAAAATCCACAAGAGCAAAACATCAAACCACAGTACAACACATGGCAGACATATTTATATTTGTACCAAGTCCTATAAATAATTAAATAACACAGACTTCAACCACTTATATATAAATTAGAAACACCTTAACCAAACTGTCCTAACCTGGAACATTTGTTTGCTCCAGGAGCTCTTACGCAGGTGATTGAGTTACTTTTGATTATTTGTGCTGCAGCCTGCAAAGGAAGCAACCAGGAAAAACTTCTCTTAATACATATACAAAGAATTTAGGTTGCAAACAAATATTTTTTTTTTTTTTTTTTTGAGGTGGGTTTTTTTAGTGACAAGTAAGTAAAACACGGGTGCACCGTGGGTTTTGGACTCAAGTTTATAAAGATAATTTATTCTCCACTAAGTCATCGCTTCTGTCACTAATTAGCTAACAAAAAACTAATGTATGTCTATTAGCAACCAACCAACTCAAAGAGTTCATGTTGCTAACAGCTCACCTCTCTGCAGCAGACACAGGCTGGACTTTAAAATTAAAGGGCTCATCTTTAGACTTGTCACTCTGTAAGGACACACAGCTGGGTCCAGGTTCAGGTCCAGCAGGTCTCCCATGGATCCTGTCAGAGAAGAAAAATGTGTTTTGAGAATGAGCAGAAGGAAAGTAGTGTTTCACAGTGTAAGAACAGAGCACCACCCAGGGGTCATTTACACTCTGCAGGACTATTGATGGTCCCACTGTGAGCAGCAGGAGTTTAAATGTTGGACATGTTTGATAGAAATAAGGAATAAAGGTTCAGTGACTTCCTTTGAGATGCAGTTTAGAGACCAGGAAACATCAAACAGTTCATTTAAATCAGATAAACTGACATCAAAGAGTTCATGTTGCTAACAGCTCACCTCTCTGCAGCAGACACAGAGCTGGGTGGAGGTCCAGGTGGGTTCCTGTGAATAATGATGGAGCAGTGATGTGAGTGCTGAGCTGTGACATGGAGAAGAGTCATGGACAGTTAGAGATGGTCATCTCACCTCTGAGCTTTGGTCTGGCTCTCATGTTCCCCACACAGAGTGCTTTTAGAGGGAGGGACTCCCTCCTCTCTGTCCTCACACTGATCCATGCTGCTCAATTCACATCAGCTCACACACACTTTCTACCTGCAGAGGAAACACAAATCATTCATGTGCACATCAACTGAGAGCTGCAGAGGTCGTGTCCGATGTGTTGGACTAACATCTGAGACGCAGCTTTCATCAGTTCACTACAAAAAGTGTTAGAGAGCCGAGTTCAGCCTCCTGCAGCATCTGGACTCCCCAGGAACCTACGCCAGGATCCTGTTTGTGGACTTCAGCTCTGCCTTCAACACCATCCTTCCAGACCATCTCCGAGGCAAGCTTTCCCAGATGAATGTGCCTGATCCCATCTGCCGGTGGATCACTGACTTCCTGACGAACAGGAAGCAGCATGTGAGGCTGGGAAAGAATGTCTCAGACTCCCGGACCATCAGCACCGGCTCCCCTCAGGGCTGTGTTCTTTCTCCCCTGCTCTTCTCCCTGTACACCAACTGCTGCACCTCCACCCACCAGTCTGTCAAGCTAATCAAGTTTGCAGATGACACCACCGTTATTGGACTCATCTCGGACGGGGATGAGTCTGCCTACAGGAGGGAGGTTGAACGTCTGGTGTCCTGGTGCAGCCACAACAACCTGGTGCTGAATGCCCAGAAGACAGTGGAGATTATTGTGGACTTCAGGAAGCACACAGCCCCACTCCCCCCCATCATCCTGACTGACACCCCCATCACCTCTGTGGACTCATTCCGCTTCCTGGGTACCACCATCACCCAGGACCTGAAGTGGGAGCCCACCATCACCTCCGTCATCAAGAAAGCCCAGCAGAGGATGTACTTCCTGAGGCAGCTGAAGAAATTCAACCTGCCAACACGGACGATGATGCAGTTCTACACTGCAATCATCGAGTCCATCCTCACCTCCTCCATCACCGTGTGGTACGCTGGAGCCACTATCAGGGACAAACAGAGACTGCAGTGTTGTGCGCTCTGCTGAGAAGGTGATTGGCTGCAGACTCCCAGCTCTGCAGGACCTGTACACCTCCAGGACACTGGGGCGTGCAGCTCGGATCTCAGCTGACCCTTCTCACCCTGGACACAGTCTGTTTGACCTGCTCCCCTCAGGCAGGAGGCTCCGGTCCATTCGCACCAGAACCTCTCGCCATAAGAACAGTTTCTTCCCCTCTGCTGTTGGACACATGAACAATAACCGTATGACTGTTCCCACCACTAGCACATGACCCTACGCTGTGTTCACTGCATCATTCCATGTTTGGCACTGATCACCACCTGCACTCATGTATATATCTTTCTACTTAGCACTTTTAATTCTTATTCTTATGTTTCTTTAGGCGTTGTCTGACAGTATGTTTGCACTGAAGCACCGCAGCAATTTCCTAATGTTGTAAACCTGCTCAACATTTGGCAATAAAACCCTTTCTGATTCCAAATCCTCCATTACTGTAGTTCTACAAAGCAGCAGGTCCAACATGGCTGCAGACAGCAGCTTTATGTCAGTAACAATGTCCAGGACCGAGCTGACTGCTTAAGTTGGCCCACACTGTGTGATCTTTGGACCATTTTGAGACCATTTTTCACTCGTGTGACTGTTTTGGGGATCGGCCCGAGTTTGCCCTTCATCGTGTGTTGTGCATCGTGTAATACACATGGGGTAATGAGAAGCAATTAACACCTCAGGCTCCTGATCAGCAATCACAAGAAAATCAAATCTATTTGCATCAGGGCTGTATAGTGTGAGACCCTGCATCGTGACCTACAAACTTCTAACCCCTGAGATTCAGTTATTTGAGCAGTTTGAACACAAGCCGAATAAGGCGAGTGAAAAAATCACAGTGTATACCCAGCGAGACAGTTCATACTCTGACAACTAGCAGCATTTAGTTCTCCAGCAGTTCACCGGCAGGGACAGCTCAGTAGGTAGAGGGGTCGCCCCATGATTGGAAGGCCAGGGATTCGAATTCACTGAACGGCTACCCTGAGGTACCCTTGAGCAAGGTACCGTCCCTACACACTGCTCCCCGGGCGCCCAACGGCTGCCCACTGCTTCACTGAGTGAATGGGTTAAATGCAGAGAGGAATTACCCCACGGGGATCAATAAAGTACACATTATTATCTTTAATCCTTATTATCTGCTCCTCTCACCTCTGTTTACCTCTGACAACAAGAACATTTAGCCAACAGTTTATTAGCTTTGGTGAAATTATGAACAGGCATCAGTGCGGTCACCTACACTGTCCTTTCAAGATTCTTGATTTGTCACGTGCACAGTTATACAAGCACAACACGCAGTGAAATGTATCCTGACGCGCTCCTCGACTGTGTACAAAGAGACACAACATTATATACATGAAGTGAATATATACAGGAGAACATTATGTGCAGTTAGCAGCATTTAGCTTTAGCGCTGAAGCAGCAGGACCAGTTCATCTGCAACAAACAGGCGTTCATTGGCTCCTAAAACAATGGTGGCTTTGCACCAAAGTCTTTTGGACTGTCCCTGATATCAGTGCTGTTATTCAACTTATTTACTGTTTCACAGGAAAACGTATTTAACATGTTAAAGAGCTAAAGCACGACGTCACAGATGATACTGAAGCTAACAATCAGTCCAGACTGAGCTCTTCATCGTTGGTATCGTTGCTTTGTTTTTAGGCAGCAGCAGTGAAAGCTGAAGAAAACAAAGTGTAAATGTTGATGAAGGTTCAACTTTGCCAGCACGTCTCCTCTGCCTGCAAACGATGGAGAGAGATGCTGGTGAAGTTTAGACCTTTGACCCACAGGAAGCTTTTTAAAGACACAACGATCAGGTTAGTGAAGGTGAGCATGACAAACTGAGCTGATCAGTCATTGTTCAGCTTTTTGTAAAACATGTGATCAGACTGATTTGTGTTTGTGTTGGATTGAAAGCAGCATTTGTGAGTCCTCAGAGGTTACACACAAACCAATGCGCACATTATAAATATTAGTTTACACTGATGGATCATGTTGAACCTATTGGTAGCATTTTGGAGGCATATTTCCCTCCATACATTTCACTGGTTACAGTTTGTTGTCCTATTAAACAAGCTGCAGATCTGAGCATTTAAAGAGTGTCGGAGTGAAAAACATCCCTGAGTGGAAACAGAATCCAACAGGAACGAGCAGCAGAGCGCTGACTGATGATGACTGCAGTAATGATGTGTTTGATTAAGTTTGAGCTGATGTTCAAAATAAATTGATAAATAATCTGTACACAGTTTGATTGGTTTGTTTTTCTAACCAGGACAGCAGAGAGATGAGGAGGAGGAGGAGAGACCAGAGGAGATGAAGAGTGCAGCAGATTGATGAAACAGTGAAGAAGAGGAAAGCGTCTGACAGAGCAGAGCCAGCTTAAAGGAGCCATTATGGCTCAATAGAAGCTCTGAGGTCACTCTGTCAACATGTCAGCACACAAGCTCACACATGACTGCTTCATCAACATGGAGCTCTGAGGGTTTATTAAAGGATCGCTGTGTGAAAGAGGCTCTAACACAGCTGACTGCAGCCTTTAGCTGTGAGCACACAGTGTCTCACATTTACATTCACTTTACTGTCAAACACAATAACTTTGAACAGCTGCTGTGGTTCCAGGCCTGAGCAGCCAGTGTTTCAGGATCCAGCGTTTCCCCTGATCAGGTCTCAGATATCTGCCTGCACTGACTGCAGGGCCCAGCTACAGGATCAGGTTCAGCTATAAATAGACTGCATGTTTTACAGGGCCTGTCAGCACTAAGGGAGAAGAGGACAAACTAAACAGGACACAAACAAACACACACAGTTTGTTTATGAAGAAGTCAGACTGTTTGATTCCAAGCGATCAATAATCTACAATCATGTGGATTTGTCTTCAAACACGAGTGATCAAAGTTTTTCCTGAAATAAGAGCTGAACATTTAGGTCCAAACATCACAGGAACAGTCAAAGTGTTCAAGGAGGAAACAAAGCAAACTTACAATTTGTTCACACAGCAACAACAAGCTCCAGCGTCTCCACCTGTCAGCTGCTCCAGCTGCTGCTCTTCTCCTGGACCTCAGACAGCAGGTGGTGCCGTCTCAGTGACTGGATGTTCTCTTCAAACTGGTGAAATCTGAACATCAGCGCGTCACAGCGGGACACGAAACATCGCTCCGAGCTGTGTTTAGGAGGACTCAGTGGTGTGACGTTCAAAGACCGGTGACATTGATGCATTCAGGAACGTAGAGGTGTTCAGTAAATGTCACTGTTGTTCGTCTTCACTGGTCTGTGATGTCAGCATTAAAACTGCAGCTCACACTTCCAGTTACCTGCTCTCAGAGTGAGGTTAGTGCACGTGTGTCACAGTGGGACAGCCCACCCACGTGATCCTGTGACACACTCATGAATGTTATACATCTATGCTCTGCTGCAGCCTACAGCTCAGTGATGACAGAGAGCTGACTTTAAACACACATCCAGAAATAATGTTAGCACCGAGAGCAGAGCTGAAAGCATCCGTCCAATCGCTGATGGCCCCTGAAGGAGGCTGCAAAGAGCAGAGCTCATTGGCTGTGAGCTGTTTGTGACACCAGCTTCCCTGCTTGTTTCAAACGTCTCACTGGCATCAAATTTCAAGCGTGTGTTTAAAAGCAGGAACGTTTCCAGAGTTTGATCTGTCGTCTCTGTGGGATTTTACCTTCAATATGGACGCAAGTGACTGCAAATCACTGCTTTGTCTGCTTTTCATGGACACTTTACAAACATCACAGGAGCCAGAGATTAACAACAAGTGTGATTCAGTGCAGAGAGGTCTATTAACACACAGTGAGTGAAGAAGAAACACCCAGTGCATCATGGGAATGCCCCAGCAGCCTACACCTGTTACATCAATCATTTGCAGTCGGGTGGTGGGGCTGCACACAGGCACACACTCTGACGTTCAGCTTCCTCCTTCACATTCTTCATATATCCATGTTGGAGAGTGTAAATACCGGGGCTGAATGCCCTTTGTACCAGAAAATACAGCTCTTAACAACGCAAAGCTGTCAGCACAGGTGGTGAAAGTACACACAGCATTTATTTACATAGAAGCACTGATACTAGTGTTGAAAAATACTCTAATAAAAAGTAAAGGCTCTGAAATGTGCTGGAAGTAAGAAAGTAAAAAGTAGCTGATTGTAGGACAATGGTAACCTATTGTGACTTTAACATTTATAATATAATACAATATTATTATAATTGATGGATCACCAGCATCACTAATTGAAGCACCTTAAAAATCTCCCTTCTTTCAGCTGTGATCACACACTTTGGTTTTCAGAGAAACGGCCAACAAAAGGAAAGACTTGACTGAGTGAAAAAGGATGGAGATCCAAGCTGGTGATGATCCAGTGCAGCTGGTCTCGGGGAATAAAGAAACAGCCTGATCAGCTTCTCTACAAAAACAAGGAGCGTTTCATGCTGTGCTTGAATATGTCTGTTACTTTAGTTATAAACCGCCTCTATTGGAGCTGAATGCTGTCATGTGTCTGCAGCTCTACATGTATTATAGGAACATGAATGATGATAATCCACAGCAGATCTGAGCAAAGCCAAAACTCTGTTCTTTCAATGGTAGGGTGCACACATTCACTTTGTTTTCCAGTTATTTCCCACCTAACTTTTCTCAATACTAAACTTTGTATTTGGATTCTTTGCATTTGAAGCCACGTTAACTGCGACTGCTGAAGTTCCTGTATGAAGCCAACAAGTGTGAAAATCCAGAGTGAGTGTGTTTTCTTCAAAGCTCAGGTGGAACTTGGTGGACTAACATGCAAACTGAGGCTGCACTCAGGACTTTGTCACACTGGTATATGAAGAGTGGGCCCAAGAGAAAGTGTGCACACACAATGGTCACTTCATGCTGGCTCTTCTCCAGCCTCTGGTGTCACTTTGTCCTCACTTGTGTTGTTATTGTCACCTCAAGAATATTTCAAGGATAAAAGATCTGATGTCTCAACAGGACCTGGAAAAACTAGTCCATGCATTCATCTTTAGTAGGCTTGACTACTGTAACAGCATCTTTACAGGTCTACCTAAAAAATCAGTCAGACAACTACAGCTCATTCAGAACTCTGCTGCTCGAGTCCTCACTAAGACCAAAAAAGTGGACCACATCAGTCCAGCTCTGAGGTCTTTACACTGGCTGCCTGTCCGTCAGAGGATAGACTTTAAAGTTCTGATGCTGGTCTACAAAGCTCTGAATGGTTTAGGACCAAAATACATCAGTGACCTCCTGACCCAGTATGAACCTTCCAGATCCCTCAGGTCATCTGGATCCGGTCTTTTATCAGTTCCCAGAGTCAGAACCAGACACGGAGAAGCTGCATTCAGCTTTTATGCTACTTATATCTGGAACAAACTCCCAGAAAGCCTCAGATCAGCTGAAACACCCAGTTTATTTAAATCCAGTTTGAAGACTCACCTGTTCTCAGCTGCATTTGAATAAAGCACCAAATCCACACTTTTAAGCTTAAATTTCAAAACTTACATTAACTACTGATTTTATCTACTGTTCTGATTTTATCTGTTTTGATTTTATATACTGTTTTGTTTGTTTGTTTGTTTGTTAATTAGTTAGTTAGTTTATTTGCTTGTTTTAATCAATTTTAAATCATGCTTTTTATTTGTTTTTGTTTCTAATGTCTCTGTAAAGCACTTTGAATCACCTTGCTGTTGAATTGTGCTATACAAATAAACTTGCCTTGCCTTGCCTATTGTCTTATTTGTTGTGATTGAGGCTCTGTGAACACAAGCAGAGGCTTTTGCTTGGGAAGTAACCGTGAGCTGGTTTTCAGAGGCTTCTCTAACATTTAATGGTGCTGAAATATGTCAAACTTTTCTCCTCGACTTTAACAGCTGCGAGCATTTTGAGCACAGCGGAGAAAAAGGTGTGCATGAAGGATTTTGATGTTTAAGTGTTGTCACTGCTGAGGATTGGTGGACGCAGATCTTTATTCACTTAGCTGCTGTTTACAGGTTCAGAGTCTTCATCAGAACCAGCTCTTCTAATTGGACTTTGCTCTTAACTGTCTTTGAAAAGCAACAAATTCAGTAAATGTAGTTTAAAGTTTGGTCTAAAAACGTGCTGTCAGCCCTGTGCTGAGAGGGCTGTGCTCATCCATCCGTCCTGTTCTAATAAAGCCACATTTCAGGAACACCTTCTTTAGATGTCTTCAGCTTTATTCATACAGCACAACTTAACACGTTTAGTCTCAAAGCTCATTATATTTATATATAAGACTTTCTTGCTTTAACTGTTTTAACCTCCTTCAGTGGGTAAATGAACCAACCCATGTTAAAGTTATGTTACGGACTCGCCACTCAAATTTTCAAAGTGCTGCTAGAATGGCTAAGGCATCTTTTTTTCCAAAGTCATTCTGGCTAATGGTCACAACCCCCGTATGTTATTTCAAATGTTTAATTCTGTTGCTAATCCTTGTTCTGATATGCCTTTACCATATTCACACGTTCTTTATGAGCGTTTTCAAATTCTTTTTTAGATAAGGTTTCATCTTTTAAGTCTTCCTCCTCGTCTGCTTCTTGTCCTGATTGTTCCTCTGAGTGTAATCCAACTTTTTTTTATCATCAACAATATTTATTTCATTTTAAGCTTCAGTAACAGAACTAAAGGATAAATACATAAATAAATAATTCAAAAAAGTTATCCTATTCTTTCTTCGCACACCAATCCCCACACCACCACTCTGTCATCACTCCTGTTCTTCAAGTTACAGAAAGCCAGCTTGTAAAGGGCCAAATACAATCATATTGATGCAATTTGTCTAATAAACCATAAGTCACTTTTTCATAAGACGCCAACTGAGCCATTGTCTTTAGCCACTCTTCATAGGGAGGGGGCTCTTTTTCCACCAATGTCTTAGCAGGACCCCTTTGGCCGTAGTAAGAACCAGAATAACCCATCTTTTTGTATAACTGGAAAAATCTCCATCAGAAAGTTCTGTGGTTATACCAAGGATGGACAGTTTTGGTGAGATACCAAATCTCCTTTTTAAAACACTGAAAATTACCTCCATTATATTTTCCCACCAATCCTGAAGTGCCAAACAGCTCCATAAGATATGTAAGATCGAAGCATTTTGACCATCACATCTTCAACATTCGTCCGTAGAGGCCAGGTTCCTTTTATACAATTGTTGAGGTGTTCGATGCCACCTATGGATTATCTTAAGTTGAATAAATCTACTGCCTGTTTCTTTACACATAGTATTAGTGATGTGACGTTCTGTATCGAGGCTTCGAAGCGTGTGTCGAGTAATGGAGGGGGCGTGTCCGCGAAGCACGTATCGAGGCTTGCTTCATTTATGGGAGGAGCTGAAAATGATGACGTCCGAAGCCTCGCTGCCCGGCTGTACCACGTGACTGGTTCATGAAGTGGTTCGAACTTTGCCGCGAGCTATGACAGCGATATAAACCCTCAGACTTCATTCAAAATGTGGGTGTTTGATGGAGAGTTGCGGTTAGTGAGAGTTAGAGACAGTTTAGGGGAAAAAAATCGCCTACGACCTGCCACAGTGGAGAAACTGTTGTTTTTAAATAAAAACCAATGATGTGTCCCCTAAACACTAATCACTGTCCTTGCCTCAATGTTACAAAAGCACAACCACTGTCCACACCTCACCTCACAGTATATGATCATTTCCATTTTAGGCATTTCCAAATAATCATGTTCCATACTGCCAGTATAAATATACACAGTACACTGCATCACTACAATATACATGTTTTACACACTCCTTTTGTTGTTGACATTTACAGGCTGTGTGCAAAAGGCCACACTCTTCAAATTCATGCCAACTAATATTTTTACGTCCAGTAAGTGTCCTGCTAGAGCAAATGAAGCTTCAAGAAGCTTCGCGTTGGGGTGAACCAATTGGATGAAAAGCTTCAGTGCTTCATGAGACATATTAACATATGTCTGTTAATAAAAAATCATGTGTCCATTTTCATGTTTGCATCATGTTTCTGTAAAATCATCAGCTGTTTCTGAACCTTCTTCATTGTTTGACTCATTCCAACAGCTGTGAGCTGTGATGGAGTCAGAGCAGCTTCATCACTGATGTTCAGGTGAAGCTGAACTTAATAAACTGTAGAAATGATCAGGATTCAGGCTGGATGTGTAAAACACTTCTGTGTGAGGTCGCAGTGCTTCATATGTGTGTGTGGGCTGAAGCACACACGTGTGAGTCCTCAGAGGTTTCACACACATCACTGCACACACTTATAATCCTAGTTTAAGCTTGTGGATCATATCGGACACATCAGCAGCTCTTTGGAGACAAAGATTTGAGATTTAAGATGAGTCATAGTCTTTCTATCCATGGTAGCTTCCACTGCTGAGGCTCGGGAAACATGAAGAGGATAATTAAGAGCAAGCATCAGCTCTGTCTCATCTAACTACACAGTATTATGATCATGCACTTATGTCTCAAACTAAGACACAATGAGACAAAATGAGTTCTGTGAGTCTTTAGATTATCAGTAAATTCTGGTGACAGTTTGACGCTCAGTGGAGCCATTTTTGGTTTGTGATGAGTGTTTTGTGAGCTTCTGTTTTGTGAATCGCTCTTTGTAATTTAGAAGCTCGTGCAGAAATGTGCGCGCCCTTATCTGAGAGGACACGGAGAGAGTGTCGCAGACTCGAGGTGAGGAGATAAACCTCGGAGCAGGACGGCCTGCACGTTACCCATGTGCATCTTTTCAGTGACATCAAGTGAACCCATAATAAGCATTTCTATGTCTTAGACATCATGTCCATTTCTAATGAGAGATTATTTTTAAATGAGGGAAACCTGGTGTAACAACACGTTTACAACAGAGCTAAAGGTTCACCACAGTGAGACGGTGGGACTCTGATAAGAACTGAAACACTGTGTATGAACAGCTGAGACAAAACTATATATAAACACTCATTTATTCCAGTTTAGTTTGCAATGATTTTAAAGTAATGTGGAACGATTCATGTTCATGAGCTGTTACAAACACAACTATTGATTTGTCTATATATGGTCGGACTACAAGGCTTGTGTTGAGGCTCTTGGAATAATGTGTGAATTACAGCAAGAAATGATGGTTTTCCATTTTACCAAAGTGGAATAAAATCACCACAGCAAAGAAATCATGTTATTGTCTGCAGCTAAAATATATGGTGAACATGGTTTTATAATAATGTGCAAACACAACCTCACTCTGCTCTATACGAGGAGCCAACCACAGCTGTCCGGGTCTTCATCCACCACCTCCACCATCTTTGCTCATCATCATTCACTTAATTGCTGATTGGTTTAAATCAAACTCCATTACAGGTTCAACTCCATTATATAACAGCATGTTGACTTTGGATCTGGTGTGCAGTGCCACCTTAAAAGATGAGGAAACTAAGAGATTACACAAAAAGAAGTGGAGGAGTTAAAGAGCTGCAGCAGATTAACAGTTTCTGACAGTCATGTGTTAGAAATAGGACGATTAGATGAGCTGAGGGATCCATCTACTGCTCAGTGAAGCCTCATCAGAAACAGTCTCAGTGGAAGGATGGCTCTATTGTTAAGGAAGGACACAGGCAGAAAGACTGGCGTCTGTCACACAGGAACTGGGCTGAAAATCAGCTGCACATATTCATCAGTATGTGCAAACATATTATAGGTGTGGAATTCAGGACAGTACCATCAGAAGTTGATCCACTGTGCAAATGTCTGATTGGCAGTGGCTTCATTTTTCACTATGAACAAACTGCTAATGCAGCATCACAGGACGTCAGCCATGGATTGGCCTCCCCAGACCTCAACATTACTGAAACATCTTAACAGAGGATGGAAACAAAGGGAACCAACATCCAAGAAAAGAGCTGCTGCTGAAAACTTCCTCACAGAAAACACAAACAAGCTTGACTAAGAGACTCCAGGCTGTGCTGAATTATAAAGGTGGACTGACCTCCAGGGTCCTTAGTATCATATAAGCTCAGTTTGTGTCTTATATACTTTCCATTTATATAACAAAATATATAGAAAGGAGGGTGGTTTAAGATGTGTGTAGAGTTTTATTCATTATCTTTAGACAAACAAAGAAAGCACCATCCATTCGTCTCCAGTCTGTATGAAAAACAGGGGAAAGGTCAAATTAAAACTTTGAAATTCCTTTCACAATAAATCCATAAATAAACAAAATAAAACATAGAAAAGTGTTTAAACCCACTTTTCCATGAAGCTGTCAACAGGAAATGTTCCAGTAAACATGTCTGTGTTTCTGCTGTTTTCCTTTCATGCGTCCACAGCTGACAGGTAACCCTATTGGAGTTGCCATAGTGACGGGTGGCGTCTCAGCTTCAGCGTGTTGATGGGCACAGCCATGGTTACCATAGCTGGAGTTGGTGTACGGCGAGCTGTGAGAGGACAGAGATGGAGAACGCACATTTAACTCTTTAACAGGAGATACGTTACGACTAACAGACGACTGCTGTCTACATGATGTCTTTGCAGCCCTTATGCTACATGTTACACAACTTTTCTTCATGCCAACCAGACTGAGGTGCCACATAGTCGACACATACAGCTGATTATGATGCATGTTTTACTATTGCTATGTTCACATCATCTGCTTGGCTTTATTACTGAAAGCCTGGAGATCCTCTGACGTGTGCATGGCTGATGTGAAGTATGATTAGTCCTACATGACATCAACAACAGAGGCAATGAAAGCTTTGTTGTTAACAGGTTGTAGGTAAAGTCAAATGTCTACTTCTACACTTGTGTTGGGTAAAGTTCTTCTCACTGCAGCAGATTTATATCTGTGCTTTCACAGGGCGTGATGTGGAGCTCAGCGCTGAGGTGCAGGTCTCCTTGGAGACGGCATCCTGGCTGAAATATTATCATGCTTCCAAAACATTTCAGCTTTTATTTTGAAAGAAACAAGACTTGAAAACGAATCCCCTTCTTCCTCTTTGTCTTTGTTCTTCAGAGGAGTGTCACCTGGACAAACTCAGGGCTGTTCTAGAGCCTTTGTTATTATTTGACTCCATAGAAATAAAACTGAATCGAATCAAACAAAAACTCCCAAACAGCTAAAACACTTTGCTTTATTCTCTTTTTTAACAAATACGTTGAAGTCCATCCATCACAACACAGCTGAGATCTCCTTTGTAATCAAGTGTTTACATCCTTTGTACAGATCTGCATACAAAACAATCATTTACGTCCCACAGAAGTCTAGTTATACGTAACTATACAAGAACTGGTGAATGACAGAAACATAAGACACATGATCACAGGTGATAACAAAAAGAGAAAGAATTCATGTGTTAGTGATGTTTTTCAGCCCTGATGGCTCATGTTGGAGAAACAAGCTGAGGTACATGGAAAGTTCACACACACAAGTGGGCGTGAGCGCACACACAGAGAGAAACACAACTGAAGCATCTGTTTGCTGTTTCTGCTTTCATCATCTCTGCTGCTGTGTCAGGCTGGGGTCTCTCAGTGATGTGGTTGAGGTGAAGTATGACGAGTATCCCTGATTCAGTCCATCGAGACAAAGGGCAAAGAAAGCTGTTGTTAACAAACTCTATGGTGATGTGGCATTTAGCTCTGACTCTACGCTCTGCTGAATCCTTTGAACCTGCTGATCAGTAAAGCTCTACGTGCTGCAGCAGATTGACCTCATCTGTGTTCACAGGTGTGGACCTCAGCGCTGAGGTGCAGGAGACTTTCATTCAGTTCTCCCTGCAAACAGCATCCAGCCTGGAAATACTGTCATCTTTCCCACAAATGGTGCTCTTATCTCAGAGAAGAAGTCTGATGTAAATAACTGCAATCAACATAACTGCAATCAATAATGCCAACATGATGACTGTTCATAGCTCCTGCTTTGAAATACTGAACTTAAACATTGACCTGATGAAAGATCACAATTCACAGTGGCCCACTGTCAGAATCATTCTGAATATAAACTCATCGAGTTAATCTGAACCTTTCTCAAATGTGCTGTGAATAAATGCTGCTGCAAGCCACTGTGGGAAAGCTGTGTTATTATTAGAGATGGCACGATACCACTTTTTTATGTCCGATACCGATATCATAAATTTGGATATCTGCCGATACCGATATGAATCCGATATAGTGTTTTTTAATCAACAAAACTGTTTTTTAAAATATCTTGCTGCATTTTGAAAGTCTGCAAGTTCATACTCAAGTTTAAAACAACAACTACACTAAAGCTATTCTGTTATACCTGTATACAAAAAAAACATTTCATAGTTCAGCAATACTGATCAATCTAATAAACTTAGACCTACACCATCCTCCCTATTCTGGTATTTTAAAGAGTACTTAGCGTAAATATTAAGCAACCTAACTAATAGGGTTCCAACTCCCAGCAACAACAAAAATAAATAAATAAAAAATAGGGAACCACCCTTCACGCGCCACCTCATGATGCTTAATCGACGTAATCAACCTTAATTTGATGCAGTGTGAAAAAAAATGCACAGAAATCAATTATTTTTCAAGATTAAATAGATTCAACATCTTTCTTCAACAAAATTGCAGACTGCACAGATGGTACCTTCCCAAAGGAAAAAGTACTATAGCTTACTAGGGTATATATATTAGACTTAATAGTCACTATATACAGTAATTGACTTCTATTCATTTTACATCAAATTAAAACTTTGGGTGTCAGATAATTATTTATTAAAAGCTAGACATTTTAAATGAGAATAAGAAAGAAAAGTATGTCTTTGTGCCCCCTTTTCCCAGTTAATGCCCTATCGGCCCCCCTGGCTAAACTTTGCTAGATCCGCCCCTGCACAGTGTAACAAACCTTTTGGGTTATAGCACCACTAGGGGGGGTTGCCCAACTATTGTAGTAGCTGTGGGGGTCTCCTAGTGGGTGTGTGAGTTGTTAGCGGCAGCCATTCCATGCTGCCCATGTTCCATGCTCCAAGAAAACACCTTACTTACTGTTGTGACAAGCTGGCGCTGGCGGTACCAATCCCCGCGTATGTAGGTTCAGACGAGTACAGCCGAGGAGACCTGGCTTATAAAGTGTAATGTTGCTGACGGCGAATAAAGGTCTGTTATTGGATCTAACCGACTGGCTCCGTGTTATCCGGCTAACCTCCACACCTCCACACCGGCTAGCCGCTCCTTCCTCGCCAGACCGCTGTTACAACAGTTACCAGCCGTCAGCTACGTAGAAAAGGATCCTGGCGTACAAAGTAATATTAAATAAATTCTAACAACAGCTTATCAAGCTTAAATGTGCTGCTGTTGTTCAGCCGCTGGTTTCCTCTTTCTGGTGCAAAGTGAGCCAAAAACAAACAAGAGAGACGGACTCGCGACAGAAAAGCCGATCAGCTGATCATTTAATCAGTTTCACGATTGAAGTAGCAGCCGGAGAGCGAGAGGCAGTCGCTCCATATATCGTTTGTTAAGCTTAACGCAGGAATGCTTTACAAACATTCAGAGATGGACTTACACACTTGCTTTACTTCTCTTGGGGATAACTTTGTCGGAGATGAAATGCCAGGTTGCTAGCGAAGCTCCACATGCTATCCAGACCACCGACAGGTCCCGCATGCCACAGCCGCTCTATCACGTGATGCATACTGCTCCGACGTGCTAACGTTCTGAGGCGTGTTACAGCGTGTTGCGTGAGGTGGTTTCGTGATATTTAATGGATCAGATTACATTTTTTATTTTTCTCCGATATCCGATCCAGTAATTTAGGTCAGTATCGGACCGATACGTAATATCGGATCGGTCCATCTCTAGTTATTATCATGGAAACATCTGTGGCACATTCACAGAGGACGAGGACACAAAGGGACGACACGCAGAGGCTGTGTTAAAGTCAAAAATCCAAATCTTTAGTCCTAAACAGGCAGTGGTTACAAACAGGAAGACGAGCAGTCCATTAAACAGTCTACAGGGTCAAACATACAGAGAATTCAAACAGCTATTAAAAACAAATAACTGGACACTGAAAAACTTCAGTGATGTGTGAGGCACCAAAGGGAAGCAGCTGAGTATATTCAATGAATTATCTTCAAATACAAAGACAGAAACTCCTACAGGCAGCATGCAAACTGAGCAGGATACACAAAGATCAGAGATTACAAAATAAATCAGAAAAGGATTTCAAACTTACTGAGAGCAAGGCCTCTGTTACAAATCTGTCTAATAGAAAAACATGCTGTACAGATACAATACGCTCAGTGTTCATGGTCATTTAAAAACTGGCTCTACCTGAACCACTTCAATATTTTATGAAGTCACTGAGTCGACCATTTCTACAGTTTGTTTCCTTCATTGCAGTTAGAGTGCGGCTGGTAAGGATGAAAACACACACAGAGCGTAAATTGTCTTTGTTAGTAACAAACGTCAGCAAAGAAAAGACAAAACACACAAACACTCTCATGATATTCATGAATCATTAGAAAGCATCCAAACATTCTGCTCGTGGACTTTTACAGTCTTATTTGCACTCGCTCATCTTCATAATCATCCTGATCAATACATGACAGGGGAGGCTTTGAGGTAGGCGGGGCTCTCTGCTGATGTCAGCATGAAAGGCAGGACCAGCGTCTGCCACATGTTGGTGAAACATCACAGTACACTGGCGTGGTTTCCTTTCCAGATGTTGGACGTTTGACACTTCAACGTTGAGGCCAACAAGAAGACACAGTTTTGGGTCGGGTTGCTGCAGGGTTTCTAACTGAGCAAAAGCAGAAGCACACAGACCAACAGGGATCAGATGCTGAGTGTTAGAGGAACATCTGTGCTGATCACTGAATGCTGCTGTGGTCTCTTGTTGAAGTTGGCTGGTGGGACAGTCTAATAGTGATATCCTGCCCATCGGAGGAACACTTTTAAAAACACATGCAATACTTTGTTTGTATTACAGTCACAGTTTATGTTATTTTTGTCCTTTAAAAGTGTTGCTGTACTATAAAGTCCTATAATTTGAGGCTAAAATGGCTCAGAGAGTCTCTCTCTCAGAGGATCTCCTTTGAAAGTGGAGACGACTTTATCCGCTGATCCACGTCACTTTACCTGGATGTTTTCTTTGAAGCTGGATGAAGACTCCTCTCCCTCACTCCTGCTGCAGCTGTGTGGTCCAGTTGGCCTCTGAGGTCACAGTCAACATCTGTAGCAGAAGAGGGGAAATAAAAGTCCAGGTTACCAAAACTGGGAGCTTTTCCAAAATAGAGCGTAACTGGACTTTTTCAGCCTTACAGGCAGATAGTCGTCTGGAGCTGCAGCTTTTTCTTTTTAGCTTTTTCCAATCTCTGCTCTCGGCTTTCTTTGAGAACATGTCTGCTTTCTTGGCATGGGTCTGTCTGCTGTTGGTGAAGAGACTAAATCCACATACTCGCTACTAAGATCTCCTCAAGTAGTCTCAACCAGATTACAGTTTAAGAGTAAATGTCTCCTGAGAGTTTCACCTTGGGGAGATGCTGTCTTGCTAACATGCAATCATGAGCATTAATCTATGAGGTGAAAAAGTAATTTTAAAAGCTCCAGCCACAAGTTTTATTTCATCTGTGTTTTGGTCAGAGTCCCATCAGACCTCCAGAATGGTGTCAGAGTGTTTTCTATCCACGTGATGAGCACAGGCCTCAGGTCCAGACCTCCACGGGCACCATAGCCTCTTTGGAGCTAATAGGTGCAAGAAGGTTTTGTTGGGATAGGAACTGAAGAGGAAACTGACGAGGAAGGCAAGGATCTTCTTCAGCTCCTCCGAGCCGGGACCTCTTTGTGTAGGCCAGCATTGGCCAGGTAGCCCTCCAGCATCGCTGGATGGCCGACAGTGGAAAACCTAGAGGAGTAGGAGAGAAACAGCAGCTTGGAGCATGTCTTTATACTGTTTAGTTTTTAGAGCCACAGACTTTCTTTTAATGTCATTGTTCAGGATCTATGACTGATTATGTATTTATTGTATTCCTCCATGACTGTGTGACAGCAAGTGGAAAAAACCAGCTTAACCTTTGTTGATATGCTTGTAATTTTAATATTGATTAAATGGCCCATGAAATAATAGAAAGCTCATATATGAAAATGTATTTTAAGAAGTAAAATGTTAATCTGAGTACAAAGGAGTACACTCACCTTCTGGTAGATGGAGGTGTAGCGAGCGCTGGTGAACATCCAGGCCTCCTCGTAGAACTGATCACTGATTGGATCCAAAACATCGATGGAGGATCTGTGTAAGCGCTGAGGATCGTCCTGATGGACAGAACAGAAGGAGAGTGAGACAAGTGAAGATATACTAAACAACACTGTGACATGAACTGAGCCACACACAGTTTGATTCACAGGTGATTGACACATTATTTGACCACGAGCAATCTTTTCTGGTTTGACGCCGTCTTTGTAGCCAGAAACCAGCTCTCTCCTCGGCTTCCTCCACTACACGCTTCCCCCACGCCAGTCTCCTCCGTCACTATAAAGGGGAGAGTCATGAGCTCCATCACCCTCACCTGTGCCGTCCAACGTCCCGCCACCAGCCTCCACTGCAGCAGGCCAGAGACCACACCCCTGCCACAATAAGTAAAAGTATATCCTTGCTGTACCCTTAATGCTAAATGTGCTAAATTAACCGCTGCCTTTGCCCCTTTGGGATTATTCTTATGTCACTGGGATGTTGACCTTTGACCTTCACATTAGAGAGATGGGCAGACATAATTAGTGTATGAATTTTAAAGTAACAGGTAATAAAGAGAGTGTAGCAAATGTAGTCAGGTTTATTACTCTGTATCACACATGAGTGCCCGAGGGAGGCGGGGCTGACTGGGGAGACACAGGAAACAGAGAGACAGGGCTGACTCGACATGAAACGATGAAACGTGGGACACGGGAACAGAAACTAAACACAGGCTGAAATGAACACTGAGGGAGGGAGAACTAAGATTACTGAGAGCCTGATAAATAAGAAGAACAAAAAGCAAGAAAAACAAGAGTCAAAGAAAACCAAAAACACAAAGCATTGGGCCAGGACCCACTGCTGTGACATTTATATGTGATAAAAACATTAAAAACTGCTCACATGTTGAAATCTTTCTACGTATACTTTAGGTTCAGCTCTCCAGCCTGGCATTTGGTTAAGCATGATTCAAACATTTGATTTTGTTTAACTGGTTTTAATTATAGTTACTTTTTGTGAACATTTGTTGCAGCATTTAAAAATACATCATTTATTTTCAAACTTTTATTTGATTTAGAGCATCATATTTGACCAACGTAAATGTTTTAATTTCATATAAAATAACTGAAGCAGTGAACTAAATATCTGAAATCTTTCCTTCCTTAAAAGTTATAATCCTACTTAAGTTATAGTGCAAACGCTTAAGCAACAAATATACTTGATGCTAATTAATTAATATTTCCCTTTGATGTTGCAACTATGCGGTCACTTCTGTCTTTAAACAAAATAATATTTTCCAGTTACAGAAATCATAAAGTCCAAACTAAAGTGCTACTGTTGCTATATGCATTTTATATAAATCATGGATGATGGTCCTGACATGAAGGAAGAGAAAGTTACAGGTTGCATCCTTTGACTTTGTCTCCGTGCCTTTGGGCGATTTTCAGAAGGACAGATGTTTCTGTTCAATTCTTAAATCAATTTTTTCAAACACAAACACTATTTTAAAGCTTCTAGAGAGTAAAATATTAATGATAATTATAATAACAATAATAAAAACAAAAGCTCTCAGATCCATCAAACCAAGCAGCAGAAAGAACAATAACTGAAGAGAAAACTTTAACCTTGTAGACTTCATTATGTTCCAGCTGCTCTACAGACGCTGTGACCTCGAACTTAAGCAGGTCGTAACGTATGTGCAGCTCAATAACTTCATAATCAATTCAATTAAATCTTTATTGGCAGACTTCATGTCCATAAAAACAAGACAAGAAAAAAAACACACAACTCCCACACACACACACACACACACACACACACACACACACACACACACACACACACACACACACACACACACACACACACACACACACACACAAGGTATAAACCATTAAATATATGTATAAATAAGTATATAAAGCATTTGTAAAAATATAAAACCATAATATACATAAAACACAATTACTTAAAATAAATCAATAAATACACAAACACTTTCACCAGTGCTTTCTGAGACTGGATGAGTAACGGGAACCACTCACTGTCGGATCTGTAAGTGCTAAAATTATACTGTTACTCGAACCATCCAGTCGTTCTCTAAAATTGAACATTAACTTTCTTAAAAGTGCTTTAAAAGTCCAGACACCCACAGCTACAAACATCTGGCTGGCACTACCACTTCTAGGTATCCTGCAAAGGATTCTCATCGCATCATTATATGCAACATGCAGCTTCTGCATGCTACATTGTTTGTAGGATGACCACAAGGGGGCAGTATATAGCGGTGTGCAATACGCTTTAAACAAAGCCACTTTAACTGGAAGTGAACAAAAGCTGAATTTGCGTGCAATAGTATTTCCCTGCACATAGAGCTTACATCGGTGTCTGTATATGTCATCATCATCATTCATTTGCTCAGTAATAAAGTGACCGAGGTATTTCACCTTTTTATGAACTTCAAGAGTTTTTTGTGCCAGTTTAAACAAAGGGAAATTTAGCTGTTTATCCTGCTTGGTTCTACATATCAGAACAGCACTTTTAGCAGCATTGTACTCAATGTCATATTGCACACCATATTCAGTACAGACATTGAGAAGATCCTGTAACCCAGCACTGCTTGGACTAAAAACAACCAGGTCATCTGCATACATGAGATGATTTATCAGTGCTTTACCTAATATACACCCAGTGTTACAGGCTCTCAGCTGTATGGACAGATCATCAACATATAAATTAAATAAAATTGGAGACAAAATCCCACCCTGTCTGACACCATTGCTGACACCAAAGGGGGCAGAAATACTGCTTCCCCATTTAACCTGCATGTTCTGATGAGCGTACCAGTAAGAGAGAATCCTCACCATGTATTGAGGAACTCCCCGTGTCTTCAGTTTATCAAAAAGTTTTCTGTGGTTCACTCGATCAGAAGCCTTAGAGGCATCAATGAAACACATGAGGACAGATGACTTTTTAGCCCTATACAAACTGACTATTTCCTTAAGTGCATATATGCACATGTCAGTGCCGTGCTTTGGTTTGAAGCCAAACTGATTATCCAGAGAAGAGATGAACACACTAACTCTATCAAACAAGATTCTTTCTAACACCTTAGATAAAATACTGGCGAGTGCAATCGGCCTGTAATTATCCAAACAGCTCACTTTTGCAGCTTTGTCTTTCATAACTGGTACCAGTAAAATACACAGCATTGAGTCTGGTAATATGCCATGAATCATAAACCCAGTGAAACAGAGCGCTAGAAGAGGAGCTAGCCTTAAACTAGCATGTTTTAAATGTTCTGCAGTGATGTGATCCAAACCAGAGGATTTATTATCAGACAACCTATGAATGGCTTCATATACTTCACGTGTCCTTACACTTATTGTGTCATTACTCATGTCAAGATTGTCCTCATATGGATCACTTTTTATACAGTTAAACAACGCACTGTAATGCTGTCTCCATGACGCTGCAATGTTATCTGCCCCAGAAACACCTTCAACAGTTGATGGTAGAGATGGTTTACAGTTATTAAGAGCTTTCACCTCTTTCCAAAAATCTGCCATATTATTTCACAGCATTTACCAAAGAATCTGCTCTCAGCATTTGCTCATTTTTAGTTATAAAGCGAACAGCGTACTTATATCTGGCATTCGCACATTTTTTCTGTTCAAATTCTGGGCCTTGTTTAGGTCTTCCAGCCATGACCCAACATTTATAAGCTATGCGAGCTTCATCATGGTACATGGATACATGTTCTTTCCAGCCAGGTCTGATGTTAGGTTTCTTATGCTTATATTGTTTATCAAGCAGTGTACCACTTTCATGCAGAGCAGTCACTATATCATCATACATGGAGCAGAGTAAAGGTTTATGCACAGCATTCTTACAGTTGACATCCTTGCACAAAATAGCTTCTTTGGGCAAAGAAATGTTGTTCAGATGTATATCGGTATTACTATGATAAGCTAAGAAATCATCTTCACTACAAGCTGACCAGTCTAATTTTACACTGCACTGCAAAAAACGATTTTCAAGAAAGTAAAAAAACCCTTCTTTATGGACATTTTTTCTTATTTTTTGTCTAAAAAGAAAATATATTCTTAACAAGCAAGTTTTGCACAAGAAAATAAATCTTATTCTAGGAAAATATGTCTAACTTTTCCTTAAAAGGATATTTCAGCTCATCTTGAGCTTTATTTACCAGTTACAAGGTATGGTTGAAATTCCCTAATAAAAACAAGATTATTTTTCTCATTTCAAGAGTAAGGCCACTTAAACAGCTGCTCAGTTTAAGAAATGTATTTATTGACACTAAAGTGTAATAAAACTGCTGTCAAGTTTGACAAAACATGCACAAAAGCTGGAAAAGCACATGATAAACATGAAATACAGGCCCATTTGAAAAACAGAAACGGCATAACTCATTCACTTTAGGCCAGGTCAAACAGATTAATAGATCAGCATCAGACAAGTATCAGTACACATATCTTCACTGTGGCAATGCTACAATCGCATTCAACTGTCAGATTTGATAGAAAACTCAACAACAAAACTGTCCAAAACAATAACCTGATAATACAGTTCATGCATGTAAAGCAGTGTACCTTTTATAAAACATCTGTTGAACTCATGTGTAGTCCAATTACATCACACAGGTAATATTTCATGACTGCATATGTCATATCTTTGTGTGTGAAACTGTAATATGGAGTGAAATCTATAAGATTATCAGCGGATATCAGCTCCGTTGCTTGTGCCATGTTTGGAATCTCTATCTTATATGACATGTAATCTCTGTCATAACAAATGGTATTGTGCTGCTGGAATTCAAAACAGTACAATGATGAATTGATCACATAGATATTTTTCACAAGCCCAAATATAGGTAAACCACTAGAACCAACAGCACAAACAATTAATGACCTATCCCTTATGTATTTGTTACCATTTAGATTAAGCTATTTAACAGTCACTGCATGGTTTACTTCATCATTTCCAAGGAAGGCCCTCATTTTTTCTTTTAAGTATGACATTATGCTTACTTCTGAGGTTGGTCCTAATGTGCATTCATTGGAAAAAATGGGGTGATCAAAACTATCCACATTCTGACAACATTCATACATTTGATTATGCTTTATTAAAGATTTGCAAAAATTTTTAAAATTTATTTTTGACACCCATTGTTTGAAAAAGCAATGTTTCGATTCAAATCTCATGCACATATGACGGACCATTGGTCCCAAACGTTTAATTTGGCTTGGTGTATGAATCAAATAATGTTGTTTTGGTGTGATGTTGTTATCTGGGAAAAGGGCTTTCATGTGCTTCAAGTGCTGTTCAATGAGGATTTTCAACTTGTTAATAGTCTGCAGACTGATGACAGGAGCAAGTAAAATCTGAACTATCTCAATGAGTTCAAGAATGAATGCGTAGTGTTCAGTACCTTTGGCTGATTCAATCAGAAATGGCAAAATTTTCAGAAGAACAATCATTTGCCCCGAGGACTGCTTCAACTTATTGTCACTGGAAGCTAATGTACTGTAGGTAATAACACTTGGTTTATCTCTAATATCAACTGGAGAGTATGGGAAACCAGTCATTGCAGCATTGAAGAGATCTAAGTCTAGCTCTCCCATAAGAACTAAGTGTTTCAACACACACTTTATTTCTAATGGAGCAATCCCTTCAAAAATTACATGCATCATGTCTTGGGGTGTTTGTTGGATCAAGTTGAATGCTGGGAAATTAATAAGTTTGCTTCTTCTGTTTATTCCATATGTTGTTTTTAAGCTGCTTCTTAGATACTCTGTGTTGGCCTTCTCAATTTCGCTACATTGCCGGACATGTCGTTCAAATGTCCGTTCCTCAAAGTTATCCTCATCAAAATAAATTTGCATGTCCTCAAATGAACATTCACACTGCCTGCATTTACTATGGGCAAACCCAACACCCTCTTTAAACCCGCAAAGCTCATGCTGCGCCAAAGTGTCTCCACATAATGAAACTAATGCTCCAAATATTTCACGTTCACCATTTCCAGTTTGAATTTTAACTCCATTATATAGCTTCACTAAGTCCTCATGCAGCCTTTGCAAGATTCCATCTACACCACATTCAGAAAGCGCACTCTTTTTTGCAATGGCAAGTAGACGAATGGCAGCTAGTTTTGATCGATATTTAGGATTAATGTTTCCCAAAGTATAATAGAACATTACCAACTTATTTTTGGAGGCATGAGACCCAAGTGGGTTACAAATTTCAATTTCATCTGAGTAAAGGATAATCTGTAAGGCAGAGGGGTGTGCAGAAAATAAACGGTGAGACTTCATGAGTTCTCCATCTATGATATCATATAAATACTCATTTCTGTAATTTTTCTGCTCATCTATCAATGCCAAAACTCTTGGATGGGACAATAACTGCTCCAAACTTCTGACAAGCGGAACATAATGAAAACATTTGGGCACAGTAGTGAGGAATCTTTTTTTCCCTTTTTTTACCATGACAGCAGTATACCCAACACAAACCTCCTCGGACTCCACAAAATTGAAATTTCTCTTTATCACATCATCCTGCCTGTATGTTGTTGAAACAGAGGAAAATGGATCCTCAATCTGGTCAAAGACTGCCAAAACATCTTTTTCAAGTCCACTTCCATGATGCTGCTGGAAAACCTTTTGTACCTGACTTCTCAGATTATTGACCAACGATGCCTGATACTGTTGTAATGCTGCAACGACATCATTCACACCACTCTGTAAAACAGACAAAAAGAACAAACGACATCTTAGTTGTTTGCTATTAAAAGAGATTTATTTTTAGCGAATAGACAACTTATAATGTAAGGACTAATAACGTACGTAGCTCTGCAACCAAAAAACTGCATAGAATTATTTGACTGTTTCTTATAGATTTTTTTCCTCACTGAAACTGAAGGAAAAAAAATTTTTTTAATTCCTTCTCGGATTTCTTGCAAAACTCAAATTTTTAGTTTAATTAAGATTACAATTTTCCTTTTTAAACTGAGACTAAGAGTTAGGTGGCGGAGGAAGGCTTGTGATGGGAGCAACCCTGAAAAGGATAGGCGGAGGTGAATGGATGGATGGCTGGAGACTATGACTGCCTTGGGTAAACTGGAAAGTTGGAGGCACATACAAGTGATGCTTGGTTTTGCATAGTTACTATTAGGATAATCAGAATGAATTAAAGGCAGTTACAGTTTAGGGAAAATTGTTAATAATAAATGATGAAAAAAAATAGAGCCACATGTTAAAATAATCATTCTAATTTTGTATGAGCACAAACCTGTGAAAGACGATGTTTCTCTCTTGCAGTCAATACAAGAGCTGTTGCTTGTCTGGTAAGAACATCGTGGCAGGAGTCATCCTTCAGAAAAGAGAAATAAATATAGGAGTGTAATAAACTGGTAAAATGTTTTATCAAAAGAAGTTGTTATTGTTCAGTAGTGATAGACTCACCATAGATTGGGATGATGCTACTCCATCTGCAAACACGCTTGGACAAGCTGCTGAAATGTTTGGAGTCGAGGTATCATTGTTGGTCTGGGATGGAACAAGGGGCCTTTGCGAGATATGGGCACCATCATCGAAGCCAGAGTACAATGTCTTATTACTGTCAAAAGTACCAAAATGTTCGGGGCACACACTGTCTGGATCATGCTGTATTGTGTTTTGATCAATCACTGCATCTTCTCCTGAGTTCAATCTGGTGTCTACAGCCGCATCCATTGTTGGCTGGCTTGTTGGCTGGTTTTCGACCACTGGATCAGTCCTGTAGGCCCACATGTTACTCAGACTTCTGTTCTCCGCTGATGAGGGTTCCCTCCTAGAACTGCAATTGAGATTAATTGATTAATTGACTAGTTAAAGATATTAATTACAAGCTACACTGATAATTTCTAAATAATTCTATTCGCATTTGATAATTTACTCCAAAATATGTATGTTTTCAGACTGAGTTTAATAAAATTTTACTAATTTATTGCTGATTGATACTTGGCAGCTTAACTGTAGTTTAAAAGCTGTAAGAATCCTCAAAAACCTAAACCTGGAAAGCTAAACTAAAGAACACAGGAAACATTGAAAATGTTGCAAAAACCTTACAACCTGGAGCAAGGATCATGAGACATGAAAACCCGAGGGAGGGAACACAGATGACACAGAGGAGAAAATGCAGACGATCCGACAAAGAACAGAGGGAAGAACACACTAAATATACATACACAAAAGGAAACGAGGAATTGGCAGACAGGTACGAAACACAGCTGACACTAATCAGATGAGAAGAGACCAGGGGGAAGGGCAACAAAATACACTGATGCAGGGCAGGGACTATCAAAGTAAAACAGGAATAAACATGAACATCAAACCAGGGACACTTGACTCAAGACAAGGGAGGCACGGAGAACACCTAAACACTGGAAATAATTAACAAATAACCAGGAAACTAACTGAAACAATGAATATTAATAAACACAAACAACCAAGGAGACTCTGGACCATGCCCATTGGTTTATTTAAAACAAAAGTTTTAAAAAAATGGTGTTTTCTCTATTAGGAGAAATTAAACACTCAGAAAAATTGTTTAGAAATAGCATTGATGTGGATCATAAGGAATTAGCATTAACATATCTACTGTTAAGCTGTAAAAACAAGTAGGAATCTAACATGAATACTTTATATGATTATTTACAAAGATATCAAAGTATATAGTCAGTCTCACCTTACAGATTTTTGTGTCCTAGTCGATCCGCTGCATCGTCCATTGCCAAGGTGGTCGGAGTGTGTTCGACGAATGTGATACCAAAATGAATTGTAAACACGATATTCTTTGACACATCCATCTATGCCACAAACTACACGGAAATCTGGACTATGGCTATGTGCAGAATTAATATGACTCAGTAAGGATTTGAGGGTCAGACCCACAAATACGAAGCAGATAACACAGCGCCAAATCATTTTGTTTCACTGGTCCGTGAACCGTTTTTCCCATAAAGCCAAGATGACCAGGATTATTCCATTAAGGGGTAGGAATGGCTATCCTAATTCGGTGCCTTATAACAGCTGTACTAAGTAATAGTACCGACATGTCAGTATTTACTTAATATAATCTAACTAAATAGTCATATCTTTAAATATATAGAATTTTATAGATATAAAAGAGCGAACTAAACCATTTCTGTACACAACCCCATACTCCTGAGTTGGTACAGTCCAGCTTCGCGCCTCTAGCTTCGCACCTCAAATTTGGATTGCAGGATTAGTAATATTTTTGGGTCTGGGATACAGTGGTACAGTGTGAAGAAATTAAGGCATGCTATGGAGAAACTGGACGAAATAACAATTGCCACCTTGAAAGGTATGTGACTGTTTTGTTTTTTCTATGTTTTGTGTTCTGCTATGTTGCATGTTAAGTCGCTAGCATGGCAGGCTATACCGGTTGTTAGCTTAGCTTGTGCGGTTAGCTTAGTTGCATTAGCATATTTAAATATGCTAGTGCTATTACACTATGTACATGGGTAATAATCCCGTCCACACGTAAACGCAGAAATTAAGGAAAACGCTGCTAGGAACATGCCAAAGCAACAGGTGGCGATATATTCCTAACCGTATTCCTAACCTGAATGTTGGCCAATCAGAAGTCTAGAAGCCTCGGTGGGAAATAGTAAAGAAAGATAGGGCATAAAAGCAGAACCCAGTCCTATGTGTGGAGGGACAGTAACTGTGTGTGTATATGTAAGCATTTAAACACTGCAGAGAGTACAATTAACAGTATTGTAGAAATTCATTTCACCGAAACAATAATGCGGCGCACAGTGTGTCGTCAAAAAAGGCCCACACCTTTGACGCTGCGTTTTCTCCGTTTTTCTCGTCCACACCTAAATGCAAAAAAGGAGTTTTCAAAAATATCCACCCTGGCAAGCGTTTTTAGAAATCTCCTTTTTCAGTGACCGAAAACGCCATTTACGTGTGGACGAAAGGTGCAAGCGAATCACAACTATAATGCTTTTTCCAGTCAATAGGAGGAAGGTAATTTAGAACCTGTGGAGCAGTCAGGAGGGAATATAATGGAATAGAGAATTGTTTTTAAATGGTAAATATTAAATTACCGGTATGTTTCTTGTGTATCCTGTTTGTTACCCAAGCAAAGCTGTCAGCTGGCTTGCACATGAGGATAGTGCAATGTAGTGATAATTGGAAACTCCTATTGCAGAAGCAAATGTTGGAGAAGACCTGCTCTCATCACTTTCACGAGATGACATCAAAGATCTGTTTCCTGGTCCTGTACATTTCCTCAGGCGTCGGGCTCTATGGCTTGCAGTGCACAAATGTGAAGAAGTAAGTTCTGTCCTATCGCTGTGTGACAAAACTGAGAACACACCAGCTTGTTTTATGCAGTTTCAAGTAATTCCACCAATACTCGCTTAACAGATAGACAGTAGAATCTTCTTTAGTTTTGATTTAAATCAAGTGGCCTACACATTTATTAAATATACATATTTTTTATTGTTCGACACTTTACTGATATTTTGTTGTACTTTCTTTCATGTGTAGAGACCTAAAGTTCTTATGCAATTTTATGTGAAATTAGCCCCATGTACACTGTATTTTAGAACAAGACTGCTGCTGAAAAAACGCTAACAACTACTGGAGATGGTGACTTCTCCAGAGAGGAACCCAGCACTTCTAAGTTTGTGACTATGTCCAACCCAGAGTACATAGTCTTCACAGACAGTGAACTTGAGCAAGCTCGACATTCCTACTTTGAAAAGAAGCGGCTGGGGACAGAGTGTGCTGAACCTTTGTCAAAGGAACTCTTTTGTCGACTCGTAAGAAACACCATGACAAACATGATTTCAATAGCAAGAGCAGCTGAGGACTCCAGATACCCCAGCAAACATGAGGTTGATGCCATGGCAAAGCGATTAATGGAGTACTACCCAATGCTTAAAGAAACGTGTGGTGAGTGGGTAAGTAGCATTTGCTCAATACCACTCTGTGTTAATCATGAGTGATGTATCTTATCATCTTTTAATTTTTATCGTTTGTACCTATTAGGAGCATGTTGCTAAAAAGCTAATGAAGAGACTCTCCAATGTCAAAAGTCCAAGAAAGGGCAAAAAACCTCCTGTGAAGAAGCCAAGAAAGGATGGGAATGAAAGCGTTGCAAAAAATGACAGCAGTGGGGAGTCCAGTGCATCAACTATTATTCTAGATAAATCACCAGTTAGATCGATGGGCACCCCAGTGCACCACCAGGATGGCAGTGATGAAGAATGTAAGTATAATATAATGCACCCTCTTATTACACCCTGAGTGTAAATGTGGTTTGGACGAAACTTTTTGTTTTTTTGTTAAAAATTCTGCTAACAATGGAACACAACTACTTCACTGTTTATCTTGGAATCTTTGTGTTCCATTTAATAGTGACAACTTGACAGGATGAATGAACAATTTTAAGTTAGGTGTTTAGTTAATTTGTTGATCTAATTTACAGATATATTTTGGTATTTTTGTTTTATTGTTTTGCACCAATAACAGATATATAAAGCCTTACTGTGGCAATAAATGATTTACACACCTCTGCTCTGTGTATTTAGCTGGTTCAGCTGACTTCTTTGACAGCCAAAAAACCCAGGCAAAACACTACAAGACACTTCAAGAAATATACAAGACCAAAAAACAGAACAAAGCTGCTGTTACCCAACTGCTGAACCTGGAGTTTGAGTCTAGAAGACAATTCATTAACTCTGATGCTATAAAGGAGCAGGACAGAGCAGTGAAGATACTAGAGGCATATCCTTGTTTCAGAGAACTGGATCATGTAAGCAGTACTTATTTCTTTTAGCCATCCTGTTATTCCTTTGGGGACATTTTGATATGATTTTCAAATTTCTTAAATACTGGCCCTCATGTTTAAATTGTTATCACTTATTGTCAAGACCAGATACAGAGCTAGACAGATCTATCTCAGTTGGGTTTCTGTCTGTATTTTTCAGGTCCTTGATGAGCTGCGGAGAATTATTCAACCATCCAACTTGAAATACATTTCTGAGATGAAGGATAGATGGGAAATCTTCTACTCGAAGGTGCAGTTTTATGGTGTCATGAAGAAAGTTATGAAGCCGCCAAAAACTTTGGATGGAGGTAATGCTACAGTATCTTGATTTGTCTACATTTATGCTTTGCAGATTAAATTATTTTCAATGCTTAATGGTGTTGCCCTGTCTTATTTTTCTTTTTTCAAACCAGTGGAACATGCAGCAACTGTGTTCAGAGCCCTTCCCATGCTTTTCCCTTCCAGCACAGTACCACCTAAGAAGCTGGGCATCTGTAGTGAGGCTTTTTTCCATGTCCTAAAGGTAAGGCTGCAATATTCTATGTGTATATATTGTTGAATTTTGCAGTTACTCATGTTTTCATTTTATATATTTTACTGTGGAGTCAGTCAAATATTCTTAAAGTTCAGATCCCCATAACATGTTGATGTTAATAAAAACTACAAAAAAAGTTGATCTATTTTAAACTGTAATGCAACTCAAAAATTGTCTTTCTCACGGTCTTGTTCTAATCCTCTTTTTTTCTGTCATGTAGACTTCAGAAGACCCTGAAGGCTACCTGCGTCAGCGACCCCTGGCTTGCCCAGTTCTGCTTGTCTCTGAAGGCAACTGCATGATAGCTGTTGGAACCACACCGGTGAGCACTTTTGACCGGAAGGATCTTAATGAGGGACTGCTCTATCTGATGGCATATTACTATGCCCTCCACCTCACATATCCAAAGTGCATTTCCACACTGCTGTCTGTCTTGCAAACTGAAATACTCAAAGACTCCATCCATGACCGAGATTCAACCCCCTCTTACAAGAAGGCGCTTGGTGAGTGGAAGTCATTCATTGAGTGAGTCTCTCAGATGACAGACTCCATCTGCCTTGTTTATCAGACTCAGTGTTGGTCAGTGAGGTTGTTTTTTTTTTCTCTAGAAAAGTTGTTCAAATGTAAAACACATGTTTGTTTGTGTGGTCGTTAAACTTGTTCTTCTAAAATGTTATGTAATATAGGATTTGAAATAGTGATTGTTTTAAGCTTCAGCAAAATGTATTTTTGATACCAGCCTTGAGTGTGTTATACTGTTATTATTCATGTTAAGAGTATCTGGAATATGCACTTCTTATATTGGCCATGTTACACAGTACCCTGCTGAAATGTATAATTTTAGACATGATTCTCCTGGAACAGACCTCAGTGAGTACTGACCCATTGCTGTGTCAATAAAAGCGCAAAAACTAAGAGTGCTTTTGCTGTCTTAATTTAAGATGAATTCCCTTATTTTTAGTAGCTTTTGAAGAGATGGTGTCTTATTCTCAGGAATTTTTGCTGATTATTGTTCTCAGACTCGAAACAGAATTCTTATAGTTAGCTCAATCAAGAAAGAAACAATTCAGTTTTAAGAAAATTTGTCCTATAGTAAGGTGTTTTTTTTTTATGTGAAAAATCTAAATTAAGGAATCTTAAGAATCTTAAAGTAAGCAAATAATTCTTGAAAACAGCTTGTTCAAGAAAGCATAATGCTCATTTTAGGTACAGATTTTCTAAATATCAAAGTGTCTTTTACTTATAATAAGTCACATTTTCTTCAAATAAGCATACATTTTAGACAATTTTGTCTAGTTAAAAGGCATATGGCAGTTAGATTAATTTGCTAGTTTTAAGAATTCTAGTCAAGCAACTTTTGCTTACCCCATTGGCAGATTTTTTGCTCAAAACAAGAAAATTTTGTCAGATTTAAGAATATTTGGCTTGTTTCAAGTATAGCTGTTTTTGCAGTGTGGTAGCAATATTGTTTCCAGTTGATGCTGGCATTTGTTCCACATTCACAGTAAAACCAAAAGGTATATGATCTGACACAGTTACCGCATACCTGATAGTCATGTTTGCTAAAGCTGCATGTCCATCAGCTGTACAGATACAGTGGTCCAGCCATGATGTACTATGCCAGGCTTCACTTATGTATGTATAGCTGTCTGCAGGCAGCAACACTTTGGTAGACAAGATAAGATTATTAACTTGACAGAAGTGAGTTAAGTGGTTAGCAAACTGAGAACTGCTGTCTGTGAGATCAGCATTAAAATCACCCAAAACATATATGCTGTAAGTATCGTTGTCTTGAATAAATGCATTAATAAAAGCCAGCCTACTGAGGTATTCTTGCTCATTTTGACAAGATTCATAGGGAGTATAAATATTAAGAATGATAAAACTACTATTGTTCTGTGTATATTGTATACCAATACACCAGTCTACATCCAGTCTAATGGGCTTTATCACAGGGTCTATTTTTTTGTCCCAAAGCACAGCAACCCCTCCAGGTATTCTGCCTCTGACTATAGCTGTGCTGAGATCAGTTGTTGATTCCCCCACTCCCAAAAAACTTGCATTTAGACAGTTAAGTTTTCCCAGGTCCTGTTTGGACAACCATGTCTCCTGCAAGCATAAAATGTCACATTCTGCAAGCAGACTGTCCACAACAATCCGTCGAGCTTTGTCCCCTGCACTCTGTCCCAAACGTAGACCATGACAGTTGTAAGATAATATCCTAATAGACATCTTCATGTTGATACGTTGGTACCAGAAGGCGCAGTTATCTCCCCTGCTGGATCCACTGAGCTTGGCACCACCGTACCGAGCTTACGAGGTTCATAAAAACGCCGGACCAGAGCCCCTTCAGGCCAGAGTTCAGGATTGTACATTTCACCCACATCATTACATTCAGCAGTAACCTTGAAAGAGCTGAACCTGCTACGTTTACTAGCAATTTTTTGACAGGTCACATCTCTTCTAAGATTCTCTCTCAAATACAGAGCAAGAGTTTCTGCATCTACATCCAGGGCAAATATAGTGGCAAACACGCTCACCAATTTAGACCCTGTGGTATTTAGGCAGCAGAACAACTAAGAATAACAACTACAAATAATGTTTTTAGGTTTCTGTTGTACTGCAAGGTTCTGTACAGGAGAACCAAACCAAGAGCAAATATTACGTCTCATTTACACCTGAGCACGAAGAGCCATCAACATTTAGCAAATTGAATCATCTTTGTTTAGATGCAAGAAGAATCATATAGAAATGAAAAAGTAGAAATAGAAATCCAGAGCAAAGATATCCTCTAATTCAGCGTAGCACATGTGCAGCTGCTGCGATTCACGTAAGCATTCAGCTCGTCGCTGTTGCAGATTTTTCTCTCGCTGTTCTGGCTCACAGCGCTGCAAACACAAAAATAAATATCCCCAAAGGTGTGAAAGGGAGCTCATTAGTAAGAGTATTGTTACTCTCCGCAGGAGTAGTCCAGCAGTAGAAATCAGTCCAATAACAAGGTGTGTAACATCTAGCAGGGTGACAGAAAAACCCAGGGTAACTTCTAAGGACCTCAACGTCTCTCTCACATTGTGTTTTTTAAACATGCTTCCATTTGTCACTTCAGTCTTTACTCTGAAATACAGGAAGAGAAATCATGGCTGAAACAATTTCTCATGAAACCAGGGGTGTGGTCCAACAGTCAGTTTGGTGAGGAAGGTTCCTAACTGAGAGAAGTGACCCAGAAGTATCTGTGTAGCAGCCACAATGAATCCAGATCATGAGCTTTATTAACTGATCAAAGTCTCTTCTTTCATCTTCTGTATCATTCAGTTTGCATTGGTAATGCCCATTATTGTAATGCTTTTTTAAGACGAGCAAAACTTTATTTCACTTTGGGTTAGCTGGGATAAGTGATGGATGGAGGGAATTTTACTTCAGCCACAGAAATCCTAAACAGGAAGGAGGAGCAGAGTTACAGTGGATCACTATCCAGCAGGGAAACAAGGTTTATTTCAATTTCTTGGCCATGAGTGAGATTTACTGAGTGGGCAAATTAGGGAGACGACACCATCAGATCCCGAGCCCTCCATGTGTTAATCAAGAGACGGCTGCTGTGCTACATCCATATATAATGAATAAATTAGGAGCTAAAGCTGAAAGGACAGTTTATTTGTACCATCTTCACGTGAACACATTCAAGAACATCACAGATGAAGAAACATTAAAAACTTCCACACTACATAAAGCAAGAAAAATAGTTTTTCTTTCAGGTGGTTTCAGAAAAACAGAAACATCAAACATCTCCAAGACTCTCTTTGAAAGAACTAAAAACCTTTGTTCTCATGGTCCAATCATGAGTGAACTCCCCGATGAAGCCTTGTGTGCTAAAACATGTCAGAGTTTTAAAGGTTAAACATGAGTTTCCAAAACGTTTTGCTGGAGAACAATGAACTATTTGACTGAGTTTCAATCATTTACAGACGAGCAAAACCAGGACAGAGAAAAAAGGACAAAACTGACTCAGTAAAACAACAGAAAAGAAGATCCCATGTAGATCTGTATTATGTAGAAGTTCAGCCCAGCAACCAGTTCAGTTCAACACAAGTTTAAATGATTCTATCTGAACTCTGTGGAGCCTGATCTCAAGCTTTTTGAGTCTGACCAGAGGAAACCAGAGGATCTTTCTGTGTCTTCAGATTCACTGTGATCCAGTGATGGGAGTGATTTCAGCCCTGAGTGATCGCGCTGATGTTTGCACAGAGCAGACAATGAGGTGAATGTTTGGGCACATTGGTAACAGTGAAACAGTTTATTAGTAACGTGGGATCGTTTGTGTGCAGAGTATGAACTGAGATTCCTGAAGCTCTTGTCACACTGGTCACAGCTGTAGTTTCCTTCCATGTGTGCACGTTCATGCCTGTTACGACTATGTGAATGTGAGAAGCTTCTCTCACAGTGTCTGCACTTGTGTGGTTTCTCTCCTGTGTGGACTCCTTTGTGTGATTTAAGCTGACCTTCAGTGGTGAAGGATGACCCACACTGATCACAGAGGTGCTTTTTAACCCCACTGTGAATCAGTTCATGTTGTTTTAACTCACTTGATGTGGTGAAGCTTCTCCCACATTCTTTGCAGTATTTCAGTTTGTCTCCAGTGTGTCTACGTTGATGTACTTTTAGGGTCTTTTGCCAACTGAAAGTTTTTCCACAGAAGTCACAATGAAAGTCTTTCCCACCACCACAGTGATGACAGGGTTGAGAACTGGATCCATCTGTGTCGCTCTGCTTCTAAACAAAGACACAAAGACAGTGTAGGTCAGTCCTTCAACATTTGTATCCTGAACGTCGCCTGAAATAAAGAGCATCTCTGCAGACGTCCAACTACATTTGACTGTTTCAGTTAACACACTCAGTTTACTGGGCTGCAATAACTACAATACTACCACCATAATACTACAGTAATACTAAAATCATAACTGAAAGGAAAATCTGAATAATCACTCAGAGCTGCTTTTCCATGCAGTAGAATTGCTAACATGCTAACACAGTTTAATGAGCAGAGTTGTTCCAAACAGTCAGGCTAAAATGACAAGATAACAATATAAATACATACCTCACAGTAGCTGCACTTGTAGAGTCTCTTTCTGGTGTGGATCTGTTGGTGTTGTTTCAGGTGACGTGGAGATTTAAAAGTCTTCTCACACAGGTCACATTGATAAGGTCTCTCCTCAGTGTGGGTAAACATGTGTCGTTGTAACTGTGCGTCTGTTGTAAAGTATTTGCCACACTGTTCACAGCAGTACACATCATGTCTGGTGTGAATGCGTAGGTGTGTATTTCGGCTCCCTCTCCAGCTGAAAGTTTTCCCACAGATGTCACAGCTGTATGCCTTAATTCCAGAGTGGGTAACTAGATGCTTCTGTAAGTGGCTACTGTGAGTAAAAGCTCTGCCACACTGATCACATCTGTACGCTTTAACTCCACTGTGGATGAGTTGGTGTTTTTTTAGGGAACCCTTCCTGGAAAAAGAATTTCCACACAAGTCACAGCTGAACGGTCTCTCTCCAGTGTGGATGACCTGATGCTGTTTTAGTTTAGCCCTCACAGTAAAACCCTTCCCACACTCGTCACAGCTGTATGCCTTAATTCCAGAGTGGGTAACTAGATGCCTCTGTAAGTGGCTACTTTGAGTAAAAGCTCTGCCACACTGATCACAGCTGTATGCTTTAACTCCACTGTGGATGAGTTGGTGTTGTTTTAGGGAACGCTTGAAGGAAAAAGACTTTCCACACAAGTCACAGCTGAACGGTCTCTCTCCAGTGTGGATGACCTGATGCTGTTTTAGTGAAGCCCTCACAGTAAAACCCTTCCCACACTCGTCACAGGTGTGTTTTTTCTCTCCCTTTCTTCTGTGAGGTTTGTCGGCCTCCTGAGAGCGCTGACTTCTGGCTCCATGTTGGTCCTGCAGTGACAGAGATACAAACAGAGGCAGTGAGTGAAATGCAGTCGTGGAACAAACTCAACCTTCAACCTCCATTAACACTAGTTTTAAACCTGAAGGTGGAGCGTGGCACCAAACACCTTAAAGGTCTCTTATCCCCACCTGCTGGTAGTTCTAACACATTACATCCAACCTGCTGTTAAAGATAATTCATGACTGTTCAAACACTAAAATCATGCCCATCCCTCCTGATTGCACACACACACACACACACACTTTTATAATTTAGATTATTTTGTTGGTTCCTATTACATATTTCTATAATTTGTATAGATTTATACAGAATTATTCAGTGATAATAAATCCTATGTTTGTTTATTCTAAAGGAACCCCGTTAGCTTCCACAACAGATGTTGCTCGTCTTCCGTCAAATACTCACATAAAATATTACACAATAAAGTGGATTCAAGATATCCACATAATTTCACTCTTACATCCACAGTGAGGTTTCACAATTGTTCAAATATAAGCAATCAATAATAATAATAATAATATCAATAACATTGAGGCACATTACACAAATTTCAAAAACAAATCATGTCTTACAATATTTACAACAACTAAAAGCTCTGTAAATCGGCTTTTAAGTGTTCATTGAAGTTTTGAATAATTCTCTAATTTTTTAAGGCAACTTATTCCACTTAAAAGTTGCTCTAAATGTAACAGTTTTACAAAACGTTACTTTTAACTCGAGCATTTACTAAATTGCAGCTTGTTGAAAACTGTGTAATATGATGATGTATTTCATCTGGATACTGCAGCTGAGCAGAATAAATGTGGTGTGTTTAACAGAATTGCTTTATTTAGAACTACAAGTAAGCCATAGAATATTTTAGCCTGTACAGGAAGCCAAGAAAGGTTATTATGCATTTTATCAATATTAGTATAGTATGAACATCTTCACACTAATCTGGACGCCTTATTCTGGACTAACTGAAGTCTGTTAAGATCTGTCTTATTAGCTGCTGACCAAATGATTGAACAATACTCCAGATGAGACATTACTAGTGCATTAATGACATCTTTCATAATGAAGAAGTGATACACAAAGAGCATTTCATAGCCATAGCTATGCCTTGTCGGCAGAGTTATGTGACATTAGTGATGTTTGTACTTTCAGCGTTAACTTGGTTTTAAAGCCTTTAAAATATACGCCGTTCAATAGTCGACCTTCATCTGACAGAGAATGTGATGATTTTGTGGATAATTAAAGTCAGTCATATATCCACAAACACAACAAGCTGAAAGTCAGTGATGCTGCTCGGTTTGCAGTCCTGAACATCACGGCACAAGCAGGATTCACTGCACTGTTAATGTTAGCTGTGTTATATTGCTGCCTCTGTTCGGTGGTGTCGAGCCAAACGCACTTTAATGTGTGTTTGAACGAGCTGATGGTTCACTCGTTAAGCTGAAAGAAAGATGCTTTAATCACAGCAGTAACACGTGTCCACTGCACCATCTGGAACTCTTCTTGTTTACACTCGTAATAACACAAACACTAAATCCTGCTTCTCTGGTGCTGTTGTGTAGCAGTGTGTACACCTGAGACTGTCACCTGTCTGTCTGTCCTGCACTCTCTCTCTGTTTCTTTCTCTCTGATTGTGGAATAAAAGTATGAACATGTGTTTATAAGTTACACTTGTGTTTGAATCCTGCAGCTTATCACACATTTGATTTCCATGTGTGACGACTGCAAGTGTCCAGAGTGAGGACAGACTGAGGGAGCCACTGCTGCACATCATCTGTGAGGCTTTGCAGCCCTGATGATCCACCAGAACAAATTCAGCAGTGTGTGAGGAAGTGGAGGAGGAAGAGCCAGCAGCACAGAAATGAAGCCCAACAATCATGTTTCACAGTCCTGTGGTCTCAGCCTCAGATACTCATCAAATCACACAGAGCTCATGTAGAAACAAATGAACTAAATATGTTCTCCTTCATTTCTGTCAAACAAAGCTGTATGAAACGTTTCCAGCTGTTAGTATCATGGTTGCTAGGGAACCTGGGCAGCGCGACGGAGGCTAGACGTCCCATTTCACGAGCCTACGAGCCTCGCACTTCGGCCTTAGCGGTCTTTGAGTACGCGGCCCTTGAGGACTTTAAAGCTGCAGAACCTGAATCGGGATACAGCCATGATGATCTCCAGCCTCGTGCTCGCCAACATTCTCACCTGAGTTAAGAAGACGATCACTGAAATGGTCTCAGCAGGTCCTTTGATGACAGCAATGAAATGCAGTGGTAAGGCTTTTTGGGGATTAAGTTCGTTTTCATGGCAAAGAAGGACGATGCAGTTCATCTGATCACTCCTCATAACATTCTGGAGTGCAGGCAAAATGCTATTATAAAAACTTAAGCAGCAACTTCTCCAGGTTCCAATATTTATGCAATTCTCAAAGCTTTTGGCCACGACTGTATAACCTCTTCTGAAGTTTAGTGGATATTATACATGGTTATGCTCAGGATGTGTCGGCCAGTTTCCACTGGAAACGCCTTTTGGTTAAACTGTCAGCGAGGAATTTGCATTTGCACTGTTACATTTTTATATAACTTTAATGCACATAAACAACAGCTGCTTGTTTCAGTGAAAATACATTGATGGCTTTTTAATAAAGTTGTGCAGCTGTAAAGTATTTTGTCTGGTGTCAATTC
Organism: Rhamphochromis sp. 'chilingali'; assembly: GCF_963969265.1. Taxonomy (NCBI): domain Eukaryota; kingdom Metazoa; phylum Chordata; class Actinopteri; order Cichliformes; family Cichlidae; genus Rhamphochromis; species Rhamphochromis sp. 'chilingali'. Next base: position 6,461,866 of record NC_137929.1, read on the forward strand.
TATCGTCAGCTACATCATTATGGCAAATGTTCAAATGTATATGGTGATAAATATCTTTGGTCATATGGTCCTGCTCTGTCTGTCACCTTCTGTGTTGAGCTCATTGTTTCCTCTGTAGTGGCTGAGCTGAGTCCAAGTAGCTGAAAATGTTCCTCTGCTGCTCCGTCAGACTCTCCTCCTCCTGCTGATCAGCTGGGACACAAAACAGATCTTTGTTAGGCTCCACACTGCACTGAAGAGTCAAAGTGTCTCATATGTTCATCTGACAAGTAAAAGAACACATTTTTGTTTCCCGAGGTGGGCAACTTGTTGGAAACAAACACAAAAGCTTTGAGCACTGATACCTGCCATTGCTGCCATTGAAAGATGCAACGCCAGCAATGTGGATTGTCAAGACTCAAACCAATCATCAAGCAAAGACAACAGGGATCATTTGTTTCTGTTTATTTAGCATTCACAGCATTTGTAGTTGCCTTCTGTGCAGGGGAAGTCCACGCACACTGTGTGGTACCGCCATCCGCAGAAGGTGCATTCAACCTCTGTAAGAGAAACGAGATTGTCTGAGACTGAAATGATATTCACTAAAGAAGTGGTGATTTGTAAAACTTCACATTTTGACCCGGGACGTACTCTGCATGAAAACAAGCGCTCACTCTTCCTGCTCAACAAATGACAAGGGCGGAGCCTTATACCACGTTATACAGAAGCTGTGCCGTGTGATGCTAAAATTAGCAGGGAAACAACAACGGAGAGCACGTCAGGGATGACGAGAAAGTGACAGGAGAAAATCCGTCCCGGTCAACCACCCAAACATTAATAACGGGAACCTTATACAGCGCTTCCCTATACACGTCGAACTCCCGCAGGCACAAAGACATTACGGAGGCTATCACTTATCACCTGACCAAAGATATGGCTCCATCAACACTGTGCAAAACGAGGGATTTAGGAAAACGATCAACACCCTAGACAAACGCTACACAGTGCCGTCCCGCAACTATTTTTCTATTGTTGCACTACCTGCTCTGTACACGCAGCGTCGAGCAACGGTGGAGACGGAATTTCAAGCAGGACAACATTTTGCTGCAACAACAAAACGTGAGACATTTGTTGTTTTATGTTTATTTATTGTTATGAGAGAATCATGATCTCAATTCTAAGCCAAAAAATCGTGATTCTCATTTTATACAAAATCGTGCAGCCCTAACATTAACACAAAACTATTGTTTCACCAGAGAAACACACATGAAGAGAGAGAGAGAGACAATAACAGCTACCAAACAGTCGTCATAATTCGTCACACAATGAGAAAAGGACAAATCAACAAGTAACAATGACTAATTAATATTAAAATCTGTAACATAATGTATTGTTTGGAGTTTAGTCTGATTGGTTCAGGATGACCTGCCATTATCCAATCACACGTCTGCTTACCTGCATCTTTTCTCTAACCTGAGCACCTGATGGCTTTGAACTTTTGTTGTCCATCTTCCATTGGTTTGAATTTTGCGCTCCAGTACAAACACAAATCCCCCAACCCGAGGATCAGCACAATTAACCTAACAGACCTACACCTTAGTTCACAGATTCACTTTGTCTAAGGTTGATTTCTGGGATTTCACAAAACCCAGGATTCAGATCGTGAATCCATGATGGGCTTGGATTTACATCATTATAAATGAAATGTACTCTACTTGGAAGCAGCCGGCCCCGCCCCTTTTGACGGGTTGTGTGAGACTTTAAATCTTTAAACTGTAAATTATAAATGTAAATTGTTATTGATCCTTTACCCCGAGTCCTAAAGTGTAGATTTATTTTCTTACTCTTCTTATATTTATTGTTTGTTTACTTGCACCGCTGTAACTGCAGCCTCGTCGTCTCGTCTCTCTATATGCTGGACTGTCTGTAGCGGAGATGACAATAAAGTTTACTTTGACTTCAGCAGCGCGCAGGCGCACCGAGGGCTCTCGCGCTCACTTTATAGAATTTAGAAAAAACATCGGTGCAGATTATAAGTCTGTATCATAATATCTGTTTGTTGTGTTGTTTTTATTTTGTTTTGCGAGTTGGTTATTAGATGCCGCTCCAGCCAGCCAGAGACTCCCTGCCGCCCCGCCCTCTCCTCCCTGTGCCGCCAGCAGCAGGCGCACCTCGCAAACGGAGGGCGCCCTTACTCCCAGCAAATGGCTGATAGAAAACCGATCGGTGCCTACGAATTTCCCAATATGCGCTGGCATGACGTCGGGGAAGCATGGGTACGACCGATTATTTTATTTTTTTCTTGCCAATGCCCGTGATGCCCCCCCCACCACGATGCATTCTATTGGTTTGCACACTTACACACACACCCAGCTGTGGTTTCCTGTTTTGCTGGACTCTGGAGAGCCCCGCCTTTAACGCTCTTCTCTCACAGAGAGCAACAGAAAACTTGGAAAAACTCCAGATTGACTGAACTCAGTTCAAAGTTACCTTGACACCTTTAGATGTGAGACGTAGTGATGGTCCGCTTGAAGCTGACATGTGTCAGAAAGATCGACGCGCTGCTTCAGAAGCACCGTGTCGAGGCTTGATTCGTTTGGCCAGAGTCACGTGATCAGTGACGTCTGAAGCTTCGTTTAGAACGTACCTCTTTTTAAATCGAACTTTATTGAAACACAATGAGTATACAACATACAAACAGATGAAGTTTACAAAAGAACAGAACATGAACATACAGAACCAGGAGTAAAAAAATTATGATATGAGTAGGCGAAAAAAATCAACATATTGTAACGTGCAGTGGAGATGAAGCCAGCCGCGGAGGTGTGCAGGTGGATAGTGAATGAGCAACAGCTTCTGACTTTCCAAAAAGTACTCATTTATTTACAATATCAAAAATAAAAGTGCTACCTCTACCACACATTACTAAAGAGCACACTAGTCTGCGTACACACGGGAGCATCCATTACAGGAGGAGTGCGAAGAAGAACAAAAAGGGGGTGACACCAGTCGTGAGACAGGAGGCGCCGCCATGTGGTGATACACTGCATTACAATAGCAACTGTTACATAGTCCCCCCCTGGTGAGAAAAAGGCTGTCCTCAGCCGTACACAGCTGAAAAAGCACACACCACACCTAACAGTACCCTATACATAGAGGTTACAGCTAAGATTGGTGCACACACACAGGGCAAAAGACCATTTAAAAATGAAATTGGTGAAAATAAGACGAATATGTACAGTGGAAAATCAGTTTCCTTCGTTTTTTTCACTTTTTTCTTTTGTTCTTTTTTTTTTTTCTAAGTAAATGCCAAGAATGAACCTTAACGCACGAAAGAGCCATAAAACTGGATTAAGTAGAGCAAACAGAAACATCTACATATCATGACTCAAAGTAGCAATGCAACAAGACAGCATCAAACAGGTTTAACCAAAACATTTCACTTCAGATCAAGCCTGGTTGTGTGAAAATCATTAGTCCATCTTTTGTTGCTCCAGCCAGACGTAACTCTGGGGCAACGTCTGGGCCTGAGATTGTAATGTCCACCAGCAGCTGGGTGCTGGACAGATCTGGGTGAAACACTCTCTGGAACAGCGCCCACACCAGAAGAAGAGTCAATGTCCGGTAAATCAAAGGGGAATGGCTCAGAGTCAATGTCAGTGTCGGCAGGGGGGCCAGGGTGGGCCTGAGAGTCAGAGTTCAGACCCTCTGCGGTCTCTCTCTCAGCAGGCAATGAAACAGAATGTTCTTTGGAAGTGAGAGAGTCCCAGGTATGGAACGGTTGCATGTTCACAACATGATAAACACCTGCATCCACACCGGAGTCCACCCAAGTGAGCCTGTAATTAACATCACTGAGTCTCTGAGATACACACAATGGTCCCTGAAACAGTGGTGCAAGTTTAGCAGTTGTCAATGGAAAATTGTATTTAGTAGTCAGTATAATCTTTTAGTGATATAAGTTTGCTTATGGTAGGATGCTGTTTGTAGTTATTTGGTAGTGACAGGATGTGTGATTTTTAGCAGGCTTGGTTCACCCCCACATCCTGGGAGCGTGGGAGAGGTCGTACCTTGTTTTATTGTTTTAACGTAGCTATGTCTGTTTTAGTCTAAGTGCTTTAACTGCTGGACTTCCTCACCGTGCCATCTAGGGTGGGGGAGACTACCCTCTTTATGACCAAGGATGTACCTTTTGTGCTTTCATGTTATATGACTCTTTGATCAACACACACACACACACACACACACACACACACACACACACACACACACACGCTCAATGGAGTATAAATAAAGACCGGGGCAGTTCTCTCACTGGAGTCTCTTAGAGTAGAGGCTGCCCTTGCTAGCAAGAAGTTCTGTGTGTTTCTCTTCTCTGAGTCTTTACTGAAGAAGTGTTTTAGAACATTTTCCCTAACATTTACTTGGTCCTTCGTAGCCGGAGCAGAATATATCAGAACTGTTATCTGTGACTCTGTTCCAGGATCCAGCACTGATTCCTGACGCCGTGGGGGGCCGGCACCGAAGTCTGTGCACAGCCCTCTTAGACGAGGAGAGAGTCCCAGAGCGTGAATTCGAGTCTGGGCCGGTGACCAGGTCCACGGCGCTGGGATTCAGTCTGATGATCCGAACCGTCAGTGGGACGTCAGGGGTGAGAAACACTATTTGGTATTTAAAGACGGCCGCAAAGATTTAAAGTAACGTGACAAATTAAAAATACGTTTAAGTAACGTGATAAATTAGGTTGGGTTCGCCGGAAGGAGCCGAATTTGACCAGTTTTAGAGGTAGCTGAAATTATCTCGTGACAAATTAAAAATACGTTTAACAAATGAAAACACGTTGAGTATATAAAACGGCCGCAAAGGTTTAAAGAAATGTGATAAAATAGGTTTAAGTTCGCCAGAAGGAACTGTGTTTTGACCAGTTTTAGAGGTAGCTGAAATTATCTCGTGACAAATTAGGTCTAAGTTCGCCAAAAGGAACTGTGTTTCGACCAGTTTTAGAGGTAGCTGAAATTATCTCGTGACAAATTAGCGCGCAAATGTCTATGTTTGTGTATGTGTCTGGAAGTAAGTTGATTTTACAGCACAATACGCTGCCGAACTACTTCCATTTTTGTTTTCTTTGCTGAGGCTCATGTTCTGGTGACAAAGGAGAACGGTTGAGTTTCATCTCATAAAACTGATACCGCTTCACCGTTAGGGTGAAGTCGAAGGCCGTATCAGTAAACCACCCTGAAGTCAAGCGTGCCAGTGACGGCCCAGCAAAATCTTTGAAAATGGGGGATAAACAAGTAAAATTAACACCTGATGAGAAATGTCTAGAAAAACAGCAAGCCGGAGCACGACTAATCCAAAAGAAAGAGATAGGAATGCATAGTGGAAGAGCAAGAGGTAGAGGCTACACACACACACCAAACAGTGACTTTAACACTACATGCTGGAGGTGTGGAAAAGAGGGACATTTTGTACGTGACTGTAAGAAACAAAGAAGACAGTAACTCAGAATAGGATAGCAGCTCAGGTGAAGAGAGCAGTTCAGACTAGGAAGAACATAATAATCCCTCACCTAGTGAAAATTAGAGATCATAGTAGTTTGAAGTAGTTTAAAAAAGGGTTGGAAACAGACCCGACTGAATAGATATAAATGCAAGAGGAGTAAAGTAAAATAAACAAAAGGCTAAATTACAACTTAATTTTAATGCATTCAAACTAATAATAAAAAGGATAACAACCTATAAACTGGTATTAATAATGAAAGCAGATAATTCACACAAACAGAACTGTGATAACTGGAGTGTGCAGCGTTTCCGTGAGCAGTTTTCCTGCATCTTGACTTGTGTGTAGAGTGTTCATAACATCAGCATTATGTTTTTGTTTATTTGTTTTGTTGGGTTGAAAAATAGTTTAATAAACTGGTGATCATATTTATGGATCACCATGGTACATATCAGCTATGTGATTTATTTACGCAGATGAAAAAGTGAGTGTGAATGTGTTTGACGTCACAGTGTTTTTGTGCGCTGTGTAAAAGTAATTGCCTTTGATTGTGAGAGCGGTGATTCTGCAGGTCACCAGCTATTTAAAAAATAATAATAATAATAATAATAATACAAACAAAAAAGAGTGAAAAAGAGACAAAATTTACATTGTAGATGAAAAATAATTATAGGAAAAAGGTTTTGTGTTGATCAACCAAGAACAACTACAATCTTATTTTCTGCTTTTAAGAAAGGACGGTTCACAAAAACAGAGAGAGAGAGATGTGTGTTGATTAAGCAGTGAGGATAATAATGAAAGTCTCTCAGTCTGTCGTTTACAGGTGGGGAACGGACCTGGATCAATTCTCCACGGGCAGCAGTCGGAAGAAAATTATAGGTTGAAATCATTAGAAAAAATAGAAAACACCCAGCCAGAATTTTTTGGCTGAATTGTTTTGCAGCTTCCCGTCCTCATCCCGAACAAGCAAGCTCCAAGGAAACGAATCTCTCCCTGAAGACACCGAGTGCAGTTTCAGAAGCACGAGCATGAACATCAACAGTGGACAGGAGTCCAAGAGACAATACCAGAGTTCTGAGCAGAGAGGTCCAGCAGCGCTGTGGGCAAACGGCATCAGAAAAAGAAGAACCACCATCTAGATTGGATGGATGGAGATGCGTTTCCAGCCAGCTGCAACCTCATTGTGTGTGAAGGACTTTTGAGAAGACTGTCTGAGTTTGACATTTGCCATGTTTGGAGTGAGATGGCAATAAAAGAGACAGTGGGACAAAGAGAGAGACACGGGACAAAGCTGAAAAAGCTGACTGCCATTGGACTGAAAAGTGGGAGAGAAGGAAAGGAGCAGAGGAGGACTGAGGCTGCTGTTTTAGTGTGGGCAATCAAATTAGGTTAAGGAATTCGGGGAGACAAGCGACTGCCTGGAAGTGGAGGATTGATACAGTGTCCAGACCACCACAAAAGGGGGAGGAAGACAAGCACTGAGGTATGCAAGTGTACTGTTAGAAAAAAATGGAAAGTGACACGACACATACAGATAATATGCACCAGAGATAAAAAAAAAAAAAATCATACACAAAGTGTTACACATTAAGAGAGGGCATTTGTAGAAGGGGTTAACAACACACAGTGTGGTTGCCGATGGTAACCTGCAAGCATTTGGGGTTTAGCTGTGCCTGAATATGACAGAGTTTTTCATTTAGATGTTTCTGAAACAAAATTTGGAGTGAACAGAGTTTTGTTTCAGAAAAAAGGGGGGAAGGTACATGAAAGGATACATAAAAACAGAACATGCATTAACCCTACTAATACAAACACAAAATAACTCATGAAGATTAGACAACATTTTAAGTGTGCGAGTGAATGAGATGTGTTGGAGTTTGTTGTGTGCTGAGTGGAGACTCTAAAACACCGAGTTTCCTGTTTTGATGTGCGAGTGAATCCTGTATTTAGATACACAACTCTGAATACGTCAGAACAAACTTCTTTTATGAAGTGCATGACAACATGTCACATGTTTTATGATGAAGGAAAAAGGAAAATTGAATAAAATACATCTGTGGTTTAGATGAGTGAAGAGCACAGACCTGGTGATTAAACTCATAGCTAATAAGACACATTAGGCTTATGTGTGTGTTGTGCAGCTGATGATTGATTTGGAGTGAATCTAGCTGATGATTCTTCTCCTGTTGTGAAGTTGATGAGGAGTTTGTGTCATGACTTAACAAGGCCTTTTTATTTTGATACTTTTACAGTGCACTGAAAGTTTGGTTTGATAATCTCTGTTATTTTTCATTTTTATCTTTTGAACAGACACTGATTTTGTTTGTCTATTTCTTTTCTTTAAGCAGATCTGCACGTCGGGAATTAAAAGTGCTATACGACCTGTCGAGAACGCCGTTACAAGTGCATTTTCTCCACATTAAAATGGGTTCTGGAGAAAGCCACTTATTGGGACAATATTAAATGAAAGTCCCGGCCTAAAAAGGATCCAGCGATGTAATCCAAACTAAAGTTCTTCTTTTTCTTTTTTGAAATGACGTCATTTTGCTGGAAGTGGAAACAAAATGCGACTACAGGTTCCACTATCAGCAAAGAATGAATGTATGAATGCGTGAGTGAAAGGAAAGAAAGCTGATTGACTGGTAAAAGAAACTGTGAGAAAGTGTACACACCTGCGCAGCGCTAACATTTACATTTCTTTTTACAGCAGATGATTAATCATGTGTTTGATCATGTGGTTTATAAGAGGATTAGTTAATGTTTTTTTAACTATAGGATTTCTGGGTTTATATGTGAATGACATTCTTTCCACGAGAAGGGATGGTTGACTTTATGGTCTTTTTTATGGCACCTCTGGAACCTGTTGACCTGTGTCTGACCTCCGTCTGACCACAGTCAATGTGTATTGCTAATGTTTGTTTCTCTGAGAATGCTGTGGAGGATTCGGCAGAGGCGGACAAGTGACATTAGTAAAACAAATAAGAGATTACGATACTTATGGAATAGTTTATTATGGGCTCATTTGCTGGCCACTTTTGAATCCATAATAATATATAAGTGGAGTGACTTTGCTTAAGAGAAGTCACCGATTACATTAATGTTAACTGAGCACATGGGATGATCCATGTTTGAGGCGAATGATGGTAACAATAGTGATTTAATGATTTGAGAAAACTTGCACATGACACTTGTCTTGCCCGTGCTGAATGCTTATACTCTTATGATATAATTGTTTATAAGTGTGAAGTTTGATTTTACTTCTAGATTTTGTTTTCCAGGCCAAGAAGGTGTGTATGCAGGGATCCAGGTTTGGTGAGTTGACGCATGAGAGTGTCCATGCGTCAAGAGGTGGAGTCCAAAGATTAACATTAAACAATGTTTTCTATTATTATTGTTGCAGTGATTTAACCGTTTATTTATGGGTATTAAACCTATGCAAGTGGTGCACCCATGTTCAGATGAGGCTTTGATGGTCTATAAGTTCACTGAACTAAAGAATGTGGTTTGATGATTGTTGACATGCTCTCCAAATAGAAGTTTTTCTAAAATACAGGTGCAGCAGTAATCTCCTGGGAAATCTTCAGAGGCCCAGTGAGAAGCGAGAACCATTCCAGGCATAGCTGACAGCACCAGGCAGTGGTTGAGGTCAAAGGTCAAGCTGGTTAGGGCCCATCATGAGATCAGACTTTGGAGCCACAGCAAGGACCATGAAACTGCGTTGGAATGAGAGCTGTGCCAAAGGGGATTTCCAGAGGCCAACAGAGGAGATTGTGGACAACAGATGGGCACCTGAAGGATGAGGGGAGCGTGCCAAGCTCCATCGACAGCGCAGAGGGAATCTAAGGATGGCATTATGATTCTGTGAAAAGCACAGGAACCAGAAGCTATGGTGGTGATGACAGCAGTTTCCTATGAACATCACCTTGACCTGCAAAATAACGGAGAGACCCTCCTGGATTTATCAGAGCCACTGCAAAAAGGTTGAGGTCCCAGGAAACCCCGACACCCCCAAGACAGCACAGTAGAGAAATCTCACGCTTGGTTGCTTCATTGGTGAGGGGGGAGTGCTGATTGAGCCCCCGTAGGGTAAGCTCGCACTCCAACCTCCAGCCTCTGATCAACTCTAGGGCAACCAAGTGTGAGGTGTGATGGATCTGTGTGCAACCATGGGGAGGTGGACCCTCCTGGTTACCTTGACTACGATGCTCACCCTTACAGGACTTCAGCTGACCTCAACAGCAGCTGAACCAGGAGGCAGGCAGAAGAGATGGACACACGACAACTCTCACCTAAGGGACATGACGCAAGATCACATTCATCCGTGGATGAACAATGCCTGGTACCGTTATATCCACGACAGAACAAAGGCAGAATTGGCAAATACAGACTGTTATGTCTGTTCTCATATGCCCAGCACGTCGACACACCTTCAGGATGACTGCAGTGAACACCACTTCTACAGTACGCCGGAAAAGAAGATTAGTGATTCCTAAACTTCAACCACATGACCCGATATGGGGAGGCGACGTGCCTAAGGAGTTTAAATTATGGACTACTGGACAGAAAGTGCTCCATTCATTGTTCCCCTGGGTGGGAGCTGGAAAAAACATGCTGAGAATTGAAACTCTGGATTACCGGTTTGGACTTTTCCTGAACGCTTCATGTAAGATCAACGAACAGCAGAACCAGGAAATTGATGCATTACGGATTACAGCGATGCAACATCAAGTAGCTCTGGACATGTTATTAGCAGAGAAAGGGGGACTTTGCGTCCTTTTTAATACCACATGCTGCACTTACATACCAGACGACGTGCATTCATCAAACATGACTGACGCCCTGAATGTTTTGAGACAGATCCAGCAGGCTCAAGATCAGGACTATGTAAGTGATACAAGAGACTGGTTCTCTTGGCTATACACTGGCTCCTGGTTACAGGTGCTAAAAAGACTACTCATCGGAGTTGGGATATTTTTACTTTTATTTTGTGTTTTTGTAACGTGTATATTGCCATGCCTAAGACTCATGATTAACCGCATAATATTTTCTACTGTTGCTGCATATACAGCTGTGACAAATGATGATGATAACTTTGGCCTGTTGGAACATGAAGACTTTGTGTGATTAATGACGATGTGACAGAAAATGTACGACAAGATGTTACAAACTGATATCTCACTAAAAGTTTTTTCTGACAACAGGAGGGAATGTCAATGGAAAATTGTATTTAGTAGTCAGTATAATCTTTTAGTGATATAAGTTTGCTTATGGTAGGATGCTGTTTGTAGTTATTTGGTAGTGACAGGATGTGTGATTTTTAGCAGGCTTGGTTCACCCCCACATCCTGGGAGCATGGGAGAGGTCGTACCTTGTTTTATTGTTTTAACGTAGCTATGTCTGTTTTAGTCTAAGTGCTTTAACTGCTGGACTTCCTCACCGTGCCATCTAGGGTGGGGGAGACTACCCTCTTTATGACCAAGGATGTACCTTTTGTGCTTTCATGTTATATGACCCTTTGATCAACACACACACACACACACACACACACACACACACACACACACACACACACACACACACACACACGCTCAATGGAGTATAAATAAAGACCGGGGCAGTTCTCTCACTGGAGTCTCTTAGAGTAGAGGCTGCCCTTGCTAGCAAGAAGTTCTGTGTGTTTCTCTTCTCTGAGTCTTTACTGAAGAAGTGTTTTAGAACATTTTTCCTAACAGCAGTAAAGTTAGACTGAGCGTCTGACCTGGGGTGCGTCTTAACTCTCACAAGGTCACCAACACGAAACGTGGCATGTCGATGTCTCAAGTCATAGTAATGTTTTTGTCTGTCATGGCTATAGTCCAAAGCTGCTTTGGCGTGGTCGTGAGCTTCCTGCAGGGAGGCTCTCAGAGTCTCAGGGTAAGGCACACCCGGTTCATCAACACCTGCTGTAGAAGGCTGAGTGATAAGGTCAAGCGGGGTGTCTAACTCACGACCATAAAGCATCATGGCAGGAGTCATACCTGTACTGTCATGGGGGGCGGTGCGCAGAGCAAAGCAAATCTGAGGGAGAAACTTGTCCCATGATGTGTGCTTATCACCTACATAAGCGCGGATTGCAGTTTTCAGAGTCCGGTTGACGCGTTCAGTAGCATTTGTCTGAGGGTGATATGACGTAGTGAGTCTGTGCACCGAGCCTAAGGCAGAAACAACATGTTCAAAAAGCTCACTCACAAAAGGAGACCCTCTGTCAGAAATGAGGTAAGTGGGTGTACCATGCCTAGCAAAAATGTCAGTGACGAATTTACCAGCTGCTACCTGAGATGTAGCTTCTTTGACAGCACTGGCTTCAACCCATTTAGTCAAATAGTCAACAAACACGATCAAATAAGCATTACCAGTGGGGGTGCGGGGAAGTGGCCCAACAAAATCCACACCCACATACTGCCAGGGTTTCTGGGGGACAATGGGAACCATAAGACCGGCTGCTTTTTTCTGACTTGGCTTGGTGAGTTGGCACACTGAGCATGAAATCACATAGCGTTTCACATCAGCTGCCATTTTGGGCCAGAAAAACCTAAAACGCAGTCTAGCCAATGTCTTAGAAACACCCAAGTGACCTGCTGTGGGGTGGTCATGGTAATAGTCCAGCAAGGTGCCTCTCATGGAAGTAGGGGCAAACAGTTTCAGCTCTTTCAAAGGGTGCAAAGCACATGTGGACTTGGGTTCTCTGTGATACAAAAGAGAGTCATACACAACATACTGTAACAAGGTGGCATTGTCCTAGCTGTTCAGAGAGTCTGCTTCAATGTCTCTGAGGAGTGGACCTGTGACATGATCATCTAACTGCAGCTGTCTGAATTGTGAACGGTCAGCCAGAATGTCGGGGGGCAGAGTACGAATGTCCAGGCTGCCCATAACAGCATGATCTGGTAAAAGATCAGTCGGCCTGTCACAGGTCAGAGGCAAAGGGTTGCGTGACAGTGCGTCGGGAACTTTGTTCTGTGCACCAGGTTTGTGCACTATTGTGAAATCAAAGTCCTGCAAACGAAGTGACCAGCGGGCGAGTCGGCCCGTTGGGTTTTGACGAGACATGAGCCACCTGAGGCTGTTGTGGTCAGTGAAGATAGTAACATGAACACCTTCAACATATGGGCGGAAGTGTTCCAGAGCCCATATCACAGCGAGGCACTCCTTCTCTGAAGTGCAGTAGGGGAGTTCAGCTTTGTGAAGGGAGCGACTAGCAAAAGCCACAACGTACTCACGACCCATGTCATCCTTTTGCATCAACACTGCCCCAAGACCAATGTCACATGCATCGGCGTGAATGGAAAAGGGACGGTTGAAGTCTGGAAATGACAGGATCGGGGCTGATGTGACATGATCCTTCAAAGTGTCCATGGCCCTTCGACAGCTGTCGTCCCAGTGGAAAGCATTGTCCTTTCTGGTGATGGCGTGAAGAGGTTCGGCATGGCGGGCATAATTCTGAATGAAGCGTCGATAATAGCCAGTCAAGCCAAGGAACTGACGGACGTGTTTCACTGAGGTTGGGGTATCAAACTCCTTAACCGCCTTTACTTTGTCCGGATCGGGCTTAACACCTGATGATGTGATGCGGTACCCGAGAAAGGTGAATTCATCGAGGCAGAATTGGCACTTTTTGAGCTTCAATGACAAGCCAGCAGCCTGGAGTCTGCCCAGCACCTCCTCAAGATCCACTAAGTGCTGTTCAAAGGTAGGTGAGGCGATAACAATGTCATCCAGGTAGACTACGCACGTTTTGTAAATGAGGCCAGCAAGCACAGAGTTCATGAGTCTCTGAAAAGTTGCAGGTGCGTTGCAGAGCCCAAAGGGCAGCACCCGAAACTGGAAGAGACCGCAGTGAGAGATGAAGGCAGTTTTAGGCTTCGAGTCCTCTGCTACAGCAACCTGCCAATAGCCTCGCGCTAAGTCCAATGTTGAGACAAACTTTCCTCTTGCCAGAAAGTCCAAAGACTCATCTACACGAGGCAGGGGATAAGAGTCTTTTCGGGTAACTTGGTTGAGCCCTCGAAAGTCCACACAAAACCTTGGTTCCGTGGCCGCTCTATTTACAATGACTACAGGAGCTGCCCAAGGGCTTGTGGAAGGTTCAATGATGTTGTCCTTCAACATTTGTTGCACTTGTTCTTCAATCACACGTTTCTTAGCAGGTGACGTGCGATAGGGTGGGAGTTTGACAGGTGTTGCATTGCCAGTCTCTATGGCGTGCTCAGTGAGAGCCGTTCGACCAAGTTGACCATCAAACAAGGAGCTAAACTTGCTGAGCAGATTTAGTAAAGCATCCTTGTTGTTCTCTGAGAGACTTGCTTCAGACAGTTTGGCTGTTAAGTCTGAGCGAACCAAGTCCAAAGACATCAGTGTTCCAGGTGAATGTGAGTAATCATTTTGAAGGTCCTCTTCATTGTCTGCGAGTGGGCAGGGGATGTCCTCAATGTAGACTGTTCTAGTAGGAATGTGAATAGAAACAGAAGCTCTTGCCATAAAACCCATTCCCAGAATGAAAGGAGAGGACAAATCTGGTATTATGGCAAAACGCTGGTAAAAGTTCTTGTTCATGAATCCAATATTGAGCCAAATAACACCAACAGGGATACAGGGAGCATTATTGGCGAGGTTAACTGCAGGACCATTCCACTCACTTGGGTTTCTAGGGTAAGAGTCATTTACTTGAATGAGATCTGTTCGTACAGCCGAGAGGGAAGCACCCGTGTCGAGGGTAGCATCCACAGATGAAGCATTGAAGTTCACTTTCGTTCTTAGTGGGGTATTCCAGTGGACTTGTGAAAAATTGTCTTCCAAGTGTCCAAGACTGTGTCCACCCTGTAGTGAATCGGGCGTGTGAGGCTCCGTTAGTAACTGGGGGAAGGTTGGCCTCTGTGAAATGTCCTCCTCCCCCCCCCTGTAGTTTCCCGACTGCCTGTATTGTGGCTGGGATGTGGTGCTGCTTAATTCCACCTTTTCATGGCCAGGGTCAGAGGGGCCAGGTACTGGCAATGGCTGGACTGGGCCATGCCTAGCGGTGTTCGAGGCTCGTTGTGGCAAATGAGGTTGGGTGTTACAGTTTGGGCAGGTGCGTGTAGTGAACCCTGGCTGAGAGCATTTGAAGCAGTAAGGTTCAGGCTTATAGTTGTCTTTGCTACATAAAGCAGGCTGTGGTCTTTGTGGTCCAAGCACTGAGTGAAGCTCATGAGCGCGTAGCAGCAGGTCCATTACAGAAGTGACATTAGCGCCATACAGGGCAACTCTGTATTTTTCGAGAGCATGTTTACTAATTAGGTCAATTCTGTCTTTTTCAGGTGGGGGGCTCTTCAGTTTGTCAAACTCACTCAACATGTGGGCGACAAAGGTTGGGAGCGGCTCGTCCTGAGCCTGAACACGATCCAAAATTCCTCTCAGGATGCGTTCTTGGTTGTCGGAGGGCAGAAAAACTGTCTTAAACAGTTGACAGAATTGAGCCCATGATGTGATGTGGGAGCTCAGTGCCTTGAACCATTTCCCGGGCTCTTTTGCAAGAAAGTGTGGCAGTTCGTTTGGCAATTGCCCATCAGTTAGGTTCAATGAGGCTTTGTATGTGCCAACTGCATTTAACCAGTCCTCAGGTTTCACTTTTCCGTCCCCAGCATACACAGGAGGCTCCAGCTTTGCGTGATGTAAAGCTGCCGCAATCACTCTGGAAGTGCTGCTGACTTCAACTGAGTGAGATGGGAGGAAAGGATTTGTAGGTTGAAATGGGTTGCTGGGCAGGAACGGATTGGTACTGTTGGTGGGTTCAGTTTTGTCCATCACATGAACATGAGGTGTCGATGTGGCCATTGGGAAAACAGGAGACTGTGGGACTGCAGGAGGGGGAGAGTTCCCCGTTGTGAGTTGGTCCCACTGCCTTAGTAAACTCTGCTGTATGTTCAGTGAGTCACTTAAACAATCACTAAGCTTATTCACCTCAGTTCTTAACTCCACCACTTGTTGGCTAAGGCTAGGAGTCACATTTTCAACTATCTGGCACATAGGTAACGAGGTAAGTTCCATGTCTGAGTCAGAGTCGTCTGGGCAGTGTGCCATTGCGATTTCAAAAAAATTAAGCCGCTCCAGGGCACAGCGCAGTTATTGATATAGCAGTAAAAGAGTCAGTTAGGTCAGACTAGAAAGACAAAACTGCAAAAATGCGTTCAAGATTAAATTTAGAAAAACCACATAAAATTTCGCCCAACAACTGAAATTAGACTGGAGTGATCAGAACCATGTTATTACAATAGCATGTCTGCAACACTAGAGCTCAATGCAAGATTAGTTTTAAGTCGTTTTGTTATACTGAGCCGAAGACCAGCACCAACGGTTGTAGTCGGCCAAGCTATCACTTACATGTGCTACAGTCAGTCTCAGCAGAGGGAAAGGGGAATGAAAAGCCAGCAGAAATGTTCATGTCCAGGCTCTCCACAGAAGAATTAATCCTTAGAAGACGAAACCAACAACAAATAAAAAATCCACGGAGTCCATTTGCGTCGCGGAGTCAGCTTCTCTCTTTTTCTTTCTCCCAAGCGGAGCAGCGGCACACCACGGTATCCAGAAATTATTCGGGTCCCACCTGAGCTGAGGCTGCAGCCATGGCTGGAGAAAACGTCCGAGCGTCCGCAAAACTGGGGGGGATTTCCGAGACAGTTCAAGTGCTAGAAGAGAAGAATCCTCGGCGGGATGCAAAAATCGTCTGAAGTCCAAGGGGAAAAAGTTCGGGCGCCAGTTGTAACGTGCAGTGGAGATGAAGCCAGCCGCGGAGGTGTGCAGGTGGATAGCAAATGAGCAACAGCTTCTGACTTTCCAAAAAGTACTCATTTATTTACAATATCAAAAATAAAAATGCTACCTCTACCACACATTACTAAAGAGCACACTAGTCCACGTACACACGGGAGCATACATTACAGGAGGAGTGCGAAGAAGAACAAAAAGGGGGTGACACCAGTCGTGAGACAGGAGGCGCCGCCATGTGGTGATACACTGCATTACAATAGCAACTGTTACAATATAAATATTGTTCTGAGAGGCTTTTTGTTGGTTGAGTCTGAAATTGATTGTATGTACAATTCATATCCTTATAAAACGGCAGAAATATGGTGTTTTATTAATAAACTTACATTTATGGATATAAAATAGCTAAAAGTATTAACATGCCTCAGAGAAATCACTAATAACACTAAGGGCTGGACGGATTTGATTTGCATTCTTCAAGAAGAGTGTGGTGTCATCTGCTAGCTGGCTGATGATGAGCTCCTTATCAGCTGTGCTGATTCCTTGTATAACAGGTCAAATCTCGGGGTGGAGTCTTAATCATTTTAATTGAGCTATTGCCATTCGTGTACAAGGTTTTGATAGCTTTACAGAAAAATGCCAAATTTTTCCAAAGAGTGGAAAATAAATTGATGTTCAATTGTATCAAAAGCCTTTTAAAAATCCAGGAAGAGAATGAAGCTATAGTCAGATACCAAATCAGAGTAATCAAGTAGATCTAAAACCAGTCTCATGTTCTTAGAAAGGTGTCTGTTTCTCATAAAGCCTGATTGTGTCTCATCGATAATTGTGTCCAAGAACTCTTTCATTCTGTTAGCAAGTACTAAAGCCATAATCTCATAGTCATCATTGAGCAGACAGATGGGTCTCCAATTATCAATAAGAAGTAAGTCTTTGTTTGGCTTTGGAATAAGTGTTATGAGACCCTGAGTAAGAGTAGGAGGGAGGAAGTTATTCTCTACACTTCCTATGAAAAGCTGCAGTAAGAACGGAGCCAGGAGATTAGAAAATGATTCATAAAACTCTGCAGTTAAACCATCTGTGCCGGGAGATTTGTTGGCCTTAAGTGCAGAAATAGGATTACAAACGTCCTCCACAGTCAGAGGGCTGTCACAGTGACTTCTATCTTCCACAACAATAGTTTTTAGGTTTTTAATATTATTGAGAAACAGCGTTGAGACATATATATATATATATATATATATATATATATTCTACTTTTCTAAATGATTGACTATTTCAATGGAGAACCTAAATGACACGGACCCGTGTTTGTTATTACATATCTCTATTTTGAATGTGACAAGTCTATCATTGCCTGTTATTCATAGGTATTAACAGAGTTTTTGGCCTTTTTTTCCTCTATAACAGTTAATTGACTCTTTACAGTGGCCTGCTGTGGTTAATAATAACATGTTCAGTCATGAGTGAAATCAAAGCTTTTCTTCACTTTAGCATTTAACATTCCCAACAATATAATGTGATACCTTAATTAAAACACAGTTAATAAAACACAATTTTCTTAATGCAAACATCAGTGACTCAACATTAGCAATCAAAGGGTTCAGTCTGCAGCTCACACTCATGTGAAGCTACAGCCTCCCCCTTTAGTCTCTGTCATCCTTCTGCTCCTGCACAAACAAAGCAAGACAAAACCTCCACCCTTCTTCTACAGGCTGGGTGAATTGTTGTGGACATTCACTAATCCTAAAGTCGGCACCGTTTTTGTCTCAGTATCAAGTCAGTTAAACTTTTAGTCGTCAGTCCGTCACAGTCCAGTCACATGCATACATCCACACACATTCATACCAGATATTGCTGATAATGGAGTCTCACGCGCAGCCTATTCGAGCCTCCATCACCAGCAAGATGACGTCATCATTTTAAAGGAAAACAGCTCCTTGTTTTTGGACTGGATTGACTCGCTGCAATCCTTTTAGGCTCAGGACTTCTCATGTGATCAATGTCACATATAAGTGAATTTCTCCCAAGCCCATTATAATCATTTGAGATACTCTGATGTTAGATCTTCAACTAACATCCGAGTATCTCAACCCCCCGGAGATCGTTAAGCAACCCCCGGGGCTACCCGCAACAGCAAGCCGCAGGAGGAGACGTTGCGAGCGGAGGCAGAAGAGAGGCAGGCGGGGAGGCCTGTGGGCACGGCTAAAGACTAGTCCGTTTAAACCACCACTCCCGACCATATTCCTCTCCAATGCCCGTTCAATCCGTTACAAACTGGATGAAATACGACTGCAGATCGCCACTCGACGGACTTTTAATAACTGTTTGTGCATGATTTTCACTGAAACCTGGCTGGACAGCGCCATTCCCGATGTGGCTATTGATCTAGCAGGCCGCACCGCCTATCGAGCCGACAGGTCTGCGGACTCGGGTAAGAAGACTGGCGGGGGGCTGTGCATCTATATTAACAACTTTTGGTGCACGAACGTCACGGTAACGGAAAGACTGTGCAGTACAGAGGTAGAACTGTTGGTGTTAAAGTGCCGTCCATTCTATCTCCCTCGGGAATTTTCTGCCGTTTACATCTGCGCTGTTTACCAGATGCTAATGCTAAGCTAGCGTTAGCACAATTGAGCAGCAGCATCAATAACAGCCTGGCAGCACACCCGGACAGTGTCTTTATTGCGGCTGGGGATTTTAACCACGCGGACCTGAAATCTGTACTTCACAATTTCCACCGTAATGTGAAGTGTGCTACCAGAGGAGATAGAACGTTGGACCAGGTGTACACTAACATGGCGAATGCATACAGAGCCCAGGCTTATCCCCACCTGGGTCTGTCAGACCATCTCTCCCTTCTGCTACACCCAATATACACACAAAAGATCAAGAGCACTGGGATTACAACCAAAACCGTGAGAACATGGCCGCAGGATGCTATTCCGATGCTTCAGGACTGTTTCCACTGCACAGACTGGGATGTATTCAAGGTGCAGGACACTGACAATCGTGTCGCATTGGACAGTTACACCTCCACTGTCTTGGACTACATCTGTTTCTGTGTGGACAATGTAACAACTTGGAAACGATTCCGTGTGTTCCCTAATAATCCACCCTGGATGACACACGGAGTTCAACAACTTATTCGAACGAGGAACAACGCTTTCAAATCCGGGGACCAGGAGGCATACAGTGCTGCCAGGGCCAACCTGAGAAGAGGCATCAAGACTGCCAAGCAGCAGCACAGGAGGCGTATCGAGGCCAGGTTTGAGAACAACACAAACCCAAGGCAGGTCTGGGAGGGCATCAGGGCTATCACGGACTACAAAAGGAGAACACCATCACCCTCAGCCGACAGTTCTACTCTGGCTGAGGATCTAAATCTCTTTTATGCCCGTTTTGATAGGGAGAACACCGACCCTGTCCTGTCCCCTCTCCCCTCAACCGATCCTGCTCCAGTCCTGAGCACTCATGAGCTGAGGCGTGTGTTCCGGAGCATTAACACCAGGAAGGCGGCCGGGCCAGATGGAGTGCTGGGCCGGGTGCTAAAAGACTGTGCTGCGGACCTGGCGGACGTCTTCACCTATATATATAACACCTCGTTGTCCTGTTCACTGGTACCATCCTGTTTCAAAGCAGCAACCATCGTTCCCATCCCAAAACAGTCAAATGTCACATGTCTGAACGATTTCAGACCTGTGGCACTCACCCCCATTCCCGCCAAATGCCTGGAGAGACTGGTCATTAAACACATCAGAGCTGCTTTTCCACCATCCCTGGACTCGCACCAGTTTGCATACAGGGAGAACCGGTCAACCGAGGATGCGATCGCCACAGTGCTGCACACATTACTGAAGCACTTGGAACACAGGAACACCTATGCAGGGCTCCTCTTTGTAGACTACAGCTCGGCTTTTAATACCATCCGGCCATACAAACTCCGTCCCAAACTCCACCAACTGGGACTTAACTCCTCTCTGTGCAACTGGATTGTGGACTTCCTCACTAACCGTAGACAGAGTGTCAGAGTGGGTAAGAACACCTCTTCCATCCTTGTGGTCAACACCGGTGCCCCTCAGGGGTGTGTTCTGAGCCCTCTGCTATACACTCTCTTCACCCATGACTGTATTTCCTCCTGCGCGTCCAATCTCATTGTTAAGTTTGCCGATGACACTACAGTGCTCGGACTTATATCCAACAACGATGAGACAAACTATAGGACAGAGGTGCAACAACTAGAGTCATGGTGCCACGACAATAACTTGGTCTTAAACACCAAAAAGACCAAGGAGATCATTGTAGATTTCCGGAAGAAGGGTCATAACAACCATCTGCCTCTCTTCATTGGCAGTGAGGCGGTGGAGAGGGTGAGCAGTTTTAAATTCTTGGGGGTAACTGTGACCGAGGACCTGTCCTGGGGCAACCATATCACCTCAGTTGCACGGAAGGCCCAACAGCGCCTCTACTACCTGAGGAGACTGCGGAGCGCACACATTCCCAGATCTCTGATGTTGAACTTCTACAACTGTGCCATCAGCAGCGTTCTGATGTATGGATTTCTAGTGTGGTTCCCCAGCTGCACCAAGGCCGATCAGCAAGCACTCCAGCGGGTGGTGAAAGAAGCTGGCAGAATTATTGGAACAAGTCTGCCAGAGATCAGTAATATCTTCCCCACTCGCTGTCTGAGGAGGGTGCACAGTATCCTGCGGGACCAACATCACCCTGCGCGCCACCTTTTCCATCTGCTGCCCTCAGGGAGAAGGTACAGGTCTATACAGGCCAGAACATCCAGACTGGCCAACAGCCTGTATCCACAGGCTGTGAGGCTCCTGAACTCTCTGCCCCCCTCTCACGGACAATAACCATATCCAACTTCTTAATAGCAATGAACTGGTCTGCATTGGTGCATCATATCTTTATTCTCTCCCCCCCTCCTGCCCCCCCTCTTTCTTAAATAGATAACTATCATATCTGATATCATATCTCACAGTACAATAATATTGAATAGGTTGCATTGTTGTACTTTGTCATGTTTCTCAGGTCTTTGTCTGAATTCCTACGAACATTACTTGTCATGTTCTCATGTTGTTGCTAAGGATTGTCTTATTGCATTGGAGTCACACTGGGTTAAATATTTACACTTGGGTTTTAAGGGGTATTTATTATTTTCTTCATTATTTTATTTACGGGTTGTATGGAAGCCCCAAACGCAATTTCATTGTTCTCTGACAATGACAATAAATACTTAAATACAAATAAATACAAAATACAAATACATGGAGAAAAACACTTTGCCACTGTTTCCAGTAAGAATATTTTATAGCGCTTTAAAGTTCAACCTCTCAGGTCTAGATTAAAGAGCTGATTTGTTAAATCGGGAACTCACAAAATACCAAAATATCACCAGTGGTGGATCACACCTCTCAGATGTTCTTATCTCAGTGCACTGTAACAAAAGCACAAACAAACGCAACCAATAGAATTCTAATAAAGTAACAAATACTGGGGCCCATTGCAAACATGTCCAAGCATAAAACCATCTTTCTCTCTCTTAGAGAAAGAAAACAATCCAAACCTCACTGATAAAATCAACCTAGTGTCAAGCAAAACCCAAAAATCAACCAAAACTTCACCAGAAAGTTTTTCTCCCTCCCGGGACAATATTGTGCAGGAATACAGGCACCGTAACTCCTTCTTGCACTGACAAAAACATGTTGGATTTACTTGATTCAATAGTGGACACTGGTTGCACACAAAGGTTTTGCTTTGGCAGAAACTTAAACACCTGAGTTAAATCAACACAACCTTTTCATATTCAGTAAAGCTGCATGTTGTGTTCATAAAACACGATTGAAACATGTTCAGATGGAGTAAGTTGAGCTCCTGGAACATTTTAATCCTTCAATTGAAATTGAATGGGTCTACAACAACTACCATCCTCCTATCTCTATCCTGGTTGCAGCAGGGCTGGGAAATAACCCTGAAGTGATAGGTTACCAGGCAGGGTACACCCTGGACAGCTCACCAGTCTATCAGATAGAAACACACAGCCGTTTACATTCATGGATAATTTAGCCCAGGACCTTCTTACTGTGGAGCAACAGCACTAACCAGCATGCCAACAATGGAGGAAATACAGGAAAGCTATGATTTCCTGTATTTGAGGCAGAATTATTTTGTTCTTGCCCTTGACAGGTTAATCCACAATAAATAGCAACAGCATGCATGTGGTGTGTGTGTCGTTGTCTGCCTCTTATAACTCCAGTGATTTTCCTGTAGTTTGAAATCTTATGCGGTGTTGACACAATAATTTGTTGTAAACCAGGAAATTCCCAACTGTGGTAGAAAGCACAGCTTAGCCTTAGCAAATGTTCAAAGAAAAGTCGTCACTTCCTGATTTCTGCTTCACTGATAAATATTGTCACACTGGGGTTTTTGCAAATGATATCAGTGAGCACTGTGTGGCAGCTGGAGTCAGACAACTGAAGCTCCCACAATCAAGACTACAAACAGCTTTCAAAGGAGATTTGAAGCTTTTCTGGCAGCAAGCTTCATGATTTATGGGACTGGAACTGGAACAGAAACTACCTGATCACCAATGGTGAGCTGGCATGGAATTATTTTTATGACATTTTATCAAAGTTATAAATAAGCATGCCCATTAACACATAGTGAGTGAGCATGTTGTCTTCCCACGCAGTGAACAGCGGATGCTAATGTTTTTGTCACTTTTTACAGAGTCAAACTCAAAGTAAGGTCAGTGCTTCCACGCTTTAAACGCTGCACGCTCACACTCTCTCCACACTCGATAGATTATCCATTGTTCATCTGCACACAGCTGCGGTTTTAGTAACGCAGTAACGCAGCATGCTTACGGGAAAGTAACAGTAATCTAATTACCTTTTTTGCAATAGTAATCCCTCACTTTACTCGTTTCTTGAAAAAAGTAATCGGATTACTGCCCATCTCTGGTTGGAGCTGTGCACTTGTGGGTTCCACCTTGTGTACACGTTTATCTTTGCTGTGTGTACTTGTACCTCTGAGTGGAAGCTGAACTCTTGAGTTCGAGTATCGAAGCATCAGCTGTGACGTTAAAGTCCAAACAGCTCGTTCATTTGACGTGCAAATGAACGAAGGTAACGCCGTTTTCATGTGGATGTGTCACTGAGACACTTTCCACATCCACAGCTCACAAAATGGGAAAACTATAGAAGTATAACAATGAAGAAGTTACTATGTTACGGGTCCCAAGGATGAAGACCTCGATGACAAACATGTTACCTGTAAAAGCAGGTGAAGAGCAGAGTAAGGAAGACACGATGCGTCTCTGCTTTCCTCCAGAACGTGTCTGAGTCTGATTTATTTCACACAAATAAATGCTATAAAACACTAAACATGAGCTTTCAATATACTGTTCAGCTGGTTCCTCATTCACATCAATTACATTTACTTATTTCACAACATCAGTGAAATATACTCTTTTTAACTGGTTCAGTTTCTCAAGTTCACACTTCTTTCCATAACAGCTACATCCTTTTATCATATCAATAAACACATCACATTGTCTTCTGCAGTGTCTTACTGGCTAAACAGTTCTATTCAATAACAGCATTGGTAAATACATTACATTTGTTCCCTCCAGTAATTTACTGGCAAAATCACTATTTAGTGCATCATGAAACACAGCTTGTTTAATCAACCCATGAATGCCTCTGTTAGCTACACAGAGTTGCTCAGAGTGCTTGTGTTACACTAGCTAATCTACTCAGTCACTTTAACAGAACTATTAACATTCACATCTCACAGAACTGATTTGATTGGAGCATTACAACACGTTTGCACAGAGCATAGGAGCGCACTGACTCTGCTTCACGAGCGCTCCACCTAACGAGCGGGCTCGCGGTGCGGTCGCGCGGGACACTCCTCTGGTTTTCTCCCGTGTTTACATATAAATAACTTTGGCGGACCGCCTTAACTCTCCCATTCACATTAACGTGGGTAACCATGGTGACAATAAACAACATTTTCGGTGCGAGCACCGTGTACCGACCTGTAAAAGCAGGTGAAGAGCAGAGTAAGGAAGACACGATGCGTCTCTGCTTTCCTCCAGAACGTGTCTGAGGAAGCAGCGGAAGGTGGGCTCCACTTACTGCACCCCGAAACCCCGGAGCAAGCACCAAAGTTCCGCCCTCACTGCTTTCTAACATAAAATGAATCCCTGTTACATGGATTTTCTATCCTCTTAAAGAAACTGAAAATAAATACATATAGCAATGAAAAATGTCCCGTTACATGAGTGTTTTACACAAAATAATATTAATGTGGTCATTCCCTCACAGGGGTGCCACAACTACACTGCTGTTTTGACAGAGACACAGTGTGTTTATCTAACTTGGCTGAAGCCAAAGTTCTCCAGACAAATTCAGTCTGTTTCTGCCAAGTGTGAACTCACTGGATGAGCGCCAGATACACAGAATCAAAAAGGGATAAATTACTTTTCTTATGTCATGTTCCCGTCACAAACTGGCTCAAGGAGAGGGGAAGCAGGAGTCCACAGATGAAATGTTCCTATAAATAAAGTGGAATTTATTCAAACTTTACCAAAACTTCAACACATCAAATACAAGCAGCTCAGCAGGGAGTGGATGTGTGTTGCATGTGCCAGGTGGATGCAGAGAGAGGCCAGGGCCACGTTCAAACCAGTGTTTTGTTCCATTTGTTAGGGATGAATGAAATGCTTCCTTGAAAGGATGTGTGCAGTCACCAGTGGGCGTGGAAGCATGTGCGCCCTCATTTGGTGGGTGTGCAAGAAAAGTCATCCTGTCACACAGCAATGCCTACATAAATCACACCACTCTGCTTAAAATAATAATGTTTAGTGAAGCAGGTGAAGCAAAGGGCTGCTTTTAATAGGCTGGGAGACCCAGGTGTGCTGCTTTAGCTGCTGAGCCTCTTATGACAGAACAGCGGAGAGTGGTAAGAAGGGAGGAGGGGGTCTGGCTGTGTTTGTGAACGATAGATGGTGTAACTCTGGGCATTTCTCTATCAAAGAGACGCTATGCTGTAAGGACATTGAGCTGCTAGCGGTTAGCATGAGACCGTACTATCTACCACGAGAGTTTACACACGTGATTATGATAGCTGTGTATGTCCCGCCCTCTGCTAACGCTGCAGCAGCCTGTGAGGTCCTGCACACTGTAATCAGCAGACTCCAAACACAGCACCCTCAGGCCCTTTTCCTGATCTCTGGGGACTTTAAAGATGATGTAACCATTTAATTATGGTTACATAATTAATTATGTAATTAATTATGCAAAATGCAAAACGCTCAGCTGTGTCTCCAATCAAAGCTCTGTAACTTCAGAGGTGATGTTCATATGTTGACTAATGGTTTTCTTTCATTTTTGATGTACTGCAGAATATTTGTATAAAATCCAGGCCAGGAAAATCTCCTTCATGTGTTTCTGTGTTTTGTCTTCAGCTACGTTGACACAAAGGCCTCTGCTGTGACGCTCACACCTTTGATAAAGTCTGGAGAGTGTCAGCTTCCTTTTTATAGATACAAAAATATGTAATGTTGTGAACTCTGGCCGCAGCGGCGCAAGAAAAAGGAGAATTACGGGAAGCACTCACAACAGGTAAAATCAAAATAACAAAGTAAAGTACGATAAAATAAAAAACAACAAAAGAACAACACAATATACTTCCCCGTACTGTTACTGCTAACCTCTGTTAACCTAGTAACTCTTACCTTCTAACTGACAGCTGCTCAATAAACGAGCTCCATAAACGCTCCATATTCACCTTTACATGGAATATAAAGGGAAAAGAAGAAACACAGTGCTGTGTCAGCGTTAGACATATAGATATATCCTTGCTTTTAATACATTTGAAGGTGGGTGGGAGAGGTGCTTCTCCGCGTAGTCTACGGTCTCTTTGGGATCGGTAAAGCTTTTCCTCACATCACCATGGGTCACTAACAGCTTTGCAGGGTATAGCAGTCTGTACCTGACGCCGGTCATCCCACGTAGTCTTCCTCTCATATTTGCAAATGCGGCTCTGCGTTTCCAACAGAGGGAGGGAAATCTGGGAGGATGTTTATTTTAAAAACATCAGGTTCTTGTTCTCTGCAGCTTTCAGCAGAATTTCCTCACCAATGTGGTAGTAGTGCAATCTCAAGATGATGGGCCGAGGAAGATGACTTTGTTTGGGACGCTGGCGATTCACTCTATGTGCTCGATCGATGAGTGGCTTCTCCTCGAGAGATAGCGCCTCCGCCAACAGGTGTGAACCAACTCAGTCATCTTGGGTCCCTCTGTGCCTTCTGGTATTCCTGCAGTTCTTAAATTATTCCTCCTGGAGTGCCTCAAGAGCTCCACATCTCTCATCTAACTTCTTTACCTCCGCAGACAAACGCTCCACAGTGGCCTGGAGAGTGGCGATGGTGTCAGAGTGGTTCGAGGCACAGTCCTGCAGTTCAGTCAAAGTGTTATCATGCCTGGCCACGTCGCTTTTTATGTCCGAAATTGAGGGCTGGATGCTCTGGTTCAAGGATGATATCTCGCCTCCTATGGTGGTAGAAATCTCTAATATGCAAGTGTCCAGTGCTAGTTAGTTAGTTCTAGTGGTTAGTGGGGCTTTATTTGATGATTCTAGTGTGTGTTACATTGTTGTCATATTGTTGAGTCGCAGAGCTGTACAGTGTTACAGTTTCTGTAGAGTCTGGTATAAGGAACTCAGATCCCTCTGTGAATAATGTCCACTGAAACTGATCTGTAGTTAATGAACTAGTCAGGATTTACACTAGAGAATGTTTCTGCCATTACATGGCCTGTATTTGTAGAGCGCTTTACTCGTCCCTAAGGACCCCAAAGTGCTTTTTTGCCCAAGGACACAACATGTCCAAGCCGGGGCTCGAACCGGCAACCTTCCGATTACAAGACGAGCTGCCAACTCTTGAGCCACGATCGGCCCACATATTGTTGTCTTTTGTTGCAGACACCAAGTGTTGAGATCCTGTCTCAACCTCCTACATTCTTCCAGCAGGTTACACATTATTTTTTGTATTTGGAATCAAATATATGTGTCAGTTGGGCCTAGTGCAGGGGTCAGCAACCTTTAACACCCAAAGAGCCTTTTGGACCCGGTTTCCACGCAAAGGGTCAGGGTTCGGGAAAACACTGGGAGCCGCAAATACTTTGTGACATCTAAAATGAAGATAACACTGTGTATATTGTTTTTACCTTTATGCTTTGTGTGAACAACTACAGTGTGTTGCTTATGAAATCCATGAAGTGCTACAGAGAAAATTACATTTGATTTATGTAATGAACACATTTTGAGCTCTTAAAGAAATATAACAAAGGAAAGCTGAACTACAATGATCCATGTAGCAAACACAAACTGTTATATCGCCTTTGGGCTTTTGGAGCCTTGACCTGACTTTTAAAAAATAATTGGAAAAAAGCTCTATGCTGCTACAAAATGAAAAATAGATATTTGCAAAATTCTGCCCAAGTATGTATTTTACCTGGTTACTGCGTGTGGTGGGCGTGGTCTGCAGCGCCGCTGCAGGGGAGGCGGACGCACCTGAGCGGCACCCGCAATCACGCCTTAACGTCTGTGCTCTCTCTGCTGTTGTTGGTGTGTGTCGGGCTGTGAGCTGCAAAGCTACAGCCGGCTGTGTGCGTACAGCAACCGTGTGTGTAAAGTGGTCAATAAAGAGATGCTGAAAAGCGCGTTCATGCAAACATCGTCGGGTCTGCCGTGATATGTTTACAACGGGACTTCTGCTCCTGAACCTCTGCGCACAGCGTCTGCAGGTCGGGGCTGTACGAAGTCACTTTATCTCTACAGGACTGTAAGCTGTCGTCTGTGAGGCGTGAGCGTGTTTGTTTGAACACAGTTCACGGTGGAGAACAGCTGCTGACATAATGTGGATCCGAAGATCCATAACTGGCCTACCTGGGGCTGAAAGTCTCCATAAATGCAGGCGTTTCGGCGGCTACACCGGCTTCCACGAGTGTGACGCTTATTTTGAGAAAATAATAGAATATAAATGTATTTTTATATTTCAATATCACAATAATCTTCCAATGTAGAACTACAAGTTAAAAAAGAACTAAGATAAATCAAATCCACTTCAGCTAAATACTTCTCATTTATTTCCATCTTACATGCTGTGACTGCAGCCATTCCCACATCTCTGTGAATGGGACTCATGGACATGGATCAGTGGTTGTTGATCAATGGTCCTGAGAATCTGCATAATTAAGATGAAGGAACGGAGCTCCCAGCCCATCGTTCCTGCAGCTGCTTTCAGTCTTTATGGAAATGTCCTGTTTGTAAGACTGAAACCTGCAGCTGAGACTGAAGACGTCACCTGATGATGACGACACGTTTCTCCCACAAAACGCTGCGTCCAGATGAACAGAACCAACAGACTCACTTTCCTGGATGATTGAGATGCATCAAGACTTCATTGTGTGTTACTTCTCATTCAGCACAGACACATTATTCCTGTTAGGTCATGTCAGCTGTCACTCAGTACAAGCACAACTGTGAACAACACAAACTTCTCTTCAATGTGTCACAGAAACACTAAGTGTGAGAGCCTGTATGACACACAGGACAGACTGTAAGCTCTGCTGGCTGCACAGCACTTTGTAGCAGTTTTCCAACATGTCCTCCACCCGTGATGTCAGTGGTGGGACCCCAGTCACAGCACTCAGCACCACCTCCTTTAAATGGATTTTATAGCAGTTACTCCCGTTACTCGGTGCAACGCTTCTTAAATGTGTTTTTGCAGGATAAAACACAGCAGGTGGTGTAGAGAGGACGTCAGCTGACGGAGCAGAGGGAGGCAGACTGTGGATAAATGACAGAGTGAGAGGAGAGCAACCATGACAGAAGCACAGGTGTGGCAGATAGAAGTGGCTTTATAGACACTTATTGTCAGTCCTCGTGCATGCTGTGGAAATAAGTGTCTGTGTCATGAGGTGACATGTGAGCTTATCTTTGGTCAATAAAGCTGAACGACCAGTTTTCACTTTGCTTGTTACGCTTGTTTAGTGACGTCTGGGTTTCTGTGGAGCCCGAATTTTGATGAGTTCTGGTGAAATCATCTGAGATCATCTGAGCATCGGTGAAGAGTCAGCAGAGAAAGTGTGGGACAGAAGTTTGCTTTGGACACATGGACTGAAATCAAAAAGTAACAAACAGGATTTCCAATGGACAGTATGGAGAAGTGAAAGTACACAAAGGCTGTGCTGGAACACGTGTGTTACACTTTTTGACAGCTGAGAGCAAAACACAATATTTTGCATCATCTCTGCAGTGTCTCTTCTTTCCTCTGCTGTTGTGCTTTTAGCTCCAAACTGTTTCAAATGGTTTGTCAGCAAGCTGACCTCTGACCTCTGCAGTACTAACTCCTGACCCGTACAAAGAGCGGGCGTTTCTGACCTTTGACCTGCAGCTGTATGTCTCTCAGTCTCAGTTCTTCTCTCCGTCACTGATGGAGCAGGTGTGGTTGCTGCTGACAGTCAGTCGTTTGTTTTCTCAGAGTGAGGCTGAAGTCTGAACTGTTCAGAGCATCAGGTCTCATCAACGTGCGCTGCTGTAACGCCGCTTTGTCCTCTGAGATCACCAGGTATGAAACCTGAGTGCTGACAGAGCAGCATGTTCCCCCTCATTCACCTCCACCACCACAGCCAAGGCATGCTGGGAAACTGAGGACACACAGACGGAGAACTGAAGTGTCTGCTGTGTGTTCATCTCAGAGTCCTCACAGGTGACACATTAGCTCCAGAACACCAAGCCAGGTGTTTGAAGCCTGACAGGGATTCTTCCCATCCAGAGGGAGGATTTAGCTGCACAACAATGAACATTAGTGTGTAGTTTAGAAACACAGACTGTGCCTGCACTGCATCTAGTGAAGAAAAGTGTTACTGCGAGAGAACGAGGCTCCTTTAAAGCAGCTGATATTAAGGTTGAAAAATCAACAATAAGCTGATGTAATCAACGTTTCACAAAATGGTCAGCAGCTAAAATCTGGAGCCGTTCTTTGGTGGTAATTAACAGTTTGTTCTTGTTAGCTAATTATGTAATTAAAGGTAGCAGCAGAAGCCTTGTGTTGAAAGCCCATTCACTCACACATTCACACAGTATGTGTGTGTCTGTGTTACACTGTGGACATCCCTTCTGTTGGAGCGCCATCTTGTGGCAGGTTTAAGAAATGTTCTTCTTGTAAATCCAAACTGATGCACCTCCATAGCAGACTGTGGAGGCTTTCAGTGACATGAAGACTTGATTTATACTGTCATATTCTCCTGTTACACAAAGCACAGCACGCTGAACATGGATGAACTGAAACTCCCAGCATCTGACTGAGGAAAAGCACAAATCATTCTCACACTGACTCCTGCTTGATTTTAGATTTGCTTTCAAATCCTCACACTTTCATATGAAGCACTAAATGGGCTCCAGACTGTTTATCTCAGCTTCCTGTCAAACACACTGCTGCTCACACCGAGGCTCAGTTTACTCCTCCAGCCTGGCTTAACCTGCTGTCTGTTAAAAACAGTCCCACACTCCTCTGTTTAATCCTTCTGATCAGACTCTTTGATTTTGTATTGTTTTTACCTGAAGTTGTGTTTTTGACATGGTTCTGTCTGTGAAATAAAGCTCACACACACACTGCTACAGTCCTTCATACACTTAGAAACGAAGCTGCTCCTTTCCTCAGTGCTGACACATAAAGAAGAGTTGCTTTTATATCCAACACGTCTCTGTTCCAGAAAACAGCTTCAGCAGCCTCTGAGTCTGAACTTGGAGTTGGTTATAAGCCACAGGCCTGTGTGCACAGCAATGAGGAAATATAATGCAGTAAGTGAAACATGGATGTGTGGAACAGATTATCCCAAAGGTTGATTCTGTTCATCTGGACGTTCTCAGTGAAACATTTGGTCTCTCGGTCAGGTGACTCCTTTAGTCTCAGCTGACTGCAGGTTTCCAAACCTTTGTCACTGGATCACTCACTTCATCTCCAACGTGTCCCTGACACAGACAGCTGGAGCCGTTACAGCAAAATCATTGATCATCGTTTTTAGAACATTAGCTGGTGTTGGTGGGCAGGCTAGCAGTGCTAATTGTTAGCACTAGTTCTGCTGCTCTCCCTTTGTCTCTGTTATTGTTGGCCTTTAGTGAACAATAGAAAGTGTCTTCATGAGACTGTTGCCTAATGTTCAAATGTAGATAACACCACCTGCACCAACCTGTTACACAGCACAACCCTCTGGTGTAGCTTTGGCTGGAGCACATATTGGCAGCTCCAGTGACATCACCACTCCATGGTGACATCATCTCTACAGACTGTGGCTGTTACATATCCTCACCTGGTAATAATAAGACTGTCCTCAGCTGCACACAGCTCCAAGATGAACAAACTGAAGTAAATACAAATTAGAGTTACGATAGATTGAAATCTTGTAATCAGAGCTAATTCTTAGTGAAACTCTCACAACATCATATCATGATCCTGGGTTAGTGTCTCGGTCTCAGATCACAACATCAGCACAGGCTTGGCTTGGGTGAGGTATTGAGTGGTTCTTGTCCATGACAGCTGCAGGTACAGTGCCATCAGCCATGCTGCACCACATGTCTGCCCAGGAACATTAGTGTGGCTGAGTCTCATGTAAACATTGTGCTAAAGTGGTGGGAAAGTGGCTGCAAGCTGGCTGCACTGTGTCCAATACTCTCAGTATGATATCCACAAACCTCTGAGTGTCACAGAGTGGGCCTGTGCTCAGCTCACTGTGCCCCATTCAATTCTACTTGCATAGTTTTACAAGTAAAATTAAATATACAAGTTGCTCAATGATAAGTTATTGTAGTAACAACTAAGTCCATGGTCATTATTTGTTAATAGTAGCTTAAAGCTTCTGCACCAATCATGGAGCACCAGGTTTAGAGCATGTGGATCTACAAAAGTAAGTCCCAGTAAGATGGGCTGAGCCTTACATACTAGAAGAAACATGTCATTCCCAGCAGATGAAGCGCCCTTTAAAGCAGGATCTCACTTTAAACCTAAAGAACTTGCTATGAGCATGCAGTGCATTCATGGTTATTATTCATACGATTGTGGGGAGCTAATAAAGTGCAACTATCACATTACATTTTATTATTAAATTGTTGTTAACAATCCCTTCACTTCTGCTTATCTAATTCATGGTTGCAGGATGGCTGACAGCTTCCATTAGGCAGGCGGTAATGTCCATTCTGGCCACAGTGCAACCCACAATGTGTAACTGACACTATTATATTGCATTATGTCACATTGTTACATCTTTTTAATAAATGATGACAGTCAGCTGAATTTGCTGCCCCCTTGGTGGAGGACATCAGGATCAGCAGCTCCATCACAAACACCACAGAAGAAGAACAACACTGGATCAGATTATCTGGACGTGTTTGACAGGGACAGTGTTCATGTTCATGGACATCAGGACAAAAACAGACGATGGAAACCTGCCAGATTTGAGCTAAACTGCTCGTTTCCATGTGTAGTCCCTGGGAGGTCACATGACCAACAAAGACACCCAAGCTGTGTCCCAAAACGTCGGCTGCATCCTCCGGAGGCCGCATTTGAAGGCCGATGACGTCACAGCCAGGCGACCAAGGCTGTCCCGATTCCTCGACTCCTTCAAATGCGTCCTTCATTCCCCCGAGTTTGAAGGATGGGTCGGGTGTGTCCTTCGTGGCCCACCATATCCCAGAATTCATAGCGCGGCCCAGCCAAATTTCAGCTGCCAACAATGGCGGCCGCTACTAAGTTTTAAAATTTAACGAAGGAGCACTACTTACTTACAATGAATTCCTTACACTATATAATTTTCCCGTCAGTGTTGGGGAATTCTCAATGGTGCTTGGTGCCATACCCTCAGGGACTTTAATGTTATATAAAAACACTGACAGCTCAATATCTGCCTCAGTCACTCTCCCTGATCCAGCTGAGTCAGCAGTGGGAAAAATCTGCTTTTCACAGGAACTTGGTAACAGCAATAAGAGAATACGTAGTTTATTCCAAGAAGATATCATGTCTCTCCCATATATAGAATATCTTACTGGAACCGACATGTTCCAGATATCACCTGGAAGACAGTCTGGATGATCCCATAAATATCTAATTGTGAACAAGGTGAAGGAAATCTCATATAAAATTCTTCATAAATGTGACCCAGCCAGTCACTATATGGTAACATTTAAAAGAGACATCAATACTAATTGAACTTTCTGTGGGGATCATCCAGAAACTGTGGCACATCTCTTTTGGTTCCTCTACACAGAGATTCTGGAAGAATTTAGCAGTTTTGTTATTGTCCATATTTTAAGGGAGTTTTCTTTACGATGGGAAAATGTTTTATTCTTTTTCTTTAAGTTCCCCAGGAAGAATGATAAATGTTTTTTATAAAAAATTTGTTAATACTTTTAGCTATTTTATATCCATAAATGTAAGTTTATTAATAAAACACCATATTTCTGCCTTTTTATAAGGATATGAATTGTACATACAATCAATTTCAGACTCAACCAACAAAAAGCCTCTCAGAACAATATTTATATGTTGATTTTTTTCGCCTATTCATATCATAATTTTTTTACTCCTGGTTCTGTATGCTCATGTTCTGTTCTTTTGTAAACTTCATCTGTTTGTATGTTGTATACTCATTGTGTTTCAATAAAGTTCGATTTAACAAAAGGTACGTTCTAAACGAAGCTTCAGACGTCACTGATCACGTGACTCTGGCCAAACGAATCAAGCCTCGACACGGTGCTTCAAAGCAGCGCGTTGATCTTTCTGACACACGCACCGGAGCGTCAGCTTCAAGCGGACCATCACTACGTCTCACATCTAAAGGTGTCAAGGTAACTTTGAACTGAGTTCAGTCAATCTGGAGTTTTTCCAAGTTTTCTGTTGCTCTCTGTGAGAGAAGAGCGTTAAAGGCGGGGCTCTCCAGAGTCCAGCAAAACAGGAAACCACAGCTGGGTGTGTGTAAGTGTGCAAACCAATAGAATGCATCGTGGTGGGGGGGGCATCACGGGCAAGAAAAAAATAAAATAATCGGTCGTACCCATGCTTCCCCGACGTCATGCCAGCGCATATTGGGAAATTCGTAGGCACCGATCGGTTTTCTATCAGCCATTTGCTGGGAGTAAGGGCGCCCTCCGTTTGCGAGGTGCGCCTGCTGCTGGCGGCACAGGGAGGAGAGGGCGGGGCGGCGGGGAGTCTCTGGCTGGCTGGAGCGGCATCTAATAACCAACTCGCAAAACAAAATAAAAACAACAAACAGATATTATGATACAGACTTATAATCTGCACCGATGTTTTTTCTAAATTCTATAAAGTGAGCGCGAGAGCCCTCGGTGCGCCTGCGCGCTGCTGAAGTCAAAGTAAACTTTATTGTCATCTCCGCTACAGACAGTCCAGCATATAGAGAGACGAGACGACGAGGCTGCAGTTACAGCGGTGCAAGTAAACAAACAATAAATATAAGAAGAGTAAGAAAATAAATCTACACTTTAGGACTCGGGGTAAAGGATCAATAACAATTTAATTTATAATTTACAGTTTGATGATTTAAAATGTGACACAACCCGTCAAAAGGGGCGGGGCCGGCTGCTTCCAAGTAGAGCACATTTCATTTATAATGATGTAAATCCAAGCCCATCATGGATTCACGATCTGAATCCTGGGTTGTGTGAAATCCCAGAAATCAACCTTAGACAAAGTGAATCTGTGAACTAAGGTGTAGGTCTGTTAGGCAGGGCCGTGCAGAGAGGTTTAAAGGGGCGGGTGCTCAAAGTTAAAAAGGGGCACATTGAACCAGGCTGAATAACAACAACACACTTTCATCAAGAATCTAATATGGGCAACAAGGCAAAGCAAACGTAGCCGATGCTTTACCTGATGGGTACAATGTTGCTGTTGAGGGGTTGCTGTGGATAGTGCTGGAGGGCAGGCAGGGCTGGACTGGGACAAAAAATCGGCCCGGGCATTTTGACTGGAGACCGGCCCACCAAAAATGTGACGTCATTCATGGATAAAACCGCAAAGGATTCTGGGAACTTTTGTCAAGCGGTACTAGCGCATGCAGGCTTTCAATTGAACTCAGTTACACAGCGATAAATAGAAACACAAAAAATGGCAAGAAGCTGCTGTATTATTAACTGCAATAGCCGGTGTTGTGCCAAAAAGTGATTGTCTGCCAAAAACTGATTTCCGGTATTTGCAAAGAAACTGATTGCTCGTATTTAAATTGCTATAAGTAACTTGTTGGGCTATAATATGTGAAACATATGTCAAATGCATCCCTCATGGATGACATAAAGTCATACTGAGCTACAAACAACATTAGTGTAACAAGGTAGAAGCCGCAATCAGTCTTTGGCAGTGACTTTTCTATAACCTTTATTTACGCCGTAAAAAAAAATCTAATTAACATTAAAAATGTATTTTGTAAGAAGTAGTTGGACAGCAGAAATGGCTCAAATATTACAATTATTTTTCCACTACTAATTAATTACCGTTGAGCTCAAAGGTTATATTAATACACGGTTAACGAATGTGTATTTATGACGACGATTTGTGAGACGAACAAAGGTAAACTTACCTTTGTTCGTACGATGGTCTTTCGGTGCATTTCAAGGTCCTGTACCCATCCGTCAGTAAACTGTACCTGGGCTTGTTGCAGTGACCTGAAGTTACTAAACTTCATGAGTGTATGCACTCACTCCAAGAACCGTATAATTATAAATCTGAGCGTGGTGAAAGTTGGGCAGCACGCTGACGTCTTTTGTCCCTCTGTGTGCTCGTAAGGGTCTGACCCTTTCACTCCTTTGATTTTTCCTCGTATCTTTTCTTTGTCTTTTCGTCGAGTCTGTCTTTGTACGGACCGGCATTGTTCTCCGTCGTTTTGTACATACCTTTTTTGTGCGGCACAGAAAAAACAAGAAGGTATTGGAACCGGAGAATGAACGTTTTGCGGTGCTGCAATTGCAAATGCTTGTATTTGATGCGGTACTTGGATTGTTTTGCCACGAGTTCCCGGCATGCAATGCGCAAAGTCACGTGGTCTGTCAATCGCTATAGGAAAAACCATAAAGCCTTTGCATGAAAACAACTGCTTTGATGTACACTGCCTTGTTGGTATATATGTATCAATCTAATAAAGTTAAACCTACACCATTCTCCCTATTCGGGATTTTAAACAGTACATAGCGGAAACAAAAAGACTGCTTGGTAGAGTTAACCTCCTGAACTATCTACAACACATGGTAGAAACCTGAAATTAAGACCAAGAACACTAGAGGTGAGACATGATCATTAATTAATATTAAAATTAATAAATGACAGATTTAGGGATATTTTCATAAAGTATTTATTTACCAAAACAATAGAAAACAGCATGGTAGCACAATATATTTTGTTAACACAGCAACCTTTAAATATGAAAGGAGACAGAGAAAGAAAGGTGAGAAAGAAGAATAAGAATAACACTTAATTGAGTTTTTGATGGCATTTTACACACAGTACTAATACAGTATCTAGAAAATATGGGAAAATACTGGCATCATATACAGTACTTACTTCTGAAGAAATTATATGGGACCCTGAAAAACAGGACACAAGTGAAAGGACAAAGAACTGTGAATGGCAATTGATGGACTTGCTCAGATGATCACAGTACTGGCATCTTTATTCCAGAAAGGAATTAGAGAAATCATATACACTAGTACTTACGTTGATGAACTTAAAAAGTTGAATGGTCTCGAACCTCTTAAACAAACAATGTATGATCAGACCCTGACAAACAGGACAGAAAGGAATAAAGATTAGATGAATATTAAAATCTATAAAGGACAGATTATGATTGAATTGTATCACCAAAGACTATTCACTCATCAATAAAAGGTCACCTACAACACTTCCACAGCAGCAACACTGAACATATCTTAAGACATGGAAACCTTTATGAAGTGAAAGGACAGACAGTGAAGGTTGAGAAAGAATTGTACTTAATAGATTTTTTCAGACGATGACAGTACTGGTATGCTTACTCTAGAAAAATGGTTGAATCATATTCCATATAGTACTTACTTAAAATGAACACACTTCAGTCCTCCTAAAATGACTGACAGCATCTGAAATGAAACAATGACAGATTAAGACTGTAAGAATATATGTTTATAAATGCCTAATACTCCAATCTCATATTTATTCTATCTATTAAGATGGACAAATTCTAAGCATTTACCAATCACTTGACTTGTTTGAAGTGAAGGTAGATACTAAACGTATTCATTTAGGCAATAACAATAAAGCTGAATTTAATATTAACAATAGATAATTAGGAATGTTTTGCTCATTTTTATTTCACCTCACCAGGTTACAAAAGGAGCTTTCTCAGCAGGTCACTCTTCTCAGCTACCCTGTCAATGACCATGTCAGAGTCCAATGACATGAGAATGTCCTTTTCAGTGGCCATCAGCATAAACATCTCCAGCTTGTTTGCAGACAGGCTGCTTCGGAGTCTGCTTTTAATGAACTTGAGTGTAGAGAATGTTCTTTCACAGGCAACCTGAGTGAGGGAGAGGGTCAGCAGGTACTTGTATGCCAGCCCAAGGAGACGATAGGCATCAGACAGCATGTTGAACCGCCTGAGTATTTGATAGCAGCACAGTGGGCAATTTTTGCAAGAACCACAGCTTTCGGTCACAATTTCACTTTCTTCGTCCCATTCTTCAGATCTGTCCTTTGCTGTTCTGGTCGTGTACTCATCTACATGTGATGTCTTAAGCCTTTCCCACTGTTCAGCAAAACGTTTCAGTTCTGACTGAAGGTTATTAACTGTAGCCCTGCTGTCAAATTTAAGTAGACAGGCGCTGAGGTTCTGAAATGCATTACTTGGAAGAGAAACTGTTCTGACCTGGCTAAACTTCCTGGGGTCCAACCATGCCAAATCGGTAAGAAGAGGGCCATGTATGACAAATCGTCTGTGGATTGCTTCAATAACTGTGTCCAGGATGATGTTGTGCACTTTCACCTCATATGATTTCTCAGCATTGATTTGCAACTCATCTTCAGGCATCTCTCCGGCCATGCCTTTTCTCCTTTTGGCTCTCTTTTTAGGTAGTTCAGCCTCCACTTCCATGTCTGTGTTGTTCTCCCTCTCCTCTAGTTTTTGATTTGTCTGTTTCACAAATGTGTCTGCAGCTGTCTTCACAGTTGGAAAGTCCCTGGCAATACTTTTGAGGCCATCTTGTGTGGCAGTCACCATATGATGGGCAGAGAGAATGTCCATCCCCTTTGACTGGAGGTACTTTGACAGAGGAGTTGTTTGCTCAAACACTCTAAGAAATATCTGTGCTGTTAACACAGTTTCATGCTTCAAGAGACACTCTTTAAAGCCTCGTGCTTTGGCACAAACAGCTGGCTTTTCTTTTTCCCTCTTTTCAATGGCTTCCATCGTCAGCACTACATCAACGAAGAGGCCATCATCTGGTTTTCCAAAATGTCCAAAGATTTTCTGGAGGGCATCATGCTTGGCCCACCACCGTGTCTCACCTATTGGACTGAGGCGTCTGTGTCTTGTGTTTTCGGTTTGTTTCTCCCACAGATTAACCCTGTGATAGGACTCCTTGATGAACACAGCTATGTCATTAAGTAAATTAAAGAGTGATCCACTTTCAATGACACTTTGTGTTATGTCAGCAATCACAAGATTAAGTATGTGTGCATAGCACCACACATGCACATGAGTTGGAGACTGGGCAGTCATAAGTGCTGAAAAGCCTTTGTACTGGCCCTGCATATTTGAAGCACCATCTGTTGCATTCCCAATGCACATGGCCTTGTCTAGATTCAGATGCTCTAAAACTCCGGAAAGCAAGTTTACAAAGTACTGCCCCGTGGATGCTTCGCACCTCACTATGGAGACAAGCCTCTCCTGCACAGACTCAGTAACATACCTGATGATTACTGAACACTGATCATAACCTGTGATGTCTTGGGTTGTG
This sequence comes from Rhamphochromis sp. 'chilingali', assembly GCF_963969265.1. NCBI lineage: Eukaryota > Metazoa > Chordata > Actinopteri > Cichliformes > Cichlidae > Rhamphochromis > Rhamphochromis sp. 'chilingali'. The sequence continues at coordinate 6,501,199 of NC_137929.1, forward strand.
TCTAGCTGAACAGAAAACATCCCAGCTTTCTGGACATCACTGGCGATGCTCTCTTGAAGGAGATGGCCAAGTGGATCAATCACTGAGTTGACAGTTGTTTTGGAGAGTAGGGTGATGAGAGATCCTCTACCTCTTGATCCACTAATGCAACTTCTTGCTTTTTTCAATGCAGTCATTCAAATGTTCTCCAAGGCACATATCATACTTGCCTAATAACACAATCAGTTCCAGAAAGTTACCATGATCGATGGTGTTATCACCTAAAGTGTATGCAGCCTCATTCTCCACATGCCTATAGCTGAGTCCCCTCTTCCCAAGTACTTTGATCACATCCACTATACGCTCTAAAACTTGCCGTCTCTTTTTCACTTGTGCTCTGTGAGCTGACAACTGACTGCCAGCAAACAAGCTCCTGATGTTGCCTTTTGAGCACCTTAAGAAAAAAGCTTCAGCACAGGTCTGGTGTGTATTGCTCTTTTCATGCTCCTCTGTGCGCAGGTGTATATGTCGCCAGTCACTCATGCCTGTTATAAATGTGCTGGTGTCAGTCAGCCTTGCAAATGCCAGACACACAAAGCAGAACAATAAATGGCGTTCTTTGCAATAAGTAAGCCACTTCCTGTTGGTGCCATCTTTACAGCTGAACACCCTCATCACAACTGCACTGCTACTGTTCTGCTGTGGGTGGTAATCTAAGAAGGCCTGTAATATGGCAGGTTCAGGGCGAGCAAAGTAATCGATGCCCTGGCTCTCACTCTCTTGCTCTTCCATCTCTCTCTCTTGCTCTTCCATCTCTCTCTCTTGCTCTTCCATCTCTCTCTCTTGCTCTTCCATCTCTCTCTCTTGCTCTTCCATCTCTCTCTCCTGCTCCATCTCTCTCTCCTGCTCTTCCATCTCTCTCTCTTGCTCTTCCATCTCTCTCTCTTGCTCTTCCATCTCTCTCTCCTGCTCCATCTCTCTCTCCTGCTCTTCCATCTCTCTCTCTTGCTCTTCCATCTCTCTCTCTTGCTCTTCCATCTCTCTCTCTTGCTCTTCCATCTCTCTCTCCTGCTCTTCCATCTCTCTCTCTTGCTCTTCCATCTCTCTCTCTTGCTCTTCCATCTCTCTCTCTTGCTCTTCCATCTCTCTCTCTTGCTCTTCCATCTCTCTCTCTCGCTCTTCCATCTCTCTCTCTTGCTCTTCCATCTCTCTCTCCTGCTCTTCCATCTCTCTCTCTTGCTCTTCCATCTCTCTCTCCTGCTCTTCCATCTCTCTCTCTTGCTCTTCCATCTCTCTCTCTCTTGCTCTTCCATCTCTCTCTCTTGCTCTTCTGTCTCCTCTGTCACAGACTTCTCCACCTTTGATGATAAATCAGCTGGTGCAACATGTAAGGATTGGCACAATTTGTTAAGATTTTGAGAAGTTTGAGAAACTAACCTTAAGCATAAAATAAAATTTACTATCAGTAACTTCATAGCACCCGCCCAGCAGTATATAAACTCCGTCATGCTAGTTACGCTGTACGAGTTATTCTAAGCGACTGTATAAAGTCACCACAACGAAAACAAGCTACAACTAAAATTAGTTTATATCTGACACAGATAGACAGCAGGTCATAACTTCTTACCTGAAGTTCAGTTCCTCTGCCACTATGACCAGCGGCCGCCTCGGGTCTCTCCTCCTCTTGCCTCCCCTTTCCTTCATCCACCTGCTGGCCTCCACCACTTGCTGATCTTGCTAAATCTATGGAAGCTGTGCCATAGCTACCACCAAACAATTCAGTAATTTTCACACATTTGGCAGCGTCTGCCTGAAGGGCTTGTTTCTTTTTGGCTGTGATGGCCAAACCCGTGGCCACACTCTAAAGTCGGTAACTTTTGTATTTTCATTCTTCATTTGAACATAGTAATACATTTTAGTAGTGATGGCCCGCTTGAAGCTGAAGCTCCGGTGCGTGTGTCAAAAAAATCAACACACTGCTTCAGAAGCACTGTATCGAAGCTTGATTCGTTTGGCCAGAGTCACGTGATCAGTGACGTCCGAAGCTTCATTTAGAACCTAACTGCTTCGGTATCTGATTCAATGGTTTATAAGGAAGCGAATCATTCACGGCATTTGTGGAGTGTTTTGATGGTGACAGATAGCAAACCACTGATCATTCCACTGAGAGATTTGGAGCCAGCGAGGAATAGAGGAGGTTCTGTTGCGTGGGAGAATTTTGAGTTGATTTTTGTCAATCGGGTGGGTTTTCCAGCTTTGTGTTCTGGCCGTTTGCTTTTGTTTTGTGCGTGTTTATTATATCTGAAAACAGGAAAAAGGTAAAATGTCAAAAATCTGCTTCCATAATATAAATATCATTAAATAACTTTAGAAAAACTTCCACTTGACTCTTTACATGTAATGTTGTAAAAATATATATTTTATTGTTTAATTAATCTAAAAATGTTAGTCTGCCAAATGTGCAGCAATTGAATTTATTTATTCTCTTTAGCTGATAGTTGGTGGGGCCCAGGTAGACTGTAAAACTGCATCTCTACCAGTTTCTCTGCACTCCAGCCTCCTCTGTGCCATGTGAAGGGATTTTCCTTAACACTTAGGATAAATGATAGGATAAATGATCTCCACGAAAAGGAACAGGTTCGGCCATCGCACATTAGAACAAATTCTCTTTTTAAATAAAAATGAAAAAGGGTTACCGTCAATGCATCATGTTTTTAATTTGCAATTTCATAAGCATTTTTCCTTTCCATTTCACAATCAATTCTACCCCCAGGTCAAAAATATGTCTGGGAAAATTTCCCTAATATAATATTATTTATAAATACACCTGTCTAGCGATTAATTGCATAAGTGCATGGAGGCAGGACCTCAGAGCAGAAGCATACTCCATAATGTGTTGTACATTATTATATGTATATATTATATGTAACGTGGTATTTTTCAATTATTGTATTTACTAACATCAAGAAGTCACAAGCAAAGGAAGACCACACCATGGTGCATGTTTAAACAAGGAGAGTTTACTGGTCAAAACTATTTATTAAACAAATAAAACACTTTTTTTTTAACCACCAAAAAAATACACGTTCAAAGCAACACAACGGAGGCCCAATATCAGACAAAACTCCACTGTGTAGAGTAGGCAATCGTAATGAAGCAGTTGGTTTTATTTTGTGGATTCAAGCTGCTCTTTGTATTTTTGGCCACCAGATGTCACCAGAGAGGACTGTGTTGAAAAGCTTCGAGTAATGAACCATTTTTCAATACAAGCTTCAGTGCTTCAGAAAGCTTCATTTGGCCATCACTACATTTTAGTTTCCAATAACTTTATTGATTGGTTTGGATACATTTGTTCTATTTGTAAGCGCGCACATTTAGTTTACTTATGTATTCATACTACTTCATTTCTTTGCTTTCTGACTAACCTTTGTCTTTTTATTTCTTACCTGCTATCATCCCTGGGAGTTGCTGGACAAAAGATGGTAGCCAGGGTTTGAAACCATTAAATACAAAGGAAGATAATTGGACCACACCACCACTTCCTGCTGAAGGGGGGGGGGGGGGGGGGAAATGTGTGTTTTCTTTACTTTAAAAACAAAGGATTTGTATTTAATTAAATATTTGAGTTTAGGGTTTAATGGGGTTTTTGATTTTCTTCTTTAGTGTTTAGTTTATTAACAAACTAGATTGTACTGCATTTTTTGTGATTTATGATTGTGTTTTGTTTGTTACCCCTCATGTGTCACAATGGTCTGATCAGCCATTATATATACCCTTGTATGTCATTTCATGTTTAGGTCAATTATGTATGTTTGAGCAGTCATTTGGTTTGTTAAGTTTGCAGTCGTTGCCTGGGTTCAGTTTTGTTTCTTTGACCTCTTTTATGAGCTCAACATTTATTAGTCTTGTAAATATAATTTTTGGGGGTTAAATAAATGGAAACTATATTTTTCTAATAATTCCTGGGCTCCTCCTGTTCTTCAACTCGGTCCATCACATGTGGTGTCAGAAGTGGGATCCTTCAGTTGAGGAGACAGGATTTTTTTTTTTTTTTTGCATTTTTCTGCCCCTTTTTCTCCCCTGACAAACTTTTTGAGCCATGCAGAATGCTGTGCGCCCAAAGAGAGGAAATAAAATGGAGGCCAGAGAGGCCTTGCACCACCCAGAGATTGAGAAGGAGATGGAAGAAGGAATTTCAGTTGTGGCTGGAGACACTGAAGGAGAGGATACCAGGGAGCCAACTCTTCTTGATATTGCTGGGATTCTTCAGGCTTTCTTGGGACAACAGGAAGTTCGAGATAAAAAACAGAGAGAGGATGCTGTACTGCAAGAACAGCGTTTTAAGAGTTTGCAACACCAGTTTTGGCTTTTGCAAATGGAAGTGCAGGCCAGAACCACCCCACTTCCAGAGCCCACATCAACTGATCCAGAGTCTGTTGAAACTCCAGCTGATTATCAGACACAAGCAACATCTCAGCATGAGGGTTCTGGCTCAGCCTCCATATTAACAGGTCAGTCTGTGCATATTCATCATCCTAAACTGGAGAAACTAGCTGTTGAAGATGATGTTGAACATTTTCTGACCACTTTTGAGAGAATTGCAGCTGCTTGTCGCTGGCCTGAGTCAGACTGGATTTTTCACCTCATTCCTCTTCTTACTGGTAAGGCTCGAAGTGCTTATGTTAATATGGATGTGGACGATTCACTGCAATATGACAAGGTAAAAGCTGCCATTTTGCAAAAATATGATATAAACCCAGAAACATACAGGCAAAGATTTCGCTGTCTTGAAGTTTTTGATGAGAGTCCCAAGGAACTGTATGCAAGACTGAAAGAACTTTATGAAAAATGGATTCAGCCGAAAAACAGAACTGTAAAAGAAGTTGGTGAAATTATTATCTTGGAGCAGTTTTTAAGAATGCTGTGTCCTGAGCTTCAGGTCTGGATTAAGGAGCATAATCCAAAGTCTGCTGCAGAGGCTGCCACCCTGGCTGATGTGTTTGTAGCTGCCCGAAGTAAGAGTCAGCCATGGAGCAACAGTGCATGGAAGGCTGCCAGAGATTCACGTCGGTTGCAACCCCCTCAGCATCCTCAGAGGTCAGCGACGGGTGTGGGTAAGCCCTTTACAAGGGAAAAGCAGCCCCTGAATAGCTCGAAGCCAGGTAAAAGGCCACCAGTGTGCTACCTTTGTGGACAGGAAGGTCACACTAAGCCCATGTGTCCTAATAATCAAAGAAAATTATCTCAGATGTGTTTCGTGCCTCATCAGAATGTGGATATTAAATCTGAGAGAAAGCAGTCAAATAAAATCACCACAGTTAAGTTTAATGGACAAGAAATTAATGCTTTAATAGATACTGGCAGCACACAGACTCTGGTACACAGGAAATATGTGTCAAACGATTACACATGCCCCTCTGAAACCATATCAGTTTGCTGTATACATGGTGATGAAAGACCATACCCTACTGCTGATCTGTTTATTGTAGTGCAGGGGACACCCTATCTGTTAAAGGTTGGTGTAGCTGATAAGCTGCCCTATCCTGTAGTTCTTGGGGAGGATCTGCCAGTCATCTATGATCTGTTGAGGGAAGTACATGAGTGCAATGTTGTTATAACAAGGGCTCAAACTAAAAATCAGGACGAGCATTATGCAACCCTCAGTGCTTTACCCTTCTTTGAGGCTGAACTAGAGACAGATCCCGGAAAGTCTTGGAAGCCACGCAGTCAAAGAAGACGTGAAAAATTTCAACACACTGTTAGAAAGACATCAGTTCAGGCTGCTCCAGATATGCCTTTAGGTTTTTCAGTACCTACGAACATCAGACAAATGCAGCAGGCTGATCCAACTTTGTCTGCCATGTTGCTGAGGGCCAAGGAAAAGGACTCTGTTGAATCTGACACAAATAAAGAGCTGTACATTCTGCAAGATGGCATCTTATACCACCAGCACGGCCAGGTTAAGCAGTTAGTGGTCCCTAAAGCAGCCCGCAAAACAGTGCTTACTTTGGGGCACTCCATTCCCTGGGCTGGCCACCTGGGGAAGCATAAGACCACCGCTCGCATCAAGCGATACTTTTTCTGGCCTGGTTTGCGCTCAGATGTTGCTATGTTTTGCAGGAGTTGTCCTCAATGTCAGAAGACTTCAATTAGGGTCCCCACCAAAGCACCACTCCAACCTCTCCCAATCATTGGTATACCATTTCAGCGTCTTGGCATGGACGTAGTTGGTCCTGTAGAAAAAGTAAATCTGGAAATCGCTTTATGCTAGTCATTACAGACTATGCTACGAGGTATCCTGAAGTCTTTCCATTAAAAACTGTTAAAGCAAAAACTGTAGCTTCCTCATTGATTCAACTGTTCTCAAGGGTTGGATTCCCACAGGAGATTTTAACTGACCAGGGCACTAATTTTATGTCCACACTGTTGAAAGAGGTCTATAAGCTGTTAGGCATCAGGAGTGTGCGGACAACCCCTTATCACCCACAGACAGATGGACTGACGGAGCGCTTCAACCAAACTCTCAAACAAATGCTCCGAAAGTTTGTCAATGATACAGGGTCTGATTGGGACCAGTGGCTGCCATACCTCCTTTTTGCCTACCGGGAAGTTCCTCAAGCCTCCACTGGCTTCTCCCCGTTTGAGCTTCTTTATGGCCATGAGGTGAGAGGCCCATTGACCCTGCTAAAGGACTCATGGGAGAGAGAGCAAGGTAAACAGGAATCGGTCAATGTTATTTCATATGTCATTCATATGAGAGAAAAGCTTCAGCAAATGAGTGAACTGGCTCAGTCATATGGCAGCTGCTCAGAGGCAACAAAAGACTTTGTTTGATAAAAAAGCTCGCCACAGGAGTTTTGTCCCTGGCCAGAAGGTTTTGGTAATGTTGCCAACTTCTGACAGCAAGTTGCTGGCAAAGTGGCAGGGACCCTTTGAAGTACAGAAGAAACTTGGACCTACTACCTACAAAGTTTCTACACCAGGTCTCCAGCGAGGGAGTAGAGTGCTCCATGTTAACCTTCTTAAGGAATGGATTCCACGCACTGAGAATAAAACAGAGGGTTTGCTTATTCACAGCGTGGATGAGGAGGAAGAAGTTAATGACTACTTGCCTTCAGTAACAGTCTGTCCTGGACCTGAGCCATCTCACCAGTGAGCAACAGTCTCAGGTAACACCTCTGATTGATTCAGACATATTTCAAAAGTACCCAGGTTGTACGAGTCTGGTGGAGCATGACATTGTTTTAAAACCTGATGCAGCTGTGAAGCGTATGAGTTACAGGATACCGGAACGCTTCCTGGTGGAGTTAAAGGAGGAGGTGGACCTCATGCTGTCTCTTGGAATCATCCAACCTTCAACAAGTGAGTGGTGCAACCCTGTTGTGTTGGCTCCGAAAAAGGATAGCACGATACGTTTTTGCATCGACTTCAGGTATCTCAATTCCATATCAAAATTTGACTCTTACCCAATGCCACGCATTGACGATCTCATTGAGCGTTTGGGGAAGGCAAAATATCTAACGACCATTGATCTCTCCAAGGGATACTGGCAAGTACCTCTCACTAAGCAGTCTCAAGAGTTGACAGCATTCCGTACTCCGTGGGCATTGTTCGAGTTCAGTCTTGCCATTTGGTCTCCATGGGGCCCCAGCAACATTTCAAAGACTAATGGATAAGGTACTCTGTGGGCTCTCAGCATTCACTTGTGCGTACCTTGATGATGTTGTTGTTTTCAGTGGAACTTGGGAAGAGCATGTGGATCACCTAAGAATCGTGCTGGATCGGCTGTGTTCCGCAGGGCTTACATCAATCCAGCAAAGTGTGCTCTTGCTAGGACTGAAGTCCAGTACCTCGGGTTTACTGTTGGAGGTGGGACAATTAAACCACAGGTTGACAAAATTAATGCAATTGCATCATGTCCTCTTCCACAAACCAGGAAACAGCTGCGATCCTTCCTCGGCATGGCTGCGTTCTACAACAGATTCATTCCCAACTTCTCAGCTAGAGCAGCCCCACTGACGGACAGGATTGGCTCAAGATGTCCCAATAAGATTCGGTGGACAGCTGAAGCCGTTGCAGCTTTCAAAGACCTTCGCCAGTCCCTGAGTAAGGACCCCGTTCTGCACTCACCAGATTTCACAAAAGACTTTACATTGCAGACTGATGCTTCTGAAAGAGGTTTGGGAGCAGTGCTTCTGCAGGGACCACCAGAGGATCGACATCCTGTCGCCTACATCAGCCGTAAGCTGCTACCAAGGGAGAGCCGCTACGCAACGGTTGAGAAGGAAGCCTTGGCCATTAAATGGGCACTTGACTCTTTCAAGTATTATTTGCTGGGAAGAGAATTCATCCTTCAAACTGACCACAAAGCCCTGCAGTGGCTGGAGAGAATGAAAGACACTAATGGGAGAATCACCAGGTGGTATCTGGCTATGCAGCCATACCGGTTTAAGGTTCACTATATCCCTGGAAAAGACAATACCACTGCTGATTACCTCTCTCGCTGCCTGATGGAAGATCCAGAAGTGGGGGTGTGTGTGATGGCCAAACCCGTGGCCACACTCTAAAGTCGGTAACTTTTGTATTTTCATTCTTCATTTGAACATAGTAATACATTTTAGTTTCCAATAACTTTATTGATTGGTTTGGATACATTTGTTCTATTTGTAAGCGCGCACATTTAGTTTACTTATGTATTCATACTACTTCATTTCTTTGCTTTCTGACTAACCTTTGTCTTTTTATTTCTTACCTGCTATCATCCCTGGGAGTTGCTGGACAAAAGATGGTAGCCAGGGTTTGAAACCATTAAATACAAAGGAAGATAATTGGACCACACCACCACTTCCTGCTGAAGGGGGGGGGGGGGGGGGAATGTGTGTTTTCTTTACTTTAAAAACAAAGTATTTGTATTTAATTAAATATTTGAGTTTAGGGTTTAATGGGGTTTTTGATTTTCTTCTTTAGTGTTTAGTTTATTAACAAACTAGATTGTACTGCATTTTTTGTGATTTATGATTGTGTTTTGTTTGTTACCCCTCATGTGTCACAATGGTCTGATCAGCCATTATATATACCCTTGTATGTCATTTCATGTTTAGGTCAATTATGTATGTTTGAGCAGTCATTTGGTTTGTTAAGTTTGCAGTCTTTGCCTGGGTTCAGTTTTGTTTCTTTGACCTCTTTTATGAGCTCAACATTTATTAGTCTTGTAAATATAATTTTTGGGGGTTAAATAAATGGAAACTATATTTTTCTAATAATTCCTGGGCTCCTCCTGTTCTTCAACTCGGTCCATCACATTGGCCCTAATTTTTTCGGCACCTCCTTTCCCTTTTTTGTTCTCCATTTTCTTTAGTTCATCTATAAGATTGCTAAACAAGGGGGAGGGTGCATCCGACCTCCTCGGCTGTAATTGGTCCAGCCCAGAGTCGATCATGACCAATTGGCCAATCCAACACCTTTCATTATTTATACCCTTCCCAAAAAAAAAAAAAAAAAAAAAAAAAAAAAAAAAAGAAATCGGTCGGCCCATAAAAACAAAAAATCGCCAGCGGCCCACCGGGCAAATGCCCGGTATGCCCGATGGCCAGTCCAGCTATGAGGGCAGGGCTGTGTTGGTCTGAGACTGTAGACATTAAAAAGTCCACAGGAGAGATGGTAGCTGATTAAACAAGTGTCATGAGATAATAACAAAATGCAAAGATTGGTGACAGCGCTTGGAACCATAAGGCAACAAAAAACTGTGAGAAATAATTTAGGCTCTGCCTGTGAATCACTCTTTGCTTCTCTTCTTCCTTCCATCCCATCATTTCATATATCACTCTCCACTTGCTGTCTATGTGAGAACAAGGCACAACTTGCTATTGCAATAAACTATAATCTAATTATCCACACCTAACAACTCTTGCACTTAATCTATAATAAAATGATGACAGAAAAATGTTATAGCCCTGCCTTTAGTAGCCTCACACAGCTCCTGCTGTTTCCTCCTCATGTCCTTACCAGCCATGTCTGCACAATGTTATATCATGAGTAATATTTTTTTTTTAAAAATCCATCTAAATAAAACACACACATGCACACACACACAGTGACATTTTAGACCTTCTTCAGAATACTGTATATACTATGGGCATCATGGTGCTGATCCAGAATCCTTACATTATTATTTATTACTAGAGCTACAATAATAAAGCAAAGAGGAGGGGGAAGTAATAAATATGAAATAATGTATTTATGATGATTCCATTTGTTTCACTATCCACTCTGTGCAGGGCAAAGCTTATTACATTTTTAAACTGTAGAGATACAATAATCTTCCTGCTGTAACATCCAAATTTTGTCTTATTTAAAATATAAATCTAATATAATCTGCTTCTTAATGTATGTTCTTTAAAATACAGCGTGTGTTTTTAATATATTATAATTATAATAATGCATAATTATGTGGGCATGCATATTAGATCGTTTTTAGTGAAATATAATCCCTCCAGAAAGGCAGGAAAAGCCCGGAAACTTGCTTTAAAACTAAATATGTTCCCTAAAACGGTGACAGAGCTACAGACCCATGACAGCCTTACACAGGTAGCCAGCAGCTGTGACCAGCACTACCTGTGCAGTTAATAAAAGGACAGGTAATGTTTGTCGCGCTGTTGCACACACAGCACGCTCGTTTGTTTCAGTTCGTCAGTAGCAACAAGACAGCTTACCAACGTGTACGTAATAAGCTAATACTCCTGTGTGCTACACACTACAGTGTACGCTGTACAGCTACTTACTGGTTTTGTCGCATCAGTCTGTGTCTCTGAGTTAACTTGTGTTTCTCCTACAGCTCCGGACCGCAACAAATGCGCGTGCTCTTTGTGAGCTCGTTCCCGGCTCGTAACCAGCGCGTTCTGCCGTCAAGGGCGATCATTGGTTAAATGTGATCATGTGACTGATGCAAGCCAGATCCTTTTATTTAGCAAAACTGTGATTAATAGTTAAATATTATTGTTGAGGGGCACAGACAGGACTCCGCACGCACACACACATAAAAAAAAAAAAATTAAAATTAAAAAAAAAAAAGTTGCCTCAACAAAAGGGCACCTTGGGCACTGTTAAGATTCAATATTGAGGAAGGGTACAAGAGGTGATCGAGGAATAACCACACCGATCCGGCCGGGTGAAGTCAAACGATGATTTTAATGAACACACGTGTGGGAAGACACTCTGTACGCAGACAGCCAGTAGTCCTCGACTTAATCAAAGCATGAACAGATATTTTATAGCATCAGGGTTTGTTTACTGACGCCCCTTCATGCGTCACCGGTACATTTTATACATAGATCAGATCAACATCATCATGACTTTTCACCTAGAAAATCATCTTCTATTTTCATGGCGTGGTACTTTCCGTTCTTATCTTAAAGTGAATTGTTCCTCTTTCTTGTCTAGACAACAAGGACGGTTCCTCTAAATAAATTTAACTAATGTGTGTGTATGTGTTGACCTCACATGCTCTTTGTGTCACCTCTTCACCTACTGTCTGTGTCTCGTCCTCAAATGCTCTTTCTCAATTCACCTGTTGCACTTCTGACCTTTTACCAGACCAGAGGCTCACTGAGACTATGTGTATGTCTTCTACTAAATAAATGTTTTAATCAAGAACCTCTACTTAAACCTTAATATAAAATGACCTGATATAAGTGTTTTGTAAGCATGTATTGCGATTCCTTCTATGGCTCCAAGTCACTTGCACAATAGATTGTCCGAACATCGCGCCGAACAAAGCTTCCGACCCCCAATTAATTGACCGAGCTCCAACTCTTTAATAAGCACAGATATGCATTGTGTATGAAATAGTCATAACTGCTTAAGGCCTTCTTAAAGCTATCTGTTACATTGTTAAAGCCTCGTCTTAGCCTGCGGCTCAAAATAACTTCCACTTCTGCATACAACTTCCTGTCAGCCTGCAACTCAGTCTTTCTGAAAGAGACACTGTTTAAACCTTTGAATGCAATATCCATGCTGCAGATTATATTATTAATGCAATGACAATTATTTAACAATAGCAGTAAAATAATTTCCCTCCTCGACACTCCCTCTTTTGACCTCTGGAACACCAGAGGTCACAATACATTGTGTCCTCACGCAGACCCTTCTCTGGTGGTCTCGAACCTCGAGATCTCCAGGATCCTCGCCCCTCCTGTGGTCGCCGAGATCTTCTGTAAAGGAAACAAAACACCTTTTCTTGCATCTCCCTAACTTATCCTATCTGGGACTCTTTAATCAAAAGCCTGATCCTAATTATCTTCTTAACTTATTGACTTGTATTTATGTATACTCTTCAACGTTACTCATCACTTTAAAATTCTTTAAGCGCTGGTTTCACGTCCAGTTGCTCGCTCTACTTTCCCTTATCTGATCATCAACATCCTGTGCACAAGTTGTCGCTGCTGCAAGTTAATCTACTCCAAAAGAAAACAACCACTTTAATCAATTAAGTTTAAGCATATAAGCAATTACTCCTGTATACATTTCATCATAGCTAAATGCTGCCTTAAAACAATTCCTATGTGTTAACTTCATTTTAACCTCACATTTCCTATGTTATCACCTGTTTTTGGTATAGCCTTTTTATTTCATTTGCTCCCTTTAATGTAACAATACCTTCTAATTCTAATTTATCAGACTTAACCAAAATATATGCTTTCCTTCCTCTTTGGTCCTTCTTTTAAGTTCAGTTAAAAGCTAAATGAATTTGAGGCCTGTTGCCTGGAATCAATACTGTCATGTGTGTTTCTTAACTCTGTGTCTGTAAGCGTGTGCAATCCTTCATGAACTCATATTATCCTCACAGTAGATTGGCTAATCATAGCGCTAGCCAAAGGCTCGTGACCCTCCAGAGACAAATTTGAGCCACAACTCCTTTAAAAGCACAAAATGCAATATGTATAAAAATCATTTCTATTTATAAGCTCCCCCTTTATCCTAAAAATACCTCCTATGTAATATCTGTATGTGTAAGCCTACATTATAACCACTTCTTCTAAAGATCAAAAATCAAAGCTGTTCTACCCCTTCAACCCTCACTAATTTTCCCTCTAAGATTTATTCACAGCTTTGAAAAACCGGCATTGTATCTTCTAAACAGGATTCATGGTCCTGGGCCATGTTGGCCCAGCATTCTTAGTTCCTTGTATTTTCGCTCCTTATTTAGGCCAGGTTTTCTGAGGTGTCCTGTTGTGGTGTTCCCTAAGTGTTTTTCCCTTTGTGACTCTTACCCCCTTGTGCCCCTCTGTCTATTCATGAGCTCTCGTCTCTCTTTGTGTTTATTCCATGTTTCCCCCAGCCTGTTATGTCTGTGTTCTCCCCGTACTTTCTCTCCTCCTGTCTGAACCTCTGTGTACTTCCTGTTTTACTTTGACAGTCTCTCGTCAGTATGCGTAATGTTGTGTTCACTCCTGCCCTGTCTCGTTATGTTTATCAGTATCCCCTGTGTTCCCCACCTGTGTGTAATCTCCCTGTGTTCTCTGGGTGTATTTCCCCGGACCTCCCTGCATCCTCGTTTCTGGTTTGTGTTATTAGCTTACCCAATTCAGGTTTCCGGTTTCTTATTTTCCACCAGTGCTATTTTGTGCCCACCGTTGTAAATAAATATTCACCTGCACCAGAGCTGCCGCCTTTTGGGTCCTTTTCTACAACTCCACACGGCTTGCCTCGCAAACCGTGACAAGTTCACTTTTAATCCTTTAACCTTAACTTAAAAATAACAGTTTCAGTTTTACCATATCCAAATGATCAAAAACCCCAAAAGGTCCTGAAATGATCCTAAATTATTAAACAATTAAATTATTAAACCCTAAACCCCCCTTTATCTTGATACATTTCATGTGTCAAGATACTATACAAAACTTAAAAATGCTCAGTTTTCCCCACTCATGATCCAATCTATGTCATAAAAATAAACTTAAAACAGAACAGTTATCAGTCATGTGTTTCTTCAATTAATGGTAACTGAGTTACATCAAAAAATATTTCCCCTTTAGCATTTGGCATTCTCCCAACAATATACTATAACCCCATAATCTAACCCCACCTAATAAAACAAAACAGAAATTTTCTCTGGTAAAAACAAATTGTTTGTCCACATTAATTCATCCTCACTCACATACAGTCTCACATTCACTCACATGCAGTCACACCTTTATTTGCTGATAGTGGAGCTTCCCGCACGATCAGATACTCCACCCTCAGCAAAATGAGCTCAGTCATTTTTATTTTCCATAGGGAAATATTTCTTTATGCTTCTGGACTGGATTGACTCGCATAAAATCCTTTTTACAGGGACTTACGACCTTGATCAGTCCCCACAGGTAGCTCTCCTCAGCCAATTGTAATCTGGAAAGCCCCCTCATATTTGCTCCTCCCGATAATTTTCAGCGCCGTTATTCACTGTTGCAGGCCTGCTTAAAACAGAAATGAAAAATAGAGCTGATTGTTAGCTCATAAAAACAAAACAAAATCACCTGACAGGTTTTCTTTAAGTGCACTGTTACAAAATAATGGGCCCAATTTTTCAGACATGTCCATGTTTCCTAAAACTCCCTCTATTAAAAACAAAAACACCAACCCAAACCTAACTGACAAAATCAACCCCTCACCACAACAACCTTAAACACACAAGTCTTGCCACCACATAATTTCACCTCCTCAATACACCGAAAGTCTCATTAAAACCACACAATTTGCAAACAAAAATCACCCCCTTTAACATACTTAAATTCAGCATAAAACCCCCTTACGACAACGTATAATCACTAAACTATAAACTATTTCCTACCCAAATCTATACTTCTCTTGTCTGCCATGCTTCCTCGTCTGAAAGTCACCTCCTCAGTCACACACACACAGGAAGTTCCTTCGTCACCACTCACTCCAACTAATTTGCATACTGAGACATCTCTCAATGAGTTGCTGTAACAACAGAAACATATGTTTAAACATTCCCAACTCATTAAAACATTTTATTTCTTCCAACAGTGATCACTAGTGTTGATCAGTCAGTACGAGAGCACTCCTAAGTCACTCTTTTTAAAACTACTTTAATCCCTTTTTTGTTTTCATAACTCCCTTTGTCATATGGCTTCTTCTATTCCTCAATTACAAACTCAAATGTATTTTATTAAACATTCACACCATTGTATCAATCATACAAAATAGCAAGCTGTTCTTCATTGCCAATGTTTGTGTTCTTAGCCAGGTTTAATCAGTGTCTATGCATTAAACTCCATGAGCTTGTCTTGTCTTTATAAGTTTAATGCATTTTCTGTTTGTGTGTGTGAATTTGCATATGATGCTTTTACAGTGTGTCAGACTCCTTCATAATTTTGCCTTTAAACAGTCAATTTTCTCCTCCCCAAATTTACAAACCCAAATTCTGATTTCCTACCTTAAATAGCAGCATTCCTTGTCCTCAGCCAGAAGGTAGGGCTCCACTTGCCACTTTCCACCTCCACCCTAGCCCAGCGGCCTTACCCGTCAGGACCCGTCTTCTCACTGAAGCCGAGAGTAATCGTGACTGTGCCTGCCTTAGGTTGTCCCAGGGTTTCGAGGTGGGATCTTACCCGTCATGGGCTATCCAGCCTTCCATACTCGCCTGATACGGGGCCCAAGTGGGCAGGGGAGGGAACACACTGGCTCTGGGAATTAAAGGAATGTAAGCTGCTTCCTTCATTGCATCATATGTTAAACTATCTTACTTCTGACTCCTTCCTAGAATAATTTGCATCATATGTTAAACTATCTTACTTCTGACTCCTTCCTAGAATAATTTCTCATATGGCACTTTGTGTATGTGTGTTTTCTATTCATTAATGTAATTGTCAGTTATTTTCTCTCCCGGTCAGGGAACCACATTATTTTCTCTCTTCATTTTACCTTCTTTTGTTTGTTTGTGACGTTCTACCTTAGTTCTACTAAACCTTGATGTAAAAACAATACTCCCTTATTTCACGCACACACTCTGCCTTTTGCCTACGCACACACTTCTCTCTCAGACTTCCTCTGTTCACACATCACCTTATATGGGCATGCAAACTTCCTGTCACCCACACCATATCCTGTTACACACACACCGCACGCAGCTGCTCAGAGCAGCTCAAGCTGCTTTGCTGTTTCTCCAGGCTAATCAAACTTATTTTGTATTTACAATCTACAAACCCTCTGTAACTCTACTAACTTTTGACCTAAAATGTAGCATCATTCACACAATGATTTCATAATCCTCTCACACACACCTTTTAAATAAACTAAACTCCTATAACATCACTCATGCATCTCTTAAATTAAAAACACTTTCAAACTTTAAAACATCCTACCTTACATCACCAAAGAAATACCTCTCACACCTTCATTCATCATTCAAAACCTTCTAGTCACCGCATTCACACACCTAAAGTGTGACTAGAGTTGAGGAATATAACTCAAAACCCACTTTCCTAAGAGTATTTTAGACATGCTTGTCATAATCAAAAAGAGCAAGTAAAAAACAAACAAACAAAAATTGAAACCTCTATTAATTCTCACCGCACACACAAGAAATTGAAAAAATAAAACCCACCAGCAACTAATGCTGGAGAAAAGTTACTACTGAAAGTGATGTGTTAGCCTTAAGTATATACAGTGCACTCAATATATTTATATATCTACATCCAAACTCAGTCAATTACTATACATCCACTACGGCAACTCAAAACTTTATTTATAGTCCTCTAATAAACATGAATGGCATTTTAAACACACACTCAACAATGTTTGCAGCAGTATTTGTAAAACCAACTGTGGCTTAAACAGTTCACTGCTTACTCATTTGCATTTTCACTCACACACACACCGTCTAAAAATAGCTCCAGCATTGCCTCAGACTCCTTTCACACAGAGATCTCTTATTACAAAGACGTCTTATATTTACAACTACTGTCAGATCTGTCAGCTTTAGCGCCTAACCAATTTCGACAAATTTTAAATAACCGCCCAGCGGATAAACTCCCTGAGTTTTTTGCGACCAATTAACCAGTATCAAGACTTTAACTGTTTCTGGCCTCATTTCTAAAATCCCTAACTCAATTTAAAAGCGTCAACCAACCCAAACTTTGAAGTTTTAGGTTAAAGTTACACGCCCGAAGTCCAACTTCTTCTGACCGAAAAAGCGCAGATACCGTTCCAAACGGTAAGGAGACTCTATCTCCTAGTTATTCTGGAGTGCCCCAAGCTCCACAGTGACCAACTGACTATCCCTCTTCGAGGACAATGCCTAAGCGTCCTTGGCATTGGCAAGCGTTACCTCTGAGCACTGCGCTTCCTAGAACCCCCTCGGTTCCGTTCTAAAATAATTTATAATACTTTGGAACAACAGTAAAACACCCAACAAAGTGTAAGACTGAAGCAGGTCCAACCTTATAACCAAAAAATAACCAGATTCCCTAACATACTAAACGGTCCAACCGCATTCAATCATTACCAGCAGTCCAACTGCTTTAAATCCTCAGTACTGTCATGACATTCTCATCAAAATCAAAACAGACATCCACCAGTAACTTCAGTGAGTAGACTTAAATTTTATCATGTCCAATTTGGCACACTTTGGAAATAATTCAACAGGTAGTGCCTTACCTTTTGGATAAGCCGGCTTATGCCCACTCACTTAGACCACTGGAATTCATGTCTGCCCGTCAGACCACCTAAGACCCCGGATTTCTCCGTCTAAACCTCCAACTCTCCCTCCTCAATAACCGGACGAGCCCCCAAATGTTAAGATTCAATATTGAGGAAGGGTACAAGAGGTGATCGAGGAATAACCACACCGATCCGGCCGGGTGAAGTCAAACGATGATTTTAATGAACACACGTGTGGGAAGACACTCTGTACGCAGACAGCCAGTAGTCCTCGACTTAATCAAAGCATGAACAGATATTTTATAGCATCAGGGTTTGTTTACTGACGCCCCTTCATGCGTCACCGGTACATTTTATACATAGATCAGATCAACATCATCATGACTTTTCACCTAGAAAATCATCTTCTATTTTCATGGCGTGGTACTTTCCGTTCTTATCTTAAAGTGAATTGTTCCTCTTTCTTGTCTAGACAACAAGGACGGTTCCTCTAAATAAATTTAACTAATGTGTGTGTATGTGTTGACCTCACATGCTCTTTGTGTCACCTCTTCACCTACTGTCTGTGTCTCGTCCTCAAATGCTCTTTCTCAATTCACCTGTTGCACTTCTGACCTTTTACCAGACCAGAGGCTCACTGAGACTATGTGTATGTCTTCTACTAAATAAATGTTTTAATCAAGAACCTCTACTTAAACCTTAATATAAAATGACCTGATATAAGTGTTTTGTAAGCATGTATTGCGATTCCTTCTATGGCTCCAAGTCACTTGCACAATAGATTGTCCGAACATCGCGCCGAACAAAGCTTCCGACCCCCAATTAATTGACCGAGCTCCAACTCTTTAATAAGCACAGATATGCATTGTGTATGAAATAGTCATAACTGCTTAAGGCCTTCTTAAAGCTATCTGTTACATTGTTAAAGCCTCGTCTTAGCCTGCGGCTCAAAATAACTTCCACTTCTGCATACAACTTCCTGTCAGCCTGCAACTCAGTCTTTCTGAAAGAGACACTGTTTAAACCTTTGAATGCAATATCCATGCTGCAGATTATATTATTAATGCAATGACAATTATTTAACAATAGCAGTAAAATAATTTCCCTCCTCGACAGCACCCATCAGGAAAGGGGCGGGTGCTCAAGCCCCTCTAGCCCCCCCCTCTGCACGTGCCTGCTGTTAGGTTAATTGTGCTGATCCTTGGGTTGGGGGATTTGTGTTTGTACTGCAGCGCAAAATTCAAACCAATTGAAGATGGACAACAAAAGTTCAAAGCCATCAGGTGCTCAGGTTAGAAAAAAGAGAAAAGATGCAGGTAAGCAGACGTGTGATTGGCTAATGGCAGCTCATCCTGAACCAATCAGACTAAACTCCAAACAATACATTATGTTACAGATTTTAATATTAATTAGTCATTGTTACTTGTTGATTTGTCCTTTTCTCATTGTGTGACGAATTATGACGACTGTTTGGTAGCTGTTATTGTCTCTCTCTCTCTCTTCATGTGTGTTTCTCTGGTGAAACAATAGTTTTGTGTTAATGTTAGGGCTGCACGATTTTGCATAAAATGAGAATCACGATTTTTTGGCTTAGAATTGAGATCATGATTCTCTCATAACAATAAATAAACATGAAACAACAAATGTCTCTCGTTTTGTTGTTGCAGCAAAATGTTGTCCTGCTTGAAATTCCGTCTCCACCGTTGCTCGACGCTGCGTGTACAGAGCAGGTAGTGCAACAATAGAAAAATAGTTGCGGGACGGCACTGTGTAGCGTTTGTCTAGGGTGTTGATCGTTTTCCTAAATCCCTCGTTTTGCACAGTGTTGATGGGAGCCATATCTTTGGTCAGGTGATAAGTGATAGCCTCCGTGATGTCTTTGTGCCTGCGGGAGTTCGACGTGTATAGGGAAGCGCTGTATAAGGTTCCCGTTATTGATGTTTGGGTGGTTGACCGGGACGGATTTTCTCCTGTCACTTTCTCGTCATCCCTGACGTGCTCTCCGTTGTTGTTTCCCTGCTAATTTTAGCATCACACGGCACAGCTTCTGTATCACGTGGTATAAGGCTCCGCCCTTGTCATTTGTTGAGCAGGAAGAGTGAGCGCTTGGTTTCATGCAGAGTACGTCCCGGATCAAAATGTGAAGTTTTACAAATCACCACTTCTTTAGTAAATATCATTTCAGTCTTAGACAATCTCGTTTCTCTTACAGAGGTTGAATGCACCTTCTGCGGATGGCGGTACCACACAGTGTGCGTGGACTTCCCCTGCACAGAAGGCAACTACAAATGCTGTGAATGCTAAATAAAGAGAAACAAATGATCCCTGTTGTCTTTGCTTGATGATTGGTTTGAGTCTTGACAATCCACATTGCTGGCGTTGCATCTTTCAATGCCAGCAATGGCAGGTATCAGTGCTCAAACCTTTTGTGTTTGTTTCCAACAAGTTGCCCACCTCGGGAAACAAAAATGTGTTCTTTTACTTGTCAGATGAACATATGAGACACTTTGACTCTTCAGTGCAGTGTGGAGCCTAACAAAGATCTGTTTTGTGTCCCAGCTGATCAGCAGGAGGAGGAGAGTCTGACGGAGCAGCAGAGGAACATTTTCAGCTCCTTGGACTCAGCTCAGCCACTACAGAGGAAACAATGAGCTCAACACAGAAGGTGACAGACAGAGCAGGACCATATGACCAAAGATATTTATCACCATATACATTTGAACATTTGCCATAACGATGTAGCTGACGATAGAATTGACACCAGACAAAATACTTTACAGCTGCACAACTTTATTAAAAACCCATCAATGTATTTTCACTGAAACAAGCAGCTGTTGTTTATGTGCATTAAAGTTATATAAAAATGTAACAGTGCAAATGCAAATTCCTCGCTGACAGTTTAACCAAAAGGCGTTTCCAGTGGAAACTGGCCGACACATCCTGAGCATAACCATGTATAATATCCACTAAACTTCAGAAGAGGTTATACAGTCGTGGCCAAAAGCTTTGAGAATTGCATAAATATTGGAACCTGGAGAAGTTGCTGCTTAAGTTTTTATAATAGCATTTTGCCTGCACTCCAGAATGTTATGAGGAGTGATCAGATGAACTGCATCGTCCTTCTTTGCCATGAAAACGAACTTAATCCCCAAAAAGCCTTACCACTGAATTTCATTGCTGTCATCAAAGGACCTGCTGAGACCATTTCAGTGATCGTCTTCTTAACTCAGGTGAGAATGTTGGCGAGCACGAGGCTGGAGATCATCATGGCTGTATCCCGATTCAGGTTCTGCAGCTTTAAAGTCCTCAAGGGCCGCGTACTCAAAGACCGCTAAGGCCGAAGTGCGAGGCTCGTAGGCTCGTGAAATGGGACGTCTAGCCTCCGTCGCGCTGCCCAGGTTGCCTAGCAACCATGATACTAACAGCTGGAAACGTTTCATACAGCTTTGTTTGACAGAAATGAAGGAGAACATATTTAGTTCATTTGTTTCTACATGAGCTCTGTGTGATTTGATGAGTATCTGAGGCTGAGACCACAGGACTGAAACATGATTGTTGGGCTTCATTTCTGTGCTGCTGGCTCTTCCTCCTCCTCTTCCTCACACACTGCTGAGTTTGTCCTGGTGGATCATCAGGGGTGCAAAGCCTCACAGATGATGTGCAGCAGTGGCTCCCTCAGTCTGTCCTCACTCTGGACACTTGCAGTCGTCACACATGGAAATCAAATGTGTGATAAGCTGCAGGATTCAAACACAAGTGTAACTTATAAACACATGTTCATACTTTTATTCCACAATCAGAGAGAAAGAAACAGAGAGAGAGTGCAGGACAGACAGACAGGTGACAGTCTCAGGTGTACACACTGCTACACAACAGCACCAGAGAAGCAGGATTTAGTGTTTGTGTTATTACGAGTGTAAACAAGAAGAGTTCCAGATGGTGCAGTGGACACATGTGTGACTGCTGTGATTAAAGCATCTTTCTTTCAGCTTAACGAGTGAACCGTCAGCTCGTTCAAACACACGTTAAAGTGCGTTTGGCTCGACACCACCGAACAGAGGCAGCAATATAACACAGCTAACATTAACAGTGCAGTGAATCCTGCTTGTGCCGTGATGTTCAGGACTGCAAACCGAGCAGCATCACTGACTTTCAGCTTGTTGTGTTTGTGGATATATGACTGACTTTAATTATCCACAAAATCATCACATTCTCTGTCAGATGAAGGTCGACTATTGAACGGCGTATATTTTAAAGGCTTTAAAACCAAGTTAACGCTGAAAGTACAAACATCACTAATGTCACATAACTCTGCCGACAAGGCATAGCTATGGCTATGAAATGCTCTTTGTGTATCACTTCTTCATTATGAAAGATGTCATTAATGCACTAGTAATGTCTCATCTGGAGTATTTTTCAATCATTTGGTCAGCAGCTAATAAGACAGATCTTAACAGACTTCAGTTAGTCCAGAATAAGGCGTCCAGATTAGTGTGAAGATGTTCATACTATACTAATATTGATAAAATGCATAATAACCTTTCTTGGCTTCCTGTACAGGCTAAAATATTCTATGGCTTACTTGTAGTTCTAAAGAAAGCAATTCTGTTAAACACACCACATTTATTCTGCTCAGCTGCAGTATCCAGATGAAATACATCATCATATTACACAGTTTTCAACAAGCTGCAATTTAGTAAATGCTCGAGTTAAAAGTAACGTTTTGTAAAACTGTTACATTTAGAGCAACTTTTAAGTGGAATAAGTTGCCTTAAAAAATTATAGAATTATTCAAAACTTCAATGAACACTTAAAAGCTGATTTACAGAGCTTTTAGTTGTTGTAAATATTGTAAGACATGATTTGTTTTTGAAATTTGTGTAATGTGCCTCAATGTTATTGATATTATTACTATTATTATTGATTACTTATGTTTGAACAATTGTGAAACCTCACTGTGGATGTAAGAGTGAAATTATGTGGATATCTTGAATCCACTTTATTGTGTAATATTATATGGGAGTATTTAACGGAAGACGAGCAACATCTGTTGTGGAAGCTAACGGGGTTCCTTTAGAATAAACAAACATAGGATTTATTATCACTGAATAATTCTGTATAAATCTATACAAATTATAGAAATATGTAATAGGAAACAACAAAATATTCTAAATTATAAAATAATGTGTGTGTGTGTGTGTGTGTGTGTACACAATCAGGATGGATGGGCATGATTTTAGTGTTTGAACAGTCATGAATTATCTTTAACAGCAGGTTGGATGTAATGTGTTAGAACTACCAGCAGGTGGGGATAAGAGACCTTTAAGGTGTTTGGTGCCACGCTCCACCTTCAGGTTTAAAACTAGTGTTAATGGAGTTTGAAGGTTGAGTTTGTTCCACGACTGCATTTCACTCACTGCCTCTGTTTGTATCTCTGTCACTGCAGGACCAACATGGAGCCAGAAGTCAGCGCTCTCAGGAGGCCAACAAACCTCACAGAAGAAAGGGAGAGAAAAAACACACCTGTGACGAGTGTGGGAAGGGTTTTACTGTGAGGGCTAAACTAAAACAGCATCAGGTCATCCACACTGGAGAGAGACCGTTCAGCTGTGACTTGTGTGGAAAGTCTTTTTCCTTGAAGGGTTCCCTAAAAACACACCAACTCGTCCACAGTGGAGTTAAAGCGTACAGCTGTGATCAGTGTGGCAGAGCTTTTACTCACAGTAGCAACTTACAGAGTCATCTAGTTACCCACTCTGGAATTAAGCCATACAGCTGTGACATCTGTGGAAAAACTTTCAGCCAGAGAGGGAACCGAAATACACACCTACGCAGTCACACCAGACATGATGTGTACTGCTGTGAACAGTGTGGCAAATACTTTACAACAGACGCACAGTTACAACAACACATATTTACCCACACTGAGGAGAGACCTTATCAATGTGACCTGTGTGAGAAGACTTTTAAATCTCCACATCACCTGAGACAACACCAACAGATCCACACCAGAAAGAGACTCTACAAGTGCAGCTACTGTGAGGTATGTATTTATATTGTTATCTTGTCATTTTAGCCTGACTGTTTGGAACAACTCTGCTCATTAAACTGTGTTAGCATGTTAGCAATTCTACTGCATGGAAAAGCAGCTCTGAGTGATTATTCAGATTTTCCTTTCAGTTATGATTTTAGTATTACTGTAGTATTATGGTGGTAGTATTGTAGTTATTGCAGCCCAGTAAACTGAGTGTGTTAACTGAAACAGTCAAATGTAGTTGGACGTCTGCAGAGATGCTCTTTATTTCAGGCGACGTTCAGGATACAAATGTTGAAGGACTGACTTACACTGTCTTTGTGTCTTTGTTTAGAAGCAGAGCGACACAGATGGATCCAGTTCTCAACCCTGTCATCACTGTGGTGGTGGGAAAGACTTTCATTGTGACCTCTGTGGAAAAACTTTCAGTCGGCAAAAGACCCTAAAAGTACATCAACGTAGACACACTGGAGACAAACTGAAATACTGCAAAGAATGTGGGAGAAGCTTCACCACATCAAGTGATTTAAAACGACATGAACTGATTCACAGTGGGGTTAAAAAGCACGTCTGTGATCAGTGTGGGTCATCCTTCACCACTGCAGGTCAGCTTAAAACACACAAACGAGTCCACACAGGAGAGAAACCACACAAGTGCAGACACTGTGAGAGAAGCTTCTCATATTTACAAAGTCGTAACATTCATGAACGTACACACATGGAAGGAAACTACAGCTGTGACCAGTGTGACAAGAGCTTCAGGAATCTCAGTTCATACTCCAAACACAAACGATCCCACGTTACTAATAAACTGTTTCACTGTTACCAATGTGCCCAAACATTCACCTCATTGTCTGCTCTGTGCAAACATCAGCGCGATCACTCAGGGCTGAAATCACTCCCATGACTGGATCACAGTGAATCTGAAGACACAGAAAGATCCTCTGGTTTCTGTGTTGGACTCAAAAACCTTGAGATCAGGCTCCACAGAGTTCAGATAGAATCATTTAAACTTGTGTTGAACTGAACTGGTTGCTGGGCTGAACTTCTACATAATACAGATCTACATGGGATCTTCTTTTCTGTTGTTTTACTGAGTCAGTTTTGTCCTTTTTTCTCTGTCCTGGTTTTGCTCGTCTGTAAATGATTGAAACTCAGTCAAATAGTTCATTGTTCTCCAGCAAAACGTTTTGGAAACTCATGTTTAACCTTTAAAACTCTGACATGTTTTAGCACACAAGGCTTCTTCTTTCAAAGAGAGTCTTGGAGATGTTTGATGTTTCTGTTTTTCTGAAACCACCTGAAAGAAAAACTATTTTTCTTGCTTTATGTAGTGTGGAAGTTTTTAATGTTTCTTCATCTGTGATGTTCTTGAATGTGTTCACGTGAAGATGGTACAAATAAACTGTCCTTTCAGCTTTAGCTCCTAATTTATTCATTATATATGGATGTAGCACAGCAGCCGTCTCTTGATTAACACATGGAGGGCTCGGAATCTGATGGTGTCGTCTCCCTAATTTGCCCACTCAGTAAATCTCACTCATGGCCAAGAAATTGAAATAAACCTTGTTTCCCTGCTGGATAGTGATCCACTGTAACTCTGCTCCTCCTTCCTGTTTAGGATTTCTGTGGCTGAAGTAAAATTCCCTCCATCCATCACTTATCCCAGCTAACCCAAAGTGAAATAAAGTTTTGCTCGTCTTAAAAAAGCATTACAATAATGGGCATTACCAATGCAAACTGAATGATACAGAAGATGAAAGAAGAGACTTTGATCAGTTAATAAAGCTCATGATCTGGATTCATTGTGGCTGCTACACAGATACTTCTGGGTCACTTCTCTCAGTTAGGAACCTTCCTCACCAAACTGACTGTTGGACCACACCCCTGGTTTCATGAGAAATTGTTTCAGCCATGATTTCTCTTCCTGTATTTCAGAGTAAAGACTGAAGTGACAAATGGAAGCATGTTTAAAAAACACAATGTGAGAGAGACGTTGAGGTCCTTAGAAGTTACCCTGGGTTTTTCTGTCACCCTGCTAGATGTTACACACCTTGTTATTGGACTGATTTCTACTGCTGGACTACTCCTGCGGAGAGTAACAATACTCTTACTAATGAGCTCCCTTTCACACCTTTGGGGATATTTATTTTTGTGTTTGCAGCGCTGTGAGCCAGAACAGCGAGAGAAAAATCTGCAACAGCGACGAGCTGAATGCTTACGTGAATCGCAGCAGCTGCACATGTGCTACGCTGAATTAGAGGATATCTTTGCTCTGGATTTCTATTTCTACTTTTTCATTTCTATATGATTCTTCTTGCATCTAAACAAAGATGATTCAATTTGCTAAATGTTGATGGCTCTTCGTGCTCAGGTGTAAATGAGACGTAATATTTGCTCTTGGTTTGGTTCTCCTGTACAGAACCTTGTAGTACAACAGAAACCTAAAAACATTATTTGTAGTTGTTATTCTTAGTTGTTCTGCTGCCTAAATACCACAGGGTCTGATTATGAAGTTATTGAGCTGCACATACTTTACAACCTGCTTAAGTTCGAGGTCACAGCGTCTGTAGAGCAGCTGGAACATAATGAAGTCTACAAGGTTAAAGTTTTCTCTTCAGTTATTGTTCTTTCTGCTGCTTGGTTTGATGGAGCTGAGAGCTTTTGTTTTTATTATTGTTATTATAATTATCATGAGTATTTTACTCTCTAGAAGCTTTAAAATAGTGTTTGTGTTTGAAAAAATTGATTTAAGAATTGAACAGAAACATCTGTCCTTCTGAAAATCGCCCAAAGGCACGGAGACAAAGTCAAAGGATGCAACCTGTAACTTTCTCTTCCTTCATGTCAGGACCATCATCCATGATTTATATAAAATGCATATAGCAACAGTAGCACTTTAGTTTGGACTTTATGATTTCTGTAACTGGAAAATATAATTTTGTTTAAAGACAGAAGTGACCGCATAGTTGCAACATCAAAGGGAAATATGAATTAATTAGCATCAAGTATATTTGTTGCTTAAGCGTTTGCACTATAACTTAAGTAGGATTATAACTTTTAAGGAAGGAAAGATTTCAGATATTTAGTTCACTGTTTCAGTTATTTTATATGAAATTAAAACATTTACGTTGGTCAAATATGATGCTCTAAATCAAATAAAAGTTTGAAAATAAATGATGTATTTTTAAATGCTGCAACAAATGTTCACAAAAAGTAACTATAATTAAAACCAGTTAAACAAAATCAAATGTTTGAATCATGCTTAACCAAATGCCAGGCTGGAGAGCTGAACCTAAAGTATACGTAGAAAGATTTCAACATCTGAGCAGTTTTTAATGTTTTTATCACATATAAATGTCACAGCAGTGGGTCCTGGCCCAATGCTTTGTGTTTTTGGTTTTCTTTGACTCTTGTTTTTCTTGGTTTTTGTTCTTCTTATTTATCAGGCTCTCAGTAATCTTAGTTCTCCCTCCCTCAGTGTTCATTTCAGCCTGTGTTTAGTTTCTGTTCCCGTGTCCCACGTTTCATCGTTTCATGTCGAGTCAGCCCTGTCTCTCTGTTTCCTGTGTCTCCCCAGTCAGCCCCGCCTCCCTCGGGCACTCATGTGTGATACAGAGTAATAAACCTGACTACATTTGCTACACTCGCTTTATTACCTGTTACTTTAAAATTCATACACTAATTATGTCTGCCCATCTCTCTAATGTGAAGGTCAAAGGTCAACATCCCAGTGACATAAGAATAATCCCAAAGGGGCAAAGGCAGCGGTTAATTTAGCACATTTAGCATTAAGGGTACAGCAAGGATATACTTTTACTTATTGTGGCAGGGGTGTGGTCTCTGGCCTGCTGCAGTGGAGGCTGGTGGCGGGACGTTGGACGGCACAGGTGAGGGTGATGGAGCTCATGACTCTCCCCTTTATAGTGACGGAGGAGACTGGCGTGGGGGAAGCGTGTAGTGGAGGAAGCCGAGGAGAGAGCTGGTTTCTGGCTACAAAGACGGCGTCAAACCAGAAAAGATTGCTTGTGGTCAAATGTCAAAGGAGCTTGCAAAGAAAAGCGTCTGGACTTCTTTAAGTTGCTTGAAGACGTTTCACCTCTCATCCGAGAAGCTTCTTCAGTTCTAAGGTCAAATGGTGGAGAGTCCCAGATATAAACCTAGTGGGAGTGACCCCCCACAGAGGGACAAAAGGACCCCCTGATGATCCTCTAATCGCCTGAGCCAAGGTGTGAAACTGGGTGTGGGTCCCAATCAGCCAGAGTTTCGGGTGAGTTCATTGTGAAACCTGGCCCCACCTTATCATGCGAATTCCTGAGATCAGATGGCCCAGGATGTGAGTGGGCATTAAGGCGTCTGGGAAGGGATCTCAAAACTGGATTATTGATGGCAGAGAGTTGTTGTCGTAAACTCCGCCTCTGTTCAAAGATGGTCGCTCACAGTTGACATAGATGGCTTCTTTCACTCCTCTTTCAAACCATCTGTCCTCTCCGTCCAAAATGTGAACATTGGCATCCTCGAAAGAGTGTCCTTTATCCTTAAGATGCAGATGGACTGCTGAGTCTTGTCCTGTGGAGGTGGCTCTTCTGTGTTGTGCCATGCGCTTGTGAAGTGGCCGTTTGGTCTCTCCAATGTAGAGGTCTGGGCATTCCTCGCTGCACTGTACAGCATACACCACATTGTTAAGTCTGTGTTTTGGCGTTTTGTCTTTCGGGTGAACCAGTTTTTGTCTGAGCGTGTTGCTGGGTCTGAAATACTCCGGGATGTCATGCTTGGAGAAAACTCTCCTGAGTTTTTCTGATACTCCGGCTACATAGAGGATGACAATGTTGTTGCATCTGTCCTTCTTATCCTCCCTCGCTGGTGTCTGATCTTCTTTTCTGTGCCTCTTTGCTGACAGAGGCTCCTTTGACTACGATGACCTGGATGACTGAGAACCTTCACAGACACTTGTGGTCAAATAATGTGTTTTGCAGCACGCAGGACAGACAGCGCACAATGTGCTTTGAAGTAGCAGCCAAGAAAGGTGTAATTTAAGTCTACGAACAGTGAACACCTGTGTGCACACCTGTGTGGCTTGTATTCAAATGGTTTCCACATGTAATGGTCTGCAAGAGGATGTAGCGAGCCATAGCCCCGTCCCCCAGGGCATGAAACAGGCATGGAGGAGATCCAGGCCCCAGAGTGCGAGAGCCCAAGGAGGACCACCGGAGGGGCATCTGTGCCACCCTCATGGGAAGGGCTGAGGATCCCCAGACGAGGCATCACCCAGTAGCCACCGAGCAGAAGCTAGAGGGGGCTGCACCGGCGTGCCCAACGGCTCCGCCGGCAGCCAGCTGTGCCAGAGTGAACCGAGCCGCAGGCCCTGAGGCCAGAGGCCCGAGGGCCCCCCGCACCCCGGAGGAGGCCTGACCGAGCAACAGGTGCCAGGCCCCGCCAGGTAGCCACCGGGAGTGAGCTGGTACATACCTGAGCGCCCAGCCCCGGACACCAAGAACCACCAATGCACCGACCCCTGAGGGCATCAGTCACCAGCAGGGAGTGTGGTGAGGGGAGATAGACCTTGGAGGGCCTGGGAGTTCCCAGAGAAGTGGAGTCTAAGACCCGACCTGACATATAGACACAGACAAACAGGCACACACAGACACAAACATGCATTCCCACCCTCATGCACACATATACAAACATTCAGCACTCACCCAACGTAAGGACTGACATAAATGGACATGTACACACAATCACACTCCCCAAACATACTCTATACCCCGGGTCCAGGTACCCTCGCCCCCAGAGGGGGAAACAGAACCCAGACCCAAGAGATGTTACCCTTCCCCCTGGGGTGGAGGCAAGCAGACCGTCCCAGGCTCCGCAGCAGCAGGGAGGCCAATCGGACAGCCAACATCTCCTCCCAGCCCCCCCGCCCCAATGGCTAGCAGAGAACGGGGGTGTGTGAAGACCCCATACCTCCCTCCTCCCGCTCATGTGTAGTGTTGCTGCGTGTTTGTCTAAAGTGCATTTAAAACTAAAAAATGGTGCTGCTGCCAGAGAGCAGCAGGTGTTAGCATGGCCCCTCCCGAGAACCCTCAATGTCTACATGGATTTAAAATTGAGAGGTGGGCACCAGCGCCAGAGGTAGGTTTGAGTACACAGACCGTCCACTGGACGCCGTTAACGTGCCCACCCTCAAGGCCCTATATATATGTGTGTGTTATGAGAGTGTAAGTAATGTG
Source organism: Rhamphochromis sp. 'chilingali' (assembly GCF_963969265.1). Classification (NCBI taxonomy): domain Eukaryota; kingdom Metazoa; phylum Chordata; class Actinopteri; order Cichliformes; family Cichlidae; genus Rhamphochromis; species Rhamphochromis sp. 'chilingali'. The sequence continues at coordinate 6,531,103 of NC_137929.1, forward strand.
GATGTCTAAGTTGTGAGATAAAATTGAGGCACAGGTGGCCAGAAGGGGACAGAGGGGAGGGGGGGGGGATGTCTCACCTGCACCCCTGTGACACACCTGTCCCCCAAGGCCCTACCTGTATGGGTGAGTGTGGTGGAGCGGGAAGAGGGAGGTAGCCGGGGATGGGGAGGAAAAGGAGGGAGGGGAGGATGCCCCTCCCTAGGGCCAGCTCCCCCGCTGACCCCAGTAGGCACCCCCGTCCTCTGGTACCCACCAAGGCAAGGGAGCTCAGGTCCATCCAGACCGGGGCCTACGGTAGCACTGCCAAGCCCCACAGGAACCGGGGCAGCCCACCCTACCCACCGCAGAGGAAACTGTACCCACCGCAAAATGAACATATTTCAAGTAAACAGCTGGACTGATCAGGTCCAAACACAGAGTGATAAACTTGTCAAACAGCTGTCATATCTTTATATAGAAGCTCTTTATAAATGCTGCTCACTGCAGTCTGTTTACTAATAATGTCAAAGTGTTAGAAACACAGAAACATCAGAATGGTCTTTGTTCACAGAAACCTGTCTGGGATCCTTTGTTGTTCTTTTGATGCAGAGTTACATTATAAATATAAAGAGTTATTTCAGAGTCTCATCAGTTTTCCTGCATGTCTTTATTTAACACATCAGCAGGGCTGAAGCTCTCATGTTAAACACACACTGATCTATGGACACGTTCATGTGTTTCTAACAGAACCAGGCTGTTATCAGCCTGCACTAACATTATGTCACACACACTGAATGTAACAGTGACAGTTTACATCATCACACAATCAGCTGTGATTGTTTCACTGTCATCAAACGAGTCAACAGGAAGTAGAATCAATAGAAACCAATCATTTACTGACAGCATGTCTGATGGAAATAAGTGCAGATTATGTATGAAGTCTAACTGCACACAGTAACTGTGTTACAATAAGGACTTAACAGCGCCCTCTGCTGGAGTGTTTCACACTGAGAGCAGCTTTCCTCTGAATTCAGTGAGGTTATGACTGAAATTATTGGTTTAGTCGGTTTTATAAAGACCAGACCAGTAAAAACAAGAGTGTCTCTGCTGTCTGTGAGGAGATGGAGCCGAACATCAAGCTGTGCTGTTTCACAGTGAAGCCAGGCGGCTGTCACCAGGAAAAGTCTTGTCCTGAGTTTTTGTGCTCAGAGAGCAGATCAGATGTTTTTGGAGCAGGAGCACAAGTATGAAGTCGCAGAGTTAGTGATGAGAGCTTCCTGGCAAAACTGGCCTACCTGAGTGACATATTTGGAAATGAAGTAAATCTACAGCTTCAAGGGAAAGATAAAAACCTCCCTCAGGTCACAAGATCAGCTCTGTCACTGGAAAGCTTGCAGTGTGGGGCAGGAGACTCGATGAAGGAGACACAGATTCATTGGAGAACCTGCATGAATTTGTTGACACTACTGATGATGATGCCGCCTCAGTGACTCCATATATCAAGCAGCATATTTCATCACTGATGGGATACTTTTAAAAGGACTTCCATGAAAACAGTTCCCAGCATGACCAGCTCCAACTGGTTTCAGCTTTGCAGAGCAGAACCAGTTCATTGACGTCTGACTCCACACTGAGACTGCAGTTCACATCACAGACACTGAGTGGATTCTGGCTGAGTGTAGAGAAGCAGTATCCACTCTGAGGGCAGCAGGCTCTGGGCGTTCTTCTTCCTTTAGTCTCATCTTTGTGAGGCTTCTCTGCTGCTGCTGCAGACCAAGTCCAGGTCCCAGCTAAACACTGAGCAGGAGCTGAGAGCTGCAGGATCCTGCTTCAAAGCTGCTTTGAAAAGCTGTGCACTGCAAAACGTGCTCGTCGGAGCCATTAATGCTGACTTTGTTATTTTGATCAAAGAAAGAAATCAGCACAAACTGTTTGATTCGTTTTTGTTTTGTAGGTTAAAGTGTTTCATATATTGTGCTCCTGAGTTAATGTTGCTGATCAGTTTGAATTCATTTTGATTGTTTATGGAGTTTATTTCATTTTATGTTTCAGTATCAAACGGTTCAAATGTTTAGAGTTTTAGTAAGGATTTCTTTTTTATTGAAGGTAAATTGTTGCACTTTACATTGTTTCCATCTAAAAGTGTTACATTGTTTCTCTTCCAAACTAAAAAGTGTTTCTGCTGCAGCTTCCTTTCACTCTTTATCATTTTCCAGTCAGTGAAAGTCTTTTTGTGTCCTCCTAAAGTCCACCGTGCTCACAGTGAACACTCGTATGCTGTTGTGCTGTCACAGACTGTTATCAGCCGTGTAGCCGCTCATACCTCATTTATTCTTCTTGTTCTACCGTCAGACCCAGGCGCACAGCTTTGGTTGAAGTTCTTATGTTTGATTTCATAACAGCTCTTCAGATTTCCACTCTTTATAACTTTATAAGTATTTTTGACAAAGCCATCTTCTTTTACTCATCCACTCAGCAAGCTCCCAACATAGTAACCTATCAACTCACATACCCACATAGCTTGTTCTTCTTTGTCGTTTTATTGGCAGTTGGTGGTGCATTACCGCCAACAGCTGGCTGTGAGAGTGGACCAGCATGATGCTAACCTGCATAGCTGCGTGTCGCGCCAGTTCAAAAGTCAGCCACGGCAGCCGGCAGGAAGAAACTATCCAACTACACGGTAAATGAGAAACTGCTTTGTGATCCGGACAAAATCCTCTTGGGGTCTGGATTTGGACCGGAGTCCAGGAGTTGGGGACCCCTGTTATAGTACCATATCACCCTATTAGAGCACTTCGCTCTCACTCTGCAGGCCTACTTGTTGTTCCTAGAGTATTTAAAGTAGAATGGGAGGCAGAGCCTTCAGTTTTCAGGCCCCTCTTCTGTGGAACCAGCTTCCAGTTTGGATTCAGGAGACAGACACTATCTCTACTTTCAAGATTAGGCTTCAAACTTTCCTTTTTGCTAAAGCATATAGTTAGGGCTGGACCAGGTGACCCTGAATCCTCCCTTAGTTACACTCAAAAAAATCTGTTGTTGTGGGCATAGTTGTCTGCTGCTGAAAACTCCAGTGATTTTCCTGCAGTTTGACATCTAATGTGATCTTGTGAACTTCGTGAGTCCAGGTAACGAACCACTCTGACTAGATTGTATCCTGTCATCTCAACAAGAACAAGAATTAAGTTGCTGAATTTCATGCAGATGCTACATGATTTAATTATGTTCACCACAGAAACATGAAATTATTTAGTTCAAATCACAAGTTTGAATCTTGTACATGTAACATCCACCCAATAGGTGTAGGCTGCTGGGGGACTCCCATGATGCACTGGGTGTTTCTTCTTCACTCACTTTGTGTTAATACACCTCTACGTGTTTAATCATGAGTTATTATTCATATCTGGCTCCTCCACAGCACGTCTTTGATGTCTTCTTTCTCTCAGCCGAACTGGTCACATGGCTGCCCCTCCCTGAGCCTCGGCACATCCTGTGGCTGCAGAATAAGCAGCAGCTCTAATCAAACATGATCAATCCTCAAGTGTCAGTGAGAATAAAAGAAAAGGAAGTCATTTGTCATGAGAAGTGGGGCTCAGGAGGTGGAGCAGGTCACCTGACAATAGTAAGGTCGGTGGTTTGATCCCTGCTGCTCCAGTCTGCATGCCAAAGCATCTTTACTGGTCGTGTTACTATGGTAACCCAGAGGAGTTTACTATGATAAGTATTAATTAATTCATTAAATGAGACAATCAGTCAAAAGTCAATCATTCATTTTTAATCAGCAGTGTTTTTGGAATCATCACATAAATTTAAAACAAAACAAAAAACGCTGAACAAGTTTGTAAAGTTTTTTCTAAGCCAGTCGTCACAAACGTCTGTAAGTTTGAAGGTTTTCAGCTGACAGACGTTCAGGTAGTTTCATCGCTCTGGTTTGGAGGATTCAATGTTTATTAATCGTCCCTTCAGACGACCAAAGGCTGCCACGTGTACGGTAACAGCACAGACACGTGACAGACTAGACTTTCATGTGACAGCGTTTAATCTGTATAAGGTGACGTTGACATATTTTGGAGGCGTGTTGGTCACCAAACTGAACGTGTTCACTCACTGGAGTCTGTGTGGTTGTTCTTGTTGTTATTCACCGTCTTCTCTCTGACTGTAATGATGGTCCCATTTCCTTTAGACACAGTTAAAGATGGAATCTCCACAGTCACTTTACAAATGTGTGTTCCTGAATCCTCTGATGTTTGAAATGTTCAAAGATGAGTCTTTGCCTCCTTTTTCAGACACTTGGAGATTGATTTGCGTTGGTCTCTCTCTTAATTATTGTTTGATTTTTCAGCCAGGACACTCTGAATCTTTCAAACGTTCTTGTCCAGCAGCAGGTGATGCTTACGGTCTCTCCCTCCATGACAGAAACATCTGGACTCTGGGTCACAACAAACATGCCCGATGAAACAGCTGCAAGAGACACAAAACTGTGGGTCAGTACAAGAGACGAGTCTCCAAAAGTTGGTTCTGTTCATCTGGACGCAGCGTTTTGTGGGAGAAACGTGTCGTCATCATCAGGTGACGTCTTCAGTCTCAGCTGCAGGTTTCAGTCTTACAAACAGGACATTTGCATAATGACTGAAACCAGCCCACTGGGGCTGAGGTCAGTTCCTTCATCTTAATCATGCAAATTCTCATGACCATTGATCAACAACCACTGATCCATGTCCATGAGTCCCATTCACAGAGAGCTGGGGAATGGCTGCAGTCACAGCATGTAAGATGTGACAGATGGACCTTAGGCCCCTCCTCCATTCAGAGATGGTCTTTCCCTTTTCACGTAAATGGCCTCCTTGACTCCGCCCTCAAACCAGCGTTCCTCCCTGTCCAGGATGTTACATCCTCATCATTGCAAGAGTGTCCACTGGCCTGTAGGTGTAAACAGACTGCAGAGTCCTGGCCTGACGAGGTGGCTCTTCTGTGTTGTGCCATCCTCTCAGCCAGAGGTTGTTTGGTTTCCCCGATGTATAAATCCTGCCAATCCTCCTGCACTTAACAGCGTACACTATGTTACTCTGTTTGTGTCGGGGACCCGATCCTTGGGGTGGACCAGTTTTTGGTGCAGCGTGTTGAGGTGTTTAAAAGCCACAGAGACCCGGTGTTTAGAGAAAATGCGTCTCAACCAGGGGCGATTCTAGGATCAGAGCTTTGGGGGTGCTGAGCACCCAGAGAGCTGCCCAGCCAGGCAAGATAAACTTTACTCGTCACGATGAGACGTCTTCCCCGTCTCTGTCAGTCCCTGCATCCCTACATGCCTCCAGTTGTCCCAAGTTCTCTCTGACTGTCTCCTTGGTGCATTTAAACCCCTGTTCCTTCCTGTCCTCGTCGTCTGTTGTCTTCGTCTCCGTTATCAGTCATCCTAATTTTACCCTCTCTGTGCAAGTCTGCAAATGTCTTTATTAAATCATAAGATTCTTAAATTCATCAAGTCTCAAAACATGACATCACTGTTTTGTACATTTTAACACAATTTAATAAACATGCTTCAGCCAGTACCTTTTGATTAGCCTTGTCTCGGTTTCTTGCTTTGTGGTAGATCTTTATTGTTTTCACTGAGATATTTGAATGCTAATCAATAAATCAATATTCAATTAAAAAAAAACCCTCTAATCAAACAGTTTTTGAAAAGTTTGTAACAAAACCATCAAATCTGATCAAGGTTATTTAAACGCTGCAAAAGAAGAATGGATTGGAATAAAAAAATACATATCCTGACCTTAATTACTGGGGAGAATGATGCTCATAGTGAGTAAAAAGTAAACTGAGTGATTTTTGGACAGACTTTTAAAGTGTTCGTATAATATAATACAGATACATAAACATGCACTCCAAAAATAGAGTCCTTGAAATGTACAAATGTACAAAATATTAATTAAAAAAATTATAAAAATGGAGGCAACTGTGCCTATGGTACAATGTGTAAAAAGCTCTTCACTGCAGACACGACTAACATGGCTCTGCAGATTGTTTCTTTTATTTTAACGTCACCTTCAGGTTGGCAAATCTATCAGTGTTTGGTGATCAACTCTCTCAAGCAGTTTAACAGTTTCTGCTGTAACTGTCACTGCTCCCTGTCTGCTTCCTTACCTGATTCTTCCTGACCTTGTTCTTTCCCTCTTTCCTCTCCCCCTCTTTGAACTGATAATCACACGCAGATGTCACACAGTGGAAATTTGTGTTTTTATGTTTTATCAATCTGTGTATTGGTACATAGTGTTGATTTTATTTGCATGATTTTATTGTGATATTTATATTGCATGTTTGTTTATTGATATTTATATGGCATGGTTTTATCCTTATATTTATATTATGTGTGTTAATGTTGTACCATGTTCCTTTAATCCACTGTGGACTAAACAGACAATTGTAGGCACCTGTGAGGTGGGGGCGTTCCCCAAGGTGGCCTATCAGCCGCCAGGTTGACCTGTTAAAGGGGATAGTGAGCGCAGAGACAAAAAGAGGAGCGACGCACGAAAGGTGAGCAGGAGAAAAAGGAACGCGTGCAAGCCCGCACGTGTGTGGAAGGAACTGCTGTGGGGTGCCGCGAGTCGTTCGGCGATCCAGTCCCAACGCAGGAACAGCAACAGTGGGTGGCGATGGCTGCAATGCACAACAGGGCAGGGATGCCCCTCTGCCTGCATCTGACGGTGAGACGAGGGAGTCCGTGTTCAGGTGTGGAGTGGGGCGGGACTGTGCGGCGACGCGCTGTCAGCAGGAGACAGGTCTGCGATAGGAGCCTCCTCCCTGGTCTGCTGCTGACGAGTCTTACCATACTGGAAGAGAAGTTCCTCTCCTGTCTCTTTCATATAAGGACCACTCGCCCATGTGTGGCTGGACTGTGGGATTATGGGACTGTGGGAGGGTAATTTTAGCTTATGGAAAACATGTTTTAGCCTTGTTTTAATAGTGTATAGTTATTTCTGCCGGCAGGGTTTTTAGCGGGTTGCAACAATATTTTTATTGTATACGGGGAATTTTATCTTGTATTTGTGACTCTGGCTGTGTTTTTTTTTTTTTTATGGAAATAAATGGTGTTTTAAGCCAGTTTAGTTTCTGTGCCCTGAGCGCTGACCCGCTCACTCCCCTTCCTCTTGTATGTGAACGGACTTGGAGGTGAAGATTTAGGTCCACCAGTCTTAGTGGCTACACAAATAGATTGTATTAGATGAAAAAATTACATTAATATGAAAAAATACTATTGAAACCACTAATAAAAAAGTCCTCCCTCAGTGTACTTTCAACCAAAAGGCAAAAAACCAAACACATGAACATCAAATAAAAGACATAAATACTGAAACACTGATCCAACATTATCCTTTATTGACGGATCATTTGTTCTTTCATTTTTACCTGAATGTTGCTGCTTTTTTTGAAAAAACGTCCTTATATCCATTATGAACCTGACTGACACACACACACACACACACAACAGGAGTTATAAGGTTAATGGGAATCCAGTCAGTTACCTGGTAAGTACCTTGGGTTTAATATCGGCACATGTGACAAAATGAGCAGCTTCTCTCATTCCTTCCTTTTCTAACAGGACAGTGGTAACAACAGCAGCTACGGACAGTTTTAAGTTTTAGATTTTAAACAGGCTGTATACATTTCAATGGGAGCAACAGGACGGTCAAATGTCTCTGATTTTACTACAGAGCAGGACGGATTGTAGGGCAGCAAACATCGTCGGAAAACACGTTTAACCCAGCAGGTTACCTGGTGTAATGTTTTTCAGGTAAACAGAAACATGGTCTGACTCCTACCAACTATATAAAGAGTAACTGAAGGTTAAATGCAGCTAACATGTCCTGTTTTAAGCCAGGCACTTCCACCTCCGCTCTGCTGCGTCTCAGCCACCATCTCTCTGGCACAAAGGGCACCAGAGCCAGAGCAGGGGAGAGGCGAGCTGGAACAAACCATTCTGGGAGGGGGGTATCTATACTTCTGTTGTTAAAAGATCTCAACCAAGTACTGTATACTTTCTATATTTTTTGTAGTGTATCACACAAACACCAAATATTGTCAAAAAAGTAAGAAATCTTTGGGGGTGCTTTGATCCATTTTGGGAAGCACCCCCCAAAACGGGCTAAAAACGCCCCTGAATATAGTTCTTTACACATTTGCCTACCAAGTGGAAGCTCAGCGGCTGAATCTCAGGAGGAGACAAAACATCTCTTTGGGGTTGTGTCAGAAATGGCATCAGGCCTAAAAATGTGTCCAATCACACATGAACAGTCACCCACTGTGGTGCCCTGTGAGTAACAGCTGAACGCAGCCAGTAAGCAGTTAAAGCAGTTCTTTTGTTAAATCCCTCCAATTAAAACTCTGATTCTGCACTTCAACACATCCTGATTGTTTTACTTTGGACAGAGACACAGCTACAGCAGAGTTCATTGTCCAAATACTTATGGGACAAACACTTGTAGTATATCACACAACACAGTACGTGAACATGTACTGAAGCTCCCCTTCCTGCAACCCTAAGTTGGACATGTGGTTATGAAACTAGATGGGCGGTAAAATAAGAACCATTATGGATGACTGTTGCTGCCTGTAAATCAAAGTCTGCCTGAGGTGGGATTTCAGAAGCAGAAACCATGAGGAGCACAGCACCACTCCCAGAAGGCTGAGATGTGAAGCCATGTGATGAGTGAAATGATGATGGAGGAGAACACAGATGAAGATCTGGAAGCTGCTGCCTCTTTATATAGTAGACACTGACATCACCTTTTGCCTCCCTGCCAGCACGAAAACCCACACTAAAAACCCACTTACACAAACCCTCGGCTCTGGGATGGATTCAGAAACATGTCAGTTCTGCTAAACAAATGGACGGTTTTGCAACCACAAAGTTTAATCCTACAAGGGCAGAATTATGTTCACTCTGTGAGAGGTGAACCTCAGACAGTTAGCAAGAGAAACATTCAAAGAAACAACCTAAATAACACAAACTTAGCAGTTGGGATGCAGATCAGACGATATCAGCAACGTGATGATCAAATGTAGTTAAAAACACAAGAAAAACAGGCTTTTTGCTCCAAAAGGACAAACAAAGCAGGGCCAGATTAACCTGTCGGCACCTGCTGGCGTGCAGAGTAACATGTGACAACAACACACACGACACACGTGGTCACCTCAACTTGTTTCACTGGAGTTTCTCTTTTAGAGCTTTAACCTCCTAAGACCTGAACTCTTTCATGCATTTTTAAAGTCTCTTTGCTATTTGGGCTGTTTGGGACCTGATTCATGTACAAACAAAGAATTACCAGAACTTTGTTTCTGAGAGAAATGAGATCCACATATGAGGATATTCGCTTTAAATGTCGATAGAACAGAGGCAGGATAATGACCTCGTAAGTGCAAATCAGGTCCTTGTGGAGCAAAACTTTGTATTTTGGTCTAAACGTCCCAAAATGTGACGTCCACACATGAGGACAACAGGGCGCTAAAGTCCGTACAAACTTTTGTTTCTTCATTTGCTTGCAAACGAATGGAAATCCTCACTTAAAGCCAAGAAGCTTATTACCTGTGCAGGCTTTAGTGCCTCAGAGCAAACAAGAGAGCTTTGATCACAATGATTTTTGTTTTCACATTTCATTCACTAGCGATTTTTTTAATGTCACCTGATCTCAGTCAGCAGACTGAATATAACAGTGAAGCACTAGTGAGCTAATGAATTAGATATTGGTCACTCATATCAACTGAAAGAGTGTAAGACAAGTAAATGTGCTATAAAGGCCGGAGAAGAGTTAATAAAAAGGTCTTGAAATGAAAATATTTCATTATTTGCTGTTTCATAGATTTTTGGTTTTATTGCACTTTTGTCAGCCCTGCTGCTGTTTTTAAAAGTACTTTATTAATAAACTGGCATAAATGGTAACATTGAACACTTGCCAGTGTGAACAAAAGGTTCTTAACTTTAGCATCAAAGCTTCAGTTCACCTTTCTCAGGGCAGTTCCTTCAGTATGTGTATTAATGCAGGAACAACTCGATTCCACACAGCTGACGTACCGAGAGTGTCTGCTGTGTGGTTAACTTTATAACCTTTGGTACGCAGTGGTGTCGCTCCACCTGTTAGCTAGTTTAAGAAACTGGTTAAGGAGGGAGTATCTGTGAGGATGAGGAGGATTTAGTTCTTTAAAGACACATCAGATACTTGCAGGAAGCTTCTTTCAGCTTCTTTTCTCCACTGCGCAGGTTTAAAACCATGACAGCAGAAGTCATGATGAAGAGATTGATTAGTCAGTCACAGTGTAAAGAGTCCTCCTGCCTGCATCGCTCGCCAGTATAAACAGACCTTTGCTCCTGGAAAACAAATATATCAAAGTCATGTTGTCCAAGAAATGCATTTTATCTCACTAGTGAATCAAAGAAAGTCTGTATAGTTTCTGAGAGTGAGAGGTGAACGTCAGACAGTTCTTAGAAAATGTAGTTTCTCTTTAAGCTTTTAACGTCTCTTTTACCCCCATTTGTCTAAAACTACTTGACAGCCCTTCATGTCAGAGGTTTATTACCTGTGCAGGATGGAGCACATGGTCTCAGTCAGGCTGGACACGATCACTCCTACAGGAAGTAAATGTGATTTTATTTCACCTGTGAAATGATGAAAAACAGCAGAATAGCTCACGCTAACAAACGGGTGTTGAAATGTTTCATTTTCTGCTGTTTCACAGGTCAAAAAGGGCGTCGAACCAAACTGAAGCTGAGCTGCTGCTGCTGTTGTAGTGCAGCATCTGCTGTGTGCTTCATCAGAGAACCTTCTGTACACAGCAGACAGAGGCTGCTGCCACTGAAGTCCATCTGCTAGAGAGCTTTAAACACTGGTTATTGAAGTGGCTTTGATGATACTGATACACAGTCTTTGCTGCTGTCACAGGACAGGGATCCACCAGGGAGTAGTTGTCAGGATAAAGAGCCTTCGCTTCTCTAAATATAAACTGGATACTTGTAGGAAACTTTGGGAAGCAGCATTTTTCCTCATATCGTCTAAACTGAAGTTAGCTCAGGTGCTTCTTCCATACTTGCTCTGCAGAAAGCCAAAGAGTTTGGAGCTCTGCAAACATTTGCAGCACAGCTGGATGTTTGTAACTTTGGTCACCTCTGTATCATCCCTCAGATTCTTTCTGCACAGCTTTGAAACCATGACAGCACGAGTGATGCTGAGGAGACGTCCAGTTTAAACAGACCTTTATTCCTGGAACACAAACACATGAAGTGATGCTGCTAAAGAAGAACATTTAATCGCATTAATGAATCAAGCATCTGTTTGTCTGTCAGTCTGTCAACAGTTCCTCTGATCGACTTCAGACTTGGTGGGTATTTTGTTTTTGCAGCGGTCAAAGTCGATCAGCGTGTTGCTTTGTCTGCTGTAAATCTGCCTGTACAAAGGGAAACATGCATGTTTTAGATGCAAACTCACAACATGGCTGCATTTTTGTGATTATGTGTATTTTATATTGATTTATTCTATTATGTTTTGTATATGAATCTTTACAAGTGTGTCGATACAAAGGCTTGATTAAAACAAAGGTCTCAGCTGTGCTGTTAGGGATGCTCTCATATTTGTTTCAAATGTAATAAATCAAAGGATTTCAGGCTTTTCATCCTTTTTATTTGTTTGGTTCTAACAGCAGGTGGATAAAAACATGCAGGTGATGAATATAATTGTGTGATATTATGAGCATTGTGAATAAAGAAAGAGCAGAGATAGTAAAAAGGAAACAGGTGATGGACGTGAGATTTTCAGAACAAAAGCTCCTCAGTGAGACGATCACCTGGACACAAGGTCAGGCAGCTGGGACTCATCTAGAGAGCAAAATGGAAAAGTGATCTGTGCAGAACATCACTGTTGATTGCAGTTATTTACATCAGATTTCTTCTCTGAGATAAGAGCACCATTTGTGGGAAAGATGACAGTATTTCCAGGCTGGATGCTGTTTGCAGGGAGAACTGAATGAAACTCTCCTGCACCTCAGCGCTGAGGTCCACACCTGTGAACACAGATGAGGTCAATCTGCTGCAGCACGTAGAGCTTTACTGATCAGCAGGTTCAAAGGATTCAGCAGAGCGTAGAGTCAGAGCTAAACCTGGGAGTCACTCACGCAGTCCGGCTGGCGCATCTCCATCTGAACACCCCCGGTGTCGCGGCGCGGGCGTCTCAGATGGCCAACAGCCCTTGGTGGCACCTCCTCTCTCCACGCTGGTCCTCGGGGATTCCATCGTCAGGAACGTGCGGATGAGGGTGGCGCTCACGCTGTCGTTCCCGGGAGCCACTGTTGTTGACATAGTGGACAGAATTCCCAACATTCTGGCATCCCACCCACAGGTTAACCGGCTCATCATCCACATCGGCACCAATGACATCCCCAAACAGCAATCTGAGCTGCTGAAGTTGGACTTCCTCCAACTCTTCAGCCTCCTTGGTCAGTTGCAGGTGAGTGCTTTTATCTCTGGGCCCACCCCCACCTGTGGCAGAGGGATAGGCCGTTTCAGCCGGCTGCTCAGCCTTAACACCTGGCTTTCCTCCGCCTGTGTCTCCCACGGCTTGGGTTTTATTAACAACTTTGATGCCTTCTGGGAGAGGAGGCATCTTTTTGGGGCAGACGGGCTCCACCTCAACGCCTGGGGATGCCGTTTGCTGTCCGCCAATTTGGCATTTGGCGTACAGCACTGCCGCACATCGCCCTGTCACTACCCCAAACTGACATTACCTGCTGATCCGTCTGCTACTGACTGATGTCCCCTTGGTCCCAGCTCCTATATTTGTTCCACTTTTAACAGTAATACACAAAACTCTGGACTAGGACCTTTCTCTCCCACAGTCAACACAATACCCGTCATAATCACAAACAGAGAGCAACAGAATTATCATAAATCCAGTAACTCCAAAAACATTAATAACCTCCGGCCTCTTCAAAAATATCAACATCCATCCAACTCTATTGTCAAAAATCCACCAGTCTCAATCAGTATGGCACTTTTAAATGTACGCTCTCTGTCGAACAAGTCTTTTATTATTAATGATTTAATTTTAGATAATAAACTTGACTGTTTATTTTTAACTGAAACATGGCTGGGTTCGGATGCACCAGTTGTTCTCACTGAGGCCTCCCCACCAAATTTTAATTTCTCTTTTTGTATTAGAAGTGGTGAGAGAGGTGGTGGGACTGCATCTTTAACCAACAACACACACACCACCAAACAAATTTTATTTGATCATTTTACCACTTTTGAATTCCATGCTATTGTTTTCAGCAGCCCTCCAGTTTTATCTGTCACAATTTATAGACCACCTAAAGACAGCGCTGCTTTTATCAAGGAATTCTCAGAATTTTTAACAAACATACATTCAAAATATAACATGATAATTTTAACCGGTGATTTTAACCTGCACATAGATAATCCTTCTGATCCTGCAACAAAAGAATTCTTAAACATTCTTCACTGTTTGGATTTTACCCAGCACGTCACGCAGCCGACTCACAACAGAGGACACACTCTGGACCTGGTCATCACCCATGGGCTGTCCACCAGCGTGTCCTCTGTTGTTGACTTGGCTGTCTCTGACCACTACTGTGTGTTTTTTAACATCACCGGTTTTATTCAGCGGGAGACCTCGGTGCGAACTGTGAGGAGGCGCTATCTAACCTCTGAAGTGGCTGCAAATCTTACCAGGGTTTTAGACGAATGCCCCCCTGTGATTTTACCTGCACCCTGCGATTTGATTTTTAATCATTTCAACAGCAAACTGAAGAAAAGCCTTGACTCCGTTGCTCCACTCACCACCAAAAAGATTAACGTAAAACATGCATCACCCTGGAGAAACGAAGAAGTCAAAAAACTCAAAAGAAATTGCAGAACAGCAGAAAGGAGATGGAGGAAAAATAATAATACTATCAACCATCAAATATTTTGCGAGCAACTTAAAATGTACAATAATACATTAAGGAAGTCAAGAAATTCATACTTCGCCAAAATAATCAGTAATAACAAAAATAATCCCAAGGTCCTCTTTTCCACCATAGATCATTTATTTAACCCTGATTTTAAAAGCTCCAAAAGAACCCCCACAGACTCGCTCTGTGAGCAGTTTGCAGACCACTTCAGGGGAAACGTCAGCGCCATCAGATCTGATATTTTATCTAATCGTGATATGATTTTAAACACATCTGAGGGCTCGATTGTACCTGAGGAGACACTGGACAGCTTTGTCCTGGTTAATGCTGAGAACCTTCAGAAAGTTTTCTCCGCAGTGAGACCCACCACATGTCTTTTAGATCCAATCCCTTCTTCACTCTTTAAAACACTTTATGGATTTTTTGAGGCTGAGCTTTTATACATGATGAATTGCTCTCTTCAGTTGGGTGTCTTCCCTGCTGCCTTTAAAACGGCGGTGGTGAGGCCCCTTCTGAAGAAGAGCAATTTGGATTGTAATGATTTTAATAACTACAGACCTGTATCCAACTTACCATTTTTAAGTAAAGTCTTAGAAAAACTTGTTTTTACTCAGATTACTGATTTTCTCAATGATAGACAGATCCTGGAGATATTCCAGTCTGGATTTAGGGTGAACCACAGCACAGACTGCTCTCCTAAAGGTTTTAAATGATCTTAGATGTAACTGGGACGCCCAAAAGCTCTCAGTGCTGGTGCTGCTGGATCTAAGCGCAGCCTTTGATACAGTAGACCACGCTATTCTTTTAAACAGACTGAAACACATGGTGGGCCTCTCTGGTGCTGTACACAACTGGTTCACTTCCTATCTCTCTGACAGATCTTTTATGGTGAGTATGGATACATGCTCCTCTAAGATCCATAAAATGACATGTGGTGTGCCTCAAGGGTCGGTTCTAGGCCCTGTACTTTTTAATTTGTATATGCTCCCTCTCGGCGGTGTCATCAGGAGGCATGGAGTGAACTTCCACAGTTACGCTGATGACACGCAGCTGTACATCTCCGTGTCTCCTGATGACACCAGACCAATGGATGCCCTTTTTAACTGTATCTTGGATATAAGATCTTGGATGGCAGAAAACTTTTTACAGCTTAACCAGGACAAAACTGAAGTTTTAATTGTCGGTCCCGAGGCTCAGAGAGAGAAACTCTTGTCCAAATTAGAGGCATTTTCACTATGTCCTTTGCTACAAGTGAAAAACCTGGGTGTTATTTTTGACTCTGAGCTTGGTTTTATCCCACATGTTAAACATGTAACCAAAATTGGATTTTATCATCTAAAAAATATAGCCAGAGTCCGCCCTATTCTCTCTCGGGCCAACACGGAGATGCTGATGCATGCTTTTATTACCAGTCGCATTGATTACTGTAATGCCCTGCTCTCTGGTCTTCCTAAGAAGAATATTTCAACTTTACAACTCTTGCAAAACTCGGCAGCTCGTGTGCTGACGAAGACCAGAGGGCGGGCCCACATTACACCGGTTTTAGAATCGCTGCACTGGCTCCCCGTGTGTTTCAGGATCGATTTTAAAGTTCTTTTATTGGTTTTTAAATGTCTTAATGGTCTTGGGCCTTCTTATCTCTCAGATCTGCTTTTACCATACGAACCCTCGCGGACCCTGAGGTCCTCACGTACTGGCCTTTTGATTGTCCCTAAAGTCAGGAAACATACTCACGGAGAGGCAGCTTTTCAGTGGTATGGTCCTCGTCTGTGGAACAGCCTGCCGGAGGAGCTCAGGGCCGCAGAGAACGTACATGTTTTTAAGAACAGGCTCAAGACCCACCTTTTTAATTTAGCTTTTACTTAGCGTTTATTTATTTTATGCTTATTTATTCTATCCTGTTATTCTATTATTAATTTAGGATTTACCTAATATTTCTTGATTTTATTCTTATTCATTTTTTAATCTTCTTACTCTATTTATATTTATATTTATATTGTATCCTGTTCTTATTTATTTTATCATTTTACCCTATATATATCGTATTGCGTCATATCTCCAGTGTTTCCTCGGAGGGCGCTCTCTGCACCGGGGCTGTGATTGACCGTGGCTGCTGGGTCTCTGGGGGTCCTCTCAGCCTGGCTGGGGGGCTCCTTGGCCTCCCTCCTGCTGTGTGCCCAGCCTGAAGGCTGCGGTCTGTGACCGGCTCCCGGTGCAGACGGCTCCCTGTTATAGTGTTTCCTCACTTGGCTCATGCGAGCCCAGCCCAATTTTTACTCTTTAAGTGTGCGCGTGTGTGTATGTGTGTGTGTGGGGGGGTATATGTGTATTGGGAGTGTGGGGAGTGAGTTGGAGGGTGGGGTGGGCTACTTTTAACTATGTAAAGCACTTTGTGCTACATTTTCTCTGTATGAAAAGTGCTTTATAAATAAAGATTGATTGATTGATTGATTGATTGATTGATTGATTGATTGATTGATTGATTGATTGATTGATTGATTGATAAAAACTCCTGTTTGACCACAGCCTCAGTTTGTTCCTGCACTTCAAACACTTCCTGTTGTTGACTGGGTGGAGTCAGGAAGCCAGCGAGGCCCTGCAGGACTGAGACTGCAGACTGGGACATGCTCTGTGATGGAGATCAACAGCATCACTGACTGTTTCTGTGAGGACACCATCATCCCAGCAGGGCTGTTTCCCAACAACAAGCCCTGGACCATCAGAGACCTGAAGCTGCTGCTGAATGAAAGAAGAGGATCTTCAGGTCTGGAACAAGGACCAGCTGAGAGTGTTAATAACGTTACTAATGTTCAGCTACACTTTACTAGGTCACATCTGTGACACACGTCACTTAAATAAAGAAGGAAATATTGGCTCTGTTTTATCTTAGCTTCCTGTCTGACAGACGCCAAGTGGTCAGACTGGGCAGCATCACCTCATCCCCCATCACACTGAACACTGGTGCTCCACAGGGGTGTGTACTGAGCCCTCTCCTATACTCACTCTACACCTATGACTGCACGGCCACTAACAACTCCAACATCATTGTGAAGTTTGCGGACGACACTACAGTGGTGGGTCTTATCACCAAAGGTGATGAGACGGCTTACAGGGAGGAGGTCAGCGCCCTGACCCACTGGTGTCAAGACAACCATCTCACCCTCAACGTCGCAAAGACAAAGGAGTTGATAGTGGACTTCCGGAGGTGCAGAGAAGTACACACCCCCATCACCATCAACGGCGCTGCTGTGGAGAGAGTGAGCAGCTTCCGGTTCCTTGGTGTACATCTGGCTGAGGATCTTACGTGGTCAGTACACATAAACAAAACAGTGAAGAAGGCGCAGCAGCGCCTCTTCTTTCTCAGGAGACTGAAAAGATTCGGCATGAGCCCCCGCATCCTCAGGACCTTCTATCACTGTGCCATTGAGAGCATCCTCACTGGATGCATCACCACCTGGTATGGCAACAGCACCGCCTACAACTGCAAAGCTCTCCAGCGAGTAGTGCGGTGCTCTGAACGGATAATTGGAGGTGAGCTTCCCTCCCTCCAGGACATCTACAGGAAGCGCTGCCTGAGGAAAGCGGGGAGGATCATCAAGGACTCCAGTCACCCCAGCCATAAACTGTTCAGACTGCTTCCATCAGGAAGGAGGTTCTGCAGCATTCTGTCCCGTACCAGCAGACTGAGAGACAGCTTCTTCCATCTGGCCATCAGACTGCTGAACACGTCATAGACACCTCAGCTTCACTACTGGAACTTCAACATTATGCACTACACACTGTACAGTAATGCCGCTGTTTTGCACATGTCTCAACTCTGTATATTTTTATATATTTTATTTTATTATTTTTTACTATTTAATTTGTAAAAATGTGTACTCACACACACACACACACACACACACACACACACACACACACACACACACACACACACACACACACACACGTAGGAAAATATTTAGTATACACATCCAGAAATGCATACACTATTATATATTGTACATATATTTATTAGTTTCAGGTTGGCCATTCTTGTATTTTGCTCGTTTGTGTTGTTGTGTTTGCACATCTCTGTTGCTTGTGGGGCTCGCACACAAGAATTTCACTCGCATGTGCTGTGCCAGTGTGCCTGCACATGTGATGTGACAATAAAAGTGATTTGATTTGATTTGATTTGATTTGATCTGTGCCGGGAGATTTGTTGGCCATATGTGCAGAAATAGGATTACAAACGTCCTCCACAGTCAGAGGGCTGTCACAGTGACTTCTATCTTCCACAACAATAGTTTTTAGGTTTTTAATATTATTGAGAAACAGCGTTGAGACATATATATATATATATTATATATATGATTTGATTTGATTTTGATTTGATCTGCTGGGCCCAAAAGTGACTCCTGTATTTAAACTGCTATGAAGAACTTGTTGGTCTATAATATGTGAAACATGTGTCAAATGTCTCCATCATGAAAGATATCAGGTCATCTTGAGCCACAAAAACATTCCTATCATGAGGTAGAAGCTGGAATCAGTTTGTTGCAGACGTTTATATATCCGATATTTATCCAGTTAAAAGCTGAAATTCAAAAACGTCTTTTCCAGAGTCGTCTGTCCAAGAGGAGCAGAAGCTGCAACAAATATAACAACAGTTATTTAAGGCTGTTTTAAACGGCCACAAAGGAGCAGATTGGTTATAATGCAGCTGCTTCAGAGGAACAAACACTGTTTTTATTTCATGTGTAACACCTTTCAATGATGTGTTGACTAAAGTCTATTGACCAGTGTAAGTAAAGACATCACACACACACATGGAAACACTGAAACCTGTTTGTGGTGCAGCAGCGGTCCCAGCTGCTCACCTTTATCTAGACTGGGTCGGCTGCTGATCTCAATATAATCAATGTTTAAAGTTCTCAGTGTTTCTGTGTTGCTGCGTATAGGATCTCCCAGCATCATCACTGTGCTGTCCAATCATTGTGTGCGAGGTTACCCTTATAGTGCGATGTGTGTTTGCACAAAGAGAAGCATGTGTGTCAAATATAAATAAGCACAGAACAGAAACAGCTGCTCGTTTCTTCTGTTTAGAGTCAAGTTAGTGTTTTGTGTCTTTGTTTGAGGCCTGATGTTGAGCAGAGGTGTGTGTAACTGCACTGGTCTGTTATATGTGTGAAGTGTGTGCTTCTCTTCAGCATCATCTTTGTCACTGCTGATTCCTTTGTGTCATCATGTGTTGAGAAGAGAGAACAGTTATAACGGAGGAGCAAAAGGAAGCCCTGAAATCTGCATCAACAAGGAAGTGTTGGCTCACCAGTGATCCCAGCAGAGCCACTGGTTTGGCTCCAGTTGTTCTAGATTCAATGATGTTGTTGCTACAGATACATGTCAGCATCTTTATTGAATTTTATATGAAGCAGAAATGGTGTCATTAGGAGAAGAAGAGGAGAACAAGTCCGGCGAGGAGGCAGCAGCTCTTAAAGATGAAACAGCAGCTCAGCCCTGAGCTCAGAGAGCTGCACATGAAAAAGCTCCTCAAGCAGATCCTGTCAGAGGTTTGTCATCAACAGCAGGAACTGTTAACATCATAGGATGAAGATGCTGTCAGCTGGATGAAGAAGGTTATTTAATGGCAAACGTTCACACTGAAGTCAAACTGTTGTCGTGTTGAACAGATTCATGTACTGATCGTCTCCAGAATGTTAGAAGAGCTTCAATGAATCATTAGAAACAACTTACAGCTGCACAGCTGTGTCAAACACATCTGTGTGTCATTGTGGGATTGTTGTGTTTCTACATGTGACACACGTCTAAAACATGCACACAATCTGAACACAAACAGGGACTCATGTGTTCCCACAGCCAGATGCTGAGAGCCATTTCCTTGTAGTCCTGTGTCTACATACATGAACCATTAGATGTTATTGGAATGATTGTCAGCTCTGATAGTTTCATGTGTGTTTAGCTGGACGCTGTTTGATCCTCGACATGTTTAAAGGTGTCCAGTCCTGAGACACTGGGGCTGGAAACAGCTGTGATGTCATTGGACTGTCACACAGACAGAAGTGCATGAAGTGAGCAGCCGAGGAGCCGCTGATGTTTTGGATTCAACAGCATTTGAAAGGTCGACACAGACACATTTGCACACAGAAAGCTGAATCTGTCATATGCCACAGTGAACTCACTGTTCAGTGTTTTTCAGGAAGCTTCTTAACTGCCTCTGCTGCCAAACAAGCAGCTGATGTCCTTGAGAAGAAGCTGAAGAAGTCTTCAACAACAAATACAGGAAGTGGACTTTCAAATACTAGATTCACTTTAGACTCACAGAGAAATGACTCAACCAGCTGTGTTTGACTGTATGAAAGGTCAGTGTGTGTCTGCACACAGACTGTTGTGTTGGACTGTTATTCAGTTGTCTGCTGAATGTTTTCAAATGTCTGCATCTCAGCTGTGATGAGGCTGGGGGTCATGGGAGGCCACCGTAGCAGCCTCTTCAACATCATGACATCATCATAAATGCTGCTGGACTGTCTGATGGGCTGACGGTGAAAAAGCCGTCGGGAAGGAAACAGAAGACATTTCAGAGGCTGCAGCAGATTTCTTTGATTCGGGGCCCTTTTCAGCTTTATTGGACAGAGCAGTGAAGATAAGTGACAGCAAAGCAGAGAGAAAGGGGGCGTGGCCCGGGTCAAAGCCAGGCCAGCTGCTCTCCACCTCGTGGCACATGGTCACCTGCTCATCCTAGTGAGCTCCACCAGCAGCCCTTTCACACACTTTACACTGTCAAACACTGTGTGTGGACCTCAGCTAACAACAGGCTACATTTAAGTCTGGACTACATGCTTTTATATTGAGGAGATTTTTCACTGTTTTTATTCCATCAGCAGCTCAACATCATGAGCAGCTTTGACATAAAGACATCAAACTCAAGCTGACTTTAAGCTACTTTTAATACAGGGGCTCAAAAACAACAACATCTTTATTATATATCAGGACAGAAAGTCATTTCATCTCAAACAGCTTTATTTGGAATAACCAGCACTATCAACTGGTTTGGGATCTCCACCAGTTTCATGTCTTTGCAGCTTCTCCAACAAAGTTCCTGTAAAATCAGCATGTTTGTCTTTATTGGTTTGATAGTGATTGATTATTCAGTCCCAATCTGCTGTCATCTAAAGAACAAAATGATGTTTCTATGAGTCACAAAGCTCCAGATGTTGTCGGCTTCACAAAGAAAACAAAGAACTTAAACACAAAGTGTTTGGAGCTAAAATGTTCCCAAGCTGCTCTTTTTGAAATGGCAGAGGTACAGTGGTGTCTAACAGCACACTGTGGAAGGCAAACATGTTATTGTTGGATGAAACTTCATGAATCCTTTGTAGATTTGAGCTGTTGGAGCCTTTCTTTTCTCTTCAGGTGTACAGATGCTGAGGAGGCAGGTGAAGCAGGTGGAGCTGTTGTGATGCTGGCAGAGGGTGTGTCTTAGTAACTCTGTGAGGCAGAACTGGATCCAACATTGTGGATGTGTTGATGTTGGAGCCATTAAGAGTCTCTGGCCACACTGTAGGATTTCCCTTTGATCCACTGTGGGGGCATTTTGGAGTCTGTCAGTGAAACTCTTCATGTTTGTGTTTGACTCCAGTTTATAGAAACAGAGAAATGTGTCATGCTTTTGTTCGGCCTCCACAAATACACACATTTGTTCATTGGTTGGACTTTTTGGAAGGAGACACATTGAAAACCATGTTAATAAGATCTTGTTGTTTCCTGTGGATCCGACACAGAGAGTGGACTTCAGACAGAAAGCGTGGAAGAGATTTTAGAGGCCGTGTGTGGCAACAGGAAGTTTCTGTGTGTTTGCTGATCTTACATGTGGAAAACAACACGTGATGTTTGTGAAGTCCTACAATGATCATTGTTCTCACAGCATTTTGAGTGGGAACAGTTCAAACTGGGAGTAGTGGGAGTTATTTACTGATTGAAACAAGCTGAATGTTTCTGTGACGATGAAGATCAGCAGCTCAGCTGATCAATGAACTGACATCTATCAGTCGTTTCATGAGATGAAGTCATCAGCAGACATTTGTTCTGACTGTGTGATGAATGTCAGAACGTCAGGGCTCTGCTTTAGTCACTGCTTGATGATCATTGGCTCATTGTTGAATCCAGGGGCCCAGTCTGACCTCTGACCCTTTGCTGCAGGTCTTCTGTGTTATCTCCACTTTCATGTCTGATCTTCTGCTGTATCGTCCAAAATAAACATCTGGATCATTTCCAACACTTCAGCAGATCTTTAGTTTGGGCAGTGCAGCACAAAATAACACACTATACTGCCCACTTCCTGATCTTATTGGATCTGTGTGTGAGGTTGGTGAAGGAAACACATGTTTACTGAGTGAGTCGCTGCCATTAGGAACTAGTTTTTATATCACAGCCTGGAAATCACACAGGACCATTTCTGCAAGTGAAAAGTCGTCATTGGAGGAAAAAAATTGTAGAGTTTGTGCAACTGAAGAATTGTCCCAACTACATGTGCTGCTGACCTTTGACCTTTCCTTTAGGTGCACAGAGGAGTCTGTGGAAACATCCAGAACTGAGGCAGTGCTACAGATGCTTCATATAAAGTGGTGTATTATCCATGTTTTCTATGGATCACATCCAGTATCCTGATCTAACGAGCCCCCTTTTTGTGGATTTTAGAGCCTCTGACTTTTGCTGCGTCTCATTTCAAGCACAAGAGCAAGAAGTGGATGAAGAAATGGGGCGAGTGGGGTCAGTGTGGTGCACGTCAGCTGTGCTCACACATGCTTTCACAAAGAACATGTGTGTTCATTGGCAGCATTAAGGTGCACTTTAGTCTTCATAATAATAAAGTATTCTGACTTTATTCTTCTGAATCCTCACAGTCATGTTGCAGCTCTGCTCTGCTTTAAGAACATGTTCTACCAGGATGTTACTTTCCTAAACGTGTTCTCCAAATGTTCCCAAAGACTTTGTTCTAAGTAGTTCTACATGATGAAACATCCACACTAAGTTTAAGAAGGACACACAAACACCATCTGTCCTTTCATCATGTGTACAAACGTGTTCAGATGTCAAATGTACCGTGAATGGATGCAAATGTGGATCGTTCCAATAAAATGAGACAGTTTTGTAAGTGGATCCCAGTTTGAAGTTCATTAAAACCTATAAGAATATGTTATTCAAACCAATTTTATCCAACAGGAAGAAGCATCAGGGGAACAGGAAACATTCAAACATGTTTACTGTAAGAACTGCACAAAGGAAGGAAACACAATCCTACACACGAGCACTTTAAAATGGACATTTAGCTTTTCAAACATCAGGGAGCTGCAATAACAACACTGTGCCCATTCTGATCAGACTGAAAGATTTATAGAGATTTATCCATGTGCTGCAAAAGGATTTGATATCAACATAGATGCAGATTAGCAGGAGCATTTTCTTCATATTGATTTAGAGTTCAGTACCAGGAATATGTAGAATTAACATCTGTGTGCATGACGAGTGATGAAAATTCAAAGTCAGGCTTTCAAAGGATGTCAGAATTAGTGTCTCTATCTGTGACTGTCCCAGAGGAACCTACCTGAGGGATTATTACAGATCTGTCTATATAGAAAGACTTGCATTGATTCACAGTGTACAATTCTTTCTACCGTATTTTCACGACCATAAGACGCACTGTGCTAAAAGGCGCAGTCTCAGTTATGTGTGCCCTTACTGTATTTAACACACACATAAGGCGCACTGGATCATAGGGCGCATACAAGTACCGTATGCGTATTTAAAAATAAAGCGGGAGCAAACCTGAATTCGGTACCTTACTCACATTTCTATTGCCGGTAATCGTCATCATCAACAACACACAAGCATACAAGTGTGCATATTTAAAAATAAAGCAGGAGCAAAACAAAGTTTGGTACTCACATTTTTATCATCAATCAAACCCATCGAAGTCCTCATCCTCTGTGTCTGAATTGAACAGCTGCGCTAAATCTCCATCAAACATGCCAGGTTCACTTTCTTCACTGTCAGAGTCACTTTCCGTGCCGTGCGGCTCCTCGGAAATGATGCCGGCTTTTGCGAAAGCTCGAACAACAGTGCCAGCAGCCATGTTAGCCCAAGCATCTACAATCCATTGGCAAATTGTGGCGTAACTCGCCCGGCGCTGCCTTCCACTCTTGGTGAAACTGTGGTCTCCATCGGTCATCCATCGCTGGATGTGTTTGTCGCCGATGTGTTTGCTGCAGTAGGAGCGGAAGATGGCCAGCTTTTCCTTATAATCCGCTGGAAGTTGCTGCGCTACCGTACTCCTGGTCCGGATGGAAAAATGGCACCGTTTCATAAAAAGTGAAAGTGAAACTGCTTTTAGCCGAATGGTGACCGTCGAAACGCTTCTCCCGCTCGTTCTTTGCTCGATAATCGCCTTATGTCCGTGGAAACTCAGCTGCGTATTCTTGACCTGTCGGAGCTTGTTTTCCAGCTTCCTCTACTTGCGAACCATCGATTCATTAACCTTAAATTCTCTCGCTGCTGCTCGATTTCCATGTTCCTCCGCGTAGCTGATGGCCTTCAGTTTAAACTGTGCTTCGTAAGCGTGTCTCTTTGCCATTTTCAGGGTTGTTAAAACAACGATGTCCTGCATAATGCACATACCTGTTCTTTTATACAGGTATGTGCGATTGTCCCGGTATATACGATCAACGCCCACACTTCACCCTTTAACGTTCTCATGGTGTTCTCTACTACGTCCTCCTTACAACACATAGGGCGCACTGCGCTATAGGGCGCGCCGCACTTTTTGAAGAAAATCTAAGACTTTTAAGTGCGCCTTATGGTTGTGAAAATACGGTAATCTATTAACATCTTCCTCCAAATCCCGTTTCTGCTGTTTAATAACATATGTCTGAATACAGACAGTGGAAAAATGTCAGTTTTAGTTTTACTGGATCTCAGTGCAGCATTTGATACAGTTGACCACAACATATTACTCAAATGACTGGAGAACTGGACAGGTCTTTCAGGAACTGTACTAAACTGGTTCAAGACATACTTAGAAAACAGGAAATACTTTGTATCAATAGGTAACTTCACATCTGAGCAGACAAGTATCACATGTGGAGTTCCCCAAGGTTCCATCTTGGGACCCTTTCTGTTTAACATTTACATGCTCCCACTGGCACAGATTATAAAGAACAACAAAATAAACTGTCATAGCTATGCAGATGACACACAAATATATATCACAATGTCACCAGGAGACCAAGGCCCCGTACAATTTTCTCCAGCTAAACAAAAACAAAACTGAGGTAATAGTCTTTGGCGCCAAAGAAAAACGATTACAGGTCACCAGAGAACTTCAATCTATACATCTAAAAACCACAAACCAGGTGAGAAATGTGGGTGTAGTGATGGATGCAGACCTAAACTTAGAAAAACACATTAAGACAATAACAAAATCAGCTTACTATCACCTCAAGAATATTTCAAGGATAAAAGATCTGATGTCTCAACAGGACCTGGAAAAACTAGTCCATGCATTCATCTTTAGTAGGCTTGACTACTGTAACAGCATCTTTACAGGTCTACCTAAAAAATCAGTCAGACAACTACAGCTCATTCAGAACTCTGCTGCTCGAGTCCTCACTAAGACCAAAAAAGTGGACCACATCAGTCCAGCTCTGAGGTCTTTACACTGGCTGCCTGTCCGTCAGAGGATAGACTTTAAAGTTCTGATGCTGGTCTATAAAGCTCTGAATGGTTTAGGACCAAAATACATCAGTGACCTCCTGACCCAGTATGAACCTTCCAGATCCCTCAGGTCATCTGGATCCGGTCTTTTATCAGTTCCCAGAGTCAGAACCAGACACGGAGAAGCTGCATTCAGCTTTTATGCTCCTTATATCTGGAACAAACTCCCAGAAAGCCTCAGATCAGCTGAAACACTCAGTTTATTTAAATCCAGTTTGAAGACTCACCTGTTCTCAGCTGCATTTGAATAAAGCACCAAATCCACACTTTTAAGCTTAAATTTCAAAACTTACATTTAACTACTGATTTTATCTACTGTTCTGATCTGTTTTGATTTTATATACTGTTTTGTTTGTTTGTTAATTAGTTAGTTAGTTTGTTTGCTTGTTTTAATCAATTTTAAATCATGCTTTTTATTTGTTTTTGTTTCTAATGTCTCTGTAAAGCACTTTGAATCACCTTGTTGTTGAATTGTGCTATACAAATAAACTTGCCTTGCCTTGCCATCAGAAGGGCTCAAACCTCCTGCTGTTTCTACTGGACCATAAATTCTACTTTATGATGATCTTCAAAGATAAAAACGTGAGTTTATTTGTGAACTCTGTGAAATGTGTCTGATGTTTAGTTTGAACCAATCCTGTGTCAGCTGCAGCCACATCATTGCCACACATACAAATGGGTTCGTTCCTGTTTAGACCTGCTGGCTGTCAATGGGCTTCATTCCATTTCATTTCAGCCATTTCCGGTGGTCGGCTGTGATCTAAACTCAACATGGCTCCTGTGTTAGAAGAGCCTCTGATTTTAAACTTTGCACATTTAATAGTTTCTTTCCAACACTGTGGAGCTACCAGCCCAGTATATGTAGCCACAGTAGATGGAGTTATCAAGCTGACTGACAAACATCAGGACTCATGTGATCCCTACATGTGGACCTTTCACAGATGGATCCAAGTGCAGATTCAACTCTGCATTACATTTGACTTCAGCTGTTACACACTTTCTAGCTGTGTCACTTCCTGCTTTTTGGATCAGATAGTTTAATCATGTCCACAAATGTTTGGCTGCATGCTTTTATCATCTATATTTCCAGTCTTCATACAGCCGATATTTCATGTGAACTCCAACCTGCCAGCTGCCATCATGTTTTCAGGGTTCATTCAGTGTTGAAATGTAGGACAAACAGCAGCACATGTTCTCTAAATGTTTGCAGTCATTTTAAATGAAGCTGATTCTACATGAGACGTTTTCCACATTTACTGTCTTTGAACAGAGAATAATAAAGCCATCAAACATATACAGGCTGTGCAAATACAAACTTCTGTGGTGCATTTGATGACCTGCAGAGGAGAACAAGTCGGGCTTTTCAGCCCTAACACAACCTCTTTGTTCTCAATACTACAAAACCTTCAAAGGCTGATATGCAAGTTTGCATGAATCACCAACACAGTTGTATTTGTTTCTAGTATAATTATAAATAAGCTGATCAAATATCTGCTGACTGATTAGATCCAGTATCTATTACAGATGAACAGGATATCACAGCACATGTTGTTAATCCGTCATATCAAACTAAACCGTGTTGCTGGTGTAAATATCCTCCAATAAAGTCAGATGAGGGCTACTGTTGCCAGGTAACGATGAAGACCAGCTCTCTCCTCGGCTTCCTCCACTACACGCTTCCCCCACGCCAGTCTCCTCCGTCACTATAAAGGGGAGAGTCATGAGCTCCATCACCCTCACCTGTGCCGTCCAACGTCCCGCCACCAGCCTCCACTGCAGCAGGCCAGAGACCACACCCCTGCCACAATAAGTAAAAGTATATCCTTGCTGTACCCTTAATGCTAAATGTGCTAAATTAACCGCTGCCTTTGCCCCTTTGGGATTATTCTTATGTCACTGGGATGTTGACCTTTGACCTTCACATTAGAGAGATGGGCAGACATAATTAGTGTATGAATTTTAAAGTAACAGGTAATAAAGAGAGTGTAGCAAATGTAGTCAGGTTTATTACTCTGTATCACACATGAGTGCCCAAGGGAGGCGGGGCTGACTGGGGAGACACAGGAAACAGAGAGACAGGGCTGACTCGACATGAAACGATGAAACGTGGGACACGGGAACGGAAACTAAACACAGGCTGAAATGAACACTGAGGGAGGGAGAACTAAGATTACTGAGAGCCTGATAAATAAGAAGAACAAAAACCAAGAAAAACAAGAGTCAAAGAAAACCAAAAACACAAAGCATTGGGCCAGGACCCACTGCTGTGACATTTATATGTGATAAAAACATTAAAAACTGCTCAGGGCCCTATTTCAGGAAGCTGGTTTAGTGCAAACTCTGACTAAGTACACCCTGAGTTAATGAAAACTCTGGGTTTTCGGTTTCACAAAGCGAGTTTAGATTAATCCTGAGTGAGTCACTATGACGACACACTCCGTGAAGCGACCTGCCCCCTAGCAGGTTTACTTCAACTAACCCTGACTGTCCCCGCCTCTTTGTCGGAAACCTGACTGTAGGAAGTGTCAGACATGGCGTGTCCCTTCCTTGAAGAGCCAGTAGATGTTGAAGCACGAATTCTCCGCAGAGCTCTCCGCCGGGAGAGAGTAATTAGAGTGCGTTTGGACATTTTACCATTCCCTGATGATTTCCTGTGTGAACGTTACCGTTTTCCAGCACAATCTATAATTTACGTGAATAACATCCTCGGGCCTAATATTGCTCATGTGACACATCGCGGACATTCTCTCAGTTCTGTACATATTATTTGTATCGCACTTCGGTTTGTTGCAAACGGGAGCTTTCTGTATAATATTGGTGACGCTGAGCACGTTTCCAAGGCTACCGTCTGTCGGGCAGTCAGGAATGTTACAGTTGCACTGAAACGTCTCCTGTACTGGTTTGTGGTGTTCCCCGGTCATAGACCCACAAGATTCATCAAAGAGGGATTCCACAAAATTGCAGGTATCAGGATGAACAAAACTTAATTCATGATGTGGTGATATTTGAACTACCACTTAAATTCTACATTTATTCCCACGGTTCCCAGGCGTGATTGGCTGTATAGATGGCACTCGCATTCCAATCATTGCTCCTTCAGTAAATGAAGGAGACTATGTGAACAGGAAGTCTTTCCACAGCATTAATGTACAGGTACATAGTTCCCTGTAGCATTTCAAACTAACAAATTATACCATTATAGTAATGGATGCTAATTTGTGTTCTCTGCACTGTGAAGATCATATGTGATGCTGCCAACATTATCACAAATGTGGAAGCCAAGTGGCCAGGCTCTGTGAGTGGTGGTGGTGGAGGACCCCCACCTGTTTTTCGGGCCTCCGCTTTTTTTCTGTTGGCTATAACGGGCCACATTTGAGCATACAGAGTAAGCAAATATGTACTTGTAATGTGCTCAGATAATTTCAATAAGTGCTTACAGAAAGAAAATTAATGTAGCCTCTAACTGCAATTGATTTACATAGGACAAACAGACCAAGCACTATGGCTCATAATACAATTACACCTTACCTGTTTGGACTGTATTTTTATATTTCATTTTTACTTGCTGCCCGGAACGTTTGGGGCCTGTTGGGTTGCACCTGCGCTCAAATCACATCACAAAATCAAATGTATAGAATAAAAAATAAAATAACATATAATAAAATAACGTGTTAAATGGGTGGAAATCCCTAGATCAATGTTTAAATTAACACTCACGCATTGACTCTGTCGGCTTTGTTTTGCCATGCATGCTCCCTTTCTTTTGCAGCTGAGGCTGTGTTACTTTTTTCCGCGGAATTTGCATGTTATCGGCATATGCTGCCATCAGAATTTCGGCGTCAAGCGCTGTAAAATACATTGACCGCGCCTTCTTTCCCTCCGTCTCCATGGTGACTCGCTTAATCTGTGCTCCACTAATCAGGGCTTTATGTATCCTCGTCCGCGCGCTTGACTTGGGGTTAAAGCAACTCCGCGTTGATTGAACTACTTGTTATCGGCCTTTCTGAAACCGAATATTCCAAGTTGGACAGTTCGGGGTTACTCAACCCTGAGTATCGTTTTTCACTCTGAGTTTTCTAAACCGGCTTCCTGAAATAGGGCCCAGATGTTCAAATCTTTCTACGTATACTTTAGGTTCAGCTCTCCAGCCTGGCATTTGGTTAAGCATGATTCAAACATTTGATTTTGTTTAACTGGTTTTAATTATAGTTACTTTTTGTGAACATTTGTTGCAGCATTTAAAAATACATCATTTATTTTCAAACTTTTATTTGATTTGATTCGTCTCTATTTTTTGAGGCGACTGAGGTCCTTCAACATCTGCCAGAAAATGCTGAGGATTTTCTATGAGTCTGTTGTGGCCAGTGCGATCCTCTATGCTGTTGCATGCTGGGGGAGCAGGCTGAGGGTCGCAGATGCCAACAGACTTAATAAACTGATCCGTAAAGCCAGCAATGTTGTGGGGATGGAGCTGGACTCCCTCAAGGTGGTGTCGGAGAGGCGGATGCTGTCCAAGATAAAGACAATGTTGGATAACACCTCCCACCCACTCCATGACATGTTGGTCAGTCACAGGAGCTCGTTCAGTGAGAGACTGAGATTACCGAAAAGCACCACTGAACGACACAGGAAATCATTCCTGCCTGTGGCCATCTCCCTGTACAACGCATCCACTTAACACACTGTTTGCTGCTACAGCTACACATGTTTCTTTTCCAAATATTTATTTATAAGTGACTTATGTATATATATATGTATATATTGTACTATTCTTAGTTAGCGTATTGTCTGTCTTGTCTTAATGTTGGTTTAAAATGGAGCACTGTAACAAAAAAATATTTCCCCCAGGGATCAATAAAGTATTCTGATTCTGATGATTCTGATTTAGAGCATCATATTTGACCAACGTAAGATCATGAGCTTTATTAACTGATCAAAGTCTCTTCTTTCATCTTCTGTATCATTCAGTTTGCATTGGTAATGCCCATTATTGTAATGCTTTTTTAAGACCAGCAAAACTTTATTTCACTTTGGGTTAGCTGGGATAAGTGATGGATGGAGGGAATTTTACTTCAGCCACAGAAATCCTAAACAGGAAGGAGGAGCAGAGTTACAGTGGATCACTATCCAGCAGGGAAACAGTTCACACATTAACATCAAATTCATAAAAGTAACGGATTATGTTCACAGATAAAAGCCACCAATAAGAGTAAACTGCAGCACATAGGTTATAGCAAGGTAAGACTGTACCACCATGATAAAAGACACCAATAATGGAAAGATAGCAGAGAATTTAATACAATAGGTCACTGCAAGCAAGCCAGCATTTAACTGGTAGAAAAGGCAAGTTTAAAAAGATATGTTTTGAGCCGTGATTTAAAAGAATGAATAGAATCAGACGCCCGGATGCCAATCGGGAGATTGTTCCACAGCTCCGGTGCAACTAGAGCAAACGATCGATCACCTCTAGATTTCAGTCGAGATCTGGGCTGAACCAACAGTAACTGTGAGGATGACCTTAAAGCCCTAGCAGGAGCATATGGGTTTAAAAGTTCCTTAAGATAGCTTGGTGCAGTGTTATTGGTAATTTTAAAAGTAAACAACAAAATTTTAAATTGAATACGATATTTGACAGGCAACCAGTGCAGATCAGCTAGGACAGGAGTAATGTGGGCAAACTTCTTGGTTTTAGTTAGAATGCGTGCTGCAGCATTCTGAACTGTCTGTAATCTATGTAAAAGGGTAGAGTGGAGACCACAATAAAGTGAATTACAGTAATCTAGCCTTGACGTTACAAAGGCGTGGATGAGCTTTTCTAGGTCTTTATACGGGATATACTGCCTGGCCTTAGAAATAAGGCGAAGCTGGTAAAAACTGGATCTGACAACAGCAGATACTTGTTTATCAAGTTTAAATGAGCTGTCAAATAAGACACCCAGATTCCTAACAGTGTCAGAGAAAGAACTAGTGAGAAAACCAAAGGCATCCCGAAGTTTGGCACGAAGGGCATTACTACCAAAAATCATAATTTCAGTTTTCTTATCATTAAGGATAAGAGTGTTTGCCAAAAGCCATTTCTTGACCTCACACATGCATTCTCGAAAGCTATTCAAAGACAGAGCAAGATCATCGTTTAACTCAAAATAGATCTTGATATCATCGGCATAATAGTGAAAAGCAATGTGGTATTTCTCAAAGATAGCACTTAAGGGAAGCATGTACAATGAGAAAAGGGTAGGGCCTAACACAGATCCCTGGGGGACACCGCAGCAAACAGGTACAGCCGAAGAAGAGGATGTGGCCAAATGTACCGAAGAGAGCCGATTGGAGAGGTAAGATTTAAACCAATCCAAGGCAGCGCCCTTAATGCCTACAGTGTGCTCTAGTCTCGCCAATAGGATGTTATGGTCAACCATGTCAAATGCCGATGAAAGATCCAATAGCACTAGGACAGAGGGGCGTCCATTGTCAGCCATTAGTAAAAGATCATTGAAAACACGAAGCAGCGCTGATTCAGTGCTGTGATGTTGTTTGAAGGCCGATTGAAATTTATCATTTATATTATTCTCATCCAGGTAGATCTGCAGTTGAAGCAGAACCACCTTCTCAAGAATTTTAGCCAGGAAGGGAAGCTTAGAAATCGGCCTATAGTTGGCAAAATCACTATGATCAAGGTTCCTTTTTTTTTTAGAACAGGTTGAATTATAGCTTATTGTTTGTTTGAATTATTGTTTGAGAGCTGAAGGTACATAGCCAGAAAGCAAGGAAAGGTTCAATATGGACAATAAACAAGGTCCAATTGCATTAAAGCAATCCTTGACTATACGGGATGGAAGAACATCATGTACAAAATTAGTATTGTTCAGTTTATCAATTAGACGCTTCAGAGTAGAGAGTGAAACGGGTTCAAATTGATAAAGAGTAGCAGAACAATCAGGAATAGACATACTATCAGTCACCAAAGGAAGAGTAGATTTAAGAGATAAAACTTTATCTAAAAAATAGTTTGAAAATTTTTCACAAAGACCCGTGGAGCACGGCAGTGGCATAGAAGGGCAGGGGTTCACCACAGAGTTAAAAATTTTAAATAGAATTCGAGGATTATCACCATTAGTGGTAATAATTTTAGAGAGAAAAGCTGCTTTAGCCATTCTGGCAGCAGTTTGGAACTTCGAGCGGCTAATACGTAAAATGTCATATGATGACTGGAGTCTATCATTCCTCCACTTCCTCTCATCCCGCCGACATATACGTCGTAAAGCACGAACAGAATCATTTAACCAACATTGTGAGTAGGTTCTGGGGCGTTTCATTTTGATAGGTGCAACAATGTTAAGAATCAAGGAACAGGTAGTTAAAATCTGTATTAAGATCTGTATTATGTAGAAGTTCATCCCAGCAACCAGTTCAGTTCAACACAAGTTTAAATGATTCTATCTGAACTCTGTGGAGCCTGATCTCAAGCTTTTTGAGTCTGACCAGAGGATCTTTCTGTGTCTTCAGATTCACTGTGATCCAGTCATGGGAGTGATTTCAGCCCTGAGTGATCGCGCTGATGTTTGCACAGAGCAGACAATGAGGTGAATGTTTGGGCACATTGGTAACAGTGAAACAGTTTATTAGTAACGTGGGATCGTTTGTGTGCAGAGTATGAACTGAGATTCCTGAAGCTCTTGTCACACTGGTCACAGCTGTAGTTTCCTTCCATGTGTGCACGTTCATGCCTGTTACGATGACCTGACTGTGAGAAGCTTCTCTCACAGTGTCTGCACTTGTGTGGTTTCTCTCCTGTGTGGACTCCTTTGTGTGATTTAAGCTGACCTTCAGTGGTGAAGGATGACCCACACTGATCACAGAGGTGCTTTTTAACCCCACTGTGAATCAGTTCATGTTGTTTTAAGTGATTTGTTGTGGTGAAGCTTCTCCCACATTCTTTGCAGTATTTCAGTTTGTCTCCAGTGTGTCTATGTTGATGTACTTTTAGGGTCTTTTGCCGACTGAAAGTTTTTCCACAGAGGTCACAATGAAAGTCTTTCCCACCACCACAGTGATGACAGGGTTGAGAACTGGATCCATCTGTGTCGCTCTGCTTCTAAACAAAGACACAAAGACAGTGTAAGTCAGTCCTTCAACATTTGTATCCTGAACGTCGCCTGAAATAAAGAGCATCTCTGCAGACGTCCAACTACATTTCACTGTTTCAGTTAACACACTCAGTTTACTGGGCTGCAATAACTACAATACTACCACCATAATACTACAGTAATACTAAAATCATAACTGAAAGGAAAATCTGAATAATCACTCAGAGCTGCTTTTCCATGCAGTAGAATTGCTAACATGCTAACACAGTTTAATGAGCAGAGTTGTTCCAAACAGTCAGGCTAAAATGACAAGATAACAATATAAATACATACCTCACAGTAGCTGCACTTGTAGAGTCTCTTTCCGGTGTGGATCTGTTGGTGTCGTCTCAGGTCATGTGGAGATTTAAAAGTCTTCTCACACAGGTCACATTGATAAGGTCTCTCCTCAGTGTGGGTAAACATGTGTTGTTGTAAGTGTGCGTCTGTTGTAAAGTATTTGCCACACTGTTCACAGCAGTACACATCATGTCTGGTGTGAATGCGTAGGTGTTCATTTCGGCTCCCTTTCTGGCTGAAATTTTTTCCACAGATGTCACAGCTGTATGCCTTAATTCCAGAGTGGGTAACTAGATGCCTCTGTAAGCTGCTACTGTGAGTAAAAGCTCTGCCACACTGATCACAGCTGTACGCTTTAACTCCACTGTGGATGACTTGGTGTTTTTTTAGGGAACCCTTCAAGGAAAAAGACTTTCCACACAAGTCACAGCTGAACGGTCTCTCTCCAGTGTGGATGACCAGATGCTGTTTTAGTGAAGTCTTCTCAGTAAACTCCATCCCACACTCGTCACAGCTGTATGCCTTAATTCCAGAGTGGGTAACTAGATGCTTCTGTAAGTGGCTACTGCGAGTAAAAGCTCTGCCACACTGATCACAGCTGTACGCTTTAACTCCACTGTGGATGAGTTGGTGTTGTTTTAGATTAGCCCTCACAGTAAAACCCTTCCCACACAAGTCACAGCTGAACGGTCTCTCTCCAGTGTGGATGACCTGATGCCGTTTTAGTGAAGCCCTCACAGTAAAACCCTTCCCACACTCGTCACAGGTGTGTTTTTTCTCTCCCTTTCTTCTGTGAGGTTTGTCGGCCTCCTGAGAGCGCTGACTTCTGGCTCCATGTTGGTCCTGCAGTGACAGAGATACAAACAGAGGCAGTGAGTGAAATGCAGTCGTGGTACAAACTCAACCTTCAAACTCCATTAACACTAGTTTTAAACCTGAAGGTGGAGCGTGGCACCAAACACCTTAAAGGTCTCTTATCCCCACCTGCTGGTAGTTCTAACACATTACATCCAACCTGCTGTTAAAGATAATTCATGACTGTTCAAACACTAAAATCATGCCCATCCCTCCTGATTGTACACACACACACACACACACACACACACACACATTATTTTATAATTTAGATTATTTTGTTGTTTCCTATTACATATTTCTATAATTTGTATAGATTTATACATAATTATTCAGTGATAATAAATCCTATGTTTGTTTATTCTAAAGGAACCCTGTTAGCTTCCACAACAGATGTTGCTCGTCTTCCGTCAAATACTCACATAAAATATTACACAATAAAGTGGATTCAAGATATCCACATAATTTCACTCTTACATCCACAGTGAGGTTTCACAATTGTTCAAATATAAGCAATCAATAATAATAATAATAATATCAATAACATTGAGGCACATTACATAAATTTCAAAAACAAATCATGTCTTACAATATCCATCCATCCATCCATCCATCTTCATCCGCTTTATCCGAGGTCGGGTCGCGGGGGTAGCAGACTAAGCAAAGAGGCCCAGACCTCCCTCTCCCCAGCCACCTCCTCCAGCTTGTCCGGGGGAATACCAAGGCGTTCCCAGGCCAGCCGAGAGATATAATCTCTCCAGCGTGTCCTGGGTCTGCCCCGGGGCCTCCTCCCGGTGGGACATGCCTGGAACACCTCGCCCAGGAGGCGCCCAGGGGGCATTCTTGTCAGATGCCCGAACCACCTCAGCTGGCTCCTTTCGATGTGGAGCAGCAGCTGCTCTACTCTGAGCCCCTCCCGGATGGCCGAACTTCTCACCCTATCTCTAAGGGAGAGGCCAGCCACCCTTCGGAGGAAGCTCATTTCCGCCGCTTGTATCCGCGATCTCGTTCTTTCGGTCACTACCCACAGCTCGTGGCCATAGATGAGGGTAGGGACGTAGATCGACCGGTAAATTGAGAGCTTCGCTTTTACACTCAGCTCCCTCTTCACCACGACTGACCGGTGCAGCGTCCGCATTACTGCAGCTGCAGCCCCAGTCTGTCTGTCGATCTCCGGCTCCCTTCTCCCATCACTAGCGAACAAGACCCCGAGATACTTGAACTCCTCCACTTGGGGCAGGAACTCATCCCCGACCCGGAGTGGGCACTCCACCCTTTTCCGGCTGAGAACCATGGCCTCAGATTTGGAGGTGTTGATCCTCATTCCCGCTGCTTCACACTCGGCTGCAAACCGTTCCAGTGTGAGCTGGAGGCCCTCACCCGATGAAGCCAACAGAACCACATCATCCGCAAAAATCAGAGATGAGATTCTGAGGCCACCAAAGCGAAAGCCCTCTGCCACTTGGCTGCGCCTAGAAATCCTGTCCATAAAAATTATGAACAGAACCGGAGACAAAGGGCAGCCCTGGCGGAGCCCATCACCCACCGGGAACGAGTCCGACTTATTGCCGGCAATGCGAACCAAGCTCTTGCAACGGTTGTATAGGGATCGAATGGCCCGTAGCAATGGGCCAGACACCCGATACTCCAGCAACACCTCCCACAGGACACCCCGAGGGACACGGTCGAATGCCTTCTCCAAGTCCACAAAACACATGTAGACTGGTTGGGCAAACTCCCATGCACCCTCAAGTATCCTCGAGAGGATAAAGAGCTGGTCCAGTGTTCCGCGACCAGGACGAAAACCGCATTGTCCCTCCTGTATCCGAGGTTCGACTAACGGACGAACTCTCCTCTCCAGCACCCTGGCATAGACTTTCCCAGGGAGGCTGAGGAGTGTGATCCCCCTGTAGTTGGAACACACCCTCCGGTCCCCCTTCTTAAAGATGGGGACCACCACCCCGGTCTGCCAGTCCACAGGTACTGCCCCTGATCTCCACACAACATTGCAGAGGCGTGTCAACCAGGACAGCCCTACAATGTCCAGAGCCTTCAGGAACTCGGGGCGGACCTCATCAACACAAGGGGCTCTGCCACCAAGGAGTTGTTTAACTGCCTCAGTGACCTCGCCCCCGGAAATTATAATAATAATAATAATAATATCAATAACATTGAGGCACATTACACAAATTTCAAAAACAAATCGTGTCTTACAATATTTACAACAACTAAAAGCTCTGTAAATCGGCTTTTAAGTGTTCATTGAAGTTTTGAATAATTCTCTAATTTTTTAAGGCAACTTATTCCACTTAAAAGTTGCTCTAAATGTAACAGTTTTACAAAACGTTACTTTTAACTCGAGCATTTACTAAATTGCAGCTTGTTGAAAACTGTGTAATATGATGATGTATTTCATCTGGATACTGCAGCTGAGCAGAATAAATGTGGTGTGTTTAACAGAATTGCTTTCTTTAGAACTACAAGTAAGCCATAGAATATTTTAGCCTGTACAGGAAGCCAAGAAAGGTTATTATGCATTTTATCAATATTAGTATAGTATGAACATCTTCACACTAATCTGGACGCCTTATTCTGGACTAACTGAAGTCTGTTAAGATCTGTCTTATTAGCTGCTGACCAAATGATTGAACAATACTCCAGATGAGACATTACTAGTGCATTAATGACATCTTTCATAATGAAGAAGTGATACACAAAGAGCATTTCATAGCCATAGCTATGCCTTGTCGGCAGAGTTATGTGACATTAGTGATGTTTGTACTTTCAGCGTTAACTTGGTTTTAAAGCCTTTAAAATATACGCTGTTCAATAGTCGACCTTAATCTGACAGAGAATGTGATGATTTTGTGGATAATTAAAGTCAGTCATATATCCACAAACACAACAAGCTGAAAGTCAGTGATGCTGCTCGGTTTGCAGTCCTGAACATCACGGCACAAGCAGGATTCACTGCACTGTTAATGTTAGCTGTGTTATATTGCTGCCTCTGTTCGGTGGTGTCGAGCCAAACGCACTTTAACGTGTGTTTGAACGAGCTGACGGTTCACTCGTTAAGCTGAAAGAAAGATGCTTTAATCACAGCAGTCACACATGTGTCCACTGCACCATCTGGAACTCTTCTTGTTTACACTCGTAATAACACAAACACTAAATCCTGCTTCTCTGGTGCTGTTGTGTAGCAGTGTGTACACCTGAGACTGTCACCTGTCTGTCTGTCCTGCACTCTCTCTCTGTTTCTTTCTCTCTGATTGTGGAATAAAAGTATGAACATGTGTTTATAAGTTACACTTGTGTTTGAATCCTGCAGCTTATCACACATTTGATTTCCATGTGTGACGACTGCAAGTGTCCAGAGTGAGGACAGACTGAGGGAGCCACTGCTGCACATCATCTGTGAGGCTTTGCACCCCTGATGATCCACCAGGACAAACTCAGCAGTGTGTGAGGAAGAGGAGGAGGAAGAGCCAGCAGCAGCTGACAGATGGAGAGAATAGACAGACTGTTCCCTGTTTGTGAAGGACTGCTAGGAAAGTTTAACATAACTGTCTGTGCTGAATCAGTCTTATTAGGTAATGTTCAAATAATGTGATCATCCCAGTGTTTTCAGTGTGGGAGAAAGTACTCAGGGCCTTCAAGTTACACACTATGAAAGGCAGCAACAAGTTTAATGTTCAGAAACCTAAAGTCTGTATCAGCAGCAGAATGGAGCTAAAAATAAATGTTGGTTTCAGTTCTATGAAGCTTTGAGTATTTTGGATCAGTAGCTGCTGTGTTTGTTGCATCATATTGCTGTAACTGTTTATATGCTTTATATATTCTGAGCTAAGTTGATCTATAGTGTTACATCATATTCTATAAGGATGTTATGTGTTTGTAGACTTTCTGCCCAGTTTGACCCATTTAGCAGAAGTCAGCCTGTTTAAGGCTCTGATATCTATTCTTTGTGACTTAAAGCAGTTATGACATGGTCTGATTTTCTCACCCAATAAAGGAATATTTCATATATCAGTCTACTCTTCATTCTATCAGACACAGTTATCACAGCTCCTACATTTGCTTTTTACACATATATGTAAGCATTCAGCCACATTTAGTACCAACATATTAAACGAACAATATTTGTCTCTTATATATGATACATCTGTATACACACTGTCACAGATACTTGTCTGTGAGTGAAGTGATTAATATAATAACTATAATATTGGCCATATTATATTTACATTACCACAGTGAGATGACTTTAGTCTCATGAACAACATCAGCTAATTGTTATTTACAGCTAATCTTAAACGACTGTTCAGCACAGAAATGAAGCCCAACAATCATGTTTCACAGTCCTGTGGTCTCAGCCTCAGATACTCATCAAATCACACAGAGCTCATGTAGAAACAAATGAACTAAATATGTTCTCCTTCATTTCTGTCAAACAAAGCTGTATGAAACGTTTCCAGCTGTTAGTATCATGGTTGCTAGGCAACCTGGGCAGCGCGACGGAGGCTAGACGTCCCATTTCACAAGCCTACGAGCCTCGCACTTCGGCCTTAGCGGTCTTTGAGTACGCGGCCCTTGAGGACTTTAAAGCTGCAGAACCTGAATCGGGATACAGCCATGATGATCTCCAGCCTCGTGCTCGCCAACATTCTCACCTGAGTTAAGAAGACGATCACTGAAATGGTCTCAGCAGGTCCTTTGATGACAGCAATGAAATGCAGTGGTAAGGCTTTTTGGGGATTAAGTTCGTTTTCATGGCAAAGGACGATGCAGTTCATCTGATCACTCCTCATAACATTCTGGAGTGCAGGCAAAATGCTATTATAAAAACTTAAGCAGCAACTTCTCCAGGTTCCAATATTTATGCAATTCTCAAAGCTTTTGGCCACGACTGTATAACCTCTTCTGAAGTTTAGTGGATATTATACATGGTTATGCTCAGGATGTGTCGGCCAGTTTCCACTGGAAACGCCTTTTGGTTAAACTGTCAGCGAGGAATTTGCATTTGCACTGTTACATTTTTATATAACTTTAATGCACATAAACAACAGCTGCTTGTTTCAGTGAAAATACATTGATGGGATTTTAATAAAGTTGTGCAGCTGTAAAGTATTTTGTCTGGTGTCAATTATATCGTCAGCTACATCGTTATGGCAAATGTTCAAATGTATATGGTGATAAATATCTTTGGTCATATGGTCCTGCTCTGTCTGTCACCTTCTGTGTTGAGCTCATTGTTTCCTCTGTAGTGGCTGAGCTGAGTCCAAGTAGATGAAAATGTTCCTCTGCTGCTCCGTCAGACTCTCCTCCTCCTGCTGATCAGCTGGGACACAAAACAGATCTTTGTTAGGCTCCACACTGCACTGAAGAGTCAAAGTGGCTCATATGTTCATCTGACAAGTAAAATAACACATTTTTGTTTCCCGAGGTGGGCAACTTGTTGGAAACAAACACAAAAGGTTTGAGCACTGATACCTGCCATTGCTGGCATTGAAAGATGCAACGCCAGCAATGTGGATTGTCAAGACTCAAACCAATCATCAAGCAAAGACAACAGGGATCAAATGTACCACATTTTGATCCGGGACGTACTCTGCATGAAAACAAGCGCTCACTCTTCCTGCTCAACAAATGACAAGGGCGGAGCCTTATACCACGTTATACAGAAGCTGTGCCGTGTGATGCTAAAATTAGCAGGGAAACAACAACGGAGAGCACGTCAGGGATGACGAGAAAGTGACAGGAGAAAATCCGTCCCGGTCAACCACCCAAACATCAATAACGGGAACCTTATACAGCGCTTCCCTATACACGTCGAACTCCCGCAGGCACAAAGACATTACGGAGGCTATCACTTATCACCTGACCAAAGATATGGCTCCATCAACACTGTGCAAAACGAGGGATTTAGGAAAACGATCAACACCCTAGACAAACGCTACACAGTGCCGTCCCGCAACTATTTTTGTATTGTTGCACTACCTGCTCTGTACACGCAGCGTCGAGCAACGGTGGAGACGGAATTTCAAGCAGGACAACATTTTGCTGCAACAACAAAACGTGAGACATTTGTTGCTTTATGTTTATTTATTGTTATGAGAGAATCATGATCTCAATTCTAAGCCAAAAAATCGTGATTCTCATTTTATGCAAAATCGTGCAGCCCTAACATTAACACAAAACTATTGTTTCACCAGAGAAACACACATGAAGAGAGAAAGAGAGACAATAACAGCTACCAAACAGTCGTCATAATTCGTCACACAATGAGAAAAGGACAAATCAACAAGTAACAATGACTAATTAATATTAAAATCTGTAACATAATGTATTGTTTGGAGTTTAGTCTGATTGGTTCAGGATGAGCTGCCATTATCCAATCACACGTCTGCTTACCTGCATCTTTTCTCTTTTTTCTAACCTGAGCACCTGATGGCTTTGAACTTTTGTTGTCCATCTTCCATTGGTTTGAATTTTGTGCTCCAGTACAAACACAAATCCCCCAACCCGAGGATCAGCACAATTAACCTAACAGACCTACACCTTAGTTCACAGATTCACTTTGTCTAAGGTTGATTTCTGGGATTTCACACAACCCAGGATTCAGATCGTGAATCCATGATGGGCTTGGATTTACATCATTATAAATGAAATGTGCTCTACTTGGAAGCAGCCGGCCCCGCCCCTTTTGACGGGTTGTGTGAGACTTTAAATCATCAAACTGTAAATTATAAATTTAAATTGTTATTGATCCTTTACCCCGAGTCCTAAAGTGTAGATTTATTTTCTTACTCTTCTTATATTTATTGTTTGTTTACTTGCACCGCTGTAACTGCAGCCTCGTCGTCTCGTCTCTCTATATGCTGGACTGTCTGTAGCGGAGATGACAATAAAGTTTACTTTGACTTCAGCAGCACGCAGGCGCACCGAGGGCTCTCGCGCTCACTTTATAGAATTTAGAAAAAACATCGGTGCAGATTATAAGTCTGTATCATAATATCTGTTTGTTGTGTTGTTTTTATTTTGTTTTGCGAGTTGGTTATTAGATGCCGCTCCAGCCAGCCAGAGACTCCCCGCCACCCCGCCCTCTCCTCCCTGTGCCGCCAGCAGCAGGCGCATCTCGCAAACGGAGGGCGCCCTTACTCCCAGCAAATGGCTGATAGAAAACCGATCGGTGCCTACGAATTTCCCAATATGCGCTGGCATGACGTCGGGGAAGCATGGGTACGACCGATTATTATTTTTTTTCTTGCCCGTGATGCCCCCCCACATCGATGCATTCTATTGGTTTGCACACTTACACACACCCAGCTGTGGTTTCCTGTTTTGCTGGACTCTGGAGAGCCCCGCCTTTAACGCTCTTCTCTCACACAGAGCAACAGAAAACTTGGAAAAACTCCAGATTGACTGAACTCAGTTCAAAGTTACCTTGACACCTTTAGATGTGAGAGGTAGTGATGGTTCGCTTGAAGCTGACGCTCCGGTGCGTGTGTCAGAAAGATCAAGTAGCTTCTTTCTACTTGGCTCTCGGTGAAGGCGGTCGCACTTTTCTCCTCTCCTCCTTCCCCTTATCTTCCCTGCTTAGCCTCTTGTGTCCTGTCTTGTCTTGTGTGCACTACTTTTCCCTGGAACAGTCTCTCACTGTCGTTTTCTATAACCTAACAGAAAATTATGGATTTGATCAACTGGTCTCTGAATGCTATTGACACCCTCTTCTCAACGAGAAGTCTGGGCTCGGGAGAGCCCGAGTGCCCTGGAGGGACTTTCCCTGCCGGATACACGATGGATGGGTGGCAGACCTGGAGGATCTTGTGCCTGGCGGGACTGTCTATCGAGGACGCTGAGGATATTTACCTATTCGGAACCATGATAACAGGGTTCTTGCTGATCGGAGCTGGCTTGGCCCTGACTTATCGGAGAAATAAGAGAGCGGAACCAGCTGTTCAAACCCCCCCTAAGCTGACCGCTGGAATTGAAGCGATGGGACGAGGCGCGGCCTCCCACACCGAACGCAGCATGGTTAACACCTTGGAGACGCTTACAGCTGCCGTGAAGACTCAAACTAACACCATTGAGCGTATGATGGGATACATCAGAGAGGGGCCTGCTCACAATAACACCCTTGAGCGGAAGTTGGATAACATCGCAGAACGGCTCACTGCAGCTGTGGGGTCTCAGAATCAACAGAATGACAACACCACGGAACAGAAGCTTGATAACATCATGGGGAGGCTCGCAGCGCTCCAACGGGAAATCGAGGCCCCAGTGTCAGAGTGCTAAATTCGCTGCTCGCATAAAGGAGAAATCAACAATATTCTACATTTGGTCACCACGGCGCCAGCTGCTAGGCCCAAGGCTGGAGCCCACCAAAACAACTCCCTGATAACGACTGTGTGATGACTATTCTTCCCATCCCATGAAGGACACCTGGATCGGCTGGAGGACTGTTTACTTAGCCTGATAGGCCGAAAGACACTGTCTCAGCTGAACTCTGGACACGCACACACATACACTTACACTGATAAGCACGCACTCCCCCCTCCCTTCCAAACGCCTTCGATGCTTTGTTCCTGCGGGGGAAGACAGCGGGTCTGTGTGCCGCGCTGAAATGATAGCATGGGGCAGGACGACTGCTGTGTTCCTTCGGATTACCCCCCACCACCCTATCCATCCCCTGTGGCTTGTCATGTGCTCTGATGTTGTGATGTGGACATTAATGTGCTCTCTGTGCAGAGGAGTTTTTTTTGTTTCCTGTTCTCATGCTGTCCTCCCATAGGTTTCCCAGCGTGTGAAGAGGTCTCTTTTTTTCCTCTTGTACTTTTCCCATTGTTGTGTAAATTTTTTCAGTGTCATTCTCCCAACGCTGCCGATCTCCGACTGTATTCCCTTGTGTTGTCTTTGTTGTTGTGTGTGTAAGTCGGGGGGGGGGGGGGGGGGGGGGGGGGGGTCCTATTCCTCATTCATTCATTTTTTTTTTTTACTTTGATTTTTATTAAGTTATTTTGACATTGTGGACATACAGTAAAGAAAATAACAAACAGACATACATATAAACAAACAGAGTCTGGAGTTTACATATCTTTCTCCATTTATCACATTGCAGAAAGAAAAAAAAAGAAAACCTATTATGTTATTTCATTTGTGTCACTTCTGAATGTTTTCCACTTCCTCCATAGTCTGTCGTATTTACCTCCCATCAGTCTAATGTTGAGTGTTATTTTTTCCATCTCTGAGATATCCTCTACAATACTGATCCAATCCCGCTGGGTGGGAGGATCTGGATGTAACCACTTCTTTGTAATTGCTTTTTTTGTTGCGGCCAGAATTATTTTGACTAAATACACGTCCTCTTTTTGTATGTATTCTTTTATGTTTCCTAGATACATCACTTGGCAAGTATTTGGGAATGTATAACTCAAAATATTATCCATATTCATTTTTAAGTCTTCCCAATACTTTTTAATTTTAATGCATTTCCAGAATACATGAGAATGATCCGCTTCCATTTCTCCACACAATCTCCAACAATTTTGTAAACTTGAGGTCAGTTTGCTTTTTATTTTGGGTGTAATGAAAAAACGTGTCAAATTTTTCCAACAAAATTCCCTCCACAACGGCGAATTAGTTGTACTGTGTTGCAATTCACACATATTGAGCCATTCTTTCTCTGTTATTTTTATGGTCAGTTCAACTTCCCATTTCTTTTTAATATAGAGTGTTGAATCTTGTCTATT
This sequence comes from Rhamphochromis sp. 'chilingali', assembly GCF_963969265.1. Lineage (NCBI taxonomy): Eukaryota > Metazoa > Chordata > Actinopteri > Cichliformes > Cichlidae > Rhamphochromis > Rhamphochromis sp. 'chilingali'. The sequence goes on from NC_137929.1 coordinate 6,575,822, forward strand.
TTCTTCTAATGACCTATAGAAGGTGGAAATAGTTTTAAATTGTTTATGTTCATAGCAATCTTTTACTTTTCCGACAACCCCCAGTGGTTTCCCAAGCCAGTCAGATTTTATTTGTTTTGCGTAGTAGTCCCTAACTTGCAAATATCTAAAGAAATCTCTATTTTCCAATTTGTATTTGTTTTTTAGTTGTTGGAAACTCATTAGTCCTCCGTTTTTCATAAGGGTACAAACTGCTGTAATCCCTTTTAGTTCCCACTGTTTGAATGTTTGGTCCAATTGTCCTGCCTTGAAATTTTTATCATGTCTAAACCATCTGAGTATAAATAATTGTTCTTTTAACTGACATTTTTCTATTACTGTGTGCCATATGTCTAATGTAAATTTCACAATTTGATTCATTCCACTTTTATTCTTTGTCATTAAATGTTTGTCAGAGATAAAAATCTGAATGTTGTTTCCCTCGATTTCTTTCTCAATTTCCTTCCATCTTGCCTCATATTCTGGTCTACACCAACCAGCAAGTGGTCTGAGTTGGGCTGCATAGAAGTATTCCCTTAGGTTCGGCAAGGCCATCCCTCCCTTGCGCTTCGGGAGTTGCAGTGTTGTTAGTCTTATTCTGGGCTTCTTCCCACCCCAAATAAACCTTGATATCATCTTGTCCCATATTTAGAATTTTTTTTGAGATATAGGAAGTGGGAGTGACTGAAACATGTATAACAGTCTTGGGAGAACATTCATCTTTATTATTTGGATTCTTGAGTAGAAGTTTGTAGGTGTTGCCGACCACCGTTCTAGATCTTTTCTAATGTTGCCCTCCACCTGATTATAGTTTATGTCCGCCATATCTGATAATGATTTTGTCAAGGTTACGCCCAAATATTTCATGTTGTTCGAGTGCCAATTTAATTTGTATTCGTCTCTGATCTTTTGGGAGGGTATATAATTGAATGATAGAATTTGTGTTTTGGATACATTAATTTTATAGCCTGATAAGTATTCAAAGGTATGGAATAGTTGCATCAAAATTGGGAAGCACTTGTCAGGGTTTCGTAGAAAAATAATAACGTCATCAGCAAACAATCCAATAAGGTGTTTTTGTCCAGCAAGGGATACCCCCTCCAACTTTGAATGTTGTCGCACTGCTTGTGCTAGTGGCTCAACATATAAAGCAAAAAGAATTGGTGACAAGACACAGCCCTGTTTTGTACCTCTATATAGCCGAATTCTATCTGTCAGACTACCATTCACCTTGATTCTAGCTGTAGGTTGATTATAGATTGTCCTTATACATTGTATTGAGCTGTCCTTAAACCCGAATTTTTCCAATACTCCAAATAGGAAGAGCCAGCTTACGCTATCAAATGCCTTTTCTTGATCTAAGCTAATTAACACAGTACTGATATTCGTTTTTTCTGCATTGTCAATAATGTGAAGGACTCTCCTTATATTGTCCTGTGCCTGACGTCCCTTGATGAATCCAGTTTGATCCACTTCTATCAGATCTGGTACAAATTTTTGGAGTCTTTTGCTAATGATCGAAGCGTACAATTTATAGTCGTTATTTAGGAGGGAAATGGGTCTATAATTCTTGCAGTATTCTTTGTTTTTTCCTTCTTTGGGTAAGATTGTTATAATAGCTTCTCCCCATGATGGTGGAGCTATTCCCTGATTCAGAGTCCAGTGGAAGCAAGATAGAAGAAGTGGCTTGAGTTCTTCTTTGAAAACTTTGTAAAATTCAGCCTGAAAGCCATCGCTTCCTGGGGCTTTATTTGTTTTTTGTTCGGCAATAACTGTATCTAGTTCCTTATCTGTAATCTGTGAAATCAGTAACTTGTTTTGGGTATCTCCTATGGAGGGCAGATCCAGCGGGTCAAGAAAATTTTTTATTGTCTCAAGGTCTGCGGCTGCCGGTTGTGAATACAGTCTCGTGTAATATTTTTTAAATTCATTTTCTATCTCATTAGGCATATAGTGTAATTTGTTACTATCCAAATTTCTTACTTTATCAATAATCCTTGATCTCTGCTTTTTACGCAGTCTACTGGCAAGTATTCTAGTTGCTTTGGGCCCTGATTCGTAATAGGTTTGTTGCATATACCTAGCCTTTTTTTCTACTTCTTCTTTTAGTAATTCATCAATTTGGTTTCTGATGTCTGATATTTCTTCTAGAATTTCAGGATTTTTAAGTAGTTTATGTTCCCTCTCCAGATGTTTAAGTTTTTCTATCAAATTTTTATATAGGGCCAGTCGCGCTTTTTTTTGTGCTGCTGTTAGGGCTATGAGTTTTCCCCTTAAGACTGCCTTTAATGCATCCCAAAGTATAGTTGGGCTCACATCTCCGGTATCATTGTCTTCTATATATATTTTTATATCTTCTTTAATTTTCTTAACATGTTCATCCCTATTTAAAATACCCAAATTAAGTCTCCATGCTGTATGTATTTTCCTATTATCGAGACTGATTTCTAGACTAATCAAACTATGGTCTGAGACATCTGCCACACCTATTTTACAATCTGTAACATTATGAAGTTCTTCAATATTAATTAGAAAATAATCAATTCTCGAATATGTGGCATGAGGTGCAGAGTAGTGGGTGTAGTCCCTGGTTTGAGGATTACGTGTTCTCCATACATCAATCAGTCCCACCTCTTGTAATATTGTATTCATAAAATTAGACAGACGATGTTTACATGTTGCAGCACTGGTAGTGTCAATATCCCGATTTAGCACAACATTGTAATCCCCTGCACATATCACCAGACCTTCAGATTCTTGTGTTACTAAATTGAATAAATCTTTGTAATCACTTTTCTTACTTCCTGGTGGGGCGTAGATATTAACCAGGGTAACTAGTTTATTTTCCAATTTCCCTTTAATTAGTAAGTATCTACCCTCTTTATCAGACACTTCTTTGTGGCATTCAAATTGTACAGAGTTTGCTATTAAAATAGCTACTCCTCTTTTCTGACTTTGTCTGTAGGAATTGTAATAGGTATTTTTATAACCAAATCTTTTCAATTTTTCATGTTCCTGTTGGGGCAGGTGAGTCTCCTGCAAGAATATTACCTGTGCCTTTTCTTTTTTGAGTTTTGTTACCACTTTACTTCTTTTGATTGGGTTATTCAGACCATTCACATTCAGTGACACCAGTTTTATATTATTAAAAGGCATGTAATCCACGCGATTGTAGATCGTAATTCTCCAGACAACAAAAAATTGTGGCCTTGACATTTGGCCAACCACCATATACCATTACAACAGTGCAAAAAAAACAAAAAAAACAAAAACCAAACAAACCCTATAACACCCGACTTCCACGTTGGGGTGAACGCTTCCCACCCCGAATCCCCGTTGGCAGGCTGAGGAGAAAGTCTCTTCACAGAGGGCCCCTCCTTGGCGGTGATACATAATGTTTCACACATCCAAAAGTCCAACGATCATTCATTCATTCAGAAGCACCATGTCGAGGCTTGATTCGTTTGGCCAGAGTCACGTGATCAGTGACGTCTGAAGCTTCGTTTAGAACGTACCTTTTTTTAAATCGAACTTTATTGAAACACAATGAGTATACAACATACAAACAGATGAAGTTTACAAAAGAACAGAACATGAACATACAGAACCAGGAGTAAAAAAAATATGATATGAGTAGGCGAAAAAAATCAACATATTGTAACGTGCAGTGGAGGTGAAGCCAGCCGCGGAGGTGTGTAGGTGGATAGCGAATGAGCAACAGCTTCTGACTTTCCAAAAAGTACTCATTTATTTACAATATCAAAAATAAAAGTGCTACCTCTACCACACATTACTAAAGAGCACACTAGTCCGCGTACACACGGGAGCATCCATTACAGGAGGAGTGCGAAGAAGAACAAAAAGGGGGTGACACCAGTCGTGAGACAGGAGGCGCCGCCATGTGGTGATACACTGCATTACAATAGCAACTGTTACATAGTCCCCCCCTGGTGAGAAAAAGGCTGTCCTCAGCCGTACACAGCTGAAAAAGCACACACCACACCTAACAGTACCCTATACATAGAGGTTACAGCTAAGATTGGTGCACACACACAGGGCAAAAGACCATTTAAAAATGAAATTGGTGAAAATAAGACGAATATGTACAGTGGAAAATCAGTTTTCTTAGTTTTTTTCACGTTTTTCTTTTGTTCTTTTTTTTTTTTCTAAGTAAATGCCAAGAATGAACCTTAACGCACGAAAGAGCCATAAAACTGGATTAAGTAGAGCAAACAGAAACATCTACATATCATGACTCAAAGTAGCAATGCAACAAGACAGCATCAAACAGGTTTAACCAAAACATTTCACTTCAGATCACGCCTGGTTGTGTGAAAATCATTAGTCCATCTTTTGTTGCTCCAGCCAGACGTAACTCTGGGGCAACGTCTGGGCCTGAGATTGTAATGTCCACCAGCAGCTGGGTGCTGGACAGATCTGGGTGAAACACTCTCTGGAACAGCGCCCACATCAGAAGAAGAGTCAATGTCCGGTAAATCAAAGGGGAATGGCTCAGAGTCAATGTCAGTGTCTGCAGGGGGGCCAGGGTGGGCCTGAGAGTCAGACTTCAGACCCTCTGCGGTCTCTCTCTCAGCAGGCAATGAAACAGAATGTTCTTTGGAAGTGAGAGAGTCCCAGGTATGGAACGGTTACATGTTCACAACATGATAAACACCTGCATCCACACCAGAGTCCACCCAAGTGAGCCTGTAATTAACATCACGGAGTCTCTGAGATACACACAATGGTCCCTGAAACAGTGGTGCAAGTTTAGCAGTAAAGTTAGACTGAGCATCTGACCTGGGGTGCGTCTTAACTCTCACAAGGTCACCAACACGAAACGTGGCATGTCGATGTCTCAAGTCATAGTAATGTTTTTGTCTGTCATGGCTATAGTCCAAAGCTGCTTTGGCGTGGTCGTGAGCTTCCTGCAGGGAGGCTCTCAGAGTCTCAGGGTAAGGCACACCCGGTTCATCAACACCTGCTGTAGAAGGCTGAGTGATAAGGTCAAGCGGGGTGTCTAACTCACGACCATAAAGCATCATGGCAGGAGTCATACCTGTACTGTCATGGGGGGCGGTGCGCAGAGCAAAGCAAATCTGAGGGAGAAACTTGTCCCATGATGTGTGCTTATCACCTACATAAGCGCGGATTGCAGTTTTCAGAGTCCGGTTGACGCGTTCAGTAGCATTTGTCTGAGGGTGATATGCCGTAGTGAGTCTGTGCACCGAGCCTAAGGCAGAAACAACATGTTCAAAAAGCTCACTCACAAAAGGAGACCCTCTGTCAGAAATGAGGTAAGTGGGTGTACCATGCCTAGCAAAAATGTCAGTGACGAATTTACCAGCTGCTACCTGAGATGTAGCTTCTTTGACAGCACTGGCTTCAAACCATTTAGTCAAATAGTCAACAAACACGATCAAATAAGCATTACCAGTGGGGGTGCGGGGAAGTGGCCCAACAAAATCCACACCCACATACTCCCAGGGTTTCTGGGGGACAATGGGAACCATAAGACCGGCTGCTTTTTTCTGACTTGGCTTGGTGAGTTGGCACACTGAGCATGAAATCACATAGCGTTTCACATCAGCTGCCATTTTGGGCCAGAAAAAACTAAAACGCAGTCTAGCCAATGTCTTAGAAACACCCAAGTGACCTGCTGTGGGGTGGTCATGGTAATAGTCCAGCAAGGTGCCTCTCATGGAAGTAGGGGCAAACAGTTTCAGCTCTTTCAAGGGGTGCAAAGCACATGTGGACTTGGGTTCTCTGTGATACAAAAGAGAGTCATACACAACATACTGTAACAAGGTGGCATTGTCCTAGCTGTTCAGAGAGTCTGCTTCAATGTCTCTGAGGAGTGGACCTGTGACATGATCGTCTAACTGCAGCTGTCTCAATTGTGAACGGTCAGCCAGAATGACGGGGGGCAGAGTACGAATGTCCAGGCTGCCCATAACAGCATGATCTGGTAAAAGATCAGTCGGCCTGTCACAGGTCAGAGGCAAAGGGTTGCATGACAGTGCGTCGGGAACTTTGTTCTGTGCACCAGGTTTGTGCACTATTGTGAAATCAAAGTCCTGCAAACGAAGTGACCAGCGGGCGAGTCGGCCCGTTGGGTTTTGACGAGACATGAGCCACCTGAGACTGTTGTGGTCAGTGAAGATAGTAACATGAACACCTTCAACATATGGGCGGAAGTGTTCCAGAGCCCATATCACAGCGAGGCACTCCTTCTCTGAAGTGCAGTAGGGGAGTTCAGCTTTGTGAAGGGAGCGACTAGCAAAAGCCACAACGTACTCACGACCCTTGTCATCCTTTTGCATCAACACTGCCCCAAGACCAATGTCACATGCATCGGCGTGAATGGAAAAGGGACGGTTGAAGTCTGGAAATGACAGGATCGGGGCTGATGTGACATGATCCTTCAAAGTGTCCATGGCCCTTCGACAGCTGTCGTCCCAGTGGAAAGCATTGTCCTTTCTGGTGATGGCGTGAAGAGGTTCGGCATGGCGGGCATAATTCTGAATGAAGCGTCGATAATAGCCAGTCAAGCCAAGGAACTGACGGACGTGTTTCACTGAGGTTGGGGTATCAAACTCCTTAACCGCCTTTACTTTGTCCGGATCGGGCTTAACACCTGATGATGTGATGCAGTACCCGAGAAAGGTGAATTCATCGAGGCAGAATTGGCACTTTTTGAGCTTCAATGACAAGCCAGCAGCCTGGAGTCTGTCCAGCACCTCCTCAAGATCCACTAAGTGCTGTTCAAAGGTAGTTGAGGCGATAACAATGTCATCCAGGTAGACTGCGCATGTTTTGTAAATGAGGCCAGCAAGCACAGAGTTCATGAGTCTCTGAAAAGTTGCAGGTGCGTTGCAGAGCCCAAAGGGCAGCACCCGAAACTGGAAGAGCAACCTGCCAATAGAGTCGCGCTAAGTCCAATGTCGAGACAAACTTTCCTCTTGCCAGAAAGTCCAAAGACTCATCTACACGAGGCAGGGGATAAGAGTCTTTTCGGGTAACTTGATTGAGCCCTCGAAAGTCCACACAAAACCTTGGTTCCGTGGCCGCTCTATTTACAATGACTACAGGAGCTGCCCAAGGGCTTGTGGAAGGTTCAATGATGTTGTCCTTCGACATTTGTTGCACTTGTTCTTCAATCACACGTTTCTTAGCAGGTGACATGCGATAGGGTGACTAAACTCAGCTAAACTTGCTGAACAGATTTAGTAAAGCATCCTTGTTGTTCTCTGAGAGACTTGCTTCAGACAGTTTGGCTGTTAAGTCTGAGCGAACCAAGTCCAAAGACATCAGTGTTCCAGGTGAATGTGAGTAATCATTTTGAAGGTCCTCTTCATTGTCTGCGAGTGGGCAGGGGATGTCCTCAATGTAGACTGTTCTAGTGGGAATGTGAATAGAAACAGAAGCTCTTGCCATAAAATCCATTCCCAGAATGAAAGGAGAGGACAAATCTGGTATTATGGCAAAACGCTGGTAAAAGTTCTTGTTCATGAATCCAATATTGAGCCAAATAACACCAACAAATCAAATCAAATCAAATCAAATCACTTTTTATTGTCACATCACATGTGCAGGCACACTGGCACAGCACATGCGAGTGAAATTCTTGTGTGCGAGCCCCACAAGCAACAGAGATGTGCAAACACAACAACACAAACGAGCAAAATACAAGAATGGCCAACCTGAAACTAATAAATATATGTACAATATATAATAGTGTATGCATTTCTGGATGTGTATACTAAATATTTTCCTACGTGTGTGTGTGTGTGTGTGTGTGTGTGTGTGTGTGTGTGTGTGTGTGAGTACACATTTTTACAAATTAAATAGTAAAAAATAATAAAATAAAATATATAAAAATATACAGAGTTGAGACATGTGCAAAACAGCGGCATTACTGTACAGTGTGTAGTGCATAATGTTGAAGTTCCAGTAGTGAAGCTGAGGTGTCTATGACGTGTTCAGCAGTCTGATGGCCAGATGGAAGAAGCTGTCTCTCAGTCTGCTGGTACGGGACAGAATGCTGCAGAACCTCCTTCCTGATGGAAGCAGTCTGAACAGTTTATGGCTGGGGTGACTGGAGTCCTTGATGATCCTCCCCGCTTTCCTCAGGCAGCGCTTCCTGTAGATGTCCTGGAGGGAGGGAAGCTCACCTCCAATTATCCGTTCAGAGCACCGCACTACTCGCTGGAGAGCTTTGCAGTTGTAGGCGGTGCTGTTGCCATACCAGGTGGTGATGCATCCAGTGAGGATGCTCTCAATGGCACAGTGATAGAAGGTCCTGAGGATGCGGGGGCTCATGCCGAATCTTTTCAGTCTCCTGAGAAAGAAGAGGCGCTGCTGCGCCTTCTTCACTGTTTTGTTTATGTGTACTGACCACGTAAGATCCTCGGCCAGATGTACTCCAAGGAACCGGAAGCTGCTCACTCTCTCCACAGCAGCGCCGTTGATGGTGATGGGGGTGTGTACTTCTCTGCACCTCCGGAAGTCCACTATCAACTCCTTTGTCTTTGCGACGTTGAGGGTGAGATGGTTGTCTTGACACCAGTGGGTCAGGGCGCTGACCTCCTCCCTGTAAGCCGTCTCATCACCGTTGGTGATAAGACCCACCACTGTAGTGTCGTCCGCAAACTTCACAATGATGTTGGAGCTGTTAGTGGCTGTGCAGTCGTAGGTGTAGAGTGAGTACAGGAGAGGGCTCAGTACACACCCCTGTGGAGCACCAGTGTTCAGTGTGATGGGGGATGAGGTGATGCTGCCCAGTCTGACCACCTGGCGTCTGTCAGACAGGAAGCTAAGGATCCAGCTGCAGAGGGAGCTGCTCAGTCCTAGATCCTGCAGTTTCCTGTCCAGCTTCGAGGGAACGATGGTATTGAATGCTGAGCTGTAATCTACAAACAGCATCCTCACATACGTGTCTCTCTTCTCCAGGTGTGACAGGGCAGTGTGTAGTGTCAGGGCTATGGCATCATCAGTGGACCTGTTGTGGCGGTATGCAAACTGTAGAGGGTCCAGTGAGTCGGGTAGTGCAGAGCAGATGAAGTCCCTGACCAGCTTCTCGAAGCATTTGCTTACGATGGGGGTCAGGGCTACAGGTCGCCAGTCGTTCAATGAGGAGATGGTGGAGGATTTGGGTACAGGGACGATGGTGGCCATTTTGAAGCAGGCTGGGACTACAGACAGAGAGAGGGAAAGGTTGAAGATGTGCGTGAACACTCCAGCCAGCTGAGCCGCGCATGACCTGAGGACGCGGCCGGGAATCCCGTCCGGACCAGTAGCTTTGCGTGCGTTCACCTTCCTGAAGCACTTCCGCACATCCTCCTCAGACACAGTGTGCGCACTGACGTCATCCGCGGTGCGCACACTGTCCGGTCTCATGGTGTTCGCTGGGATACAGGGAGCATTATTGGCGAGGTTAAGTGCAGGTTAAGTGCAGGACCATTCCACTCACTTGTGTTTCTAGGGTAAGAGTCATTTACTTGAATGAGATCTGTTTGTACAGCCGAGAGGGAAGCACCCGTGTCGAGGGTAGCATCCACAGATGAAGCATTGAAGTTCACTTTCGTTCTTAGTGGGGTATTCCAGTGGACTTGTGAAAAATTGTCTTCCAAGTGTCCAAGACTGTGTCCACCCTGTAGTGAATCGGGCGTGTGAGGCTCCGTTAGTAACTGGGGGAAGGTTGGCCTCTGTGAAATGTCCTCCCCCCCCTGTAGTTTCCCGACTGCCTGTATTGTGGCTGGGATGTGGTGCTGCTTAATTCCACCTTTTCATGGCCAGGGTGAGAGGCGCCAGGTGCTGGCAATGGCTGGACTGGGCCATGCCTAGCGGTGTTCGAGGCTCGTTGTGGCAAATGAGGTTGGGTGTTACAGTTTGGGCAGGTGCGTGTAGTGAACCCTGGCTGAGAGCATTTGAAGCAGTAAGGTTCAGGCTTATAGTTGTCTTTGCTACATAAAGCAGGCTGTGGTCTTTGTGGTCCAAGCACTGAGTGAAGCTCATGAGCGCGTAGCAGCAGGTCCATTACAGAAGTGACATTAGCGCCATACAGGGCAACTCTGTATTTTTCGAGAGCATGTTTACTAATTAGGTCAATTCTGTCTTTTTCAGGTGGGGGGCTCTTCAGTTTGTCAAACTCACTCAACATGTGGGCGACAAAGGTTGGGAGCGGCTCGTCCTGAGCCTGAACACGATCCAAAATTCCTCTCAGGATGCGTTCTTGGTTGTCGGAGGGCAGAAAAACTGTCTTAAACAGTTGACAGAATTGAGCCCATGATGTGATGTGGGAGCTCAGTGCTTTGAACCATTTCCCGGGCTCTTTTGCAAGAAAGTGTGGCAGTTCGTTTAGCAATTGCCCATCAGTTAGGTTCAATGAGGCTTTGTATGTGCCAACTGCATTTAACCAGTCCTCAGGTTGCACTTTTCCGTCCCCAGCATACACAGGAGGCTCCAGCTTTGCGTGATGTAATCACTCTGGAAGTGCTGCTGAGTTCAACTGAGTGAGATGGGAGGAAAGGATTTGTAGGTTGAAATGGGTTGCTGGGCAGGAACGGATTGGTACTGTTGGTGGGTTCAGTTTTGTCCATCACATGAACATGAGGTGTCGATGTGGCCATTGGGAAAACAGGAGACTGTGGGACTGCAGGAGGGGGAGAGTTCCCCGTTGTGAGTTGGTCCCACTGCCTTAGTAAACTCTGCTGTATGTTCAGTGAGTCACGTAAACAATCACTAAGCTTATTCACCTCAGTTCTTAACTCCACCACTTGTTGGCTAAGGCTAGGAGTCACATTTTCAACTATCTGGCACATAGGTAACGAGGTAAGTTCCATGTCTGAGTCAGAGTCGTCTGGGCAGTGTGCCATTGCGATTTCAAAAAAATTAAGCCGCTCCAGGGCACAGCACAGTTATTGATATAGCAGTAAAAGAGTCAGTTAGGTCAGACTAGAAAGACAAAACTGCAAAAATGCGTTCAAGATTAAATTTAGAAAAACCACATATAAAATTTCGCCCAACAACTTAAATTAGACTGGAGTGATCAGAAACATGTTATTACAATAGTATGTCTGCAACACTAGAGCTCAATGCAAGATTAGTTTTAAGTCGTTTCGTTATATTGAGCCGAAGACCAGCACCAACGGTTGTAGTCGGCCAAGCTATCACTTACATGTGCTACAGTCAGTCTCAGCAGAGGGAAAGGGGAATGAAAAGCCAGCAGAAATGTTCATGTCCAGGCTCTCCACAGAAGAATTAATCCTTAGAAGACGAAACCAACAACAAATAACAAATCCACGGAGTCCATTCGCGTCGCGGAGTCAGCTTCTCTCTTTTTCTTTCTCCCAAGCGGAGCAGCGGCACACCACGGTATCCAGAAATTAGTCGGGTCCCACCTGAGCTGAGGCTGCGGCCATGGCTGGAGAAAACGTCCGAGCGTCCGCAAAACTGGGGGGATTTCCGAGACAGTTCACGTGCTAGAAAAGAAGAATCCTCGGCGGGATGCAAAAATCGTCTGAAGTCCAAGGGGAAAAAGTTCGGGCGCCAGTTGTAACGTGCAGTGGAGATGAAGCCAGCCGCGGAGGTGTGCAGGTAGACAGCGAATGAGCAACAGCTTCTGACTTTCCAAAAAGTACTCATTTATTTACAATATCAAAAATAAAAGTGCTACCTCTACCACACATTACTAAAGAGCACACTAGTCCGCGTACACACGGGAGCATCCATTACAGGAGGAGTGCAAAGAAGAACAAAAAGGGGGTGACACCAGTCGTGAGACAGGAGGCGCCGCCATGTGGTGATACACTGCATTACAATAGCAACTGTTACAATATAAATATTGTTCTGAGAGGCTTTTTGTTGGTTGAGTCTGAAATTGATTGTATGTACAATTCATATCCTTATAAAAAAGCCGAAATATGGTGTTTTATTAATAAACTTACATTTATGGATATAAAATAGCTAGAAGTATTAACAAATTTTTTATAAAAAAACATTTATCATTCTTCCTGGGGAACTTAAAGAAAAAGAATAAAACATTTTCCCATTGTAAAGAAAACTCCCTTAAACTATAGACAATAACAAAACTGCTAAATTCTTCCAGAATCTCTGTGTAGAGGAACCAAAAGAGATGTGCCACAGTTTCTGGATGATCCCCACAGAAAGTTCAATTAGTATTTATGTCTCTTTTAAATGTTACCATATAGTGACTGGCTGGGTCACATTTATGAAGAATTTTATATGAGATTTCCTTCACCTTGTTCACAATTAGATATTTATGGGATCATCCAGACTGTCTTCCAGGTGATATCTGGAACATGTCGGTTCCAGTAAGATATTCTATATATGGGAGAGACATGATATCTTCTTGGAATAAACTACGTATTCTCTTATTGCTGTTACCAAGTTCCTGTGAAAAGCAGATGTTAGAGTTTGTATTGTTGATTGTCATTTATGCTTAGAAATATTTAACCATAGATGCTTAGAGGTGTATAATCAATTGTGTAGTGATAAGTTGTGTGATCTTTAACAGGCTACAGAGGCTTGGTGTGTATTCCACACTGGAATGCACACCTACATCCTGGGAGCATGGGAAAGTTCGTACCTTGTTTAATTGTGTTATGGTAGGATTAACGTAGTTACGTTTGTTCTAGTCTAAGTGCTTTTTGTGTATAATGAACTGTATAATGAACTGCTGGACTTCCTTACTGTGTTATCTAGGATGAGGGGGGTCTACCCTCTTCCTGACCAAGGATGTTTGCTTGTGTGCTTTTATGACCCTTTGATTAGCAGTACCCCCCCCCCCCCCCCCCCACACACACACACACACACAAACACATCCACCACACACACACAGGCAAGGTACTCTTTGTGTGTATGTAGACGTCATATGTTAATGAACCTATGCATATTCATGTAACCTCAATAAAAGGACAGTGGTACGGGAGAACGGACGAGAGCAACTGGGGTCAAGCGAAGGGACGGCGCTTTGTCCAGTTCTCTCCCGTATACGAGTAACATGAAGAAGCTTGCCTATTTGTGTCTTGCTTTGCGGTGTAATTATATTGTCTTCAACGTTCCAGCGAATAGGTTTATGCTACAAACCTATCAGCAGATTTTTCCCACTGCTGACTCAGCTGGATCAGGGAAAGTGACTGAGGCAGATATTGAGCTGTCAGTGTTTTTATATAACATTAAAGTCCCTGAGGGTATGGCACCAAGCACCATTGAGAATTCCCCAACACTGTTTGACAAGCATCTTGACTTTTGGTCTTTGGATATTAACAGTCCTGGATATGTGACTTCTTGTTTAACAGAAATGTTACAGAGAGCATTTGCAGTGCAGCCTTTAATTGCTAGTAATTCACATTTTTTTTAGATTTCGACATAAAGCAGATGCCTCAGAGAAATCACTAATAACACTAAGGGCTGGACGGATTTGATTTGCATTCTTCAAGAAGAGTGTGGTGTCATCAGCTAGCTGGCTGATGATGAGCTCCTTATCAGCTGTGCTGATTCCTTGTATAACAATTCAAATCTCGGGGTGGAGTCTGTTAAGGTTCAAAAATTGAGGAAGGAGAGTACAAACAACCATGGTCCAGAAGATCTTGGTCAAACAATGATTTTAATGAACACACGCAGCGTGGGAAGACAACGCTGTACGCAGACAGGAATTGATCTTCGACTTACTCAAAGCATACACAGATTTTTATAGCATCAGGGTTTGAATTAATGACGCCCCTTCATACGTCACAGACAGAATATATACATACGTCAAATCAAAACCACAATGACTTTTAACACAGTTCAAAAGAACATTGTCTTCTATTTTCATCTGAAACACGAGCCCCACATCCTGCCAGACGCTGTTCCCCTTTCTTGCAGAGACAACAAGAAACTGTTCCTCTTTCACAGTTGCGAGTAAACATAACTAACCTCTCACTAGGGATGGGTATTGATAAGATTTTAACGATTCCGATTCCATTTTCGATTCTGTTTAACGATTCGATTCTTTATCGATTCTCTTATCGATTCTTTTTTTTTTTTTTTTTAAAGGAGAACACTAAGGTCGATTAGCTTAGAACTTTGTTTTATATCTTCTCTTTGAACAAGATAGAAATTTAGGAGTAACATGGCCTTACAAACCCAACAGTGAGATCTTAAGAGATCCAGCCTACGGCTCTTCAATGGGGCGTCACAGGGTCCCCAGGAAAAAAAATTGTAAATGTAAAATAATAACATAAATATTCTTCTGTAGCAATAACAAAGTATAACATAAATTGTTCTGTGGCAATTACACAAGAATATCCAGTAATGTCCCTGCCTACAATTAAACACATTCACTTACCGAAAATCATCTGCTGTGGCAAATGGGTGCAAGCCTTTGACCACCTTTGACCACAAACTTAGACACTGCTCGGTGACATTCGTCTATCCTGGCCTGAAAGGAGACGCTACCGGTAGACTGCAGCGAGCGCCAGCCAGACTCTGTCTGTCTCTCTCATCATGATCACCTACATGTACAGTAATGGCAGGTCTTGTAATAAGGCAGATTGCGCTAACATAATATGCACTGTTAGTTGATTATTTACCTGCCGCATTAACGGGAGAGGACGTGCAAACGTTAGCGCTGCTGCTGGGTTGAGAGTCACGAGTCCGGAGCGGAATTAAAAACACGTGTCATCGCGTGTTTTGTGAGCAAATGCTTTTGCATATTCGTAGTGTTTCCTCCCTTAAATGAAATATCTACTTTGCAAGTTGCCCTGTTGTCATCGGTTCTCATAAAGTATAATCAAACTTTTGAGCGTTTGAGCCGCTTAGGCGCCGTGTTTCCTGCCAGGTAAATGACGCTCCGCAACGTGGTGACGTCATTCGGGGCGACTGGAATCGATAAGGGAATCGTTTGCAAAAATGGCAAACGATTCCAAGGAATTGAAACAGTGGGAACCGGTTCTCAACAAGAACCGGTTTTCGATACCCATTCCTACCTCTCACCTATAAATGATTCTAACTAATGTGTGTGTGTGTGTGTATGTGTTGACCTCAATTGCACCCTATTTCACCTCTTCAGAATAACTTACTCTGCTTTCACTTCTGCAAACTTTCTGTTTCCTGTCAGCCTGTGACTTTTAGTCTTTCTGAAAGACACACTGTTAAACCTCTGAATGCAATATCAATGCTGCAGATTATATTATTAATGCAATGGTGATGATGATTCTTTAACAATAGCAGTAAAATAATTTCCCTGCTCCACAAGTCTTAATCATTTTAATTGAGCTATTGCCATTCGTGTACAAGGTTTTGATAGCTTTACAGAAAAATGCCAAATTTTTCCAAAGAGTGGAAAATAAATTGATGTTCAATTGTATCAAAAGCCTTTTAAAAATCCAGGAAGAGAATGAAGCTATAGTCAGATACCAAATCAGAGTAATCAAGTAGATCTAAAACCAGTCTCATGTTCTTAGAAAGGTGTCTGTTTCTCATAAAGCCTGATTGTGTCTCATCGATAATTGTGTCCAATAGGGCTGCCACAAACGATTATTTTGATAGTCGACTAGTCACCGATTATTTATGCGATTAGTCAACTAATCAGATCATCATCCACTGGACGTAAAACTACAGCTTATTGCACCAGCAGCATCTACTCTTATATAACTATCATTAGCTTACAGCTTTAAGCTTTTAAGGTGCTAACTAAAAATAAAGACAAGATGATAGTTTATTCAATTTTAATGAAATTAGCAGATTGTCTCGGTGGAGTTTAATAAACTCCTTGCTATCTAAAATATAACAGGACACCGGAGTAAATTCTCCAGCATCTCACACTTCTGATGATCAGCTGTCTGCTTGACGTTTATTCAGCTGTGTAAAAACTATAACTTTAATCTCAGACAAACCGATTTACTCAGGAACAACTAAAATACTGAAAAAAAAAAGCCAAACAATAACATTTTTAATTTATCTAAGTGACTCATATATATTTAACCTGAGTAGCGAAAGACGGCGGTGGGTTTGAAAACAATTTGCCGGGAGTCCGGTGTTCTCACAGCGCTAGTGACCTAGCCCCCGGCTAGCTATCGAGCTAGTGGGTAACAGATGTCTCCGAAAACGTCGGAGCGCTTTTGAAAATATGTGGTGTCCTGATAAACTGAGCCGATATTTGAGGTTTACACAGCTACATTCTCGCCTGAAAATATGTTAAACGTTTATTTTGTGACCCAGAAAGAATAATAAGAGTAATATTAAAACTAACTAGCTACCGCCATTGTTGGAAACTAAGCTGGGCCGCGCTATGAATTCTGGGACAAAGCTGCTTCTTCTTCTTCTTCTTCTTCGGGGTTTAATGGCAGCTGGCATCCTTGTACATGCAGTGCTGCCATCTTCTGTTTCAGTCCGTTATTACACTCTTAAATCCTGCTACTTATTCCTGGGTCTTTTGGGATCTTACAAAGCTTCAAACGACGCGTCGACTATTAAATCAGTCGTCGACGATTTTGATAGTCGACGTAATCGTGACTAGTCGACAAATCGTGGCAGCCCTAGTGTCCAAGAACTCTTTCATTCTGTTAGCAAGTACTAAAGCCATAATCTCATAGTCATCATTGAGCAGACAGATGGGTCTCCAATTATCAATAAGAAGTAAGTCTTTGTTTGGCTTTGGAATAAGTGTTATGAGACCCTGAGTAAGAGTAGGAGGGAGGATGTTATTCTCTACACTTCCTATGAAAAGCTGCAGTAAGAACGGAGCCAGGAGATTAGAAAATGATTCATAAAACTCTGCAGTTAAACCATCTGTGCCGGGAGATTTGTTGGCCTTAAGTGCAGAAATAGGATTACAAACGTCCTCCACAGTCAGAGGGCTGTCACAGTGACTTCTATCTTCCACAACAATAGTTTTTAGGTTTTTAATATTATTGAGAAACAGCGTTGAGACATATATATATATATATTAGAGATGGCACGATACCACTTTTTTTATGTCCGATACCGATACCGATATCATAAATTTGGATATCTGCCGATACCGATATGAATCCGATATAGTGTTTTTTAATCAACAAAACTGTTTTTTAAAATATCTTGCTGCATTTTGCAAGTCTGCAAGTTCATACTCAAGTTTAAAACAACAACTACACTAAAGCTATTCTGTTATACCTGTATGCAAAAAATAATAATTCATAGTTCAGCAATACTGATCAATCTAATAAACTTAGACCTACACCATCCTCCCTATTCTGGTATTTTAAAGAGTACTTAGCGTAAATATTAAGCAACCTAACTAATAGGGTTCCAACTCCCAGCAACAACATAAATAAATAAAAAATAGGGAACCACCCCTCACGCTCCACCTCATGATGCTTAATCGACGTAATCAACCTTAATTTGATGCAGTGTGAAAAAAAATGCACAGAAATCAATTATTTTTCAAGAAATATTAAATAGATTCAACATCTTTCTTCAACAAAATTGCAGACTGCACAGATGGTACCTTCCCAAAGTAAAAAGTACTATAGCTTACTAGGGTATTGGTATATATATTAGACTTAATAGTCACCATATACAGTAATTGACTTCTATTCATTTTACATCAAATTAAAACTTTGGGTGTCAGATAATTATTTATTAAAAGCTAGACATTTTAAATGAGAATAAGAAAGAAAAGTCTGTCTTTGTGCCCCCTTTTCCCAGTTAATGCCCTGTCGGCCCCCCTGGCTAAACGTTGCTAGATCCGCCCCTGCACAGTTACCAGCTGTCAGCTACGTAGAAAAAGCTCCTGGTGTAGAAAGTAATATTAAATAAATTCTAACAACAGCTTATCAAGCTTAAACGTGCTGCTGTTGTTCAGCCGCTGGTTTCCTCTTTCTGGTGCAAAGTGGACCAAAAACAAACAAGAGAGACGGACACGCGACAGAAAAGCCGATCAGCTGATCAGTTTCACGATTGAAGTAGCAGCCGGAGAGCGAGAGGCAGTCGCTCGTTAAGCTTAATGTGGGAATGCTTTACAAACATTCAGAGATGGACTTACACGCTTGCTTTACTTCTCTCGGGGATAACTTTGTCGGAGATGAAATGCCGGGTTGCTAGCGAAGCTCCACATGCTATCCAGACCACCGACAGGTCCCGCATGCCACAGCCGCTCTATCACGTGATGCATACTGCTCCGACTGCTAACTTTCTGAGGTGAGTTACGGCGTGTTGCAAGTTTTGTGAGGTGCTTTCGTGATATTTAATGGATCGGATTACATTTTTTATTTTTCTCCGATATCCGATCCAGTAATTTAGGTCAGTATCGGACCGATACCGATACGTAATATCGGATCGGTCCATCTCTAATATATATATATTCTACTTTTCTAAATGATTGACTATTTCAATGGAGAACCTAAATGACACGGACCCGTGTTTGTTATTACATATCTCTATTTTGAATGTGACAAGTCTATCATTGCCTGTTATTCATAGGTATTAACATAGTTTTTGGCCTTTTTTTCCTCTATAACAGTTAATTGACTCTTTACAGTGGCCTGCTATGGTTAATAATAACATGTTCAGTCATGAGTGAAATCAAAGCTTTTCTTCACTTTAGCATTTAACATTCACAACAATATAATGTGATACCTTAATTAAAACACAGCTAATAAAACACAATTTTCTTAATGCAAACATCAGTGACTCAACATTAGCAACCAAAGGGTTCAGTCTGCAGCTCACACTCATGTGAAGCTACAGCCTCCCCCTTTAGTCTCTGTCATCCTTCTGCTCCTGCAAAAACAAAGCAAGACAAAACCTCCACCCTTCTTCTACAGGCTGGGTGAATTGTTGTGGACATTCACTAATCCTAAAGTCGGCACCGTTTTTGTCTCAGTATCAAGTCAGTTAAACTTTTAGTCGTCAGTCCATCACAGTCCAGTCACATGCATACATCCACACACATTCATACCAGATATTGCTGATAATGGAGTCTCACGCGCAACCTATTCGAGGCTCCATCACCAGCAAGATGACGTCATCATTTTAAAGGAAACAGTTCCTTGTTTTTGGACTGGATTGACTCGCTGCAATCCTTTTAGGCTCAGGACTTCTCATGTGATCAATGTCACATATCAGTGAATTTCTCCCAAGCCCATTATAATCATGGAGAAAAACACTTTGCCACTGTTTCCAGTAAGAATATTTTATAGCGCTTTAAAGTTCAACCTCTCAGGTCTGGATTAAAGAGCTGATTTGTTAAATCGGGAACTCACAAAATACCAAAATATCACCAGCGGTGGATCACACCTCTCAGATGTTCTTATCTCAGTGCACTGTAACAAAAGCACAAACAAACGCAACCAATAAAATACTAATAAAGTAACAAATACTGGGGCCCATTGCAAACATGTCCAAGCATAAAACCATCTTTCTCTCTCTTAGAGAAAGAAAACAATCCAAACCTCACTGATAAAATCAACCTAGTGTCAAGCAAAACCCAAAAATAACCAAAACTTCACCAGAAAGTTTTCCTCCCTCCCGGGACAATATTGTGCAGGAATACAGGCACCGTAACTCCTTTTGCACTGACAAAAAACATGTTGGATTTACTTGATTCAATAGTGGACACTGGTTGCACACAAAGGTTTTGCTTTGGCAGAAACTTAAACAACTGAGTTAAATCAACACAACCTTTTCATATTCAGTAAACCTGCATGTTGTGTTCATAAAACACGATTGAAACATGTTGAGATGGAGTAAGTTGAGCTCCTGGAACATTTTAATCCTTCAATTGAAATTGAATGGGTCTAACACAACTACCATCCTCCTATCTCTATCCTGGTTGCAGCAGGGCTGGGAAATAACCCTGAAGTGATAGGTTACCAGGCAGGGTACACCCTGGACAGCTCACCAGTCTATCAGATAGAAACACACAGCCGTTTACATTCATGGATAATTTAGCCCAGGACCTTCTTACTGTGGAGCAACAGCACTAACCAGCATGCCAACAATGGAGGAAATACAGGAAAGCTATGATTTCCTGTATTTGAGGCAGAATTATTTTGTTCTTGCCCTTGACAGGTTAATCCACAATAAATAGCAACAGCATGCATGTGGTGTGTGTGTCGTTGTCTGCCTCTTATAACTCCAGTGATTTTCCTGTAGTTTGAAATCTTATGCGGTGTTGACACAATAATTTGTTGTAAACCAGGAAATTCCCAACTGTGGTAGAAAGCACAGCTTAGCCTTAGCAAATGTTCAAAGAAAAGTCGTCACTTCCTGATTTCTGCTTCACTGATAAATATTGTCACACTGGGGTTTTTGCAAATGATATCAGTGAGCACTGTGTGGCAGCTGGAGTCAGACAACTGAAGCTCCCACAATCAAGACCACAAACAGCTTTCAAAGGAGATTTGAAGCTTTTCTGGCAGCAAGCTTCATGATTTATGGGACTGGAACTGGAACAGAAACTACCTGATCACCAATGGTGAGCTGGCATGGAATTATTTTTATGACATTTTATCAAAGTTATAAATAAGCATGCCCATTAACACATAGTGAGTGAGCATGTTTTCTTCCCACGCAGTGAACAGCGGATGCTAATGTTTTTGTCACTTTTTACAGAGTCAAACTCAAAGTAAGGTCAGTGCTTCCACGCTTTAAACGCTGCACGCTCACACTCTCTCCACACTCGATAGATTATCCATTGTTCATCTGCACACAGCTGCGGTTTTAGTAACGCAGTAACGCAGCGTGCTTACGGGAAAGTAACAGTAATCTAATTACCTTTTTTGCAATAGTAATCCCTCACTTTACTCGTTTCTTGAAAAAAGTAATCGGATTACTGCCCATCTCTGGTTGGAGCTGTGCACTTGTGGGTTCAACCTTGTGTACACGTTTATCTTTGCTGTGTGTACTTGTACCTCTGAGTGGAAGCTGAACTCTTGAGTTCGAGTATCGAAGCATCAGCTGTGACGTTAAAGTCCAAACAGCTCGTTCATTTGACGTGCAAATGAACGAAGGTAACGCCGTTTTCATGTGGATGTGTCACTGAGACACTTTCCACATCCACAGCTCACAAAATGGGAAAACTATA
This sequence comes from Rhamphochromis sp. 'chilingali', assembly GCF_963969265.1. Classification (NCBI taxonomy): domain Eukaryota; kingdom Metazoa; phylum Chordata; class Actinopteri; order Cichliformes; family Cichlidae; genus Rhamphochromis; species Rhamphochromis sp. 'chilingali'. The sequence continues at coordinate 6,596,913 of NC_137929.1, forward strand.
GAAGTATAACAATGAAGAAGTTACTATGTTACGGGTCCCAAGTATGAAGACCTCGATGACAAATATGTTACCTGTAAAAGCAGGTGAAGAGCAGAGTAAGGAAGACACGATGCGTCTCTGCTTTCCTCCAGAACGTGTCTGAGTCTGATTTATTTCACACAAATAAATGCTATAAAACACTAAACATGAGCTTTCAATATGCTGTTCAGCTGGTTCCTCATTCACATCAATTACATTTACTTATTTCACAACATCAGTGAAATATACTCTTTTTAACTGGTTCAGTTTCTCAAGTTCACACTTCTTTCCATAACAGCTACATCCTTTTATCATATCAATAAACACATCACATTGTCTTCTGCAGTGTCTTACTGGCTAAACAGTTCTATTCAATAACAGCATTGGTAAATACATTACATTTGTTCCCTCCAGTAATTTACTGGCAAAATCACTATTTAGTGCATCATGAAACACAGCTTGTTTAATCAACCCATGAATGCCTCTGTTAGCTACACAGAGTTGCTCAGAGTGCTTGTGTTACACTAGCTAATCTACTCAGTCACTTTAACAGAACTATTAACATTCACATCTCACAGAACTGATTTGATTGGAGCATTACAACACGTTTGCACAGAGCATAGGAGCGCACTGACTCTGCTTCACGAGCGCTCCACCTAACGAGCGGGCTCGCGGTGCGGTCGCGCGGGACACTCCTCTGGTTTTCTCCCGTGTTTACATATAAATAACTTTGGCGGACCGCCTTAACTCTCCCATTCACATTAACGTGGGTAACCATGGTGACAATAAACAACATTTTCGGTGCGAGCACCGTGTACCGACCTGTAAAAGCAGGTGAAGAGCAGAGTAAGGAAGACACGATGCGTCTCTGCTTTCCTCCAGAACGTGTCTGAGGAAGCAGCGGAAGGTGGGCTCCACTTACTGCACCCCGAAACCCCGGAGCAAGCACCAAAGTTCCGCCCTCACTGCTTTCTAACATAAAATGAATCCCTGTTACATGGATTTTCTATCCTCTTAAAGAAACTGAAAATAAATACATATAGCAATGAAAAATGTCCCGTTACATGAGTGTTTTACACAAAATAATATTCATGTGGTCATTCCCTCACAGGGGTGCCACAACTACACTGCTGTTTTGACAGAGACACAGTGTGTTTATCTAACTTGGCTGAAGCCAAAGTTCTCCAGACAAATTCAGTCTGTTTCTGCCAAGTGTGAACTCACTGGATGAGCGCCAGATACACAGAATCAAAAAGGGATAAATTACTTTTCTTATGTCATGTTCCCGTCACAAACTGGCTCAAGGAGAGGGGAAGCAGGAGTCCACAGATGAAATGTTCCTATAAATAAAGTGGAATTTATTCAAACTTTACCAAAACTTCAACACATCAAATACAAGCAGTTCAGCAGGGAGTGGATGTGTGTTGCATGTGCCAGGTGGATGCAGAGAGAGGCCAGGGCCACGTTCAAACCTGAACACGCTGCACAGTGTTTTCTTCCATTTGTTAGGGATGAATGAAATGCTTCCTTGAAAGGATGTGTGCAGTCACCAGTGGGCGTGGAAGCATGTGCGCCCTCATTTGGTGGGTGTGCAAGAAAAGTCATCCTGTCACACAGCAATGCCTACATAAATCACACCACTCTGCTTAAAATAATAATGTTTAGTGAAGCAGGTGAAGCAAAGGGCTGCTTTTAATAGGCTGGGAGACCCAGGTGTGCTGCTTTAGCTGCTGAGCCTCTTATGACAGAACAGCGGAGAGTGGTAAGAAGGGAGGAGGGGGTCTGGCTGTGTTTGTGAACGATAGATGGTGTAACTCTGGGCATTTCTCTATCAAAGAGACGCTATGCTGTAAGGACATTGAGCTGCTAGCGGTTAGCATGAGACCGTACTATCTACCACGAGAGTTTACACACGTGATTATGATAGCTGTGTATGTCCCGCCCTCTGCTAACGCTGCAGCAGCCTGTGAGGTCCTGCACACTGTAACCAGCAGACTCCAAACACAGCACCCTCAGGCCCTTTTCCTGATCTCTGGGGACTTTAAAGATGATGTAACCATTTAATTATGGTTACATAATTAATTATGTAATTAATTATGCAAAATGCAAAACGCTCAGCTGTGTCTCCAATCAAAGCTCTGTAACTTCAGAGGTGATGTTCATATGTTGACTAATGGTTTTCTTTCATTTTTGATGTACTGCAGAATATTTGTATAAAATCCAGGCCAGGAAAATCTCCTTCATGTGTTTCTGTGTTTTGTCTTCAGCTACGTTGACACAAAGGCCTCTGCTGTGACGCTCACACCTTTGATAAAGTCTGGAGAGTGTCAGCTTCCTGTTTATAGATACAAAAATATGTAATGTTGTGAACTCTGGCCGCAGCGGCGCAAGAAAAAGGAGAATTACGGGAAGCACTCACAACAGGTAAAATCAAAATAACAAAGTAAAGTACGATAAAATAAAAAACAACAAAAGAACAACACAATATACTTCCCCGTACTGTTACTGCTAACCTCTGTTAACCTAGTAACTCTTACCTTCTAACTGACAGCTGCTCAATAAACGAGCTCCATAAACGCTCCATATTCACCTTTACATGGAATATAAAGGAAAAGAAGAAACACAGTGCTGTGTCAGCGTTAGACATATAGATATATCCTTGCTTTTAATACATTTGAAGGTGGGTGGGAGAGGTGCTTCTCCGCGTAGTCTACGGTCTCTTTGGGATCGGTAAAGCTTTTCCTCACATCACCATGGGTCACTAACAGCTTTGCAGGGTATAGCAGTCTGTACCTGACGCCGGTCATCCCACGTAGTCTTCCTCTCATATTTGCAAATGCGGCTCTGCGTTTCCAACAGAGGGGGGGAAATCTGGGAGGATGTTTATTTTAAAAACCCTTATACATCAGGTTCTTGTTCTCTGCAGCTTTCAGCAGAATTTCCTCACCAATGTGGTAGTAGTGCAATCTCAAGATGATGGGCCGAGGAAGATGACTTTGTTTGGGACGCTGGCGATTCACTCTATGTGCTCGATCGATGAGTGGCTTCTCCTCGAGAGATAGCGCCTCCGCCAACAGGTGTGAACCAACTCAGTCATCTTGGGTCCCTCTGTGCCTTCTGGTATTCCTGCAGTTCTTAAATTATTCCTCCTGGAGTGCCTCAAGAGCTCCACATCTCTCATCTAACTTCTTTACCTCCGCAGACAAACGCTCCACAGTGGCCTGGAGAGTGGCGATGGTGTCAGAGTGGTTCGAGGCACAGTCCTGCAGTTCAGTCAAAGTGTTATCATGCCTGGCCACGTCGCTTTTTATGTCCGAAATTGAGGGCTGGATGCTCTGGTTCAAGGATGATATCTCGCCTCCTATGGTGGTAGAAATCTCTAATATGCAAGTGTCCAGTGCTAGTTAGTTAGTTCTAGTTCTAGTGGTTAGTGGGGCTTTATTTGATGATTCTAGTGTGTGTTACATTGTTGTCATATTGTTGAGTCGCAGAGCTGTACAGTGTTACAGTTTCTGTAGAGTCTGGTATAAGGAACTCAGATCCCTCTGTGAATAATGTTCACTGAAACTGATCTGTAGTTAATGAACTAGTCAGGATTTACACTAGAGAATGTTTCTGCCATTACATGGCCTGTATTTGTAGAGCGCTTTACTCGTCCCTAAGGACCCCAAAGTGCTTTTTTGCCCAAGGACACAACATGTCCAAGCCGGGGCTCGAACCGGCAACCTTCCGATTACAAGACGAGCTGCCAACTCTTGAGCCACGATCGGCCCACATATTGTTGTCTTTTGTTGCAGACACCAAGTGTTGAGATCCTGTCTCAACCTCCTACATTCTTCCAGCAGGTTACACATTATTTTTTGTATTTGGAATCAAATATATGTGTCAGTTGGGCCTAGTGCAGGGGTCAGCAACCTTTAACACCCAAAGAGCCTTTTGGACCCGGTTTCCACGCAAAGGGTCAGGGTTCGGGAAAACACTGGGAGCCGCAAATACTTTGTGACATCTAAAATGAAGATAACACTGTGTATATTGTTTTTACCTTTATGCTTTGTGTGAACAACTACAGTGTGTTGCTTATGAAATCCATGAAGTGCTACAGAGAAAATTACATTTGATTTATGTAATGAACACATTTTGAGCTCTTAAAGAAATATAACAAAGGAAAGCTGAACTACAATGATCCATGTAGCAAACACAAACTGTTATATCGCCTTTGGGCTTTTGGAGCCTTGACCTGACTTTTAAAAAATAATTGGAAAAAAGCTCTATGCTGCTACAAAATGAAAAATAGATATTTGCAAAATTCTGCCCAAGTATGTATTTTACCTGGTTACTGCGTGTGGTGGGCGTGGTCTGCAGCGCCGCTGCAGGGGAGGCGGACGCACCTGAGCGGCACCCGCAATCACGCCTTAACGTCTGTGCTCTCTCTGCTGTTGTTGGTGTGTGTCGGGCTGTGAGCTGCAAAGCTACAGCCGGCTGTGTGCGTACAGCAACCGTGTGTGTAAAGTGGTCAATAAAGAGATGCTGAAAAGCGCGTTCATGCAAACATCGTCGGGTCTGCCGTGATATGTTTACAACGGGACTTCTGCTCCTGAACCTCTGCGCACAGCGTCTGCAGGTCGGGGCTGTACGAAGTCACTTTATCTCTACAGGACTGTAAGCTGTCGTCTGTGAGGCGTGAGCGTGTTTGTTTGAACACAGTTCACGGTGGAGAACAGCTGCTGACATAATGTGGATCCCAAGATCCATAACTGGCCTACCTGGGGCTGAAAGTCTCCATAAATGCAGGCGTTTCGGCGGCTACACCGGCTTCCACGAGTGTGACGCTTATTTTGAGAAAATAATAGAATATAAATGTATTTTTATATTTCAATATCACAATAATCTTCCAATGTAGAACTACAAGTTAAAAAAGAACTAACATAAATCAAATCCACTTCAGCTAAATACTTCTCATTTATTTCCATCTTACATGCTGTGACTGCAGCCATTCCCACATCTCTGTGAATGGGACTCATGGACATGGATCAGTGGTTGTTGATCAATGGTCCTGAGAATCTGCATAATTAAGATGAAGGAACGGAGCTCCCAGCCCATCGTTCCTGCAGCTGCTTTCAGTCTTTATGGAAATGTCCTGTTTGTAAGACTGAAACCTGCAGCTGAGACTGAAGACGTCACCTGATGATGACGACACGTTTCTCCCACAAAACGCTGCGTCCAGATGAACAGAAGCAACAGACTCACTTTCCTGGATGATTGAGATGCATCAAGACTTCATTGTGTGTTACTTCTCATTCAGCACAGACACATTATTCCTGTTAGGTCATGTCAGCTGTCACTCAGTACAAGCACAACTGTGAACAACACAAACTTCTCTTCAATGTGTCACAGAAACACTAAGTGTGAGAGCCTGTATGACACACAGGACAGACTGTAAGCTCTGCTGGCTGCACAGCACTTTGTAGCAGTTTTCCAACATGTCCTCCACCCGTGATGTCAGTGGTGGGACCCCAGTCACAGCACTCAGCACCACCTCCTTTAAATGTATTTTATAGCAGTTCCTCCCGTTACTCGGTGCAACGCTTCTTAAATGTGTTTTTGCAGGATAAAACACAGCAGGTGGTGTAGAGAGGACGTCAGCTGACGGAGCAGAGGGAGGCAGACTGTGGATAAATGACAGAGTGAGAGGAGAGCAACCATGACAGAAGCACAGGTGTGGCAGATAGAAGTGGCTTTATAGACACTTATTGTCAGTCCTCGTGCATGCTGTGGAAATAAGTGTCTGTGTCATGAGGTGACATGTGAGCTTATCTTTGGTCAATAAAGCTGAACGACCAGTTTTCACTTTGCTTGTTACGCTTGTTTAGTGACGTCTGGGTTTCTGTGGAGCCCGAATTTTGATGAGTTCTGGTGAAATCATCTGAGATCATCTGAGCATCGGTGAAGAGTCAGCAGAGAAAGTGTGGGACAGAAGTTTGCTTTGGACACATGGACTGAAATCAAAAAGTAACAAACAGGATTTCCAATGGACAGTATGGAGAAGTGAAAGTACACAAAGGCTGTGCTGGAACACGTGTGTTACACTTTTTGACAGCTGAGAACAAAACACAATATTTTGCATCATCTCTGCAGTGTCTCTTCTTTCCTCTGCTGTTGTGCTTTTAGCTCCAAACTGTTTCAAATGGTTTGTCAGCAAGCTGACCTCTGACCTCTGCAGTACTAACTCCTGACCCGTACAAAGAGCGGGCGTTTCTGACCTTTGACCTGCAGCTGTATGTCTCTCAGTCTCAGTTCTTCTCTCCGTCACTGATGGAGCAGGTGTAGTTGCTGCTGACAGTCAGTCGTTTGTTTTCTCAGAGTGAGGCTGAAGTCTGAACTGTTCAGAGCATCAGGTCTCATCAACGTGCGCTGCTGTAACGCCGCTTTGTCCTCTGAGATCACCAGGTATGAAACCTGAGTGCTGACAGAGCAGCATGTTCCCCCTCATTCACCTCCACCACCACAGCCAAGGCATGCTGGGAAACTGAGGACACACAGACGGAGAACTGAAGTGTCTGCTGTGTGTTCATCTCAGAGTCCTCACAGGTGACACATTAGCTCCAGAACACCAAGCCAGGTGTTTGAAGCCTGACAGGGATTCTTCCCATCCAGAGGGAGGATTTAGCTGCACAACAATGAACATTAGTGTGTAGTTTAGAAACACAGACTGTGCCTGCACTGCATCTAGTGAAGAAAAGTGTTACTGCGAGAGAACGAGGCTCCTTTAAAGCAGCTGATATTAAGGTTGAAAAATCAACAATAAGCTGATGTAATCAACGTTTCACAAAATGGTCAGCAGCTAAAATCTGGAGCCGTTCTTTGGTGGTAATTAACAGTTTGTTCTTGTTAGCTAATTATGTAATTAAAGGTAGCAGCAGAAGCCTTGTGTTGAAAGCCCATTCACTCACACATTCACACAGTATGTGTGTGTCTGTGTTACACTGTGGACATCCCTTCTGTTGGAGCGCCATCTTGTGGCAGGTTTAAGAAATGTTCTTCTTGTAAATCCAAACTGATGCACCTCCATAGCAGACTGTGGAGGCTTTCAGTGACATGAAGACTTGATTTATACTGTCATATTCTCCTGTTACACAAAGCACAGCACGCTGAACATGGATGAACTGAAACTCCCAGCATCTGACTGAGGAAAAGCACAAATCATTCTCACACTGACTCCTGCTTGATTTTAGATTTGCTTTCAAATCCTCACACTTTCATATGAAGCACTAAATGGGCTCCAGACTGTTTATCTCAGCTTCCTGTCAAACACACTGCTGCTCACACCGAGGCTCAGTTTACTCCTCCAGCCTGGCTTAACCTGCTGTCTGTTAAAAACAGTCCCACACTCCTCTGTTTAATCCTTCTGATCAGACTCTTTGATTTTGTATTGTTTTTACCTGAAGTTGTGTTTTTGACATGGTTCTGTCTGTGAAATAAAGCTCACACACACACTGCTACAGTCCTTCATACACTTAGAAACGAAGCTGCTCCTTTCCTCAGTGCTGACACATAAAGAAGAGTTGCTTTTATATCCAACACGTCTCTGTTCCAGAAAACAGCTTCAGCAGCCTCTGAGTCTGAACTTGGAGTTGGTTATAAGCCACAGGCCTGTGTGCACAGCAATGAGGAAATATAATGCAGTAAGTGAAACATGGATGTGTGGAACAGATTATCCCAAAGGTTGATTCTGTTCATCTGGACGTTCTCAGTGAAACATTTGGTCTCTCGGTCAGGTGACTCCTTTAGTCTCAGCTGACTGCAGGTTTCCAAACCTTTGTCACTGGATCACTCACTTCATCTCCAACGTGTCCCTGACACAGACAGCTGGAGCCGTTACAGCAAAATCATTGATCATCGTTTTTAGAACATTAGCTGGTGTTGGTGGGCAGGCTAGCAGTGCTAATTGTTAGCACTAGTTCTGCTGCTCTCCCTTTGTCTCTGTTATTGTTGGCCTTTAGTGAACAATAGAAAGTGTCTTCATGAGACTGTTGCCTAATGTTCAAATGTAGATAACACCACCTGCACCAACCTGTTACACAGCACAACCCTCTGGTGTAGCTTTGGCTGGAGCACATATTGGCAGCTCCAGTGACATCACCACTCCATGGTGACATCATCTCTACAGACTGTGGCTGTTACATATCCTCACCTGGTAATAATAAGACTGTCCTCAGCTGCACACAGCTCCAAGATGAACAAACTGAAGTAAATACAAATTAGAGTTACGATAGATTGAAATCTTGTAATCAGAGCTAATTCTTAGTGAAACTCTCACAACATCATATCATGATCCTGGGTTAGTGTCTCGGTCTCAGATCACAACATCAGCACAGGCTTGGCTTGGGTGAGGTATTGAGTGGTTCTTGTCCATGACAGCTGCAGGTACAGTGCCATCAGCCATGCTGCACCACATGTCTGCCCAGGAACATTAGTGTGGCTGAGTCTCATGTAAACATTGTGCTAAAGTGGTGGGAAAGTGGCTGCAAGCTGGCTGCACTGTGTCCAATACTCTCAGTATGATATCCACAAACCTCTGAGTGTCACAGAGTGGGCCTGTGCTCAGCTCACTGTGCCCCATTCAATTCTACTTGCATAGTTTTACAAGTAAAATTAAATATACAAGTTGCTCAATGATAAGTTATTGTAGTAACAACTAAGTCCATGGTCATTATTTGTTAATAGTAGCTTAAAGCTTCTGCACCAATCATGGAGCACCAGGTTTAGAGCATGTGGATCTACAAAAGTAAGTCCCAGTAAGATGGGCTGAGCCTTACATACTAGAAGAAACATGTCATTCCCAGCAGATGAAGCGCCCTTTAAAGCAGGATCTCACTTTAAACCTAAAGAACTTGCTATGAGCATGCAGTGCATTCATGGTTATTATTCATACGATTGTGGGGAGCTAATAAAGTGCAACTATCACATTACATTTTATTATTAAATTGTTGTTAACAATCCCTTCACTTCTGCTTATCTAATTCATGGTTGCAGGATGGCTGACAGCTTCCATTAGGCAGGCGGTAATGTCCATTCTGGCCACAGTGCAACCCACAATGTGTAACTGACACTATTATATTGCATTATGTCACATTGTTACATCTTTTTAATAAATGATGACAGTCAGCTGAATTTGCTGCCCCCTTGGTGGAGGACATCAGGATCAGCAGCTCCATCACAAACACCACAGAAGAAGAACAACACTGGATCAGATTATCTGGACGTGTTTGACAGGGACAGTGTTCATGTTCATGGACATCAGGACAAAAACAGACGATGGAAACCTGCCAGATTTGAGCTAAACTGCTCGTTTCCATGTGTAGTCCCTGGGAGGTCACATGACCAACAAAGACACCCAAGCTGTGTCCCAAAACGTCGGCTGCATCCTCCGGAGGCCGCATTTGAAGGCCGATGACGTCACAGCCAGGCGACCAAGGCTGTCCCGATTCCTCGACTCCTTCAAATGCGTCCTTCATTCCCCCGAGTTTGAAGGATGGGTCGGGTGTGTCCTTCGTGGCCCACCATATCCCAGAATTCATAGCGCGGCCCAGCCAAATTTCAGCTGCCAACAATGGCGGCCGCTACTAAGTTTTAAAATTTAACGAAGGAGCACTACTTACTTACAATGAATTCCTTACACTATATAATTTTCCCGTCAGTGTTGGGGAATTCTCAATGGTGCTTGGTGCCATACCCTCAGGGACTTTAATGTTATATAAAAACACTGACAGCTCAATATCTGCCTCAGTCACTCTCCCTGATCCAGCTGAGTCAGCAGTGGGAAAAATCTGCTTTTCACAGGAACTTGGTAACAGCAATAAGAGAATACGTAGTTTATTCCAAGAAGATATCATGTCTCTCCCATATATAGAATATCTTACTGGAACCGACATGTTCCAGATATCACCTGGAAGACAGTCTGGATGATCCCATAAATATCTAATTGTGAACAAGGTGAAGGAAATCTCATATAAAATTCTTCATAAATGTGACCCAGCCAGTCACTATATGGTAACATTTAAAAGAGACATCAATACTAATTGAACTTTCTGTGGGGATCATCCAGAAACTGTGGCACATCTCTTTTGGTTCCTCTACACAGAGATTCTGGAAGAATTTAGCAGTTTTGTTATTGTCCATATTTTAAGGGAGTTTTCTTTACGATGGGAAAATGTTTTATTCTTTTTCTTTAAGTTCCCCAGGAAGAATGATAAATGTTTTTTTATAAAAAATTTGTTAATACTTTTAGCTATTTTATATCCATAAATGTAAGTTTATTAATAAAACACCATATTTCTGCCTTTTTATAAGGATATGAATTGTACATACAATCAATTTCAGACTCAACCAACAAAAAGCCTCTCAGAACAATATTTATATGTTGATTTTTTTCGCCTACTCATATCATAATTTTTTTACTCCTGGTTCTGTATGTTCATGTTCTGTTCTTTTGTAAACTTCATCTGTTTGTATGTTGTATACTCATTGTGTTTCAATAAAGTTCGATTTAAAAAAAGGTACGTTCTAAACGAAGCTTCAGACGTCACTGATCACGTGACTCTGGCCAAACGAATCAAGCCTCGACACGGTGCTTCTGAAGCAGCGCGTTGATCTTTCTGACACACGCACCGGAGCGTCAGCTTCAAGCGGACCATCACTACCTCTCACATCTAAAGGTGTCAAGGTAACTTTGAACTGAGTTCAGTCAATCTGGAGTTTTTCCAAGTTTTCTGTTGCTCTCTGTGAGAGAAGAGCGTTAAAGGCGGGGCTCTCCAGAGTCCAGCAAAACAGGAAACCACAGCTGGGTGTGTGTAAGTGTGCAAACCAATAGAATGCATCGTGGTGGGGGGGGCATCACGGGCATTGGCAAGAAAAAAATAAAATAATCGGTCGTACCCATGCTTCCCCGACGTCATGCCAGCGCATATTGGGAAATTCGTAGGCACCGATCGGTTTTCTATCAGCCATTTGCTGGGAGTAAGGGCGCCCTCCGTTTGCGAGGTGCGCCTGCTGCTGGCGGCACAGGGAGGAGAGGGCGGGGCGGCGGGGAGTCTCTGGCTGGCTGGAGCGGCATCTAATAACCAACTCGCAAAACAAAATAAAAACAACAAACAGATATTATGATACAGACTTATAATCTGCACTGATGTTTTTTCTAAATTCTATAAAGTGAGCGCGAGAGCCCTCGGTGCGCCTGCGCGCTGCTGAAGTCAAAGTAAACTTTATTGTCATCTCCGCTACAGACAGTCCAGCATATAGAGAGACGAGACGACGAGGCTGCAGTTACAGCGGTGCAAGTAAACAAACAATAAATATAAGAAGAGTAAGAAAATAAATCTACACTTTAGGACTCGGGGTAAAGGATCAATAACAATTTAAATTTATAATTTACAGTTTGATGATTTAAAGTCTCACACAACCCGTCAAAAGGGGCGGGGCCGGCTGCTTCCAAGTAGAGCACATTTCATTTATAATGATGTAAATCCAAGCCCATCATGGATTCACGATCTGAATCCTGGGTTGTGTGAAATCCCAGAAATCAACCTTAGACAAAGTGAATCTGTGAACTAAGGTGTAGGTCTGTTAGGCAGGGCCGTGCAGAGAGGTTTAAAGGGGCGGGTGCTCAAAGTTAAAAAGGGGCACATTGAACCAGGCTGAATAACAACAACACACTTTCATCAAGAGTCTAATATGGGCAACAAGGCAAAGCAAACGTAGCCGATGCTTTACCTGATGGGTACAATGTTGCTGTTGAGGGGTTGCTGTGGATAGTGCTGGAGGGCAGGCAGGGCTGGACTGGGACAAAAAATCGGCCCGGGCATTTTGACTGGAGACCGGCCCACCAAAAATGTGACGTCATTCATGGATAAAACCGCAAAGGATTCTGGGAACTTTTGACAAGCGGTACTAGCGCATGCAGGCTTTCAATTGAACTCAGTTACACAGCGATAAAAAGAAACACAAAAAATGGCAAGAAGCTGCTGTATTATTAACTGCAATAGCCGGTGTTGTGCCAAAAAGTGATTGTCTGCCAAAAACTGATTTCCGGTATTTGCAAAGAAACTGATTGCTCGTATTTAAATTGCTATAAATAACTTGTTGGGCTATAATATGTGAAACATATGTCAAATGCATCCCTCATGGATGACATAAAGTCATACTGAGCTACAAACAACATTAGTGTAACAAGGTAGAAGCCGCAATCAGTCTTTGGCAGTGACTTTTATATAACCTTTATTTATGCGGTAAAAAAAATCTAATTAACATTAAAAATGTATTTTGTAAGAAGTAGTTGGACAGCAGAAATGGCTCAAATATTACAATTATTTTTCCACTACTAATTAATTACCGTTGAGCTCAAAGGTTATATTAATACACGGTTAACGAATGTGTATTTATGAAGACGATTTGTGAGACGAACAAAGGTAAACTTACCTTTGTTCGTACGATGGTCTTTCGGTGCATTTCAAGGTCCTGTACCCATCCGTCAGTAAACTGTACCTGGGCTTGTTGCAGTGACCTGAAGTTACTAAACTTCATGAGTGTATGCACTCACTCCAAGAACCGTATAATTATAAATCTGAGCGTGGTGAAAGTTGGGCAGCACGCTGACGTCTTTTGTCCCTCTGTGTGCTCGTAAGGGTCTGACCCTTTCACTCCTTTGATTTTTCCTCGTATCTTTTCTTTGTCTTTTCGTCGAGTCTGTCTTTGTACGGACCGGCATTGTTCTCCGTCGTTTTGTACATACCTTTTTTGTGCGGCAAAGAAAAATCAAGAAGGTATTGGAACCGGAGAATGAACGTTTTGCGGTGCTGCAATTGCAAATGCTTGTATTTGATGCGGTACTTGGATTGTTTTGCCACGAGTTCCCGGCATGCAATGCGCAAAGTCACGTGGTCTGTCAATCGCTATAGGAAAAACCATAAAGCCTTTGCATGAAAACAACTGCTTTGATGTACACTGCCTTGTTGGTATATATGTATCAATCTAATAAAGTTAAACCTACACCATTCTCCCTATTCGGTATTTTAAACAGTACATAGCGGAAACAAAAAGACTGCTTGGTAGAGTTAACCTCCTGAACTATCTACAACACATGGTAGAAACCTGAAATTAAGACCAAGAACACTAGAGGTGAGACATGATCATTAATTAATATTAAAATTAATAAATGACAGATTTAGGGATATTTTCATAAAGTATTTATTTACCAAAACAATAGAAAACAGCATGGTAGCACAATATATTTTGTTAACACAGCAACCTTTAAATATGAAAGGAGACAGAGAAAGAAAGGTGAGAAAGAAGAATAAGAATAACACTTAATTGAGTTTTTGATGGCATTTTACACACAGTACTAATACAGTATCTAGAAAATATGGGAAAATACTGGCATCATATACAGTACTTACTTCTGAAGAAATTATATGGGACCCTGAAAAACAGGACACAAGTGAAAGGACAAAGAACTGTGAATGGCAATTGATGGACTTGCTCAGATGATCACAGTACTGGCATCTTTATTCCAGAAAGGAATTAGAGAAATCATATACACTAGTACTTACGTTGATGAACTTAAAAAGTTGAATGGTCTCGAACCTCTTAAACAAACAATGTATGATCAGACCCTGACAAACAGGACAGAAAGGAATAAAGATTAGATGAATATTAAAATCTATAAAGGACAGATTATGATTGAATTGTATCACCAAAGACTATTCACTCATCAATAAAAGGTCACCTACAACACTTCCACAGCAGCAACACTGAACATATCTTAAGACATGGAAACCTTTATGAAGTGAAAGGACAGTGAAGGTTGAGAAAGAATTGTACTTAATAGATTTTTTCAGACGATGACAGTACTGGTATGCTTACTCTAGAAAAATGGTTGAATCATATTCCATATAGTACTTACTTAAAATGAACACACTTCAGTCCTCCTAAAATGACTGACAGCATCTGAAATGAAACAATGACAGATTAAGACTGTAAGAATATATGTTTATAAATGCCTAATACTCCAATCTCATATTTATTCTATCTATTAAGATGGACAAATTCTAAGCATTTACCAATCACTTGACTTGTTTGAAGTGAAGGTAGATACTAAACGTATTCATTTAGGCAATAACAATAAAGCTGAATTTAATATTAACAATAGATAATTAGGAATGTTTTGCTCATTTTTATTTCACCTCACCAGGTTACAAAAGGAGCTTTCTCAGCAGGTCACTCTTCTCAGCTACCCTGTCAATGACCATGTCAGAGTCCAATGACATGAGAATGTCCTTTTCAGTGGCCATCAGCATAAACATCTCCAGCTTGTTTGCAGACAGGCTGCTTCGGAGTCTGCTTTTAATGAACTTGAGTGTAGAGAATGTTCTTTCACAGGCAACCTGAGTGAGGGAGAGGGTCAGCAGGTACTTGTATGCCAGCCCAAGGAGACGATAGGCATCAGACAGCATGTTGAACCGCCTGAGTATTTGATAGCAGCACAGTGGGCAATTTTTGCAAGAACCACAGCTTTCGGTCACAATTTCACTTTCTTCGTCCCATTCTTCAGATCTGTCCTTTGCTGTTCTGGTCGTGTACTCATCTACATGTGATGTCTTAAGCCTTTCCCACTGTTCAGCAAAACGTTTCAGTTCTGACTGAAGGTTATTAACTGTAGCCCTGCTGTCAAATTTAAGTAGACAGGCGCTGAGGTTCTGAAATGCATTACTTGGAAGAGAAACTGTTCTGACCTGGCTAAACTTCCTGGGGTCCAACCATGCCAAATCGGCAAGAAGAGGGCCATGTATGACAAATTGTCTGTGGATTGCTTCAATAACTGTCCAGGATGATGTTGTGCACTTTCACCTCATATGATTTCTCAGCATTGATTTGCAACTCATCTTCAGGCATCTCTCCGGCCATGCCTTTTCTCCTTTTGGCTCTCTTTTTAGGTAGTTCAGCCTCCACTTCCATGTCTGTGTTGTTCTCCCTCTCCTCTAGTTTTTGATTTGTCTGTTTCACAAATGTGTCTGCAGCTGTCTTCACAGTTGGAAAGTCCCTGGCAATACTTTTGAGGCCATCTTGTGTGGCAGTCACCATATGATGGGCAGAGAGAATGTCCATCCCCTTTGACTGGAGGTACTTTGACAGAGGAGTTGTTGCTCAAACACTCTAAGAAATATCTGTGCTGTTAACACAGTTTCATGCCTCTTTAAAGCCTCGTGCTTTGGCACAAACAGCTGGCTTTTCTTTTTCCCTCTTTTCAATGGCTTCCATCGTCAGCACTACATCAACGAAGAGGCCATCATCTGGTTTTCCAAAATGTCCAAAGATTTTCTGGAGGGCATCATGCTTGGCCCACCACCGTGTCTCACCTATTGGACTGAGGCGTCTGTGTCTTGTGTTTTCGGTTTGTTTCTCCCACAGATTAACCCTGTGATAGGACTCCTTGATGAACACAGCTATGTCATTAAGTAAATTAAAGAGTGATCCACTTTCAATGACACTTTGTGTTATGTCAGCAATCACAAGATTAAGTATGTGTGCATAGCACCACACATGAACATGAGTTGGAGACTGGGCAGTCATAAGTGCTGAAAAGCCTTTGTACTGGCCCTGCATATTTGAAGCACCATCTGTTGCATTCCCAATGCACATGGCCTTGTCTAGATTCAGATGCTCTAAAACTCCGGAAAGCAAGTTTACAAAGTACTGCCCCGTGGATGCTTCGCACCTCACTATGGAGACAAGCCTCTCCTGCACAGACTCAGTAACATACCTGATGATTACTGAACACTGATCATAACCTGTGATGTCTTGGGTTGTGTCTAGCTGAACAGAAAACATCCCAGCTTTCTGGACATCACTGGCGATGCTCTCTTGAAGGAGATGGCCAAGTGCATCAATCACTGAGTTGACAGTTGTTTTGGAGAGTAGGGTGATGAGAGATCCTCTACCTCTTGATCCACTGGTCTGATACAACTTCTTGCTTTTTTCAATGCAGTCATTCAAATGTTCTCCAAGGCACATATCATACTTGCCTAATAACACAATCAGTTCCAGAAAGTTACCATGATCGATGGTGTTATCACCTAAAGTGTATGCAGCCTCATTCTCCACATGCCTATAGCTGAGTCCCCTCTTCCCAAGTACTTTGATCACATCCACTATACGCTCTAAAACTTGCCGTCTCTTTTTCACTTGTGCTCTGTGAGCTGACAACTGACTGCCAGCAAACAAGCTCCTGATGTTGCCTTTTGAGCACCTTAAGAAAAAAGCTTCAGCACAGGTCTGGTGTGTATTGCTCTTTTCATGCTCCTCTGTGCGCAGATGTATATGTCACCAGTCACTCATGCCTGTTATAAATGTGCTGGTGTCAGTCAGCCTTGCAAATGCCAGACACACAAAGCAGAACAATAAATGGCGTTCTTTGCAATAAGTAAGCCACTTCCTGTTGGTGCCATCTTTACAGCTGAACACCCTCATCACAACTGCACTGCTACTGTTCTGCTGTGGGTGGTAATCTAAGAAGGCCTGTAATATGGCAGGTTCAGGGCGAGCAAAGTAATCGATGCCCTGGCTCTCACTCTCCTGCTCTTCCATCTCTCTCTCTCCTGCTCTTCCATCTCTCTCTCTCCTGCTCTTCCATCTCTCTCTCTCCTGCTCTTCCATCTCTCTCTCTTGCTCTTCCATCTCTCTCTCTCCTGCTCTTCCATCTCTCTCTCCTGCTCTTCCATCTTTCTCTCTTGCTCTTCCATCTTTCTCTCTTGCTCTTCCATCTTTCTCTCTTGCTCTTCCATCTCTCTCTCCTGCTCTTCCATCTCTCTCTTGCTCTTCCATCTCTCTCTCTTGCTCTTCCATCTCTCTCTCTTGCTCTTCCATCTCTCTCTCTTGCTCTTTTATTTCTCTCTCTTGCTCCATCTCTCTCTGCTGCTCTTCTGTCTCTCTCTCTTGCTCTTTTATTTCTCTCTCTTGCTCTTCCATCTCTCTCTCTTGCTCTTCCATCTCTCTCTCTTGCTCTTTTATTTCTCTCTCTTGCTCTTCCATCTCTCTCTCTTGCTCTTCCATCTCTCTCTCTTGCTCTTCCATCTCTCTCTCTTGCTCTTCCATCTCTCTCTCTTGCTCTTTTATTTCTCTCTCTTGCTCCATCTCTCTCTGCTGCTCTTCTGTCTCTCTCTCTTGCTCTTTTATTTCTCTCTCTTGCTCTTCCATCTCTCTCTCTTGCTCTTCCATCTCTCTCTCTTGCTCTTTTATTTCTCTCTGCTGCTCTTCTGTCTCTCTCTCTCTTGCTCTTCCATCTCTCTCTCTTGCTCTTCCATCTCTCTCTCTTGCTCTTCCATCTCTCTCTCTTGCTCCATCTCTCTCTCTTGCTCTTCCATCTCTCTCTCTTGCTCTTCCATCTCTCTCTGCTGCTCTTCTGTCTCCTCTGTCACAGACTTCTCCACTTTTGATGATAAATCAGCTGGTGCAACATGGATTGGCACAATTTGTTAAGACTTTGAGAAGTTTGAGAAACTAACCTTAAGCATAAAATAAAATTTACTATCAGTAACTTCATAGCACCCGCCCAGCAGTATATAAACTCCGTCATGCTAGTTACGCTGTACGAGTTATTCTAAGCGACTGTATAAAGTCACCACAACGAAAACAAACTACAACTAAAATTAGTTTCTATCTGACACAGATAGACAGCAGGTCATAACTTCTTACCTGAAGTTCAGTTCCTCTGCCACTATGACCGGCGGCCGCCTCGGGTCTCTCCTCCTCTTGCCTCCCCTTTCCTTCATCCACCTGCTGGCCTCCACCACTTGCTGATCTTGCTAAATCTATGGAAGCTGTGCCATAGCTACCACCAAACAATTCAGTAATTTTCACACATTTGGCAGCGTCTGCCTGAAGGGCTTGTTTCTTTTTGGCCCTAATTTTTTCGGCACCTCCTTTCCTTTTTTTGTTCTCCATTTTCTTTAGTTCGTCTATAAGATTGCTAAACAAGGGGGAGGGTGCATCCGACCTCCTCGGCTGTAATTGGTCCAGCCCAGAGTCGATCATGACCAATTCGCCAATCCAACGCCTTTCATCATTTATACCCTTCCCAAAAAAAACCAAAAAATCGCCAGCGGCCCACCGGGCAAGTGCCCGGTATGCACGATGGCCAGTCCAGCTATGAGGGCAGGGCTGTGTTGGTCTGAGACTGTAGACATTAAAAAGTCCACAGGAGAGATGGTAGCTGATTAAACAAGTGTCATGAGATAATAACAAAATGCAAAGATTGGTGACAGCGCTTGGAACCATAAGGCAACAAAAACTGTGAGAAATAATTTAGGCTCTGCCTGTGAATCACTCTTTGCTTCTCTTCTTCCTTCCATCCCATCATTTCATATATCACTCTGCACTTGCTGTCTATGTGAGAACAAGGCACAACTTGCTATTGCAATAAACTATAATCTAATTATCCACACCTAACAACTCCAGCACTTAATCTATAATAAAATGATGACAGAAAAATGTTATAGCCCTGCCTTTAGTAGCCTCACACAGCTCCTGCTGTTTCCTCCTCATGTCCTTACCAGCCATGTCTGCACAATGTTATATCATGAGTAATATTTTTTTTAAAAATCCATCTAAATAAAACACACACATGCACACACAGTGACATTTTAGACCTTCTTCAGAATACTGTATATACTGTGGGGATCACTGTGCTGATCCAGAATCCTTACATTATTATTTATTACTAGAGCTACAATAATAAAGCAAAGAGGAGGGGGAAGTAATAAATATGAAATAATGTATTTATGATGATTCCATTTGTTTCACTATCCACTCTGTGCAGGGCAAAGCTTATTACATTTTTAAACTGTAGAGATACAATCATTTTACTGCTGTAACATCCAAATGTTGTCTTATTTAAAATATAAATCTAATATAATCTGCTTCTTAATGTATGTTCTTTAAAATACAGCGTGTGTTTTTAATATATTATAATTATAATAATGCATAATTATGTGGACATGCATATTAGATCGTTTTTAGTGAAATATAATCCCTCCAGAAAGGCAGGACAAGCCCGGAAACTTGCTTTAAAACTAAATATGTTCCCTAAAACGGTGACAGAGCTACAGACCCATTACAGCCTTACACAGGTAGCCAGCAGCTATGACCAGCACTACTTGTGCAGTTAATAAAAGGACAGGTAATGTTTGTCGCGCTGTTGCACACACAGCACGCTCGTTTGTTTCAGTTCGTCAGTTGCAACAAGACAGCTTACCAACGTGTACGTAATAAGCTAACACTCCTGTGTGCTACACACTACAGTGTGCGCTGTACAGCTACTTACTGGTTTTGTCGCATCAGTCTGTGTCTCTGAGTTAACTTGTGTTTCTCCTACAGCTCCGGATTGCTGAAAATGCGCGTGCTCTTTGTGAGCTCGTTCCCGGCTCGTAACCAGCGCGTTCTGCCGTCAAGGGCGATCATTGGTTAAATGTGATCATGTGACTGATGCAAGCCAGATCCTTTTATTTAGCAAAACTGTGATTAATAGTTAAATATTATTGTTGAGGGGCACAGACAGGACTCCGCACGCACACACACATTAAAAAAATAATAATAATAATTAAAAAAAAAAAAGTTGCCTCAACAAAAGGGCACCTTGGGCACCCATCAGGAAAGGGGCGGGTGCTCAAGCCCCTCTAGCCCCCCCCTCTGCACGTGCCTGCTGTTAGGTTAATTGTGCTGATCCTCGGGTTGGGGGATTTGTGTTTGTACTGGAGCGCAAAATTCAAACCAATGGAAGATGGACAACAAAAGTTCAAAGCCATCAGGTGCTCAGGTTAGAAAAAAGAGAAAAGATGCAGGTAAGCAGACGTGTGATTGGATAATGGCAGCTCATCCTGAACCAATCAGACTAAACTCCAAACAATACATTATGTTACAGATTTTAATATTAATTAGTCATTGTTACTTGTTGATTTGTCCTTTTCTCATTGTGTGACAAATTATGACGACTGTTTGGTAGCTGTTATTGTCTCTCTCTCTCTCTTCATGTGTGTTTCTCTGGTGAAACAATAGTTTTGTGTTAATGTTAGGGCTGCACGATTTTGCATAAAATGAGAATCACGATTTTTTGGCTTAGAATTGAGATCATGATTCTCTCATAACAATAAATAAACATAAAACAACAAATGTCTCACGTTTTGTTGTTGCAGCAAAATGTTGTCCTGCTTGAAATTCCGTCTCCACCGTTGCTCGACGCTGCGTGTACAGAGCAGGTAGTGCAACAATAGAAAAATAGTTGCGGGACGGCACTGTGTAGCGTTTGTCTAGGGTGTTGATCGTTTTCCTAAATCCCTCGTTTTGCACAGTGTTGATGGAGCCATATCTTTGGTCAGGTGATAAGTGATAGCCTCCGTAATGTCTTTGTGCCTGCGGGAGTTCGACGTGTATAGGGAAGCGCTGTATAAGGTTCCCGTTATTGATGTTTGGGTGGTTGACCGGGACGGATTTTCTCCTGTCACTTTCTCGTCATCCCTGACGTGCTCTCCGTTGTTGTTTCCCTGCTAATTTTAGCATCACACGGCACAGCTTCTGTATCACGTGGTATAAGGCTCCGCCCTTGTCATTTGTTGAGCAGGAAGAGTGAGCGCTTGTTTTCATGCAGAGTACGTCCCGGATCAAAATGTGAAGTTTTACAAATCACCACTTCTTTAGTGAATATCATTTCAGTCTCAGACAATCTCGTTTCTCTTACAGAGGTTGAATGCACCTTCTGCGGATGGCGGTACCACACAGTGTGCGTGGACTTCCCCTGCACAGAAGGCAACTACAAATGCTGTGAATGCTAAATAAACAGAAACAAATGATCCCTGTTGTCTTTGCTTGATGATTGGTTTGAGTCTTGACAATCCACATTGCTGGCGTTGCATCTTTCAATGCCAGCAATGGCAGGTATCAGTGCTCAAACCTTTTGTGTTTGTTTCCAACAAGTTGCCCACCTCGGGAAACAAAAATGTGTTCTTTTACTTGTCAGATGAACATATGAGACACTTTGACTCTTCAGTGCAGTGTGGAGCCTAACAAAGATCTGTTTTGTGTCCCAGCTGATCAGCAGGAGGAGGAGAGTCTGACGGAGCAGCAGAGGAACATTTTCAGCTACTTGGACTCAGCTCAGCCACTACAGAGGAAACAATGAGCTCAACACAGAAGGTGACAGACAGAGCAGGACCATATGACCAAAGATATTTATCACCATATACAGGGAGTGCAGAATTATTAGGCAAGTTGTATTTTTGAGGAATAATTTTATTATTGAACAACAACCATGTTCTCAATGAACCCAAAAAACTCATTAATATCAAAGCTGAATGTTTTTGGAAGTAGTTTTTAGTTTGAGCTATTTTAGGGGGATATCTGTGTGTGCAGGTGACTATTACTGTGCAGAATTATTAGGCAACTTAACAAAAAACAAATATATACCCATTTCAATTATTTATTTTTACCAGTGAAACCAATATAACATCTCCACATTCACAAATATACATTTCTGACATTCAAAAACAAAGCAGCGACCAATATAGCCACCTTTCTTTGCAAGGACACTCAAAAGCCTGCCATCCATGGATTCTGTCAGTGTTTTGATCTGTTCACCATCAACATTGCGTGCAGCAGCAACCACAGCCTCCCAGACACTGTTCAGAGAGGTGTACTGTTTTCCCTCCTTGTAAATCTCACATTTGATGATGGACCACAGGTTCTCAATGGGGTTCAGATCAGGTGAACAAGGAGGCCATGTCATTAGTTTTTCTTCTTTTATACCCTTTCTTGCCAGCCACGCTGTGGAGTACTTGGATGCGTGTGATGGAGCATTGTCCTGCATGAAAATCATGTTTTTCTTGAAGGATGCAGACTTCTTCCTGTACCACTGCTTGAAGAAGGTGTCTTCCAGAAACTGGCAGTAGGACTGGGAGTTGAGCTTGACTCCATCCTCAACCCGAAAAGGCCCCACAAGCTCATCTTTGATGATACCAGCCCAAATCAGTACTCCACCTCCACCTTGCTGGCGTCTGAGTCGGACTGGTGCTCTCTGCCCTTTACCAATCCAGCCATGGGCCCATCCATCTGGCCCATCAAGACTCACTCTCATGTCATCAGTCCATAAAACCTTAGAAAAATCAGTCTTGAGATATTTCTTGGCCCAGTCTTGACGTTTCAGCTTGTTAGAATTAGAATTAGAATTCAACTTTATTGTCATTGCACATGCACAGGTACAGGGCAACGAAATGCAGTTTGCATCCATCCAGAAGTGCTTTAGTGATATAGATATATTACAATATATATTAGCAATAGTATAGATATGTAAGTATATTACAGAAATGGGTCTATTATGGTATGTTATAATGTACACGGTATGAAGTATGTTGTGAATATGCTATAACTATAAGTATGTACAGGCTGTAGTGAGTACAAGCTATGTACAGGATATAAATATGAAAAACTATACAGAATATGAAATAAATAACTTTACAGAAATCTGAGATATACAGCTATACAGAAATGGGAACTATGCAGGTTGTAAACAGTTGTAGGATTAAAGATTATCGAATGTACAGAATGATTATTTACACAGAGCTATACAGTAGTGCAGTTAAGATAAGTGAGGGTGTGGATAATTTCTACAGAGGCTATATAAAGTGCCAGTGGTTGTGAGTGGTGGTTCACTCCATGTTATTATTGTGTGTTTGAGGGTCCAGGGCCCTATTTCAGGAAGCCGGTTTAGTGCAAACTCTGAGTAAGTATACCCTGAGTTAACGAAAACTCTGGGTTTTCAGTTTCACAAAGCGAGTTCAGATGAAGCCTGAGTGAGTTACTATGACGACACTCTCCGTGAAGCTAACCTGCTCCCTAGCAGGTTTACTTCAACTAACCCTGACTTTCTCCGCCTCTTTGTCGGAAACCTGACTGTAGGAAGTGTCAGACATGGCGTGCCCCTTCCTTGAAGAGCCAGTAGATGTTGAAGCCCAAATTCTCCGCAGAGCTCTCCGCCGGGAGAGAGTGATTAGAGCGCGTTTGGACATTTTATCATTTCCTGATGATTTTCTGTGTGAACGTTACCGTTTTTCAGCACAATCTATAATTTATTTGAATAACATCCTCAGGCCTAATATTGCTCATGTGACACATCGCGGACATTCTCTCAGTTCTGTACATATTATTTGTATTGCACTTCGGTTTTTTGCAAACGGGAGCTTTCTGTATAATATTGGTGACGCTGAGCACGTTTCCAAGGCTACCGTCTGTCGGGCAGTCAGGAATGTTACAGTTGCACTGAAACGTCTCCTGTACTGGTTTGTGGTGTTCCCCGGTCATAGACCCACAAGATTTATCAAAGAGGGATTCCACAAAATTGCAGGTATCAGGATGAACAAAACTTAATTCATGATGTGGTGATACTTGAACTACTACTTAAATTTTACATTTATTTTCACGGTTCCCAGGCGTGATTGGCTGTATAGATGCACTCACATTCCAATTATTGCTCCTTCAGTAAATGAAGGAGACTATGTGAACAGGAAGTCTTTCCACAGCATTAATGTACAGGTACATAGTTCCCTGTAGCATTTCAAACTAACAAATTATTTCATTATAGTAATGGATGCTAATTTGTGTTCTCTGCACTGTGAAGATCATATGTGATGCTGCCAACATTATCACAAATGTGGAAGCCAACTGCTCAGCCTCTGTGAGTGGTGGTGGTGGAGGACCCCCACCTGTTTTTCGGGCCTCCGCTTTTTTTCTGTTGGCTATAACGGGTCACATTTGAGCATACAGAGTAAGCAAATATTTACTTGTAATGTGCTCAGATAATTTCAATAAGTGCTTACAGAAAGAAAATTAATGTAGCCTCTAACTGCAATCGATTTACATCGGACAAACAGACCAAGCACTATGGCTCATAATACAATTACACCTTACCTGTTTGGACTATATTTTTATATTTCATTTTTACTTGCTGCCAGGAACGTTTGGGGCCTGTTGGGTTGCACCTGCGCTCACATCACGTCACAAAATAAAATGTATAAAATAAAAAATGAAATATAATAAAATAACGTGTTAAATGGGTGGAAATCCCTAGATCAATGTTTAAATTAACACTCACGCATTGACTCTGTCGGCTATGTTTTGCCATGCATGCTCCCTGTCTTTTGCAGCTGAGGCTGTGTTACTTTTTTTCTGCAAAATTTGCATGTTATCGGCATATGCTGCCATCAGAATTTCGGCCTCAAGCGCTGTAAAATACATTGACCGCGCCTTCTTTCCCTCCGTCTCCATGGTGACTCGCTTAATCTGTGCTCCACTAATCAGGGCTTTATGTATCCTCGTGCGTGTGCTTAACTTGGGGTTAAAGCAACTCCGCGTTGACTGAACTACTTGTTATCAGCTTTTCTGAAACCGAATATTCCGAGTTGGACATTTCGGGGTTACTCAACCCTGAGTATCATTTTTCACTCTGTGTTTTCTAAACCGGCTTCCTGAAATAGGCAAGGCAAGGCAAGGCAAATTTATTTGTATAGCACAATTCAACAACAAGGTGATTCTAATAGGGTACAGTTGTCCATTGTGGGTGTGTGTATGTTGAGTCCATAAGTTAACGTGGGTCAGATGTCAGGAGGCAGAGTTCAGGAGTCTGACAGCTGTGGGGAAGAAGCTGTTCCGGTACCTGGTGGTCTTAGTCCGGAGGCTCCTGTAGCGCCTCCCAGAGGGCAGGAGGGTGAAGAGTCCATGTGATGGGTGACTGGGGTCTTTGATGATTTTCCCAGCCCTTTTCAGACACCGCTTCCTGTAGCTGTCTTTTATGGCAGGAAGTGGTGCTCCGGCGATGCGCTGGGCAGTTTTCACGACCCTCTGCAACGCCTTCCGGTCCGAGGCAGAGCAGTTCCCGTACCAGACTGTTATACAGTTGGTCAGGATGCTCTCGATGGTGCAACGATAGAAGTTCACCAGGATGTCTGAGGACAGGTGGTTCTTCCTCAGAGTCCTCAAGAAGAAGAGGCGCTGGTGAGCCTTCTTGACCAGCTTGGAGCAGTTGGTCGACCAGGTGAGATCCTCGGAGATGTGGACTCCCAGGAACTTGAAGCTGCTCACACGCTCCACAGCCGTCCCCTTAATGTGGATGGGTGGATGTGGGTCAGCATTCCTCCTGTAGTCCACGATGAGCTCCTTGGTCTTCTCGGTGTTAAGCAGCAGGTTGTTTGTGTCGCACCACTCAGCCAGACGATCCACCTCCTCCCTGTAGGCGGCCTCATCGTTGTCACTGATGAGGCCAATCACCGTGGTGTCATCTGCAAACTTAATGATGGTGTTGGAACCATCAGCAGGTCTGCAGTCGTGGGTGAAGAGGGAGTAGAGGAAAGGGCTCATCACACAGCCTTGTGGTACACCGGTGTTCATTGTGATGGTTGATGAGCAGTGGTTATCCAGCCGGACATATTGGGGGCGATTGGTCAGGAAGTCCAGTAACCATTTGCAGATGAGGGAACTGATGCCCAGGTCTGTCAGTTTCCTGATGAGTTGTGAGGGGTGGATTGTATTGAATGCTGAACTGAAGTCTATAAACAGCATTCTGGCGTAGGTGTTGTTGTTGTCCAGGTGTGAGAGGACAGAGTGCAGTGCGATGGAGAAAGCATCCTCTGTGCTCCTGTTCTGGCGGTATGCGAATTGGTGGGGGTCCAGGGTGGGGGGGAGACAGGATTTGAAGTGTGCTAGGACCAGCTGCTCTAAGCACTTAGTGATGATGGGGGTGAGTGCTACTGGGCGGTAGTCATTGAGGCAAGATGGGTTGGAGTTTTTGGGTATCGGGACGATGGAGGTGGATTTGAAGCAGGCCGGTACCACAGCGTGGGCCAAGGACAGATTGAATATGTCTGTGAGCACTCCTGCAAGCTCCCCAGAACACGCTCCAGGGCTCTAGAGTGCGACCAATTTGGTCGCAAATGCGACCAAATTTTTCAGTGGTGCGACTAAAAAAAAATATTTGGTTGCACCTGTGCGACCAACTGTTCGGGTAGCAAAAAAAAAAAAAAAAAAAAATCTGCAACCTTCCCTGTGGTCAACAACAGACACACATTTTGCCCCTATCGTGGACTAAACCAATCAGAGATAGTCAGGGGCGGGACCTCTCTGATTGGCCGTGGTCCAGTTGAAAGTGCAGGTGGAAGTGGGAGGTGAGTAGCTTGAATAAAGCGATATCAATTCATTAAATCCTGAATCGACTTTTAAATATAACTGTGTTTTGCCAGAAACGCCAGATTCTCAGATTAAAGCTCACAAAACCAGTTCAACAACAACCAAACAGCAGATGAGAGCAGGTACACGGATTCCACACAAAGAAGTAAACACAGCACAGACCCGACGCATCAGAATTAACTTTGTCTTTCTCGGCTTTCTCACCCGACGGCCCGTAGACGGACACGCTGTCGGAGCTTAGCGATCCTGATGCGTCCGGTCCACGCTGTGTTTACGTCTTTTTGCGCTGATTCTGAGCTGCAGGTTTTGTCTCTCCAACCAAAATTCACCGAGCTGAATTTTGCTGTTTTGCTTCCACGACTATTAAAATCGCACTTCATGCACAGCTAGCTCTCTCTATCTCTCTCTGTACTTCAAGAACAGTTTCCCGTCTCCAATCTCTGTTTTCTGTATTATTCATTCGCTTATTACCCACCAGTCTACCGTTGTTTACAGCGCTGCGGCTGCTGTCTTTTTCTTTTCTTTTTCTTTTTTTCACTTAAATGACCTCGAACAAGAAAGCCTGTTTTTTTCTGTTGTTCAATACTGAAGAAATTTAAACTTTATATGCAGAACATTGTAGAATATTTTAAGGTTATCTGCTATAAAAAGCCAGACCAGGAAAATCTCCTTCATGTTTTTCTGTGTTTTATTCTCAGTTACTTTCACACAAAGGCATCTGCTGTGATGCTCACAATTCTGATGAAGTCAGTACTGATAAATGATCAGAATTATAATATTTCTGACTGTCTGAGGCTAAGTTGAATCGAATCGGGACTTTGAAAACCGGAATCGAATGGATTATAGAAATCAGTGATGATACCCAGCCCTAGTGAGCAGCCTAGGCACGACAGAAGTGGATGTAGCTGTAATAGGAAAAGAACTATTGCTAACTTTTCTGTTAAGGCCTGATCCTTCTGAAATTCATAGCCAGTGCTCTGACACGGTGTCATCAATCTTTGAATGCTGAAAAAGCACAGTGTATCCAGAAAAACACATTATATTATATAAATTATTAGAAAATTTGTGTGCGCCTAACTTTTGTGCCGGTACGCCTAACTTTTTAAAGTTAGGCGTACTGGTACGCCCATGGCAAAAAGTTAGTCTAGAGCCCTGCGCTCTGAGAACACGCCCGGGGATGCCATCAGGACCTGCAGCCTTGTGGACATTGATCCTGTTCAGCACCGCTCCTACATCGGTGGGGGAGAGAGTCAGAGGTTGGTGGTCTGGCGTCATGTCTGCTTTGGTTGTGGTTGTGGGGTTCCCTCGCTCAAAACGAGCATAAAAGTTGTTGAGCTCGTTGAGGAAGGAGACATCAGAGGATGCGGGGGAGGGTTTGGTGGTCCTGTAGTCTGTAATGGTCTGGAGTCCTTGCCACATGCGTCGGGGGTTGGAGTTGGAGAAGTGTTCTTCTACCTTCTTTTTGTAATGGTGTTTGGCTTTTTTGATGCCCTTCTTTAGATTAGCCCTGGCTGTGCTGTAGGCGTGTGCATCTCCTGACCTAAAGGCGGTGTTGCGGGCGTTCAGGAGGAGACAAACATCCCGGTTCATCCAAGGCTTCTGGTTGGGGTACATGGTGATCCGTTTCTGGGTGGTGACACTGTCTGTGGTTTCGGAGATGTAATCCAGTACAGATGAGGCGTACTGGTCCAGGTCTGTGTGGGTGAACATATTCCAGTCTGTGTTTTTAAATCTGTCCTGGAGCACTGCGTCTGTCCCCTCTGGCCACACTTTAATTGTCCTCACAGCAGGTTTCACACGTTGGATGAGTGGTGAATACCTAGGTGTGAGGAACAGGGAGAGATGGTCCGATTGTCCAATGTGGGGGAGGGGTGTGGCTTTGTAGGCTCCAGCCAGGTTGGAATACACATGGTCTAAAGTCTTGTCTCCTCTGGTGTGGCAGGAGACATGTTGGTGAGAGGAGGGAGGAGGGGAGGACTGTCTTTAAGTTGGTGTGGTTGAAGTCGCCAGCAACAATAAAAGCAGCTTCGGGGTGTTTGTTCTGGTGTTTGTTAATGGCTGCAGAAAGTTCTTTCATGGCCAACCTAGCATTAGCGTCGGGGGGGATATACACGGCAGTGAGTATGATCGAAGTGAGTTCTCTGGGGAGATAATAAGGTCTGCATTTGACCATTAAAAACTCCGCATTAGGTGAGCAGTGACTCTCAGTAGTAGTGGAGTTCATGCACCAAGCATTGTTAATATAAATGCACAAACCTCCACCTCTGGTCTTGCCGGAGTCATCTGCTAGCCTGTCGGCTCGGTGTGTGTGGCATCCTGCTAACTCGATAGCATTGTCCGGGCAGCTGTTGTTCAACCATGTTTCGGTGAAAAACATGACATTTGAGTCCATAATCCGTCTGTTGTTAGTGATGGAGACCCGTATCTCATCCATTTTGTTTGCCAGAGAACGGACATTGGCGAGGAAAATACTGGGTAAAGGCAGCTGGTGTGGTGTTAGCTTTAGCTTAGCCCGTAGCCCTCCGCGCCTACCTCGCCTTTGTTTACGATCTCGGCGCCGTCTGCGTGCACTTCCGCCCGGCCGGGGAGAGTGGGCAGCCTCCGGTGTTCTGGAGATCTCTGGGATGAGTCGGAGATCGGCGATAAAACTGTCGGAGTTGTGAGTCCAGATGTCCAGAAGCTCTTGTCTGCTGTAGGTCAGCAACGCACAGCAATTCTGGACGAATAATCCGGTTAAAAGTAGATAAAAAACCGCTAAATAGCAGATTCTGGAGAGACACTGAGCGTCATCTTGTGTGTCTTGTTCAGTGGTGGTCGTCTTTCAGCCTTTCTTACCTTGGCTCTGAGTATTGCATACGTTGTGCTTTTGGGTACTCCAGTGATGTTGCAGCTCTGAAATATGGCCAAACTGGTGGCAAGTGGCATCTTGGCAGCTGCACGCTTGACTTTTCTCAGTTCATGGGCAGTTATTTTGCGCTTTGGTTTTTCCACACGCTTCTTGCGACCCTGTTGACTCTTTTGAATGAAACGCTTGATTGTTCGATGATCACGCTTCAGAAGCTTTGCAATTTTGAGACTGCTGCATCCCTCTGCAAGATATCTCACTATTTTTGACTTTTCTGAGCCTGTCAAGTCCTTCTTTTGACCCGTTGCGTAATAATTCTGCACACCTGATATAGGGTGTTGATGTCATTAGACCACACCCCTTCTCATTACAGAGATGCACATCACCTAATATGCTTAATTGGTAGTAGGCTTTCGAGCCTATACAGCTTGGAGTAAGACAACATGCATGAAGAGGATGATGTGGACAAAATACTCATTTGCCTAATAATTCTTCACTCCATGTATACATTTGAACATTTGCCATAACGATGTAGCTGACGATAGAATTGACACGAGACAAGCAGCTGTTGTTTATGTGCATTAAAGTTATATAAAAATGTAACAGTGCAAATGCAAATTCCTCGCTGACAGTTTAACCAAAAGGCGTTTCCAGTGGAAACTGGCCGACACATCCTGAGCATAACCATGTATAATATCCACTAAACTTCAGAAGAGGTTATACAGTCGTGGCCAAAAGGTTTGAGAATTGCATAAATATTGGAACCTGGAGAAGTTGCTGCTTAAGTTTTTATAATAGCATTTTGCCTGCACTCCAGAATGTTATGAGGAGTGATCAGATGAACTGCATCGTCCTTCTTTGCCATGAAAACGAACTTAATCCCCAAAAAGCCTTACCACTGCATTTCATTGCTGTCATCAAAGGACCTGCTGAGACCATTTCAGTGATCGTCTTCTTAACTCAGGTGAGAATGTTGGCGAGCACGAGGCAGGAGATCATCATGGCTGTATCCCGATTCAGGTTCTGCAGCTTTAAAGTCCTCAAGGGCCGCGTACTCAAAGACCGCTAAGGCCGAAGTGCGAGGCTCGTAGGCTCGTGAAATGGGACGTCTAGCGTCCGTCGCGCTGCCCTGGTTGCCTAGCAACCATGATACTAACAGTTATTTATATATATATACATATTTATATATATATTTATATAATTTCTGAGAGTGTATCATGTAACACTATAGATCAACTTAGCTCAGAATATATAAAGCATATAAACAGTTACAGCAATATGATGCAACAAACACAGCAGCTACTGATCCAAAATACTCAAAGCTTCATAGAACTGAAACCAACATTTATTTTTAGCTCCATCCTGCTGCTGATACAGACTTTAGGTTTCTGAACATTAAACTTGTTGCTGCCTTTCATCGTGTGTAACTTGAAGGCCCTGAGTACTTTCTCCCACACTGGAAACACTGGGATGATCACATTATTTGAACATTACCTAATAAGACTGATTCAGCACAGACAGTTATGTTAAACTTTCCTAGCAGTCCTTCACAAACAGGGAACAGTCTGTCTATTCTCTCCATCTGTCAGCTGCTGCTTGCTCTTCCTCCTCCTCTTCCTCACACACTGCTGAGTTTGTCCTGGTGGATCATCAGGGCTGCAAAGCCTCACAGATGATGTGCAGCAGTGGCTCCCTCAGTCTGTCCTCACTCTGGACACTTGCAGTCGTCACACATGGAAATCAAATGTGTGATAAGCTGCAGGATTCAAACACAAGTGTAACTTATAAACACATGTTCATACTTTTATTCCACAATCAGAGAGAAAGAAACAGAGAGAGAGTGCAGGACAGACAGACAGGTGACAGTCTCAGGTGTACACACTGCTACACAACAGCACAGAGAAGCAGGATTTAGTGTTTGTGTTATTACGAGTGTAAACAAGAAGAGTTCCAGATGGTGCAGTGGACACATGTGTGACTGCTGTGATTAAAGCATCTTTCTTTCAGCTTAACGAGTGAACCGTCAGCTCGTTCAAACACACGTTAAAGTGCGTTTGGCTCGACACCAGCGAACAGAGGCAGCAATATAACACAGCTAACATTAACAGTGCAGTGAATCCTGCTTGTGCCGTGATGTTCAGGACTGCAAACCGAGCAGCATCACTGACTTTCAGCTTGTTGTGTTTGTGGATATATGACTGACTTTAATTATCCACAAAATCATCACATTCTCTGTCAGATTAAGGTCGACTATTGAACGGCGTATATTTTAAAGGCTTTAAAACCAAGTTAACGCTGAAAGTACAAACATCACTAATGTCACATAACTCTGCCGACAAGGCATAGCTATGGCTATGAAATGCTCTTTGTGTATCACTTCTTCATTATGAAAGATGTCATTAATGCACTAGCAATGTCTCATCTGGAGTATTGTTCAATCATTTGGTCAGCAGCTAATAAGACAGATCTTAACAGACTTCAGTTAGTCCAGAATAAGGCGTCCAGATTAGTGTGAAGATGTTCATACTATACTAATATTGATCAAATGCATAATAACCTTTCTTGGCTTCCTGTACAGGCTAAAATATTCTATGGCTTACTTGTAGTTCTAAAGAAAGCAATTCTGTTAAACACACCACATTTATTCTGCTCAGCTGCAGTATCCAGATGAAATACATCATCATATTACACAGTTTTCAACAAGCTGCAATTTAGTAAATGCTCGAGTTAAAAGTAACATTTTGTAAAACTGTTACATTTAGAGCAACTTTTAAGTGGAATAAGTTGCCTTAAAAAATTAGAGAATTATTCAAAACTTCAATGAACACTTAAAAGCCGATTTACAGAGCTTTTAGTTGTTGTAAATATTGTAAGACATGATTTGTTTTTGAAATTTGTGTAATGTGCCTCAATGTTATTGATATTATTATTATTATTATTGATTGCTTATATTTGAACAATTGTGAAACCTCACTGTGGATGTAAGAGTGAAATTATGTGGATATCTTGAATCCACTTTATTGTGTAATATTTTATGTGAGTATTTGACGGAAGACGAGCAACATCTGTTGTGGAAGCTAACGGGGTTCCTTTAGAATAAACAAACATAGGATTTATTATCACTGAATAATTCTGTATAAATCTATACAAATTATAGAAATATGTAATAGGAAACAACAAAATGATCTAAATTATAAAATTGTGT
This sequence comes from Rhamphochromis sp. 'chilingali', assembly GCF_963969265.1. Taxonomy (NCBI): domain Eukaryota; kingdom Metazoa; phylum Chordata; class Actinopteri; order Cichliformes; family Cichlidae; genus Rhamphochromis; species Rhamphochromis sp. 'chilingali'. The sequence continues at coordinate 6,629,255 of NC_137929.1, forward strand.
GTGTGTGTGTGTGTGTGTGTGTACAATCAGGAAGGATGGGCATGATTTTAGTGTTTGAACAGTCATGAATTATCTTTAACAGCAGGTTGGATGTAATGTGTTAGAACTACCAGCAGGTGGGGATAAGAGACCTTTAAGGTGTTTGGTGCCACGCTCCACCTTCAGGTTTAAAACTAGTGTTAATGGAGTTTGAAGGTTGAGTTTGTTCCATGACTGCATTTCACTCACTGCCTCTGTTTGTATCTCTGTCACTGCAGGACCAACATGGAGCCAGAAGTCAGCGCTCTCAGGAGGCCGACAAACCTCACAGAAGAAAGGGAGAGAAAAAACACACCTGTGACGAGTGTGGGAAGGGTTTTACTGTGAGGGCTTCACTAAAACGGCATCAGGTCATCCACACTGGAGAGAGACCGTTCAGCTGTGACTTGTGTGGGAAGGGTTTTACTGTGAGGGCTTCACTAAAACAGCATCAGGTCATCCACAGAGGAGTTAAAGCGTACAGCTGTGATCAGTGTGGCAGAGCTTTTACTCAAAGTAGCAACTTACAGAGGCATCTAGTTACCCACTCTGGAATTAAGGCATACAGCTGTGACGAGTGTGGGAAGGGTTTTACTGTGAGGGCTTCACTAAAACGGCATCAGGTCATCCACACTGGAGAGAGACGGTTCAGCTGTGACTTGTGTGGAAAGTCTTTTTCCTTGAAGGATTCCCTAAAACAACACCAACTCATCCACAGTGGAGTTAAAGCGTACAGCTGTGATCAGTGTGGCAGAGCTTTTACTCGCAGTAGCCACTTACAGAGTCATCTAGTTACCCACTCTGGAATTAAGGCATACAGCTGTGGTCAGTGTGGCAGAGCTTTTACTCACAGTAGCCACTTACAGAGGCATCTAGTTACCCACTCTGGATTTAAGGCATACAGCTGTGACATCTGTGGAAAAACTTTCAGCCAGAGAGGGAGCCGAAATATACACCTACGCATTCACACCAGACATGATGTGTACTGCTGTGAACAGTGTGGCAAACAGTTTACAACAGATGCACAGTTACAACGACACATGTTTACCCACACTGAGGAGAGACCTTATCAATGTGACCTGTGTGAGAAGACTTTTAAATCTCCACGTCACCTGAGACGACACCAACAGATCCACACCAGAAAGAGACTCTACAAGTGCAGCTACTGTGAGGTATGTATTTATATTGTTATCTTGTCATTTTAGCCTGACTGTTTGGAACAACTCTGCTCATTAAACTGTGTTAGCATGTTAGCAATTCTACTGCATGGAAAAGCACCTCTGAGTGATTATTCAGATTTTCCTTTCAGTTATGATTTTAGTATTACTGTAGTATTATGGTGGTAGTATTGTAGTTATTGCAGCCCAGTAAACTGAGTGTGTTAACTGAAACAGTCAAATGTAGTTGGACGTCTGCAGAGATGCTCTTTATTTCAGGCGACGTTCAGGATACGAATGTTGAAGGACTGACTTACACTGTCTTTGTGTCTTTGTTTAGAAGCAGAGCGACACAGATGGATCCAGTTCTCAACCCTGTCATCACTGTGGTGGTGGGAAAGACTTTCATTGTGACCTCTGTGGAAAAACTTTCAGTCGGCAAAAGACCCTAAAAGTACATCAACGTAGACACACTGGAGACAAACTGAAATACTGCAAAGAATGTGGGAGAAGCTTCACCACATCACATCGCTTAAAACAACATGAACTGATTCACAGTGGGGTTAAAAAGCACCTCTGTGATCAGTGTGGGTCATCCTTCACCACTGAAGGTGAGCTTAAAAGACACAAACGAGTCCACACAGGAGAGAAACCACACAAGTGCAGACACTGTGAGAGAAGCTTCTCACAGTCAAGTACTCGTAACATTCATGAACGTGCACACATGGAAGGAAACTACAGCTGTGACCAGTGTGACAAGAGCTTCAGGAATCTCAGTTCATACTCTGCACACAAACGATCCCACGTTACTAATAAACTGTTTCACTGTTACCAATGTGCCCAAACATTCACCTCATTGTCTGCTCTGTGCAAACATCAGCGCGATCACTCAGGGCTGAAATCACTCCCATCACTGGATCACAGTGAATCTGAAGACACAGAAAGATCCTCTGGTTTCTGTGTCAGACTCAAAAAGCTTGAGATCAGGCTCCACAGAGTTCAGATAGAATCATTTAAACTTGTGTTGAACTGAACTGGTTGCTGGGCTGAACTTCTACATAATACAGATCTACATGGGATCTTCTTTTCTGTGTTTTACTGAGTCAGTTTTGTCCTTTTTTCTCTGTCCTGGTTTTGCTCGTCTGTAAATGATTGAAACTCAGTCAAATAGTTCATTGTTCTCCAGCAAAACGTTTTGGAAACTCATGTTTAACCTTTAAAACTCTGACATGTTTTAGCACACAAGGCTTCATCGGGGGAGTTCACTCATGATTGGACCATGAGAACAAAGGTTTGTAGTTCTTTCAAAGAGAGTCTTGGAGATGTTTGATGTTTCTGTTTTTCTGAAACCACCTGAAAGAAAAACTATTTTTCTTGCTTTATGTAGTGTGGAAGTTTTTAATGTTTCTTCATCTGTGATGTTCTTGAATGTGTTCACGTGAAGATGGTACAAATAAACTGTCCTTTCAGCTTTAGCTCCTAATTTATTCATTATTTATGGATGTAGCACAGCAGCCGTCTCTTGATTAACACATGGAGGGCTCGGGATCTGATGGTGTCGTCTCCCTAATTTGCCCACTCAGTAAATCTCACTCATGGCCAAGAAACTGAAATAGACCTTGTTTCCCTGCTGGATAGTGATCCACTGTAACTCTGCTCCTCCTTCCTGTTTAGGATTTCTGTGGCTGAAGTAAAATTCCCTCCATCCATCACTTATCCCAGCTAACCCAAAGTGAAATAAAGTTTTGCTCGTCTTAAAAAAGCATTACAATAATGGGCATTACCAATGCAAACTGAATGATACAGAAGATGAAAGAAGAGACTTTGATCAGTTAATAAAGCTCATGATCTGGATTCATTGTGGCTGCTACACAGATACTTCTGGGTCACTTCTCTCAGTTAGGAACCTTCCTCACCAAACTGACTGTTGGACCACACCCCTGGTTTCATGAGAAATTGTTTCAGCCATGATTTCTCTTCCTGTATTTCAGAGTAAAGACTGAAGTGACAAATGGAAGCATGTTTAAAAAACACAATGTGAGAGAGACGTTGAGGTCCTTAGAAGTTACCCTGGGTTTTTCTGTCACCCTGCTAGATGTTACACACCTTGTTATTGGACTGATTTCTACTGCTGGACTACTCCTGCGGAGAGTAACAATACTCTTACTAATTAGCTCCCTTTCACACCTTTGGGGATATTTATTTTTGTGTTTGCAGCGCTGTGAGCCAGAACAGCGAGAGAAAAATCTGCAACAGCGACGAGCCGAATGCTTACGTGAATCGCAGCAGCTGCACATGTGCTACGCTGAATTAGAGGATATCTTTGCTCTGGATTTCTATTTCTACTTTTTCATTTCTATATGATTCTTCTTGCATCTAAACAAAGATGATTCAATTTGCTAAATGTTGATGGCTCTTCGTGCTCAGGTGTAAATGAGACGTAATATTTGCTCTTGGTTTGGTTCTCCTGTACAGAACCTTGCAGTACAACAGAAACCTAAAAACATTATTTGTAGTTGTTATTCTTAGTTGTTCTGCTGCCTAAATACCACAGGGTCTGATTATGAAGTTATTGAGCTGCACATACTTTACGACCTGCTTAATTTCGAGGTCACAGCATCTGTAGAGCAGCTGGAACATAATGAAGTCTACAAGGTTAAAGTTTTCTCTTCAGTTATTGTTCTTTCTGCTGCTTGGTTTGATGGATCTGAGAGCTTTTGTTTTTATTATTGTTATTATAATTATCATTAATATTTTACTCTCTAGAAGCTTTAAAATAGTGTTTGTGTTTGAAAAAATTGATTTAAGAATTGAACAGAAACATCTGTCCTTCTGAAAATCGCCCAAAGGCACGGAGACAAAGTCAAAGGATGCAACCTGTAACTTTCTCTTCCTTCATGTCAGGACCATCATCCATGATTTATATAAAATGCATATAGCAACAGTAGCACTTTAGTTTGGACTTTATGATTTCTGTAACTGGAAAATATTATTTTGTTTAAAGACAGAAGTGACCGCATAGTTGCAACATCAAAGGGAAATATTAATTAATTAGCATCAAGTATATTTGTTGCTTAAGCGTTTGCACTATAACTTAAGTAGGATTATAACTTTTAAGGAAGGAAAGATTTCAGATATTTAGTTCACTGCTTCAGTTATTTTATATGAAATTAAAACATTTATGTTGGTCAAATATGATGCTCTAAATCAAATAAAAGTTTGAAAATAAATGATGTATTTTTAAATGCTGCAACAAATGTTCACAAAAAGTAACTATAATTAAAACCAGTTAAACAAAATCAAATGTTTGAATCATGCTTAACCAAATGCCAGGCTGGAGAGCTGAACCTAAAGTATACGTAGAAAGATTTCAACATGTGAGCAGTTTTTAATGTTTTTATCACATATAAATGTCACAGCAGTGGGTCCTGGCCCAATGCTTTGTGTTTTTGGTTTTCTTTGACTCTTGTTTTTCTTGCTTTTTGTTCTTCTTATTTATCAGGCTCTCAGTAATCTTAGTTCTCCCTCCCTCAGTGTTCATTTCAGCCTGTGTTTAGTTTCTGTTCCCGTGTCCCACGTTTCATCGTTTCATGTCGAGTCAGCCCTGTCTCTCTGTTTCCTGTGTCTCCCCAGTCAGCCCCGCCTCCCTCGGGCACTCATGTGTGATACAGAGTAATAAACCTGACTACATTTGCTACACTCTCTTTATTACCTGTTACTTTAAAATTCATACACTAATTATGTCTGCCCATCTCTCTAATGTGAAGGTCAAAGGTCAACATCCCAGTGACATAAGAATAATCCCAAAGGGGCAAAGGCAGCGGTTAATTTAGCACATTTAGCATTAAGGGTACAGCAAGGATATACTTTTACTTATTGTGGCAGGGGTGTGGTCTCTGGCCTGCTGCAGTGGAGGCTGGTGGCGGGACGTTGGACGGCACAGGTGAGGGTGATGGAGCTCATGACTCTCCCCTTTATAGTGACGGAGGAGACTAGCGTGGGGGAAGCGTGTAGTGGAGGAAGCCGAGGAGAGAGCTGGTTTCTGGCTACAAAGACGGCGTCAAACCAGAAAAGATTGCTCGTGGTCAAATGTCAAAGGAGCTTGCAAAGAAAAGGGTCTGGACTTCTTTAAGTTACTTGAAGACGTTTCACCTCTCATCCGAGAAGCTTCTTCAGTTCTAAGGTCAAATGGTGGAGAGTCCCAGATATAAACCTAGTGGGAGTGACCCCCCACAGAGGGACAAAAGGACCCCCTGATGATCCTCTAATCGCCTGAGCCAAGGTGTGAAACTGGGTGTGGGACCCAATCAGCCAGAGTTTCGGGTGAGTTCATTGTGAAACCTGGTCCCACCTTATCATGCGAATTCCTGAGATCAGATGGCCCAGGATGTGAGTGGGCGTTAAGGCGTCTGGGAAGGGAACTCAAAACTGGATTATAGATGGCAGAGAGTTGGTGTCGTAAACCCCGCCTCTGTTCAAAGATTGTCGCTCACAGTGGACATAGATGGCTTCCTTCACTCCTCTTTCAAACCATCTGTCCTCTCTGTCCAAAATGTGAACATTGGCATCCTCGAAAGAGTGTCCTTTATCCTTAAGATGCAGATGGACTGCTGAGTCTTGTCCTGTGGAGGTGGCTCTTCTGTGTTGTGCCATGCGCTTGTGAAGTGGCTGTTTGGTCTCTCCGATGTAGAGGTCTGGGCATTCCTCGCTGCACTGTACAGCAAACACCACATTGTTAAGTCTGCGTTTTGGCGTTTTGTCTTTCGGGTGAACCAGTTTGTCTGAGCGTGTTGCTGGGTCTGAAATGCACCGGGATGTCATGCTTGGAGAAAACTCTCCTGAGCAAAGTGCTCTAATAGGGCGACATGGTACTACAAGGTCATTAAGATAAAATGGGGCCTGATTACTTAAGACCTTGTATGTGAGGAGCAGGATTTTGAATTCAATTCTGGATTTAACAGGAAGCCAATGTTGTTGCGTCTGTCCTTCTTATCCTCCCTCGCTGGTGTCTGATCTTCTGATCTTCTTCTTACTTTAAAGTCAGCAAAGAGGCTCCTTTGACTACGATGACCTGGATGACTGAGAACCTTCACAGACACTTGTGGTCAAATAATGTGTCAATCACCTGTGAAACAAACTGTGTGTGGCTCAGTTCATGTCACAGTGTTGTTTAGTATATCTTCACTTGTCTCACTCTCCTTCTGTTCTGTCCATCAGGACGATCCTCAGCGCTTACACAGATCCTCCATCGATGTTGTAACTGTTGGCATGATGACATTGTATATAATTTGGATTATTTCTTTATCTTGTCAAGATCTATGTCATGATTGTAAATTGTTTAAGCTGTACATTACTGTTTGTTTTTTGTAGTCAACGTTTTGGTGCTTTGTGCTTTTATTTTGAAAATCAAGTTCGCTTACAAGTTGCGCTAGAATAAAGGTTTTTAGTGGTTTTATTATAAAGGTTTTATTATTATATAATAATGATAATAATAATAATATCAATAACATTGAGGCACATTGTGTGGAGGAGGTTCAGTCATATCCTGATCATCCAGACAGATTTGATGGTTTTTATCCTCACCTGCTGTGTAGAAATGGTCTGACTGGTTGCTGTTACTGGGAGGTCGAGTGGAGAGGAAACGTTTATATATCAGTGAGTTACAGAAGCATCAGAAGGAAAGGAGGCAGTGATGACTGTGTGTTTGGAAACAATGATCAGTCCTGGAGTCTGATCTGCTCTGATGATGGTCCTGATTCTGTCAGGCACAATAACAGACTAACATCCATCTCCTCCTCCTCCTCCTCCTTTGTCTCTAACAGAGCAGAAGTGTATGTGGACTGTCCTGCTGGCACTCTGTCCTTCTACAGAGTCTCCTCTGACACTCTGATCCACCTCCACACCTTCAACACCACATTCACTCAAACTCTTTATCCTGGGTTTATGTTAGGAATGAGCTATGAGAAACATGGTGAGACATATACATATAAAAACTCTACTGGTGCCTCAGTGTCCCTGTGCTGAGTGGAGTGTAAAGAGTGTCTCAATTCAATTCAATTCAATTTTATTTATATAGCGCCAAATCCCAACAAAAGTCGCCTCAAGGCGCTTCATAGATACAGAGAAAAACCCAACAATCATATGACCCCCTATGAGCAAGCACTTTGGCGACAGTGGGAAGGAAAAACTCCCTTTTAACAGGAAGAAACCTCTGGCAGAACCAGGCTCAGGGAGGGGCGGCCATCTGCTGTGACCGGTTGGGGTGAGAGAAGGAAGACAGGATAAAGACATGCTGTGGAAGAGAGACAGAGGTTAATAACAGATATGATTTAATGCAGAGAGGTCTATTAATACATAGTGAGTGAGAAAGGTGACTGGAAAGGAAAAACTCAATGCATCATGGGAATCCCCCGGCAGCCTACATCTATTGCAACATAACTAAGGGAGGATTCAGGGTCACCTGGTCCAGCCCTAACTATATGCTTTAGCAAAAAGGAAAGTTTTAAGCCTAATCTTAAAAGTAGAGATAGTGTCTGTCTCCCGAATCCAAACTGGAAGCTGGTTCCACAGAAGAGGGGCCTGAAAACTGAAGGCTCTGCCTCCCATTCTACTTTTAAATACTCTAGGAACAACAAGTAGGCCTGCAGAGCGAGAGCGAAGCGCTCTAATAGGGTGATATGGTACTACAAGGTCATTAAGATAAGATGGGGCCTGATTATTTAAGACCTTGTATGTGAGGAGCAGGATTTTGAATTCAATTCTGGATTTAACAGGAAGCCAATGAAGGGAAGCCAAAACAGGAGATATATGCTCTCTCTTTCTAGTCCCTATCAGGACTCTTGCTGCAGCATTTTGGATTAGTTGAAGGCTTTTCAGCGAGTTTTTTCGACTTCCTGATAATAATGAATTACAGTAGTCCAGCCTGGAAGTAATAAATGCATGAACTAGTTTTTCAGCGTCACTCTGAGACAGGATATTTCTAATTTTAGAGATGTTGCGCAAATGGAAGAAAGCAGTCTTACATATTTGTTTAATATGTGCGTTGAAGGACATGTCCTGGTCAAAAATGACTCCAAGGTTCCTCACCGCGTTACTGGAGGCCAAGGTAATGCCATCCAGAGTAAGAATCTGGTTAGATACCATATTTCTAAGATTTTCAGGGCCGAGTACAATATCCTCAGTTTTATCTGAATTAAGAAGCAGAAAGTTAGCGGCCATCCAGGTCTTTATGTCTTTAAGACATTCCTGCAGTTTAACTAATTGGTGTGTGTCATCTGGCTTCATGGACAGATAGAGCTGGGTGTCATCTGCATAGCAGTGAAAATGTATGCTATGTTTTCTAATGATGCTGCCTAAGGGAAGCATGTATAATGTAAACAGAATTGGTCCTAGCACTGAACCCTGTGGAACTCCATAATTCACCTCAGTGTGTGAAGAGGACTCTCCATTTACATGCACAAATTGGAGTCTATTAGATAGATATGATACAAACCACTGCAGCGCAGTACCTGTAATACCTACAGCATGTTCTAATCGCTCTAATAGGATATTATGGTTAACAGTATTGAACGCTGCACTGAGGTCTAGCAGGACAAGCACAGAGATGAGTCCACTGTCAGAGGCCATAAGAAGATCATTTGTAACCTTCACTAAAGCTGTTTCTGTGCTGTGCTGAGCTCTGAAACCTGACTGAAACTCTTCAAATAAACCATTCCTCTGCAGATGATCTGTTAGCTGTTTGACAACTACTCTTTCAAGGATTTTTGATATGAAAGGAAGGTTGGAGATTGGCCTATAATTAGCTAAGACTGCTGGGTCTAGAGATGGCTTTTTGAGTAAAGGTTTAACTACAGCCAGCTTGAAGGCCTGTGGTACATAGCCGATTATTAGAGATAGGTTGATCATATTTAAGATCGAAGAATTAATTAATGGCAGGACTTCTTTGAGCAGTTTTGTAGGAATGGGGTCTAAAAGATAGGTTGATGGTTTGGAGGAAGTAATTATTGAAATTAACTCAGAAAGATCAATTGGAGAAAAAGAGTCTAACTTAACATCAATGGTACTAAGAGTAGCTGTAGATAATATTACATCTGTGGGATGATTATTGGTAAATTTTTCTCTAATGATAAAAATTTTATTTGTGAAGAAGTTCATGAAGTCATTACTAGTTAACGTTAAAGGGATGGTTGGCTCGAAAGAGCTCTGACTTTTTGTCAGCCTGGCTACAGTGCTGAAGAGAAACCTGGGGTTGTTCTTATTTACTTCAATCAGTGATGAATAGTAAGATGTTCTGGCTTTGCGGAGGGCTTTCTTATAAAGCAGCAAACTATTTCTCCAGGCTAAATGATGATCCTCTAGATTTGTGACACGCCATTTCCTCTCCAGATTACGAGTCATCTGCTTTAGGGTACGTGTTTGAGAACTATACCACGGAGTCAGGTACTTCTGATTTGAGGCCTTAGTTTCTCCTGTTAGAGAAACACTCTGACTGTTGAACAGATAGTTCAGTCTGTACATGTCTGTCTCTTTCACTCACAAACACGTTTTCAGATTCATGGATTCAATCAGTTGATGTTTGAAACTCTTCTAAATGATTCCTTGTAAACTTCTTCCTCTTCAGTCACAAACAAACAGGAAGTGATGTCATATGTGTTCCTGTCCACACAGCAGAATGAGTCTATTGCTGACAGTGATGTACAAACAGAGTGAGCATTTCTGAGGCCCAAAATAAACTGAGTAGTTCACTGAATGAACAATGGACTGTGAGCTCAGTTCCTTCATCATTAGTATGGATTATATATGTATATGTATTATATTAGTATCATATATATCAGGTGCTGCTGCTTTCAGTCATTGTGCAAATGTGCTGTTTGTAAGGTTGTAAAGCTGCAGTCAGCTGAGACTGAAGAAGTCACCTGATCAGTGAGCAAACGTTTCTGAAAACGTCCAGATGAACAGAATCAACCTTTTGGGATCAGCCAGCAATGCAGCATCATTGTTGTTCAGCTTCAGAGGTTTGCAGGAATGAACTGATGACCAGAAACAGCTGCAAAGTCCAAGAAAATACCAGCTGGAGTTCAGCTGCATTTGAAGAAGTCAAAGAAAAGTAAGGATGGCAAAGGGCGACGTTTTCTTCCAAAGAGCTGCAAACATGGTCGACGCCTCATTAGAAGAATCATCTGGACATTTGTGAGGAACTCTAACCAAGAAAGCAACGTCACACAGATCCAACAGACAGTTTCCATGACTGCAAGTGTTGAGTGGAAAAATGCTACATTGCATTATTGCATCCTCTCACCACAGGAGGCGCTGTTGGCACCACTGATTGCTGATCAGCTGTTCTCTGATGATCTGATTGATACTGTGAATAACGGGACTCACTGAACTCTGTGACACAGTGAAGATTACAGAGTTTAACTTCAACATCTGACTTACGTCACACAGACAGAAGGATGAACCAGTGAGGCACAGAACACAGTTACTGGAGATACTGGATCAGCTCCATGTGAACCTCTGATGGAGAAGCTGCTGAGCCAGAGAAACATCAGGACATGACAGCAGCTGCACTTATCTAACAACATGTAGCAGAGCTGATCTATGTTAGAGGATCTATCACAGCAGCTTTCAGCTCTTATTTTGAAACTGGCTTATTTAGAGAGCTGTGATGTGAGCGTGCCTGGCTCTGAGGCACTTGGGTCAGCCTCTGTTGTTTAGAAGTGTTACAGACTGTGAATGACACAGACCTGTCAGTTTCCATGTTTGTCTGTAACACAGCTCAGGGCTCCATGCTGAACGCATCCATCCAGTGTTATTGATCCAGGACTGATACCAGCATTGGGATCAATACTACAACACACAATCACATGTGTCCACGTGATGCAGTTTGAAGAGCAATCAGATGTCTCTGTATGAGGAGACGGGGTCACAGGAGGTTCACAGAAACTCTGCAGCAGCATCATCAGCTCACATGGAAACTTTGATGATTCACTTCTGTGGTGTTTTTACAGAAACACGTCACAAAATTAGCTCCACCTGTTTTGTGAGCTTTGAGTTTCTTGTCTTCATCCTGGATTCTTGTGTTGCTGTTTTTACACACAGCAGATATTTCCTGGTTGCTTCCTTGATGACCACATGAAGCTTTCTGAAGCTTGGATTGAAAACGCTTCATTACTCAAAGCTTTCCAACACAGGCCTCTGTGCTGCCATCTGGTGGACAAACATGTGAAGTGCAGCGTGAAGCTACAAATGAAACTGCTTCAGCTACGTTTATATATAACATACTATAACCTATATAACTATATGTATAGTGTATTATGTAGGTTTTAGAGCTGGGGGTAGAACTGCTGATGGCCTGGTTGTTATTTATGTTCCCCATGGTTCACCAGCTCTCACACAACATCAGCACCAATGATCCACGTCCTTATAAACCTCTGAATCAGGTCCTGAAGCAGTGACGTCCTGAGTGAAGACCTCACTGATCACATGACTCTGGTCACCTGGACTCAGTGTTTCTGAAGCAGTGTGCTGGGTTTTTAAAAATACGTGGCTGCTGCCTGATGTTGGGCCCACAGAGGAAGACGACTCACTCGCTCTTCTTCACTTCCTCCTTAAACATGTGGAAGGAGAGCAAAGTGCTGCCAGACTCTTATTTCTGACAGGAACAGAAGAAACCACAGCAAACTGTTCCAGTTCTTCATCTTCATCACAATCTGTTTATTTCTGATGGTGTCTTCAGTCTGAGGTTTGAAGTTTCCATGTCTGTGTGATGTGTGGTGTGAAGGCTGCTGGTTAAACTGGGACTCACTGGTTAAAGCACTGAGTGCTCATAGAGAGATGCTCCATGAGTCCCAGTACAGACTACAAACATGGTGGAAACTTAGCTTTGATATCCACACACTCTGCACGTCTGTGAGTAACTGTGATGAAGATGTGCAGAGATCTGTGTCCAAACAGGAGAAAGACTGTAAAGACTCTGTGCTTCTAACAGCCTCTGTTAACATATGTGAGGCTGTTTGTTGTTGTTGCCATGGAGCTTTGCACTGTTTGGGTCAGCAGGTCATGTGATCAGGTTTGTTCTGCTGGACGATGGTTCAGTGTCAGGTTTGTTTGCATTCATCAATAAATATCTAAATAAATCAAAGGCTCCATGTTTGTTCTTTCATCATGTGACCTCTGCTCATCCATCTCTGTGTGTATCAGGATACATTTGGTTCATAATACACAGAAAAATCAGAGTTATTACCTGTAATAAATGTGAAAGATTCCTGCAGTGATAACCAGGCAGGACTGAAACACATCCAAGCTGTCACCACGGTAACAGCACCGTCCATCCACAGGTGAGGGGAGGAGCAAAAAGAGGGACTTTGACCATTTTATACTAAAAACACTCAACTAATGTTTCTAATATGAAACAAATAAGCCCACATTAATGTGAGCGTTTATTAAATAATAATAATCATGATTTCCTCCTGATCTCATTTCCACAGCAGAGAAAACTGTGGTGTATATTGAGGTGGAGGGTGTGGTCTATGGCTCAGGTGTAGAGTGAGGGTGGGGTGCACCGCAGCAGCATGCTGGGACTGCTGAGGGTGGAGGAGGGAGTGATGATGACATCAGAGCTGCAGCACAGAGACCAGTGAACACACAGTCTGTTCATCTTTGCATAGATACAATATACAGCACAATATTGAATGACAGACACGCTGTGGGAGCTTCCACAGATACACTGACGTCAGCATCCAGAGTCCTCCTGCTGCTCCCCCCTCAGAGCCCCGTGATCAGCACCAACACATTCAGTTAGATGACAGAGTCCAGCTGCAGCTAGAATCAGCTCCCCTCTGTGAACAACAGCACAGCGTCAGTGTTTCACACTCAGTGAAAGGAGGAAACAGCAGAAGAACACCATGTGTGCTACGTTTCCCAGGACACACTACAAACTGCACAAATACAGAGCAGCATGTGGAAGGACCTGGAGCTGCATTTACAGAGCTGCAGACAGCGTGATGTCCTGTATGGACAGGTGGAAGGAAGCAAGTCCTCAGCTGGAACACTCGTGTTTGTCCACAGACAGGAAACACAGCAGGAAACTTCCTCACAGAAGTGCAGCTCATGGATAACACACTTCCTGTCAGTCAGAATGAGGCTGCAGCCAAACACAGAAAGGTGTTTTTGTCCAGATGAGCCCAGAGAAGAAACACGAGTGTTCACAGACATCAGAAGCTCAGAGAGGTGAAACATGAGGTTGGAGTCCTCGTCAGCATCCAGAAGAGCTGCTGTGAAACCCTGAGTACTCATGACAGACTCTGATGGCACAAACACATCATGATTCAAACAGAAAGACAAACATGGAGCTTGTGGACAAAAGATATTTTGTTTTGTATGCTTAGGGTGACAGTTTATAATCAGAACTAGTATTCAGCATTGTCGAATCTGTTGACAGAATAACCTTTTAATTAGATCTATGTTAATCTGAGTAAAATATTAATGTACACATACTCTCATCACTTTAATCAGTCTCTGTATTATTCTTTTTATCTGCTTAAGCTGTTGCACTACATCAGTGTGTTCACTCCACTCGATTAGGTGGGTCCTGTTGGACCTTGGCCTTCTACATTCAGTTTTGCACGTAGTTAGGCCTACACCAACATGCACGGAGAGTCATGTAACACACGCACGTTCACAAACACACTTATTAACACAGGGAGGTCGTCTTAGGACATCCTCTCTATAAGGACACACAATCTCACAAAATGCACATCATATCACACACTTGTTTTTCTCTAAAATATCATCTGATGTCTATATAAGGGGAACTTTTGGAATTGTGGGGAACTTGTTATCATTTCCAGTAAAGTCTAACTGTGTGACGTCATCATGGTAATATAATAGGATGAAGAGCCTCCGCCCGGCGGAGATTGTTGTTGCAAGTTGTCTTCCCACACTTCTGCGCAAAGTGTGTAATAAAGATCACTATTTTTGACACCATACCTGGACTCAGCCTTGCTTTTCTTCTCTTACCCAAATCGAACGAACCTTAACAATTTTTGGTGCCGAAAACCCGGTTGGGGAGGAGAGGAGCTTGCGGCTGCTTCTTGGAGGTGACAAAGCGACGAAGGCCAGCAGCTTATCTGAGTGACGCCAGGCGAAGTAAAAAGGTGAGTAGTGCCACCTGTTTATCCAAAGGCGCTAAAATTGGAAGTAAAGCTAAAAATAATATTCACTCAGTATGGGCTTCTGGTGTTTGTCCATAGTGATTTTTTGGGATAATTAGTGTTAAAACTTTGGGGAATATTGGACTGAGTAAATGTATTGGTGTTTATTTTGGGAGTGAACTTTTGAGTTAAGAGGTTATGTGTTTAAGTCAATACGGTTTAAAGGGTTTAAAGTAATGTTGAGTTGATTGGGTGCCGGCCAATCAACCGGTAGTGTAGGGTATTTGGTTTTATTGATCAGCAGAAACGCAGTTTCGGGCGTCAGGTAATTAATAGTTGAGGGTGGAGGCCTCACTTTGATGCTTATAATACCTTGAGTAAACTTTCTTAGGATGGGGGCGTGGCCCCTAAGGGCGCAGTTTCTCAGCACGTGGCGGTGACTCCTGATTGTGGACGCATAATCAGGCTTAAAGCCAGGGTGGTCCCCTGGGGATTTCGGGCACCCCTTAAAAACCAAAGTGAACAAGGGGTTCACTTTCCTTACTGCGCTATTTTGATTGACAGGGTCAGGGACCCGGCTGTAACCTTAACGTTGGGGACTTGTGAACTTTAAGTAAAGCCAAAAGTGTGACCTGGGATAGTTCACACGGCTGGTGGAGATCCTTGTTTTTGCCTGACGGGAAGCAGTTTTAAATTAATTAGGACTTAGGAATCTGACCGTTTTCAAGGCGGCGTCCTTGAAACGTTAATTGATCAGCAAGGGCGCGGCCCTGGGCTGAAAGATGCTTTTAAATCAGTCTAAAGTTTAGGAACACCAGCAGAGAAATAGAGAAGATAAGTTGTTCTGGCATATGGTGTTTTTCTTATGTCTATACGGGCACGTGTGTAAATAGAATATAAATTACCTGTGCGTGTGAATATAAGTGTAATTACTTATATGGACTGCATAAACTGTCTGTGTGCTTCCAGAGTGAGAACAGGAAAAACTCCTTTCTTTTCTCTCTAGCAGAGGAGCAGTGTGGTTATATTTAAAAAAAAGAGAAGTCGCGGGCACGCGCTCCTCTGTGGAGAGAAAAAAAGGTGGGGGCCGAGCCGAGCGCTCAGGCTGTGTGTGTGTGTATTTCTTCTTAGGAGAAGGAGGGGCGGTGTGTGTGTGGCAGCTGGCTGTGTTTCGTCTCCCTATTTCTCCATTTCTATGTTTCTTAGTTTGGTTTGGGTTAGGTGAAGGTGTGTTTCAGAAGTGTGGTTAAAAGATTTTAGTATATTAAAGAAATTAAACCTTGTAATCTTGTGAGTGTGTGTTCCCTAAAGTGAGTATGATTGGATAGGATTTAATGTGTAATGATCTCTCGTGAAAAACTCCTGTAAAATAGGAGGACAGCTAAGGATATTGACGAAAATTGAGTATTTTGTGTGATTGCTGGGAGATTTTCTGGTTGGGTTATATTTCCTCCTCGGCCTGGAACCCAGAGATCTGTGCTTTATTTTGATGTTGCCTATATAAAGTCCCATAAAGAGCGGTTGATTCTCTCTCTATAAGGAGAGAAACGGCGTGCATGGTAGATTGAGTGGATTAGTTTTGTGTGTAAAAACTTTGTAGTGGTTAAGGAGTGAATGTGAGATTGAATTTTCGCTGGCTTTGCGTGCTTAAAACTGTTGCAGTAGAGGTTTGTGAAGTTTCTCTTGTAAAGGAGGATTAGAGTGTGTGTGTGTATGTGTGTCTGTGGGCGGTTTCTTTCTCTCTCTCTCTCTCTCTCTCTCAGGCTGGAGCCTAGCGGAAGTTAGGTTTGACCAGCTTGTGGGATTCTGACTGCCGAAAGGGGAAGTACAGTGAGGCAACCCCAAAAGGAGGAGCCTAGGAGCGGCCATTTTGGTAAGGTAAGTGAGGTCGAAAAGCAAAATGGCTGAAGAGGAAAAGGCGACCCCTGGTGGGGGAAAGAGATACAAGCCACTGAAGGAGCAAATACAGCAATTGAAGAAAGCAATTAAAATTACTGCTGAAGGAACTTCAAAGGAGATTGCCCGCCAGTGTCAAGATCTGGAAAAAGAAGTAAAAGAATTATGTGAAAATCAACAGAAGACGTTGGAGGACAGAACTCCTCTTCATTCTATCTTCCAAGTTGAAGGTGAGAACTGTGAGAAGAGGATTAAAGAGCTTGAAGAGGAACATGTGGGACGTTTGCAGGGGAGAAAATTAAAGGCTGAAAAGAAGCTCATGATTGAAAAACAAAGTAAGTATTGCAAGCTTATGATTGTCTCCCAAGGCGTTTCTCACTGGATGCAAGAGGAAGTGAAGGACATTAAACCAGTCTTAACAAAGGAAGCCGAGGCTAAGGCAACATTATATCCCAGCCTGAAGGAATTCCTGAGTGCCCCACCCCCTCCTTATATCTGTCCAGTGGTGACTTTGGAGGGTGGCACTCTCTGGGGGCCGGGAGGAAAAACAGGAACTGTTAAAGGAGGACTTCTGGACGTACAGGAGAATCCTGTACCATCGACGTCTGCTCGGAGTACAGAGGGGGCAGACACAAGAGTGGGGCAGCCTCAATCAGCGGCAGCTGGATCACAGGTAAGTCAGCCCCACCCAGCTGCTGGGACATCACAAGGAAGCACTACACGGGGGGTGATCTTGATCCCTCCCTCTATTTTCAGCCCAGATGGAGCTACAGAAGAAGCTCAACCGGTGGCTTCCACGAGTACAGGTCAGGTGACACCACAACAGCTCACCCAGGGAAATCCATCCCAGGAGGTCTGGACCTCAGAGGAAGATTCACCTTCACTGCAGTATCAGAAGGCGCCATTAAAGGCGAGCCAAAAAACCAGTCAGAGGTCGACGGTTGACAACCTTGAGAAAGAACAGTGGCAAGGCCATGTTGTTGGGAGAGTATCTGACAACCGAGACGCTGTGATAAAGTTGGAACGGATGTTGAAAAGACTGGAGGAAGAAGGCGTAGCCTCACCACAAAGCGTAGTACAAACGCTTGAGGCATTGGAAAAGGACTTGGCGGCTTCAGTAAATAAATCACGGAAATCTAGAGAAGTGTCGAACCTGGAAAGGGGAGGACTCGCCCCAAACTTTCAGGGTCCCCCAGGAATGACAAAGCTTCGTTCTGGGAGGGTTCTGGATGAAGTAAGAGATAAAAGACCGTCGATCTTTGGAAAGAATCGGAGGCAGAATGTTGCATTGCAAACCGGAGAAGGGCAGTGTGACACAGAGGAGGAATTGGCTCCCAATGTGTCACTCACAATGCCTTTATTGACGGGTTCACAGGGCGAACCAGTCTACCACCCCTATAATATCAGAGATCTTGAGGCTCTGGTGAAGCAGCTGCCCCCGATCACAGAGGGAGGAGCGGCTTGGTTGAGAAGACTAGGCAGTCTTACAGAAGGAGAGGAACTTGCCCTGGGGGATTTTAGGGCTATCGGTGGGAGGACCTTCCGAGGTGGAGGCCTCGCAGATGTGGAAGAGATAGCAAGAACTGCATGCCAACCAAACGATGTCCCCTATGCAAGGGTGCGAAATGCTCTCTCTGATGCAGTGCGTGAGAAGTATCCGACCCATAATATTGGCACTACCCCTAGGATTGTTTGGAGCCCAGAACATTCCCCTAGAGAGTTTATAGAGCACGCAAAAGAACAGTGGATTCTCCAAACTGGAGAACATCCTGGGCAGGATGGGGAACCGCGGGCGTGGTTCCGATGCGCTGTTTTAGCAGGTCTGCCAGAACGAGTGAGAGCAGATCTACAGAAGAACCCAGACTTTGCGGTGGCGAATTCAGCAAAATGGGAGAGGCATATCATACATCGACTTGAGCTGGAAAGAGACGAGGCGAACAAGAAAAAACAGGAGCTGGAGCTGGAGGAGGCGCAAGGGCAGAAATTGGCCGAGGCGAGAGAAAAACTAAACGAAAAGAAAAAGGAAAACAAAGATGGAGCTAAGAAGATGCTGGTGGCCCAGCCACAGGGCGATCCGGGGCCTGCTTGGCCAGATTTGGATCCGGTTCTGTACCCTGATGACCGATGGCCCGCCAATGGAGCAAGGCAAGGAAGACTCGCAGGGAATTGGGGGGCTACTAGGTCGTTGAGGGGGCGTGGTGGATCTCAAAGGGGAGGCGGACCAAGGGGCCGTGGTCTGGGGGGACCTATGCTGGACTTTGATCTGTGTAGAAGGTGTGGAGGACGAGGACATTGGGCTCGTAACTGTCCTACGCCATGGCTACCAGAAACAAGTTATCAACCACCACCCCAGGCACAAAGAGCGCCGCGAGGCAGGACATTCCAGACAAGGGGGCATCAAGCTCCAAACCCAGGCATGGCGCCGGTGGCTCAGTATCCCCTGGCCTACTGGGGCGGAGAGGAGGAGCTGTACTGACGGGACCCGCAGAGATCCGGCGGCAGGGGAATGGCGGACCCTCTGTTGCCGATGACAGTGGAAGGAACTGAAATGACCTTCCTCGTGGACACTGGAGCGACTTACTCAACACTGAGACAAAAACCAAGCAGTGCCACGCTTTCCAATCACGTGGTCAGTGTTGTGGGGTTTTCTGGGGTACCGGTGACTCTCCCAACAACTAATCCAGCCCTGACAGTGCTGGGAAAACAGACATTGAAGCACAGCTATGTGGTATCTCCCCATGTGCCTGTGAACTTGATGGGCAGGGATCTGCTCGTTAAACTGGGGGCCACCATTATGTGTTCAGCTGATGGACTAACAGTGACTCTTCCAGGAGGAAAAGAATTCCTGTGCCTGGGGACGTCTTCAAAGAACCAGTATTTGCTGCAAGACTGTGAACAATCTACAGCGGATATTTACTGGGGTCGGTTGGTGGAAGAAGGCATTCTGAGACAGTATCAGTTGTGGAAACCTTGGATTATGGCCTTGGCGGTCTATTCTCCCCCCCGAGATCCATTCCATGTGACCCTCTTCTATGATAGGAACGATGATGAAATTTATAGGGACCTGTTCCAGTCTGACCTCGAAGGTCAGACCTGGAATGTGTGTTCTCAGAATATCTATGTCGGTCCTGAAGGCGTCGCTGCAGCAGTAAATTTAACCGAAGAACAACGGCCTTGGTTCAAAATGGGACCTGACTCAGTGCCCCACATTACATTGGCGGTCCATGAGGGTCATCAGGCGAAGGAGCTGGGAACAATGGTCAAGAGAGCCCTCGAGGTACCTGACTGGCAAGCTACTCAGATTCCAGACGTTTGGTAATTTACCGTATCACTTGTCTATCAGAGGACACAGTGATATTGGAGCATGAACAAATCTCAAGAATCCATGGGAGAGAAAGAATAGACCATGCGGATGCAGTTGCCGCACTTGCGACTCTTCCTGACACCTTATGGTCATCAGGGTCTACGGATGTGGGCCAGGCAACTTGCTCGCCTGTTTGGTTCCAGCTGAAGTCGCATACGCCAATTTGGAAACCACAGTATAGGCAAAAGAGAGAAGCTGAGGAGGGAATTGCAGAAACCATTGAAGGGCTATTGAAAGTAGGGGTGCTTGAGCCCTCTCAATCCTACTGGAACACTCCTATTTTGCCAGTAGAGAAGCACGGGACAGGAAAGTACAGAATGGCACATGACTTAAGAGCCATTAATGCCATTTTACGTACTGACACGGTACCTGTCCCAAATCCATACACAGCATTGACGGCATTAACGCCAGAACAGAAGTGGTTTACATGTATTGATCTGGCGAATGCATTTGTCTGTCTCCCGTTACATGAGTCTCTGAGGGACATTTTTTCATTCACATATAGGGGACAACAGTACAGATACACACGGTTGCCACAAGGGTTTGCACTCTCCCCTGGCATTTTCAACCAGGTGCTTAAAGAAGCTCTATCGCCATGCCACCTACCAGAGGGGTGTTCATTGGTGCAATATGTTGATGATTTGCTCATTGCGGCTCCGTCTGCTTCGGCATGTACGGCAGCCTCACTCACCATACTGAAGAGACTCGCGGAGTGCGGGTTTAAAGTCAGTAAAGAAAAGTTGCAGCTGGTCCAACCAGAGGTAACATTTCTGGGCCGAGTCATTGCTCACAAATCAGTGGGTTTGCTAAACACCCATCGCGATCAGATTTTGACACATCCAAAACCGTGTACGGTTAAGGAGTTGCTCTCATTCTTAGGGTTAACAGGATACAGCCGTCACTTTATTCCAAATTATGCAGGAAAAACAGCCCTTTTGAGGGATTTGGTAAAAACGGTGGGTGTCCGAAACTTGAAGGCTGAGCTGCCATGGACATCGGCCACTGAGTCGGCGTTTATCGCATTGAAACAGGACTTGTCAAGATCGGCTGATCTTGCCATCCCTAATTATGAACAACCCTTCTATCTTGATGTTTCAGAAACACACGGGATAGTTAATGGGGTGTTGTTTCAGAAAAAAGGAGGAGGGAGAGATGTACTTATGTACGTCAGTGTCAGATTGAATCCATTAGAGACAAGGCACCCGGGATGCACACAGCATGCCATTGGGGTGTCAAAGATTATACAAAAGACAGCACATGTAGTGAGGGACCATCCGTTGAAGGTGCTGACCACCCACAGTGTGGTGGCATATGTTAACTCACAAGCCTTCACCATGACACCACTCACACAACAGAGAGTGAGTAAAGTTTTAGACGCTCCCAACTTGACCTTCACACATGAAGGAATTAACATGGCAGATTTAATGGGAGCAGGAGAACCCCACGATTGCACAAAGAGAGCTGAAGTTGAGAAGATAAGAGAAGACTTGAAAGCAGAACCTCTGACAGGAGCTGAAGATTGGTTCACGGATGGATGCTGCTACAGAGATGAGGAAGGATTGAAAGCAGGCTACGCGGTAGTTTGCAGAAAAGGGGCTGAATTTGAAGTCAAGGAGGCTGGAAGACTTGAAGGACAGCAGTCAGCCCAAAGAGCAGAAGTAATTGCTCTAAGTCGAGCCCTAAGACTTGCAAAAGGAAAAAGAGTTAACATTTACACGGACTCAGCTTATGCCTTTGGAGTAGCTCACGTGGAGCTGGCCCAATGGAGAAGAGCAGGATTCAGGACAGCTGAGAATGCACCAATCTGCCACAAAAAGGAAATGGAGGAACTTGAGCAGGCCCTGGGAGATCCAGAGGAGGTGAGTATCATAAAGTGTAAAGGTCACTCCTCGGGGACTGGCATGGTGGCCAGAGGAAATCAGGAAGCCGATCGAGCTGCGAAAGAGGCAGCAGGCTATAAAGCATCACGGCAAATGGTGCAAATAGCTGTGGAGGAAGAACAAGGAGTCAACATGCTAGAGGAGGCCAGGAAAGCCCAAGAGGCGGCGGCTCGGAAGAAAAGGGGGTCTGGAAGAGTCGAGGAGCCTGGGAAGAAGGAGGTCTCTGGCGAGGACCTGACGGACGACCAGTGTTGACCGCCAACCTGGCAAAACAGAAGATTGCCGAAGCGCATGGGCTTGGTCATGTAGGTGTGGCCCACATGGGGAGACATCTGTGCCATTGGTGGCATCCCTTTTTGAAGGATATGATTAAGGAAAAAGCCAGGACGTGTCTGATCTGTGGGAGACACAATCCAAAGCCAGTGATTAAACCGGAGGCAGGTAAGTTTCCCATCCCAGAGAGACCAGGTGAAGAGATTGTGATTGACTTCACTGACATGATTGATTCAGGGCCAGGAGGAGTTCGATATCTACTGGTAAGTGTAGATGCTCTGACGGGATGGCCCGAAGCGTGGCCAACAAAAAGGGAGGATGCAAAAAGTGTGATTAAGTGTTTAATCAATCATTACATCCCCCGGCATGGTTTTCCTAAGAGAATTAGGTCAGACAATGGGACTCATTTCAAAAACAAAGATTTGGCAGAGGTAGAACAGAAGCTGGGGTTGCAACATAGATTTGGCACTGTATATCACCCCCAGTCGCAGGGGAAGGTAGAAAGAATGAATCTAAACTTGAAGAATAAAATCGCTAAAATTTCTGCTCAGACGGGGCTAAATTGGGTGGCAGCCCTGCCCATTGCATTAATGATAATAAGATGTTGTGTTAATCAATCCACAGGGTTCACACCATATGAGCTGTTGACAGGACGACAGTTTCCAGGTCCCTGGACAACAGTCCCGGCGGAAGAAAGTATAAAGAGTAACAGAAAACATATTGAATGTTGGAAAGAATTAAAAGCTCTTGTGTCTAGTTTCACACAACAGGTTGGAGAGGGGGTGAAAGCGGAGGACAGGTCCGTCCCCGATGCCAAGGCGGTGTGGTTGAAGGTCATCAAGCGAAAGTGGAGAGATCCAAGGTGGACCGGACCATTCGAAGTAACTGCCCGAACCACCAGTGCGGTCCGTCTGAAGGGGAAAGGGGAGACCTGGTATCATTGGTCTCAGTGTGCAGTCGCGGACGAGAGCTTGCTGGAGCTAAGCTCCACCTCAACCAAAACAGGGGGGAACATAGAGGCAGAATAATCCTCTCCCCCTGTGCACCGGTCCTCCCCAGTAGTCCACCTGGTGGAGGCGAAGAAAGAAGAGGAGCGTCACACGCCAAGAGTTAATTCATTCCGGGTTTTTAATAGGCTAGGGCTCTAGTCTAAAAGTATTTGATAGTTTAAAGGAATTGTAATAGTTTTTATGTTAATCGCATATTTTTATACTCATCATCTTATATTCTTATCACAAAGGTTAAAGTAAAAGTAAAAGAGCCCGGGTACAGTGATCATGAAACTGTGGGAAAATTGGAAACTAACGGGGATATTGGGGTTGATAAGTGTTATAATATGTTTGTTTGTTTTTAGGCAGACAGGTGAATTGCCCAGACGCAGAGGTCTATCCATGCGATTTAAGCGGGAGGTTGGCTCAGGTGGGAACGATGCATGTCTCAAAGCCAGTGGCGGTGTCGAATTTGGGTATGTTAACGGGTCCGCGACAGCGTTCACATTTGATGTGTGTGAGGTAATTGGATGCCCAGGAGACAGTAGCAGCTGGAGAACCTATGATGTGTGGGTTTGTTATCATCCGATGATATGCTACCCTCAGTCAGTGTGGGGCCCGTCAACCGAGGGAGACGTTTTCACTTATATAACAGATCAGTGGTGTTCTTGGCAGGATGTGGTTGCTTGGACAGGAGTAGGATGGCAGCCAACGGTGCCAGAGGCCCTTGAAGGGATAGCCATTCAAAGAGATTTTTCTGTTACCAATAACCCTGTCACTCTTTCCCTAGGACCATGGAGCGAACTCCCTGAACCAGGGTATGAGGGAGGTGCGTTTTATCTAGTCATAGGGATAGACAAAGCAGGGACAGATCCATTTGGGGTAATTCGGGTGAATTTATTCAATCCGGGAGCTAAACTAATAGTAAACGACCCTGCAATGAATCTCACGGAGCCAATGGATCCCTTAGAGACAGTTACTTACAAGGACTCGGAGGAGAAATGGTTTGTTGCCACTGACTATACCAGATTAAAACCTCAGGAGTTAATAGAGCGGGCCACAGGTTTTGGTGATAGGAATCTTTGGTTAGATTGGGTGGCTCAAAATGCTAAAGAGCAGGAAGTGGTTGATTGTGTTGCTTGTGCTACAGCTAGACCTCGTTTGTTTACTGAACCCGTGGGGTTATGATTGTATGCTGAGGTTAACTAGAGAGGCGACGAACACAGGTAACTGCACTACTTTGTCAGGTTTATATCCGCCAATTGATAAACGTACACAACCAGGTTCATTCACACCTAAACGAAATAATTATACCTGTTTTGAGTTCTCTACAGACAGAGTGAGATATACGGTAGGAAGGATTTATCCAAGCTGGTGTCAGAGGACGATTCCAGGCAGGACTACCAATAATGTAAGTGACCCAAACACAATTATAGGCACCTGGGCCAGGGGTGGGCTATATTATTATTGTGGGCATTACACCCTTTTGGCGCAGGTTCCCCTGGGGAGTGTGGGGACCTGTGCTTTGGTGCGCTTAGGTGCACCGTTGATGCTTATGGGGAGTAGACTAGGAACACTTCCACAGCAGGGTACGAATGCGTCGACAGCCAGACGAAGGAGAAGCACAAGGGGTATGCACAGGTATGATCCAAGATGGGACTCGCCTACCTGGATTGACTCAATAGGAGTTCCCAGGGGAGTTCCAGATGAGTATAAGTTAGTTAATCAGATAGCGGCCGGCTTTGAAAGTGTGTTTTTATGGATAACTCCAAATAAAAATGTTGATCGCATTAACTATGTCCATTATAATGTGCGGAACAATTAGGTCCGACGTCGCTAATGGGAGTTCAAAATCGAATGGCGCTGGACATGTTGTTGGCTGAGAAAGGTGGGGTATGCGCAATGTTTGGAGACATGTGTTGCACCTTTATTCCCAACAATACTGCTCCGGACGGAACGGTCACTAGGGCGCTTGAAAGTCTGAAAATGTTATCTAAAACCATGCATGAGCAATCAGGCGTGAACACGGGGCTGGGAGACTGGATCACGTCTGTCTTTGGGCAATGGAAGGGTGTGTTTATGTCTGCCATGTTTTCTCTTATAGTTTTTCTAGGTATATTGATGAGCGGATGTTGTCTCATTCCTTTGGTAAGGCGGATTTTGGTAAAAATGGTAAGCAGGGCCCTAGACTCTGGTTCAGCTGGTTCAGCTGGTCCGGGGCATATGATGCCATTGCGAGAGGCCGCCTGGACGGAGGAGTGAAACAAAATTTGGGTAAAAGTTGGCCGATGGCCAAAGAGGAGGAGTGTGGACAAAAGATATTTTGTTTTGTATGCTTAGGGTGACAGTTTATAATCAGAACTAGTATTGATCAATCATTCAGCATCGTCGAATCTGTTGACAGAATAACCTTTTAATTAGATCTATGTTAATCTGAGTAAAATATTAATGTACACATACTCTCATCACTTTAATCAGTCTCCGTATTATTCTTTTTATCTGCTTAAGCTGTTGCACTACATCAGTGTGTTCACTCCACTCGATTAGGTGGGTCCTGTTGGACCTTGGCCTTCTACATTCAGTTTTGCACGTAGTTAGGCCTACACCAACATGCACGGAGAGTCATGTAACACACGCACGTTCACAAACACACTTATTAACACAGGGAGGTCGTCTTAGGACATCCTCTCTATAAGGACACACAATCTCACAAAATGTACATCATATCACACACTTGTTTTTCTCTAAAATATCATCTGATGTCTATATAAGGGGAACTTTTGGAATTGTGGGGAACTTGTTATCATTTCCAGTAAAGTCTAACTGTGTGACGTCATCATGGTAATATAATAGGATGAAGAGCCTCCGCCCGGCGGAGATTGTTGTTGCAAGTTGTCTTCCCACACTTCTGCGCAAAGTGTGTAATAAAGATCACTATTTTTGACACCATACCTGGACTCAGCCTTGCTTTTCTTCTCTTACCCAAATCGAACGAACCTTAACAAGCTCCTCATCCTCCTGCATGAGAACAAGCTGACATGAGCGCTGTGTCTGAGAGTGTCTCCCTGTCACAGTGACAATAACACAGCTGCTGCTCACAGTCATTAAACTGACCTGAGGTCAGCTGTGCTCCTTACATATGAACCATGTGACCTCACATCAGTGCTGTGGATGACTGTAGTCATAGAAGAGTAGAGCTGTAGCAGGTGGTGTGAGGAGGAGGAGGAGGTGTATTCTAGTTAACGCAGTACTGAAACACTCCAGCAGAGGGCGCTGTTAAGTCCTTATTGTAACACAGTTACTGTGTGCAGTTAGACTTCATACATAATCTGCACTTATTTCCATCAGACATGCTGTCAGTAAATGATTGGTTTCTATACATTTCTAAACACAAAACCTCTTCACACTTCTAACATGCACATTTACACAACTAAATGGCAGTATTGATGAAAAGAAACACATTCAACAAATCCATTTAAACCTTAAAACAAACAAAAGGAAGCATCTCTATGGACAAACAAACCCCTCCACTTGGTTTGACCTGCTGATGTCATGTGTGGCATCAGCAGGACTTTAAAATGAGGAAATGCCGGGCGGGCGTTTCCCCACACCTGACCCTCATGAAGACTGAAAAGACAAACAAAGTAAGAACAAATGACTTAATCTGTAACATAATAAAATGTAAAGAAACATGTAACTGAGTATTTTGATTTGATTTGATTTTATTGATTAGCATTCAAATTCAAATCTCAGTGAAAACAGTGAGAAAAAAAAAACAAAAAACAGTGAAAACAGAACAAAAATCTACCATAAAGAAAGAAAGCATGAGACAAGGCTAATCAAAAGGTATTGGCTGAAGCATTTGCTTATTACGCCAACCCTTTTCACAAAATATCTTTTTGTATGCAGCTCCTGTACACAGGGCTTGAAGAAAATAATAAAACAAAGCAAAAACCAAACCAAACAAACAAACAAACAAACAAACAAACCAAAGAAAAAAAAAACTTTCCACCTTAAATAAGTAACTACATCAAAGTAAAGAATCAAGAGGTTGTTGTTTTTTTTCTCCTTTTTGTTCTTTTCATTCTTGATTTATATATTTTTCTAATACTCTATTTTTAAACATGTTTTTAAACAAGGAAAATGAACTACACCTTTTTAAATCACTGTCATAACTATTCCACAGGTTAACTCCTCTAACAGAAACACATCTCTGCTTTATATTTGTCCTCATCTTGTTTTTCTTAAAGAAATCTGTTCCCCTTAAGTCATATTGACTCTCTCTGACTTTGAACAGCTTCTGAGTACTGGGGCAAAGCAAGTTATTTTGTGCTTTATACATTATCTGTGCCATTTTATATTCAACTAAATCATAAAATTTCAGGGTATTCAGATTAATAAACAAAATGTTAGTTGGTTCTATATAGTATTCAGCTTCATTTGCAGAATGTTTGATTTGCCAGCAACTGAATGCTTCCACACATAAACTCGGCATAGTGAGTGAAGCAATGTTACTTAACAAATAGCAAATCATAGCAAATACATAGAAACCGAATAATGTGTTTAATATGCAAAAGAAGAAGAAGAAGTAAAATCATATGGGACAAATGGAGACCATTGCAGCTCATCCACTTTGTCACACAGTAACAGTATAACTGGAACACATTTGCAATTTAGATCCAATGTTTCTGAGAGAAATAAAAATTGATAGAGATATATGCATGTGTTATTATATTTATGTGTCCCAGATAATTGTTTTTCATCTAGTCATGGGACACCCACCCCTTCCTCCCAAGTTAACTGCAGCCAAAGCGAGCTAGTGGGGGTATTTAGACACTCACAACCAGTGGGGTAAAAAGAGCAACCAAGAAAGTGGCAGCCTGCACGGCCACAGATGTGCTGGAGGAGCTAGAAGCTCTACCCATGGAGAAACTCCTGGAGAACCTTGCTAAGCCTAACAGGGGACAGGTACTTCTGCCCAACCTGGCAGCCACAAAGTGAACTCATTTAGGTAAAGATAACCACATGCACCTAACCAGCCTGCACCAGCCTGACATTTCTTCCTCCTAAGTAAAAACCAATGGATGGATTGAACTTAGAGTCTCAGCTCAGTTTTCTATTTTGACCACCTACACCCCAAGATACTCTTTTAAAAAGTGTTGTTTTCAGATCCCTTTGAAGTTCATAAAGGGCCTGTTCATTTTCATTCAGATGTTTTATTACATAAATGTTACTGTTTTCTTTTGATTTATGCTCCCACTACACTGCACCTCTACAAACAACAATGCCACGGACTGTCAGTTGCTTTTACATGCTGTGAACATGAGTAGTGTTCTGGCTCCTTAAGAGTCACCGCTCACGTTATGTAGTGTTATACAAGTTCATGCAATCTTTATTCGTTTCTGGCACACTGTTCATTTTATTTTGACATTCTACCGGAAGTGCTACTTCTCATTACTTCCTGTCTAACGGGAGAAGGACAGTTTGCTACTCCTGTGCCTGCCTATGCTGCCTCTTAAGCCAGCACAGTCTGTAAGTTGGCAGTAATGTTGTGTTTTACCGGTGAATGTTTAGCACTAACTGCCGTGTGTTGTTTGTGATATTTTGAGACAGTAAATTGACTCAATGATGTGCTTTATTAGTCATTAGCCTAAACGCTAATTAGCGCTAGCTAACCGCTAACGTTAGCTTGTTAGCTTGTTTCGTTCTGCTTTGCTTTGCATAGTAACAGGTCATAGCATCTTCTAATTGTAAGAATGTTTGCTTATATTAGCTCACATGGGATATTTTGTGTTTGTTTACAGTTTTACCATTCATCCATTCATGTATTTCTACAAAGCCATGCTATGCATCCAATCAAATAAATCCACCAGAAAGGAACAACGGTGTGGTTTTTCTACATGGGATGATGGTTGTCTGTCAGCCTAGTTAAGTGCGAGGGCAGAACAAGTAGGTTTGATCAGAGTTTCAATTATCAAAGAAAAGACAAACTGAGCAGAAAGAAGGAAAAAAGACCAACTTCTTCCCAACTGACAAGAAAAATACTCGTCATGTTTTCATAATAAAGGCTCAGGCTCCCCATTTATGACAGCTTGGACCAATAATGTATGTTACACTGATGCTACTGTAGAGACAGGGTCAACATCTCTATTTAAATATAATTAATATACAAAACACAATAAAAGTTATACATGAATTATTCATTCTTTTTACTATTGATAAAATTCATGTATACTAATCAAAGTTATACATGAGTAACGACATTATTAATAATGATTAATAATAATAATTCTAATGCCAACATGATGACTGTTCATAGCTCCTGCTTTGAAATACTGAACTTAAACATTGACCTGATGAAAGATCACAATTCACAGTGGCCCACTGTCAGAATCATTCTGAATATAAACTCATCGAGGTAATCTGAACCTTTCTCAAATGTGCTGTGAATAAATGCTGCTGCAAGCCACTGTGGGAAAGCTGTGTTATTATCATGGAAACATCTGTGACACATTCACAGAGGACGAGGACACAAAGGGACGACACGCAGAGGCTGTGTTAAAGTCAAAAATCCAAATCTTTAGTCCTAAACAGGCAGTGGTTACAAACAGGAAGATGAGCAGTCCATTAAACAGTCTACAGGGTCAAACATACAGAGAATTCAAACAGCTATTAAAAACAAATAAGTGGACACTGAAAAACTTAAGTGATGTGTGAGGCACCAAAGGGAAGCAGCTGAGTATATTCAATGAATTATCTTCAAATACAAAGACAGAAACTCCTACAGGCAGCATGCAAACTGAGCAGGATACACAAAGATCAGAGATTACAAAATAAATCAGAAAAGGATTTCAAACTTACTGAGAGCAAGGCCTCTGTTACAAATCTGTCTAATAGAAAAACATGATGTACAGATACAATACGGTCAGTGTTCATGGTCATTTAAAAACTGGTCAAACTGATCAAAACTGATCAAAATACATTAAAACAAAAACTTTATAATAGGAAACAGTTTTCAACCAACTGATGAAAAGAAAGCTAACCACTTGACATGAACACTACAGTAGGACAGTTTTGAAAGCTTAAAATGGAACTAGGGGAAGAGTTTGATTCACAGCTGCCTCATCAGATTTTTACAGGAGATTCTATCTGAACTCTGTGGAGCCTGATCTCAAGCTTTTTGAGTCTGACACAGAAACCAGAGGATCTTTCTGTGTCTTCAGATTCACTGTGATCCAGTGATGGGAGTGATTTCAGCCCTGAGTGATCGCGCTGATGTTTGCACAGAGCAGACAATGAGGTGAATGTTTGGGCACATTGGTAACAGTGAAACAGTTTATTAGTAACGTGGGATCGTTTGTGTGCAGAGTATGAACTGAGATTCCTGAAGCTCTTGTCACACTGGTCACAGCTGTAGTTTCCTTCCATGTGTGCACGTTCATGAAGGTTACGATTACCTGACTGTGAGAAGCTTCTCTCACAGTGTCTGCACTTGTGTGGTTTCTCTCCTGTGTGGACTTGTTTGTGTGATTTAAGCTGACTTGCAGTGGTGAAGGATGACCCACACTGATCACAGAGGTGCTTTTTAACCCCACTGTGAATCAGTTCATGTCGTTTTAAGTGATGGGATGTGGTGAAGCTTCTCCCACATTCTTTGCAGTATTTCAGTTTGTCTCCAGTGTGTCTACGTTGATGTACTTTTAGGGTCTTTTGCTGACTGAAAGTTTTTCCACAGAGGTCACAATGAAAGTCTTTCCCACCACCACAGTGATGACAGGGTTGAGAACTGGATCCATCTGTGTCGCTCTGCTTCTAAACAAAGACACAAAGACAGTGTAAGTCAGTCCTTCAACATTTGTATCCTGAACGTCGCCTGAAATAAAGAGAATCTCTGCAGACGTCCAACTACATTTGACTGTTTCAGTTAACACACTCAGTTTACTGGGCTGCAATAACTACAATACTACCACCATAATACTACAGTAATACTAAAATCATAACTGAAAGGAAAATCAGAATAATCACTCAGAGCTGCTTTTCCATGCAGTAGAATTGCTAACATGCTAACACAGTTTAATGAGCAGAGTTGTTCCAAACAGTCAGGCTAAAATGACGAGATAACAATATAAATACATACCTCACAGTAGCTGCACTTGTAGAGTCTCTTTCTGGTGTGGATCTGTTGGTGTCGTCTCAGGTCATGTGGAGATTTAAAAGTCTTCTCACACAGGTCACATCGACAAGGTCTCTCCTCAGTGTGGGTAAACATGTGTCGTTGTAAGTCTGCGTCTGTTGTAAAGTATTTGCCACACTGTTCACAGCAGTACACATCATGTCTGGTGTGAATGCGTAGGTGTGTATTTCGGCTCCCTCTCCGGCTGAAAGTTTTTCCACAGATGTCACAGCTGTATGCCTTAATTCCAGAGTGGGTAACTAGATGACTCTGTAAGTGGCTACTGCGAGTAAAAGCTCTGCCACACTGATCACAGCTGTACGCTTTAACTCCACTGTGGATGAGTTGGTGTTTTTTTAGGGAACGCTTCAAGGAAAAAGACTTTCCACACAAGTCACAGCTGAACGGTCTCTCTCCAGTGTGGATGACCTGATGCTGTTTTAGTTTAGCCCTCACAGTAAAACCCTTCCCACACTCGTCACAGGTGTGTTTTTTCTCTCCCTTTCTTCTGTGAGGTTTGTCGGCCTCCTGAGAGTGCTGACTTCTGGCTCCATGTTGGTCCTGCAGTGACAGAGATACAAACAGAGGCAGTGAGTGAAATGCAGTCGTGGAACAAACTCAACCTTCAAACTCCATTAACACTAGTTTTAAACCTGAAGGTGGAGCGTGGCACCAAACACCTTAAAGGTCTCTTATCCCCACCTGCTGGTAGTTCTAACACATTACATCCAACCTGCTGTTAAAGATAATTCATGACTGTTCAAACACTAAAATCATGCCCATCACTCCTGATTGTACACACACACACACACACACACACACACACACACACACTATTTTATAATTTAGATTATTTTGTTGTTTCCTATTACATATTTCTATAATTTGTATAGATTTATACAGAATTATTCAGTGATAATAAATCCTATGTTTGTTTATTCTAAAGGAACCCCGTTAGCTTCCACAACAGATGTTGCTCGTCTTCCGTCAAATACTCACATAAAATATTACACAATAAAGTGGATTCAAGATATCCACATAATTTCACTCTTACATCCACAGTGAGGTTTCACAATTGTTCAAATATAAGCAATCAATAATAATAATAATAATAATATCAATAACATTGAGGCACATTACACAAATTTCAAAAACAAATCATGTCTTACAATATTTACAACAACTAAAAGCTCTGTAAATCGGCTTTTAAGTGTTCATTGAAGTTTTGAATAATTCTCTAATTTTTTAAGGCAACTTATTCCACTTAAAAGTTGCTCTAAATGTAACAGTTTTACAAAACGTTACTTTTAACTCGAGCATTTACTAAATTGCAGCTTGTTGAAAACTGTGTAATATGATGATGTATTTCATCTGGATACTGCAGCTGAGCAGAATAAATGTGGTGTGTTTAACAGAATTGCTTTCTTTAGAACTACAAGTAAGCCATAGAATATTTTAGCCTGTACAGGAAGCCAAGAAAGGTTATTATGCATTTGATCAATATTAGTATAGTATGAACATCTTCACACATCTGGACGCCTTATTCTGGACTAACTGAAGTCTGTTAAGATCTGTCTTATTAGCTGCTGACCAAATGATTGAACAATACTCCAGATGAGACATTACTAGTGCATTAATGACATCTTTCATAATGAAGAAGTGATACACAAAGAGCATTTCATAGCCATAGCTATGCCTTGTCGGCAGAGTTATGTGACATTAGTGATGTTTGTACTTTCAGCGTTAACTTGGTTTTAAAGCCTTTAAAATATACGCCGTTCAATAGTCGACCTTAATCTGACAGAGAATGTGATGATTTTGTGGATAATTAAAGTCAGTCATATATCCACAAACACAACAAGCTGAAAGTCAGTGATGCTGCTCGGTTTGCAGTCCTGAATATCACGGCACAAGCAGGATCCACTGCACTGTTAATGTTAGCTGTGTTATATTGCTGCCTCTGTTCGGTGGTGTCGAGCCAAACGCACTTTAACGTGTGTTTGAACGAGCTGACGGTTCACTCGTTAAGCTGAAAGAAAGATGCTTTAATCACAGCAGTCACACATGTGTCCACTGCACCATCTGGAACTCTTCTTGTTTACACTCGTAATAACACAAACACTAAATCCTGCTTCTCTGCTGCTGTTGTGTAGCAGTGTGTACACCTGAGACTGTCACCTGTGTCTGTCCTGCACTCTCTCTCTGTTTCTTTCTCTCTGATTGTGGAATAAAAGTATGAACATGTGTTTATAAGTTACACTTGTGTTTGAATCCTGCAGCTTATCACACATTTGATTTCCATGTGTGACGACTGCAAGTGTCCAGAGTGAGGACAGACTGAGGGAGCCACTGCTGCACATCATCTGTGAGGCTTTGCAGCCCTGATGATCCACCAGGACAAACTCAGCAGTGGTAAATGGTAAATGGCCTGTATTTATATAGCGCTTTTACTAGTCCCTAAGGACCCCAAAGCGCTTTACATATCCAGTCATCCACCCATTCACACACACATTCACACACTGGTGATGGCAAGCTACATTGTAGCCACAGCCACCCTGGGGCGCACTGACAGAGGCGAGGCTGCCGGACACTGGCGCCACCGGGCCCTCTGACCACCACCAGTAGGCAACGGGTGAAGTGTCTTGCCCAAGGACACAACGACCGAGACTGTCCAAGTCGGGGTTCGAACCGGCAACCTTCCGATTACAAGGCGAACTCCTAACTCTTGAGCCACAATCGCAATCGCCCCACAGTGTGTGAGGAAGAGGAGGAGGAAGAGCCAGCAGCAGCTGACAGATGGAGAGAATAGACAGACTGTTCCCTGTTTGTGAAGGACTGCTAGGAAAGTTTAACATAACTGTCTGTGCTGAATCAGTCTTATTAGGTAATGTTCAAATAATGTGATCATCCCAGTGTTTTCAGTGTGGGAGAAAGTACTCAGGGCCTTCAAGTTACACACTATGAAAGGCAGCAATAAGTTTAATGTTCAGAAACCTAAAGTCTGTATCAGCAGCAGAATGGAGCTAAAAATAAATGTTGGTTTCAGTTCTATGAAGCTTTGAGTATTTTGGATCAGTAGCTGCTGTGTTTGTTGCATCATATTGCTGTAACTGTTTATATGCTTTATATATTCTGAGCTAAGTTGATCTATAGTGTTACATGATACACTCTAATAGAGGTACGAGAGAAGAACATTTTTGTACCTATAGGAACATTTTTTTTAAATGTTCCCTTAAAAGTACATTACTGGTCTTTAAAAGTCCAGAAATGCCCCTTTAAAGGTTCAATTTGAAATAAAGTACAAATCTGTATTATAAAAACTTAAGCAGCAACTTCTCCAGGTTCCAATATTTATGCAATTCTCAAACCTTTTGGCCACGACTGTATAACCTCTTCTGAAGTTTAGTGGATATTATACATGGTTATGCTCAGGATGTGTCGGCCAGTTTCCACTGGAAACGCCTTTTGGTTAAACTGTCAGCGAGGAATTTGCATTTGCACTGTTACATTTTTATATAACTTTAATGCACATAAACAACAGCTGCTTGTTTCAGTGAAAATACATTGATGGGTTTTTAATAAAGTTGTGCAGCTGTAAAGTATTTTGTCTGGTGTCAATTCTATCGTCAGCTACATCGTTATGGCAAATGTTCAAATGTATATGGTGATAAATATCTTTGGTCATATGGTCCTGCTCTGTCTGTCACCTTCTGTGTTGAGCTCATTGTTTCCTCTGTAGTGGCTGAGCTGAGTCCAAGTAGCTGAAAATGTTCCTCTGCTGCTCCGTCAGACTCTCCTCCTCCTGCTGATCAGCTGGGACACAAAACAGATCTTTGTTAGGCTCCACACTGCACTGAAGAGTCAAAGTGTCTCATATGTTCATCTGACAAGTAAAAGAACACATTGTTGTTTCCCGAGGTGGGCAACTTGTTGGAAACAAACACAAAAGGTTTGAGCACTGATACCTGCCATTGCTGGCATTGAAAGATGCAACGCCAGCAATGTGGATTGTCAAGACTCAAACCAATCATCAAGCAAAGACAACAGGGATCATTTGTTTCTGTTTATTTAGCATTCACAGCATTTGTAGTTGCCTTCTGTGCAGGGGAAGTCCACGCACACTGTGTGGTACCGCCATCCGCAGAAGGTGCATTCAACCTCTGTAAGAGAAACGAGGTTGTCTGAGACTGAAATGATATTCACTAAAGAAGTGGTGATTTGTAAAACTTCACATTTTGATCCGGGACGTACTCTGCATGAAACCAAGCGCTCACTCTTCCTGCTCAACAAATGACAAGGGCGGAGCCTTATACCACGTGATACAGAAGCTGTGCCGTGTGATGCTAAAATTAGCAGGGAAAAAACAACGGAGAGCACGTCAGGGATGACGAGAAAGTGACAGGAGAAAATCCGTCCCGGTCAACCACCCAAACATCAATAACGGGAACCTTATACAGCGCTTCCCTATACACGTCGAACTCCCGCAGGCACAAAGACATTACGGAGGCTATCACTTATCACCTGACCAAAGATATGGCTCCATCAACACTGTGCAAAACGAGGGATTTAGGAAAACGATCAACACCCTAGACAAACGCTACACAGTGCCGTCCCGCAACTATTTTTCTATTGTTGCACTACCTGCTCTGTACACGCAGCGTCGAGCAACGGTGGAGACGGAATTTCAAGCAGGACAACATTTTGCTGCAACAACAAAACGTGAGACATTTGTTGTTTTATGTTTATTTATTGTTATGAGAGAATCATGATCTCAATTCTAAGCCAAAAAATCGTGATTCTCATTTCATGCAAAATCGTGCAGCCCTAACATTAACACAAAACTATTGTTTCACCAGAGAAACACACATGATTTAAATGTAGCATATTTGCAGCGCTGGAGGCCAGGATTACTGAATTGGAGACTCGGCTTCGCACCCTTCATTCACCCGTAGCTAGCCAGGCCCCTGTAGCTGGTGCAGCCGAAAATAGCGTAGGCCCCGCTAGCTGTTCCCCGGCAGGTCCCAAGCAGCTGGGGAAACAGGGAGGCTGGGTCACGGTGAGGAGGAAGCATAGTCCTAAACAGAAGCCCCAGGTACACCACCAACCCGTTCATGTGTCTAACCGTTTTTCCCCACTCGGCGACACACCCGCCGGGGGTCAAACTCTGGTAATTGGCGATTCTGTTCTCAGACATGTGAAGCTAGAGACACCGGCAACCATAGTCAATTGTCTTCCAGGGGCCAGAGCAGGCGACATTGAAGGAAATTTAAAACTGCTGGCTAAGGGTAAACGTAAATTCAGTAAAATCATAATTCACGTCGGCAGTAATGACACCCGGTTACGCCAATCGGAGGTCACTAAAATCAATATTGAATCGGTGTGCAACTTTGCCAAAACAATGTCGGACTCTGTAGTTTTCTCTGGTCCCCTCCCCAATCAGACCAGGAGTGACATGTTTAGCCGCATGTTCTCCTTAAATTGCTGGCTGTCTGAGTGGTGTCCCAGAAACGATGTGGGCTTCATAGATAATTGGCAAACCTTCTGGAGGAAACCTGGTCTTGTTAGGAGAGACGGCATCCATCCCACTTTGGATGGAGCAGCTCTCATTTCTAGAAATATGGACAAATTTATTAAACCCCCCAAAATATGACTATCCAGAGTTGGGACCAGGAAGCAGAGTTGCAGTCTTACACGCCTCTCTGCAGCTTCTCTCCTCCTGTTACCCCCCCAAAAACCCATCTCCATAGAGACTGTGTCAGCTTCCAAAAAGACAAAAAACAAACTAAAAACCAGCAACAAACAACTTAAACATAAACAATTACAAAGAAAGAACAATACAGTATCCACATCTGAACCAAAGAGTAAAACAGTGAAATGTGGATTATTAAATATTAGGTCTCTCTCCTCCAAGTCTCTGTTAGTACATGACTTAATAATTGATCAACAAATTGATTTACTCTGCCTTACAGAAACCTGGTTGCAGCAGGATGATTATGTTAGTTTAAATGAATCAACACCCCCGAGCCATTCTAACTACCAGAAATCTCGAAGCACAGGCCGAGGGGGCGGTGTGGCAGCAATTTTTCACACCAGCCTATTAATTAATGAAAGACCAAGACAGACTTTTAATTCATTTGAAAGCCTGATGCTTAACATTGTCCACCCCAGCTGTGAAACTCAGAAACCAGTCTTACTTGTTATCATCTATCGTCCACCTGGGCCTTACACAGAGTTTCTGTCTGATTTCTCAGACTTTATATCTAATTTAGTTCTGAGCTCAGATAAAATAATTATTGTGGGTGATTTTAACATCCATGTAGATGCTAAAAATGACAGCCTCAACATGGCATTTAATCTGTTATTAGACTCAATTGGTTTCTCTCAAAATGTAAAAGAACCCACCCACCACTTTAATCACACTCTAGATCTTGTTTTAACATATGGCATCGAACCTGAACATTTAACAGTGTTTCCTGAAAACCCTCTCCTGTCTGATCATTTCCTGATAACATTTACTTTTACAATAATTGATTACACAGCGGTGAAGAGTAGACTTTATCAAAGTAGATGTCTTTCTGAAAGCACTGTAACTAAGTTTAAGAATATAATCCACCCACTGTTATCATCTCCAATGCCCTGTACCAACACAGAGCAGAGCAGCTATCTGAACACTACCCCAACAGAGGTCGATTATCTTGTTAATAATTTCACCTCCTCACTACGTACGACTCTGGATACTGTAGCTCCTGTGAAAACTAAGGCCTCAAATCAGAAGTACCTGACTCCGTGGTATAATTCTCAAACACGTACCCTAAAGCAGATGACTCGTAATCTGGAGAGGAAATGGCGTGTCACAAATCTAGAGGATCATCATTTAGCCTGGAGAAATAGTTTGCTGCTTTATAAGAAAGCCCTCCGCAAAGCCAGAACATCTTACTATTCATCAATGATTGAAGAAAATAAGAACAACCCTAGGTTTCTCTTCAGCACTGTAGCCAGGCTGACAAAAAGTCAGAGCTCTTTTGAGCCAACCATCCCTTTAACGTTAACTAGTAATGACTTCATGAACTTCTTCACAAATAAAATTTTTATCATTAGAGAAAAAATTACCAATAATCATCCCACAGATGTAATATTATCTACAGTTACTCTTAGTACCATTGATGTTAAGTTAGACTCTTTTTCTCCAATTGATCTTTCTGAGTTAACTTCAATAATTACTTCCTCCAAACCATCAACGTGTCTTTTAGACCCCATTCCTACAAAACTGCTCAAAGAAGTCCTGCCATTAATTAATTCTTCGATCTTAAATATGATCAACCTATCTCTAATAATCGGCTATGTACCACAGGCCTTCAAGCTGGCTGTAGTTAAACCTTTACTCAAAAAGCCATCTCTAGACCCAGCAGTCTTAGCTAATTATAGGCCAATCTCCAACCTTCCTTTCATATCAAAAATCCTTGAAAGAGTAGTTGTCAAACAGCTAACAGATCATCTGCAGAGGAATGGTTTATTTGAAGAGTTTCAGTCAGGTTTCAGAGCTCAGCACAGCACAGAAACAGCTTTAGTGAAGGTTACAAATGATCTTCTTATGGCCTCTGACAGTGGACTCATCTCTGTGCTTGTCCTGCTAGACCTCAGTGCAGCGTTCGATACTGTTGACCATAATATCCTATTAGAGCGATTAGAACATGCTGTAGGTATTACAAGTACTGCGCTGCAGTGGTTTGTATCATATCTATCTAATAGACTCCAATTCGTGCATGTAAATGGAGAGTCCTCTTCACACACTGAGGTTAATTATGGAGTTCCACAGGGTTCAGTGCTAGGACCAATTCTGTTTACATTATACATGCTTCCCTTAGGCAGTATCATTAGAAGACATAGCATACATTTTCACTGCTATGCAGATGACACCCAGCTCTATCTGTCCATGAAGCCAGATAACACACACCAATGAGTTAAACTGCAGGAATGTCTTAAAGACATAAAGACCTGGATGGCCGCTAACTTTCTGCTTCTTAATTCAGATAAAACTGAGGTTATTGTACTCGGCCCTGAAAATCTTAGAAATATGGTATCTAACCAGATTCTTACTCTGGATGGCATTACCTTGGCCTCCAGTAACGCGGTGAGGAACCTTGGAGTCATTTTTGACCAGGACATGTCCTTCAACGCACATATTAAACAAATATGTAAGACTGCTTTCTTCCATTTGCGCAACATCTCTAAAATTAGAAATATTCTGTCTCAGAGTGACGCTGAAAAACTAGTTCATGCATTTATTACTTCCAGGCCGGACTACTGTAATTCATTATTATCAGGATGTCCAAAAAACTCACTGAAAAGCCTTCAGCTAATCCAAAATGCTGCAGCAAGAGTCCTGACAGGGACTAGAAAGAGAGAGCATATTTCTCCTGTTTTGGCTTCCCTTCATTGGCTTCCTGTTAAATCCAGAATTGAATTCAAAATCCTGCTCCTCACATACAAGGTCTTAAATAATCAGGCCCCATCTTATCTTAATGACCTTGTAGCACCATATCACCCTATTAGAGCGCTCCGCTCTCGCTCTGCAGGCCTACTTGTTGTTCCTAGAGTATTTAAAAGTAGAATGGGAGGGAGAGCCTTCAGTTTTCAGGCCCCTCTTCTGTGGAACCAGCTTCCAGTTTGGATTCGGGAGACAGACACTATCTCTACTTTTAAGATTAGGCTTAAAACTTTCCTTTTTGCTAAAGTATATAGTTAGGGCTGGACCAGGTGACCCTGGATCCTCCCTTAGTTATGTTGCAATAGATGTAGGCTGCCGGGGGATTCCCATGATGCATTGAGTTTTTCCTTTCCAGTCACCTTTCTCACTCACTATGTATTAATAGACCTCTCTGCATTGAATCATATCTGTTATTAACTTCTGTCTCTCTTCCACAGCATGTCTTTATCCTGTCTTCCTTCTCTCACCCAAACCGGTCGCAGCAGATGGCCGCCCCTCCCTGAGCCTGGTTCTGCCGGAGGTTTCTTCCTGTTAAAAGGGAGTTTTTCCTTCCCACTGTCGCCAAAGTGCTTGCTCATAGGGGGTCATATGATTGTTGGGTTTTTCTCTGTATCTATGAAGCGCCTTGAGGCGACTTTTGTTGTGATTTGGCGCTATATAAATAAAATTGAATTGAATTGAATTGAACATGAAGAGAGAGAGAGAGACAATAAGAGCTACCAAACAGTCGTCATAATTCGTCACACAATGAGAAAAGGACAAATCAACAAGTAACAATGACTAATTAATATTAAAATCTGTAACATAATGTATTGTTTGGAGTTTAGTCTGATTGGTTCAGGATGACCTGCCATTATCCAATCACACGTCTGCTTACCTGCATCTTTTCTCTTTTTTCTAACCTGAGAAC
Organism: Rhamphochromis sp. 'chilingali'; assembly: GCF_963969265.1. NCBI lineage: Eukaryota > Metazoa > Chordata > Actinopteri > Cichliformes > Cichlidae > Rhamphochromis > Rhamphochromis sp. 'chilingali'. The sequence continues at coordinate 6,669,554 of NC_137929.1, forward strand.
CTGATGGCTTTGAACTTTTGTTGTCCATCTTCCATTGGTTTGAATTTTGCGCTCCAGTACAAACACAAATCCCCCAACCCGAGGATCAGCACAATTAACCTAACAGACCTACACCTTAGTTCACAGATTCACTTTGTCTAAGGTTGATTTCTGGGATTTCACACAACCCAGGATTCAGATCGTGAATCCATGATGGGCTTGGATTTACATCATTATAAATGAAATGTGCTCTACTTGGAAGCAGCCGGCCCCGCCCCTTTTGACGGGTTGTGTGAGACTTTAAATCATCAAACTGTAAATTATAAATTAAATTGTTATTGATCCTTTACCCCGAGTCCTAAAGTGTAGATTTATTTTCTTCTTATATTTATTGTTTGTTTACTTGCACCGCTGTAACTGCAGCCTCGTCGTCTCGTCTCTCTATATGCTGGACTGTCTGTAGCGGAGATGACAATAAAGTTTACTTTGACTTCAGCAGCGCGCAGGCGCACCGAGGGCTCTCAAGCTCACTTTATAGAATTTAGAAAAAACATCGGTGCAGATTATAAGTCTGTATCATAATATCTGTTTGTTGTTTTTATTTTGTTTTGCGAGTTGGTTATTAGATGCCGCTCCAGCCAGCCAGAGACTCCCCGCCCTCTCCTCCCTGTGCCGCCAGCAGCAGGCGCACCTCGCAAACGGAGGGCGCCCTTACTCCCAGCAAATGGCTGATAGAAAACCGATCGGTGCCTACGAATTTCCCAATATGCGCTGGCATGACGTCGGGGAAGCATGGGTACGACCGATTCTTTTCTTTTTTTCTTGCCAATGCCCGTTATGCCCCCCCCACCACGATGCATTCTATTGGTTTGCACACTTACACACACCCAGCTGTGGTTTCCTGTTTTGCTGGACTCTGGAGAGCCCCGCCTTTAACGCTCTTCTCTCACAGAGAGCAACAGAAAACTTGGAAAAACTCCAGATTGACTGAACTCAGTTCAAAGTTACCTTGACACCTTTAGATGTGAGACGTAGTGATGGTCCGCTTGAAGCTGACGCTCCGGTGCGTGTGTCAGAAAGATCAACGCGCTGCTTCAGAAGCACCGTGTCGAGGCTTGATTCGTTTGGCCAGAGTCACGTGATCAGTGACGTCTGAAGCTTCGTTTAGAACGTACCTTTTTTTAAATCGAACTTTATTGAAACACAATGAGTATACAACATACAAACAGATGAAGTTTACAAAAGAACAGAACATGAACATACAGAACAGCAATCTTTAAAGCCTGAGGCAATCGTGTTAAACACACGCGAGATGCTCACGTAAATCCAAGAGCTGCCCTTTTTTGTTCCCTTTTTTTCTCAGTGTGTTCCTCCTTCAGTTTGTCAATATAAAATTGTACTTAGTAGTCAGTATAAGCTTTGAGTGATATAAGTTTGTATGTGACAGAATACTGCATGATGACCTTTTGATGACTTAGACTTGATAAATTCTTCCTCACAGCGATAATAGCTGAACCAGCTGTGATTATTTCACTCCTGCCAGGAAGAGGAGAGCTGGACACTTTGATCTGCACTAACAAGAAGAGAACCACACACACACTCCCTACACACTAACATCCCTCTGCCTATGAATAGATGTATTCACTGTTGTATTACGTTTGTATATAAATAAAGAAAAGTGCAGGAACAGAGCGCACATCACAGGCCCCACTCTGGTGGGAGCATCTGTGTTCATGCCCTTGCAAGTAAAATCTGCAGCGTCTGTGTGTTTCTACCTTTAGATTCTCAGCTGAAGAAGTGTCTTTAGAATAAATCTCTTGACACAATTAAATCTCAATCACAAAATGTGGCGCTCCGAAATAAGACTCACACCGTTAATTCATCATTTTCACTCTGCGCCACTGCTCTTTATCAGGCCGTGTGAAGCACAGCAAACAGTTCAGTCGAGGCCTTGAGCCACAAACAGACGTTGTTTTCATAACCAAACTGCTTTAGACCCTGTCCCCTAAATCTGCACAAATGCCTTCTGGGTGACATGAAACGCATTTAACCAATAAACAATCAATGGCTTCTTGTTGTTGGAACAGATGCTGTGTTTGGATGTTTGTGTGCAGCATTTTGTGTGTCAGCATAAGCATCTGTTAGTAAAGCATTCTTCATTGCACAAGTGTGTGTGTGTGTGTGTGTGTATCACTCTTCATTGCACAAGTGTGTGCATGTGTGTGTGTGTGTATCACTCTTCATTGCACAAGCGTGTGCATGTGTGTGTGTTTGTATCACTCTTCATTGCACAAGCGTGTGCATGTGTGTGTGTGTGTGGATCACGTCTCAGTGAATTGAATCAGCATTTCGACTTGTGTGCGTGTGTGTGTGTCATTTCTCACTCAATCAACGAGTGCAGATGTGTTCATATGTGTGTTTCTCTTCATTCTGAGTCGGTGTGTGTAGATGTGTGTGTTGGTTTACTTAACAGTAAATTACCATGGTAACATATAGCATGAATTTAACCTGCTCTGGCTTCAATTAGGGAATTATAAATGGGTAGTGTTGGCAACTTGTGACGCACCAGAAAAGAGCTGCTATGCTAGTAAATTGTAGCCTAAATGGAAGCAGGGAGACAAAACAGCAAACATGTCACAGATAGACCATTATCAAAACTCTAAGATTAGGACACAGCAGAATCTGACTGATGAAAACTGAGTGTTTCTTTGAGTTTGTCATGATGTGCTGTGTGACATGCAGGAAGGACCCAAATGAAGGGCTCACAGATGGAAACTTAAAGCGTAGCTTCATTCGCTAGAAATACTTTCATAGGAAATTAACAGAAAAACTAGAAACTAAACTAAACTCAAGAAACGAAGGAAAAACAAAAGCAGGAGCACAGAAGCACGGACTAGATACAGGACACAGTGACAAGAGTTAGTAGAGAAATGACTGGAACAAGAAAAAACATGAAGACAGAACTAAAGCTACACTTGACTTGACTCCAGCAAATCCTGCTTCCTCCCTGGGGCCTCCTCATGCCCCAAAACCCTCTGGACACCCAGGAGGCATCATAGTCAGATACCCAAAGCACCGTAAAAGGGGTCAATCAGCATTCTGCAGAGGTTGGCTGGCCTCTGCCTTAGATATAAGGGGAGGAGCAGGTGGTCAGAGTAGAGCAGCTGCTCCTCTGCATCGAAAGGAGCCATTTATTGCCTCAGTTTCAGCTTCAGTGGTGTTAATTGTCTGAGAGTAAGGCTTAAATCTAAAAATATATGTAGAAAACACATCAAATATAGCATGCTCAATCGTAGCTAAGTCCATGTGCAAAACATATTTAAAGTCACCAAGTACAGTGCAGGTGTGCGTCTCCTCTGCAGGGAGAGTTCAGGTCCAGGATCAAACAGGGACATCAGGAACAGAAGCAGCTCCATTGATCCGACTCCTCTGATGGCTGAGCGATCAGTTCATAGATCCTCTGAACTGTGACAGAGGTCTCACTCTGGAGGAAGCTCTCAGCACTTTCCAGCAGCTCCTCCATCATGGAGGACGTTCCCTCACTGTAACAGGTGGAGGAGAGAGGAGAGGAAGCACAGGTGGATCCTCTGAGGAAGAGGAGCGTTCCTACAAACCACGTGATCACATGAGCAGAGGGGCGTGGCCTTCAGTGGTAGTAATAAAGGAACAGTCCACATGTTCCACTTTGAAGGCTCCAACAAAAAAGACCTGTGATCACTTTGACTCAGTATGATGGATTCTTTGGATTTGCCTTTGTTTCTCTGGCTTTTCTTGTGTGTCTGTAGCTGTGTCCCAAAACGTCAGCCGCATCCTTCGGAGGACCCGGCCTTCCTAGCCTACGTGGGCCGGTGTTAAGTCTAATTGTTGAATGTTGCCATTGTGTTTCTTAAATTTGTACAGTCTTAGTTTAAGCAGTACGATCAAAGCCATTCCTTAGATTCTGACTCTGACCACCTCTCCAGCCACTCTGTGCTGGGGGAGGTTTTATTGTAGATACATCCTTTCTGAAAGGTCTGTTTCTTCTGATGTAAGCTTCCTGGGTTTATGACCCTTTGATCAGCAGACACACACACACACACACACACACACACACACACACACACACACACACACACACACACACACTCAGTGTATGTCATTTACATACAGTGCCTTGTCTTTGTAACCAAAGGGGGGTTGCAAGGGGAGGTGTTTTGTAAACTATTGTTTGAAGTTTGTCAATAAAAGGCAGCGAGAGGAGGCCACCATTGTGGTCATTTCGACGTGCTGGTCACAGATGGAAGGGCCTCCCTTGCGCAAGAAATCGATCGAACACTGTTGCCTTGTTTTTCTTTCATGGGAATAAGTCCTGGATACAGCGGGGTCTGAGTTTAGACCCAACAGCCGGGTCCTGCAAAGACCGAGAAGGCCAGAAGTGCGAGGCTGTGAAATGGGACGGTCCAGCCTTCAGATCTGTGTCACCGCTGTGTGGGTGGAGTTTAATAAACTCGCCGTCTGCTCCTTGCTATCTAAAATATTACAGGACACTGGAGTAAACTCTCGACCGTCTCACACTTCTGTTTCATCAGTTTTCTGTTTGACGTTTATTCAGCTGTGTGAAAATCCCGGAGGAACCCACCGATGGATTAATAAAGTTGTATTTAATCTAATAATCTAATAACTTTGATCTCAGCCAAACCGATTTACTCCAGAACAAATGAAACACAGAAAAAAGGCAAACAATTACATTTTTAAGTTATCCGAGTGACTTATGGTAAATGGCCTGTACAGCGCTTTACTTGGTCCTAAGGACCCCAAAGCGCGTCACACATCCAGTCATCCACACATCCACACACTGGTGATGGCAGCTACAGTGTAGCCACAGCCGCCCTGGGGCGCACTGACAGAGGCTGCCGGACACTGGCGCCACCGGGCCCTCTGACTTATATATCATGTTTAACCTGAGTAGCCAAAGAGCAGGGGTCTGAAAACGATGAAGCTGGGAGTCCGCTGCTCTCGCCGGCTGGAGTGACCATTGAACCCCCCGGCTTGCTATCGAGCGGGTGGGTAACAGACGTCTCCGAAAACGTCGGCGCGCTTTTGCAAATATGCGATGTCTTGATGAACCCAGCAGATATTTTAAGTTTACATAGCTACTTTCTCCCCTTAATATATGTTAAAAATTTATTTTGTGGCCCAGAAAGATTAATAAGACTAATTTTAAAACTTAGTAGCGGCCGCCATTGTTGGCAGCTGAAATTAGCTGGGCCGCGCTATGAATTCTGGGATATGGTGGGCCACGAAGGACACACCCGACCCATCCTTCAAACTCGGGGGAATGAAGGACGCATTTGAAGAAGTCGAGGAATCGGGACAGCCTTCGTCGCCTGGCTGTGACGTCATCGGCCTTCAAATGCGGCCTCCGGAGGATGCAGCCGACGTTTTGGGACACAGCTTGGGTGTCTTTGTTGGTCATGTGACCTCCCAGGGACTACACATGGAAACGAGCAGTTTAGCTCAAATCTGGCAGGTTTCCATCGTCTGTTTTTGTCCTGATGTCCATGAACATGAACACTGTCCCTGTCAAACACGTCCAGATAATCTGATCCAGTGTTGTTCTTCTTCTGTGGTGTTTGTGATGGAGCAGCAGCTGCTGATCCTGATGTCCTCCACCAAGGGGGCAGCAAATTCAGCTGACTGTCATCATTTATTAAAAAGATGTAACAATGTGACATAATGCAATATAATAGTGTCAGTTACACATTGTGGGTTGCACTGTGGCCAGAATGGACATTACCTCCTGCCTAATGGAAGCTGTCAGCCATCCTGCAACCATGAATTAGATAAGCAGAAGTGAAGGGATTGTTAACAACAATTTAATAATAAAATGTAATGTGATAGTTGCACTTTATTAGCTCCCCACAATCGTATGAATAATAACCATGAATGCACTGCATGCTCATAGCAAGTTCTTTAGGTTTAAAGTGAGATCCTGCTTTAAAGGGCGCTTCATCTGCTGGGAATGACATGTTTCTTCTAGTATGTAAGGCTCAGCCCATCTTACTGGGACTTACTTTTGTAGATCCACATGCTCTAAACCTGGTGCTCCATGATTGGTGCAGAAGCTTTAAGCTACTATTAACAAATAATGACCATGGACTTAGGTGTTACTACAATAACTTATCATTGAGCAACTTGTATATTTAATTTTACTTGTAAAACTATGCAAGTAGAATTGAATGGGGCACAGTGAGCTGAGCACAGGCCCACTCTGTGACACTCAGAGGTTTGTGGATATCATACTGAGAGTATTGGACACAGTGCAGCCAGCTTGCAGCCACTTTCCCACCACTTTAGCACAATGTTTACATGAGACTCAGCCACACTAATGTTCCTGGGCAGACATGTGGTGCAGCATGGCTGATGGCACTGTACCTGCAGCTGTCATGGACAAGAACCACTCAATACCTCACCCAAGCCAAGCCTGTGCTGATGTTGTGATCTGAGACCGAGACACTAACCCAGGATCATGATATGATGTTGTGAGAGTTTCACTAAGAATTAGCTCTGATTACAAGATTTCAATCTATCGTAACTCTAATTTGTATTTACTTCAGTTTGTTCATCTTGGAGCTGTGTGCAGCTGAGGACAGTCTTATTATTACCAGGTGAGGATATGTAACAGCCACAGTCTGTAGAGATGATGTCACCATGGAGTGGTGATGTCACTGGAGCTGCCAATATGTGCTCCAGCCAAAGCTACACCAGAGGGTTGTGCTGTGTAACAGGTTGGTGCAGGTGGTGTTATCTACATTTGAACATTAGGCAACAGTCTCATGAAGACACTTTCTATTGTTCACTAAAGACCAACAATAACAGAGACAAAGGGAGAGCAGCAGAACTAGTGCTAACAATTAGCACTGCTAGCCTGCCCACCAACACCAGCTAATGTTATAAAAACGATGATCAATGATTTTGCTGTAACGGCTCCAGCTGTCTGTGTCAGGGACACGTTGGAGATGAAGTGAGTGATCCAGTGACAAAGGTTTGGAAAGCTGCAGTCAGCTGAGACTAAAGGAGTCACCTGACCGAGAGACGAAATGTTTCACTGAGAACGTCCAGATGAACAGAATCAACCTTTGGGATAATCTGTTCCACACATCCATGTTTCACTTACTGCATTATATTTCCTCATTGCTGTGCACACAGGCCTGTGGCTTATAACCAACTCCAAGTTCAGACTCAGAGGCTGCTGAAGCTGTTTTCTGGAACAGAGACGTGTTGGATATAAAAGCAACTCTTCTTTATGTGTCAGCACTGAGGAAAGGAGCAGCTTCGTTTCTAAGTGTATGAAGGACTGTAGCAGTGTGTGTGTGAGCTTTATTTCACAGACAGAACCATGTCAAAAACACAACTTCAGGTAAAAACAATACAAAATCAAAGAGTCTGATCAGAAGGATTAAACAGAGGAGTGTGGGACTGTTTTTAACAGACAGCAGGTTAAGCCAGGCTGGAGGAGTAAACTGAGCCTCGGTGTGAGCAGCAGTGTGTTTGACAGGAAGCTGAGATAAACAGTCTGGAGCCCATTTAGTGCTTCATATGAAAGTGTGAGGATTTGAAAGCAAATCTAAAATCAAGCAGGAGTCAGTGTGAGAATGATTTGTGCTTTTCCTCAGTCAGATGCTGGGAGTTTCAGTTCATCCATGTTCAGCGTGCTGTGCTTTGTGTAACAGGAGAATATGACAGTATAAATCAAGTCTTCATGTCACTGAAAGCCTCCACAGTCTGCTATGGAGGTGCATCAGTTTGGATTTACAAGAAGAACATTTCTTAAACCTGCCACAAGATGGCGCTCCAACAGAAGGGATGTCCACAGTGTAACACAGACACACACATACTGTGTGAATGTGTGAGTGAATGGGCTTTCAACACAAGGCTTCTGCTGCTACCTTTAATTACATAATTAGCTAACAAGAACAAACTGTTAATTACCACCAAAGAACGGCTCCAGATTTTAGTTGCTGACCATTTTGTGAAACGTTGATTACATCAGCTTATTGTTGATTTTTCAACCTTAATATCAGCTGCTTTAAAGGAGCCTCGTTCTCTCGCAGTAACACTTTTCTTCACTAGATGCAGTGCAGGCACAGTCTGTGTTTCTAAACTACACACTAATGTTCATTGTTGTGCAGCTAAATCCTCCCTCTGGATGGGAAGAATCCCTGTCAGGCTTCAAACACCTGGCTTGGTGTTCTGGAGCTAATGTGTCACCTGTGAGGACTCTGAGATGAACACACAGCAGACACTTCAGTTCTCCGTCTGTGTGTCCTCAGTTTCCCAGCATGCCTTGGCTGTGGTGGTGGAGGTGAATGAGGGGGAACATGCTGCTCTGTCAGCACTCAGGTTTCATACCTGGTGATCTCAGAGGACAAAGCGGCGTTACAGCAGCGCACGTTGATGAGACCTGATGCTCTGAACAGTTCAGACTTCAGCCTCACTCTGAGAAAACAAACGACTGACTGTCAGCAGCAACTACACCTGCTCCATCAGTGACGGAGAGAAGAACTGAGACTGAGAGACATACAGCTGCAGGTCAAAGGTCAGAAACGCCCGCTCTTTGTACGGGTCAGGAGTTAGTACTGCAGAGGTCAGAGGTCAGCTTGCTGACAAACCATTTGAAACAGTTTGGAGCTAAAAGCACAACAGCAGAGGAAAGAAGAGACACTGCAGAGATGATGCAAAATATTGTGTTTTGTTCTCAGCTGTCAAAAAGTGTAACACACGTGTTCCAGCACAGCCTTTGTGTACTTTCACTTCTCCATACTGTCCATTGGAAATCCTGTTTGTTACTTTTTGATTTCAGTCCATGTGTCCAAAGCAAACTTCTGTCCCACACTTTCTCTGCTGACTCTTCACCGATGCTCAGATGATCTCAGATGATTTCACCAGAACTCATCAAAATTCGGGCTCCACAGAAACCCAGACGTCACTAAACAAGCGTAACAAGCAAAGTGAAAACTGGTCGTTCAGCTTTATTGACCAAAGATAAGCTCACATGTCACCTCATGACACAGACACTTATTTCCACAGCATGCACGAGGACTGACAATAAGTGTCTATAAAGCCACTTCTATCTGCCACACCTGTGCTTCTGTCATGGTTGCTCTCCTCTCACTCTGTCATTTATCCACAGTCTGCCTCCCTCTGCTCCGTCAGCTGACGTCCTCTCTACACCACCTGCTGTGTTTTATCCTGCAAAAACACATTTAAGAAGCGTTGCACCGAGTAACGGGAGTAACTGCTATAAAATCCATTTAAAGGAGGTGGTGCTGAGTGCTGTGACTGGGGTCCCACCACTGACATCACGGGTGGAGGACATGTTGGAAAACTGCTACAAAGTGCTGTGCAGCCAGCAGAGCTTACAGTCTGTCCTGTGTGTCATACAGGCTCTCACACTTAGTGTTTCTGTGACACATTGAAGAGAAGTTTGTGTTGTTCACAGTTGTGCTTGTACTGAGTGACAGCTGACATGACCTAACAGGAATAATGTGTCTGTGCTGAATGAGAAGTAACACACAATGAAGTCTTGATGCATCTCAATCATCCAGGAAAGTGAGTCTGTTGCTTCTGTTCATCTGGACGCAGCGTTTTGTGGGAGAAACGTGTCGTCATCATCAGGTGACGTCTTCAGTCTCAGCTGCAGGTTTCAGTCTTACAAACAGGACATTTGCATAAAGACTGAAAGCAGCTGCAGGAACGATGGGCTGGGAGCTCCGTTCCTTCATCTTAATTATGCAGATTCTCAGGACCATTGATCAACAACCACTGATCCATGTCCATGAGTCCCATTCACAGAGATGTGGGAATGGCTGCAGTCACAGCATGTAAGATGGAAATAAATGAGAAGTATTTAGCTGAAGTGGATTTGATTTATGTTACTTCTTTTTTAACTTGTAGTTCTACATTGGAAGATTATTGTGATATTGAAATATAAAAATACATTTATATTCTATTATTTTCTCAAAATAAGCGTCACACTCGTGGAAGCCGGTGTAGCCGCCGAAACGCCTGCATTTATGGAGACTTTCAGCCCCAGGTAGGCCAGTTATGGATCTTGGGATCCACATTATGTCAGCAGCTGTTCTCCACCGTGAACTGTGTTCAAACAAACACGCTCACGCCTCACAGACGACAGCTTACAGTCCTGTAGAGATAAAGTGACTTCGTACAGCCCCGTCTTCAGTCTTGTGGAGATGATCTCGACGCTTTGGTGGATGTTACTAGCTCCTGTGCAGTATTTTGTAAAGACATGATTATACCCCGTAAGCACGTTAAAATTTACGCTAACAATAAGCCATGGGTCACTAAAAGTGTCAAATCCTGTTTAAGGAAAAAGAGACAGGCCTTTAAAGAGGGGCTGTTACCGATTTTCAGACAGCTACCAAGGAAATGAAAATCGAGATCTTGAAAGCAAAACAGACAAAAACCTTCTTGAAAGCAAATTTGCTGCAAAAACTTTTGGGTCTGCCTGGACTTGTATGAAAACCATAGCAGGGTTTCAAAATCCCCAGAGCAGCAGTCAGGTCATTTTAGATGTTTTAATTCAGACAGAGATTTTCAAATGCTTTAAACATGTTTTCTGCTCGTTTTAGTTCTTCTGATTTCAGCGAGGATATTTGGGAACTGAAACAGAAACTGAGAGATACTCAGCACTTTATCATTGAACTCAGCGATGTTAAAAAGGCCTTTCATACAGTCAATGTGAACAAGAGCCAGGTCCTGATAATATTAGTGGCCGCCTAATTAAATCTTGTGCTGATGAACTCAGTCCTATATTTCAGGTTATTTTTAACAAATCCTTGCAAACACAACATGTGCCCTCTCTTTGCAAAGAAGCAGTCGTGGTTCCTGTCCCTAAATCTAAACGACTTCAGGCCTGTTGCCTCACTTCAGTTGTCATGAAAGTCTTTGAAAAAATCCTCAGAAATGTGATTATGAAGAGACTGAAGGTCAGCTGGATCCAATGCAGTTTGCATACAGGCCCAACAGAGGAGTGGAGGACGCACTTTTGACTTTACTAAATCTGATTCTTAAACATGTAGAGAGTAAAGGGACTTTTGCAAGACTTCTTTTCATTGATTTTTCTTCAGCTTTTAATACAACACAGCCCCATATTTTAATTAAAAGACTTTTAGAACAGTTTGAAATCAGGAAAAACCTGCTGGGCTGGATTTTAGATTTTCTAACTGACAGGTCACAAAGAGTGAGAATAAATGGGGTTCTGTCTGACCCAGTGTTCTCCTCCACAGGTTCTCCTCAAGGCTGCGTCCTATCGCCCTTATTATTCAGTCTCTATACAAACATGTGTCAGGGCAGACATGAAAACAGGGTCATTATTAAATATGCAGATGACTCTGTTATTGTCAGCTTACTGAAAGAGGGTGAAACTAACCACGGCCCAGTCATTGATGACTTTGTTCAGTGGTGGGAGGAGTCTTATCTCCAGCTGAACATATCTAAAACAAAAGACATGGTTGTTGATTTTAGGAAAGAACAAAATGGGCACGGAGTCACTTTAATTAAAGGTCAGAAAATAGAGCAAGTACAATCATATAAATATCTTGGGACCATAATCAATGAAAAACTGAACTTTGATCAAAATTGCAAATCAGTTTGTAAAAAGGGTCACCAGCACCTTTATTGCCTTAGGAAACTTGTTCATTTCCACATTGACCAAAAAATGTTAACTTTGTTTATCGTTCTTTTATTGAGTCTGTTTTATCCTTTTGTTTGGTGGCATGGTTCGGTCAGACCTCTGTCACAGAGAAAAACTCTCTGAATCAGATAGTGAGATGGTCCAGCCGTCTGATAGGTGAGCCACAGTCTTGTTTAGCCTCCCTGTACTCTGAGCAGGTACAGAGGATGGCTTTATCGATCCTTAAAAATGGTTCCCATCCTCTAAGGGGTGAATTTCAGCTTCTTCCCTCAGGACGGAGGTTTCTATTTCCGAGATGCAGGACAAAGCGTTATAAAAACAGCTTTGTCCCCGTTGCTGTCACTGAATTAAATAAGAACTGTTTTTGATTCGAAATATTAAAGTATGTGTCACAGTGAGTTTTATATATTTACTAGGTATGTGTGTAAAATACATACTTGGGCAGAATTTTGCAAATATCTATTTTTCATTTTGTAGCAGCATAGAGCTTTTTTCCAATTATTTTTTAAAAGTCAGGTCAAGGCTCCAAAAGCCCAAAGGCGATATAACAGTTTGTGTTTGCTACATGGATCATTGTAGTTCAGCTTTCCTTTGTTATATTTCTTTAAGAGCTCAAAATGTGTTCATTACATAAATCAAATGTAATTTTCTCTGTAGCACTTCATGGATTTCATAAGCAACACACTGTAGTTGTTCACACAAAGCATAAAGGTAAAAACAATATACACAGTGTTATCTTCATTTTAGATGTCACAAAGTATTTGCGGCTCCCAGTGTTTTCCCGAACCCTGACCCTTTGCGTGGAAACCGGGTCCAAAAGGCTCTTTGGGTGTTAAAGGTTGCTGACCCCTGCACTAGGCCCAACTGACACATATATTTGATTCCAAATACAAAAAATAATGTGTAACCTGCTGGAAGAATGTAGGAGGTTGAGACAGGATCTCAACACTTGGTGTCTGCAACAAAAGACAACAATATGTGGGGCGATCGTGGCTCAAGAGTTGGCAGCTCGTCTTGTAATCGGAAGGTTGCCGGTTCGAGCCCCGGCTTGGACAGTCTCGGTCGTTGTGTCCTTGGGCGAGACACTTCACCCGTTGCCTACTGGTGGTGGTCAGAGGGCCCGGTGGCGCCAGTGTCCGGCAGCCTCGCCTCTGTCGGTGCGCCCCAGGGTGGCTGTGGCTACAAGCTTGCCATCACCAGTGTGTGAATGGGTGGATGACTGGATGTGTAAAGCACTTTGGGGTCCTTAGGGACGAGTAAAGCGCTCTACAAATACAGGCCATGTAATGGCAGAAACATTCTCTAGTGTAAATCCTGACTAGTTCATTAACTACAGATCAGTTTCAGTGAACATTATTCACAGAGGGATCTGAGTTCCTTATACCAGACTCTACAGAAACTGTAACACTGTACAGCTCTGCGACTCAACAATATGACAACAATGTAACACACACTAGAATCATCAAATAAAGCCCCACTAACCACTAGAACTAGAACTAACTAACTAGCACTGGACACTTGCATATTAGAGATTTCTACCACCATAGGAGGCGAGATATCATCCTTGAACCAGAGCATCCAGCCCTCAATTTCGGACATAAAAAGCGACGTGGCCAGGCATGATAACACTTTGACTGAACTGCAGGACTGTGCCTCGAACCACTCTGACACCATCGCCACTCTCCAGGCCACTGTGGAGCGTTTGTCTGCGGAGGTAAAGAAGTTAGATGAGAGATGTGGAGCTCTTGAGGCACTCCAGGAGGAATAATTTAAGAACTGCAGGAATACCAGAAGGCACAGAGGGACCCAAGATGACTGAGTTGGTTCACACCTGTTGGCGGAGGCGCTATCTCTCGAGGAGAAGCCACTCATCGATCGAGCACATAGAGTGAATCGCCAGCGTCCCAAACAAAGTCATCTTCCTCGGCCCATCATCTTGAGATTGCACTACTACCACATTGGTGAGGAAATTCTGCTGAAAGCTGCAGAGAACAAGAACCTGATGTATAAGGGTTTTTAAAATAAACATCCTCCCAGATTTCCCTCCCTCTGTTGGAAACGCAGAGCCGCATTTGCAAATATGAGAGGAAGACTACGTGGGATGACCGGCGTCAGGTACAGACTGCTATACCCTGCAAAGCTGTTAGTGACCCATGGTGATGTGAGGAAAAGCTTTACCGATCCCAAAGAGACCGTAGACTACGCGGAGAAGCACCTCTCCCACCCACCTTCAAATGTATTAAAAGCAAGGATATATCTATATGTCTAACGCTGACACAGCACTGTGTTTCTTCTTTTCCCTTTATATTCCATGTAAAGGTGAATATGGAGCGTTTATGGAGCTCGTTTATTGAGCAGCTGTCAGTTAGAAGGTAAGAGTTACTAGGTTAACAGAGGTTAGCAGTAACAGTACGGGGAAGTATATTGTGTTGTTCTTTTGTTGTTTTTTATTTTATCCTACTTTACTTTGTTATTTTGATTTTACCTGTTGTGAGTGCTTCCCGTAATTCTCCTTTTTCTTGCGCCGCTGCGGCCAGAGTTCACAACATTACATATTTTTGTATCTATAAACAGGAAGCTGACACTCTCCAGACTTTATCAAAGGTGTGAGCGTCACAGCAGAGGCCTTTGTGTCAACGTAGCTGAAGACAAAACACAGAAACACATGAAGGAGATTTTCCTGGCCTGGATTTTATACAAATATTCTGCAGTACATCAAAAATGAAAGAAAACCATTAGTCAACATATGAACATCACCTCTGAAGTTACAGAGCTTTGATTGGAGACACAGCTGAGCGTTTTGCATTTTGCATAATTAATTACATAATTAATTATGTAACCATAATTAAATGGTTACATCATCTTTAAAGTCCCCAGAGATCAGGAAAAGGGCCTGAGGGTGCTGTGTTTGGAGTCTGCTGGTTACAGTGTGCAGGACCTCACAGGCTGCTGCAGCGTTAGCAGAGGGCGGGACATACACAGCTATCATAATCACGTGTGTAAACTCTCGTGGTAGATAGTACGGTCTCATGCTAACCGCTAGCAGCTCAATGTCCTTACAGCATAGCGTCTCTTTGATAGAGAAATGCCCAGAGTTACACCATCTATCGTTCACAAACACAGCCAGACCCCCTCCTCCCTTCTTACCACTCTCCGCTGTTCTGTCATAAGAGGCTCAGCAGCTAAAGCAGCACACCTGGGTCTCCCAGCCTATTAAAAGCAGCCCTTTGCTTCACCTGCTTCACTAAACATTATTATTTTAAGCAGAGTGGTGTGATTTATGTAGGCATTGCTGTGTGACAGGATGACTTTTCTTGCACACCCACCAAATGAGGGCGCACATGCTTCCACGCCCACTGGTGACTGCACACAGCCTTTCAAGGAAGCATTTCATTCATCCCTAACAAATGGAACAAAACACTGTGCAGCGTGTTCAGGTTTGAACGTGGCCCTGGCCTCTCTCTGCATCCACCTGGCACATGCAACACACATCCACTCCCTGCTGAACTGCTTGTATTTGATGTGTTGAAGTTTTGGTAAAGTTTGAATAAATTCCACTTTATTTATAGGAACATTTCATCTGTGGACTCCTGCTTCCCCTCTCCTTGAGCCAGTTTGTGACGGGAACATGACATAAGAAAACTAATTTATCCCTTTTTGATTCTGTGTATCTGGCGCTCATCCAGTGAGTTCACACTTGGCAGAAACAGACTGAATTTGTCTGGAGAACTTTGGCTTCAGCCAAGTTAGATAAACACACTGTGTCTCTGTCAAAACAGCAGTGTAGTTGTGGCACCCCTGTGAGGGAATGACCACATGAATATTATTTTGTGTAAAACACTCATGTAACGGGACATTTTTCATTGCTATATGTATTTATTTTCAGTTTCTTTAAGAGGATAGAAAATCCATGTAACAGGGATTCATTTTATGTTAGAAAGCAGTGAGGGCGGAACTTTGGTGCTTGCTCCGGGGTTTCGGGGTGCAGTAAGTGGAGCCCACCTTCCGCTGCTTCCTCAGACACGTTCTGGAGGAAAGCAGAGACGCATCGTGTCTTCCTTACTCTGCTCTTCACCTGCTTTTACAGGTCGGTACACGGTGCTCGCACCGAAAATGTTGTTTATTGTCACCATGGTTACCCACGTTAATGTGAATGGGAGAGTTAAGGCGGTCCGCCAAAGTTATTTATATGTAAACACGGGAGAAAACCAGAGGAGTGTCCCGCGCGACCGCACCGCGAGCCCGCTCGTTAGGTGGAGCGCTCGTGAAGCAGAGTCAGTGCGCTCCTATGCTCTGTGCAAACGTGTTGTAATGCTCCAATCAAATCAGTTCTGTGAGATGTGAATGTTAATAGTTCTGTTAAAGTGACTGAGTAGATTAGCTAGTGTAACACAAGCACTCTGAGCAACTCTGTGTAGCTAACAGAGGCATTCATGGGTTGATTAAACAAGCTGTGTTTCATGATGCACTAAATAGTGATTTTGCCAGTAAATTACTGGAGGGAACAAATGTAATGTATTTACCAATGCTGTTATTGAATAGAACTGTTTAGCCAGTAAGACACTGCAGAAGACAATGTGATGTGTTTATTGATATGATAAAAGGATGTAGCTGTTATGGAAAGAAGTGTGAACTTGAGAAACTGAACCAGTTAAAAAGAGTATATTTCACTGATGTTGTGAAATAAGTAAATGTAATTGATGTGAATGAGGAACCAGCTGAACAGTATATTGAAAGCTCATGTTTAGTGTTTTATAGCATTTATTTGTGTGAAATAAATCAGACTCAGACACGTTCTGGAGGAAAGCAGAGACGCATCGTGTCTTCCTTACTCTGCTCTTCACCTGCTTTTACAGGTAACATATTTGTCATCGAGGTCTTCATCCTTGGGACCCGTAACATAGTAACTTCTTCATTGTTATACTTCTATAGTTTTCCCATTTTGTGAGCTGTGGATGTGGAAAGTGTCTCAGTGACACATCCACATGAAAACGGCGTTACCTTCGTTCATTTGCACGTCAAATGAACGAGCTGTTTGGACTTTAACGTCACAGCTGATGCTTCGATACTCGAACTCAAGAGTTCAGCTTCCACTCAGAGGTACAAGTACACACAGCAAAGATAAACGTGTACACAAGGTGGAACCCACAAGTGCACAGCTCCAACCAGAGATGGGCAGTAATCCGATTACTTTTTCAAGAAACGAGTAAAGTGAGGGATTACTATTGCAAAAAAGGTAATTAGATTACTGTTACTTTCCCGTAAGCACGCTGCGTTACTGCGTTACTAAAACCGCAGCTGTGTGCAGATGAACAATGGATAATCTATCGAGTGTGGAGAGAGTGTGAGCGTGCAGCGTTTAAAGCGTGGAAGCACTGACCTTACTTTGAGTTTGACTCTGTAAAAAGTGACAAAAACATTAGCATCCGCTGTTCACTGCGTGGGAAGACAACATGCTCACTCACTATGTGTTAATGGGCATGCTTATTTATAACTTTGATAAAATGTCATAAAAATAATTCCATGCCAGCTCACCATTGGTGATCAGGTAGTTTCTGTTCCAGTTCCAGTCCCATAAATCATGAAGCTTGCTGCCAGAAAAGCTTCAAATCTCCTTTGAAAGCTGTTTGTGGTCTTGATTGTGGGAGCTTCAGTTGTCTGACTCCAGCTGCCACACAGTGCTCACTGATATCATTTGCAAAAACCCCAGTGTGACAATATTTATCAGTGAAGCAGAAATCAGGAAGTGACGACTTTTCTTTGAACATTTGCTAAGGCTAAGCTGTGCTTTCTACCACAGTTGGGAATTTCCTGGTTTACAACAAATTATTGTGTCAACACCGCATAAGATTTCAAACTACAGGAAAATCACTGGAGTTATAAGAGGCAGACAACGACACACACACCACATGCATGCTGTTGCTATTTATTGTGGATTAACCTGTCAAGGGCAAGAACAAAATAATTCTGCCTCAAATACAGGAAATCATAGCTTTCCTGTATTTCCTCCATTGTTGGCATGCTGGTTAGTGCTGTTGTTCCACAGTAAGAAGGTCCTGGGCTAAATTATCCATGAATGTAAACGGCTGTGTGTTTCTATCTGATAGACTGGTGAGGTGTCCAGGGTGTACCCTGCCTGGTAACCTATCACTTCAGGGTTATTTCCCAGCCCTGCTGCAACCAGGATAGAGATAGGAGGATGGTAGTTGTTGTAGACCCATTCAATTTCAATTGAAGGATTAAAATGTTCCAGGAGCTCAACTTACTCCATCTGAACATGTTTCAATCGTGTTTTATGAACACAACATGCAGCTTTACTGAATATGAAAAGGTTGTGTTGATTTAACTCAGTTGTTTAAGTTTCTGCCAAAGCAAAACCTTTGTGTGCAACCAGTGTCCACTATTGAATCAAGTAAATCCAACATGTTTTTGTCAGTGCAAAAGGAGTTACGGTGCCTGTATTCCTGCACAATATTGTCCCGGGAGGGAGGAAAACTTTCTGGTGAAGTTTTGGTTGATTTTTGGGTTTTGCTTGACACTAGGTTGATTTTATCAGTGAGGTTTGGATTGTTTTCTTTCTCTAAGAGAGAGAAAGATGGTTTTATGCTTGGACATGTTTGCAATGGGCCCCAGTATTTGTTACTTTATTAGTATTTTATTGGTTGCGTTTGTTTGTGCTTTTGTTACAGTGCACTGAGATAAGAACATCTGAGAGGTGTGATCCACCGCTGGTGATATTTTGGTATTTTGTGAGTTCCCGATTTAACAAATCAGCTCTTTAATCCAGACCTGAGAGGTTGAACTTTAAAGCGCTATAAAATATTCTTACTGGAAACAGTGGCAAAGTGTTTTTCTCCATGATTATAATGGGCTTGGGAGAAATTCACTTATATGTGACATTGATCACATGAGAAGTCCTGAGCCTAAAAGGATTGCAGCGAGTCAATCCAGTCCAAAAACAAGGAGCTGTTTTCCTTTAAAATGATGACGTCATCTTGCTGGTGATGGAGGCTCGAATAGGCTGCGTGTCAGACTCCATTATCAGCAATATCTGGTATGAATGTGTGTGGATGTATGCATGTGACTGGACTGTGACGGACTGACGACTAAAAGTTTAACTGACTTGATACTGAGACAAAAACGGTGCCGACTTTAGGATTAGTGAATGTCCACAACAATTCACCCAGCCTGTAGAAGAAGGGTGGAGGTTTTGTCTTGCTTTGTTTGTGCAGGAGCAGAAGGATGACAGAGACTAAAGGGGGAGGCTGTAGCTTCACATGAGTGTGAGCTGCAGACTGAACCCTTTGGTTGCTAATGTTGAGTCACTGATGTTTGCATTAAGAAAATTGTGTTTTATTAGCTGTGTTTTAATTAAGGTATCACATTATATTGTTGGGAATGTTAAATGCTAAAGTGAAGAAAAGCTTTGATTTCACTCATGACTGAACATGTTATTATTAACCATAGCAGGCCACTGTAAAGAGTCAATTAACTGTTATAGAGGAAAAAAAGGCCAAAAACTCTGTTAATACCTATGAATAACAGGCAATGATAGACTTGTCACATTCAAAATAGAGATATGTAATAACAAACACGGGTCCGTGTCATTTAGGTTCTCCATTGAAATAGTCAATCATTTAGAAAAGTAGAATATATATATATATGTCTCAACGCTGTTTCTCAATAATATTAAAAACCTAAAAACTATTGTTGTGGAAGATAGAAGTCACTGTGACAGCCCTCTGACTGTGGAGGATGTTTGTAATCCTATTTCTGCACTTAAGGCCAACAAATCTCCCGGCACAGATGGTTTAACTTAGAGCTGGGCGATAAAACGATAACGATATGTATCGCGATATAACTTTTACTCGATAGAGAAATTAAGCTATCGCGATAGACCTCGCCGCTCTTGTCCTCTTAAAAAAAAAGAAAGAAAAAAAAAAAAAGGTCAGCCAATCCAAATTAAGTAGCGCAGAGCCGAACCAATCACAGCCGCAGCGTCACGTCGCGTGACTTGTTACGTACAGCACAAGTGCCAAGCCGCACGTGTGTTTGTTTGGGAAGCAGCCAGCGGGTAATGGAGCCAGCGCGTAATGGAGGAAATGAGTGTGCCGACTAGAAAAATCAACCGAGCGTGACCGAAGAGAAAACAGATGATGGTTCCAATGCCGGAGAGATTGTCGAACGGAAGAGCCATAGAAGTTCCGTAGTGTGAAGGTATTTCGGCTATTTCAAGTCTGACAAAAACAGAGTAGCGTGCACTGTAAATTGTGCCGAAAGCAAGTCTGGAAATACAATAAACTGGTGCATGCGTCACACTGTGCGCCACGTTATTGTTTCGGTGAAATGAATTTCTACAATACTGTTACTGTTAATTCTACTCTCTGCAGTGTTTAAATGCTTACATATACACACAGTTACTGTCCGTCCACACATACGACTCGGTTCTGCTTCTGTGCCCCAGCTTTGTTTACTTTTTCCCACCGAGGCTTCTAGACTTCTGATTGGCCAACATTTCTGCACGGTTAGGAATCTAGCTCCACCTGCTGCTTTGGCATGTTCATAGCAGCGTTTTCCTTCATTTCTGCCTTTATGTGTGGACGGGATTATTTTTGAAAACGAAAACGGAAAATCTCTGTTTTCAAAAATACCCGTGTACGTGTGGACATAGCCTCAGTCTCTGACTGGAAGCGCTAATTCGTCATTCGGCTTTTGTCAGACTAA
The DNA here is from genome assembly GCF_963969265.1 of Rhamphochromis sp. 'chilingali'. Lineage (NCBI taxonomy): Eukaryota > Metazoa > Chordata > Actinopteri > Cichliformes > Cichlidae > Rhamphochromis > Rhamphochromis sp. 'chilingali'. The sequence continues at coordinate 6,689,952 of NC_137929.1, forward strand.
AGTAACTGTTAAAACTGTTTGAAAAGCTAAGCTATACAACAAGGAGAGATTGAGAATTTCCTTTTAGTTCTCAGTTTATTTGATATTGACAAAAGTTAGTCAGTTTTGTCTGTTCTTCTGTAAAACAAACTAAGATTTATTTTTAGAATTAATATTTTGTTTCTAAGTGGAATTGACAATTTAGTCTGTTTCGTTTGTTCTATTTTGAAACTTAAACGCTTTAGCGGCTGCCTTTTGTGTAGTTTGCAATATTTGCCTTTATTTATCTGAAAAAGTCTCATGTTCCTTAAGTACATCTACCCTGTTGAACTTATTATCGGAAATAAATATTTAAATAAAAACAAGCTGCTGATTATTTCACATTTTACTTGTGAGCAACGGCACATTTAAATCTTACAAATATAGTTATTTGGCTTATATCGTGATAGATATCGTTATCGCCTGAAATGAAAAAAACATATCGTGATATGAAAAAATCTCATATCGCCCAGCTCTACAAATCAGCTCTAGTTTAACTGCAGAGTTTTATGAATCATTTTCTAATCTCCTGGCTCCGTTCTTACTGCAGCTTTTCATAGGAAGTGTAGAGAATAACATCCTCCCTCCTACTCTTACTCAGGGTCTCATAACACTTACTCCAAAGCCAAACAAAGACTTACTTCTTATTGATAATTGGAGACCCATCTGTCTGCTCAATGATGACTATGAGATTATGGCTTTAGTACTTGCTAACAGAATGAAAGAGTTCTTGGACACAATTATCGATGAGACACAATCAGGCTTTATGAGAAACAGACACCTTTCTAAGAACACGAGACTGGTTTTAGATCTACTTGATCTGATTTGGTATCTGACTATAGCTTCATTCTCTTCCTGGATTTTTAAAAGGCTTTTGATACAATTGAACATCAATTTATTTTCCACTCTTTGGAAAAATTTGGCATTTTTCTGTAAAGCTATCAAAACCTTGTACACGAATGGCAATAGCTCAATTAAAATGATTAAGACTCCACCCCGAGATTTGACCTGTTATACAAGGAATCAGCACAGCTGATAAGGAGCTCATCATCAGCCAGCTAGCTGATGACACCACACTCTTCTTGAAGAATGCAAATCTAATCCGTCCAGCCCTTAGTGTTATTAGTGATTTCTCTGAGGCATGTTAATACTTTTAGCTATTTTATATCCATAAATCAATGGCGTGTCCAGCGGGTTGGCCTGGGGGGGCACAGGCCACCCCCCCAACCAGACTGGCCACCCCAGGTGCCACCCCAAAGGTAAAACAATAAAATTCAATCAAATATCAAATGTACGATTATGTTTTCACGGTGAAGCTCAGATATCCGAGTGTAAGTGAATGCAGCATCGGCTTCTGCGCTATGCGCATCACGTTAGCAAAGGTAGGCGAGCCAAGCACGAAGGACAACACTGCAGGAAACAATTTTTCGGTGAAAGAAAATGAGGACAGAATAAATGTCCCGGTAAGTAATATTAAGTTTGTTGAGTTTAGTAAACTTCAGTGAAATTAGAATCCCAAGGAAAAAATAACACTTAAAGAATTTTTGCAGCCGTCGAATATTTCAGACAGTATGCTACTGAGGGCAGCTAACATAAGAGTTATGAGTTATAAGATGCAGGTCGATGTGTAAAAATAAGTCAGTTGTTTGGTGGTGGCTATGGCAGGGCTTTCACAGAGGCCAGCAGGTGGATGAGGGAAGGGGAGGCAGGAGGAGAGCCCCGAGGCGGCCACCAGTCCGAGTGTCAGGTGAACTGAACTTCAGGTAAGAAGTTATGACCTGCAGTCTATCTGGGTCAGATATAAACTAAGTTTAGGTGTAGTTTATTTTTGTTGTGCTGACTTTTTACCCTCAGTTGCAATAACTCGTACTGCGTTCTAGCCAGCTTGATGGAGTTTTTATACAGCTGGGTGGGTGCTATGATGTTACTGATAGTGAACTTTATTTTATTCATGCCAACGGCTCCTTAAAAAAATGGAATGGTCCCTCATTCAGAGAAAATATTACACGTTTCGTATTGAGCTGAGAAGAGACGCAGTTTGTCCTGGACTTTAGCTAGAATGGAAAAAGACACAAAGCTGGATTTATTCTGTCTTTATGCTGCACAGCTGCCTCTTCTCTCATTCTCTCACCCTCTCTCTCCTGTTGCTACTTCAATCATGAAACTGATCAATGATCAGCTGATCGGCTTTTCTCTCTCATTTATTTATCGCCCACTTTGCTGGTCATGATGTCGGTTTGTATATGTGGTGAGAGGGAAACATGAAGATGAAACCAGGAGATGTCCTTACTGAATCATCAGAGCTGAACAGGTGATGGAGAAACAGGTTTACCTTTTAGGTCACATGAATGAGTTGAAGGGAAGTTATGAACTGTTTCTGAGAGACAAACAACACCAGGATCCTTTTCTATGTAGCTGACAGCTGGTAACTGTGCAGGGGTGGATCTAGCAAATTTTTGCCAGGGGGCCAGGTAGGGCATTAACAGGGAAAGGGGGCACAAAGAAATACTTTTCTTTCTTATTCTCATTTAAAATATCTAGCTTTTATTAAATAATTATCTAAATCTTACAACCAAAGTTTTTATCTGACGTAAAATGTATAGAAATCATACATATACCAACAAAACTGTACATCACTGTCACAACAGGGTTTGTTTTCATTCAAAGGCTTTATGGCTTTAATACCTGGTGGGCCGGTCTCTAGTCAAAATGCCCGATTTTCTGTCCCAGTCCAGCCCTGCAGGTTAATACTGGCAGTGTCACCATGCCAGCTGACTGTATTTCATCATCAGCCAGTGTTGTTCTTTATCAATATTACCAAAGTTTACCATAAGGAAGCAAAGAAAGTATTTACTTGCTTTCAGGTTTTATTCAAATATTAGTCTTTTCATTTGTTTCCCCACTTTTTCCCTGTTTCAAAATCAAACACCAGTTTGTGAGAAGATTATCTTCTTTTTTTAATAGGCAGAAAAAGTTTTGCATTGGCATTGGCTAATTTGTCAATTGTTTGCTACAAATGTTCGTATTTTAATATTAAAAAATGTTTTTGCCCAAAACATATGTGCAGTATATGTCAGTAAAAACACTATGCAAATATTGCTGTCCTTGAATGCTGAGTAAACACTGACAAAGCACTGATTGTATCTCTTGTACTTTATCAACGCAGTATCTAAAAACTTTGCACCGGAGTGGTTAAAATCTCATTCTAATAAGAGTTAAAAGCGCATTCGGTTATTAGGTTTACAGGATTATTGAATTATGGTTAATGGTTGGTAGAATTTTTTTTAAACATTATCTGCCAATTACATCTGCCACCCTTCTCCAAATCTGTGCCCCTACCTGGCCCCCCCAACAAAAGTTTTCTAGACACGCCACTGCCATAAATGTAAGTTTATTAATAAAACACCATATTTCTGCCGTTTTATAAGGATATGAATTGTACATACAATCAATTTCAGACTCAACCAACAAAAAGCCTCTCAGAACAATATTTATATTGTAACAGTTGCTATTGTAATGCAGTGTATCACCACATGACGGCGCCTCCTGTCTCACGACTGGTGTCTCCCCCTTTTTGTTCTTCTTCGCACTCCTCCTGTAATGGATGCTCCCGTGTGTACGCGGACTAGTGTGCTCTTTAGTAATGTGTGGTAGAGGTAGCACTTTTATTTTTGATATTGTAAATAAATGAGTACTTTTTGGAAAGTCAGAAGCTGTTGCTCATTCGCTATCCACCTGCACACCTCCGCGGCTGGCTTCATCTCCACTGCACGTTACAATATGTTGATTTTTTTCGCCTACTCATATCATCATTTTTTTACTCCTGGTTCTGTATGTTCATGTTCTGTTCTTTTGTAAACTTCATCTGTTTGTATGTTGTATACTCATTGTGTTTCAATAAAGTTCGATTTAAAAAAAGGTACGTTCTAAACGAAGCTTCAGACGTCACTGATCACGTGACTCTGGCCAAACGAATCAAGCCTCGACACGGTGCTTCTGAAGCAGCGCGTTGATCTTTCTGACACACGCACCGGAGCGTCAGCTTCAAGCGGACCATCACTACGTCTCACATCTAAAGGTGTCAAGGTAACTTTGAACTGAGTTCAGTCAATCTGGAGTTTTTCCAAGTTTTCTGTTGCTCTCTGTGAGAGAAGAGCGTTAAAGGCGGGGCTCTCCAGAGTCCAGCAAAACAGGAAACCACAGCTGGGTGTGTGTAAGTGTGCAAACCAATAGAATGCATCGTGGTGGGGGGGCATCACGGGCAAGAAAAAAATAAAATAATCGGTCGTACCCATGCTTCCCCGACGTCATGCCAGCGCATATTGGGAAATTCGTAGGCACCGATCGGTTTTCTATCAGCCATTTGCTGGGAGTAAGGGCGCCCTCCGTTTGCGAGGTGCGCCTGCTGCTGGCGGCACAGGGAGGAGAGGGCGGGGCGGCGGGGAGTCTCTGGCTGGCTGGAGCGGCATCTAATAACCAACTCACAAAACAAAATAAAAACAACACAACAAACAGATATTATGATACAGACTTATAATCTGCACCGATGTTTTTTCTAAATTCTATAAAGTGAGTGCGAGACGACGAGGCTGCAGTTACAGCGGTGCAAGTAAACAAACAATAAATACAGTGGGGCAAAAAAGTATTTAGTCAGCCACCGATTGTGCAAGTTCCCCCACTTAAAATGATGACAGAGGTCAGTAATTTGCACCAGAGGTACACTTCAACTGTGAGAGACAGAATTAAAAAAAAAATCCATGAATTCACATGGTAGGATTTGTAAAGAATTTATTCGTAAATTAGGGTGGAAAATAAGTATTTGGTCACCTCAAACATGGAAAATCTCTGGCTCTCACAGACCTGTAACGTCTTCTGTAAGAAGCTTTTCTGTCCCCCACTCGTTACCTGTATGAATGGCACCTGTTTGAACTCAGCATCTGTATAAAAGACACCTGTCCACAGCCTCAAACAGTCAGACTCCAAACTCTGCCATGGCCAAGACCAAAGACCTTTCGAAGGACACCAGGAAAAGTATTGTAGACCTGCACCAGACTGGGAAGAGTGAATCCACAATAGGCAAGCAGCTTGGTGTGAAAAAATCAACTGTGGGAGCAATCATCAGAAAATGGAAGACATACAAGACCACTGATAATCTCCCACGATCTGCGGCTCCACGCAAGATCTCATCCCGTGGGGTCAAAATGATCATGAGAACGGTGAGCAAAGATCCCAGAACCACACGGGGGGACCTGGTGAATGACCTGCAGAGAGCTGGGACCAAAGTAACAAAGGTCACCATCAGTAACACACTACAACGGCAGGGAATCAAATCCCGCAGTGCCAGACGTGTTCCGCTGCTGAAGCCAGTGCATGTCCAGGCCCGTCTGAAGTTTGCCAGAGAGCACATGGATGATACAGCAGAGGATTGGGAGAATGTCATGTGGTCAGATGAAACCAAAGTAGAACTTTTTGGTATAAACTCAACTCGTCGTGTTTGGAGGATGAAGAATACTGAGTTGCATCCCAAGAACACCATACCTACTGTGAAGCATGGGGGTGGAAACATCATGCTATGGGGCAGTTTTTCTGCCAAGGGGACAGGACGACTGATCCGTGTTAAGGACAGAATGAATGGGGCCATGTATCGTGAGATTTTGAGCCAAAACCTCCTCCCATCAGTGAGAACTTTGAAGATGAAACGAGGCTGGGTCTTCCAACATGACAATGATCCAAAACACACCGCCCGGGCAACAAAGGAGTGGCTCCGTAAGAAGCATTTGAAAGTCCTGGAGTGGCCTAGCCAGTCTCCAGACCTCAACCCCATAGAAAATCTGTGGCGGGAGTTGAAAGTCCGTGTTGCTCGGCGACAGCCCCAAAACATCACTGCTCTCGAGAAGATCTGCATGGAGGAATGGGCCAAAATACCAGCTACTGTGTGTGCAAACCTGGTAAAGACCTATAGTAAACGTTTGACCTCTGTTATTGCCAACAAAGGTTATATTACAAAGTATTGAGTTGTATTTTTGTTATTGACCAAATACTTATTTTCCACCCTGATTTACGAATAAATTCTTTACAAATCCTACCATGTGAATTCATGGATTTTTTTTTTTCACATTCTGTCTCTCACAGTTGAAGTGTACCTCTGGTGCAAATTACTGACCTCTGTCATCATTTTAGGTGGAGGAACTTGCACAATCGGTGGCTGACTAAATACTTTTTTGCCCCACTGTATAAGAAGAGTAAGAAAATAAATCTACACTTTAGGACTCGGGGTAAAGGATCAATAACAATTTAAATTTATAATTTACAGTTTGATGATTTAAAATCTCACACAACCCGTCAAAAGGGGCGGGGCCGGCTGCTTCCAAGTAGAGCGCATTTCATTTATAATGATGTAAATCCAAGCCCATCATGGATTCACGATCTGAATCCTGGGTTGTGTGAAATCCCAGAAATCAACCTTAGACAAAGTGAATCTGTGAACTAAGGTGTAGGTCTGTTAGGTTAATTGTGCTGATCCTCGGGTTGGGGGATTTGTGTTTGTACTGCAGCGCAAAATTCAAACCAATGGAAGATGGACAACAAAAGTTCAAAGCCATCAGGTGCTCAGGTTAGAAAAAAGAGAAAAGATGCAGGTAAGCAGACGTGTGATTGGATAATGGCAGCTCATCCTGAACCAATCAGACTAAACTCCAAACAATACATTATGTTACAGATTTTAATATTAATTAGTCATTGTTACTTGTTGATTTGTCCTTTTCTCATTGTGTGACGAATTATGACGACTGTTTGGTAGCTGTTATTGTCTCTCTCTCTCTCTTCATGTGTGTTTCTCTGGTGAAACAATAGTTTTGTGTTAATGTTAGGGCTGCACGATTTTGCATAAAATGAGAATCACGATTTTTTGGCTTAGAATTGAGATCATGATTCTGTCATAACAATAAATAAACATAAAACAACAAATGTCTCACGTTTTGTTGTTGCAGCAAAATGTTGTCCTGCTTGAAATTCCGTCTCCACCGTTGCTCGACGCTGCGTGTACAGAGCAGGTAGTGCGACAATAGAAAAATAGTTGCGGGACGGCACTGTGTAGCGTTTGTCTAGGGTGTTGATCGTTTTCCTAAATCCCTCGTTTTGCACAGTGTTGATGGAGCCATATCTTTGGTCAGGTGATAAGTGATAGCCTCCGTAATGTCTTTGTGCCTGCGGGAGTTCGACGTGTATAGGGAAGCGCTGTATAAGGTTCCCGTTATTGATGTTTGGGTGGTTGACCGGGACGGATTTTCTCCTGTCACTTTCTCGTCATCCCTGACGTGCCCTCCGTTGTTTTTTCCCTGCTAATTTTAGCATCACACGGCACAGCTTCTGTATCACATGGTATAAGGCTCCGCCCTTGTCATTTGTTGAGCAGGAAGAGTGAGCGCTTGTTTTCATGCAGAGTACGTCCCGGATCAAAATGTGAAGTTTTACAAATCACCACTTCTTTAGTGAATATCATTTCAGTCTCAGACAATCTCGTTTCTCTTACAGAGGTTGAATGCACCTTCTGCGGATGGCGGTACCACACAGTGTGCGTGGACTTCCCCTGCACAGAAGGCAACTACAAATGCTGTGAATGCTAAATAAACAGAAACAAATGATCCCTGTTGTCTTTGCTTGATGATTGGTTTGAGTCTTGACAATCCACATTGCTGGCGTTGCATCTTTCAATGGCAGCAATGGCAGGTATCAGTGCTCAAACCTTTTGTGTTTGTTTCCAACAAGTTGCCCACCTCGGGAAACAAAAATGTGTTCTTTTACTTGTCAGATGAACATATGAGACACTTTGACTCTTCAGTGCAGTGTGGAGCCTAACAAAGATCTGTTTTGTGTCCCAGCTGATCAGCAGGAGGAGGAGAGTCTGACGGAGCAGCAGAGGAACATTTTCAGCTACTTGGACTCAGCTCAGCCACTACAGAGGAAACAATGAGCTCAACACAGAAGGTGACAGACAGAGCAGGACCATATGACCAAAGATATTTATCACCATATACATTTGAACATTTGCCATAACGATGTAGCTGACGATATAATTGACACCAGACAAAATACTTTACAGCTGCACAACTTTATTAAAAAGCCATCAATGTATTTTCACTGAAACAAGCAGCTGTTGTTTATGTGCATTAAAGTTATATAAAAATGTAACAGTGCAAATGCAAATTCCTCGCTGACAGTTTAACCAAAAGGCGTTTCCAGTGGAAACTGGCCGACGCATCCTGAGCATAACCATGTATAATATCCACTAAACTTCAGAAGAGGTTATACAGTCGTGGCCAAAAGGTTTGAGAATTGCATAACTATTGGAACCTGGAGAAGTTGCTGCTTAAGTTTTTATAATAGCATTTTGCCTGCACTCCAGAATGTTATGAGGAGTGATCAGATGAACTGCATCGTCCTTCTTTGCCATGAAAACGAACTTAATCCCCAAAAAGCCTTACCACTGCATTTCATTGCTGTCATCAAAGGACCTGCTGAGACCATTTCAGTGATCGTCTTCTTAACTCAGGTGAGAATGTTGGCGAGCACGAGGCTGGAGATCATCATGGCTGTATCCCGATTCAGGTTCTGCAGCTTTAAAGTCCTCAAGGGCCGCGTACTCAAAGACCGCTAAGGCCGAAGTGCGAGGCTCGTAGGCTCGTGAAATGGGACGTCTAGCCTCCGTCGCGCTGCCCAGGTTGCCTAGCAACCATGATACTAACAGCTGGAAACGTTTCATACAGCTTTGTTTGACAGAAATGAAGGAGAACATATTTAGTTCATTTGTTTCTACATGAGCTCTGTGTGATTTGATGAGTATCTGAGGCTGAGACCACAGGACTGTGAAACATGATTGTTGGGCTTCATTTCTGTGCTGCTGGCTCTTCCTCCTCCTCTTCCTCACACACTGCTGAATTTGTTCTGGTGGATCATCAGGGGTGCAAAGCCTCACAGATGATGTGCAGCAGTGGGTCCCTCAGTCTGTCCTCACTCTGGACACTTGCAGTCGTCACACATGGAAATCAAATGTGTGATAAGCTGCAGGATTCAAACACAAGTGTAACTTATAAACACATGTTCATACTTTTATTCCACAATCAGAGAGAAAGAAACAGAGAGAGAGTGCAGGACAGACAGACAGGTGACAGTCTCAGGTGTACACACTGCTACACAACAGCACCAGAGAAGCAGGATTTAGTGTTTGTGTTATTACGAGTGTAAACAAGAAGAGTTCCAGATGGTGCAGTGGACACATGTGTGACTGCTGTGATTAAAGCATCTTTCTTTCAGCTTAACGAGTGAACCGTCAGCTCGTTCAAACACACGTTAAAGTGCGTTTGGCTCGACACCACCGAACAGAGGCAGCAATATAACACAGCTAACATTAACAGTCAAAGTCAACTTTATTTGTCAATTCTACCACATGTACAGGACATACAGAGAATAGAAATTTCGTTACTCTCAAACCCTAGATGAAATAGCAAAAGAACATTTAAATATAAGAGAGTGATTAAGAAATGCAAGTAAAATAATTAAAAAGTAAAAATTTAAATAAATACAATACGATTATACCAAGAAAGCTATACAATATACAATATACAATAGTCAAGTAAGGGTAAATGACATTGAGTGTAAACCAGGCAGAGTAGTGCAAATAGGCAAATAGTGCAACTGGAGATTTAGTAATGTACGGTAAGAGATAGTGTAACACAAAGTCTTATGAGGTAATGGCAGTCCACTGCTCCACAAAGTGACTGGTAACTGGTGCAGGCCAGTGAGTGAGTCAGAGAGTGTGTGTGTGTGTGTGTGACAGAGTTCAGTGAGACCATGGAGGAGAGAGGGGAGAGGGGGCAGAATCGGGAGGGAGTTAAGCTTCCTGACAGCCTGATGGATGAAGCTGTCCTTCAGTCTGCTGGTCCTGGCCTGGAGACTCCACAGTCTCCTCCCTGACGGCAGCAGCTTGAAGAAGCTTTGCATTGGGTGCGTGGGATCAGCCGCTATGCAAAGGGCTTTTTTAGTGAGACGGGTGCTGTAAATGTCCTGGAGGGAGGGGAGAGAGACACCAGTGATCCTCTCTGCAGCTCTCACTATGCGTTGGAGGGTTCTATGACAGGACGCATTGCAGGCTCCAAACCACACAGTGATGCAGCTCGACAGGACGCTCTCGATGGTGCCTCTGTAGAAAGTGTACATGATGGGGGCTGGTGCTCCTGCTCTTCTTAGTTTGCGGAGAAAGAAGAGACGCTGCTGTGATTTCTTGGCCAGTGCTGTGGTGTTGTACGTCCAGGAGAGATCCTCTGTGATGTGCACACCCAAGAACTTGGTGCTGCTCACTCTCTCCACAGACGCTCCGTCAATGGTCAGAGGAGCATGTTGGGTGTGCATTCTCCTGAAGTCCACAACAATCTCCTTCGTCTTCTCCACATTCAGAGAGAGATTGTTGTCAGCACACCATGTGGCCAGGCATCTCACCTCACTTCTGTAGTCGGTCTCATCCCTGTTGCTAATGAGACCCACCACCGTTGTGTCGTCCGCAAACTTGATGAAGAGGTTGGAGCTGTATGATGGAGTGCAGTCATGGGTCAGCAGAGTGAAGAGGAGGGGGCTCAGCACGCATCCCTGCGGGGCCCCCGTGTTTAAAATGATGGTGCTGGATGTATTACTGCCGACCCGTACAGTTTTTGAGTGAGCTGTTGGGGGATTATAGTGTTGAATGCTGAACTGAAATCTATGAACAGCATTCGAGTGGAGTGCAGTGGAGATGGCATCATCGGTTGAGCGGTTGGGCCGATACGCAAACTGGAAGGGATCCAGGGAGGGGGGCAGGACAGTCCTGATGTGTTGCATGACTAGTCGTTCGAAGCACTTCATCAGGATGGGAGTAAGTGCAACAGGACGGTAGTCATTAAAGCAGGAGGGAGATGACTTTTTTGGAACCGGAATGATTGTGGTGGCTTTAAAACATGTGGGGACGACAGCCTGGATGAGTGATATGTTGAAGATGTCTGTGAAGACATCAGTGAGTTCCACTGCACAGTCTCTCAGTACACGACCAGGAATGTTGTCAGGACCCGGAGCTTTACGTGCATTGATCCTGCTGAGGGATCTCCTCACGCTGTCCGGGGACAGAGTCATCACCTGGTCACCAGGAGGGGGTGGGGTCTTCTGTGCAGTGGTGCTGTTTTGGACTTCAAAGCGAGCAAAGAAAGTGTTCAGCTCGTTCAGCAGGGGGATAGTGCTATCACAGGTCTGTGGTGGTGCAGTGAATCCTGCTTGTGCCGTGATGTTCAGGACTGCAAACCGAGCAGCATCACTGACTTTCAGCTTGTTGTGTTTGTGGATATATGACTGACTTTAATTATCCACAAAATCATCACATTCTCTGTCAGATGAAGGTCGACTATTGAACGGCGTATATTTTAAAGGCTTTAAAAGCAAGTTAACGCTGAAAGTACAAACATCACTAATGTCACATAACTCTGCCGACAAGGCATAGCTATGGCTATGAAATGCTCTTTGTGTATCACTTCTTCATTATGAAAGATGTCATTAATGCACTAGTAATGTCTCATCTGGAGTATTGTTCAATCATTTGGTCAGCAGCTAATAAGACAGATCTTAACAGACTTCAGTTAGTCCAGAATAAGGCGTCCAGATGTGTGAAGATGTTCATACTATACTAATATTGATCAAATGCATAATAACCTTTCTTGGCTTCCTGTACAGGCTAAAATATTCTCTGGCTTACTTGTAGTTCTAAAGAAAGCAATTCTGTTAAACACACCACATTTATTCTGCTCATATTACACAGTTTTCAACAAGCTGCAATTTAGTAAATGCTCGAGTTAAAAGTAACGTTTTGTAAAACTGTTACATTTAGAGCAACTTTTAAGTGGAATAAGTTGCCTTAAAAAATTAGAGAATTATTCAAAACTTCAATGAACACTTAAAAGCCGATTTACAGAGCTTTCAGTTGTTGTAAATATTGTAAGACATGATTTGTTTTTGAAATTTGTGTAATGTGCCTCAATGTTATTGATATTATTATTATTATTATTGATTGCTTATATTTGAACAATTGTGAAACCTCACTGTGGATGTAAGAGTGAAATTATGTGGATATCTTGAATCCACTTTATTGTGTAATATTTTATGTGAGTATTTGACGGAAGACGAGCAACATCTGTTGTGGAAGCTAACGGGGTTCCTTTAGAATAAACAAACATAGGATTTATTATCACTGAATAATTCTGTATAAATCTATACAAATTATAGAAATATGTAATAGGAAACAACAAAATAATCTAAATTATAAAATAATGTGTGTGTGTGTGTGTGTGTGTGTGTGTGTGTGTGTGTGTGTGTGTGTGTGTGTGTGTGTGTGTGTGTGTACAATCAGGAGGGATGGGCATGATTTTAGTGTTTGAACAGTCATGAATTATCTTTAACAGCAGGTTGGATGTAATGTGTTAGAACTACCAGCAGGTGGGGATAAGAGACCTTTAAGGTGTTTGGTGCCACGCTCCACCTTCAGGTTTAAAACTAGTGTTAATGGAGTTTGAAGGTTGAGTTTGTTCCACGACTGCATTTCACTCACTGCCTCTGTTTGTATCTCTGTCACTGCAGGACCAACATGGAGCCAGAAGTCAGCGCTCTCAGGAGGCCGACAAACCTCACAGAAGAAAGGGAGAGAAAAAACACACCTGTGACGAGTGTGGGAAGGGTTTTACTGTGAGGGCTTCACTAAAACAGCATCAGGTCATCCACACTGGAGAGAGACCGTTCAGCTGTGACTTGTGTGGAAAGTCTTTTTCCTTCAAGCGTTCCCTAAAAAAACACCAACTCATCCACAGTGGAGTTAAAGCGTACAGCTGTGATCAGTGTGGCAGAGCTTTTACTCAAAGTAGCCACTTACAGAGGCATCTAGTTACCCACTCTGGAATTAAGGCATACAGCTGTGACGAGTGTGGGAAGGGTTTTGCTGTGAGGGCTAAACTAAAACAGCATCAGGTCATCCACACTGGAGAGAGACCGTTCAGCTGTGACTTGTGTGGAAATTCTTTTTCCAGGAAGGGTTCCCTAAAAAAACACCAACTCATCCACAGTGGAGTTAAAGCGTACAGCTGTGATCAGTGTGGCAGAGCTTTTACTCACAGTAGCCACTTACAGAAGCATCTAGTTACCCACTCTGGAATTAAGGCATACAGCTGTGACATCTGTGGAAAAACTTTCAGCCGGAGAGAGAGCCGAAATACACACCTACGCATTCACACCAGACATGATGTGTACTGCTGTGAACAGTGTGGCAAGAGCTTCAGGAATCTCAGTTCATACTCTGAACACAAACGATCCCACGTTACTAATAAACTGTTTCACTGTTACCAATGTGCCCAAACATTCACCTCATTGTCTGCTCTGTGCAAACATCAGCGCGATCACTCAGGGCTGAAATCACTCCCATCACTGGATCACAGTGAATCTGAAGACACAGAAAGATCCTCTGGTTTCTGTGTCAGACTCAAAAAGCTTGAGATCAGGCTCCACAGAGTTCAGATAGAATCATTTAAACTTGTGTTGAACTGAACTGGTTGCTGGGCTGAACTTCTACATAATACAGATCTACATGGGATCTTCTTTTCTGTTGTTTTACTGAGTCAGTTTTGTCCTTTTTTCTCTGTCCTGGTTTTGCTCGTCTGTAAATGATTGAAACTCAGTCAAATAGTTTATTGTTCTCCAGCAAAACGTTTTGGAAACTCATGTTTAACCTTTAAAACTCTGACATGTTTTAGCACACAAGGCTTCATCGGGGAGTTCACTCATGATTGGACCATGAGAACAAAGGTTTTTAGTTCTTTCAAAGAGAGTCTTGGAGATGTTTGATGTTTCTGTTTTTTCTACATAAAGGAATAAACTATTTTTCTTGCTTCATGTAGTGTGGAAGTTTTTAATGTGTCTTCATCTGTTATGTTCTTGAATGTGTTCACGTGAAGATGGTATAAATAAACTCTTGTCAGAGATTTACAGTTATCAAACAGTTAGGTGAATAAACAACACTGAGACACTTGGAGACGGTTAACGTGCTGCACGGGTGAGGGCTCAGAGAGGACTCACACCGAGCTGCAGTAGTCGTTTATTATTTATAGCAGGGTGAAACAAGCATAGCAGTTTCCTCTAATTTTGCATATATGTGTGTGTGTGTGTGTGTGTGTGTCTAAGTTCGTATAAATGTCATAGGGTGAACTTCCTCTTTCTATAAACAGAGCGAGTAGTACATTTTGTTCTTTTCCTATTAAGAGTAAAATATGAACATACTTTAATGCAACATCTTCCTCCTAGCGTTTTTCCCGCTTGGTTGCAGGGTCCGCTTTTCTGCAAAGTCGTCTCCACTTGGGTCGATCAAGGGCGTCGGTCAGATCGACTTCGATCTTCTTCACGTCGTCCTTGATTCGGTCCATCCATCTCCGCTTTGGTCTGCCTCTAGGTCGACGTCCTTGGGGGCTGAGCCGCAGTGCTGTTCTCACCACTGAGTTCTCATCGCTCCGTACCACATGTCCGTACCACCGCAGCCTCGCTTCTTGCATCTTATCTGTGATTGGCGCGACTCCCATCCTCTTTCTAACGTCGGTGTTCATGACGTGGTCCCATCGTGTCAGGCCTAGGCACCATCGCAGCATCCGCATTTCCATCGCGTGGAGGGCTTGTTCGTGCTTTGCGGTGGCTGGCCAGCACTCGGATCCATAGAGGGCGACAGGGCGCACTACACTCTTGTAGATCTTTGACTTGAGGCGATTGGGCATTCTTCGGTCACACAGGACGCCGGTGACTTGGCGCCATTTCATCCACGCTGCGTTGATCCTGGCTCGTACATCTAGTAGGATATCGCCGTCATTGCTGATCATCGATCCGAGGTATTTGAAATGAGGTACTTTCGCCAGATCTTCTCCATCGACGCTGATCGTACCGTCGGTCTGGGGGCCAGCCTCTAAGTATTCGGTCTTGTTGGTGTTAAGCCTCAGGCCGAAGTCAGCTAGGCGAGTCTTCCACTGCTGCGTTTGATATTGCAGTTCTATTCGCGATTCATCAGCCAGGAAGACATCGTCGGCGTAGAGAAGTGTCCAGGGATGGGGTGACTGGAGATCCGCCGTCACAGTGTCCATGCAAAGGATGAAGAGCAGCGGGGAGAGTGCCGAGCCTTGGTGGACGCCCACATTGATGTTAAAGGGCGACGATGTTCCCACTGGGCTTCTGACCACGCTGATGACTTGTCGGTAGAGGAGCTTTGTCCAGTTGACGTAGGCTTCAGGAACTCCATGTGATCGCAGGGAGTGCCAGATAAGGTCGTGTGGGACACGGTCAAACGCCTTTTCCAAGTCGAGGAAGGTCATGTGGATGGTCTTGGACTTCTCTCGGTGCTTCTCCAAAAGCAGGCGGGCAGCATGGATGGCGTCCGTCGTGCCACGCCCCCTGATGAAGCCACATTGGTTGGGCGTTAAGTTGACGATTTCTCGCATCCTGGCGTCGATGATCCGTTCGAAAACCTTCATGGTATGGCTTAGGAGTCGGATCGGGCGGTAGTTGGAGCATTCAGCCACATCGCCTTTCCCTTTCCAGATGGGCACCGTTATGCTGGTTGACCAGGCTGCTGGGACGGTCCCGTCTCTGATGATGCTATTGAACAGGCTGGCGAGGACTAAGGCGCCTTGGCGCCCGAGCAGTTTCCAGACTTCGGCTGGTATATCGTCTGGTCCGGTCGCTTTGCCATTCTTCATATTTTTAACGGCTGTTTCCACTTCCTTGATGGTGATTGGCGGGACAGGTCCTGGGACGGGCGGGGCACTGTGGATTGGCTGGTGAGGGAACTCCACGTTGCAGATATCGGAGAAATACTCGCTCCAGCGATTGAGGATGGCGGGCGGGTCGCGGAGGGTTTGATGGTTAGCATCCTTAATGTGTTTGACCTGGCCAATATCCTGTGTTGCTCGATGGCGGCTACTGGCAAGGCGGTAGATTTTGTTCGCTCCTCCGGGCGTGTCCAACTCTTCATACAGTTGGTCATAGTGCGATGCCTTTGCCGCTGCTACCGCCTTCTTTGCGGCCGATCGTAGGGCCCTGTATTGCTGGTAGTCGCCATCGCTGCGGGATTGAAGCCACACTTTGAGTGCCGACTTCTTTTCCTTGATGGTTTGCTGCACGCTATCATTCCACCACCATACTTGCTTGTCGATGAAGTGCTTCCCTGGTTTCGTCGCCCCAAGGGTGTTGCCTGCTGCGTCACGTATTTGACTGGCGACGTTCTCCCAAGCCTTGTCCACTGGCTCATTGGAGTCCACGTTGAGGTGTTCAAGGGCGTCTATAAGCTGCTGTTTGCACTCAGAGAGGCGCCACCACTTGATCTTCTCCACCGTCATGGTTGGTGTTCTTCGTCGTCGTTGGCCAAGGTTGAGTCGGAGATCCATCACAAGTAGCCGATGTTGAGGGCCAATATGGGTTGATGGTATGACTTTTACGTTCGTGACTAGGCTGAGATGGGGTCTTCGGACTAGCCAGTAGTCGATTTGGGTGTCTCTGCCGCCGCTGGAGTACATGATGAGGTGTGCCGGCTTCTTTTTAAAGAAGGTGTTAGTCACGGCAAGATCGTGGGCCTCTGCGTAGTCCAGTACCCGGCAACCGTCGTCGTTTCTGGTCCCAAATCCTTGGCCGCCATGGAATCGGTGATATCCGTCTCTCCCCTTGCCTACATGTCCATTTAGGTCGCCACCTACCGCCACATGTTCCTCAGGGCTAATCGTTTGCAGGTGGTCGTCGAGGGCGCGCCAGAATTCTGTCTTCTCCTCGTCGGGGCAGTTGGTCTGTGGTGCATAGCAGGAGATAATCCGTAGGACGGTCGGGTCGGCGTCGATCTTCACTGACATGATGCGATCCGATATGCGGGTAACTTCGACCACGTTGTCCCGGAGCTTTTGACTCACCACTATGCCCACTCCATTCTGGGCCCGGTTGCCATTGTAGAAAAGCTTAAAGCCTTCTCCAATGTCCCGTGCCTTCGCTCCCTTCCACTTGGTTTCTTGAATGCACGCGATGTCGATGCGGCGGGTTTTGAGGGCATCAGCCAATTCTCGACTTCTTCCGGTCATTGTTCCGATGTTCAGGGTTCCAAGGCGGATTTGGGCTTGCTTCTTCAGCCCACTCTGTCTATGAGCAGGTAGTTTAATGCAACATAAAACTCATAAAAGCGTTTCTTCTTTAACATCCCCTCCTGATGTTAATATTTTTCACTTAATCATACTTTATTATCAGCCAACAATCACTTGCTTATAACATTTTCAATTGTAGCATCATTCAGTATGTGTGTGTGTGTTTCTATACTAAATCGTCACAGGTGTGTTTTTTCTCTCCCTTTCTTCTGTGAGGTTTGTCAGTCCAACATAGGTAATTACTGTGGCCTGTACCATTTTGTCAATCATGGATCTTATGCATGGTAGGATACATGTAGAAAACAAGCACAATAATAGAAGCAGAACTCCTATCACTACGAGTCCTTTTATCACGAGGGTCTTCCAGCTGCCACTCAGCAGCCAGGTCAGCCAGTCCTCATTGTTCGTGACATAGTCTTGTTGCTGCGCATTACTCAGTTGTCGCAACTTGTCTAGGGCGGTGGTCATGGTCAAGGAGTGCACGTTGTCCGGGATATAGGTGCAACAAGTGGTGTTGAATAAGACACAGAGGCCCCCTCTCTCAGCGAGAATCATGTCCAGGGCGACCCTGTGTTGCATGACCACTATTCTGATCGCGTCGATTTCCTCATTCTGAGCCTTATTCATCTTTGTTGAGCTGTTCAGGAAAAGTCCAAATCGGTAGTCAAGAGTCTCAATTCTTAACGTGTTTTTTCCAGTTCCGACCCATGGGAACAGTGAGTGCAGGACCTTCTGTCCGGTGGTCCACAACTTGAACTCCGCTGGTACATCACTGCCCCAGATTGGGTCATGGGGTTGCACGTCATCAGTGTTCCTCTTGCGTCGTGGTTGGTTCTGATGGAATACTCTGAAGGTGTGGTCTGACACTAAAATTGGGGCGCAGAGTCCGGTACAAGAAAAGCTCACAACTAAGACAAAACTGCTCCTGCAAGGAAAGCTCACTGTTATGCATGCAAGGTGATCAGCTCTAGGTGAGAAGACATTTAAATCTCACACTTGTTCTGCTGCATTTTTGAAGCTCAATTCCAGGAACAGATCGCAGGGTTCATTTTTATATACACTGCAACTGCCATGAGGACAGGGCCGTTTTTTTGTTGTTGTTTGTTTTTCCTTTTGCTCTGTGCAGCATTTTGGCAGCATTTTTAAATTTCTCTTTGTATTTTTTCTTTCTTTTACTAGTGAAGAGATGTAGCGTGAACAGTTATACAGTCTAAATATCCCATCTGGGTCGTGTGAAATGGTGTTTTCAGTTTCATTCAGTTGAAGTAAAGAATGTTGAATATTTCTTTTTTTCTTTTTTTTTTCTTTTTCTTTTTTTTAATAAATAGGACAGGGGGAATGAATGAGAGAAAGAGGGGGAGAGAAAGAAAGAAAACCAAAGGGGAGAAGAGACGGTGAGAAGGGGGGGGAAGAGAGAGAAAAAAAAAAGAACTCCTGGGTCACCTGTATGGAGAAAAAAAAAAAAACAAACAAAAAAAACAAACAGAGGAGACAGCAAACAACAAAGAGCAACATAATAATAGAGAAAACAAAGCACCATCACAATAAACTAGCTAGTCATAGATATCAATATTTACTAAATAATAAACGATATTGTGCAGCACGCAAGAATGTTGAATATTTCTAAGTGTGCTGTTTTGAACCAACATGTCACAGTATGATCAGTGCTGTAATTTTTGACAGTCACTGTATCAATGTTATTTTTGCATCTCTTGAATAAAGGTTTTGACCTGCAAGTGCTAATTTCTTTAGTTATTGGGGTAAAATGGGTAATGTTAATAGGAAGGTGTTTGCCAATTCAGTAACCTAATTTAATGTTAATGGAAACTAACATTATCTCAAATTGTTTAGTTATAATTGTTGTTTAACTGAATCTTGATTTTTGATCTTGATTTGTTCTTTCCCAACATTTTTCAAAAGAAACAGTCTAATTTCTTTGCTGTGATTGATTCCAGAGAACACGGAAGAACTGACATTATTTAACTGTTGATTTATGTAGATTCAGTGGAGGAGTAATGTCAGTTTAATTCTTTACCTACTGTCAATGCAGTGAAATTAGACATTTTGTTTTGAAAGGTTACTAGTGGATGCCAGCAACCATCTTGGAAGAGAACAATATAATCTGTTATAAGGCCTCCATTTGAAAATTGTGTATTTGATACTAGAATATAATAGCAAAATGTAATTTGAAGATAACATGTAGTATTTAAGTGACCAAGTACACTGAAAAAACTAATCAGTGGGATAAACATAAAAAAAATTATTGTAATTGGTTGCACGAAATTAAGTTATGTTTGGTTAACCTTAGTTTTTTATGTTATACCTGCACACATTTTTCTGGTAACACGAACATGACTTTTTTATGTTGTTGTTATGTTTTTCCATTCCGGTCAAATATTTATAGAAACCACTTGTTTATCAGACATGAACTTTTTGTGTTAATTGTATTGGACTACTATGTGTTATATTGACAAGATTATTTTATGGTAATCTTATTTTATTTTATAACAAATTTCTAATATATAATATATAATCTAATATATAATTGAGTGTTCAATAAATAAAACTAAATTAAGGCTGATCTTACTGTATGTACTGTACACTTTCTCTTCAATCAAAGAAATAAGCAAAACATTTTTGAACAATGACCTGTATTTTTGAAAATACTACACAGTTGTAACAATGGACTTTCAATTCAGGCTTCCAAAATATACATGAGTCATATTTGTACAATGCATCTCTTGAAAAACATTCCACAACATTCCTCAAAGTTATCTGCTGTAACCTGAATTCAACATTGTGGGGCCTTATGACATCGCGCTTATGTAAAAAATAGTTTTTTAAATGTAAGAGCCATAAGGTAATATGGCAACAGGGGTGTAATTATTAAAATGACACAAAGAAGAGACTTAAAATAACATTATAACCCACAGGCACAAAACCAAGAGACCTAAACTGATTAGTATTGGCTTGCTTCTATCACTAAACATCATAATCAGTAATACTAGACAATGCAATCTGTTTGTAGTGGTGCACCTTGGGAAAAAAATTGCAAACTGGTGAAATTGGTGCAAGGCACCATTTCCATTGAGAAAAATGGACATTCAAAGTTTGAGGGTTTTTTTTAAAGAGCCGTGGCTTGAAAAGTGAAAACTGCAGTAATAAAGGCCCCAAGTTGAAAAGTGCCAGAAAAATAAGTTTCACTATGTCCTGCAACTTTACCAGTGCTGGCTTAAAAGAAAGGATGGTACATATTCGAAGAGGTAAACATGTTGTTCCCACATCATAACTGGAAAACTGTTCAATCGTACAGTCTGGTCCTGAAAACCTGGGCCGCCTTTGAAAGGCTGTTCCTTTTGAGCTCCATAACCAGTTTCTATAATACCTCGAAGGTATACTTTTCCAGTGGGTAGGTGAGGTTCAAAGTGTACATTAGTCCAAACAGCATTGCAGCTGCTAGGGTACAGTTATCCAAATCCTGCCAGACTCTCTGGCCTTCAAGGACTATCCTGATGTCCTCAAGGCTGCCATTGGCATCTCTTGACTTTATGATGTAAATTCCCATGGTTGTTTCCTTATTAGATCGTTGGATAATGGCTTCATCTGTGGCCTAGAAAATGCAGAATTCCAAAATTTAATTAAACAGAACACTGGTCAAAGAACATTATACCAAATCTTATTTTAATCTGTGTCACTATTCCAAAAAATGTTAACATTAACACATTAGGTGAACAAAAATGGATTCATTACAGCATGTGATTTGAGTCCTCAGAATGCTTAAAAAGGTAATGCATGAAGTGAAATCTCCATGCAAAGAAGCAGAATACTGTCAGAGCACAGAGAGGTGTTCAACTATGAACTCCACACATAGTTCTAATGCAGGTAAAAGAAAAAGAAAAAAAACGCACCCATGGTAAATTGTGAAAAGCAGCATTTTGTTAAAATTATTATTTTCCCTAAAGTGTATACACAAATTAATTTTTTTCTTACCTGGGCCGTGGGCTCCAGAATGTTCTGAAGTCTTCTTCCTATTTGTCCTCATCGCCTTTTGAAGACCTTTATTAGTTTGTCAGATAGCACATCTATCTGCGAGAGTAATCTGGACTGCAGTGGCATGGTGGTAATGCGCTTAAACTCTGCATTTATCTAAAAAGAGAAGTTGTCACATAAAAATGCTGTCAAAATCTCAAATCTCACAAGGTTACATCCACACAAAGTTGTTATTTTTT
The DNA here is from genome assembly GCF_963969265.1 of Rhamphochromis sp. 'chilingali'. Taxonomy (NCBI): domain Eukaryota; kingdom Metazoa; phylum Chordata; class Actinopteri; order Cichliformes; family Cichlidae; genus Rhamphochromis; species Rhamphochromis sp. 'chilingali'. The sequence goes on from NC_137929.1 coordinate 6,711,415, forward strand.
GTCATATTACTATTTATTAGCTGTGGGTCCCACACTGAAAAAAGAAAATAGTTGAACCAACTTAATTGAATTATTTCAATTGGTAACACCAAATTTAATTAAGTTCCTTGAAATGAAGTTAATACATTAGATTAACACAACTGATTTAAGTTACATGTACTTAATAAATTAATTGTTGTCAAATAAACATTTTGCATTAATCCAACTTAAAATTAAGACATTTCAACTTAAAGTTTTCAGTTTTTCCAACCCAATAATTTGCATAACCCAAAAGTAAAATATTGCTCTTTGCTAACCTAATAATGTGGTTTAGTGTAAATTACTTTTTGTAGTGACTCTAAAATGAAATTTTAGTTTGTTTAATAAAGCTTAAATCAAAATTTTAAGTTGGCTGAAAATATTTTTCAAAAAATTCAAAATCCAATGTTTTTTTTTTTTTTTTTAAATGCTTTATTGTATAAATGTAATAAAGTATTACCTTTATGGCAACCAACACAGCTTTTGGTCAAACACATTACACATTTGTCCTTTTTAAAACACATATGCACAAAATGCAAGTAACGCTTAGTAGGACCACAAAGTTGTCATCAAAGTGTAAAGTGCAACACAGTATTACACAAATATCAATCTCAACACATATAGTGTCAACTATGAAAAAGTGCCCCAAGAGTATTCAGAAACTGTCAATGAATAAATATCTGAACAGTGTAGCTGACCAATGGGGATGAAAAAATATAAACACTCCTTTAGAGTTTTAGAATGTCACAACAGTTTGTTGTATAACTGAGCACATCAAACCTGAAATGCAACATTTCCCTTGAAACGAAGGCAAATATGTCTGAAAAAAAAAAAATAATAAAATAAAAATACCATACAAAGTATGTATAAAAGCACATTAAATTAGGGTTTGAGGTCTCTTGGAGCATAAAAAAGGCCCAACATCCAAAAGAGACTACATATTTTACATGCTATATGTCCAAACACAGTTGTTCCTTCGCATTATGGCACAAGGCCATTTGTTGGTCATTGTTCTGTGCCATTACTGGGAGCTTTGAAGTTTGATATACAGATTTTGGACTTTGGGGGACATCTTGTGCTGATCAAGCTGCATGAAGATTTTTTTGGAGCACTTCAAAAGTGAAGCGAAAGGGTTTTGGATAAGCTAGGTTGAGTGCATAGATCAAACCTAGAAGCAGGGCACAAGCTGAGGCAACCGAAGTTAGTTCATGCAACACTTCCACACCCTCAATGACAATGCCAATGTCTTCAGGTGGCTCCTGCAGTCCCTCCCCCTCCTTCCGAATCACATACACTGCCATGGTGACCTCCTCCAGGTCCCTCTGAACATCATCTGCTCCACAGTCCTACAGAGGGGTACAAGACACAAACACAAATCATCATTAGCCTCACTTCTTACTGTGATTAAGTGTTTGGGTGATGTACCAATATGTGTTATGTGCTGGGCTATTTCTTGGCTGGGTGTCATCACACACCAGAAACAGCAGAGAGAGGTGTATCAATCTGACTCTAATCAAATTGTAAGCAAGAAAGATAAGATTTCCCAACATGTCAAACTATTCCTTTGAACTTAAATAATCAAGTAAGCCCGTCTTACTTAAAACAAAGTCAATCCAATATGTAATGTGTTGTTGCTGGGAATTACATAATGTCCAATATGGTCATGATAATAAATACATGTCAGCAATCCAACTATGGTTCACGTGTTATGTTTGTTCTAACAGTTAACTTTTTTTGTGTCCCTTTGACAAGATGTTCTGACAAACTGTTGAAACTTACAAGGTATTCCTTGATCAGGCCATCTGCATCTTCTCCCAGGAAGATGGTGAGGGCTTTCAGCACACATTCCCTCCGATGATTAATGTCCACTGTCTAGAACAACAAATGTTGATTAATTTTAAACTCTAAATTTCATAAGACAGACATCCATACTCTTATTGCTTAACTTACATGTACTTTATTTAAAAACAGTAATTCACAAGCCCAGAGATTCATTACAAAAAGAAAAGGGGATGAGTTCAGTGGTGTATTTTTTGAGTCGCTAAAAACATTCATGCATATGAAAGCCATGATTAGCATTGGCCTGCCCATATTGTCTTTATGAAGGATTCAGATATATTTTGACAGCCCTCTTAGTTACGAAGTATCTTGTTTGATGGTACAGATTTACCTGGTCCAATGTGTCCATGATGTTCGCAATCTTTTGGCGTGTTGCTCCTCCTTTGGCACGTATGACTTTGATCAGCTGACTTGAGTGCATGTCTAACTGGGCCATGAACTTCCACTCAAGAGGAACAGCCATGAGCCTCTGGAACTCTGTATTTATCTAAAAACAAAACACAAATGACAGTAGATATTGTATTATGGAACAAAATGCTGAAACTGATTGTATGCCAAAATGTCTATATCCCAAAAAGTACAACATATATGGGAATTCAAAATGTAAATTCTTTCATTAAGTTCAGTGTTATAAAATCTCAACCACATCAAGTTATGACCGATTCATGAAAGTTAACTGCAATAAATTCTGAAGCATACAGACTTCGATCACTTCAGTTCCATTCTTACCTCTTTCTGTGTGAAGAGTGCAGGCCATCTGTCCTTCAGTTCCTGAATGCTTGGTTCTTGGTTTACCACCTCATGTCGTCTGTAGGCAAACGTGTTAGCCATTTTGTCTGCGATGACCCTTTCATTGTCCCTTATCCCGATCTCTGTCAGAAGTTCTAGTCTCACTTTTTCCATGCTGTCCAGAGTCTCACCAGTAGGAAAGGATGGATAAAAGTTAGCTTCAGAACGTTTTGGCTTCTTCACTTTTTTAGCAGGGAAAGCATCTGTAGTAGCTTTAGATTTCAGTGAGTTTACACACAGCTCTGGACACCCCTGTAATTTGAGCTGGGTCCTGTAGTTTGCCATTTTGTACTTCAGTCGTTGTTTCCAACCGTAGCAGCCATTGAATGATCCAGGTTCTTTCAAACATGGGTGCTTTTTGATAAGGGCCTCTGCAGCTGCGCAGAAATGTGCATCCTCTGGATAGGCCTTGTAACGGTAAATTTCTTCTGCAACTCTTTTCAGGATATCAGACAGCATTCGGGCGCTTAAAGTCAACATTTTTTGGCTCACACGGTACTCAGTATTCCCCCTCTCTAGCTGTAGCTCTGTGTCATATGAAAATTGGGGAATTGCAAAGTCTTCTGGCCACTGTTGTGTTCGAGATGACATAGATTCAGGGGATGAGAGGATAATTGTGTCATTTGATGCCACCGAAATACCGTCATCAGACTCAAATGAAAGAGACAGAGATGAAGTGGACTGATCGGCACTGATCAAAGGTGGATTTGTTTGCTGGTGGATCACTTTGATTGTCCCCAAATTCCGAAGTTCGGTGGTAGAATTCAGATTGAAGAAGTCGTTGCCAAAGTCTTGGTCCATGTATTGCAGTCTGAAGTTACCTTTTAACCCAAAGGTAGTCTTTATCGTGCTGAGAAGGTCTTCAAGTGACTCTGGGATGCCATTTGGAAGAGTCAGCTTTTCAATGTTGTTCTCTCCTAAAATCACCTTCAGTCTTGCAGGTGTTGAACCAGCCATGGTGGTCTGAGAACAAAGCACAAGCACAGTTAGTGAGGATCAACATGTAAACCACTGACATTTCCAATTAGGAGAATTTAATGTCAAACTAGAGGAAAAGAGAGAAGGCAAAGAGAGGAGGAAAGGGGAGGAGAAAATGAAGAGGAGAGGTGGAGATCAGCTGAGGCAGCGAGGAGAGAAGGCAAACCGAAGAGGAGAGGGGAGGAGAAGAGAGATGGCGAGAATATGGAAGACATTGAAGAGAAGAGAGAAGGAGAGGAGGTGAGGAGAATATAGGAGACAACAAGGAGAGGAAAGAAGAAAAAGAGAAGAGAAGCAGAAGGGGGGAGAGCATAGGATTAGCATTCACTGACTGGAATCCAGCGACCTGCATTAAAAAAATGACATAACTGATGAATTGCCAATGACATCATCACACCACTTTGGCTTGCAGTATAAAATAAATATGTTCTGAGAACACATTAGTATTGTATGGGTCTGGGTTTTGTTTTCCCACTTAAGAAAATACTTTATCATATTTTGAGGCCTCACCCTTTAAACATGGACATATCTTTTCAAGGTGACAAGACGCATCCCTCTAATTTTATAGTCTGCCAGTGGGTAGGTATCATGCAGTTCTTGTGGCTCAACAAGTTCCACTTCTTTGCTTGGTGATGTTTTGAGATCATAAGCTCTGTAGTGTTCCATATACCATCCGCTAAGCTTTTTCAGAATGAAGATTAGTTTGTCCTGCAGTATCACCATTTGGATGATTTCACCAAACTCTGGCAGTCCTCCCAGTGAGCCGTGGATCAAGATCATCCCACACTTGTAGATTATTCCATTATATGCTACACTTTTAGCCAAGCACACATTGTCCATATCTGGAGACTTCTGTCTCAGTGCATTTGAGATGTCCTTGTTAAGAACATCAATGTGAACAGTGGAAACATCTGTTACTTCCAGTGGGGGATTGGCAAAGCTAATTGCATGCAAATGATATGCAATCTGATACTGATGTCTCTGTGAAAGGGAAAGAAGTACATTTTTGAAGCATCTGATGTTCCTTGCAACTCTTTTAAAAAAAACTATGCTTTGCTTCGAATCGCACAGTCCATAGTGCAACCAGTGGCCCAAACTTACGAATCAAGTATGGATAATGTTCCAAGTAGTGGTGCTTTGGTTTAAGATTAACATCTGGGAAAACCTCTTGAAACTTGATTCTGTGCTCGGAGATCTTAAAACCAAGATATGCAATGGAGTCCTCAGTATGAACAGGACTGACAACAAGATCAACAATGTCCTTCAAGTCTGTTAAGATGTGCCAAGCAGGCTCCTCACAGGGTACACTCTGCCCAACGAACAAAGGCAAAAATCTGATAAGACTCCAGTTCTCGTGTGCATTCCCTCCTACACTTTTTTTGGATGCAAAACTGAGAGCCACAGGATGAGGTCGATTTGTTTTGTCAGCCCACTTAAAGTTGAAAGATGATATTGCTTCATTCAATGTACATAATGTGAAATACTTTTTTTTGATTAACAAATTGAGGCAAAGCGCAAGTTCAAAAGGAACAATTCCCTCAAAAAGATCATGTACAACATCAGGTGGAAACCCAGTGGTAACATCAAAATGTGAGAGGTGCTTTGACAAAATACACTTTGATTTCACACCATAATAACTGGGCCATTTGTTTTCCTCAATAATTCGTAAATGATCTGCATGAATGTCTTTTGTTCTTAAAGTAAAGACTTCACTTCTGACTTCAATAGTCTGGAACTCTGATGTTTCTGCAGTGCAAAATCTACATACGTATGTTCCTGAGAAATTTTCAAAGAATCCAGCAATACTGTGTGCACCAAGGTTGTCGGCAACAACACACTGAACAGTGCCTTTTACTGTTCTGCCCAACTTTGACAGAAATATCCCACTCTGTTCCAAAATTACAAGATCATTAATTACAGGTTTTAACACTTTCTCATACCCATAGCACTTCAGATCATTACTTTTGATTAAGAATTACAGCCTGGGGGCAAATTACCCAAAACCCAGTACAATCCACAAATTTTATGCTTCCTCCGTGATGTACCAAGGGGATTACATATTTCGAATTCATCAATGTATAATATCAATGAAATGCTTTCCTGCTTGGACAACAGTCCATTTTCATGGAAGAAGTCACCATCGAAGATAGTTTTGTAGTGCACAGAAGTTTTTTGAGGCTGATTATCTACAGTATTCAAATTAACAGCCTGATCCAAGATTGTCTGGCAGTCAAGAATATGCTGCAAAGACTTTAAAATTGAAATATATTGGAATGACTTGTTATTTTTTCTGTCAAGTATATATTCCACTGGTTCCACTACTTTAAAGTGGCTCTTATAGTATGCTTTTCGTCTCCAAGGACTGGAAAGTGGACCTTTATCTCCAATTGCTTTTTTTACAGGGTTTGTCTCACAGAGTACACTGGCTAGCTTTTCAACAACTGACTGGTCAAATTGGCATCCGTTGTCTTGTAATACTTGGCTAATAGTCTTTTGGGTAATCGCCACAGAGACAGAACCAATCAAATAGTTTAACTCCTGCAAAAGCTCATCTACAGCTGCATTAGACACAAGAAAGATGTGTTCCAACTTAAGGAGCACTGAAGCTCAATATCCTTCTCTAAGTTTTCAGAATACCCATTGTCAAAAGCAGAATTTAAATTTACATCACTCTCTATAATTTCCACATCTGAAATATCACTGGCAACACTGGCACATGATTCATCAACAGAACTTATTCCAGGCTTAAATGTGTTCACTGTACCAGAGTGTTTTCTGTATTTATGACTTTTGAAGTTCTCATAGACATTGGTTTTATATTCACAGTTTTGGAACACACATGTTACAGTTTCCTTATTTTTAAGATGCTGATAGATATGTTGAAAATATTCTCTTTCTGTGGAGAGTTGATTATGGCCACAAATATGGCAAGTGAATTTGGATGCAGCTTTGGAGACTGCTTGTTGGGCAGGGTGATTTCTTGATAGATGGCTCAGTAGGGCGTTCCAAGTCTTGAACCTACATGCACAATTTAAATAAGTGCATGGATATGAGTGGCCTCGTCCGTAATGCCTATGAATCAGTTTGTAGTGTTTGAGCAATTCAGATCTTTTTGTTAATGTTGTCCCACAGTCCTTGCATCTCCACATGAAGCATAGCACTGGAGAAACAAAGAGACACGCTTTACTGGGTGTATATAAATAATTTGAGAAAACACAGAGGGAGAGTTGGGCAATATTACAATATATCAATATGGTGATATGAGACTAGATCTCATCTCAGCTTTTTGCCACATTGCCCAACACAAAGCGAATCATTTAAACACAAAATGTATTCATCAAATGTAGCCAGCCCTCTCTAATTAGATTTTAAAGGGATAAGTTCAAAACAAAAGTTTAAAAACAAAACCCAAATGCCCATAGGTACATTTTTTTTTTTTGCAATTGTTTTATATATAAAGCCGATTCCTGTTCAGTGTAAAACTGAATTAAGTTTAAATGAGACATTACTATTTTGAACTTGCATACCTTTGTTGTTGATTAAGTGAAAGTACGCAAGTTCACAGGTAAAACGAGCTGCCTGGCACACCTCCACACAGGAATGCCCCTCTTGAAGTAGTCACAGAGCTGAGAAGAAGTTAGGTCAGAAGGTGGCGATGGGGCATCACATTTTACACCAAGCCAAAGGTTGTGGCACTGTCCAGGGTTCCAACCAGAGGTGATGTAATCTTTCTGCCATCAGCAGACACCCCTCTGGAGAGGTTGACAGGAAGGAAAGGAAGCGCTACCCAAAGTCCTAAAGATTAAAGATATGTTCGAGTTAGTCTGTCGATCTTTCATCATGTTTACAGTGTTCATCTGCATCTATGTACTTATATATGTATTCAGACACAGACCAGAAGTGTGCTAGGTCTACAAGAAATCTGATGGCTGTATTTTCTGTGTTCAATAGCGTAATCCGGTTGTTCAGTCTGACGTCACTAGCCGTGTCTGGGTCTAAACTCCGCTGCAGGTCCATATATCAAACGATCACTATGGCATTACTGAGAGTTGAAAAACTGTCTAAAGTCTTTCATCTTTAATAAAATGATCAGCGTTCTGCTCTACCAGGTGTAACATTTGAGTTTAACATCCAGGCATCCATGAAAACGGAATTTATGACATTTAACAGAGTTAGAAGTTAGCAGGGAGTTAGCTCGCTAGCTTCTATCTAAATACAATATAGCATGTCCTGACTGCGGGGTTTTGGAAACAAATTAAAACGTACAGCTCTGCTATCACTTCCAGCATAAATGAAGACAGAAAACTAAACAGCAGTGACGTTTGTAGGGTTACTGAAGTTGGGCTAGCTGGTATATAATGATGTGCTACATGACCGCTAGCGACACAGCTATGTTAGCATAATATAAACAAGCTAACTTTTTTTCCACTCGATAAAAGTTAATGTGAGTGTTCTCGGTGGTCAGGAACAAATGTAATCGCATGGCAGGATGCTGTAAAAGGACCAAACTTCAGCCAGGAGAACAACTGAGATAATCCATCCACAATACGAGGTTAGTCATTCATATACTGCTGCATGGGCTGGGATGTAGTTACATCGTAAGGTTTTAAAAACTGAGCTTAAATAAATGATTAGCAGTAATAAAAGCCGAGGGAGGTCAACAGTGATCACTGACTGTTTAGGAGCTTTTTGAGATCAAATAGAAGAAAATACATAAAATTAAACATGTTAACAACACAAAAGCCATATTAAACGCAGACTACTTTAGACCCGGAAGTAGGATTCGTCGCGTCATCACTGAACAACCGGATACTTTCTTCTATGATTTCTAATTTTGATTTTCTGCCGCACACCATCTCCCTCTCACACAGCTGATCCGTGCGTGTACGAGCGCTGCACGCACCCTTTCTCCTCGCCTTCTTAACGTCATGTACATTGAAAGCAATGCAAGCGGCAGTAAATGCATGCTTCCTGGAGCCACCACAGCTAAACTTTACCTCCTACATCACCCGTGGCCGTGACCGCTTGAACTATTCGCGCCGACAGGCATACTGCGAACAACCACTCGTGTATAAATGCGAGAGCATGAGGGTGCCCCCTCCAGTGGCAAGGGTACCTAGACCCGGTTTGTAGAGTACGCTTGGGGAGTGTGATTGTGTGTACAGCGTCTCTTTATGTCTGTCTCCACGTTGGTTGAGTGTGGAGTGAGTGCATATGAGAGCATGAGGGTGGGAATGGATGTTTGTGTCTGTGTGTGCCTGTATGTCTGTGTCTATATGTCAGGTTGGGTATCAGACGCCACCTCTCTGGGGACACCTCAGGCCCTCCAAGGTTTGGAGGCCTATCTCCACCCACCACCACTTCCCCTGCCGGTGGCGGACTCCCTCAGGTGTCGGTGTGTTGGTGGTTCTTTGTGTCTGGGGGTGGGCATCCGGGTACACACCGGCTCACTCCTTGGCGGCCGCTTGTCGGGGCCTGGGGCCTGGGGCTCGCTCGGGCCCCTTTGGAGGTGGGGTGCCCCCGGCCTCTCGGCCTGGGGCTCGGTCACTCAGGCGCAGCTGGGGGCCGGCGGAGCTCACGGGCGCGTCACTGCAACTCCCCCTGACTTCTGCTCCGCGGCTGCTGAATGAGCCCTCATCTGGGACTCTCCTCAGCTCTTACTGGAACAGTGGCGCGGCTGCCCCTCTGTTGGTCTTCCATGGTCTCTTGTGTTCTGGGGGCCTCTGGATGTCTGGAGTTTTGATCTCCTCCATACCCGCTTCACACCCTGGAGGACGGGGCTGTGGCCCCCCCACACTCCCTAGCAGATCATTACATGGAGAAACCTTTGGAATGCAAGCATGCTGATCCACACAGGTATGCACACATGGGTATTCACAGACGCGGACTAAAGCTTTCTTGGCTGCTGCCTCAAAGCACACTGTGCGCTGTCTATCTTGCGTGCTGCACAATATCGTTTATTATTTAGTAAATATTGATATCTATGACTAGCTAGTTTATTGTGATGGTGCTTTGTTTTCTCTATTATTATGTTGCTCTTTGTTGTTTGCTGTCTCCTCTGTTTGTTTTTTTTGTTTGTTTGTTTTTTTTCTCCATACAGGTGACCCAGGAGTTCTTTTTTTTCTCTCTCTCTTCCCCCCCCCTTCTCACCGTCTCTTCTCCCCTTTGGTTTTCTTTCTTTATCTCCCCCTCTTTCTCTCATTCATTCCCCCTGTCCTATTTATTAAAAAAAAAAAAAAAAAAAAAAAAGACAAAGGATGAACTGAAGCTCTGCCATCACGTAATATCGCATACTGCTGTTTCTGATGTCATTTAGAAAAAAATAAATAAATAAATAAATAAATAAATAAATAAATGCGCGCGCACGAAGTAACGTAGTCTGAAGAGAACCGCGGCCCAGCTTGCCGCTATAATGTGCTAATGCTAATGAATAACTAACAGTAAGCCAACACCGACACACTGCATGAATACACAAGTTTAAGCTAGCGTTACGATATTAAAACAAGAGAGTACCGCCGGCAAACTACTAACTTAACCTACATGTCCAAGCACAAACTACCAACAGGTCTGACATTTCGCTAATGTTAGCAGGGCTGAATGATAGCGGTTTGGTCAGGTCAGTTTACTAAACACTTAACAAACTTAACAATACAGTTGGAATATTTTTATATCTAATACATTAAAATATGTGTTCTACATTTGACTTACCTTCAAGGACTATGGAAAAAGTAATATCTTCGTTACCTTATTGACCAAATTGTTCACGAGGTCCTGCCTGCAGCCAAGTGCCTCTCAAATTGTTGTTCTCAACCGCAGGTAGAAAATTCTGGAGAAGGCGGAGACGTCATGACATCAGACGCACTGCGTCACGAGAAACCTAATTGATGCAGGTTGACTCTAATGAGAATAGCAGGTTACATGTGTACTGAGGGAACAACACGTAATAACAAGTTGATATACTCCACAAATGTAGATTGGCTCCACTAAAGCAGAAATCTTAATGAAACTAACTCTGAACTTTACGTAACTTCAACTACTGCTGAAATACACTTTTTAGAGTGCATTTTACCAAAGGAAAGGACGTTGCCTAATAATTATGCACACCTGATATAGGGTGTTGATGTCATTAGACCACACCCCTTCTCATTACAGAGATGCACATCACCTAATATGCTTAATTGGTAGTAGGCTTTCGAGCCTATACAGCTTGGAGTAAGACAACATGCATGAAGAGGATGATGTGGACAAAATACTCATTTGCCTAATAATTCTTCACTCCCTGTATACGATCTGCATGAAACTTAACTACTTAACACGTCTCAGTTCTTCTTGAGATGATGTGATACAGTCTAGTAAGAGTGGTTAGCTGCCAGATGACTCACAATTACAAAAGATCAGGTGAGATTTCAGACCGAGGGAAAATCACTGGGGTGATCGCAGGAAGAGGCAGAAAAGCACAGACGTGCTGGACCTCACAGTCATTTGGAAAAGGTAAGAATGAATCTGTCTTCATTCATCTACATGGAAATATATCACCAACAAACAAACCAATAATACAACCAAATCACTCCCAGTTCAAGACTTTGGTTATTTACAACATTTGAAACATACTGTGTAGCTCAGTCAAAACAGCCCAAGGCCAAGTGAAAGTGCTGAAAGGGAAAAGATCATGATTAACGATTTATTTAAACTCATAACTGGGGGCAGCAGCTGAGCTTTGTGAGCTGCAGCTTAAAACATGTAACCATGCTTTCAGCGTTGCAAATTTCCTGTTACTAGCTAGGTCAAATCCAAATTTAGTGTACAGGTCATAAGATCATATAGAGGCAAAGTCCTGATACATCATGAATAATTTTTACGTTTTAGTTGTAATAATTATATATTTCTTGTTCATTTTAGTTCTCATGTGGTCAAAAAGTCTAAGTCAAAATTCTCAGCATTTTCAAATTACAGCTTCTTAATTTATATCGATAATTTTAATATTCTACTTCTCAGAAATAATTTACAATTTCCAGCTGTGAATTCCATCTTATTTACATTTTTTAACATTATATACTAGATGGGACTTGATGAAATGACCAATATAGATATATGCCCAGTAGCAGAATATCTTGTAATTATGTTTTACTCCCCTCTGGTGGCCAAATTAAACACGAGGCGATCGTGGCTCAAGAGTTGGCAGCTCAGGTTACCAGTCTATCACAGGGCAAACACAGAGATGGGGTTTGGGATTACTCTTATGTCACTGGGATGTTGACCTTTGACCTTCACATTAGAGAGATGGGCAGACATAATTAGTGTATGAATTTTAAAGTAACAGGTAATAAAGAGAGTGTAGCAAATGTAGTCAGGTTTATTACTCTGTATCACACATGAGTGCCCGAGGGAGGCGGGGCTGACTGGGGAGACACAGGAAACAGAGAGACAGGGCTGACTCGACATGAAACGATGAAACGTGGGACACGGGAACAGAAACTAAACACAGGCTGAAATGAACACTGAGGGAGGGAGAACTAAGATTACTGAGAGCCTGATAAATAAGAAGAACAAAAACCAAGAAAAACAAGAGTCAAAGAAAACCAAAAACACAAAGCATTGGGCCAGGACCCACTGCTGTGACATTTATATGTGATAAAAACATTAAAAACTGCTCACATGTTGAAATCTTTCTACGTATACTTTAGGTTCAGCTCTCCAGCCTGGCATTTGGTTAAGCATGATTCAAACATTTGATTTTGTTTAACTGGTTTTAATTATAGTTACTTTTTGTGAACATTTGTTGCAGCATTTAAAAATACATCATTTATTTTCAAACTTTTATTTGATTTAGAGCATCATATTTGACCAACGTAAATGTTTTAATTTCATATAAAATAACTGAAGCAGTGAACTAAATATCTGAAATCTTTCCTTCCTTAAAAGTTATAATCCTACTTAAGTTATAGTGCAAACGCTTAAGCAACAAATATACTTGATGCTAATTAATTCATATTTCCCTTTGATGTTGCAACTATGCGGTCACTTCTGTCTTTAAACAAAATAATATTTTCCAGTTACAGAAATCATAAAGTCCAAACTAAAGTGCTACTGTTGCTATATGCATTTTATATAAATCATGGATGATGGTCCTGACATGAAGGAAGAGAAAGTTACAGGTTGCATCCTTTGACTTTGTCTCCGTGCCTTTGGGCAATTTTCAGAAGGACAGATGTTTCTGTTCAATTCTTAAATCAATTTTTTCAAACACAAACACTATTTTAAAGCTTCTAGAGAGTAAAATATTAATGATAATTATAATAACAATAATAAAAACAAAAGCTCTCAGATCCATCAAACCAAGCAGCAGAAAGAACAATAACTGAAGAGAAAACTTTAACCTTGTAGACTTCATTATGTTCCAGCTGCTCTACAGATGCTGTGACCTCGAAATTAAGCAGGTCGTAAAGTATGTGCAGCTCAATAACTTCATAATCAGACCCTGTGGTATTTAGGCAGCAGAACAACTAAGAATAACAACTACAAATAATGTTTTTAGGTTTCTGTTGTACTGCAAGGTTCTGTACAGGAGAACCAAACCAAGAGCAAATATTACGTCTCATTTACACCTGAGCACGAAGAGCCATCAACATTTAGTAAATTGAATCATCTTTGTTTAGATGCAAGAAGAATCATATAGAAATGAAAAAGTAGAAATAGAAATCCAGAGCAAAGATATCCTCTAATTCAGCGTAGCACATGTGCAGCTGCTGCGATTCACGTAAGCATTCGGCTCGTCGCTGTTGCAGATTTTTCTCTCGCTGTTCTGGCTCACAGCGCTGCAAACACAAAAATAAATATCCCCAAAGCTGTGAAAGGGAGCTAATTAGTAAGAGTATTGTTACTCTCCGCAGGAGTAGTCCAGCAGTAGAAATCAGTCCAATAACAAGGTGTGTAACATCTAGCAGGGTGACAGAAAAACCCAGGGTAACTTCTAAGGACCTCAACGTCTCTCTCACATTGTGTTTTTTAAACATGCTTCCATTTGTCACTTCAGTCTTTACTCTGAAATACAGGAAGAGAAATCATGGCTGAAACAATTTCTCATGAAACCAGGGGTGTGGTCCAACAGTCAGTTTGGTGAGGAAGGTTCCTAACTGAGAGAAGTGACCCAGAAGTATCTGTGTAGCAGCCACAATGAATCCAGATCATGAGCTTTATTAACTGATCAAAGTCTCTTCTTTCATCTTCTGTATCATTCAGTTTGCATTGGTAATGCCCATTATTGTAATGCTTTTTTAAGACGAGCAAAGTGGATCACTATCCAGCAGGGAAACAAAGTTTATTTCAATTTCTTGGCCATGAGTGAGATTTACTGAGTGGGCAAATTCGGGAGACGACACCATCAGATCCCGAGCCCTCCATGTGTTAATCAAGAGACGGCTGCTGTGCTACATCCATAAATAATGAATAAATTAGGAGCTAAAGCTGAAAGGACAGTTTATTTGTACCATCTTCACGTGAACACATTCAAGAACATCACAGATGAAGAAACATTAAAAACTTCCACACTACATAAAGCAAGAAAAATAGTTTTTCTTTCAGGTGGTTTCAGAAAAACAGAAACATCAAACATCTCCAAGACTCTCTTTGAAAGAACTAAAAACCTTTGTTCTCATGGTCCAATCATGAGTGAACTCCCCGATGAAGCCTTGTGTGCTAAAACATGTCAGAGTTTTAAAGGTTAAACATGAGTTTCCAAAACGTTTTGCTGGAGAACAATAAACTATTTGACTGAGTTTCAATCATTTACAGACGAGCAAAACCAGGACAGAGAAAAAAGGACAAAACTGACTCAGTAAAACAACAGAAAAGAAGATCCCATGTAGATCTGTATTATGTAGAAGTTCATCCCAGCAACCAGTTCAGTTCAACACAAGTTTAAATGATTCTATCTGAACTCTGTGGAGCCTGATCTCAAGCTTTTTGAGTCTGACACAGAAACCAGAGGATCTTTCTGTGTCTTCAGATTCACTGTGATCCAGTGATGGGAGTGATTTCAGCCCTGAGTGATCGCGCTGATGTTTGCACAGAGCAGACAATGAGGTGAATGTTTGGGCACATTGGTAACAGTGAAACAGTTTATTAGTAACGTGGGATCATTTGTGTGCAGAGTATGAACTGAGATTCCTGAAGCTCTTGTCACACTGGTCACAGCTGTAGTTTCCTTCCATGTGTCTACGTTCATGAATGTTACAATGACCTGACTGTGAGAAGCTTCTCTCACAGTAGCTGCACTTGTGTGGTTTCTCTCCTGTGTGGACTCGTTTGTGTGATTTAAGCTTCCATGCAGTGGTGAAGGATGACCCACACTGATCACAGGGGTGCTTTTTAACCCCACTGTGAATCAGTTCATGTCGTTTTAACTCACTTGGTGTGGTGAAGCTTCTCCCACATTCTTTGCAGTATTTCAGTTTGTCTCCAGTGTGTCTACGTTGATGTACTTTTAGGGTCTTTTGCCGACTGAAAGTTTTTCCACAGAGGTCACAATGAAAGTCTTTCCCACCACCACAGTGATGACAGGGTTGAGAACTGGATCCATCTGTGTCGCTCTGCTTCTAAACAAAGACACAAAGACAGTGTAAGTCAGTCCTTCAACATTTGTATCCTGAACGTCGCCTGAAATAAAGAGCATCTCTGCAGACGTCCAACTACATTTGACTGTTTCAGTTAACACACTCAGTTTACTGGGCTGCAATAACTACAATACTACCACCATAATACTACAGTAATACTAAAATCATAACTGAAAGGAAAATCAGAATAATCACTCAGAGCTGCTTTTCCATGCAGTAGAATTGCTAACATGCTAACACAGTTTAATTAGCAGAGTTGTTCCAAACAGTCAGGCTAAAATGACAAGATAACAATATAAATACATACCTCACAGTAGCTGCACTTGTAGAGTCTCTTTCTGGTGTGGATCTGTTGGTGTCGTCTCAGGTGATGTGGAGCTTTAAAAGTCTTCTCACACAGGTCACATTGATAAGGTCTCTCCTCAGTGTGGGTAAACATGTGTTGTTGTAAGTCTGTGTGAGTTATAAACTCTTTGCCACACTGTTCACAGCAGTACACATCATGTCTGGTGTGAATGCGTAGGTGTGTATTTCGGCTTCCTCTCTGGTTGAAAGTTTTTCCACAGATGTCACAGCTGTATGCCTTAATTCCAGAGTGGGTAACTAGATGACTCTGTAAGTGGCTACTGTGAGTAAAAGCTCTGCCACACTGATCACAGCTGTACGCTTTAACTCCACTGTGGATGAGTTGGTGTTTTTTTAGGGAACGCTTCAAGGAAAAAGACTTTCCACACAAGTCACAGCTGAACGGTCTCTCTCCAGTGTGGATGACCTGATGCTGTTTTAGTGAAGCCCTCACAGTAAAACCCTTCCCACACTCGTCACAGGTGTGTTTTTTCTCTCCCTTTCTTCTGTGAGGTTTGTCGGCCTCCTGAGAGCGCTGACTTCTGGCTCCATGTTGGTCCTGCAGTGACAGAGATACAAACAGAGGCAGTGAGTGAAATGCAGTCGTGGAACAAACTCAACCTTCAAACTCCATTAACACTAGTTTTAAACCTGAAGGTGGAGCGTGGCACCAAACACCTTAAAGGTCTCTTATCCCCACCTGCTGGTAGTTCTAACACATTACATCCAACCTGCTGTTAAAGATAATTCATGACTGTTCAAACACTAAAATCATGCCCATCCTTCCTGATTGTACACACACACACACACACACACACACACACACACACACACACACACACACACACACACACACACATTATTTTATAATTTAGATTATTTTGTTGTTTCCTATTACATATTTCTATAATTTGTATAGATTTATACATAATTATTCAGTGATAATAAATCCTATGTTTGTTTATTCTAAAGGAACCCCGTTAGCTTCCACAACAGATGTTGCTCGTCTTCCGTCAAATACTCACATAAAATATTACACAATAAAGTGGATTCAAGATATCCACATAATTTCACTCTTACATCCACAGTGAGGTTTCACAATTGTTCAAATATAAGCAATCAATAATAATAATAATAATATCAATAACATTGAGGCAAATTACACAAATTTCAAAAACAAACCATGTCTTACAATATTTACAACAACTAAAAGCTCTGTAAATCGGCTTTTAAGTGTTCATTGAAGTTTTGAATAATTCTCTAATTTTTTAAGGCAACTTATTCCACTTAAAAGTTGCTCTAAATGTAACAGTTTTACAAAACGTTACTTTTAACTCGAGCATTTACTAAATTGCAGCTTGTTGAAAACTGTGTAATATGATGATGTATTTCATCTGGATACTGCAGCTGAGCAGAATAAATGTGGTGTGTTTAACAGAATTGCTTTCTTTAGAACTACAAGTAAGCCATAGAATATTTTAGCCTGTACAGGAAGCCAAGAAAGGTTATTGTGCATTTTATCAATATTAGTATAGTATGAACATCTTCACACTAATCTGGACGCCTTATTCTGGACTAACTGAAGTCTGTTAAGATCTGTCTTATTAGCTGCTGACCAAATGATTGAACAATACTCCAGATGAGACATTACTAGTGCATTAATGACATCTTTCATAATGAAGAAGTGATACACCAAGAGCATTTCATAGCCATAGCTATGCCTTGTCGGCAGAGTTATGTGACATTAGTGATGTTTGTACTTTCAGCGTTAACTTGGTTTTAAAGCCTTTAAAATATAAGCCGTTCAATAGTCGACCTTCATCTGACAGAGAATGTGATGATTTTGTGGATAATTAAAGTCAGTCATATATCCACAAACACAACAAGCTGAAAGTCAGTGATGCTGCTCGGTTTGCAGTCCTGAATATCACGGCACAAGCAGGATCCACTGCACTGTTAATGTTAGCTGTGTTATATTGCTGCCTCTGTTCGGTGGTGTCGAGCCAAACGCACTTTAACGTGTGTTTGAACGAGCTGACGGTTCACTCGTTAAGCTGAAAGAAAGATGCTTTAATCACAGCAGTCACACATGTGTCCACTGCACCATCTGGAACTCTTCTTGTTTACACTCGTAATAACACAAACACTAAATCCTGCTTCTCTGGTGCTGTTGTGTAGCAGTGTGTACACCTGAGACTGTCACCTGTCTGTCTGTCCTGCACTCTCTCTCTGTTTCTTTCTCTCTGATTGTGGAATAAAAGAATGAACATGTGTTTATAAGTTACACTTGCGTTTGAATCCTGCAGCTTATCACACATTTGATTTCCATGTGTGACGACTGCAAGTGTCCAGAGTGAGGACAGACTGAGGGAGCCACTGCTGCACATCATCTGTGAGGCTTTGCAGCCCTGATGATCCACCAGGACAAACTCAGCAGTGTGTGAGGAAGAGGAGGAGGAAGAGCCAGCAGCAGCTGACAGATGGAGAGAATAGACAGACTGTTCCCTGTTTGTGAAGGACTGCTAGGAAAGTTTAACATAACTGTCTGTGCTGAATCAGTCTTATTAGGTAATGTTCAAATAATGTGATCATCCCAGTGTTTTCAGTGTGGGAGAAAGTACTCAGGGCCTTCAAGTTACACACTATGAAAGGCAGCAATAAGTTTAATGTTCAGAAACCTAAAGTCTGTATCAGCAGCAGGATGGAGCTAAAAATAAATGTTGGTTTCAGTTCTATGAAGCTTTGAGTGTTTTGGATCAGCAGCTGCTGTGTTTGTTGCATCATATTGCTGTAACTGTTTATATGCTTTATATATTCTGAGCTAAGTTGATCTATAGTGTTACATGATACACTCTCGGAAATAGAGGTACGAGAGAAGAACATTTTTGTACCTATAGGAACATTTTTTTAAAATGTTCCCTTAAAAGTACATAACTGGTCTTTAAAAGTCCAGAAATGCCCCTTTAAAGGTTCAATCTGAAATAAAGTACAAATCTGTATTATAAAAACTTAAGCAGCAACTTCTCCAGGTTCCAATATTTATGCAATTCTCAAACCTTTTGGCCACGACTGTATAACCTCTTCTGAAGTTTAGTGGATATTATACATGGTTATGCTCAGGATGTGTCGGCCAGTTTCCACTGGAAAAGCCTTTTGGTTAAACTGTCAGCGAGGAATTTGCATTTGCACTGTTACATTTTTATATAACTTTAATGCACATAAACAACAGCTGCTTGTTTCAGTGAAAATACATTGATGGGTTTTTAATAAAGTTGTGCAGCTGTAAAGTATTTTGTCTGGTGTCAATTATATCGTCAGCTACATCGTTATGGCAAATGTTCAAATGTATATGGTGATAAATATCTTTGGTCATATGGTCCTGCTCTGTCTGTCACCTTCTGTGTTGAGCTCATTGTTTCCTCTGTAGTGGCTGAGCTGAGTCCAAGTAGCTGAAAATGTTCCTCTGCTGCTCCGTCAGACTCTCCTCCTCCTGCTGATCAGCTGGGACACAAAACAGATCTTTGTTAGGCTCCACACTGCACTGAAGAGTCAAAGTGTCTCATATGTTCATCTGACAAGTAAAAGAACACATTTTTGTTTCCCGAGGTGGGCAACTTGTTGGAAACAAACACAAAAGGTTTGAGCACTGATACCTGCCATTGCTGCCATTGAAAGATGCAACGCCAGCAATGTGGATTGTCAAGACTCAAACCAATCATCAAGCAAAGACAACAGGGATCATTTGTTTCTGTTTATTTAGCATTCACAGCATTTGTAGTTGCCTTCTGTGCAGGGGAAGTCCACGCACACTGTGTCGTACCGCCATCCGCAGAAGGTGCATTCAACCTCTGTAAGAGAAACGAGATTGTCTGAGACTGAAATGATATTCACTAAAGAAGTGGTGATTTGTAAAACTTCACATTTTGTTTCAGGACGTACTCTGCATGAAAACAAGCGCTCACTCTTCCTGCTCAACAAATGACAAGGGCGGAGCCTTATACCACGTGATACAGAAGCTGTGCCGTGTGATGCTAAAATTAGCAGGGAAACAACAACGGAGATCACGTCAGGGATGACGAGAAAGTGACAGGAGAAAATCCGTCCCGGTCAACCACCCAAACATCAATAACGGGAACCTTATACAGCGCTTCCCTATACACGTCGAACTCCCGCAGGCACAAAGACATTACGGAGGCTATCACTTATCACCTGACCAAAGATATGGCTCCATCAACACTGTGCAAAACGAGGGATTTAGGAAAACGATCAACACCCTAGACAAACGCTACACAGTGCCGTCCCGCAACTATTTTTCTATTGTTGCACTACCTGCTCTGTACACACAGCGTCGAGCAACGGTGGAGATGGAATTTCAAGCAGGACAACATTTTGCTGCAACAACAAAACGTGAGACATTTGTTGTTTTATGTTTATTTATTGTTATGAGAGAATCATGCCCCTTTCCTGATGGGTGCCCAAGGTGCCCTTTTGTTGAGGCAACTTTTTTTTTTTTAATTATTATTTTATTTTTTTAATGTGTGTGTGCGTGCGGAGTCCTGTCTGTGCCCCTCAACAATAATATTTAACTATTAATCACAGTTTTGCTAAATAAAAGGGTCTGGCTTGCATCAGTCACATGATCACATTTAACCAATGATCGCCCTTGACGGCAGAACGCGCTGGTTACGAGCCGGGAACGAGCTCACAAAGAGCACGCGCATTTTTAGCGGTCCGGAGCTGTAGGAGAAACACAAGTTAACTCAGAGACACAGACTGATGCGACACAACCAGTAAGTAGGTGTACAGCGCACACTGTAGTGTGTAGCACACAGGAGTATTAGCTTATTACGTACACGTTGGTAAGCTGTCTTGTTGCTACTGACGAACTGAAACAAACGAGCGTGCTGTGTGTGCAACAGCGCGACAAACATTACCTGTCCTTTTATTAACTGCACAAGTAGTGCTGGTCACAGCTGCTGGCTACCTGTGTAAGGCTGTCATGGGTCTGTAGCTCTGTCACCGTTTTAGGGAACATATTTAGTTTTAAAGCAAGTTTCCGGGCTTTTCCTGCCTTTCTGGAGGGATTATATTTCACTAAAAACGATCTAATATGCATGTCCACATAATTATGCATTATTATAATTATAATATATTAAAAACACACGCTGTATTTTAAAGAACATACATTAAGAAGCAGATTATATTAGATTTATATTTTAAATAAGACAAAAGTTGGATGTTACAGCAGTAAAATGATTGTATCTCTACAGTTTAAAAATGTAATAAGCTTTGCCCTGCACAGAGTGGATAGTGAAACACATGGAATCATCATAAATACATTATTTCATATTTATTACTTCCCCCTCCTCTTTGCTTTATTATTGTAGCTCTAGTAATGAATAATAATGTAAGGATTCTGGATCAGCACCATGATGCCCACAGTATATACAGTATTCTGAAGAAGGTCTAACATGTCACTGTGTGCGTGCATGTGTGTGTTTTATTTAGATGGATTTTTAAAAAAAAACATTACTCATGATATAACATTGTGCAGACATGGCTGGTAAGGACATGAGGAGGAAACAGCAGGAGCTGTGTGAGGCTACTAAAGGCAGTGCTATAACATTTTTCTGTCATCATTTTATTATAGATTAAGTGCAAGAGTTGTTAGGTGTGGATAATTAGATTATAGTTTATTGCAATAGCAAGTTGTGCCTTGTTCTCACATAGACAGCAAGTGCAGAGTGATATATGAAATGATGGGATGGAAGGAAGAAGAGAAGCAAAGAGTGATTCACAGGCAGAGCCTAAATTATTTCTCACAGTTTTTCGTTGCCTTATGGTTCCAAGCGCTGTCACCAATCTTTGCATTTAGTTATTATCTCATGACACTTGTTTAATCAGCTACCATCTCTCCTGTGGACTTTTTAATGTCTACAGTCTCAGACCAACACAGCCCTGCCCTCCAGCACTATCCACAGCAACCCCTCAACAGCAACATTGTACCCATCAGGTAAAGCATCGGCTACGTTTGCTTTGCCTTGTTGCCCATATTAGATTCTTGATGAAAGTGTGTTGTTGTTATTCAGCCTGGTTCAATGTGCCCCTTTTTAACTTTGAGCACCCGCCCCTTTAAACCTCTCTGCACGGCCCTGCCTAACAGACCTACACCTTAGTTCACAGATTCACTTTGTCTAAGGTTGATTTCTGGGATTTCACACAACCCAGGATTCAGATCGTGAATCCATGATGGGCTTGGATTTACATCATTATAAATGAAATGTGCTCTACTTGGAAGCAGCCGGCCCCGCCCCTTTTGACGGGTTGTGTGAGACTTTAAATCATCAAACTGTAAATTATAAATTTAAATTGTT
This sequence comes from Rhamphochromis sp. 'chilingali', assembly GCF_963969265.1. Taxonomy (NCBI): domain Eukaryota; kingdom Metazoa; phylum Chordata; class Actinopteri; order Cichliformes; family Cichlidae; genus Rhamphochromis; species Rhamphochromis sp. 'chilingali'. The sequence goes on from NC_137929.1 coordinate 6,733,370, forward strand.
ATTGATCCTTTACCCCGAGTCCTAAAGTGTAGATTTATTTTCTTACTCTTCTTATATTTATTGTTTGTTTACTTGCACCGCTGTAACTGCAGCCTCGTCGTCTCGTCTCTCTATATGCTGGACTGTCTGTAGCGGAGATGACAATAAAGTTTACTTTGACTTCAGCAGCGCGCAGGCGCACCGAGGGCTCTCGCGCTCACTTTATAGAATGTAGAAAAAACATCGGTGCAGATTATAAGTCTGTATCATAATATCTGTTTGTTGTTTTTATTTTGTTTTGCGAGTTGGTTATTAGATGCCGCTCCAGCCAGCCAGAGACTCCCCGCCGCCCCGCCCTCTCCTCCCTGTGCCGCCAGCAGCAGGCGCACCTCGCAAACGGAGGGCGCCCTTACTCCCAGCAAATGGCTGATAGAAAACCGATCGGTGCCTACGAATTTCCCAATATGCGCTGGCATGACGTCAGGGAAGCATGGGTACGACCGATTATTTTATTTTTTTCTTGCCCGTGATGCCCCCCCCACCACGATGCATTCTATTGGTTTGCACACTTACACACACCCAGCTGTGGTTTCCTGTTTTGCTGGACTCTGGAGAGCCCCGCCTTTAACGCTCTTCTCTCACAGAGAGCAACAGAAAACTTGGAAAAACTCCAGATTGACTGAACTCAGTTCAAAGTTACCTTGACACCTTTAGATGTGAGACGTAGTGATGGTCCGCTTGAAACTGACGCTCCGGTGCGTGTGTCAGAAAGATCAACGCGCTGCTTCAGAAGCACCGTGTCGAGGCTTGATTCGTTTGGCCAGAGTCACGTGATCAGTGACGTCTGAAGCTTCATTTAGAACGTACCTCTTTTTAAATCGAACTTTATTGAAACACAATGAGTATACAACATACAAACAGATGAAGTTTACAAAAGAACAGGGCCCTATTTCAGGAAGCCGGTTTAGAAAACTTAGAGTGAAAAACGATACTCAGGGTTGAGTAACCCCGAACTGTCCAACTCGGAATATTCGGTTTCAGAAAGGCTGATAACAATTAGTTCAATCAACGCGGAGTTGCTTTAACCCCAAGTGAAGCGCGCGCACGAGGATACATAAAGCCCTGATAAGCGGAGGACAGAGTAAGCGAGTCACCATGGAGACAGAGGGAAAGAAGGCGCGGTCAATGTATTTTACAGCGCTTGAGGCAGAAATTCTGATGGCAGCATATGCCGATAACATGCAAATTTTGCAGAAAAAAAGGTAACACAGCCTCAGCTGCAAAAGACAGGGAGCATGCATGGCAAAACAAAGCCGACAGAGTCAATGCGTGAGTGTTAATATAAACATTGATCGAGGGATTTCCACCCATTTAACACGTTATTTTATCATATGTTATTTTATTTGTTATTTTATACATTTTATTTTGTGATGTGATGTGAGCGCAGGTGTAACCCAACAGGCCCCAAACGTTCCTGGCAGCAAGTAAAAATGAAATATAAAAATATAGTCCAAACAGGTAAGGTGTAATTGTATTATGAGCCATAGTGCTTGGTCTGTTTGTCCGATGTAAATCAATTGCAGTTAGAGGCTACATTAATTTTCTTTCTGTAAGCACTTATTGAAATTATCTGAGCACATTACAAGTACATATTTGCTTACTCTGTATGCTCAAATGTGACCCGTTATAGCCAACAGAAAAAAAGCGGAGGCCCGAAAAACAGGTGGGGGTCCTCCACCACCACCACTCACAGAGGCTGAGCAGTTGGCCCTCAGCCAAAACAGTGGGCGCCCTGTGGCCGAAGGCATCTCTGCGGGGACATCCTCTGAGTCAATAACCCCGCAAGACACAAGTGCCTACATAGGGGGTAAATTCAAAATAATACATGATGTGCATACATCCTTTCTTCACAGTCACCTTTGCGGTGCTGCTCATTCATTTGATAAACTCTTCACCATAATGAATTTGTTTGTAGTGAAGTTATTTTCCGACTGATTTTGCCTTCCCTCAGTCTTGGTTGTCTTTGAGAGCATAATGACAATGAAGTGTAAGGTGATTGGTATGTTTGTTAATTGCCATTTGGTCCCTTGTAAGTTATAAGTGACCTGTATAAACCTCATATTCTATCAGTTGATGGTGATGGTGTACTGCATCTGGTGCAGCCTCCTGTTGAGCCAGACCAACATGCAGTTGTGAGTAATACTCCACAGATTATATGAGTGTACAGTAGAACAGCAATGTTGTCTATTTCTTTACTACAGGAAAATAATGAAGAAACATTGACAGCTGTTACAGAGGAGGAAGCAACAGAGACACTTTATGAGGTTTACATCTTTTAATACTTTGTGTACAGGAAATACAGGCGACCAATAAAGCCAGTTGAACAGAAAATCTGTTTATTCGTCTTTCAACATGTTGAGGTGATGGGTCAAAGGAAATGATTGTGACATATGGTGTCTCTGACTGCTCTTCCATCTTGTATGTCCGTGGGAGGGTCAGGATGTTCATGGTTTGGATCACTGCTGATGTTTGGTTCAGAAGGACAGTGTTCTCCTCTAATTGTGGCAATGTTGTGAAGAATCACACATGCCACAATAATGTCACATGCCCTTTCTGGGGTGACCCTGAGTCTTTCCAGGCACTGGAACCGGGCCTTAAGCATTCCGATAGTCATTTCAATTCTGGCTCTTGTCCTGCAATTAGCCAGATTATATCGCTGCTGTGGGCCCGGTTCAGGGTCAGGGTAAGGGGTAAGCAAATAGGGTAAACATGGATACCCCCTATCACCAAGCAAGTAGCCAGTGGACTCTCCTAAGACAGAAGGGTACACTTCAGTTCAAATGTCCCTGTAGCAATTGGTCTTTATATATTTTAAAGTATTCTCAACTCACCATGTCCAAATTTTGTGCTCAGTGTACATTCACGGAATATTTGTGAGTCATGGACAGAGGCTGGCCGCTTGGCTTCCACATTTGTGATAATGTTGGCAGCATCACATATGATCTTCACAGTGCAGAGAACACAAATTAGCATCCATTACTATAATGAAATAATTTGTTAGTTTGAAATGCTACAGGGAACTATGTACCTGTACATTAATGCTGTGGAAAGACTTCCTGTTCACATAGTCTCCTTCATTTACTGAAGGAGCAATGATTGGAATGTGAGTGCATCTATACAGCCAATCACGCCTGGGAACCCTGAAAATAAATGTAATATTTAAGTAGTAGTCCAAGTATCACCACATCATAAATTAAGTTTCGTTCATCCTGATACCTGCAACTTTGTGGCATCCCTCTTTGATAAATCTTGTGGGTCTGTGACCGGGGAACACCACAAACGAGTGCAGGAGACGTTTCAGTGCAACTGTAACATTCCTGACTGCCCGACAGACGGTAGCCTTGGAAACGTGCTCAGCGTCACCAATATTGTACAGAAAGCTCCCGTTTGCAAAGAAACGGAGTGCGGTACAAAGAATATGTAATGGACTGAGAGGATGTCCACGATGTGTCACATGCGCAATATATGGCCTGAGGATGTTCTTCAAATAACTTATTGATTGTGCTGAGAAACGGTAACGTTCGCACAGGAAATCATCAGGTAATGATAAAATGTCCATACGCGCTCTGATCACTCTCTCCTGGCGGAGAGCTCTGCGGAGTATTTGGGCTTCAAGATCTACTGGCTCTTCAAGGAAGGGACACGCCATGTCTGACACTTCCTACTGTCAGGTTTCCGACAAAGAGGCGGGGACAGTCAGGGTTAGTTGTAGTAAACCTGCTAGGGGGCAGGTTAGCTTCACGGAGTGTGTCGTCATAGTGACTCACTGAGGCTTCAGCTGAACTCGCTTTGTGAAACCGAAAAACCAGAGTTTTCGTTAACTCAGGGTATACTTACTCAGTTTTTCCACTAAACCGGCTTCCTGAAACAGGGCCCAGAACATGAACATAGAGAACCAGGAGTAAAAAAATGATGATATGAGTAGGCGAAAAAAATCAACATATAAATATTGTTCTGAGAGGCTTTTTGTTGGTTGAGTCTGAAATTGATTGTATGTACAATTCATATCCTTATAAAAAGGCAGAAATATGGTGTTTTATTAATAAACTTACATTCATGGATATAAAATAGCTAAAAGTATTAACAAATATTTTATAAAAAAACATTTATCATTCTTCCTGGGGAACTTAAAGAAACAGAATAAAACATTTTCCATCGTAAAGAAAACTCCCTTAAAATATGGACAATAACAAAACTGCTAAATTCTTCCAGAATCTCTGTGTAGAGGAACCAAAGAGATGTGCCACAGTTTCTGGATGATCCCCACAGAAAGTTCAATTAGTATTTATGTCTCTTTTAAATGTTACCATATAGTGACTGGCTGGGTAACATTTATGAAGAATTTTATATGAGATTTCCTTCACCTTGTTCACAATTAGATATTTATGGGATCATCCAGACTGTCTTCCAGGTGATATCTGGAACATGTCGGTTCCAGTAAGATATTCTATATATGGGAGAGACATGATATCTTCTTGGAATAAACTACGTATTCTCTTATTGCTGTTACCAAGTTCCTGTGAAAAGCAGATTTTTCCCACTGCTGACTCAGCTGGATCAGGGAGAGTGACTGAGGCAGATATTGAGCTGTCAGTGTTTTTATATAACATTAAAGTCCCTGAGGGTATGGCACCAAGCACCATTGAGAATTCCCCAACACTGACGGGAAAATTATATAGTGTAAGGAATTCATTGTAAGTAAGTAGTACTCCCTCGTTAAATTTTAAAACTTAGTAGCGGCCGCCATTGTTGGCAGCTGAAATTTGGCTGGGCCGCGCTATGAATTCTGGGATATGGTGGGCCACGAAGGACACACCCGACCCATCCTTCAAACTCGGGGGAATGAAGGACGCATTTGAAGGAGTCGAGGAATCGGGACAGCCTTCGTCGCCTGGCTGTGACGTCATCGGCCTTCAAATGCGGCCTCCGGAGGATGCAACCGACGTTTTGGGACACAGCTTGTGTGTCTTTGTTGGTCATGTGACCTCCCAGGGACTACACATGGAAACGAGCAGTTTAGCTCAAATCTGGCAGGTTTCCATCGTCTGTTTTTGTCCTGATGTCCATGAACATGAACACTGTCCCTGTCAAACACGTCCAGATAATCTGATCCAGTGTTGTTCTTCTTCTGTGGTGTTTGTGATGGAGCAGCAGCTGCTGATCCTGATGTCCTCCACCAAGGGGGCAGCAAATTCAGCTGACTGTCATCATTTATTAAAAAGATGTAACAATGTGACATAATGCAATATAATAGTGTCAGTTACACATTGTGGGTTGCACTGTGGCCAGAATGGACATTACCTCCTGCCTAATGGAAGCTGTCAGCCATCCTGCAACCATGAATTAGATAAGCAGAAGTGAAGGGATTGTTAACAACAATTTAATAATAAAATGTAATGTGATAGTTGCACTTTATTAGCTCCCCACAATCGTATGAATAATAACCATGAATGCACTGCATGCTCATAGCAAGTTCTTTAGGTTTAAAGTGAGATCCTGCTTTAAAGGGCGCTTCATCTGCTGGGAATGACATGTTTCTTCTAGTATGTAAGGCTCAGCCCATCTTACTGGGACTTACTTTTGTAGATCCACATGCTCTAAACCTGGTGCTCCATGATTGGTGCAGAAGCTTTAAGCTACTATTAACAAATAATGACCATGGACTTAGTTGTTACTACAATAACTTATCATTGAGCAACTTGTATATTTAATTTTACTTGTAAAACTATGCAAGTAGAATTGAATGGGGCACAGTGAGCTGAGCACAGGCCCACTCTGTGACACTCAGAGGTTTGTGGATATCATACTGAGAGTATTGGACACAGTGCAGCCAGCTTGCAGCCACTTTCCCACCACTTTAGCACAATGTTTACATGAGACTCAGCCACACTAATGTTCCTGGGCAGACATGTGGTGCAGCATGGCTGATGGCACTGTACCTGCAGCTGTCATGGACAAGAACCACTCAATACCTCACCCAAGCCAAGCCTGTGCTGATGTTGTGATCTGAGACCGAGACACTAACCCAGGATCATGATATGATGTTGTGAGAGTTTCACTAAGAATCAGCTCTGATTACAAGATTTCAATCTATCGTAACTCTAATTTGTATTTACTTCAGTTTGTTCATCTTGGAGCTGTGTGCAGCTGAGGACAGTCTTATTATTACCAGGTGAGGATATGTAACAGCCACAGTCTGTAGAGATGATGTCACCATGGAGTGGTGATGTCACTGGAGCTGCCAATATGTGCTCCAGCCAAAGCTACACCAGAGGGTTGTGCTGTGTAATAGGTTGGTGCAGGTGGTGTTATCTACATTTGAACATTAGGCAACAGTCTCATGAAGACACTTTATATTGTTCACTAAAGACCAACAATAACAGAGACAAAGGGAGAGCAGCAGAACTAGTGCTAACAATTAGCACTGCTAGCCTGCCCACCAACACCAGCTAATGTTCTAAAAACGATGATCAATGATTTTGCTGTAACGGCTCCAGCTGTCTGTGTCAGGGACACGTTGGAGATGAAGTGAGTGATCCAGTGACAAAGGTTTGGAAACCTGCAGTCAGCTGAGACTAAAGGAGTCACCTGACCGAGAGACCAAATGTTTCACTGAGAACGTCCAGATGAACAGAATCAACCTTTGGGATAATCTGTTCCACACATCCATGTTTCACTTACTGCATTATATTTCCTCATTGCTGTGCACACAGGCCTGTGGCTTATAACCAACTCCAAGTTCAGACTCAGAGGCTGCTGAAGCTGTTTTCTGGAACAGAGACGTGTTGGATATAAAATCAACTCTTCTTTATGTGTCAGCACTGAGGAAAGGAGCAGCTTCGTTTCTAAGTGTATGAAGGACTGTAGCAGTGTGTGTGTGAGCTTTATTTCACAGACAGAACCATGTCAAAAACACAACTTCAGGTAAAAACAATACAAAATCAAAGAGTCTGATCAGAAGGATTAAACAGAGGAGTGTGGGACTGTTTTTAACAGACAGCAGGTTAAGCCAGGCTGGAGGAGTAAACTGAGCCTCGGTGTGAGCAGCAGTGTGTTTGACAGGAAGCTGAGATAAACAGTCTGGAGCCCATTTAGTGCTTCATATGAAAGTGTGAGGATTTGAAAGCAAATCTAAAATCAAGCAGGAGTCAGTGTGAGAATGATTTGTGCTTTTCCTCAGTCAGATGCTGGGAGTTTCAGTTCATCCATGTTCAGCGTGCTGTGCTTTGTGTAACAGGAGAATATGACAGTATAAATCAAGTCTTCATGTCACTGAAAGCCTCCACAGTCTGCTATGGAGGTGCATCAGTTTGGATTTACAAGAAGAACATTTCTTAAACCTGCCACAAGATGGCGCTCCAACAGAAGGGATGTCCACAGTGTAACACAGACACACACATACTGTGTGAATGTGTGAGTGAATGGGCTTTCAACACAAGGCTTCTGCTGCTACCTTTAATTACATAATTAGCTAACAAGAACAAACTGTTAATTACCACCAAAGAACGGCTCCAGATTTTAGCTGCTGACCATTTTGTGAAACGTTGATTACATCAGCTTATTGTTGATTTTTCAACCTTAATATCAGCTGCTTTAAAGGAGCCTCGTTCTCTCGCAGTAACACTTTTCTTCACTAGATGCAGTGCAGGCACAGTCTGTGTTTCTAAACTACACACTAATGTTCATTGTTGTGCAGCTAAATCCTCCCTCTGGATGGGAAGAATCCCTGTCAGGCTTCAAACACCTGGCTTGGTGTTCTGGAGCTAATGTGTCACCTGTGAGGACTCTGAGATGAACACACAGCAGACACTTCAGTTCTCCGTCTGTGTGTCCTCAGTTTCCCAGCATGCCTTGGCTGTGGTGGTGGAGGTGAATGAGGGGGAACATGCTGCTCTGTCAGCACTCAGGTTTCATACCTGGTGATCTCAGAGGACAAAGCGGCGTTACAGCAGCGCACGTTGATGAGACCTGATGCTCTGAACAGTTCAGACTTCAGCCTCACTCTGAGAAAACAAACGACTGACTGTCAGCAGCAACTACACCTGCTCCATCAGTGACGGAGAGAAGAACTGAGACTGAGAGACATACAGCTGCAGGTCAAAGGTCAGAAACGCCCGCTCTTTGTACGGGTCAGGAGTTAGTACTGCAGAGGTCAGAGGTCAGCTTGCTGACAAACCATTTGAAACAGTTTGGAGCTAAAAGCACAACAGCAGAGGAAAGAAGAGACACTGCAGAGATGATGCAAAATATTGTGTTTTGTTCTCAGCTGTCAAAAAGTGTAACACACGTGTTCCAGCACAGCCTTTGTGTACTTTCACTTCTCCATACTGTCCATTGGAAATCCTGTTTGTTACTTTTTGATTTCAGTCCATGTGTCCAAAGCAAACTTCTGTCCCACACTTTCTCTGCTGACTCTTCACCGATGCTCAGATGATCTCAGATGATTTCACCAGAACTCATCAAAATTCGGGCTCCACAGAAACCCAGACGTCACTAAACAAGCGTAACAAGCAAAGTGAAAACTGGTCGTTCAGCTTTATTGACCAAAGATAAGCTCACATGTCACCTCATGACACAGACACTTATTTCCACAGCATGCACGAGGACTGACAATAAGTGTCTATAAAGCCACTTCTATCTGCCACACCTGTGCTTCTGTCATGGTTGCTCTCCTCTCACTCTGTCATTTATCCACAGTCTGCCTCCCTCTGCTCCGTCAGCTGACGTCCTCTCTACACCACCTGCTGTGTTTTATCCTGCAAAAACACATTTAAGAAGCGTTGCACCGAGTAACGGGAGTAACTGCTATAAAATCCATTTAAAGGAGGTGGTGCTGAGTGCTGTGACTGGGGTCCCACCACTGACATCACGGGTGGAGGACATGTTGGAAAACTGCTACAAAGTGCTGTGCAGCCAGCAGAGCTTACAGTCTGTCCTGTGTGTCATACAGGCTCTCACACTTAGTGTTTCTGTGACACATTGAAGAGAAGTTTGTGTTGTTCACAGTTGTGCTTGTACTGAGTGACAGCTGACATGACCTAACAGGAATAATGTGTCTGTGCTGAATGAGAAGTAACACACAATGAAGTCTTGATGCATCTCAATCATCCAGGAAAGTGAGTCTGTTGCTTCTGTTCATCTGGACGCAGCGTTTTGTGGGAGAAACGTGTCGTCATCATCAGGTGACGTCTTCAGTCTCAGCTGCAGGTTTCAGTCTTACAAACAGGACATTTGCATAAAGACTGAAAGCAGCTGCAGGAACGATGGGCTGGGAGCTCCGTTCCTTCATCTTAATTATGCAGATTCTCAGGACCATTGATCAACAACCACTGATCCATGTCCATGAGTCCCATTCACAGAGATGTGGGAATGGCTGCAGTCACAGCATGTAAGATGGAAATAAATGAGAAGTATTTAGCTGAAGTGGATTTGATTTATGTTACTTCTTTTTTAACTTGTAGTTCTACATTGGAAGATTATTGTGATATTGGAATATAAAAATACATTTATATTCTATTATTTTCTCAAAATAAGCGTCACACTCGTGGAAGCCGGTGTAGCCGCCGAAACGCCTGCATTTATGGAGACTTTCAGCCCCAGGTAGGCCAGTTATGGATCTTCGGATCCACATTATGTCAGCAGCTGTTCTCCACCGTGAACTGTGTTCAAACAAACACGCTCACGCCTCACAGACGACAGCTTACAGTCTGTAGAGATAAAGTGACTTCGTACAGCCCCGACCTGCAGACGCTGTGCGCAGAGGTTCAGGAGCAGAAGTCCCGTTGTAAACATATCACGGCAGACCCGACGATGTTTGCATGAACGCGCTTTTCAGCATCTCTTTATTGACCACTTTACACACACGGTTGCTGTGCGCACACAGCCGGCTGTAGCTTTGCAGCTCACAGCCCGACACACACCAACAACAGCAGAGAGAGCACAGACGTTAAGGCGTGATTGCGGGTGCCGCTCAGGTGCGTCCGCCTCCCCTGCAGTGGCGCTGCAGACCACGCCCACCACACGCAGTAACCAGGTAAAATACATACTTAGGCAGAATTTTGCAAATATCTATTTTTCATTTTGTAGCAGCATAGAGCTTTTTTCCAATTATTTTTTAAAAGTCAGGTCAAGGCTCCAAAAGCCCAAAGGCGATATAACAGTTTGTGTTTGCTACATGGATCATTGTAGTTCAGCTTTCCTTTGTTATATTTCTTTAAGAGCTCAAAATGTGTTCATTACATAAATCAAATGTAATTTTCTCTGTAGCACTTCATGGATTTCATAAGCAACACACTGTAGTTGTTCACACAAAGCATAAAGGTAAAAACAATATACACAGTGTTATCTTCATTTTAGATGTCACAAAGTATTTGCGGCTCCCAGTGTTTTCCCGAACCCTGACCCTTTGCGTGGAAACCGGGTCCAAAAGGCTCTTTGGGTGTTAAAGGTTGCTGACCCCTGCACTAGGCCCAACTGACACATATATTTGATTCCAAATACAAAAAATAATGTGTAACCTGCTGGAAGAATGTAGGAGGTTGAGACAGGATCTCAACACTTGGTGTCTGCAACAAAAGACAACAATATGTGGGGCGATCGTGGCTCAAGAGTTGGCAGCTCGTCTTGTAATCGGAAGGTTGCCGGTTCGAGCCCCGGCTCGGACAGTCTCGGTCGTTGTGTCCTTGGGCAAAAAAGCACTTTGGGGTCCTTAGGGACGAGTAAAGCGCTCTACAAATACAGGCCATGTAATGGCAGAAACATTCTCTAGTGTAAATCCTGACTAGTTCATTAACTACAGATCAGTTTCAGTGAACATTATTCACAGAGGGATCTGAGTTCCTTATACCAGACTCTACAGAAACTGTAACACTGTACAGCTCTGCGACTCAACAATATGACAACAATGTAACACACACTAGAATCATCAAATAAAGCCCCACTAACCACTAGAACTAACTAACTAGCACTGGACACTTGCATATTAGAGATTTCTACCACCATAGGAGGCGAGATATCATCCTTGAACCAGAGCATCCAGCCCTCAATTTCGGACATAAAAAGCGACGTGGCCAGGCATGATAACACTTTGACTGAACTGCAGGACTGTGCCTCGAACCACTCTGACACCATCGCCACTCTCCAGGCCACTGTGGAGCGTTTGTCTGCGGAGGTAAAGAAGTTAGATGAGAGATGTGGAGCTCTTGAGGCACTCCAGGAGGAATAATTTAAGAACTGCAGGAATACCAGAAGGCACAGAGGGACCCAAGATGACTGAGTTGGTTCACACCTGTTGGCGGAGGCGCTATCTCTCGAGGAGAAGCCACTCATCGATCGAGCACATAGAGTGAATCGCCAGCGTCCCAAACAAAGTCATCTTCCTCGGCCCATCATCTTGAGATTGCACTACTACCACATTGGTGAGGAAATTCTGCTGAAAGCTGCAGAGAACAAGAACCTGATGTATAAGGGTTTTTAAAATAAACATCCTCCCAGATTTCCCTCCCTCTGTTGGAAACGCAGAGCCGCATTTGCAAATATGAGAGGAAGACTACGTGGGATGACCGGCGTCAGGTACAGACTGCTATACCCTGCAAAGCTGTTAGTGACCCATGGTGATGTGAGGAAAAGCTTTACCGATCCCAAAGAGACCGTAGACTACGCGGAGCAGCACCTCTCCCACCCACCTTCAAATGTATTAAAAGCAAGGATATATCTATATGTCTAACGCTGACACAGCACTGTGTTTCTTCTTTTCCCTTTATATTCCATGTAAAGGTGAATATGGAGCGTTTATGGAGCTCGTTTATTGACCAGCTGTCAGTTAGAAGGTAAGAGTTACTAGGTTAACAGAGGTTAGCAGTAACAGTACGGGGAAGTATATTGTGTTGTTCTTTTGTTGGTTTTTATTTTATCCTACTTTACTTTGTTATTTGGATTTTACCTGTTGTGAGTGCTTCCCGTAATTCTCCTTTTTCTTGCGCCGCTGCGGCCAGAGTTCACAACATTACATATTTTTGTATCTATAAACAGGAAGCTGACACTCTCCAGACTTTATCAAAGGTGTGAGCGTCACAGCAGAGGCCTTTGTGTCAACGTAGCTGAAGACAAAACACAGAAACACATGAAGGAGATTTTCCTGGCCTGGATTTTATACAAATATTCTGCAGTACATCAAAAATGAAAGAAAACCATTAGTCAACATATGAACATCACCTCTGAAGTTACAGAGCTTTGACTGGAGACACAGCTGAGCGTTTTGCATTTTGCATAATTAATTACATAATTAATTATGTAACCATAATTAAATGGTTACATCATCTTTAAAGTCCCCAGAGATCAGGAAAAGGGCCTGAGGGTGCTGTGTTTGGAGTCTGCTGGTTACAGTGTGCAGGACCTCACAGGCTGCTGCAGCGTTAGCAGAGGGCGGGACATACACAGCTATCATAATCACGTGTGTAAACTCTCGTGGTAGATAGTACGGTCTCATGCTAACCGCTAGCAGCTCAATGTCCTTACAGCATAGCGTCTCTTTGATAGAGAAATGCCCAGAGTTACACCATCTATCGTTCACAAACACAGCCAGAACCCCTCCTCCCTTCTTACCACTCTCCGCTGTTCTGTCATAAGAGGCTCAGCAGCTAAAGCAGCACACCTGGGTCTCCCAGCCTATTAAAAGCAGCCCTTTGCTTCACCTGCTTCACTAAACATTATTATTTTAAGCAGAGTGGTGTGATTTATGTAGGCATTGCTGTGTGACAGGATGACTTTTCTTGCACACCCACCAAATGAGGGCGCACATGCTTCCACGCCCACTGGTGACTGCACACATCCTTTCAAGGAAGCATTTCATTCATCCCTAACAAATGGAAGAAAACACTGTGCAGCGTGTTCAGGTTTGAACGTGGCCCTGGCCTCTCTCTGCATCCACCTGGCACATGCAACACACATCCACTCCCTGCTGAACTGCTTGTATTTGATGTGTTGAAGTTTTGGTAAAGTTTGAATAAATTCCACTTTATTTATAGGAACATTTCATCTGTGGACTCCTGCTTCCCCTCTCCTTGAGCCAGTTTGTGACGGGAACATGACATAAGAAAAGTAATTTATCCCTTTTTGATTCTGTGTATCTGGCGCTCATCCAGTGAGTTCACACTTGGCAGAAACAGACTGAATTTGTCTGGAGAACTTTGGCTTCAGCCAAGTTAGATAAACACACTGTGTCTCTGTCAAAACAGCAGTGTAGTTGTGGCACCCCTGTGAGGGAATGACCACATGAATATTATTTTGTGTAAAACACTCATGTAACGGGACATTTTTCATTGCTATATGTATTTATTTTCAGTTTCTTTAAGAGGATAGAAAATCCATGTAACAGGGATTCATTTTATGTTAGAAAGCAGTGAGGGCGGAACTTTGGTGCTTGCTCCGGGGTTTCGGGGTGCAGTAAGTGGAGCCCACCTTCCGCTGCTTCCTCAGACACGTTCTGGAGGAAAGCAGAGACGCATCGTGTCTTCCTTACTCTGCTCTTCACCTGCTTTTACAGGTCGGTACACGGTGCTCGCACCGAAAATGTTGTTTATTGTCACCATGGTTACCCACGTTAATGTGAATGGGAGAGTTAAGGCGGTCCGCCAAAGTTATTTATATGTAAACACGGGAGAAAACCAGAGGAGTGTCCCGCGCGACCGCACCGCGAGCCCGCTCGTTAGGTGGAGCGCTCGTGAAGCAGAGTCAGTGCGCTCCTATGCTCTGTGCAAACGTGTTGTAATGCTCCAATCAAATCAGTTCTGTGAGATGTGAATGTTAATAGTTCTGTTAAAGTGACTGAGTAGATTAGCTAGTGTAACACAAGCACTCTGAGCAACTCTGTGTAGCTAACAGAGGCATTCATGGGTTGATTAAACAAGCTGTGTTTCATGATGCACTAAATAGTGATTTTGCCAGTAAATTACTGGAGGGAACAAATGTAATGTATTTACCAATGCTGTTATTGAATAGAACTGTTTAGCCAGTAAGACACTGCAGAAGACAATGTGATGTGTTTATTGATATGATAAAAGGATGTAGCTGTTATGGAAAGAAGTGTGAACTTGAGAAACTGAACCAGTTAAAAAGAGTATATTTCACTGATGTTGTGAAATAAGTAAATGTAATTGATGTGAATGAGGAACCAGCTGAACAGTATATTGAAAGCTCATGTTTAGTGTTTTATAGCATTTATTTGTGTGAAATAAATCAGACTCAGACACGTTCTGGAGGAAAGCAGAGACGCATCGTGTCTTCCTTACTCTGCTCTTCACCTGCTTTTACAGGTAACATATTTGTCATCGAGGTCTTCATCCTTGGGACCCGTAACATAGTAACTTCTTCATTGTTATACTTCTATAGTTTTCCCATTTTGTGAGCTGTGGATGTGGAAAGTGTCTCAGTGACACATCCACATGAAAACGGCGTTACCTTCGTTCATTTGCACGTCAAATGAACGAGCTGTTTGGACTTTAACGTCACAGCTGATGCTTCGATACTCGACCTCAAGAGTTCAGCTTCCACTCAGAGGTACAAGTACACACAGCAAAGATAAACGTGTACACAAGGTTGAACCCACAAGTGCACAGCTCCAACCAGAGATGGGCAGTAATCCGATTACTTTTTTCAAGAAACGAGTAAAGTGAGGGATTACTATTGCAAAAAAGGTAATTAGATTACTGTTACTTTCCCGTAAGCACGCTGCGTTACTGCGTTACTAAAACCGCAGCTGTGTGCAGATGAACAATGGATAATCTATCGAGTGTGGAGAGAGTGTGAGCGTGCAGCGTTTAAAGCGTGGAAGCACTGACCTTACTTTGAGTTTGACTCTGTAAAAAGTGACAAAAACATTAGCATCCGCTGTTCACTGCGTGGGAAGACAACATGCTCACTCACTATGTGTTAATGGGCATGCTTATTTATAACTTTGATAAAATGTCATAAAAATAATTCCATGCCAGCTCACCATTGGTGATCAGGTAGTTTCTGTTCCAGTTCCAGTCCCATAAATCATGAAGCTTGCTGCCAGAAAAGCTTCAAATCTCCTTTGAAAGCTGTTTGTGGTCTTGATTGTGGGAGCTTCAGTTGTCTGACTCCAGCTGCCACACAGTGCTCACTGATATCATTTGCAAAAACCCCAGTGTGACAATATTTATCAGTGAAGCAGAAATCAGGAAGTGACGACTTTTCTTTGAACATTTGCTAAGGCTAAGCTGTGCTTTCTACCACAGTTGGGAATTTCCTGGTTTACAACAAATTATTGTGTCAACACCGCATAAGATTTCAAACTACAGGAAAATCACTGGAGTTATAAGAGGCAGACAACGACACACACACCACATGCATGCTGTTGCTATTTATTGTGGATTAACCTGTCAAGGGCAAGAACAAAATAATTCTGCCTCAAATACAGGAAATCATAGCTTTCCTGTATTTCCTCCATTGTTGGCATGCTGGTTAGTGCTGTTGCTCCACAGTAAGAAGGTCCTGGGCTAAATTATCCATGAATGTAAACGGCTGTGTGTTTCTATCTGATAGACTGGTGAGCTGTCCAGGGTGTACCCTGCCTGGTAACCTATCACTTCAGGGTTATTTCCCAGCCCTGCTGCAACCAGGATAGAGATAGGAGGATGGTAGTTGTTGTAGACCCATTCAATTTCAATTGAAGGATTAAAATGTTCCAGGAGCTCAACTTACTCCATCTGAACATGTTTCAATCGTGTTTTATGAACACAACATGCAGCTTTACTGAATATGAAAAGGTTGTGTTGATTTAACTCAGTTGTTTAAGTTTCTGCCAAAGCAAAACCTTTGTGTGCAACCAGTGTCCACTATTGAATCAAGTAAATCCAACATGTTTTTGTCAGTGCAAAAGGAGTTACGGTGCCTGTATTCCTGCACAATATTGTCCCGGGAGGGAGGAAAACTTTCTGGTGAAGTTTTGGTTGATTTTTGGGTTTTGCTTGACACTAGGTTGATTTTATCAGTGAGGTTTGGATTGTTTTCTTTCTCTAAGAGAGAGAAAGATGGTTTTATGCTTGGACATGTTTGCAATGGGCCCCAGTATTTGTTACTTTATTAGTATTTTATTGGTTGCGTTTGTTTGTGCTTTTGTTACAGTGCACTGAGATAAGAACATCTGAGAGGTGTGATCCACCGGTGGTGATATTTTGGTATTTTGTGAGTTCCCGATTTAACAAATCAGCTCTTTAATCCAGACCTGAGAGGTTGAACTTTAAAGCGCTATAAAATATTCTTACTGGAAACAGTGGCAAAGTGTTTTTCTCCATGATTATAATGGGCTTGGGAGAAATTCACTTATATGTGACATTGATCACATGAGAAGTCCTGAGCCTAAAAGGATTGCAGCGAGTCAATCCAGTCCAAAAACAAGGAGCTGTTTTCCTTTAAAATGATGACGTCATCTTGCTGGTGATGGAGGCTCGAATAGGCTGCGCGTGAGACTCCATTATCAGCAATATCTGGTATGAATGTGTGTGGATGTATGCATGTGACTGGACTGTGATGGACTGACGACTAAAAGTTTAACTGACTTGATACTGAGACAAAAACGGTGCCGACTTTAGGATTAGTGAATGTCCACAACAATTCACCCAGCCTGTAGAAGAAGGGTGGAGGTTTTGTCTTGCTTTGTTTGTGCAGGAGCAGAAGGATGACAGAGACTAAAGGGGGAGGCTGTAGCTTCACATGAGTGTGAGCTGCAGACTGAACCCTTTGGTTGCTAATGTTGAGTCACTGATGTTTGCATTAAGAAAATTGTGTTTTATTAGCTGTGTTTTAATTAAGGTATCACATTATATTGTTGGGAATGTTAAATGCTAAAGTGAAGAAAAGCTTTGATTTCACTCATGACTGAACATGTTATTATTAACCATAGCAGGCCACTGTAAAGAGTCAATTAGCTTTTATAGAGGAAAAAAAGGCCAAAAACTCTGTTAATACCTATGAATAACAGGCAATGATAGACTTGTCACATTCAAAATAAAGACATGTAATAACAAACACGGGTCCGTGTCATTTAGGTTCTCCATTGAAATAGTCAATCATTTAGAAAAGTAGAATATATATATATATATATATATATATATATATATATATATATATATATATATATATATATATATTTATTAGGGGTGCAACGATATTCGTATCGATATTGAACCGTTCGATACAGTGCTTTCGGTTCGGTACGCATATGTATCGAACAATACAATTTTTTTCAATTTTTTTTTTTTTTTTTTTTTTTTTTTTTTGTGTCCCGTTTGGATCTATAGCCATCAGAATTGTTGTCTTGAGGCCAAGAAAGATGCCAAGAGGATTTATTTTAAGTGGATCATCATATTGGTCCATTTGATTGACCTTTATTATAATTATGAATTTATTTTATTTTCAGTTGCAAACGGGACAGACATGACTGTGGGATAGGACAGGGGGAAAGAATGAAAGAAAGAGGGGGAGAGAAAGAAAGAAAACCAAAGGGGAGGGAAAAAAAAGAACAATACAAAATTTGTAATTTATTTTATCAACTTTACTTCTGACGATGCTGTCTGTGTTGAGCGCTCAGTGAATCTGCATTTGACTACTCCGCCTAGGCTCGAGAGTGCAGCCTAGGCGGAGTAGTCGAACGCAGATTCACTGAGCACTCAACACAGACAGCATGGTCAGAAGGAAGAGCGCAGGGCAAGCTAGCGAGACAGAAGTGGACCTCCCCACCCTCATTCAGATCTGGCGTTTGGAATTATTTTGGTTTTCATGTGACGTATGACCCTGAAGGTAAGCGAGTCATGGACTAAAGTAAAACAGTATGTTGGATGTGCCATGCAATGCTCAATTACATGGGTGGGAGCTAGTGTGTTAGCGCAGTTAGCTCGTTAACGTGTTGGCCGTCTAGCCCCTCTGTATAGGGTAGCTCGTTAACGGAGATTTGCCGTGTTGTGGCGTTAAGGTTATTTCAACGAGATTAACCTGAAAGCACTAGTGGGAACACAACGAATATGACTGCACATTTACACCGACATCATCCTAGTGCAAAGACAAAAACAACAAGCATGCATGCTACAAACTTTAGCCGAGTCATTTAGACAGCTGTTAGCACAGGATTCTCCTTATGGAGACCTGATATGTTTAATATGCTGCTGAGAATATAGCCCAGAAGAAGCGGATAGTATAGCTTTTATTTTGGAAAGAGACATTTCTCTGTAATAAACTCTCTTTTCCAAAGATGAGTGATTCCTCAATCAGATACAGGGCTCGCAATATCGCTAGCCCGATGTCCCGGGGCTATCTCTGCCCTGCATGTCGGGCTATTGTAGGAAGGAAAAATATATGTCAATGCTTTTGCATTCTTTCAGAAATGTAGCTGGGTAATTATGTCATTGGGTGAGCCACTGTCAATATGTGACATATTGAAATCGTGTTTGAATTTGCGCTTGTTTTTTTGCTTTCACTTTGCAATCGCGCGAACTGTGTATAGAGAGCGACAGCACTGATCTGTGAGTGATGATAATTTGTGCACCAATTCCTCTGACATCGTCTTATTAATTGTTAGCTTACTATGCAAACATGACAAGTGAAATCTCCCGCAGCTTAAACATGTGAGAGGTTGATCGCGCAGGATATATATTTCACTACGATGACCTGGATGATTGAGAACCTTCACAGACAGATATATATTTTAGTTCTGCTGAGCCAAATAAGACAGGTCAGGGTGAAGAAGTGACAGCCAAAGAAAAGCTTACCACAAAACGGAGAAGTTATGACAAATCAGACTATAAGGCAAAAAGAAAGTGCAGCTTTATGGTTTCATGGACAAAAGAATTTCTGTGGCTGCAATATGACGAGCTAAAAAACAACACGCACAAGGGTTAGGGTTAAATTTAAAAACTGTACTTTTGTGTTAAAATATATATTTATAATTTTAATAAATGACAAATTAAAAAGGCATGAACATTTTTTTTGTATCGAAAAAATATCGAACCGTGACACCAAAGTATCGAACCGAACCGAACCGTAATTTTGTGTATCGTTGCACCCCTAATATATATATATATATATATATGTCTCAACGCTGTTTCTCAATAATATTAAAAACCTAAAAACTATTGTTGTGGAAGATAGAAGTCACTGTGACAGCCCTCTGACTGTGGAGGACGTTTGTAATCCTATTTCTGCACTTAAGGCCAACAAATCTCCCGGCACAGATGGTTTAACTGCAGAGTTTTATGAATCATTTTCTAATCTCCTGGCTCCGTTCTTACTGCAGCTTTTCATAGGAAGTGTAGAGAATAACATCCTCCCTCCTACTCTTGCTCAGGGTCTCATAACACTTATTCCAAAGCCAAACAAAGACTTACTTCTTATTGATAATTGGAGACCCATCTGTCTGCTCAATGATGACTATGAGATTAAGGCTTTAGTACTTGCTAACAGAATGAAAGAGTTCTTGGACACAATTATCGATGAGACACAATCAGGCTTTATGAGAAACAGACACCTTTCTAAGAACATGAGACTGGTTTTAGATCTACTTGATTACTCTGATTTGGTATCTGACTATAGCTTCATTCTCTTCCTGGATTTTTAAAAGGCTTTTGATACAATTGAACATCAATTTATTTTCCACTCTTTGGAAAAATTTGGCATTTTTCTGTAAAGCTATCAAAACCTTGTACACGAATGGCAATAGCTCAATTAAAATGATTAAGACTCCACCCCGAGATTTGACCTGTTATACAAGGAATCAGCACAGCTGATAAGGAGCTCATCATCAGCCAGCTAGCTGATGACACCACACTCTTCTTGAAAAATGCAAATCAAATCCGTCCAGCCCTTAGTGTTATTAGTGATTTCTCTGAGGCATGTTAATACTTTTAGCTATTTTATATCCATAAATGTAAGTTTATTAATAAAACACCATATTTCTGCCGTTTTATAAGGATATGAATTGTACATACAATCAATTTCAGACTCAACCAACAAAAAGCCTCTCAGAACAATATTTATATTGTAACAGTTGCTATTGTAATGCAGTGTATCACCACATGGCGGCGCCTCCTGTCTCACGACTGGTGTCACCCCCTTTTTGTTCTTCTTCGCACTCCTCCTGTAATGGATGCTCCCGTGTGTACGCGGACTAGTGTGCTCTTTAGTAATGTGTGGTAGAGGTAGCACTTTTATTTTTGATATTGTAAATAAATGAGTACTTTTTGGAAAGTCAGAAGCTGTTGCTCATTCGCTACCCACCTGCACACCCCTGGCTTCATCTCCACTGCACGTTACAACTGGCGCCCGAACTTTTTCCCCTTGGACTTCAGACGATTTTTGCATCCCGCCGAGGATTCTTCTCTTCTAGCACGTGAACTGTCTCGGAAATCCCCCCAGTTTTGCGGACGCTCGGACGTTTTCTCCAGCCATGGCCGCAGCCTCAGCTCAGGTGGGACCTGACTAATTTCTGGATACCGTGGTGTGCCGCTGCTCCGCTTGGGAGAAAGAAAAAGAGAGAAGCTGACTCCGCGACGCGAATGGACTCCGTGGATTTGTTATTTGTTGTTGGTTTCGTCTTCTAAGGATTAATTTTTCTGTGGAGAGCCTGGACATGAACATTTCTGCTGGCTTTTCATTCCCCTTTCCCTCTGCTGAGACTGACTGTAGCACATGTAAGTGATAGCTTGGCCGACTACAACCGTTGGTGCTGGTCTTTGGCTCAGTATAACAAAACGACTTAAAACTAATCTTGCATTGAGCTCTAGTGTTGCAGACATGCTATTGTAATAACATGGTTCTGATCACTCCAGTCTAATTTCAGTTGTTGGGCGAAATTTTATGTGGTTTTTCTAAATTTAATCTTGAACGCATTTTTGCAGTTTTGTCTTTCTAGTCTGACCTAACTGACTCTTTTACTGCTATATCAATAACTGCGCTGTGCCCTGGAGCGGCTTAATTTTTTTGAAATCGCAATGGCACACTGCCCAGACGACTCTGACTCAGACATGGAACTTACCTCGTTACCTATGTGCCAGATAGTTGAAAATGTGACTCCTAGCCTTAGCCAACAAGTGGTGGAGTTAAGAACTGAGGTGAATAAGCTTAGTGATTGTTCACGTGACTCACTGAACATACAGCAGTTTACTAAGGCAGTGGGACCAACTCACAACGGGGAACTCTCCCCCTCCTGCAGTCCCACAGTCTCCTGTTTTCCCAATGGCCACATCGACACCTCATGTTCATGTGATGGACAAAACTGAACCCACCAACAGTACCAATCCGTTCCTGCCCAGCAACCCATTTCAACCTACAAATCCTTTCCTCCCATCTCACTCACTTGAACTCAGCAGCACTTCCAGAGTGATTGCGGCAGCTTTACATCACGCAAAGCTGGAGCCTCCTGTGTATGCTGGGGACGGAAAAGTGCAACCTGAGGACTGGTTAAATGCAGTTGGCACATACAAAGCCTCATTGAACCTAACTGATGGGCAATTGCCAAACGAACTGCCACACTTTCTTGCAAAAGAGCCCGGGAAATGGTTCAAGGCACTGAGCTCCCACATCACATCATGGGCTCAATTCTGTCAACTGTTTAAGACAGTTTTTCTGCCCTCCGACAACCAAGAACGCATCCTGAGAGGAATTTTGGATCGTGTTCAGGCTCAGGACGAGCCGCTCCCAACCTTTGTCGCCCACATGTTGAGTGAGTTTGACAAACTGAAGAGCCCATCACCTGAAAAAGACAGAATTGACCTAATTAGTAAACATGCTCTCGAAAAATACAGAGTTGCCCTGTATGGCGCTAATGTCACTTCTGTAATGGACCTGCTGCTACGCGCTCATGAGCTTCACTCAGTGCTTGGACCACAAAGACCACAGCCTGCTTTATGTAGCAAAGACAACTATAAGCCTGAACCTTACTGCTTCAAATGCTCTCAGCCAGGGTTCACTACACGCACCTGCCCAAACTGTAACACCCAACCTCATTTGCCACAACGAGCCTCGAACACCGCTAGGCATGGCCCAGTCCAGCCATTGCCAGCACCTGGCCCCTCTGACCCTGGCCATGAAAAGGTGGAATTAAGCAGCACCACATCCCAGCCACAATACAGGCAGTCGGGAAACTACAGGGGGGGGGGGGGAGGACAGGACATTTCACAGAGGCCAACCTTCCCCCAGTTACTAACGGAGCCTCACACGCCCGATTCACTACAGGGTGGACACAGTCTTGGACACTTGGAAGACAATTTTTCACAAGTCCACTGGAATACCCCACTAAGAACGAAAGTGAACTTCAATGCTTCATCTGTGGATGCTACCCTCGACACGGGTGCTTCCCTCTCGGCTGTACGAGCAGATCTCATTCAAGTAAATGACTCTTACCCTAGAAACACAAGTGAGTGGAATGGTCCTGCAGTTAACCTCGCCAATAATGCTCCCTGTATCCCTGTTGGTGTTATTTGGCTCAATATTGGATTCATGAACAAGAACTTTTACCAGCGTTTTGCCATAATACCAGATTTGTCCTCTCCTTTCATTCTGGGAATGGATTTTATGGCAAGAGCTTCTGTTTCTATTCACATTCCCACTAGAACAGTCTACATTGAGGACATCCCCTGCCCACTCGCAGACAATGAAGAGGACCTTCAAAATGATTACTCACATTCACCTGGAACACTGATGTCTTTGGACTTGGTTCGCTCAGACTTAACAGCCAAACTGTCTGAAGCAAGTCTCTCAGAGAACAACAAGGATGCTTTACTAAATCTGCTCAGCAAGTTTAGCTCCTTGTTTGATGGTCAACTTGGTCGAACGGCTCTCACTGAGCACGCCATAGAGACTGGCAATGCAACACCTGTCAAACTCCCACCCTATCGCACGTCACCTGCTAAGACACGTGTGATTGAAGAACAAGTGCAACAAATGTTGAAGGACAACATCATTGAACCTTCCACAAGCCCTTGGGCAGCTCCTGTAGTCATTGTAAATAGAGCGGCCACGGAACCAAGGTTTTGTGTGGACTTTCGAGGGCTCAACCAAGTTACCCAAAAAGACTCTTATCCCCTGCCTCGTGTAGATGAGTCTTTGGAGTTTCTGGCAAGAGGAAAGTTTGTCTCAACATTGGACTTAGCGCGAGGCTATTGGCAGGTTGCTGTAGCAGAGGACTCGAAGCCTAAAACTGCCTTCATCTCTCACTGTGGTCTCTTCCAGTTTCGGGTGCTGCCCTTTGGGCTCTGCAACGTACCTGCAACTTTTCAGAGACTCATGAACTCTGTGCTTGCTGGCCTCATTTACAAAACGTGCGCAGTCTACCTGGATGACATTGTTATCGCCTCACCTACCTTTGAACAGCACTTAGTGGATCTTGAGGAGGTGCTGGGCAGACTCCAGGCTGCTGGCTTGTCATTGAAGCTCAAAAAGTGCCAATTCTGCCTCGATGAATTCACCTTTCTCGGGTACCGCATCACATCATCAGGTGTTAAGCCCGATCCGGACAAAGTAAAGGCGGTTAAGGAGTTTGATACCCCAACCTCAGTGAAACACGTCCGTCAGTTCCTTGGCTTGACTGGCTATTATCGACGCTTCATTCAGAATTATGCCCGCCATGCCGAACCTCTTCACGCCATCACCAGAAAGGACAATGCTTTCCACTGGGACGACAGCTGTCGAAGGGCCATGGACACTTTGAAGGATCATGTCACATCAGCCCCGATCCTGTCATTTCCAGACTTCAACCGTCCCTTTTCCATTCACGCCGATGCATGTGACATTGGTCTTGGGGCAGTGTTGATGCAAAAGGATGACATGGGTCGTGAGTACGTTGTGGCTTTTGCTAGTCGCTCCCTTCACAAAGCTGAACTCCCCTACTGCACTTCAGAGAAGGAGTGCCTCGCTGTGATATGGGCTCTGGAACACTTCCGCCCATATGTTGAAGGTGTTCATGTTACTATCTTCACTGACCACAACAGTCTCAGGTGGCTCATGTCTCGTCAAAACCCAACGGGCCGACTCGCCCGCTGGTCACTTCGTTTGCAGGACTTTGATTTCACAATAGTGCACAAACCTGGTGCACAGAACAAAGTTCCCGACGCACTGTCACGCAACCCTTTGCCTCTGACCTGTGACAGGCCGACTGATCTTTTACCAGATCATGCTGTTATGGGCAGCCTGGACATTCGTACTCTGCCCCCCGACATTCTGGCTGACCGTTCACAATTCAGACAGCTGCAGTTAGATGATCATGTCACAGGTCCACTCCTCAGAGACATTGAAGCAGACTCTCTGAACAGCTAGGACAATGCCACCTTGTTACAGTATGTTGTGTATGACTCTCTTTTGTATCACAGAGAACCCAAGTCCACATGTGCTTTGCACCCTTTGAAAGAGCTGAAACTGTTTGCCCCTACTTCCATGAGAGGCACCTTGCTGGACTATTACCATGACCACCCCACAGCAGGTCACTTGGGTGTTTCTAAGACATTGGCTAGACTGCGTTTTAGGTTTTTCTGGCCCAAAATGGCAGCTGATGTGAAACGCTATGTGATTTCATGCTCAGTGTGCCAACTCACCAAGCCAAGTCAGAAAAAAGCAGCCGGTCTTATGGTTCCCATTGTCCCCCAGAAACCCTGGCAGTATGTGGGTGTGGATTTTGTTGGGCCACTTCCCCGCACCCCCACTGGTAATGCTTATTTGATCGTGTTTGTTGACTATTTGACTAAATGGGTTGAAGCCAGTGCTGTCAAAGAAGCTACATCTCAGGTAGCAGCTGGTAAATTCGTCACTGACATTTTTGCTAGGCATGGTACACCCACTTACCTCATTTCTGACAGAGGGTCTCCTTTTGTGAGTGAGCTTTTTGAACATGTTGTTTCTGCCTTAGGCTCGGTGCACAGACTCACTACGTCATATCACCCTCAGACAAATGCTACTGAACGCGTCAACCGGACTCTGAAAACTGCAATCCGCGCTTATGTAGGTGATAAGCACACATCATGGGACAAGTTTCTCCCTCAGATTTGCTTTGCTCTGCGCACCGCCCCCCATGACAGTACAGGTATGACTCCTGCCATGATGCTTTATGGTCGTGAGTTAGACACCCCGCTTGACCTTATCACTCAGCCTTCTACAGCAGGTGTTGATGAACCGGGTGTGCCTTACCCTGAGACTCTGAGAGCCTCCCTGCAGGAAGCTCACGACCACGCCAAAGCAGCTTTGGACTATAGCCATGACAGACAAAAACATTACTATGACTTGAGACATCGACATGCCACGTTTCGTGTTGGTGACCTTGTGAGGTCAGACGCTCAGTCTAACTTTACTGCTAAACTTGCACCACTGTTTCAGGGACCATTGTGCGTATCTCAGAGACTCAGTGATGTTAATTACAGGCTCACTTGGGTGGACTCCGGTGTGGATGCAGGTGTTTATCATGTTGTGAACATGCAACCGTTCCATACCCGGGACTCTCTCACTTCCAAAGAACATTCTGTTTCATTGCCTGCTGAGAGAGAGACCGCAGAGGGTCTGAACTCTGACTCTCAGGCCCACCCTGGCCCCCCTGCAGACACTGACATTGACTCTGAGCCATTCCCCTTTGATTTACCGGACATTGACTTGATTTACCGGACATAATGTGTGGTAGAGGTAGCACTTTTATTTTTGATATTGTAAATAAATGAGTACTTTTTGGAAAGTCAGAAGCTGTTGCTCATTCGCTATCCACCTGCACACCTCCGCGGCTGGCTTCATCTCCACTGCACGTTACAATATGTTGATTTTTTTCGCCTATTCATATCATAATTTTTTTTACTCCTGGTTCTGTATGTTCATGTTCTGTTCTTTTGTAAACTTCATCTGTTTGTATGTTGTATACTCATTGTGTTTCAATAAAGTTCGATTTAAAAAAAGGTACGTTCTAAACGAAGCTTCAGACGTCACTGATCACGTGACTCTGGCCAAACGAATCAAGCCTCGACACGGTGCTTCTGAAGCAGCGTGTTGATCTTTCTGACACACCATCACTACCTCTCACATCTAAAGGTGTCAAGGTAACTTTGAACTGAGTTCAGTCAATCTGGAGTTTTTCCAAGTTTTCTGTTGCTCTCTGTGAGAGAAGAGCGTTAAAGGCGGGGCTCTCCAGAGTCCAGCAAAACAGGAAACGACAGCTGGGTGTGTGTAAGTGTGCAAACCAATAGAATGCATCGTGGTGGGGGGGCATCACGGGCATTGGCAAGAAAAAAATAAAATAATCGGTCGTACCCTCCGTTTGCGAGGTGCGCCTGCTGCTGGCGGCACAGGGAGGAGAGGGCGGGGCGGCGGGGAGTCTCTGGCTGGCTGGAGCGGCATCTAATAACCAACTCGCAAAACAAAATAAAAACAACACAACAAACAGATATTATGATACAGACTTATAATCTGCACCGATGTTTTTTCTAAATTCTATAAAGTGAGCGCGAGAGCCCTCGGTGCGCCTGCGCGCTGCTGAAGTCAAAGTAAACTTTATTGTCATCTCCGCTACAGACAGTCCAGCATATAGAGAGACGAGACGACGAGGCTGCAGTTACAGCGGTGCAAGTAAACAAACAATAAATATAAGAAGAGTAAGAAAATAAATCTACACTTTAGGACTCGGGGTAAAGGATCAATAACAATTTAAATTTATAATTTACAGTTTGATGATTTAAAGTCTCACACAACCCGTCAAAAGGGGCGGGGCCGGCTGCTTCCAAGTAGAGCACATTTCATTTATAATGATGTAAATCCAAGCCCATCATGGATTCACGATCTGAATCCTGGGTTGTGTGAAATCCCAGAAATCAACCTTAGACAAAGTGAATCTGTGAACTAAGGTGTAGGTCTGTTAGGTTAATTGTGCTGATCCTCGGGTTGGGGGATTTGTGTTTGTACTGCAGCGCAAAATTCAAACCAATGGAAGATGGACAACAAAAGTTCAAAGCCATCAGGTGCTCAGGTTAGAAAAAAGAGAAAAGATGCAGGTAAGCAGACGTGTGATTGGATAATGGCAGGTCATCCTGAACCAATCAGACTAAACTCCAAACAATACATTATGTTACAGATTTTAATATTAATTAGTCATTGTTACTTGTTGATTTGTCCTTTTCTCATTGTGTGACGAATTATGACGACTGTTTGGTAGCTGTTATTGTCTCTCTCTCTCTCTTCATGTGTGTTTCTCTGGTGAAACAATAGTTTTGTGTTAATGTTAGGGCTGCACGAGTTTGCATAAAATGAGAATCACGATTTTTTGCTTAGAATTGAGATCATGATTCTCTCATAACAATAAATAAACATAAAACAACAAATGTCTCACCTTTTGTTGTTGCAGCAAAATGTTGTCCTGCTTGAAATTCCGTCTCCACCGTTGCTCGACGCTGCGTGTACAGAGCAGGTAGTGCAACAATAGAAAAATAGTTGCGGGACGGCACTGTGTAGCGTTTGTCTAAGGTGTTGATCGTTTTCCTAAATCCCTCGTTTTGCACAGTGTTGATGGAGCCATATCTTTGGTCAGGTGATAAGTGATAGCCTCCGTAATGTCTTTGTGCCTGCGGGAGTTCGACGTGTATAGGGAAGCGCTGTATAAGGTTCCCGTTATTGATGTTTGGGTGGTTGACCGGGACGGATTTTCTCCTGTCACTTTCTCGTCATCCCTGACGTGCTCTCCGTTGTTGTTTCCCTGCTAATTTTAGCATCACACGGCACAGCTTCTGTATCACGTGGTATAAGGCTCCGCCCTTGTCATTTGTTGAGCAGGAAGAGTGAGCGCTTGTTTTCATGCAGAGTACGTCCCGGAACAAAATGTGAAGTTTTACAAATCACCACTTCTTTAGTGAATATCATTTCAGTCTCAGACAACCTCGTTTCTCTTACAGAGGTTGAATGCACCTTCTGCGGATGGCAGTACCACACAGTGTGCGTGGACTTCCCCTGCACAGAAGGCAACTACAAATGCTGTGAATGCTAAATAAACAGAAACAAATGATCCCTGTTGTCTTTGCTTGATGATTGGTTTGAGTCTTGACAATCCACATTGCTGGTGTTGCATCTTTCAATGCCAGCAATGGCAGGTATCAGTGCTCAAACCTTTTGTGTTTGTTTCCAACAAGTTGCCCACCTCGGGAAACAACAATGTGTTCTTTTACTTGTCAGATGAACATATGAGACACTTTGACTCTTCAGTGCAGTGTGGAGCCTAACAAAGATCTGTTTTGTGTCCCAGCTGATCAGCAGGAGGAGGAGAGTCTGACGGAGCAGCAGAGGAACATTTTCAGCTACTTGGACTCAGCTCAGCCACTACAGAGGAAACAATGAGCTCAACACAGAAGGTGACAGACAGAGCAGGACCATATGACCAAAGATATTTATCACCATATACATTTGAACATTTGCCATAACGATGTAGCTGACGATAGAATTGACACCAGATAAAATACTTTACAGCTGCACAACTTTATTAAAAACCCATCAATGTATTTTCACTGAAACAAGCAGCTGTTGTTTATGTGCATTAAAGTTATATAAAAATGTAACAGTGCAAATGCAAATTCCTCGCTGACAGTTTAACCAAAAGGCGTTTCCAGTGGAAACTGGCCGACACATCCTGAGCATAACCATGTATAATATCCACTAAACTTCAGAAGAGGTTATACAGTCGTGGCCAAAAGCTTTGAGAATTGCATAAATATTGGAACCTGGAGAAGTTGCTGCTTAAGTTTTTATAATACAGATTTGTACTTTATTTCAAATTGAACCTTTAAAGGGGCATTTCTGGACTTTTAAAGACCAGTAATGTACTTTTAAGGGAACATTTAAAAAAATGTTCCTATAGGTACAAAAATGTTCTTCTCTCGTACCTCTATTAGAGTGTATCATGTAACACTATAGATCAACTTAGCTCAGAATATATAAAGCATATAAACAGTTACAGCAATATGATGCAACAAACACAGAAGCTGCTGATCCAAAATACTCAAAGCTTCATAGAACTGAAACCAACATTTATTTTTAGCTCCATTCTGCTGCTGATACAGACTTTAGGTTTCTGAACATTAAACTTATTGCTGCCTTTCATAGTGTGTAACTTGAAGGCCCTGAGTACTTTCTCCCACACTGAAAACACTGGGATGATCACATTATTTGAACATTACCTAATAAGACTGATTCAGCACAGACAGTTATGTTAAACTTTCCTAGCAGTCCTTCACAAACAGGGAACAGTCTGTCTATTCTCTCCATCTGTCAGCTGCTGCTGGCTCTTCCTCCTCCTCTTCCTCACACACTGCTGAGTTTGTCCTGGTGGATCATCAGGGCTGCAAAGCCTCACAGATGATGTGCAGCAGTGGCTCCCTCAGTCTGTCCTCACTCTGGACACTTGCAGTCGTCACACATGGAAATCAAATGTGTGATAAGCTGCAGGATTCAAACACAAGTGTAACTTATAAACACATGTTCATACTTTTATTCCACAATCAGAGAGAAAGAAACAGAGAGAGAGTGCAGGACAGACAGACAGGTGACAGTCTCAGGTGTACACACTGCTACACAACAGCACCAGAGAAGCAGGATTTAGTGTTTGTGTTATTACGAGTGTAAACAAGAAGAGTTCCAGATGGTGCAGTGGACACATGTGTGACTGCTGTGATTAAAGCATCTTTCTTTCAGCTTAACGAGTGAACCGTCAGCTCGTTCAAACACACGTTAAAGTGCGTTTGGCTCGACACCACCGAACAGAGGCAGCAATATAACACAGCTAACATTAACAGTGCAGTGAATCCTGCTTGTGCCGTGATGTTCAGGACTGCAAACCGAGCAGCATCACTGACTTTCAGCTTGTTGTGTTTGTGGATATATGACTGACTTTAATTATCCACAAAATCATCACATTCTCTGTCAGATTAAGGTCGACTATTGAACGGCGTATATTTTAAAGGCTTTAAAAGCAAGTTAACGCTGAAAGTACAAACATCACTAATGTCACATAACTCTGCCGACAAGGCATAGCTATGGCTATGAAATGCTCTTTGTGTATCACTTCTTCATTATGAAAGATGTCATTAATGCACTAGTAATGTCTCATCTGGAGTATTGTTCAATCATTTGGTCAGCAGCTAATAAGACAGATCTTAACAGACTTCAGTTAGTCCAGAATAAGGCGTCCAGATTAGTGTGAAGATGTTCATACTATACTAATATTGATAAAATGCATAATAACCTTTCTTGGCTTCCTGTACAGGCTAAAATATTCTATGGCTTACTTGTAGTTCTAAAGAAAGCAATTCTGTTAAACACACCACATTTATTCTGCTCAGCTGCAGTATCCAGATGAAATACATCATCATATTACACAGTTTTCAACAAACTGCAATTTAGTAAATGCTCGAGTTAAAAGTAACGTTTTGTAAAACTGTTACATTTAGAGCAACTTTTAAGTGGAATAAGTTGCCTTAAAAAATTAGAGAATTATTCAAAGCTTCAATGAACACTTAAAAGCCGATTTACAGAGCTTTTAGTTGTTGTAAATATTGTAAGACACGATTTGTTTTTGAAATTTGTGTAATGTGCCTCAATGTTATTGATATTATTATTATTATTATTATTATTATTATTGATTGCTTATATTTGAACAATTGTGAAACCTCACTGTGGATGTAAGAGTGAAATTATGTGGATATCTTGAATCCACTTTATTGTGTAATATTTTATGTGAGTATTTGACGGAAGACGAGCAACATCTGTTGTGGAAGCTAACGGGGTTCCTTTAGAATAAACAAACATAGGATTTATTATCACTGAATAATTCTGTATAAATCTATACAAATTATAGAAATATGTAATAGGAACCAACAAAATAATCTAAATTATAAAATGGTGTGTGTGTGTGTGTGTGTGTGTGTGTGTGTGTGTGTGTGTGTGTGTGTGTGTGTGTGTGTGTGTGTGTGTGTGTACGTACAATCAGGAGGGATGGGCATGATTTTAGTGTTTGAACAGTCATGAATTATCTTTAACAGCAGGTTGGATGTAATGTGTTAGAACTACCAGCAGGTGGGGATAAGAGACCTTTAAGGTGTTTGGTGCCACGCTCCACCTTCAGGTTTAAAACTAGTGTTAATGGAGTTTGAAGGTTGAGTTTGTTCCACGACTGCATTTCACTCACTGCCTCTGTTTGTATCTCTGTCACTGCAGGACCAACATGGAGCCAGAAGTCAGCGCTCTCAGGAGGCCGACAAACCTCACAGAAGAAAGGGAGAGAAAAAACACACCTGTGACGAGTGTGGGAAGGGTTTTACTGTGAGGGCTAAACTAAAACGGCATCAGGTCATCCACACTGGAGAGAGACCGTTCAGCTGTGACTTGTGTGGGAAGGGTTTTACTGTGAGGGCTTCACTAAAACAGCATCAGGTCATCCACACTGGAGAGAGACCGTTCAGCTGTGACTTGTGTGGGAAGGGTTTTACTGTGAGGGCTTCACTAAAACAGCATCAGGTCATCCACACTGGAGAGAGACCGTTCAGCTGTGACTTGTGTGGAAAGTCTTTTTCCTTGAAGGGTTCCCTTAAAAAACACCAACTCATCCACAGTGGAGTTAAAGCGTACAGCTGTGATCAGTGTGGCAGAGCTTTTACTCGCAGTAGCCACTTACAGAGTCATCTAGTTACCCACTCTGGAATTAAGCCATACAGCTGTGACATCTGTGGAAAAACTTTCAGCTGGAGAGGGAGCCGAAATATACACCTACGCATTCACACCAGACATGATCTGTACTGCTGTGAACAGTGTGGCAAAGAGTTTACAACAGACGCACAGTTACAACGACACATATTTACCCACACTGAGGAGAGACCTTATCAATGTGACCTGTGTGAGAAGACTTTTAAAGCTCCACATGACCTGAGACAACACCAACAGATCCACACCAGAAAGAGACTCTACAAGTGCAGCTACTGTGAGGTATGTATTTATATTGTTATCTTGTCATTTTAGCCTGACTGTTTGGAACAACTCTGCTCATTAAACTGTGTTAGCATGTTAGCAATTCTACTGCATGGAAAAGCAGCTCTGAGTGATTATTCAGATTTTCCTTTCAGTTATGATTTTAGTATTACTGTAGTATTATGGTGGTAGTATTGTAGTTATTGCAGCCCAGTAAACTGAGTGTGTTAACTAGAGATGGACCGATCCGATATTACGTATCGGTATCGGTCCGATACTGACCTAAATTACTGGATCGGATATCGGAGAAAAATAAAAAATGTAATCCGATCCATTAAATATCACGAAAGCACCTCGCAAAACTTGCAACACGCCGTAACTCGCCTCAGAACGTTAGCACGTCGTAGCAGTATGCATCACGTGATAGAGCGGCTGTGGCATGCGGGGACCTGTCGGTGGTCTGGATAGCATTTGGAGCTTCGCTAGCAACCTGGCATTTCATCTCTGACAAAGTTATCCCCGAGAGAAGTAAAGCAAGTGTGTAAGTCCATCTCTGAATGTTTGTAAAGCATTCCTGCGTTAAGCTTAACGAGCGACTGCCTCTCGCTCTCCGGCTGCTACTTCAATCGTGAAACTGCTTAAATGATCAGCTGATCGGCTTTTCTGTCGCGAGTCCATCTCTCTTGTTTATTTTTGGTCCACTTTGCACCAGAAAGAGGAAACCAGCGGCTGAACAACAGCAGCACGTTTAAGCTTGATAAGCTGTTGTTAGAATTTATTTAATATTACTTTCTACACCAGGATCTTTTTCTATGTAGCTGACGCTGGTAACTGTGCAGGGGCGGATCTAGCAAAGTTTAGCCAGGGGGGCCGATAGGGCATTAACTGGGAAAAGGGGGCACAAAGACATACTTTTCTTTCTTATTCTCATTTAAAATGTCGAGCTTTTAATAAATAATTATCTGACACCCAAAGTTTTAATTTGATGTAAAATGAATAGAAGTCAATTACTGTATATAGTGACTATTAAGTCTAATATATATACCCTAGTAAGCTATAGTACTTTTTACTTTGGGAAGGTACCATCTGTGCAGTCTGCAATTTTGTTGAAGAAAGATGTTGAATCTATTTAATATTTCTTGAAAAATAATTGATTTCTGTGCATTTTTTTTTTTTACACTGCATCAAATTAAGGTTGATTACGTCGATTAAGCATCATGAGGTGGCGCGTGAGGGGTGGTTCCCTATTTTTTATTTATTTATTTTTGTTGTTGCTGGGAGTTGGAACCCTATTAGTTAGGTTGCTTAATATTTACGCTAAGTACTCTTTAAAATACGAGAATAGGGAGGATGGTGTAGGTCTAAGTTTATTAGATTGATCAGTATTGCTGAACTATGAAATATTTTTTTTTTGTATACAGGTATAACAGAATAGCTTTAGTGTAGTTGTTGTTTTAAACTTGAGTATGAACTTGCAGACTTGCAAAATGCAGCAAGATATTTTAAAAAAACAGTTTTGTTGATTAAAAAACACTATATCGGATTCATATCGGTATCGGCAGATATCCAAATTTATGATATCGGTATCGGACATAAAAAAGTGGTATCGTGCCATCTCTAGTGTTAACTGAAACAGTCAAATGTAGTTGGACGTCTGCAGAGATGCTCTTTATTTCAGGCGACGTTCAGGATACAAATGTTGAAGGACTGACTTACACTGTCTTTGTGTCTTTGTTTAGAAGCAGAGCGACACAGATGGATCCAGTTCTCAACCCTGTCATCACTGTGGTGGTGGGAAAGACTTTCATTGTGACCTCTGTGGAAAAACTTTCAGTCGGCAAAAGACCCTAAAACTACATCAACGTAGACACACTGGAGACAAACTGAAATACTGCAAAGAATGTGGGAGAAGCTTCACCACATCGGATCACTTAAAACAACATGAACTGATTCACAGTGGGGTTAAAAAGCACCTCTGTGATCAGTGTGGGTCATCCTTCACCACTGCAAGTCAGCTTAAAACACACAAAGGAGTCCACACAGGAGAGAAACCACACAAGTGCAGACACTGTGAGAGAAGCTTCTCACAGTCAAGTAATCGTAACATTCATGAACGTGGACACATGGAAGGAAACTACAGCTGTGACCAGTGTGACAAGAGCTTCAGGAATCTCAGTTCATACTCTGCACACAAACGATCCCACGTTACTAATAAACTGTTTCACTGTTACCAATGTGCCCAAACATTCACCTCATTGTCTGCTCTGTGCAAACATCAGCGCGATCACTCAGGGCTGAAATCACTCCCATCACTGGATCACAGTGAATCTGAAGACACAGAAAGATCCTCTGGTTTCCTCTGGTCAGACTCAAAAAGCTTGAGATCAGGCTCCACAGAGTTCAGATAGAATCATTTAAACTTGTGTTGAACTGAACTGGTTGCTGGGCTGAACTTCTACATAATACAGATCTACATGGGATCTTCTTTTCTGTTTTTTACTGAGTCAGTTTTGTCCTTTTTTCTCTGTCCTGGTTTTGCTCGTCTGTAAATGATTGAAACTCAGTCAAATAGTTCATTGTTCTCCAGCAAAACGTTTTGGAAACTCATGTTTAACCTTTAAAACTCTGACATGTTTTAGCACACAAGGCTTCATCGGGGAGTTCACTCATGATTGGACCATGAGAACAAAGGTTTTTAGTTCTTTCAAAGAGAGTCTTGGAGATGTTTGATGTTTCTGTTTTTCTGAAACCACCTGAAAGAAAAACTATTTTTCTTGCTTTATGTAGTGTGGAAGTTTTTAATGTTTCTTCATCTGTGATGTTCTTGAATGTGTTCACGTGAAGATGGTACAAATAAACTGTCCTTTCAGCTTTAGCTCCTAATTTATTCATTATTTATGGATGTAGCACAGCAGCCGTCTCTTGATTAACACATGGAGGGCTCGGGATCTGATGGTGTCGTCTCCCTAATTTGCCCACTCAGTAAATCTCACTCATGGCCAAGAAATTGAAATAAACCTTGTTTCCCTGCTGGATAGTGATCCACTGTAACTCTGCTCCTCCTTCCTGTTTAGGATTTCTGTGGCTGAAGTAAAATTCCCTCCATCCATCACTTATCCCAGCTAACCCAAAGTGAAATAAAGTTTTGCTCGTCTTAAAAAAGCTTTACAATAATAGGCATTACCAATGCAAACTGAATGATACAGAAGATGAAAGAAGAGACTTTGATCAGTTAATAAAGCTCATGATCTGGATTCATTGTGGCTGCTACACAGATACTTCTGGGTCACTTCTCTCAGTTAGGAACCTTCCTCACCAAACTGACTGTTGGACCACACCCCTGGTTTCATGAGAAATTGTTTCAGCCATGATTTCTCTTCCTGTATTTCAGAGTAAAGACTGAAGTGACAAATGGAAGCATGTTTAAAAAACACAATGTGAGAGAGACGTTGAGGTCCTTAGAAGTTACCCTGGGTTTTTCTGTCACCCTGCTAGATGTTACACACCTTGTTATTGGACTGATTTCTACTGCTGGACTACTCCTGCGGAGAGTAACAATACTCTTACTAATTAGCTCCCTTTCACAGCTTTGGGGATATTTATTTTTGTGTTTGCAGCGCTGTGAGCCAGAACAGCGAGAGAAAAATCTGCAACAGCGACGAGCCGAATGCTTACGTGAATTGCAGCAGCTGCACATGTGCTACGCTGAATTAGAGGATATCTTTGCTCTGGATTTCTATTTCTCCTTTTTCATTTCTATATGATTCTTCTTGCATCTAAACAAAGATGATTCAATTTGCTAAATGTTGATGGCTCTTCGTGCTCAGGTGTAAATGAGACGTAATATTTGCTCTTGGTTTGGTTCTCCTGTACAGAACCTTGCAGTACAACAGAAACCTAAAAACATTATTTGTAGTTGTTATTCTTAGTTGTTCTGCTGCCTAAATACCACAGGGTCTGATTGTGAAGTTATTGAGCTGCACATTGTATCCTGTCCTACCAGACGGGATAAAATGTTGGACCTCTGTTACGGATCGGTGAAGAATGCTTATAAATCCCTCCCGCTTCCTCCTCTGGGATCTTCTGACCATAACTGTGTGCATCTTCTATAAAACTGTCTTAAAACGAGAGAAGACAAAGACTAAGGATGTTGACATATGGTCAGAAGAATCTGTGCTTACCTTGCAGGAATGTTTTAAGTGTACAGATTGGGAAGTTTTTATTCAGTCTTGTGGAGATGATCTCGACGCTTTGGTGGATGTTACTAGCTCCTATGCAGTATTTTGTAAAGACATGATTATACCCCGTAAGCGCGTTAAAATTTACGCTAACAATAAGCCATGGGTCACTAAAAGTGTCAAATCCTGTTTAAGGAAAAAGAGACAGGCCTTTAAAGAGGGGCTGTTACCGATTTTCAGACAGCTACCAAGGAAATGAAAATCGAGATCTTGAAAGCAAAACAGAGCTACAAAAACCTTCTTGAAAGCAAATTTGCTGCAAAAAATTTGGGGTCTGCCTGGACTTGTATGAAAACCATAGCAGGGTTTCAAAATCCCCAGAGCAGCAGTCAGGTCATTTTAGATGGTTTTAATTCAGACAGAGATTTTGCAAATGCTTTAAACATGTTTTCTGCTCGTTTTAGTTCTTCTGATTTTAGCGAGGATATTTGGGAACTGAAACAGAAACTGAGAGATACTCAGCACTTTATCATTGAACTCAGCGATGTTAAAAAGGCCTTTCATACAGTCAATGTGAACAAGAGCCAGGGTCCTGATAATATTAGTGGCCGCCTAATTAAATCTTGTGCTGATGAACTCAGTCCTATATTTCAGGTTATTTTTAACAAATCCTTGCAAACACAACATGTGCCCTCTCTTTGGAAAGAAGCAGTCGTGGTTCCTGTCCCTAAATCTAAACGACTTCAGGCCTGTTGCCTCACTTCAGTTGTCATGAAAGTCTTTGAAAAAATCATCAGAAATGTGATTATGAAAGAGACTGAAGGTCAGCTGGATCCAATGCAGTTTGCATACAGGCCCAACAGAGGGGTGGAGGACGCACTTTTGACTTTACTAAATCTGATTCTTAAACATGTAGAGAGTAAAGGGACTTTTGCAAGACTTCTTTTCATTGATTTTTCTTCGGCTTTTAATACAACACAGCCCCATATTTTAATTAAAAGACTTTTAGAACAGTTTGAAATCAGGAAAAACCTGGTGGGCTGGATTTTAGATTTTCTAACTGACAGGTCACAAAGAGTGAGAATAAATGGGGTTCTGTCTGACCCAGTGTTCTCCTCCACAGGTTCTCCTCAAGGCTGCGTCCTATCGCCCTTATTATTCACTCTCTATACAAACATGTGTCAGGGCAGACATGAAAACAGGGTCATTATTAAATATGCAGATGACTCTTATTGTCAGCTTACTGAAAGAGGGTGAAACTAACCACGGCCCAGTCATTGATGACTTTGTTCAGTGGTGGGAGGAGTCTTATCTCCAGCTGAACATATCTAAAACAAAAGACATGGTTGTTGATTTTAGGAAACAACAAAATGGGCATGGAGTCACTTTAATTAAAGGTCAGAAAATAGAGCAAGTGCAATCATATAAATATCTTGGGACCATAATAAATGAAAAACTGAACTTTGATCAAAATTGCAAATCAGTTTGTAAAAAGGGTCACCAGCACCTTTATTGCCTTAGGAAACTTGTTCATTTCCACATTGACCAAAAAATGTTAACTTTGTTTTATCGTTCTTTTATTGAGTCTGTTTTATCCTTTTGTTTGGTGGCATGGTTCGGTCAGACCTCTGTCACAGAGAAAAACTCTCTGAATCAGATAGTGAGATGGTCCAGTCGTCTGATAGGTGAGCCACAGTCTTGTTTAGCCTCCCTGTACTCTGAGCAGGTACAGAGGATGGCTTTATCAATCCTTAAAAATGGTTCCCATCCTCTAAGGGGTGAATTTCAGCTTCTTCCCTCAGGACGGAGGTTTCTATTTCCGAGATGCAGGACAAAGCGTTATAAAAACAGCTTTGTCCGCGTTGCTGTCACTGAATTAAATAAGAACTGTTTTTGATTCGAAATATTAAAGTATGTGTCACAGTGAGTTTTATATATTTACTAGGTATGTGTGTTTTTAAAGGGATGTCAAATGATGTCATTTTTCTGTAAAGCAAATTTACCTTGCCTTTAGGTATAAATAAAGTTACCTTACCTTACCTTACCTTACCTTACATACTTTACGACCTGCTTAAGTTCGAGGTCACAGCATCTGTAGAGCAGCTGGAACATAATGAAGTCTACAAGGTTAAAGTTTTCTCTTCAGTTATTGTTCTTTCTGCTGCTTGGTTTGATGGATCTGAGAGCTTTTGTTTTTATTATTGTTATTATAATTATCATTAATATTTTACTCTCTAGAAGCTTTAAAATAGTGTTTGTGTTTGAAAAAATTGATTTAAGAATTGAACAGAAACATCTGTCCTTCTGAAAATCGCCCAAAGGCACGGAGACAAAGTCAAAGGATGCAACCTGTAACTTTTTCTTCCTTCATGTCAGGACCATCATCCATGATTTATATAAAATGCATATAGCAACAGTAGCACTTTAGTTTGGACTTTATGATTTCTGTAACTGGAAAATATTATTTTGTTTAAAGACAGAAGTGACCGCATAGTTGCAACATCAAAGGGAAATATTAATTAATTAGCATCAAGTATATTTGTTGCTTAAGCGTTTGCACTATAACTTAAGTAGGATTATAACTTTTAAGGAAGGAAAGATTTCAGATATTTAGTTCACTGCTTCAGTTATTTTATATTATTAAAACATTTACGTTGGTCAAACATGATGCTCTAAATCAAATAAAAGTTTGAAAATAAATGATGTATTTTTAAATGCTGCAACAAATGTTCACAAAAAGTAACTATAATTAAAACCAGTTAAACAAAATCAAATGTTTGAATCATGCTTAACCAAATGCCAGGCTGGAGAGCTGAACCTAAAGTATACGTAGAAAGATTTCAACATCTGAGCAGTTTTTAATGTTTTTATCACATATAAATGTCACAGCAGTGGGTCCTGGCCCAATGCTTTGTGTTTTTGGTTTTCTTTGACTCTTGTTTTTCTTGGTTTTTGTTCTTCTTATTTATCAGGCTCTCAGTAATCTTAGTTCTCCCTCCCTCAGTGTTCATTTCAGCCTGTGTTTAGTTTCTGTTCCCGTGTCCCACGTTTCATCGTTTCATGTCGAGTCAGCCCTGTCTCTCTGTTTCCTGTGTCTCCCCAGTCAGCCCCGCCTCCCTCGGGCACTCATGTGTGATACAGAGTAATAAACCTGACTACATTTGCTACACTCTCTTTATTACCTGTTACTTTAAAATTCATACACTAATTATGTCTGCCCATCTCTCTAATGTGAAGGTCAAAGGTCAACATCCCAGTGACATAAGAATAATCCCAAAGGGGCAAAGGCAGCAGTTAATTTAGCACATTTAGCATTAAGGGTACAGCAAGGATATACTTTTACTTATTGTGGCAGGGGTGTGGTCTCTGGCCTGCTGCAGTGGAGGCTGGTGGCGGGACGTTGGACGGCACAGGTGAGGGTGATGGAGCTCATGACTCTCCCCTTTATAGTGACGGAGGAGACTGGCGTGGGGGAAGCGTGTAGTGGAGGAAGCCGAGGAGAGAGCTGGTTTCTGGCTACAAAGACGGCGTCAAACCAGAAAAGATTGCTCGTGGTCAAATAATGTGTCAATCACCTCAGGAAGACGACTCACTCGCTCTTCTTCACTTCCTCCTTAAACATGTGGAAGGAGAGCAAAGTGCTGCCAGACTCTTATTTCTGACAGGAACAGAAGAAACCACAGCAAACTGGTCCAGTTCTTCATCTTCATCACAATCTGTTTATTTCTGATGGTGTCTTCAGTCTGAGGTTTGAAGTTTTCATGTCTGTGTGATGTGTGGTGTGAAGGCTGCTGGTTAAACTGGGACTCACTGTTTAAAGCACTGAGTGCTCATAGAGAGATGCTCCATGAGTCCCAGTACAGACTACAAACATGGTGGAAACTTAGCTTTGATAGCCACACACTCTGCACGTCTGTGAGTAACTGTGATGAAGATGTGCAGAGATCTGTGTCCAAACAGGAGAAAGACTGTAAAGACTCTGTGCTTCTAACAGCCTCTGTTAACATATGTGAGGCTGTTTGTTGTTGTTGCCATGGAGCTTTGCACTGTTTGGGTCAGCAGGTCATGTGATCAGGTTTGTTCTGCTGGACGATGGTTCAGTGTCAGGGTTTGTTTGCATTCATCAATAAATATCTAAATAAATCAAAGACTCCATGTTTGTTCTTTCATCATGTGACCTCTGCTCATCCATCTCTGTGTGTATCAGGATACATTTGGTTCATAATACACAGAAAAATCAGAGTTATTACCTGTAATAAATGTGAAAGATTCCTGCAGTGATAACCAGGCAGGACTGAAACACATCCAAGCTGTCACCACGGTAACAGCACCGCCCATCCACAGGTGAGGGGAGGAGCAAAAAGAGGGACTTTGACCATTTTATACTAAAAACACTCAACTAATGTTTCTAATATGAAACAAATAAGCCCACATTAATGTGAGCGTTTATTAAATAATAATAATCATGATTTCCTCCTGATCTCATTTCCACAGCAGAGAAAACTGTGGTGTATATTGAGGTGGAGGGTGTGGTCTGTGGCTCAGGTGTAGAGTGAGGGTGGGGTGCACCACACAGTACTGAAACACTCCAGCAGAGGGCGCTGTTAAGTCCTTATTGTAACACAGTTACTGTGTGCAGTTAGACTTCATACATAATCTGCACTTATTTCCATCAGACATGCTGTCAGTAAATGATTGGTTTCTATTGATTCTACTTCCTGTTGACTCGTTTGATGACAGTGAAACAATCACAGCTGATTGTGTGATGATGTAAACTGTCACTGTTACATTCAGTGTGTGTGACATAATGTTAGTGCAGGCTGATAACAGCCTGGTTCTGTTAGAAACACATGAACGTGTCCATAGATCAGTGTGTGTTTAACATGAGAGCTTCAGCCCTGCTGATGTGTTAAATAAAGACATGCAGGAAAACTGATGAGACTCTGAAATAACTCTTTATATTTATAATGTAACTCTGCATCAAAAGAACAACAAAGGATCCCAGACAGGTTTCTGTGAACAAAGACCATTCTGATGTTTCTGTGTTTCTAACAGTTTGACATTATTAGTAAACAGACTGCAGTGAGCAGCATTTATAAAGAGCTTATATATAAAGATATGACAGCTGTTTGACAAGTTTATCACTCTGTGTTTGGACCTGATCAGTCCAGCTGTTTACTTGAAACATGTTCATTTACCTGTTCTGTTATATTCATGTTCTTGTCTCTGTTGAAAACACATTTTAATGTCCCTCAGATTTTTCTCCCAGATGAATAAATATAAAAATGACACAAACTGACTGCAGCTACTTTTTGTCCTTTCTGTCAAAAACCTTCATGTGACTCATGAGAGACACGTTTCAGCTGTTTGTGACAGATCAGAGGCCAACAAGTCATTTATAACACTTTCCATCATTGTTTAGCACAAACACATGTTGACACAGCAGCGGGGCTGCAGTGAGAGTCAGAGCGAGGAGATAAAAACTCCTGTTTGGAGGGAGTTCCGGTGAATATGGTAGGCTAGAAGACGTGCTTTCACTGTGCTCCCGCTCCCACCTGTACTTATCACAGTGTAATGCGCACTACTGTCTATATTTTTACCTAAACTAGTGACTGAGAGCTTTGGGAATACTCAGCAGTCCTAAATACGCTTTTTGGAAGTTAAATAATGTCGAAGCAGACGAAGATACAATCTCGAAAGACCACGGCCGTCGTGATGAACAATGCTAGCCAAACTGACATGCTAGTAGCAATGGGCGACCAGCCCTCGCCCCCGGTGGACACCGCAACTCTCGTCCGTGAGGTGACCGATAGCATCAGTGAGGTAATTGACCAAAAACTGTCTGCACTGTCGGGGACACTGGAGAAAATTTCGTCCTCGCTGGAAAACGTCTCCAAACGCGTCACGGAGGCAGAGCAGAGAATCTCAGATATGGAAGATGGGGTGACTGACCTCGCGGGGAGGCTGGCTGAAGCGGAGGGGAGGATTAAGGTTATGGCAAAAGGTTTGGACGACTTAGAGAACCGCAGCAGGCGCGACAATATTCGCATCATTAACCTGAAAGAAGGTGCGGAGGGTGAGAGCCCTACTCAGTTTTTTGAGGCTTGGCTGCCTGCCACACTCGGGCTGAGACACAGCTCCGCGGGTAAAGCCCGCATTAAAGTTGACCGCGCACACCGGGGCCTCGGCCCGCGGGGTGCTCACCCCAGGCCGGTGATCATCAAGCTCCACAACTCCGGAGATAAACAGCGGATTATGGCTGCAGTGAAAGCGGCCCCCGAACTCCACCACGACGGGCAGCGGATCTTCATACATCAGGATTTCTCCTACGCGATCCGTGAGAAACGATGGGGATTTAATGCTTCTTGCCGTGCCTTAATCGACAAGGGCATCCGCTTTAGGATGCGCTATCCAGCGACGCTTGTGCTGACTTACAATGGCAATGAGCACAAGTTTGAATCGCCTAAAGATGCACAAAGTTTCATCAATGCGCTGGATTAATAGATGCTTGCCCCGTACAAACTGTGGCACTGCCGGACTTAACTGGGACCGTGTCATTGGACGCCTGAGTCCGCAGCGTTTAACGCAGTTTGAGGAGGCAGAGACGGTTTAACGGGGAAAATAGCCTAATTGTTTACTCAGTCTCTAATTTTGATTCACAACTGACAGTAACCCGATTCCATTCAGGTTTGGGGAGCGGGGGCGG
Source organism: Rhamphochromis sp. 'chilingali' (assembly GCF_963969265.1). Classification (NCBI taxonomy): domain Eukaryota; kingdom Metazoa; phylum Chordata; class Actinopteri; order Cichliformes; family Cichlidae; genus Rhamphochromis; species Rhamphochromis sp. 'chilingali'. The sequence goes on from NC_137929.1 coordinate 6,776,270, forward strand.
GGTTTTGCTTTGTTTTTTTTTTCTCTTTTTCTTGTCTTCTCTCTCCTTCTCTCCCGTGGAGTGAAACTTCTTTTGGCTGCACTGGGCTTGTGACACCACCCGGTGGGTGGCATTTTCATTTTTGTTTGTTTCTTGTTTGTCTGTTTTTAGTCCGTGATACCTTGACGTTTATCTTAATTCTGTTATTGTATGCAATTTGTTGTGTGGGTGAAGGTTCCTTTGCCATCTTTTTGTGATGGTTTTGTTCATGTCAGCACGGCCGGTTCAGGCCATGGGTTAAGTCTTTCACATGTCTTTTATTATGATGGCTCTTTCTGTTTGCCTTGGGTTGACGATTCTTGTCCAATGACAGATTACTTTTGCAATGAGTAACACTAAAATTATTACTCTTAATGTCAAGGGAATTAACCACGTCATTAAGAGGCGCAAGATAATTTCCTTACTCAAAAAAGATAGAGTGCAGATTGCATTACTGCAAGAGACTCACCTCACAGATTCCGAACACCTAAAACTCAAACGTGATTGGGTGGGACAAATTTATTATTCCTCCTTTAACTCTAAAAGTAGAGGCGTCGCAATATTGGTCCATAAAAATCTACCATTCACGCTACATACTATTGTAAGGGATACGGACGGACGATTTATTTTGATTACTGGGCTTCTATATGGGGAATTAATTCTATTGGGAAGTGTTTATGCACCAAATACTTTTGATAGATCGTTCTATTCAAATTTTCTGGCAAAAACCTCCCCTGTGTGTCCGAACCACGTAATAATTGGTGGGGATTTTAACTGTGGCTTGGATCCTGAAACTGATTATAATCCACCAAAATCTCAACCATCTTCAAAAGTGGCAAAGGCTACAACGGACCTCTGTTCAGATCTTGGTCTCTTTGATGCTTGGAGAGTTTGTAATCCACATGTGAAGGACTTCACATTTTTCTCACGCCCCCATTTTTCCTTTTCCAGAATTGACTACATGTTTGTTTCTGGATCTGTCCTTGACAGAACTCGGGGCTGTTTAATCCGCACATGTGCGCTTTCGGACCACTCATCAGTTTCAATGGAGCTATCACCACCTTATTATGACCCTTCGTCTAGACATTGGCGGCTAAACCCAGCTCTCCTTAGTGACCCTAAATTTGTAAAGTATTTAGAAGATCAGTGGGAACTCTATCTTTCTACAAATGACTTACCGGGGGTTAGTGCTTCTACTCTATGGGAGGCGGGTAAGGCATTTCTCAGGGGCTCCGTTATCTCTTTTACCTCGGCAAAAAAGAAGAGCAACTTAGCCAAACAATTAGTGCTTGAACGCGATATCACTGACTTGGAGAGGGAGTTTAAGAAATCCTCGTCTATTTCTGTGCTTCGGAAGTTGGATGCAGCTAGATCGGCCCTGGACCAACTGTTAACTCAGAAAGCGGAAACTGCAATATTCTATGCGAAGCATAGATTATTTGAATCAGGCAACAAACCTGGACGCTTGCTCGCCCGACTTGCCCAAGGGAAACGGGGCTCTTATGCAATACCCTCTCTAAAAGATAAGGCAGGTGTCTTACAGTTTGAGGCTAAACTTATCAGCAAAATAATGAAAGAGTTCTATCAAGACTTATATTCCCCTGAGCGTCAAAATACTGTAGACGCCAGGAAACTGTTTCTTGACACTGTTAACCTCCCTATACTGTCAGAGGAAAGTCGATTGGATCTTTGCAGCCCTATCAGGGTGCAGGAGGTCTTGGATGCAATTAAATCCTTACAGAGCGGGAAGGCTCCGGGCCCTGATGGGTTTGGGCCAGAGTTTTATAAAAAAATGGCCAAACATGTGGCGGGTCCTTTGTTGGGAATGTATACAGAATCTCTTGAGAGGGGCGTGCTTCCACCCACCCTAAACCTTGCCCATATATCCCTGATCTTAAAGAAGGATAAACCCGCGGATCTGTGTACATCCTACAGACCTATAAGTCTACTTAGTGTGGATTGTAAGATTCTGTCCAAAATTTTATCCAGACGTTTGGAGGAGGTTCTGCCGGTTCTGATAAAGCCTGACCAGACGGGATTCGTCAAGAATAGATACTCCCGCTCCAATGTCCACCGACTCATAAATGTTGCGCAGTTCTCTCAGAACGCCAATTATAGGGCTCTTGCGATCTCTTTGGATGCTGAGAAAGCATTTGATCGGGTGGAGTGGGAGTATCTATTTGATGTTTTGGACAGGTTTGGTTTGGGATCTGAATTTGTCAAGTGGGTCAAACTGCTGTATGGGGCCCCAGCTGCAAGGGTCTTGGTTAATGGCTCGGTCTCGGATGTCTTCCCACTGGGTAGGGGAACGCGGCAAGGATGCCCCCTCTCTCCCCTGTTGTTTGCACTTGCTTTGGAGCCACTGGCAGAGGCTATAAGAACTGATCCTGAGATCTGTGGGGTGACCTTGTCGAATACTGAATACAGGATTTCCCTTTATGCAGATGACGTGTTGCTCTTTCTCACTAAGCCAGAAACTTCTATTCCTGCACTGACACATATCATCAACCAATTTGGCCTCTTCTCAGGGTATAAGATAAATTATGATAAATCTGAAGCTTTGCCACTGGGTGACGGGGGGAGGTGGGACGCTCCTCCTAATTTCCCTTTCAGGTGGTCGACCACGGGTTTCACATATTTAGGTATCAGGGTGTCCGCAGACACAGCGGAGTTGTACAAGTTGAACTTCAAGCCGATTGTGGCCTCAATCAAGAATGACCTCAATAGGTGGTTTGACCTCCCCCTGTCTTGGACGGGTAGAATAAGTTTAATCAAGATGAATGTGCTACCCAGAATATTATACCCCATTCAAATGTTGCCTCTCAGGATCAACAGAAAAACATTCATAGAGATTGAGGGATGTCTTTCTAAATTCATATGGCGTGGGAAGAAATCTAGACTAAAGATACAGATTTTACAACTGCCCACGGATGAGGGGGGTCAGGCACTGCCTAACCTTTTATATTACTACTGGGCTTGCCATGCACAAATAATCTCAGGGTGGTTACATTCCTTCCTTCACCGGGGCGAACCATCGGTAGATGCCTGGTGCTGTGACCCTCTCTCACCTCTTAGTCTCTTATCCACTGACCTGGCGGACCTCCCTCTTGGTGTCAGAACTAATTCCGTCTTGATGCCCACTTTAAAGGTTTGGCGTGATATTACTGCCCACGTCGGAAGAAGAGGTTTCTCTAGTGCACTGCAGCCTCTAACTAGGAATAAAGCTTTCCCCCCGGGTATTGGCATTAATATATTTGATGATTGGTATTCCAAAGGTGTAAGATTTATTTGTGATCTGTTCGAAAGGGGTAGTTTTATGGCCTTTAATCAAGTTCAAGTTAAGTATAATTTACCACAGAAACACTTCTTTGGATTCCTGCAAGTAAGGCATTATGTGAACTCCCTTAAATTTCCAGCCAATCAACCAGTTTTGAACCCTGTTGAAAGCTTTCTTCTCAAAGTTAACGAGGAAATGACTACAAAAAAGAAATTTATTTCTCTTTGTTATGGGAAATTGTTGTCTTTGAACTTTATAACCACTGATAAGGCCAGGGTTCGGTGGGAAACCGACCTCGAAGCTCAGGTTGGTGCGGAAGCATGGTCCAAAACTTTCAGATCTGCCATGAAATTGTTTCCCTGTAACAGACTAAAGGAAAGCCAGTACAGAATCTTACATAGACTACAGCGTACGCCGGAGTTCCTAAATAAAATTCACCCTCAGATTTCTGCTCTTTGTGTGAAGTGCAGTACGGCTGTAGGGACCTATTACCACTGCATATGGCAATGTCCTTTAATTACTAGATTTTGGAAGAATATTGCTATAGAGCTTTGCTCTATTTTCCACCGAACGATCCCACTGAACCCTATGCTGTTCGTTCTGGGTCTATCTATAGAAGGGCTCTCTCTGTCTTCTGTACAGATGCTTTTGTTAAGTAAACTTTTACATTTGGCGAGGCGATGTGTACTGTTTCAATGGATTCAGAGACGGCCTCCTACTGTTACACAGTGGTACAGAGAACTGCTCAGGGTGCTGCCGATGGAGCGCCTCAGTGCCATCATAAAGGGCAATTGTAATGCATTCTGCAGCATATGGCAGCCTCTGCTTGATCACCTACCTCATGACCTTACTGTGCTATTACATAAAGGGGACTCGCAGTTTGTTTTTAAACACACTGATTAATGTCTGTTTTCTCCCCCCTTTTTTTTTTTTTTTTTTTTTTTCTCTTTTTTTGTGCTTGGCTGTGCTGACTTGTTGATGTTCGTGTTGTTCTGACAAAATCAATAAATCATCGTTTCAAAAAAAAAACAAAAAAAAAACAAAACTCCTGTTTGACCACAGCCTCAGTTTGTTCCTGCACTTCAAACACTTCCTGTTGTTGACTGGGTGGAGTCAGGAAGCCAGCGAGGCCCTGCAGGACTGAGCCTTCAGACTGGGACGTGCTCTGTGATGGAGATCAACAGCATCACTGACTGTTTCTGTGAGGACACCATCATCCCAGCAGGGCTGTTTCCCAACAACAAGCCCTGGACCATCAGAGACCTGAAGCTGCTGCTGAATGAAAGAAGAGGATCTTCAGGTCTGGAACAAGGACCAGCTGAGAGTGTTAATAACGTTACTAATGTTCAGCTACACTTTACTAGGTCACATCTGTGACACACGTCACTTAAACAAAGAAGGAAATATTGGCTCTGTTTTATCTGCTGGGCCCAAAAGTGACTCCTGTATTTAAACTGCTATGAAGAACTTGTTGGTCTATAATATGTGAAACATGTGTCAAATGTGTCCATCATGAAAGACATCAGGTCATCTTGAGCCACAAAAACATTCCTATCATGAGGTAGAAGCTGGAATCAGTTTGTTGCAGACGTTTATATATCCGATATTTATCCAGTTAAAAGCTGAAATTCAAAAACGTCTTTTCCAGAGTCGTCTGTCCAAGAGGAGCAGAAGCTGCAACAAATATAACAACAGTTATTTAAGGCTGTTTTAAACGGCCACAAAGGAGCAGATTGGTTATAATGCAGCTGCTTCAGAGGAACAAACACTGTTTTTATTTCATGTGTGTTGGGGGAAAACTCTGCAAAAGACCCAGGAGAAATAAAGACACAATCAGACAAAGTTACTTTCTTTATCAAACGTGCGCACGGGTGAGCTGCGAACAACAACTCACGTCGTGAGCAGAGGCTTGGCACTTTTTATAGGAGAGACAGTGAGAACAGGATAAGAAAATAATAAACAGATAAAGTAAACAACTCCATATGTGGCGCTAGTCTCGTCAGCAGAGAGCTGGGAGAAAGCTGTGAGAGATAAAACAATCAAAAACAATATGTCCCAAAACAATATGTCTTTGCTGAGAAAGTCTAAAAGGATAATTCTAAACTAATCTAACCATAGACAAAGGGCATCTTTGCACATTTAAAAGAAGGTAAAGAAACATAGAATCATTTTTCCTGTAACATTCCCTCCTGTTTTAACTTATTTTAAATGTGCAAAACAGTCGTCGGAAAAGGTTACTGATTAGTTACGCTTAGCAATTCTCTAATTTTCAAAATATCAGAAATGTAAATCATGTGGTCTAAAGAATTAAACAAATAAAAAGATAATAAAAGAACAAAGAAAAGTATAGTAAATGAAATAACAAAAGGAATAATCAAGAGAAAACAATAAAACTAAAACTACAAAAAAGAAAAGGATAAAAATCTTATATTGTACCTGCATAAACTACCAATGTGTTAATCAGTGCATGATCACTTGACAAGTCATTTTTAATCACCACGTCATTTATTAGCAGCTATTACAAGTTCTCCTCTAACAGAATTGCAACGTGATGCTGTTCTTCTTGAGGCACGGCAACATAAGCAGTCATTGTAGTTGTTATCATCTTTGAAATCATTACTCTTAGACATGGCAACACACACAACACTAATATGAGCAGTGCTATCATGATGAGACCTAGAAGGACAAACGGCTTTGCTACAGCAGCCAGCCATGAACCGCCAAACAGCCAGTCCAGCCAGTCCAGCCAGCCTTGTGCTGTAGCTGCTCCAGGTGTGTGGTCAGTGACATATTTTTGCAGAACGGTCAAATTCTGCAAAGCTTCATAAATGTCTCCTCCAGCTTCGTATCCATCAGGGATAAACATGCAACATGTCTCCCCGATCAGCTTGCAAACTCCTCCTTGTGATGCTGTTAGCAAGTCTAGTGTCAGTCTGTTCTGCAGCACCATCGTTCTGATGGCCTTCTGTTCTCCTGCTAAGGCCGTTCCCAGGGTCTTAGTTAAGTTGATGTGTCGTAGCAGAGCATATCGGTTGATCTCCACGTGATCCCGCACCTCGGCAACTCCAATGCCGGGGATCAAGCTCTGTAAGAATTTCACTCCTCCTCCCCAGATGCGAAACTCTCCCGGCACTCCGGTGTCCACTGTGATGCCGAAAGAATTGGGTGAGGCGATGTCCACTTCACGTCTCTGTCGGCTGCTGGGGTGATGTGCAACACTTTGCATGAAGAAGACGTGATCTGATAATTGCACCAGGGCGCACAGACCCCCCCAACCTTCAGGGAGTGACAGATAAGCCTTATTGCCACATAGGAAGTACCAGTCAGCCAAAACTCTGGTTCCTCTACTGCTTGGTTCCGTCCGTGCACATCCTGTCTGGTACTGAGTCTTTGTTTGTAGTGGCATTCGGTAGCTGTAGTTGGAACGACAGTTGATGCTCATCAGCGTCGCGTTACTGGCACAGGTTGCGTTGATTGAACAGGCCATACACTTCCTCTCGTTCCTCGGTGGGCAGAAAGTGTATATGTATTTACATAGGTGAGTAGGCAGCTCCCCCACTGCCCGCGATCCGTTGTTCATCACACATACTGGCAGTTGTGCTGCGTTCAGTTTGTTCAGTAGAATTACATCAGGCAGTGGGTCTGGGACTTGGGGCCAGGTCAGTAGGTAGGTCTGTCCGGAACAGTTCACATTCGTGAGTGACGATGACCTCCAGGTTGCTTTTGCTGGGATGCTGTAGTTGGCCTTGGACCAAAGAGTACCGTAGCCTGGATGTGTTGCCAGGCCCAACAGGCACCAACTGCGATCTTCAGGTATGCTGTACGGCCACAGACCAGACGTCTTTGTCATACAGTGTCTGCCTTTTCTTCATATAGCGTGACTTGTTGTCCCTCACGGAAGCAAAGATGAGGAGCACGGCCAGGGTCAGGGCCGCTGCAGTTATTAGGAGCCACCACCTCATGACAACAGGACACACCCTCCTGTCGTGAGTAGACCCCCCGGCCAGAAAGGCTGGTCCCTCCACCGGGCGAGATCACAACAATTGGGCGAGCCTGTGTCGGCTGAGTTTAGATGGCTTCACTTACTCGTCTGCAGTTGGCTCTGATGGATCCAAGATGGTCGTTCCGCTATTTTGCAAGCGGTGGGCGTGGTGAGGAGAACCTGATGTGGTCCCTCTCACCTGGGTGCGCTCCAGTTTTTCCTTTGGAGCACTTTGATCAGAACCCAGTCACCGGGCTGTAATCTGCAAGACACTTGATAGACATCATTACATTCTTCGTTATTTACAATCATCTCTTTATTTTCCTACAACTTAGACATACATTTTGCTACTGAAATTGTATCTGCCTTTTTCACTGGGTAGATTTCTGGCCACTTTGAGAATACATCTATAACCACTAGGGCGTATTTCTACCCTTGGCATTCATTTAGCTCAATAAAGTTCATATGGATTGTGTGAAAAAGATAAGGTGGTGTGGGAAAACGGCCTCTTTTTGGTCTCAGGTTTTCCTGAGCATTATATTTTTGACACGTCATGCACGTTCTGAGAAATTGTTTTGCTGAGGTTTCAGCTGTTTTGTGGAGGGATTTTGGCAACACTGGCTTGCCATAACACATCATTAAGTCGTTTGTCAGAACTGCACCGTGTTTTAGCCATTTTGCCTGCTCGGCTGTGCTTGCTGCTTTTTGTTCATTTTTCAACACATCCAGTGCAATCTGATGTGTGTTTACTGCCATCAATGTGATGTTTGTCGTTTGTGCCGCCTGTTTTGCTGCTCTGTCAGCAAAGTTGTTGCCTGTAGTAATGAAAGAGCCAGTAGGCGTTGTAAGAGGTTGGCATGCTGAACCGGTTTTCCGGTTGATGTAATCATTCCTCTGTTTTGCCAATTTTTTTTTTGCAAAATGATGCACAGCAGAGAAAACATACTGGCTGTCTGTATGTATGTCAAGGCAGAAGTCTGCATATGTTGGCTTTTAATAGCATGCAGCTTCTGCTCTAAAAGAAACAAATAAATAAAAATAAAAGAAAATGTGTAACATGCTCATCAGCTTAGCAGTGTCTACATATTTAATTCAGCTTCTCAATCCTGTAGTTTTAGCTGTTGTCTACAGGGTTTTGCTTATTGGTTGTTATTATAGGTGTGCTCTATATCTCAGCAATGTGTCATTCTAGAATGATAAGTTTCAAGCTGGTCAAGTGCCTCTATGCACTTCATTAGTTTAGTTATTCTCTGTATTGTCTTCATCTCACATGTCATTACACTGAGTTTCAGCAAACCTTAAGCTTGATGCAGACTACTGCTTAACAATTATCCACCTCACATCATAACCGATTAAGGTGCTTCTTCATATTAATATTATGTCATTGTTAATATTATCCTCTTTGTCTTATATAACAGCAATAGCATATTATAATATTTTATTAGTGTGTACCACTATACTACTACTGAGCCAATTTGTTAGTTAGGATCATCTTATTCAGCAAACAGATAATTTAGAATTCATCCAATCTGCGGTCACATTTGTTCTCTCTGTTGCATGGCGGACCAGGCAGTTCTATTATAATATATTATTTATATTTTATTTTGTATCCATCAAGGGCTTCAGATGACCTGCAGTATCATCCTTTTCCCAAGGTGGAGACAGTTACCTTTTCACACACTGTCCTTGGCTGAACAGTGACACAGTCTTAATATACTTTATTTATTTTATTAAAATATTTTCGTGTGAATTATTTGCTTTATATTCATTTTATACATTGTGGGCATGGTCATCATGCCAACTGTGTTTCATTGATAATATCACTTTACAGGTTGTTATCCTTGCTATTATTAATTTGAAATACTCTAAAGAATTTCTACTGTAATTTTCCCTTTGTTTATCTTTATTTCGTACTTTTTATATTTATATCTACTCAGGGGGGTCTGTTTTCAACCCTTTTAAACTACTTCAAACTACTTTGATCTCTAGTTTTCACTTAATAAGGGATTATTATGTTCTTCCTGATATGGGTGGTGCTGCAGATGCGGCTGCAAGAATGGGTGATGGCTTTCTAAAAGGACTGTGGGGACTGCACAGTGTCTCGTCTTCTGGTTTTACTAAACTGGCAGTTGAGTTCTATTCTTCTGACTGTTTATATTTTTGTGGAATACACCAGGCACAGACACACGCACACACAGGTAGGTACAGCCAACTTCCACATTTATTGAAGTGTTGTTGTTTTGACAGCTGACTCAGTCACACAGTCTGACAGCTCACGAGCCCAGCTGATCTCTCCTCTGGCCGCTCCTCCTCGTCTCACTATAAACACAGCGGAGGGAGACCATCATCAGTCCATAAACAACATCAGCTGTTCTTACCGGCCTCGCAGCGCCGCCCTGTTGAGCCTTCCGCTCCACTCCTCCCCTGCAGCTGCGCCCGGGGCCACGCCTCCGCCACACACCCCCACCGCCCGTTCGAGGCCGGGGAGCCGTCCGGCCGAGCCAACTCCCCCCCCCGCGAGCGAGAGAGGAAATCGGCCACTGCCATCTGCGCCCCCGGCCTATGGATCACCTTGAACTTAAAGGGCTGCAACGCCAGATACCACCGTGTGATCCGGGCATTGGCATCCTTCATGCGGTGGAGCCACTGCAGCGGGGCGTGGTCCGAACAGAGGGTGAATGAGCGTCCCAGGAGGTAATAGCGCAGGGAGCCGACCGCCCACCGGATGGCCAGGCACTCCTTCTCCACGGTGCTGTACCGGCGCTCGCGCTCCGCTAGCTTCCGGCTGATGTACAGGACAGGGCGGTCGGCCCCCCTCACCTGCTGGGACAAAACGGCTCCCAGCCCTCTGTCCGAGGCGTCAGTCTGCAGAACAAAAGGGAGGGAAAAGTTAGGAGTGTGAAGCAGCGGCTCCCCACAGAGAGCCTTTTTCACCTGCACAAACGCCGCCTGGCACGGCCCCGTCCACTGGACCAGATCCGGGGCACCCTTTCGAGTGAGATCGGTCAGGGGGCTGGTCAGCTGCGCAAACCCCGGCACAAAGCGACGATAGTAACCCGCCAACCCCAAGAACCGTCTCACCTCCTTTTTCGTCCTGGGGCGCGGGCAGGATGCGATAGCCGCCGTCTTCTCCACCTGTGGACGCACCTGCCCGCCCCCCAGGTGGTACAGTTCCCGCAGTGTACGAGACATAAACGACGTGCCCTGGTCAGTCAGTATCTCTTTCGGGATTCCGACTCGGGAAATGACCTGAAACAGTGCCTGCGCCACACTCTTTGCAGAGATGGTGCGCAGCGGAACTGCTTTCGGGTACCGCGTTGCGTAATCCACCAGGACTAACACAAAGCGGTAGCCGCGTGCACTCCGGTGAAGCGGCCCGATGAGGTCCATGCCGATGCGCTCAAACGGGACCTCAATGAGGGGGAGAGGGCGCAGCGGCGCCTTCGGTATGGCCGGCTGGTTAACAAGTTGGCAGTCCGGGCAGGACGCGCACCAGCGGCGCACATCCGCTCGGATGCCTGGCCAATAAAATCGGGCCGTTATTCGCTCCAGAGTTTTCTCATAGCCCATATGCCCTGCCATGGGGTTATAGTGGGCCGCCTGGAAAAGCGTTTCCCGGCGGCCCTGCGGCACCAACAACTGGGTGTGTGTTTCCTCTGTCTGAGTGTCACGACTCACTCGATATAATCGGTCATTTAATAAGACGAAACGCGGGTAGGTCTGCGCGGCTTCAGGGCGCACCACGTGACCATCAATAGCCATCACTTGGTCAAAGGCTGAGCGTAGGGTGCCGTCAGAAGACTGCTCCAGTGGGAAATCACCCATGGGGGACACTTCCGGGGCCGGCAGGACGTCCCGTGAGGGACCCGCCGGCTCCTCCCCCCCGGAGTCGGTGTCGAACGACCCCGCGTCACCGCTGAACACACGCTACACCCCACTTCCGGTCGTGATCGCACCCCCGCGTACTGCCCCAGTAGCTGATGAAACCCCGGCCAATTGGTACCCAGAATCAGGGGGTGCGACAGGCGCGGGCTAACCACCGCCGTTACTCAATGCGTTTTGCCCTTATACTTTAATAACAGCGGCACTATGGGATACCTCAGGTGCCCCGGCTGCCCGCACTTCCAACACTCCGGCCCCGGCGTCTGTGCTGCTCTCCGTGGCGGCTCCACTTGGCTCGGCTCCCCTGGACGGCACCAACGCCGCGAAAGGGTTAGTGGGGCTCAGCGCCGGCAGCCGCTCTGCCTGCCCTAGTGCCGGCACACGGCGCCTCGGGGCCGGCACTGGGGCCTGTTTGTTCGGCCTCCGTCCGGCGTCCCCGGGTTCCCCTGCTCCAGCGGCAAGGTGGTCCTCCGCCAGCGTCACCGCTACCTCCAAGCTTGCGGGCCGGTGGCACCGGACCCATCTCGCCGTCTCCGCTGGCAATCCCTCCGTGAACTGCTCCAGCACCACCTTGTCCACCAGCTTCGTCTCCCCCTCCGATGTTCCCAGTTGCAGCCAGCGCACCGCCGCGTCGCGCAGCTGCCGGGCCCAGGCGAATGGTCGGTCCGTTGTAGCCAGCCGACAGGCCCGGAACCGCTGGCGATGGTCTTTGGCGGTGAGCCCCAGCCTGTCCACCACCGCCCGGCTCACGTCCGCGAAGCTGCTCCTCGACGCCGGAGGCAGACTCAGGGCCGCTGTTTGTGCCTCCCCGGACAGCAGGGGGAGCAGCCGCGGAGCCCACTCCTCCCGCGGCCATTGGCAAGCCTCCGCCGTGGCACGGAAGGTCTCCAAAAAAAACCTGTGGGTCGTCCCCGTCCCCCATCCGGGGCACCGCCACCGACAGTGGCGAGGGCTTCGGCGTGGCAGCGGCCCCGACCAGCCGCTCCAGAACTTGCGTCTGCCGGTCCGTCTGCTCCCGCAGCACGGCCAGGTGGGCACGCTGGTCGGCCGCCTGATCCCGGCTCATCGTCGCCATCTCCGCCAGCATCTGCGCCAAGAATTGCAGAGGCTGGGCGGGTGGCGCGGCCTGTGGGTCGGACATTTCCCCACCGGCACTTTCCTGGGTTTCGGCACCACTTGTGGAATACACCAGGCACAGACACACGCACACAGAGGTAGGTACAGCCAATTTTGTTTTCTTAAATCTCTCAATTTACAGACACTGTTTTTGTCCGGCGTCTGGACTTTTCTTTTCTCACCACTGCTCGTCAGCAGGAGTGAGTTTTAATTTCACTTGCTTGATTACCCATCTTATTTATGTATTTACTTATTTTTGTTTAAGTAATATATACACACGATACAGCTGCTATCACCTTCGCTGGTATTAGAGACGAGAGTGGTTGCTCACACGCCCTTCGACTTTCAGACTAGTTCCGAAAGCGGTGTGAACTTTACGAGACGGAACTTGACCATTCTCTCAACTCACCAGCACGTCAGTGAACAGTAGGAGCAGCTCAGTCTCTTATTGGACCGTGAAAATTCAGCTTGCTCCGTTAATTAAAACAATACACACACACACATTCACACCTATTCGCGCGATCGGAACCCTTATCATAAGGGGAGCTGCCAGTCTTTCTGTAGACGAGCTACTTACTCCCTAGACCCTGTCTAGACCCAGCTGGGGGAGCTACCCAGAGCTCCAAACCTAACCCACAGAGGTGGGGAGCTTCCAGTCGACGAGCTCCAAGCTACCAGCCGACGAGCTACTTCAAACCTAACCCACAGAGGTGGGGAGCTTCCAGTCGACGAGCTCCAAGCTACCAGCCGACGAGCTACTTCAAACCTAACCCACAGAGGTGGGGAGCTTCCAGTCGACGAGCTCCAAGCTACCAGCCGACGAGCTACTTCAAACCTAACCCACAGAGGTGGGGAGCTTCCAGTCGATGAGCTCCAAGCTACCAGTCGACGAGCTACTTCCGCTATTTTAAATTCCCTGAATTTAAAATACGCTTTTACGCAAGATTGTGTCAGTGTGTCTGTATCTACCTGGTCAGTGTCGCCGGGTCTGGTCCACCTCGATCGGGCCCCACCACCGTGGGTCGCTTTCTAAGACGTTGGCCAAGACCCGAATTTAACGCTCTTGGTCTTTTATCACACACCTGGTGTGTGAGCTGTCGACAGGCGAACAACGTGGACTGGTCACGGAGATGGGACACGATGGAGGCGCTCCGGCTCCGAAGGACCAAGAAATGTTGGCGGAAAACTCTGTAAAAGACCCAGGAGAAATAAAGACACAATGAGACAAGGTTACTTTTTGTCACGGCTGCCGAGGCGAGCCGTGTGGAGTTGGAAAAAGGACCCAAGATGCAGGCAGTGGATGAGATACCGGTGGTTTATTTACAGAGGTGTAGTGGCAAACAAACAGTGGGGCATAACAAATAACTAAAGACACCTAAACTGGGAGAACTAAAAATAACAGACCTGGGAGCATACGACAACGGGATGAGAAGCAGAGAGACGCAAACGAGGAACAGGACACCGTGGAACACAGGGTAACGCAGACTGACACGGAGTTACACAGACGAACCGGCAACAGGCAGGAGAACACACAGGGCTTAAATACACACACACCAGTAATCAGGGGATGAGAGACAGGAGGGCAACACAGCTGGGAGAAATCAGAGCTGACGGGACAGGGGAAATGTAAACTGAACACACTCACATCAGACATGAACCTTCAGAATAAAACAGGAAACTAACAGACACAGAGAACCAGACAGGACACTGAACTTGACAGGCAGACTCATGAGCAGGCACAATAACACCATGGACAGACAGAGGGAACACAGAGAAGTGGGAGCAGGCAGGCAAAGAACAGAACCCTAACAAATGGCAAAATCACAACAGAATACACACTCTGAATGAACAAAAGCATAACGAAACACAAAACACTGAGTCCTCAGACTCAGGACCATGACAGTACCCCCCCCCCCCTCAAGGGCTGGCTCCAGACAGCCCAGCAGAAACACAAAAACAGACCAAAACAGAAAACGACCCGACCAGGGTGGGCGGAGGGGGCCCAGGACGGAGGGACAGAGACCAAAAAGGCCCAGATGGCCAAGTTCAGGGGGCCGACAGCGCTGGAGGCAAAAACAGTACAGTTCCGGAGGCCGACCATGCGAATGGCAACGGCAGTGGGGCAGGTCCGGAGGCCAGCCACGCAGTAGGCAGTGGCGTGGAAACAGGTCCGGGGGCCGACCGTGCGGACGGCAACGGCGGCGCGAGTGCAGGTCCGGGGGCCGACCGTGCGGACGGCAACGGCGGCGCGAATGCAGGTCTGGAGGCCGGCCACGCGGAAGGCAGTGGCAGCGTGTAGGAGGTCGTCCACGCAGAAGGCGGGGGTGGCCACAGAAGTCCGGAGGGCGGCCACGGTGGTGATGATGCCCAACAAGCGGCCTGGCAGATGACCGACGATGTGGAGGTGGTAGTAGGGGACCCGAAGGGTGCGTGGCCCCTGCAGCACCAGGCGAAGCGGAGGTTGGACCAGACGAGGCAGAGGCGGAAGCCGAAGCTGGGCCAGGCGACGCTGGAGCGAATGCGGAGGCTGGACCAGGCGAGGCTGAAGCGGATGTGGAGGCTGGACCAGGCGAGGCTGAAGCGGACGCTGAAGCAGAGGCTGGACCAGGCGAAGCTGATGAGGACGCTGAAGCAGAGGCTGGACCAGGCGAAGCTGATGAGGACGCTGAAGCAGAGGCTGGACCAGGCGAAGCTGATGAGGACGCTGAAGCAGAGGCTGGACCAGGCGAAGCTGATGAGGACGCTGAAGCAGAGGCGGGACCAGGCGAAGCTGATGAGGACGCTGAAGCAGAGGCGGGACCAGGCGAAGCTGATGAGGACGCTGAAGCAGAGGCGGGACCAGGCGAAGCTGATGAGGACGCTGAAGCAGAGGCGGGACCCGGCGAAGCTGATGAGGACGCTGAAGCAGAGGCGGGACCAGGCGAAGCTGATGAGGACGCTGAAGCAGAGGCGGGACCAGGCGAAGCTGATGAGGACGCTGAAGCAGAGGCTGGACCAGGCGAAGCTGATGAGGACGCTGAAGCAGAGGCGAGACCAGGCGATGCTGATGAGGACGCCGAAGCTGGACCAGGCGATGCTGATGAGGAAGCCGAAGCTGGACCAGGCGATGCTGATGAGGAAGCCGAAGCTGGATCCAGGCGATGCTGATGAGGAAGCTGAAGCTGGACCCAGGCGAGGATGATGAGGCTGAAGCTGGACCCAGGCGAGGATGATGAGGCCAGGTGACGGCGAGGATGAAACTGCTGCTGCAAGCGTGGATGAGGCTGCTGGTGGAGCAGCTGGTGGCTGGACAGGTTCCTCGGGCCCCCCAGCTGACGAGGAAGGAGGCTGGACCAGGGGCGGAGCGTGGGGGTGGCTTACTGGGCTTAAGCCCGGGTTGTTTTGTCAGAAGCCCGGGGTCTTTTGGAGTGTAATTTTTTCATAGTTAGATGCCTGGCTGACAACTGTATAAAACAAAAAGTACACACAATATTCGAAGCACATAGTGCACACTGTGGGAATTTACGACTGTGCGTGAATCCCCCCTGATATTGGTATGATCCGAGCTCAGGCACTAAGTGACTGAGCGAGGGGGCGGGGCAGCTGCTGCCTGTGTGCGCTGTTGGAGAAACGGAGCCAGGCATACTAAGGAGAGCTTAAGTTTGACCAGTTACCAAAGAAAATCATTCATACCGTACAAATAATGTAAATATGACGGTGCATCACGAAAGATTGATATCAAACTGATCACTTGACCAATATTACGTTACTCGCTCTTCAAGTGAATCAACAAATGGCGAAATGAAAACCCGAAAAAATGCTATTTTTTTAGAGTCTTAGCTTACGTGTGTTTATTTCATATTTTCAGTTCTTACCCTCCCCGACTAAATCGGTTTCAGTTATGTACTGAAATATAAGAATGGACATTAGAGGCTTCTTTCAAAGAAAAAACTCAGGTAAATGTTATTTTATATATTATGCTTTGTATGTTGTTCAGTATATTTCTATGCAAAACAAGAGGGATTTCAGTACACAGCAGGATATTCACATTTGTAACCAGATATTTACATACACTTTAGGGAGAAAACATAAAACATTTTTACTGTACAACATCAATTTAGAGTAAACTTTTGTTTTAGATAAATATTGAAATATCTTTTGAATTAGTTAAATGTCAGAATAAAGAGAGACAGAGCTGTCTATTTTTTATCACTTTGATCAAATTTAGGAGTACATATACATTAAGTTTATTGTTAATTAGTAAGAAACTCCAGACGATTCCATTCTGAGCTGAAGAAGCTTCTGATAGGTTAGTAGAGTCCATGTGAGTAAACTGGTGGCACAGCTGTGGATGCATATAAGGCAAAACACAGAGCCTGTTTTTTTGAAATGGGAAAATCAAGAGATGTCAACCAAAACACCAGGAAAAGAACTGTGGAGCTCCATAAGTGTGGCTCAGTTTGAATACAATTTGGTGCCATTTGCAATTAAGAAATACAGATAGTTTCTCTCTTTACTCTTAAAGTTAACAAATATGTTTTTTATATTTATCAATCTAAAAAAATAAAAATTTAGTCCGATTTGATGTTACAATTAAAAAGTGTTTGTGTTTTGATCTGAACAGTACATAAATATGTGGTTTCAACTGTATATTTGATGATTGTCAGCACAAAGAGGGAGAGAGAGGAACAGAGAGGGAGATGGAGAATGAGGACAGAACAGAGATGAACAAGAGCAGGTGAGACACACATGTTAGTCAAATGGTCATTTGCCAAAAGTATCACCGTATCATAGGTCCTCATGTATCTCGTACCTAGTGTTTCTTTTTAGGTTTGCTATTTTTCAAATTCTATATTTATTAAGTTATGCAGGCTTGTTCGCACAACAAGGATAAATAATTATATAAACTTTTCTCAATCTAAATATTGTACTTTGGTAGAATTAAATAAATAAGTGTAGTGCAGGTCTATGATGATTTTTAGTGCTACTATCATCTAGTTCTGATTCTGGTTCTGTCTTGGTTAAGTCCTCAGTAGTCCTGATTTTGAACTGTTGTAGTCCTGTTTTAATTCAGGATCAGTTCTGCCTGGTTGAATTGGGGTTTAGTCCCTGTGTCTTGATACAGCCCCGACTTTGTTCTGCCTTGCTGCTTAATTAAAAAACTAGTTTAAGATGTCCTGCACATGTGATATATATTTTTCCCTATATGAAGTCATTCTTTTTTGAACAAAACTCAAAACAGAGCCTATTAATCTTTCAGTCATTTCTAACCCCCCCCCCCCCCAAAAAAAAAAAAAAAAAAAAAATACCACATGCATACTACCCTTTAGGGCTAAGCCCCGGGTGTTTCAAATGTCTGGCTCCGCCTCTGGGCTGGACGGGCTCCTCGGGCCCACCAGCTGACGAGGAAGCGGAAGGAGACTGGACGGGCTCCTCGGGCCCTCCAGCGAGAGCAGTCTCAGGACCAGTGGGCACAGGGGCCCCTGGAACACACAGAACCAGTAGGCACACGGGCCTCTGGCAGGCACAGAACAGAACCAGTAGGCACACGGGCCTCTGGCAGGCACAGAACAGGACCAGCAGGCACACGGGCCTCTGGCAGGCGCAGGACAGGACCAGCAGGCACACGGGCCTCTGGCAGGGACAGAACAGAACCAGCAGGTGCGGAGACCTCTGGCGGAGACAGAACAGAACCAGCAGGTGCGGGGACCTCTGGCAGAGACAGAACAGAACCGGCAGGCACAGTGGCCCCTGGCAAACACATAGCAGACTTCAGCTGCCCAGAACGTTGACTCTGCTCAGGCAGTGACAGCCGGGTGCAGTCCTCAGCTGGGTTCCTAGCCTCCAGGGGTCCAGAGTGGGCTGAGGGCTGAAACTCAGCCTCTGGGGAGGCCCTGGAGCGCGTCACAGTCTCTGAACTGGCCAGCTTTTTAGGAATGATTACGTTATCATTAGGTTTGTCTCTCTGCTTAGAACAAACGGATGAAACACAGTTCCTTTTAGATTGATTTGACTGAGCTTGTTGTACCGGAGTAGTAAGTGACACAGGATGCAGGGCTAGTGGCTGCTGAACAGGAGGCTGAACTGAGGGTGACTGAAACAATGGTTTGGATGATGACAGTGGTGGAATGGGAGACTGAGCTTGAGGCCGGGCGGCTAACTGAGCTTGAGGCCGGGCGGCTAACTGAGCTTGAGGCCGGGCGGCTAACTGAGCTTGAGGCCGGGCGGCTAACTGAGCTTGAGGCCGGGCGGCTAACTGAGCTTGAGGTTGCGGTTCAAATGAATAAACAGTCCTAGTATTATCAGAGCTGGCGTTAATTGTCTCTGGGATATATGCCACAGTTTTAGCAGACCCTGGGTTAGCTGACACGGGTTTAACAGGTTCAGAAGAAACAGAAGAACAACAGCCCTTTGCTTTCACTGAAGTCTTAAAAATGCCAACCTGGGAGAGATCGGTTACCACGAAGGTAGGTAGGCTTAGCGAACTAGCTCCCACTGACACACCCCGAACAACCCCAGAAGAAAAAGTCTCAAAGTTCAAATTGGAACGGTTATGCTTTTTACTCACCACAGTCGGCCGCTCTGATATCCTGGGGTCCGACTGTGGCGAGGGGCGTCGACGGCGTGAGTGCTGTTTCCCATTTGAAGGCTGGACCGACGGGCCGGGCAGGACGCTCTCCGTCGGGTCAGGGAGTGAAGCATGAGTTGCAGGGTGGGTGGTAGCAAGGGGGAGAAGATGAAGCTCGTTCAGAACAAAATTCTCTGTGAGCGGGTGAAGTGAGCTGAGCAACCAGGGGAGACCAGAAAGTAAGCGCTGTAGCCGAACAGCTATGCCTTGGCGGAATTCTCTCCCCTCATGCTCCAGCCATAAGTTAATTAATTTGTCTACTGAGTAAATAATGTCCTCCCGGAGCTCCTCGGGCGGGTTGACTGCTGCTGGGTCCATAGTGCCGGTTCGTACTGTCACGGCTGCCGAGGCGAGCCGTGTGGAGTTGGAAAAAGGACCCAAGATGCAGGCAGTGGATGAGATACCGGTGGTTTATTTACAGAGGTGTAGTGGCAAACAAACAGTGGGGCATAACAAATAACTAAAGACACCTAAACTGGGAGAACTAAAAATAACAGACCTGGGAGCATACGACAACGGGATGAGAAGCAGAGAGACGCAAACGAGGAACAGGACACCGTGGAACACAGGGTAACGCAGACTGACACGGAGTTACACAGACGAACCAGCAACAGGCAGGAGAACACACAGGGCTTAAATACACACACACCAGTAATCAGGGGATGAGAGACAGGAGGGCAACACAGCTGGGAGAAATCAGAGCTGACGGGACAGGGGAAATGTAAACTGAACACACTCACATCAGACATGAACCTTCAGAATAAAACAGGAAACTAACAGACACAGAGAACCAGACAGGACACTGAACTTGACAGGCAGACTCATGAGCAGACACAATAACACCATGGACAGACAGAGGGAACACAGAGAAGTGGGAGCAGGCAGGCAAAGAACAGAACCCTAACAAATGGCAAAATCACAACAGAATACACACTCTGAATGAACAAAAGCATAACGAAACACAAAACACTGAGTCCTCAGACTCAGGACCATGACACTTTTTATGCTTTAACGTGCGCACGGGTAAGCTGTTCAGGACAACTCACACCATGAACAGAGGCACTTTTTATAGGAAAGACAGTGAGAACAGGATAAGAAAATAATAAACAGATAAAATAAACAACTCCATATGTGGCGCTAGTCTCGTCAGCAGAGAGCTGGGAGAAAGCTGTGAGAGATAAAACAATCAAAAACAATATGTCCCAAAACAATATGTCTTTGCTGAGAAAGTCTAAAAGGATAATTCTAAACTAATCTAACCATAGACAAAGGGCAGACAAGGGGCATCTTTGTACATTTAAAAGAAGGTAAAGAAACATTGAATCATTTTCCACTAACAACCTTAAAACAAACAAAAGGAAGCATCTCTATGGACAAACAAACCCCTCCACTTGGTTTGACCTGCTGATGTCATGTGTGGCATCAGCAGGACTTTAAAATGAGGAAATGACGGGCGGGCGTTTCCCCACACCTGACCCTCATGAAGACTGAAAAGACAAACAAAGTAAGAACAAATGACTTAATCTGTAACATAATAAAATGTAAAGAAACATGTAACTGAGTATTCAGCTTCATTTGCAGAATGTTTGATTTGCCAGCAACTGAATGCTTCCACACACAAACCCGGCATAGTGAGTGAAGCAATGTTACTTAACAAATAGCAAATCATAGCAAATACATAGAAACAGAATAATGTGTTTAATATGCAAAAGAAGAAGAAGAAGTAAACACATATGGGACAAATGGAGACCATTGCAGCTCATCCACCAGTGGGGTAAAAAGAGCAACCAAGAAAGTGGCAGCCTGCACGGCCACAGATGTGCTGGAGGAGCTAGAAGCTCTACCCATGGAGAAACTCCTGGAGAACCTTGCTAAGCCTAACAGGGGACAGGTACTTCTGCCCAACCTGGCAGCCACAAAGTGAACTCATTTAGGTAAAGATAACCACATGCACCTAACCAGCCTGCACCAGCCTGACATTTCTTCCTCCTAAGTAAAAACCAATGGATGGATTGAACTTAAGAGTCTCAGCTCAGTTTTCTATTTTGACCACCTACACCCCAAGATACTCTTTTAAAAAGTGTTGTTTCAGATCCCTTTGAAGTTCATAAAGGGCCTGTTCATTTTCATTCAGATGTTTTATTACATAAATGTTACTGTTTTCTTTTGATTTATGCTCCCACTACACTGCACCTCTACAAACAACAATGCCACGGACTGTCAGCTGCTTTTACATGCTGTGAACATGAGTAGGTTTGATCAGAGTTTCAATTATCAAAGAAAAGACAAACTGAGCAAAAAGAAGGAAAAAAAGACCAACTTCTTCCCAACTGACAAGAAAAATACTCGTCATGTTTTCATAATAAAGGATCAGGCTCCCCATTTATGACAGCTTGGACCAATAATGTATGTTACACTGATGCTACTGTAGAGACAGGGTCAACATCTCTATTTAAATATAATTAATATACAAAACACAATAAAAGTTATACATGAATTATTCATTATTTTTACTATTGATAAAATTCATGTATACTAATCAAAGTTATACATGAGTAACGACATTATTAATAATGATTAATAATAATAATTCTAATGCCAACATGATGACTGTTCATAGCTCCTGCTTTGAAATACTGAACTTAAACATTGACCTGATGAAAGATCACAATTCACAGTGGCCCACTGTCAGAATCATTCTGAATATAAACTCATCGAGTTAATCTGAACCTTTCTCAAATGTGCTGTGAATAAATGCTGCTGCAAGCCACTGTGGGAAAGCTGTGTTATTATCATGGAAACATCTGTGACACATTCACAGAGGACGAGGACACAAAGGGACGACACGCAGAGGCTGTGTTAAAGTCAAAAATCCAAATCTTTAGTCCTAAACAGGCAGTGGTTACAAACAGGAAGACGAGCAGTCCATTAAACAGTCTACAGGGTCAAACATACAGAGAATTCAAACAGCTATTAAAAACAAATAACTGGACACTGAAAAACTTCAGTGATGTGTGAGGCACCAAAGGGAAGCAGCTGAGTATATTCAATGAATTATCTTCAAATACAAAGACAGAAACTCCTACAGGCAGCATGCAAACTGAGCAGGATACACAAAGATCAGAGATTACAAAAGAAATCAGAAAAGGATTTCAAACTTACTGAGAGCAAGGCCTCTGTTACAAATCTGTCTAATAGAAAAACATGCTGTACAGATACAATACGGTCAGTGTTCATGGTCATTTAAAAACTGGCTCTACCTGAACCACTTCAATATTTTATGAAGTCACTGAGTCGACCATTTCTACAGTTTGTTTCCTTCATTGCAGTTAGAGTGCGGCTGGTAAGGATGAAAACACACACAGAGCGTAAATTGTCTTTGTTAGTAACAAACGTCAGCAAAGAAAAGACAAAACACACAAACACTCTCATGATATTCATGAATCATCAGAAAGCATCCAAACATTCTGCTCGTGGACTTTTACAGTCTTATTTGCACTCGCTCATCTTCATAATCATCCTGATCAATACATGACAGGGGAGGCTTTGAGGTAGGCGGGGCTCTCTGCTGATGTCAGCATGAAAGGCAGGACCAGCGTCTGCCACATGTTGGTGAAACATCACAGTACACTGGCGTGGTTTCCTTTCCAGATGTTGGACGTTTGACACTTCAACATTGAGGCCAACAAGAAGACACAGTTTTGGGTCGGGTTGCTGCAGGGTTTCTAACTGAGCAAAAGCAGAAGCACACAGACCAACAGGGATCAGATGCTGAGTGTTAAAGGAACATCTGTGCTGATCACTGAATGCTGCTGTGGTCTCTTGTTGAAGTTGGCTGGTGGGACAGTCTAATAGTGATATCCTGCCCATCGGAGGAACACTTTTAAAAACACATGCAATACTTTGTTTGTGTTACAGTCACAGTTTATGTTATTTTTGTCCTTTAAAAGTGTTGCTGTACTATAAAGTCCTATAATTTGAGGCTAAAATGGCTCAGAGAGTCTCTCTCTCAGAGGATCTCCTTTGAAAGTGGAGACGGCTTTATCCGCTGATCCACGTCACTTTACCTGGATGTTTTCTTTGAAGCTGGATGAAGACTCCTCTCCCTCACTCCTGCTGCAGCTGTGTGGTCCAGTTGGCCTCTGAGGTCACAGTCAACATCTGTAGCAGAAGAGGGGAAATAAAAGTCCAGGTTACCAAAACTGGGAGCTTTTCCAAAATAGAGCGTAACTGGACTTTTTCAGCCTTACAGGCAGATAGTCGTCTGAAGCTGCAGCTTTTTCTTTTTAGCTTTTTCCAATCTCTGCTCTCGGCTTTCTTTGAGAACATGTCTGCTTTCTTGGCATGGGTCTGTCTGCTGTTGGTGAAGAGACTAAATCCACATACTCGCTACTAAGATCTCCTCAAGTAGTCTCAACCAGATTACAGTTTAAGAGTAAATGTCTCCTGAGAGTTTCACCTTGGGGAGATGCTGTCTTGCTAACATGCAATCATGAGCATTAATCTATGAGGTGAAAAAGTAATTTTAAAAGCTCCAGCCTCAAGTTTTATTTCATCTGTGTTTTGGTCAGAGTCCCATCAGACCTCCAGAATGGTGTCAGAGTGTTTTCTATCCACGTGATGAGCACAGGCCTCAGGTCCAGACCTCCACGGGCACCATAGCCTCTTTGGAGCTAATAGGTGCAAGAAGGTTTTGTTGGGATAGGAACTGAAGAGGAAACTGACGAGGAAGGCAAGGATCTTCTTCAGCTCCTCCAAGCCGGGACCTCTTTGTGTAGGCCAGCATTGGCCAGGTAGCCCTCCAGCATCGCTGGATGGCCGACAGTGGAAAACCTAGAGGAGTAGGAGAGAAACAGCAGCTTGGAGCATGTCTTTATACTGTTTAGTTTTTAGAGCCACAGACTTTCTTTTAATGTCATTGTTCAGGATCTATGACTGATTATGTATTTAATGTATTCCTCCATGACTGTGTGACAGCAAGTGGAAAAAACCAGCTTGACCTTTGTTGATATGCTTGTAATTTTAATATTGATTAAATGGCCCATGAAATAATAGAAAGCTCATATATGAAAATGTATTTTAAGAAGTAAAATGTTAATCTGAGTACAAAGGAGTACACTCACCTTCTGGTAGATGGAGGTGTAGCGAGCGCTGGTGAACATCCAGGCCTCCTCGTAGAACTGATCACTGATTGGATCCAAAACATCGATGGAGGATCTGTGTAAGCGCTGAGGATCGTCCTGATGGACAGAACAGAAGGAGAGTGAGACAAGTGAAGATATACTAAACAACACTGTGACATGAACTGAGCCACACACAGTTTGATTCACAGGTGATTGACACATTATTTGACCACGAGCAATCTTTTCTGGTTTGACGCCGTCTTTGTAACCAGAAACCAGCTCTCTCCTCAGCTTCCTCCACTACACGCTTCCCCCACGCCAGTCTCCTCCATCACTATAAAGGGGAGAGTCATGAGCTCCATCACCCTCACCTGTGCCGTCCAACGTCCCGCCACCAGCCTCCACTGCAGCAGGCCAGAGACCACACCCCTGCCACAATAAGTAAAAGTATATCCTTGCTGTACCCTTAATGCTAAATGTGCTAAATTAACCGCTGCCTTTGCCCCTTTGGGATTATTCTTATGTCACTGGGATGTTGACCTTTGACCTTCACATTAGAGAGATGGGCAGACATAATGAGTAAAATATTAATGATAATTAAAATAACAATAATAAAAACAAAAGCTCTCAGATCCATCAAACCAAGCAGCAGAAAGAACAATAACTGAAGAGAAAACTTTAACCTTGTAGACTTCATTATGTTCCAGCTGCTCTACAGACGCTGTGACCTCGAACTTAAGCAGGTCGTAAAGTATGTGCAGCTCAATAACTTCATAATCAATTCAATTAAATCTTTATTGGCAGACTTCATGTCCATAAAAACAAGACAAGAAACACACACACAACTCCCCCACACACACACACACACACACACACACACACACACACACACACAACACAAGGTATAAACCATTAAATATATATATGTATATAAATAAGTATATAAAGCATTTGTAAAAATATAAAACCATAATATACATAAAACACAATTACTTAAAATAAATCAACAAATACACAAACACTTTAACCAGTGCTTTCTGAGACTGGATGAGTAACGGGAACCACTCACTGTCGGATTTGTAAGTGCTAAAATTATACTGTTACTCGAACCATCCAGTCGTTCTCTAAAATTGAACATTAACTTTCTTAAAAGTGCTTTAAAAGTCCAGACACCCACAGCTACAAACACCTGGCTGGCACTACCACTTCTAGGTATCCTGCAAAGGATTCTCATCGCATCATTATATGCAACATGCAGCTTCTGCATGCTACATTGTTTGTAGGATGACCACAAGGGGGCAGTATATAGCGGTGTGCAATACGCTTTAAACAAAGCCACTTTAACTGGAAGTGAACAAAAGCTGAATTTGCGTGCAATAGTATTTCCCTGCACATAGAGCTTACATCGGTGTCTGTATATGTCATCATCATCATTCATTTGCTCAGTAATAAAGTGACCGAGGTATTTCACCTTTTTATGAACTTCAAGAGTTTTTTGTGCCAGTTTAAACAAAGGGAAATTTAGCTGTTTATCCTGCTTGGTTCTACATATCAGAACAGCACTTTTAGCAGCATTGTTCTCAATGTCATATTGCACACCATATTCAGTACAGACATTAAGAAGATCCTGTAACCCAGCACTGCTTGGACTAAAAACAACCAGGTCATCTGCATACATGAGATGATTTATCAGTGCTTTACCTAATATACACCCAGTGTTACAGGCTCTCAGCTGTATGGACAGATCATCAACATATATATTAAATAAAATTGGAGACAAAATCCCACCCTGTCTGACACCATTGCTGACACCAAAGGGGGCAGAAATACTGCTTCCCCATTTAACCTGCATGTTCTGACGAGCGTACCAGTAAGAGAGAATCCTCACCATGTATTGAGGAACTCCCCGTGTCTTCAGTTTATCAAAAAGTTTTCTGTGGTTCACTCGATCAGAAGCCTTAGAGGCATCAATGAAACACATGAGGACAGATGAATTTTTTATACAACCTGACTATTTCCTTAAGTGCATATATGCACATGTCAGTGCCGTGCTTTGGTTTGAAGCCAAACTGATTATCCAGAGAAGAGATGAACACACTAACTCTGTCAAACAAGATTCTTTCTAACACCTTAGATAAAATACTGGCTAGTGCAATCGGCCTGTAATTATCCAAACAGCTCACTTTTGCAGCTTTGTCTTTCATAACTGGTACCAGTAAAATACACAGCATTGAGTCTGGTAATATGCCATGAATCATAAACCCAGTGAAGCAGAGCGCAAAAAGAGGAGCTAGCCTTAAACTAGCATGTTTTAAATGTTCTGCAGTGATGTGATCCAAACCAGAGGATTTATTATCAGACAACCTATGAATGGCTTCATATACTTCACGTGTCCTTACACTTATTGTGTCATTACTCATGTCAAGATTGTCCTCATATGGATCACTTTTTATACAGTTAAACAACGCACTGTAATGCTGTCTCCATGACGCTGCAATGCTATCTGCCCCAGAAACACCTTCAACAGTTGATGGTAGAGATGGTTTACAGTTATTAAGAGCTTTCACCTCTTTCCAAAAATCTGCCATATTATTACACAACATTTTCCAAAGAATCTGCTCTCAGCATTTGCTCATTTTTAGTTATAAAGCGAACAGCGTACTTATATCTGGCATTCGCACATTTTTTCTGTTCAAATTCTGGGCCTTGTTTAGGTCTTCCAGCCATGGCCCAACATTTATAAGCTATGCGAGCTTCATCATGGTACATGGATACATGTTCTTTCCAGCCAGGTCTGATGTTAGGTTTCTTATGCTTATATTGTTTATCAAGCAGTGTACCACTTTCATGCAGAGCAGTCACTATATCATCATACATGGAGCAGAGTAAAGGTTTATGCACAGCATTCTTACAGTTGACATCCTTGCACAAAATAGCTTCTTTGGGCAAAGAAATGTTGTTCAGATGTATATCGGTATTACTATGATAAGCTAAGAAATCATCTTCACTACAAGCTGACCAGTCTAATTTTACACTGGTAGCAATATTGTTTCCAGTTGTTGCTGGCATTTGTTCCACATTCACAGTAAAACCAAAAGGTATATGATCTGACACAGTTACCTCATACCTGATAGTCATGTTTGCTAAAGCTGCATGTCCAGCTGTACAGATACAGTGGTCCAGCCATGATGTACTATGCCAGGCTTCACTTATGTATGTATAGCTGTCTGCAGGCAGTAACACTTTGGTAGACAGGATAAGATTATTAACTTGACAGAAGTGAGTTAAGTGGTTAGCAAACTGAGAACTGCTGTCTGTGAGATCAGCATTAAAATCACCCAAAACATATATGCTGTAAGTATCGTTGTCTTGAATAAATGCATTAATAAAAGCCAGCCTACTGAGGTATTCTTGCTCATTTTGACAAGATTCATAGGGAGAATAAATATTAAGAATGATAAAACTACTATTGTTCTGTGTATATTGTATACCAATACACCAGTCTACATCCAGTCTAATGGGCTTTATCACAGGGTCTATTGTTTTGTCCCAAAGCACAGCAACCCCTCCAGGTATTCTGCCTCTGACTATAGCTGTGCTGAGATCAGTTGTTGATTCCCCCACTCCCAAAAAACTTGCATTTAGACAGTTAAGTTTTCCCAGGTCCTGTTTGGACAACCATGTCTCCTGCAAGCATAAAATGTCACATTCTGCAAGGAGACTGTCCACAACAATCCGTCGAGCTTTGTCCCCTGCACTCTGTCCCAAACGTAGACCACGACAGTTGTAAGATAATATCCTAATAGACATCTTCATGTTGATACGTTGGTACCAGAAGGCGCAGTTATCTCCCCTGCTGGATCCACTGAGCTTGGCACCAGGGCTTACGAGGTTCATAAAAACGCCGGACCAGAGCCCCTTCAGGCCAGAGTTCAGGATTGTACATTTCACCCACATCATTACATTCAGCAGTAACCTTGAAAGAGCTGAACCTGCTACGTTTACTAGCAATTTTTTGACAGGTCACATCTCTTTTAAGTTTCTCTCTCAAATACAGAGCAAGAGGTTCTGCATCTACATCCAGGGCAAATATAGTGGCAAACACGCTCACCAATTTAGACCCTGTGGTATTTAGGCAGCAGAACAACTAAGAATAACAACTACAAATAATGTTTTTAGGTTTCTGTTGTACTGCAAGGTTCTGTACAGGAGAACCAAACCAAGAGCAAATATTACGTCTCATTTACACCTGAGCACGAAGAGCCATCAACATTTAGCAAATTGAATCATCTTTGTTTAGATGCAAGAAGAATCATATAGAAATGAAAAAGTAGAAATAGAAATCCAGAGCAAAGATATCCTCTAATTCAGCGTAGCACATGTGCAGCTGCTGCGATTCACGTAAGCATTCGGCTCGTCGCTGCTGCAGATTTTTCTCTCGCTGTTCTGGCTCACAGCGCTGCAAACACAAAAATAAATATCCCCAAAGCTGTGAAAGGGAGCTAATTAGTAAGAGTATTGTTACTCTCCGCAGGAGTAGTCCAGCAGTAGAAATCAGTCCAATAACAAGGTGTGTAACATCTAGCAGGGTGACAGAAAAACCCAGGGTAACTTCTAAGGACCTCAACGTCTCTCTCACATTGTGTTTTTTAAACATGCTTCCATTTGTCACTTCAGTCTTTACTCTGAAATACAGGAAGAGAAATCATGGCTGAAACAATTTCTCATGAAACCAGGGGTGTGGTCCAACAGTCAGTTTGGTGAGGAAGGTTCCTAACTGAGAGAAGTGACCCAGAAGTATCTGTGTAGCAGCCACAATGAATCCAGATCATGAGCTTTATTAACTGATCAAAGTCTCTTCTTTCATCTTCTGTATCATTCAGTTTGCATTGGTAATGCCCATTATTGTAATGCTTTTTTAAGACGAGCAAAACTTTATTTCACTTTGGGTTAGCTAGGATAAGTGATGGATGGAGGGAATTTTACTTCAGCCACAGAAATCCTAAACAGGAAGGAGAAGCAGAGTTACAGTGGATCACTATCCAGCAGGGAAACAAGGTTTATTTCAATTTCTTGGCCATGAGTGAGATTTACTGAGTGGGCAAATTAGGGAGACGACACCATCAGATCCCGAGCCCTCCATGTGTTAATCAAGAGACGGCTGCTGTGCTACATCCATAAATAATGAATAAATTAGGAGCTAAAGCTGAAAGGACAGTTTATTTGTACCATCTTCACGTGAACACATTCAAGAACATCACAGATGAAGAAACATTAAAAACTTCCACACTACATAAAGCAAGAAAAATAGTTTTTCTTTCAGGTGGTTTCAGAAAAACAGAAACATCAAACATCTCCAAGACTCTCTTTGAAAGAACTAAAAACCTTTGTTCTCATGGTCCAATCATGAGTGAACTCCCCGATGAAGCCTTGTGTGCTAAAACATGTCAGAGTTTTAAAGGTTAAACATGAGTTTCCAAACCGTTTTGCTGGAGAACAATGAACTATTTGACTGAGTTTCAATCATTTACAGACGAGCAAAACCAGGACAGAGAAAAAAGGACAAAACTGACTCAGTAAAACAACAGAAAAGAAGATCCCATGTAGATCTGTATTATGTAGAAGTTCAGCCCAGCAACCAGTTCAGTTCAACACAAGTTTAAATGATTCTATCTGAACTCTGTGGAGCCTGATCTCAAGCTTTTTGAGTCTGACCAGAGGAAACCAGAGGATCTTTCTGTGTCTTCAAATTCACTGTGATCCAGTGATGGGAGTGATTTCAGCCCTGAGTGATCGCGCTGATGTTTGCACAGAGCAGACAATGAGGTGAATGTTTGGGCACATTGGTAACAGTGAAACAGTTTATTAGTAACGTGGGATCGTTTGTGTGCAGAGTATGAACTGAGATTCCTGAAGCTCTTGTCACACTGGTCACAGCTGTAGTTTCCTTCCATGTGTGCACGTTCATGACTGTTACGATTACCTGACTGTGAGAAGCTTCTCTCACAGTGTCTGCACTTGTGTGGTTTCTCTCCTGTGTGGACTCCTTTGTGTGTTTTAAGCTGACTTGCAGTGGTGAAGGATGACCCACACTGATCACAGAGGTGCTTTTTAACCCCACTGTGAATCAGTTCATGTCGTTTTAAATCACTTGGTGTGGTGAAGCTTCTCCCACATTCTTTGCAGTATTTCAGTTTGTCTCCAGTGTGTCTACGTTGATGTCTTTTTAGGGTCTTTTGCCGACTGAAAGTTTTTCCACAGAGGTCACAATGAAAGTCTTTCCCACCACCACAGTGATGACAGGGTTGAGAACTGGATCCATCTGTGTCGCTCTGCTTCTAAACAAAGACACAAAGACAGTGTAAGTCAGTCCTTCAACATTTGTATCCTGAACGTCGCCTGAAATAAAGAGCATCTCTGCAGACGTCCAACTACATTTGACTGTTTCAGTTAACACACTCAGTTTACTGGGCTGCAATAACTACAATACTACCACCATAATACTACAGTAATACTAAAATCATAACTGAAAGGAAAATCTGAATAATCACTCAGAGCTGCTTTTCCATGCAGTAGAATTGCTAACATGCTAACACAGTTTAATGAGCAGAGTTGTTCCAAACAGTCAGGCTAAAATGACAAGATAACAATATAAATACATACCTCACAGTAGCTGCACTTGTAGAGTCTCTTTCTGGTGTGGATCTGTTGGTGTCCTCTCAGGTGACGTGGAGATTTAAAAGTCTTCTCACACAGGTCACATTGATAAGGTCTCTCCTCAGTGTGGGTAAGCATGTGTCGTTGCAAGTGTGTGTGAGTTGTAAACTGTTTGCCACACTGTTCACAGCAGTACACATCATGTCTGGTGTGAATGCGTAGGTGTGTATTTCGGCTCCCTCTCTGGCTGAAAGTTTTTCCACAGATGTCACAGCTGTATGGCTTAATTCCAGAGTGGGTAACTAGATGCCTCTGTAAGTGGCTACTTTGAGTAAAAGCTCTGCCACACTGATCACAGCTGTACGCTTTAACTCCACTGTGGATGAGTTGGTGTTGTTTTAGGGAACGCTTCAAGGAAAAAGACTTCCCACAAAAGTAACAGCTGAACGGTCTCTCTCCAGTGTGGATGACCTGATGCTGTTTTAGTGAAGCCCTCACAGTAAAACCCTTCCCACACTCGTCACAGGTGTGTTTTTTCTCTCCCTTTCTTCTGTGAGGTTTGTCGGCCTCCTGAGAGCGCTGACTTCTGGCTCCATGTTGGTCCTGCAGTGACAGAGATACAAACAGAGGCAGTGAGTGAAATGCAGTCGTGGAACAAACTCAACCTTCAAACTCCATTAACACTAGTTTTAAACCTGAAGGTGGAGCGTGGCACCAAACACCTTAAAGGTCTCTTATCCCCACCTGCTGGTAGTTCTAACACATTACATCCAACCTGGTGTTAAGCCAAGAAAGGTTATTATGCATTTTATCAATATTA
Source organism: Rhamphochromis sp. 'chilingali' (assembly GCF_963969265.1). NCBI lineage: Eukaryota > Metazoa > Chordata > Actinopteri > Cichliformes > Cichlidae > Rhamphochromis > Rhamphochromis sp. 'chilingali'. The sequence continues at coordinate 6,807,752 of NC_137929.1, forward strand.
GTATAGTATGAACATCTTCACACTAATCTGGACGCCTTATTCTGGACTAACTGAAGTCTGTTAAGATCTGTCTTATTAGCTGCTGACCAAATGATTGAACAATACTCCAGATGAGACATTACTAGTGCATTAATGACATCTTTCATAATGAAGAAGTGATACACAAAGAGCATTTCATAGCCATAGCTATGCCTTGTCGGCAGAGTTATGTGACATTAGTGATGTTTGTACTTTCAGCGTTAACTTGCTTTTAAAGCCTTTAAAATATACGCCGTTCAATAGTCGACCTTAATCTGACAGAGAATGTGATGATTTTGTGGATAATTAAAGTCAGTCATATATCCACAAACACAACAAGCTGAAAGTCAGTGATGCTGCTCGGTTTGCAGTCCTGAACATCACGGCACAAGCAGGATCCACTGCACTGTTAATGTTAGCTGTGTTATATTGCTGCCTCTGTTCGGTGGTGTCGAGCCAAACGCACTTTAACGTGTGTTTGAACGAGCTGACGGTTCACTCGTTAAGCTGAAAGAAAGATGCTTTAATCACAGCAGTCACACATGTGTCCACTGCACCATCTGGAACTCTTCTTGTTTACACTCGTAATAACACAAACACTAAATCCTGCTTCTCTGGTGCTGTTGTGTAGCAGTGTATACACCTGAGACTGTCACCTGTCTGTCTGTCCTGCACTCTCTCTCTGTTTCTTTCTCTCTGATTGTGGAATAAAAGTATGAACATGTGTTTATAAGTTACACTTGTGTTTGAATCCTGCAGCTTATCACACATTTGATTTCCATGTGTGACGACTGCAAGTGTCCAGAGTGAGGACAGACTGAGGGAGCCACTGCTGCACATCATCTGTGAGGCTTTGCACCCCGATGATCCACCAGGACAAACTCAGCATTGTGTGAGGAAGAGGAGGAGGAAGAGCCAGCAGCAGCTGACAGATGGAGAGAATAGACAGACTGTTCCCTGTTTGTGAAGGACTGCTAGGAAAGTTTAACATAACTGTCTGTGCTGAATCAGTCTTATTAGGTAATGTTCAAATAATGTGATCATCCCAGTGTTTTCAGTGTGGGAGAAAGTACTCAGGGCCTTCAAGTTACACACTATGAAAGGCAGCAATAAGTTTAATGTTCAGAAACCTAAAGTCTGTATCAGCAGCAGAATGGAGCTAAAAATAAATGTTGGTTTCAGTTCTATGAAGCTTTGAGTATTTTGGATCAGTAGCTGCTGTGTTTGTTGCATCATATTGCTGTAACTGTTTATATGCTTTATATATTCTGAGCTAAGTTGATCTATAGTGTTACATCATATTCTATAAGGATGTTATGTGTTTGTAGACTTTCTGCCCAGTTTGACCCATTTAGCAGAAGTCAGCCTGTTTAAGGCTCTGATATCTATTCTGTGTGACTTAAAGCAGTTATGACATGGTCTGATTTTCTCACCCAATAAAGGAATATTTCATATATCAGTCTACTCTTCATTCTATCAGACACAGTTATCACAGCTCCTACATTTGCTTTTTACACATACCGTATTTTCACGACCATAAGGCGCACTGTGCTAAAAGGCGCAGTCTCAGTTATGTGTGCCCTTACTGTATTTAACACACACATAAGGCGCACTGGATCATAGGGCGCATACAAGTACCGTATGCGTATTTAAAAATAAAGCAGGAGCAAACCTGAATTCGGTACCTTACTCACATTTCTATTGCCGGTAATCGTCATCATCAACAACACACAAGCATACAAGTGTGCGTATTTAAAAATAAAGCAGGAGCAAAACAAAGTTTGGTACTCACATTTTTATCATCAATCAAACCCATCGAAGTCCTCATCCTCTGTGTCTGAATTGAACAGCTGCACTAAATCTCCATCAAACATGCCAGGTTCACTTTCTTCACTGTCAGAGTCACTTTCCGTGCCGTGCGGCTCCTCGGAAACGATGCCGGCTTTTGCGAAAGCTCGAACAACAGAGCCAGCAGCCATGTTAGCCCAAGCATCTACAATCCATTGGCAAATTGTGGCGTAACTCGCCCGGCACTGCCTCCCACTCTTAGTGAAACTGTGGTCTCCATCGGTCATCCATCGCTCCCAGGCCGCTCGCAGCCTTACTTTGAACGGGCGGTTCACACTGATGTCCAGCGGTTGGAGTTCCTTTGTCAGGCCTCCCGGAATGACAGCAAGCTCACAGTTCAATTGCTTCACAAGTTTTTTCACATCGGCTGTGAGATGGGCACGCATAGAGTCACAGATCAACAGCGATGGTGATGCGTGGAAAAAAACCACCTGGTCTCCTTACATACACCTCCCTCAGCCACTCTTTCATCATTTCCTCATCCATCCAGCCCTTTTCATTTGCCTTAATGATGATTTCTGCTGGAAACTTCTCTTTAGGCAAAGACTTTCGCTTAAAAATCACCATAGGCGGCAGTTTCTGTCCATTAGCATGGCAGCCAAGCACAACAGTAAAAGAAGACTTTTCATACCCCGTTGTGCGTATCGCTACCGTGCTGGTCCCCTTCTTCTCCACAGTGTGACTCACCGGGATGTCAAAAGTGAGCGGGACCTCGTCCATGTTTGTGATGTGGCTGGGCTGGATGTGTTTGTCGCCGATGTGTTTGCTGCAGTAGGAGCGGAAGATGGCCAGCTTTTCCTTATAATCCGCTGGAAGTTGCTGCGCTACCGTAGTCCTGGTCCGGATGGAAAAATGGCACCGTTTCATAAAACGAAAGCACCAAGACGGACCTCCTTGGAAATGTTCAATGTTCATCTCTTCAGCTAGTGAAACTGCTTTTAGCTGAATGGTGACCGTCGAAACTGCTTCTCCCGCTCGCTCTTTGCTCGATGATCCACCGCTCGAGTCTTTCCTCCAACTCGAGCCACCTCGCCTTATGTCCGCGGAAACTCAGCTGCGTTTTCTTGACCTGCCGGAGCTTGTTTTCCAGCTTCCTCCATTTGCGAACCATCGATTCGTTAATCTTAAATTCTCTCGCCGCTGCTCGATTTCCATATTCCTCCGCGTAGCTGATGGCCTTCAGTTTAAACTGTGCTTCGTAAGCGTGTCGCTTTGCCATTTTCAGGGTTGTTAAAACAACGATGTCCTGCATAACGCACATACCTGTTCTTTTATACAGGTATGTGCGATTGTCCCGGTATATACGATCAACGCCCACACTTCACCCTTTAATGTTCTTATGGTGTTCTCTACTACGTCCTCCTTACAACACATAGGGCGCACCGCGCTATAGGGCGCGCCGCACTTTTTGAAGAAAATCTAAGTGCGCCTTATGGTCGTGAAAATACGGTATATGTAAGCATTGAGCCAAATTTAGTACCAACATACTGAAGGAACAATATTTGTCTCTTATATATGATACATCTATATAAACACTGTCACAGATACTTGTCTGTGAGTGAAGTGATTAATATGATAACTATAATATTGGCCATATTATACCACAGTGAGATGACTTTAGTCTCATGAACAACATCAGCTAATTGTTATTTACAGCTAATCTTAAACGACTGTTCAGCACAGAAATGAAGCCCAACAATCATGTTTCACAGTCCTGTGGTCTCAGCCTCAGATACTCATCAAATCACACAGAGCTCATGTAGAAACAAATGAACTAAATATGTTCTCCTTCATTTCTGTCAAACAAAGCTGTATGAAACATTTCCAGCTGTTAGTATCATGGTTGCTAGGCAACCTGGGCAGCGCGACGGAGGCTAGACGTCCCATTTCACGAGCCTACGAGCCTCGCACTTCGGCCTTAGCGGTCTTTGAGTACGCGGCCCTTGAGGACTTTAAAGCTGCAGAACCTGAATCGGGATACAGCCATGATGATCTCCAGCCTCGTGCTCGCCAACATTCTCACCTGAGTTAAGAAGACGATCACTGAAATGGTCTCAGCAGGTCCTTTGATGACAGCAATGAAATGCAGCGGTAAGGCTTTTTGGGGATTAAGTTCGTTTTCATGGCAAAGAAGGACGATGCAGTTCATCTGATCACTCCTCATAACATTCTGGAGTGCAGGCAAAATGCTATTATAAAAACTTAAGCAGCAACTTCTCCAGGTTCCAATATTTACGCAATTCTCAAACCTTTTGGCCACGACTGTATAACCTCTTCTGAAGTTTAGTGGATATTATACATGGTTATGCTCAGGATGTGTCGGCCAGTTTCCACTGGAAACGCCTTTTGGTTAAACTGTCAGCGAGGAATTTGCATTTGCACTGTTACATTTTTATATAACTTTAATGCACATAAACAACAGCTGCTTGTTTCAGTGAAAATACATTGATGGGTTTTTAATAAAGTTGTGCAGCTGTAAAGTATTTTGTCTGGTGTCAATTCTATCGTCAGCTACATCGTTATGGCAAATGTTCAAATGTATATGGTGATAAATATCTTTGGTCATATGGTCCTGCTCTGTCTGTCACCTTCTGTGTTGAGCTCATTGTTTCCTCTGTAGTGGCTGAGGTGAGTCCAAGTAGCTGAAAATGTTCCTCTGCTGCTCCGTCAGACTCTCCTCCTCCTGCTGATCAGCTGGGACACAAAACAGATCTTTGTTAGGCTCCACACTGCACTGAAGAGTCAAAGTGGCTCATATGTTCATCTGACAAGTAAAAGAACACATTTTTGTTTCCCGAGGTGGGCAACTTGTTGGAAACAAACACAAAAGGTTTGAGCACTGATACCTGCCATTGCTGGCATTGAAAGATGCAACGCCAGCAATGTGGATTGGTTTGAGTCTTGACAATCCACATTGCTGGCATCTTTCAATATGTTTGAATGCACCAGTGTAAGTGCAGCCACTCAGACTCAATGTGTTCATAGAAACAGGTGCACATGTGTCACGAGTTCATCCAGCAGTAGCTATGGCACTTGGCCACAGGTGGCAGCAGTGGACTGACCTCCATTTGAGACTGCTCCAGCTGCTCTGTGACAGTCAGTAGATCTGCTACAAATTGCAGATCATATGCAAGTTTTGGAAATGACATTATAAATATTCCTAACTTAGCCACGGCAGCATTGTTGATGTATTACCTATATTGGCTGAAAATGTTCATTTGCAGAGAAAAGACACAGGCAGACTGTGCTTACAGGACAACAACAACAACAATCTTTATTTATAGAGCACATTTAAAAACCAACGGCATGCCAAAGTGCTTAACATAGAACAAATTAACACAAGTATAATCAGAGTCATAAAAATAAAAGTGTAGAATTATGTTCACAGGAAAAAGCCACCAATAGAAAAAATATAACTATAGCACATAGCTATAGCACAATATAACTGTGCCATCAACACACAATGGGGATAAGACATACACAGCGCAAATAAAAAGCAAGATAGGAAAATTAGTAAAATAAATCACTGCAGACAAGGCCAGCATTTAACCGGTAGAAAACGCAAGATTAAACAAATACGTTTTAAGCCGTGATTTAAAAGATTGAATAGAGTCAGACGCCCGAATGCCAATGGGAAGGTTGTTCCACAACTCTGGTGCGGCCAGGGCAAACGCTCGATCACCTCTAGACTTCAGCCGAGATCTAGGCTGCACCAACAGTAACTGTGAGGATGATCTTAAAGCCCTAGCAGGACATATAAGCTTAAGAGTTCCTTAAGATAGCTCGGTGCTGTGTTATTAGTGATTTTAAAAGTAAACAGCAGAATTTTAAATTGGATACGATATTTCACAGGCAACCAGTGCAAATCAGCTAGGACGGGAGTAATGTGGGCAAACTTCTTAGTTTTGGTTAGAATGCGTGCAGCAGCATTTTGGACTGTCTGTAATCTATGGAGGAGGGCAGAGTGGAGTCCAAAATAGAGTGAATTGCAGTAATCCAGCCTCGAAGTTACAAAGGCATGGATGAGTTTTTCCAGGTCTTTATGCGGGATGTACTGCCTGGCCTTAGAAATAAGGCGGAGTTGGTATAAACTCGATCTAACAACAGCAGACACTTGTCTATCAAGTTTAAATGAGCTGTCAAGTAACACGCCCAAATTCCTAACAGTGTCGGAAAAGGAGCTAGTGAGAAAACCAAAAGCATCACGAAGTTTGGCACGAAGGACGTCACTGCCAAAGACCACAATTTCAGTTTTCTTATCATTAAGGATAAGAGTATTTGCCAGGAGCCATTGCCTGACCTCACACATGCACCCTCGAAAACTATTCAAGGACAAAGCTAGGTCATCATTTAACTCAAAGTAGATCTGAATGTCATCAGCATAATAATGAAAAGCGATGTGATATTTCTCAAAGATAGCGCTTAATGGAAGCATGTACAATGAGAACAGAGTAGGGCCTAACACAGATCCCTGAGGGACACCACAACAGACAGGTACAGCGAAGGAAGAGGAAGTGGCCAAGTGAACCGAGGAGAGCCGATTGGACAAGTATGATTTAAACCAATCCAAGGCAACACCCTTGATGCCTACAGCGTGCTCAAGTCTCGCCAATAGGATTTTATGATCAACCATATCGAAAGCCGACGATAAATCCAATAGCACTAGGACCGAGGAGCGCCCATTATCAGCCATTAGTAGAAGGTCATTGAGAACTCGGAGCAGCGCTGACTCAGTGCTATGATGTGGTTTGAAGGCCGATTGGAATTTATCATTAATGCTATTCTCATCCAGGTAGGCCTGGAGTTGAAGCAACACTATCTTCTCAAGAATTTTGGCCAAGAACGGAAGCTTGGAAATCGGCCTATAGTTCGCATAATCATTATAATCGAGGTTCCTTTTTTTAAGAACAGGCTGAATTATAGCATGTTTAAAGGCTGATGGTACGCAACCAGAGAGCAAAGAAGAGTTCAAAAGGGACAATATACTAGGTCCAATTGCACTAAAACAGTCCTTAACTATACGAGATGGAAGAACATCATATACGAGATTAGTATTGTTCAGTTGTTCAACCAGACGCTTAAGAGTAGGGAGTGAAACGGGTTCAAACTGATAGAAGAGGAACAGTCAGGGGTAAACGCAGAGCCTGTCATTAAAGGAAGAGCAGATTTAAGAGATGAGACTTTATCTAAAAAATAATTTAAAAATTGTTCGCAAAGAACCGTGGAGCATGGCAGCGGCATAGTGGGGCAGGGGTTGACCACAGAGTTAAAAATTTTAAATAAAATTCGAGGATTGTTACCATTGGTAGAGATAATTTTTGAAAGAAAAGCTGCTTTAGCCATTTTGGCAGCAGTTTGAAACTTCAAGCGACTAGTACGTAGGATGTCGTAAGATGCCTGGAGTTTATCTTTCCTCCACCTTCTCTCATCCCGCCGACACGCACGTCGTAGAGCGCGAACAGAGTCACTTAACCAACATTGTGAGTAAGTTCTGGGGCGCTTCATTTTAATAGGTGCCACAGTGTCGAGGATGGAGGAACATGTAGTTAACAGGGTATTGGCAAAATTCTCAACCATATGAGGGGTAAGACAATCTGACGTAATAGATGCAGAATACACAAAAGAAGCAGAGAATTTCACCACAGTATCAGCATTAACAGTACGCACATCACATAATAACGTTACATGTTATTATGTGATGTTACTGAAATCATCATGAATAACAGGAGTGGTGATTCCTGTAACTTTGTGTATATAATTTGGCATTTCTTACTGATGTAGGCCAAAAATAAATACATAAACTGAGCACCTGATGGCTTTGAACTTTTGTTGTCCATCTTCCATTGGTTTGAATTTTGTGCTCCAGTACAAACACAAATCCCCAACCCGAGGATCAGCACAATTAACCTAACAGACCTACACCTTAGTTCACAGATTCACTTTGTCTAAGGTTGATTTCTGGGATTTCACACAACCCAGGATTCAGATCGTGAATCCATGATGGGCTTGGATTTACATCATTATAAATGAAATGTGCTCTACTTGGAAGCAGCCGGCCCCGCCCCTTTTGACGGGTTGTGTGAGACTTTAAATCATCAAACTGTAAATTATAAATTAAATTGTTATTGATCCTTTACCCCGAGTCCTAAAGTGTAGATTTATTTTCTTACTCTTCTTATATTTATTGTTTGTTTACTTGCACCGCTGTAACTGCAGCCTCGTCGTCTCGTCTCTCTATATGCTGGACTGTCTGTAGCGGAGATGACAATAAAGTTTACTTTGACTTCAGCAGCGCGCAGGCGCACCGAGGGCTCTCGCACTCACTTTATAGAATTTAGAAAAAACATTGGTGCAGATTATAAGTCTGTATCATAATATCTGTTTGTTGTGTTGTTTTTATTTTGTTTTGCGAGTTGGTTATTAGATGCCGCTCCAGCCAGCCAGAGACTCCCCGCCGTAATAAACTACGTATTCTCTTATTGCTGTTACCAAGTTCCTGTGAAAAGCAGATTTTTCCCACTGCTGACTCAGCTGGATCAGGGAGAGTGACTGAGGCAGATATTGAGATGTCAGTGTTTTTATATAACATTAAAGTCCCTGAGGGTATGGCACCAAGCACCACTGAGAATTCCCCAACACTGTTTGACAAGTTTGACGAGCATCTTGACTTTTGGTCTTTGGATATTAACAGTCCTGGATATGTGACTTCTTGTTTAACAGAAATGTTACAGAGAGCATTTGCAGTGCAGCCTTTAATTGCTAGTAATTCACATTTTTTTTAGATTTCGACATAAAGCAGATGCCTCAGAGAAATCACTAATAACACTAAGGGCTGGACGGATTTGATTTGCATTCTTCAAGAAGAGTGTGGTGTCATCAGCTAGCTGGCTGATGATGAGCTCCTTATCAGCTGTGCTGATTCCTTGTATAACAGGTCAAATCTCGGGGTGGAGTCTTAATCATTTTAATTGAGCTATTGCCATTCGTGTACAAGGTTTTGATAGCTTTACAGAAAAATGCCAAATTTTTCCAAAGAGTGGAAAATAAATTGATGTTCAATTGTATCAAAAGCCTTTTAAAAATCCAGGAAGAGAATGAAGCTATAGTCAGATACCAAATCAGAGTAATCAAGTAGATCTAAAACCAGTCTCATGTTCTTAGAAAGGTGTCTGTTTCTCATAAAGCCTGATTGTGTCTCATCGATAATTGTGTCCAAGAACTCTTTCATTCTGTTAGCAAGTACTAAAGCCATAATCTCATAGTCATCATTGAGCAGACAGATGGGTCTCCAATTGTCAATAAGAAGTAAGTCTTTGTTTGGCTTTGGAATAAGTGTTATGAGACCCTGAGTAAGAGTAGGAGGGAGGATGTTATTCTCTACACTTCCTATGAAAAGCTGCAGTAAGAACGGAGCCAGGAGATTAGAAAATGATTCATAAAACTCTGCAGTTAAACCATCTGTGCCGGGAGATTTGTTGGCCTTAAGTGCAGAAATAGGATTACAAACGTCCTCCACAGTCAGAGGGCTGCCACAGTGACTTCCATCTTCCACAACAATAGTTTTTAGGTTTTTAATATTATTGAGAAACAGCGTTGAGACATATATATATATATTCTACTTTTCTAAATGATTGACTATTTCAATGGAGAACCTAAATGACACGGACCCGTGTTTGTTATTACATATCTCTATTTTGAATGTGACAAGTCTATCATTGCCTGTTATTCATAGGTATTAACAGAGTTTTTGGCCTTTTTTCCCTCTATAAAAGTTAATTGACTCTTTACAGTGGCCTGCTATGGTTAATAATAACATGTTCAGTCATGAGTGAAATCAAAGCTTTTCTTCACTTTAGCATTTAACATTCCCAACAATATAATGTGATACCTTAATTAAAACACAGCTAATAAAACACAATTTTCTTAATGCAAACATCAGTGACTCAACATTAGCAACCAAAGGGTTCAGTCTGCAGCTCACACTCATGTGAAGCTACAGCCTCCCCCTTTAGTCTCTGTCATCCTTCTGCTCCTGCACAAACAAAGCAAGACAAAACCTCCACCCTTCTTCTACAGGCTGGGTGAATTGTTGTGGACATTCACTAATCCTAAAGTCGGCACCGTTTTTGTCTCAGTATCAAGTCAGTTAAACTTTTAGTCGTCAATCCATCACAGTCCAGTCACATGCATACATCCACACACATTCATACCAGATATTGCTGATAATGGAGTCTCACGCGCAGCCTATTCGAGCCTCCATCACCAGCAAGATGACGTCATCATTTTAAAGGAAAACAGCTCCTTGTTTTTGGACTGGATTGACTCGCTGCAATCCTTTTAGGCTCAGGACTTCTCATGTGATCAATGTCACATATAAGTGAATTTCTCCCAAGCCCATTATAATCATGGAGAAAAACACTTTGCCACTGTTTCCAGTAAGAATATTTTATAGCGCTTTAAAGTTCAACCTCTCAGGTCTGGATTAAAGAGCTGATTTGTTAAATCGGGAACTCACAAAATACCAAAATATCACCACCGGTGGATCACACCTCTCAGATGTTCTTATCTCAGTGCACTGTAACAAAAGCACAAACAAACGCAACCAATAAAATACTAATAAAGTAACAAATACTGGGGCCCATTGCAAACATGTCCAAGCATAAAACCATCTTTCTCTCTCTTAGAGAAAGAAAACAATCCAAACCTCACTGATAAAATCAACCTAGTGTCAAGCAAAACCCAAAAATCAACCAAAACTTCACCAGAAAGTTTTCCTCCCTCCCGGGACAATATTGTGCAGGAATACAGGCACCGTAACTCCTTTTGCACTGACAAAAACATGTTGGATTGACTTGATTCAATAGTGGACACTGGTTGCACACAAAGGTTTTGCTTTGGCAGAAACTTAAACAACTGAGTTAAATCAACACAACCTTTTCATATTCAGTAAAGCTGCATGTTGTGTTCATAAAACACGATTGAAACATGTTCAGATGGAGTAAGTTGAGCTCCTGGAACATTTTAATCCTTCAATTGAAATTGAATGGGTCTACAACAACTACCATCCTCCTATCTCTATCCTGGTTGCAGCAGGGCTGGGAAATAACCCTGAAGTGATAGGTTACCAGGCAGGGTACACCCTGGACAGCTCACCAGTCTATCAGATAGAAACACACAGCCGTTTACATTCATGGATAATTTAGCCCAGGACCTTCTTACTGTGGAGCAACAGCACTAACCAGCATGCCAACAATGGAGGAAATACAGGAAAGCTATGATTTCCTGTATTTGAGGCAGAATTATTTTGTTCTTGCCCTTGACAGGTTAATCCACAATAAATAGCAACAGCATGCATGTGGTGTGTGTGTCGTTGTCTGCCTCTTATAACTCCAGTGATTTTCCTGTAGTTTGAAATCTTATGCGGTGTTGACACAATAATTTGTTGTAAACCAGGAAATTCCCAACTGTGGTAGAAAGCACAGCTTAGCCTGAGCAAATGTTCAAAGAAAAGTCGTCACGTCCTGATTTCTGCTTCACTGATAAATATTGTCACACTGGGGTTTTTGCAAATGATATCAGTGAGCACTGTGTGGCAGCTGGAGTCAGACAACTGAAGCTCCCACAATCAAGACCACAAACAGCTTTCAAAGGAGATTTGAAGCTTTTCTGGCAGCAAGCTTCATGATTTATGGGACTGGAACTGGAACAGAAACTACCTGATCACCAATGGTGAGCTGGCATGGAATTATTTTTATGACATTTTATCAAAGTTATAAATAAGCATGCCCATTAACACATAGTGAGTGAGCATGTTGTCTTCCCACGCAGTGAACAGCGGATGCTAATGTTTCTGTCACTTTTTACAGAGTCAAACTCAAAGTAAGGTCAGTGCTTCCACGCTTTAAACGCTGCACGCTCACACTCTCTCCACACTCGATAGATTATCCATTGTTCATCTGCACACAGCTGCGGTTTTAGTAACGCAGTAACGCAGCGTGCTTACGGGAAAGTAACAGTAATCTAATTACCTTTTTTGCAATAGTAATCCCTCACTTTACTCGTTTCTTGAAAAAAGTAATCGGATTACTTCCCATCTCTGGTTGGAGCTGTGCACTTGTGGGTTCCACCTTGTGTACACGTTTATCTTTGCTGTGTGTACTTGTACCTCTGAGTGGAAGCTGAACTCTTGAGTTCGAGTATCGAAGCATCAGCTGTGACGTTAAAGTCCAAACAGCTCGTTCATTTGACGTGCAAATGAATGAAGGTAACGCCGTTTTCATGTGGATGTGTCACTGAGACACTTTCCACATCCACAGCTCACAAAATGGGAAAACTATAGAAGTATAACAATGAAGAAGTTACTATGTTACGGGTCCCAAGGATGAAGACCTCGATGACAAATATGTTACCTGTAAAAGCAGGTGAAGAGCAGAGTAAGGAAGACACGATGCGTCTCTGCTTTCCTCCAGAACGTGTCTGAGTCTGATTTATTTCACACAAATAAATGCTATAAAACACTAAACATGAGCTTTCAATATACTGTTCAGCTGGTTCCTCATTCACATCAATTACATTTACTTATTTCACAACATCAGTGAAATATACTCTTTTTAACTGGTTCAGTTTCTCAAGTTCACACTTCTTTCCATAACAGCTACATCCTTTTATCATATCAATAAACACATCACATTGTCTTCTGCAGTGTCTTACTGGCTAAACAGTTCTATTCAATAACAGCATTGGTAAATACATTACATTTGTTCCCTCCAGTAATTTACTGGCAAAATCACTATTTAGTGCATCATGAAACACAGCTTGTTTAATCAACCCATGAATGCCTCTGTTAGCTACACAGAGTTGCTCAGAGTGCTTGTGTTACACTAGCTAATCTACTCAGTCACTTTAACAGAACTATTAACATTCACATCTCACAGAACTGATTTGATTGGAGCATTACAACACGTTTGCACAGAGCATAGGAGCGCACTGACTCTGCTTCACGAGCGCTCCACCTAACGAGCGGGCTCGCGGTGCGGTCGCGCGGGACACTCCTCTGGTTTTCTCCCGTGTTTACATATAAATAACTTTGGCGGACCGCCTTAACTCTCCCATTCACATTAACGTGGGTAACCATGGTGACAATAAACAACATTTTCGGTGCGAGCACCGTGTACCGACCTGTAAAAGCAGGTGAAGAGCAGAGTAAGGAAGACACGATGCGTCTCTGCTTTCCTCCAGAACGTGTCTGAGGAAGCAGCGGAAGGTGGGCTCCACTTACTGCTCCCCGAAACCCCGGAGCAAGCACCAAAGTTCCGCCCTCACTGCTTTCTAACATAAAATGAATCCCTGTTACATGGATTTTCTATCCTCTTAAAGAAACTGAAAATAAATACATATAGCAATGAAAAATGTCCCGTTACATGAGTGTTTTACACAAAATAATATTAATGTGGTCATTCCCTCACAGGGGTGCCACAACTACACTGCTGTTTTGACAGAGACACAGTGTGTTTATCTAACTTGGCTGAAGCCAAAGTTCTCCAGACAAATTCAGTCTGTTTCTGCCAAGTGTGAACTCACTGGATGAGCGCCAGATACACAGAATCAAAAAGGGATAAATTACTTTTCTTATGTCATGTTCCCGTCACAAACTGGCTCAAGGAGAGGGGAAGCAGGAGTCCACAGATGAAATGTTCCTATAAATAAAGTGGAATTTATTCAAACTTTACCAAAACTTCAACACATCAAATACAAGCAGCTCAGCAGGGAGTGGATGTGTGTTGCATGTGCCAGGTGGATGCAGAGAGAAGCCAGGGCCACGTTCAAACCTGAACACGCTGCACAGTGTTTTCTTCCATTTGTTAGGGATGAATGAAATGCTTCCTTGAAAGGATGTGTGCAGTCACCAGTGGGCGTGGAAGCATGTGCGCCCTCATTTGGTGGGTGTGCAAGAAAAGTCATCCTGTCACACAGCAATGCCTACATAAATCACACCACTCTGCTTAAAATAATAATGTTTAGTGAAGCAGGTGAAGCAAAGGGCTGCTTTTAATAGGCTGGGAGACCCAGGTGTGCTGCTTTAGCTGCTGAGCCTCTTATGACAGAACAGCGGAGAGTGGTAAGAAGGGAGGAGGGGGTCTGGCTGTGTTTGTGAACGATAGATGGTGTAACTCTGGGCATTTCTCTATCAAAGAGACGCTATGCTGTAAGGACATTGAGCTGCTAGCGGTTAGCATGAGACCGTACTATCTACCACGAGAGTTTACACACGTGATTATGATAGCTGTGTATGTCCCGCCCTCTGCTAACGCTGCAGCAGCCTGTGAGGTCCTGCACACTGTAACCAGCAGACTCCAAACACAGCACCCTCAGGCCCTTTTCCTGATCTCTGGGGACTTTAAAGATGATGTAACCATTTAATTATGGTTACATAATTAATTATGTAATTAATTATGCAAAATGAAAAACGCTCAGCTGTGTCTCCAATCAAAGCTCTGTAACTTCAGAGGTGATGTTCATATGTTGACTAATGGTTTTCTTTCATTTTTGATGTACTGCAGAATATTTGTATAAAATCCAGGCCAGGAAAATCTCCTTCATGTGTTTCTGTGTTTTGTCTTCAGCTACGTTGACACAAAGGCCTCTGCTGTGACGCTCACACCTTTGATAAAGTCTGGAGAGTGTCAGCTTCCTGTTTATAGATACAAAAATATGTAATGTTGTGAACTCTGGCCGCAGCGGCGCAAGAAAAAGGAGAATTACGGGAAGCACTCACAACAGGTAAAATCAAAATAACAAAGTAAAGTAGGATAAAATAAAAACCAACAAAAGAACAACACAATATACTTCCCCGTACTGTTACTGCTAACCTCTGTTAACCTAGTAACTCTTACCTTCTAACTGACAGCTGGTCAATAAACGAGCTCCATAAACGCTCCATATTCACCTTTACATGGAATATAAAGGGAAAAGAAGAAACACAGTGCTGTGTCAGCGTTAGACATATAGATATATCCTTGCTTTTAATACATTTGAAGGTGGGTGGGAGAGGTGCTTCTCCGCGTAGTCTACGGTCTCTTTGGGATCGGTAAAGCTTTTCCTCACATCACCATGGGTCACTAACAGCTTTGCAGGGTATAGCAGTCTGTACCTGACGCCGGTCATCCCACGTAGTCTTCCTCTCATATTTGCAAATGCGGCTCTGCGTTTCCAACAGAGGGAGGGAAATCTGGGAGGATGTTTATTTTAAAAACCCTTATACATCAGGTTCTTGTTCTCTGCAGCTTTCAGCAGAATTTCCTCACCAATGTGGTAGTAGTGCAATCTCAAGATGATGGGCCGAGGAAGATGACTTTGTTTGGGACGCTGGCGATTCCCTCTATGTGCTCGATCGATGAGTGGCTTCTCCTCGAGAGATAGCGCCTCCGCCAACAGGTGTGAACCAACTCAGTCATCTTGGGTCCCTCTGTGCCTTCTGGTATTCCTGCAGTTCTTAAATTATTCCTCCTGGAGTGCCTCAAGAGCTCCACATCTCTCATCTAACTTCTTTACCTCCGCAGACAAACGCTCCACAGTGGCCTGGAGAGTGGCGATGGTGTCAGAGTGGTTCGAGGCACAGTCCTGCAGTTCAGTCAAAGTGTTATCATGCCTGGCCACGTCGCTTTTTATGTCCGAAATTGAGGGCTGGATGCTCTGGTTCAAGGATGATATCTCGCCTCCTATGGTGGTAGAAATCTCTAATATGCAAGTGTCCAGTGCTAGTTAGTTAGTTCTAGTTCTAGTGGTTAGTGGGGCTTTATTTGATGATTCTAGTGTGTGTTACATTGTTGTCATATTGTTGAGTCGCAGAGCTGCACAGTGTTACAGTTTCTGTAGAGTCTGGTATAAGGAACTCAGATCCCTCTGTGAATAATGTTCACTGAAACTGATCTGTAGTTAATGAACTAGTCAGGATTTACACTAGAGAATGTTTCTGCCATTACATGGCCTGTATTTGTAGAGCGCTTTACTCGTCCCTAAGGACCCCAAAGTGCTTTTTTGCCCAAGGACACAACGACCGAGACTGTCCAAGCCGGGGCTCGAACCGGCAACCTTCCGATTACAAGACGAGCTGCCAACTCTTGAGCCACGATCGGCCCACATATTGTTGTCTTTTGTTGCAGACACCAAGTGTTGAGATCCTGTCTCAACCTCCTACATTCTTCCAGCAGGTTACACATTATTTTTTGTATTTGGAATCAAATATATGTGTCAGTTGGGCCTAGTGCAGGGGTCAGCAACCTTTAACACCCAAAGAGCCTTTTGGACCCGGTTTCCACGCAAAGGGTCAGGGTTCGGGAAAACACTGGGAGCCGCAAATACTTTGTGACATCTAAAATGAAGATAACACTGTGTATATTGTTTTTACCTTTATGCTTTGTGTGAACAACTACAGTGTGTTGCTTATGAAATCCATGAAGTGCTACAGAGAAAATTACATTTGATTTATGTAATGAACACATTTTGAGCTCTTAAAGAAATATAACAAAGGAAAGCTGAACTACAATGATCCATGTAGCAAACACAAACTGTTATATCGCCTTTGGGCTTTTGGAGCCTTGACCTGACTTTTAAAAAAAGCGCGTTCATGCAAACATCGTTGGGTCTGCCGTGATATGTTTACAACGGGACTTCTGCTCCTGAACCTCTGCGCACAGCGTCTGCAGGTAAGGTAACTTTATTTATACCCAAAGGCAAGGTAAATTTGCTTTACAGAAAAATGACAGCATTTGACATCCCTTTAAAAACACACATACCTAGTAAATATATAAAGCACACTGTGACACATACTTTAATATTTCGAATCAAAAACAGTTCTTATTTAATTCAGTGACAGCAACGGGGACAAAGCTGTTTTTATAACGCTTTGTCCTGCATCTCGGAAATAGAAACCTCCGTCCTGAGGGAAGAAGCTGAAATTCACCCCTTAGAGGATGGGAACCATTTTTAAGGATTGATAAAGCCATCCTCTGTACCTGCTCAGAGTACAGGGAGGCTAAACAAGACTGTGGCTCACCTATCAGATGACTGGACCATCTCACTATCTGATTCAGAGAGTTTTTCTCTGTGACAGAGGTCTGACCGAACCATGCCACCAAACAAAAGGATAAAACAGACTCAATAAAAGAACGATAAAACAAAGATAAAATTTTTTGGTTAATGTGGAAATGAACAAGTTTCCTAAGGCAATAAAGGTGCTGGTGACCCTTTTTACAAACTGATTTGCAATTTTGATCAAAGTTCAGTTTTTCATTGATTATGGTCCCAAGATATTTATATGATTGTACTTGCTCTATTTTCTGACCTTTAATTAAAGTGACTCCGTGCCCATTTTGTTGTTTCCTAAAATCAACAACCATGTCTTTTGTTTTAGATATGTTCAGCTGGAGATAAGACTCCTCCCACCACTGAACAAAGTCATCAATGACTGGGCCGTGGTTAGTTTCACCCTCTTTCAGTAAGCTGACAATAACAGAGTCATCTGCATATTTAATAATGACCCTGTTTTCATGTCTGCCCTGACACATGTTTGTATAGAGAGTGAATAATAAGGGCGATAGGACGCAGCCTTGAGGAGAACCTGTGGAGGAGAACACTGGGTCAGACAGAACCCCATTTATTCTCACTCTTTGTGACCTGTCAGTTAGAAAATCTAAAATCCAGCCCACCAGGTTTTTCCTGATTTCAAACTGTTCTAAAAGTCTTTTAATTAAAATATGGGGCTGTGTTGTATTAAAAGCCGAAGAAAAATCAATGAAAAGAAGTCTTGCAAAAGTCCCTTTACTCTCTACATGTTTAAGAATCAGATTTAGTAAAGTCAAAAGTGCGTCCTCCACTCCTCTGTTGGGCCTGTATGCAAACTGCATTGGATCCAGCTGACCTTCAGTCTCTTCATAATCACATTTCTGATGATTTTTTCAAAGACTTTCATGACAACTGAAGTGAGGCAACAGGCCTGAAGTCGTTTAGATTTAGGGACAGGAACCACGACTGCTTCTTTGCAAAGAGAGGGCACATGTTGTGTTTGCAAGGATTTGTTAAAAATAACCTGAAATATAGGACTGAGTTCATCAGCACAAGGTTTAATTAGGCGGCCACTAATATTATCAGGACCTGGCTCTTGTTCACATTGACTGTATGAAAGGCCTTTTTAACATCGCTGAGTTCAATGATAAAGTGCTGAGTATCTCTCAGTTTCTGTTTCAGTTCCCAAATATCCTCGCTGAAATCAGAAGAACTAAAACGAGCATAAAACATGTTTAAAGCATTTGAAAATCTCTGTCTGAATTAAAACATCTAAAATGACCTGACTGCTGCTCTGGGGATTTTGAAACCCTGCTATGGTTTTCATACAAGTCCAGGCAGACCCAAAAGTTTTTGCAGCAAATTTGCTTTCAAGAAGGTTTTTGTCTGTTTTGCTTTCAAGATCTCGATTTTCATTTCCTTGGTAGCTGTCTGAAAATCGGTAACAGCCCCTCTTTAAAGGCCTGTCTCTTTTTCCTTAAACAGGATTTGACACTTTTAGTGACCCATGGCTTATTGTTAGCGTAAATTTTAACGCGCTTACGGGGTATAATCATGTCTTTACAAAATACTGCACAGGAGCTAGTAACATCCACCAAAGCGTCGAGATCATCTCCACAAGACTGAAGACGGGGCTGTACGAAGTCACTTTATCTCTACAGACTGTAAGCTGTCGTCTGTGAGGCGTGAGCGTGTTTGTTTGAACACAGTTCACGGTGGAGAACAGCTGCTGACATAATGTGGATCCGAAGATCCATAACTGGCCTACCTGGGGCTGAAAGTCTCCATAAATGCAGGCGTTTCGGCGGCTACACCGGCTTCCACGAGTGTGACGCTTATTTTGAGAAAATAATAGAATATAAATTTATATTTATATTTCAATATCACAATAATCTTCCACTGTAGAACTACAAGTTAAAAAAGAACTAACATAAATCAAATCCACTTCAGCTAAATACTTCTCATTTATTTCCATCTTACATGCTGTGACTGCAGCCATTCCCACATCTCTGTGAATGGGACTCATGGACATGGATCAGTGGTTGTTGATCAATGGTCCTGAGAATCTGCATAATTAAGATGAAGGAACGGAGCTCCCAGCCCATCGTTCCTGCAGCTGCTTTCAGTCTTTATGCAAATGTCCTGTTTGTAAGACTGAAACCTGCAGCTGAGACTGAAGACGTCACCTGATGATGACGACACGTTTCTCCCACAAAACGCTGCGTCCAGATGAACAGAAGCAACAGACTCACTTTCCTGGATGATTGAGATGCATCAAGACTTCATTGTGTGTTACTTCTCATTCAGCACAGACACATTATTCCTGTTAGGTCATGTCAGCTGTCACTCAGTACAAGCACAACTGTGAACAACACAAACTTCTCTTCAATGTGTCACAGAAACACTAAGTGTGAGAGCCTGTATGACACACAGGACAGACTGTAAGCTCTGCTGGCTGCACAGCACTTTGTAGCAGTTTTCCAACATGTCCTCCACCCGTGATGTCAGTGGTGGGACCCCAGTCACAGCACTCAGCACCACCTCCTTTAAATGGATTTTATAGCAGTTACTCCCGTTACTCGGTGCAACGCTTCTTAAATGTGTTTTTGCAGGATAAAACACAGCAGGTGGTGTAGAGAGGACGTCAGCTGACGGAGCAGAGGGAGGCAGACTGTGGATAAATGACAGAGTGAGAGGAGAGCAACCATGACAGAAGCACAGGTGTGGCAGATAGAAGTGGCTTTATAGACACTTATTGTCAGTCCTCGTGCATGCTGTGGAAATAAGTGTCTGTGTCATGAGGTGACATGTGAGCTTATCTTTGGTCAATAAAGCTGAACGACCAGTTTTCACTTTGCTTGTTACGCTTGTTTAGTGACGTCTGGGTTTCTGTGGAGCCCGAATTTTGATGAGTTCTGGTGAAATCATCTGAGATCATCTGAGCATCGGTGAAGAGTCAGCAGAGAAAGTGTGGGACAGAAGTTTGCTTTGGACACATGGACTGAAATCAAAAAGTAACAAACAGGATTTCCAATGGACAGTATGGAGAAGTGAAAGTACACAAAGGCTGTGCTGGAACACGTGTGTTACACTTTTTGACAGCTGAGAACAAAACACAATATTTTGCATCATCTCTGCAGTGTCTCTTCTTTCCTCTGCTGTTGTGCTTTTAGCTCCAAACTGTTTCAAATGGTTTGTCAGCAAGCTGACCTCTGACCTCTGCAGTACTAACTCCTGACCCGTACAAAGAGCGGGCGTTTCTGACCTTTGACCTGCAGCTGTATGTCTCTCAGTCTCAGTTCTTCTCTCCGTCACTGATGGAGCAGGTGTAGTTGCTGCTGACAGTCAGTCGTTTGTTTTCTCAGAGTGAGGCTGAAGTCTGAACTGTTCAGAGCATCAGGTCTCATCAACGTGCGCTGCTGTAACGCCGCTTTGTCCTCTGAGATCACCAGGTATGAAACCTGAGTGCTGACAGAGCAGCATGTTCCCCCTCATTCACCTCCACCACCACAGCCAAGGCATGCTGGGAAACTGAGGACACACAGACGGAGAACTGAAGTGTCTGCTGTGTGTTCATCTCAGAGTCCTCACAGGTGACACATTAGCTCCAGAACACCAAGCCAGGTGTTTGAAGCCTGACAGGGATTCTTCCCATCCAGAGGGAGGATTTAGCTGCACAACAATGAACATTAGTGTGTAGTTTAGAAACACAGACTGTGCCTGCACTGCATCTAGTGAAGAAAAGTGTTACTGCGAGAGAACGAGGCTCCTTTAAAGCAGCTGATATTAAGGTTGAAAAATCAACAATAAGCTGATGTAATCAACGTTTCACAAAATGGTCAGCAGCTAAAATCTGGAGCCGTTCTTTGGTGGTAATTAACAGTTTGTTCTTGTTAGCTAATTATGTAATTAAAGGTAGCAGCAGAAGCCTTGTGTTGAAAGCCCATTCACTCACACATTCACACAGTATGTGTGTGTCTGTGTTACACTGTGGACATCCCTTCTGTTGGAGCGCCATCTTGTGGCAGGTTTAAGAAATGTTCTTCTTGTAAATCCAAACTGATGCACCTCCATAGCAGACTGTGGAGGCTTTCAGTGACATGAAGACTTGATTTATACTGTCATATTCTCCTGTTACACAAAGCACAGCACGCTGAACATGGATGAACTGAAACTCCCAGCATCTGACTGAGGAAAAGCACAAATCATTCTCACACTGACTCCTGCTTGATTTTAGATTTGCTTTCAAATCCTCACACTTTCATATGAAGCACTAAATGGGCTCCAGACTGTTTATCTCAGCTTCCTGTCAAACACACTGCTGCTCACACCGAGGCTCAGTTTACTCCTCCAGCCTGGCTTAACCTGCTGTCTGTTAAAAACAGTCCCACACTCCTCTGTTTAATCCTTCTGATCAGACTCTTTGATTTTGTATTGTTTTTACCTGAAGTTGTGTTTTTGACATGGTTCTGTCTGTGAAATAAAGCTCACACACACACTGCTACAGTCCTTCATACACTTAGAAACGAAGCTGCTCCTTTCCTCAGTGCTGACACATAAAGAAGAGTTGCTTTTATATCCAACACGTCTCTGTTCCAGAAAACAGCTTCAGCAGCCTCTGAGTCTGAACTTGGAGTTGGTTATAAGCCACAGGCCTGTGTGCACAGCAATGAGGAAATATAATGCAGTAAGTGAAACATGGATGTGTGGAACAGATTATCCCAAAGGTTGATTCTGTTCATCTGGACGTTCTCAGTGAAACATTTGGTCTCTCGGTCAGGTGACTCCTTTAGTCTCAGCTGACTGCAGGTTTCCAAACCTTTGTCACTGGATCACTCACTTCATCTCCAACGTGTCCCTGACACAGACAGCTGGAGCCGTTACAGCAAAATCATTGATCATCGTTTTTAGAACATTAGCTGGTGTTGGTGGGCAGGCTAGCAGTGCTAATTGTTAGCACTAGTTCTGCTGCTCTCCCTTTGTCTCTGTTATTGTTGGTCTTTAGTGAACAATAGAAAGTGTCTTCATGAGACTGTTGCCTAATGTTCAAATGTAGATAACACCACCTGCACCAACCTGTTACACAGCACAACCCTCTGGTGTAGCTTTGGCTGGAGCACATATTGGCAGCTCCAGTGACATCACCACTCCATGGTGACATCATCTCTACAGACTGTGGCTGTTACATATCCTCACCTGGTAATAATAAGACTGTCCTCAGCTGCACACAGCTCCAAGATGAACAAACTGAAGTAAATACAAATTAGAGTTACGATAGATTGAAATCTTGTAATCAGAGCTAATTCTTAGTGAAACTCTCACAACATCATATCATGATCCTGGGTTAGTGTCTCGGTCTCAGATCACTGGAAACACGAGGAGTCTTTGTCTAGCTTGTCTCGGCAGTTGGCGGCGTCCGAGCAATGGGCAGGCCGAGTTAATGAGACCCTGTCGGCCATTCAAGAGACTTTGGCTCGGCTAGTTCCTCCTACTGCTCCCGCTGTTCCTGCTCCCCCGCCCGTACCGTCTGCCTCACTGAGTGTGGGCTCTGTTCGTGACCCC
Source organism: Rhamphochromis sp. 'chilingali' (assembly GCF_963969265.1). Taxonomy (NCBI): domain Eukaryota; kingdom Metazoa; phylum Chordata; class Actinopteri; order Cichliformes; family Cichlidae; genus Rhamphochromis; species Rhamphochromis sp. 'chilingali'. The sequence goes on from NC_137929.1 coordinate 6,830,243, forward strand.
GCTCCCCCGGCTCTGGTGCCTTTTACGGGAGAGTTGGGCCGTTGCGGGGGCTTTTTGATTCAGGTTTCTCTGCTTTTTCAGCGTTATCCCCAAGCGTTTTCCACTGATGCTGTTAAGATTTCTCATGTTATCGGTGCCCTTCGTGATCGTGCTTTGGACTGGGCCGAGTCTTATCTCGCTCTGCATCCCGTGGAGACTGTCACGTATGAGCAGTTTGTTCGGGATTTTAAGGCGGTTTTTCACCACCCCCTGCGCTCGGATGAGGCCGCGCGGCAACTGCACGGGCTCCGCCAAGGGGGCCGGTCGGTGGCGGAGTTTTCTATTGATTTCCGGGTTAAAGCCGCGGAGACGGGGTGGGGTGAGGACGCGTTGCGCGGGGCTTTCGTCATTGGATTGGACGATCGCATGAAGGATGAGCTCGCCACTCGTGACGAACCGGAGAGTTTCGAGGCTCTAGTTAATCTGGCTATTCGTATCGATAATCGCCTTCGCGAGCGTGAGAGGGAGAGGGGTGGCCGGGTCTGTGCTGGAAGTGCTGAGCGCGCCGCGGTGCGCACAGTATTCCGTCCTCCTCCTCCCGGTCCGGCCCGCGCACGGTCTCCTCCGGCGTCCGCCGCTGAGGAGCCTATGCAGTTGGGTCGTACACGGCTGACGCTGGAGGAGCGTCGGAGGCGGTTTGAGGGACGGTTGTGTTTGTATTGTGGCCAGTCGGGCCATTTTGTGTCCACCTGCCCGGGAAACAGGAGGACAAAGGAGGGGGGAACAACTAAGCTGTAGTGCCTCTGCACCTCACTGTACAATACCTTGTGCAATTCTTTTTGTAAATAGTCAACAGTGCAATAGACTCAATACTTGAAATGTGCAATTCACTTGTATTTTTATTTTTTATTCCTATTTATTCTATTTATCCCCTTTGTATATTTTATTTATATTTGTCTCTGTATTTATATATGTGTGTGTGTGTGTGTGTGTGTGTGTGTGTGTGTGTGTGTGTGTGTGTGTGTGTGTATATATATATATAACAGTTCTGTAACTGTAACTTTGGTCGTTGCTGTGCTTTTTTTGGAAGTCGAATTTCCCAGAGGAACCCACCCGAGGGATTAATAAAGTTCTATCTTATCTTATCTTATCTTAAATGAAAAACTGAACTTTGATCAAAATTGCAAATCAGTTTGTAAAAAGGGTCACCAGCACCTTTATTGCCTTAGGAAACTTGTTCATTTCCACATTGACCAAAAAATGTTATCTTTGTTTTATCGTTCTTTCATTGAGTCTGTTTTATCCTTTTGTTTGGTGGCATGGTTCGGTCAGACCTCTGTCACAGAGAAAAACTCTCTGAATCAGATAGTGAGATGGTCCAGTCGTCTGATAGGTGAGCCACAGTCTTGTTTAGCCTCCCTGTACTCTGAGCAGGTACAGAGGATGGCTTTATCAATCCTTAAAAATGGTTCCCATCCTCTAAGGGGTGAATTTCAGCTTCTTCCCTCAGGACGGAGGTTTCTATTTCCGAGATGCAGGACAAAGCGTTATAAAAACAGCTTTGTCCCTGTTGCTGTCACTGAATTAAATAAGAACTGTTTTTGATTCGAAATATTAAAGTATGTGTCACAGTGAGTTTTATATATTTACTAGGTATGTGTGTTTTTAAAGGGATGTCAAATGCTGTCATTTTTCTGTAAAGCAAATTTACCTTGCCTTTGGGTATAAATAAAGTTACCTTACCTGCAGACGCTGTGCGCAGAGGTTCAGGAGCAGAAGTCCCGTTGTAAACATATCACGGCAGACCCGACGATGTTTGCATGAACGCGCTTTTTTTAAAAGTCAGGTCAAGGCTCCAAAAGCCCAAAGGCGATATAACAGTTTGTGTTTGCTACATGGATCATTGTAGTTCAGCTTTCCTTTGTTATATTTCTTTAAGAGCTCAAAATGTGTTCATTACATAAATCAAATGTAATTTTCTCTGTAGCACTTCATGGATTTCATAAGCAACACACTGTAGTTGTTCACACAAAGCATAAAGGTAAAAACAATATACACAGTGTTATCTTCATTTTAGATGTCACAAAGTATTTGCAGCTCCCAGTGTTTTCCCGAAACCTGACCCTTTGCGTGGAAACCGGGTCCAAAAGGCTCTTTGGGTGTTAAAGGGTGCTGACCCCTGCACTAGGCCCAACTGACACATATATTTGATTCCAAATACAAAAAATAATGTGTAACCTGCTGGAAGAATGTAGGAGGTTGAGACAGGATCTCAACACTTGGTGTCTGCAACAAAAGACAACAATATGTGGGCCGATCGTGGCTCAAGAGTTGGCAGCTCGTCTTGTAATCGGAAGGTTGCCGGTTCGAGCCCCGGCTTGGACAGTCTCGGTCGTTGTGTCCTTGGGCAAAAAAGCACTTTGGGGTCCTTAGGGACGAGTAAAGCGCTCTACAAATACAGGCCATGTAATGGCAGAAACATTCTCTAGTGTAAATCCTGACTAGTTCATTAACTACAGATCAGTTTCAGTGAACATTATTCACAGAGGGATCTGAGTTCCTTATACCAGACTCTACAGAAACTGTAACACTGTGCAGCTCTGCGACTCAACAATATGACAACAATGTAACACACACTAGAATCATCAAATAAAGCCCCACTAACCACTAGAACTAGAACTAACTAACTAGCACTGGACACTTGCATATTAGAGATTTCTACCACCATAGGAGGCGAGATATCATCCTTGAACCAGAGCATCCAGCCCTCAATTTCGGACATAAAAAGCGACGTGGCCAGGCATGATAACACTTTGACTGAACTGCAGGACTGTGCCTCGAACCACTCTGACACCATCGCCACTCTCCAGGCCACTGTGGAGCGTTTGTCTGCGGAGGTAAAGAAGTTAGATGAGAGATGTGGAGCTCTTGAGGCACTCCAGGAGGAATAATTTAAGAACTGCAGGAATACCAGAAGGCACAGAGGGACCCAAGATGACTGAGTTGGTTCACACCTGTTGGCGGAGGCGCTATCTCTCGAGGAGAAGCCACTCATCGATCGAGCACATAGAGTGAATCGCCAGCGTCCCAAACAAAGTCATCTTCCTCGGCCCATCATCTTGAGATTGCACTACTACCACATTGGTGAGGAAATTCTGCTGAAAGCTGCAGAGAACAAGAACCTGATGTATAAGGGTTTTTAAAATAAACATCCTCCCAGATTTCCCTCCCTCTGTTGGAAACGCAGAGCCGCATTTGCAAATATGAGAGGAAGACTACGTGGGATGACCGGCGTCAGGTACAGACTGCTATACCCTGCAAAGCTGTTAGTGACCCATGGTGATGTGAGGAAAAGCTTTACCGATCCCAAAGAGACCGTAGACTACGCGGAGAAGCACCTCTCCCACCCACCTTCAAATGTATTAAAAGCAAGGATATATCTATATGTCTAACGCTGACACAGCACTGTGTTTCTTCTTTTCCCTTTATATTCCATGTAAAGGTGAATATGGAGCGTTTATGGAGCTCGTTTATTGACCAGCTGTCAGTTAGAAGGTAAGAGTTACTAGGTTAACAGAGGTTAGCAGTAACAGTACGGGGAAGTATATTGTGTTGTTCTTTTGTTGTTGTTACAGAGCTTTGATTGGAAACACAGCTGAGCGTTTTGCATTTTGCATAATTAATTACATAATTAATTATGTAACCATAATTAAATGGTTACATCATCTTTAAAGTCCCCAGAGATCAGGAAAAGGGCCTGAGGGTGCTGTGTTTGGAGTCTGCTGGTTACAGTGTGCAGGACCTCACAGGCTGCTGCAGCGTTAGCAGAGGGCGGGACATACACAGCTATCATAATCACGTGTGTAAACTCTCGTGGTAGATAGTACGGTCTCATGCTAACCGCTAGCAGCTCAATGTCCTTACAGCATAGCGTCTCTTTGATAGAGAAATGCCCAGAGTTACACCATCTATCGTTCACAAACACAGCCAGACCCCCTCCTCCCTTCTTACCACTCTCCGCTGTTCTGTCATAAGAGGCTCAGCAGCTAAAGCAGCACACCTGGGTCTCCCAGCCTATTAAAAGCAGCCCTTTGCTTCACCTGCTTCACTAAACATTATTATTTTAAGCAGAGTGGTGTGATTTATGTAGGCATTGCTGTGTGACAGGATGACTTTTCTTGCACACCCACCAAATGAGGGCGCACATGCTTCCACGCCCACTGGTGACTGCACACATCCTTTCAAGGAAGCATTTCATTCATCCCTAACAAATGGAAGAAAACACTGTGCAGCGTGTTCAGGTTTGAACGTGGCCCTGGCCTCTCTCTGCATCCACCTGGCACATGCAACACACATCCACTCCCTGCTGAGCTGCTTGTATTTGATGTGTTGAAGTTTTGGTAAAGTTTGAATAAATTCCACTTTATTTATAGGAACATTTCATCTGTGGACTCCTGCTTCCCCTCTCCTTGAGCCAGTTTGTGACGGGAACATGACATAAGAAAAGTAATTTATCCCTTTTTGATTCTGTGTATCTGGCGCTCATCCAGTGAGTTCACACTTGGCAGAAACAGACTGAATTTGTCTGGAGAACTTTGGCTTCAGCCAAGTTAGATAAACACACTGTGTCTCTGTCAAAACAGCAGTGTAGTTGTGGCACCCCTGTGAGGGAATGACCACATGAATATTATTTTGTGTAAAACACTCATGTAACGGGACATTTTTCATTGCTATATGTATTTATTTTCAGTTTCTTTAAGAGGATAGAAAATCCATGTAACAGGGATTCATTTTATGTTAGAAAGCAGTGAGGGCGGAACTTTGGTGCTTGCTCCGGGGTTTCGGGGAGCAGTAAGTGGAGCCCACCTTCCGCTGCTTCCTCAGACACGTTCTGGAGGAAAGCAGAGACGCATCGTGTCTTCCTTACTCTGCTCTTCACCTGCTTTTACAGGTCGGTACACGGTGCTCGCACCGAAAATGTTGTTTATTGTCACCATGGTTACCCACGTTAATGTGAATGGGAGAGTTAAGGCGGTCCGCCAAAGTTATTTATATGTAAACACGGGAGAAAACCAGAGGAGTGTCCCGCGCGACCGCACCGCGAGCCCGCTCGTTAGGTGGAGCGCTCGTGAAGCAGAGTCAGTGCGCTCCTATGCTCTGTGCAAACGTGTTGTAATGCTCCAATCAAATCAGTTCTGTGAGATGTGAATGTTAATAGTTCTGTTAAAGTGACTGAGTAGATTAGCTAGTGTAACACAAGCACTCTGAGCAACTCTGTGTAGCTAACAGAGGCATTCATGGGTTGATTAAACAAGCTGTGTTTCATGATGCACTAAATAGTGATTTTGCCAGTAAATTACTGGAGGGAACAAATGTAATGTATTTACCAATGCTGTTATTGAATAGAACTGTTTAGCCAGTAAGACACTGCAGAAGACAATGTGATGTGTTTATTGATATGATAAAAGGATGTAGCTGTTATGGAAAGAAGTGTGAACTTGAGAAACTGAACCAGTTAAAAAGAGTATATTTCACTGATGTTGTGAAATAAGTAAATGTAATTGATGTGAATGAGGAACCAGCTGAACAGTATATTGAAAGCTCATGTTTAGTGTTTTATAGCATTTATTTGTGTGAAATAAATCAGACTCAGACACGTTCTGGAGGAAAGCAGAGACGCATCGTGTCTTCCTTACTCTGCTCTTCACCTGCTTTTACAGGTAACATATTTGTCATCGAGGTCTTCATCCTTGGGACCCGTAACATAGTAACTTCTTCATTGTTATACTTCTATAGTTTTCCCATTTTGTGAGCTGTGGATGTGGAAAGTGTCTCAGTGACACATCCACATGAAAACGGCGTTACCTTCGTTCATTTGCACGTCAAATGAACGAGCTGTTTGGACTTTAACGTCACAGCTGATGCTTCGATACTCGAACTCAAGAGTTCAGCTTCCACTCAGAGGTACAAGTACACACAGCAAAGATAAACGTGTACACAAGGTGGAACCCACAAGTGCACAGCTCCAACCAGAGATGGGCAGTAATCCGATTACTTTTTTCAAGAAACGAGTAAAGTGAGGGATTACTATTGCAAAAAAGGTAATTAGATTACTGTTACTTTCCCGTAAGCACGCTGCGTTACTGCGTTACTAAAACCGCAGCTGTGTGCAGATGAACAATGGATAATCTATCGAGTGTGGAGAGAGTGTGAGCGTGCAGCGTTTAAAGCGTGGAAGCACTGACCTTACTTTGAGTTTGACTCTGTAAAAAGTGACAGAAACATTAGCATCCGCTGTTCACTGCGTGGGAAGACAACATGCTCACTCACTATGTGTTAATGGGCATGCTTATTTATAACTTTGATAAAATGTCATAAAAATAATTCCATGCCAGCTCACCATTGGTGATCAGGTAGTTTCTGTTCCAGTTCCAGTCCCATAAATCATGAAGCTTGCTGCCAGAAAAGCTTCAAATCTCCTTTGAAAGCTGTTTGTGGTCTTGATTGTGGGAGCTTCAGTTGTCTGACTCCAGCTGCCACACAGTGCTCACTGATATCATTTGCAAAAACCCCAGTGTGACAATATTTATCAGTGAAGCAGAAATCAGGAAGTGACGACTTTTCTTTGAACATTTGCTCAGGCTAAGCTGTGCTTTCTACCACAGTTGGGAATTTCCTGGTTTACAACAAATTATTGTGTCAACACCGCATAAGATTTCAAACTACAGGAAAATCACTGGAGTTATAAGAGGCAGACAACGACACACACACCACATGCATGCTGTTGCTATTTATTGTGGATTAACCTGTCAAGGGCAAGAACAAAAGAATTCTGCCTCAAATACAGGAAATCATAGCTTTCCTGTATTTCCTCCATTGTTGGCATGCTGGTTAGTGCTGTTGCTCCACAGTAAGAAGGTCCTGGGCTAAATTATCCATGAATGTAAACGGCTGTGTGTTTCTATCTGATAGACTGGTGAGCTGTCCAGGGTGTACCCTGCCTGGTAACCTATCACTTCAGGGTTATTTCCCAGCCCTGCTGCAACCAGGATAGAGATAGGAGGATGGTAGTTGTTGTAGACCCATTCAATTTCAATTGAAGGATTAAAATGTTCCAGGAGCTCAACTTACTCCATCTGAACATGTTTCAATCGTGTTTTATGAACACAACATGCAGGTTTACTGAATATGAAAAGGTTGTGTTGATTTAACTCAGTTGTTTAAGTTTCTGCCAAAGCAAAACCTTTGTGTGCAACCAGTGTCCACTATTGAATCAAGTAAATCCAACATGTTTTTGTCAGTGCAAAAGGAGTTACGGTGCCTGTATTCCTGCACAATATTGTCCCGGGAGGGAGGAAAACTTTCTGGTGAAGTTTTGGTTGATTTTTGGGTTTTGCTTGACACTAGGTTGATTTTATCAGTGAGGTTTGGATTGTTTTCTTTCTCTAAGAGAGAGAAAGATGGTTTTATGCTTGGACATGTTTGCAATGGGCCCCAGTATTTGTTACTTTATTAGTATTTTATTGGTTGCGTTTGTTTGTGCTTTTGTTACAGTGCACTGAGATAAGAACATCTGAGAGGTGTGATCCACCGGTGGTGATATTTTGGTATTTTGTGAGTTCCCGATTTAACAAATCAGCTCTTTAATCCAGACCTGAGAGGTTGAACTTTAAAGCGCTATAAAATATTCTTACTGGAAACAGTGGCAAAGTGTTTTTCTCCATGATTATAATGGGCTTGGGAGAAATTCACTTATATGTGACATTGATCACATGAGAAGTCCTGAGCCTAAAAGGATTGCAGCGAGTCAATCCAGTCCAAAAACAAGGAGCTGTTTTCCTTTAAAATGATGACGTCATCTTGCTGGTGATGGAGGCTCGAATAGGCTGCGCGTGAGACTCCATTATCAGCAATATCTGGTATGAATGTGTGTGGATGTATGCATGTGACTGGACTGTGATGGACTGACGACTAAAAGTTTAACTGACTTGATACTGAGACAAAAACGGTGCCGACTTTAGGATTAGTGAACGTCCACAACAATTCACCCAGCCTGTAGAAGAAGGGTGGAGGTTTTGTCTTGCTTTGTTTTGTTGTTGCAGGAGCAGAAGGATGACAGAGACTAAAGGGGGAGGCTGTAGCTTCACATGAGTGTGAGCTGCAGACTGAACCCTTTGGTTGCTAATGTTGAGTCACTGATGTTTGCATTAAGAAAATTGTGTTTTATTAGCTGTGTTTTAATTAAGGTATCACATTATATTGTTGGGAATGTTAAATGCTAAAGTGAAGAAAAGCTTTGATTTCACTCATGACTGAACATGTTATTATTAACCATAGCAGGCCACTGTAAAGAGTCAATTAACTGTTATAGAGGAAAAAAGGCCAAAAACTATGTTAATACCTATGAATAACAGGGAATGATAGACTTGTCACATTCAAAATAGAGATATGTAATAACAAACACGGGTCCGTGTCATTTAGGTTCTCCATTGAAATAGTCAATCATTTAGAAAAGTAGAATATATATATATATATATATATATATATGTATGTATATATATAAAAACACCCAGCACGCCCCTGCGGGCGGTTTATCCTTCAAGCTCGGGTCCTCTACCAGAGGCCTGGGAGCTTGAGGGTCCTGCGCAGTATCTTAGCTGTTCCCAGGACTGCGCTCTTCTGGACAGAGATCTCCGATGTTATTCCCGGGATCTGCTGGAGCCACTCGCCTAGCTTGGGAGTCACCGCACCTAGTGCTCCGATTACCACGGGGACCACCGTTACCTTCACCCTCCACATCCTCTCGAGCTCTTCTCTGAGCCCTTGGTATTTCTCCAGCTTCTCGTGTTCCTTCTTCCTGATATTGCTGTCATTCGGAACCGCTACATCGATCACTACGGCTGTCTTCTTCTGTTTGTCTACCACCACTATGTCCGGTTGGTTAGCCACCACCATTTTGTCCGTCTGTATCTGGAAGTCCCACAGGATCTTAGCTCGGTCATTCTCCACCACCCTTGGGGGCATCTCCCATTTTGACCTCGGGACTTCTAGGTTATACTCGGCACAGATGTTCCTGTACACTATGCCGGCCACTTGGTTATGGCGTTCCATGTATGCCTTGCCTGCTAGCATCTTGCACCCTGCTGTTATGTGCTGGATTGTCTCTGGGGCATCTTTACACAGCCTGCACCTGGGGTCTTGCCTGGTGTGATAGACCCCAGCCTCTATGGATCTTGTACTCAGAGCTTGTTCTTGTGCTGCCATAATTAGTGCCTCTGTGCTGTCTTTCAGTCCAGCTTTGTCCAGCCACTGGTAGGATTTCTGGATATCAGCCACCTCCTCTATATGTCGGTGTATATATATATATATATATATATATATATATGTGTCTCAACGCCGTTTTTCAATAATATTAAAAACCTAAAAACTATTGTTGTGGAAGATAGAAGTCACTGTGACAGCCCTCTGACTGTGGAGGACGTTTGTAATCCTATTTCTGCACTTAAGGCCAACAAATCTCCCGGCACAGATGGTTTAACTGCAGAGTTTTATGAATCATTTTCTAATCTCCTGGCTCCGTTCTTACTGCAGCTTTTCATAGGAAGTGTAGAGAATAACATCCTCCCTCCTACTCTTACTCAGGGTCTCATAACACTTATTCCAAAGCCAAACAAAGACTTACTTCTTATTGATAATTGGAGACCCATCTGTCTGCTCAATGATGACTATGAGATTATGGCTTTAGTACTTGCTAACAGAATGAAAGAGTTCTTTGACACAATTATCGATGAGACACAATCAGGCTTTATGAGAAACAGACACCTTTCTAAGAACATGAGACTGGTTTTAGATCTACTTGATTACTCTGATTTGGTATCTGACTATAGCTTCATTCTCTTCCTGGATTTTTAAAAGGCTTTTGATACAATTGAACATCAATTTATTTTCCACTCTTTGGAAAAATTTGGCATTTCTCTGTAAAGCTATCAAAACCTTGTACACGAATGGCAATAGCTCAATTAAAATGATTAAGACTCCACCCCGAGATTTGACCTGTTATACAAGGAATCAGCACAGCTGATAAGGAGCTCATCATCAGCCAGCTAGCTGATGACACCACACTCTTCTTGAAGAATGCAAATCAAATCCGTCCAGCCCTTAGTGTTATTAGTGATTTCTCTGAGGCATCTGCTTTATGTCGAAATCTAAAAAAATGTGAATTACTAGCAATTAAAGGCTGCACTGCAAATGCTCTCTGTAACATTTCTGTTAAACAAGAAGTCACATGCCCAGGACTGTTAATATCCAAAGACCAAAAGTCAAGATGCTCGTCAAACTTGTCAAACAGTGTTGGGGAATTCTCAATGGTGCTTGGTGCCATACCCTCAGGGACTTTAATGTTATATAAAAACACTGACAGCTCAATATCTGCCTCAGTCACTCTCCCTGATCCAGCTGAGTCAGCAGTGGGAAAAATCTGCTTTTCACAGGAACTTGGTAACAGCAATAAGAGAATACGTAGTTTATTCCAAGAAGATCTCATGTCTCTCCCATATATAGAATATCTTACTGGAACCGACATGTTCCAGATATCACCTGGAAGACAGTCTGGATGATCCCATAAATATCTAATTGTGAACAAGGTGAAGGAAATCTCATATAAAATTCTTCATAAATGTTACCCAGCCAGTCACTATATGGTAACATTTAAAAGAGACATAAATACTAATTGAACTTTCTGTGGGGATCATCCAGAAACTGTGGCACATCTCTTTTGGTTCCTCTACACGGAGATTCTGGAAGAATTTAACAGTTTTGTTATTGTCCATATTTTAAGGGAGTTTTCTTTACGATGGGAAAATGTTTTATTCTGTTTCTTTAAGTTCCCCAGGAAGAATGATAAATGTTTTTTTTATAAAATATTTGTTAATACTTTTAGCTATTTTATATCCACAAATGTAAGTTTATTAATAAAACACCATATTTCTGCCTTTTTATAAGGATATGAATTGTACATACAATCAATTTCAGACTCAACCAACAAAAAGCCTCTCAGAACAATATTTATATTGTAATAGTTGCTATTGTAATGCAGTGTATCACCACATGGCGGCGCCTCCTGTCTCACGACTGGTGTCACCCCCTTTTTGTTCTTCTTTGCACTCCTCCTGTAATGGATGCTCCCGTGTGTACGCGGACTAGTGTGCTCTTTAGTAATGTGTGGTAGAGGTAGCACTTTTATTTTTGATATTGTAAATAAATGAGTACTTTTTGGAAAGTCAGAAGCTGTTGCTCATTCACTATCCACCTGCACACCTCCGCGGCTGGCTTCATCTCCACTGCACGTTACAACTGGCGCCCGAACTTTTTCCCCTTGGACTTCAGACGATTTTTGCATCCCGCCGAGGATTCTTCTCTTCTAGCACGTGAACTGTCTCGGAAATCCCCCCAGTTTTGCGGACGCTCGGACGTTTTCTCCAGCCATGGCCGCAGCCTCAGCTCAGGTGGGACCCGACTAATTTCTGGATACCGTGGTGTGCCGCTGCTCCACTTGGGAGAAAGAAAAAGAGAGAAGCTGACTCCGCGACGCGAATGGACTCCGTGGATTTGTTATTTGTTGTTGGTTTCGTCTTCTAAGGATTAATTCTTCTGTGGAGAGCCTGGACATGAACATTTCTGCTGGCTTTTCATTCCCCTTTCCCTCTGCTGAGACTGACTGTAGCACATGTAAGTGATAGCTTGGCCGACTACAACCGTTGGTGCTGGTCTTCGGCTCAGTATAACAAAACGACTTAAAACTAATCTTGCATTGAGCTCTAGTGTTGCAGACATGCTATTGTAATAACATGGTTCTGATCACTCCAGTCTAATTTCAGTTGTTGGGCGAAATTTTATATGTGGTTTTTCTAAATTTAATCTTGAACGCATTTTTGCAGTTTTGTCTTTCTAGTCTGACCTAACTGACTCTTTTACTGCTATATCAATAACTGTGCTGTGCCCTGGAGCGGCTTAATTTTTTTGAAATCGCAATGGCACACTGCCCAGACGACTCTGACTCAGACATGGAACTTACCTCGTTCCATGGCACATCTGGCACACGTCTGGCACATTTTCAACTATGTGCCAGATAGTTGAAAATGTGACTCCTAGCCTTAGCCAACAAGTGGTGGAGTTAAGGGCTCAATTTTGGATCGTGTTCAGGCTCAGGACGAGCCGCTCCCAACCTTTGTCGCCCACATGTTGAGTGAGTTTGACAAACTGAAGAGCCCATCACCTGAAAAAGACAGAATTGACCTAATTAGTAAACATGCTCTCGAAAAATACAGAGTTGCCCTGTATGGCGCTAATGTCACTTCTGTAATGGACCTGCTGCTACGCGCTCATGAGCTTCACTCAGTGCTTGGACCACAAAGACCACAGCCTGCTTTATGTAGCAAAGACAACTATAAGCCTGAACCTTACTGCTTCAAATGCTCTCAGCCAGGGTTCACTACACGCACCTGCCCAAACTGTAACACCCAACCTCATTTGCCACAACGAGCCTCGAACACCGCTAGGCATGGCCCAGTCCAGCCATTGCCAGCACCTGGCCCCTCTGACCCTGGCCATGAAAAGGTGGAATTAAGCAGCACCACATCCCAGCCACAATACAGGCAGTTGGGAAACTACAGGGGGGGGGGGGGGGGGGAGGACATTTCACAGAGGCCAACCTTCCCCCAGTTACTAACGGAGCCTCACACGCCCGATTCACTACACGGTGGACACAGTCTTGGACACTTGGAAGACAATTTTTCACAAGTCCACTGGAATACCCCACTAAGAACGAAAGTGAACTTCAATGCTTCATCTGTGGATGCTACCCTCGACACGGGTGCTTCCCTCTCGGCTGTACGAACAGATCTCATTCAAGTAAATGACTCTTACCCTAGAAACACAAGTGAGTGGAATGGTCCTGCAGTTAACCTCGCCAATAATGCTCCCTGTATCCCTGTTGGTGTTATTTGGCTCAATATTGGATTCATGAACAAGAACTTTTACCAGCGTTTTGCCATAATACCAGATTTGTCCTCTCCTTTCATTCTGGGAATGGATTTTATGGCAAGAGCTTCTGTTTCTATTCACATTCCCACTAGAACAGTCTACATTGAGGACATCCCCTGCCCACTCGCAGACAATGACGAGGACCTTCAAAATGATTACTCACATTCACCTGGAACACTGATGTCTTTGGACTTGGTTCGCTCAGACTTAACAGCCAAACTGTCTGAAGCAAGTCTCTCAGAGAACAACAAGGATGCTTTACTAAATCTGCTCAGCAAGTTTAGCTCCTTGTTTGATGGTCAACTTGGTCGAACGGCTCTCACTGAGCACGCCATAGAGACTGGCAATGCAACACCTGTCAATCTCCCACCCTATCGCACGTCACCTGCTAAGAAATGTGTGATTCAAGAACAAGTGCAACAAATGTTGAAGGACAACATCATTGAACCTTCCACAAGCCCTTGGGCAGCTCCTGTAGTCATTGTAAATAGAGCGGCCACGGAACCAAGGTTTTGTGTGGACTTTCGAGGGCTCAACCAAGTTACCCAAAAAGACTCTTATCCCCTGCCTCGTGTAGATGAGTCTTTGGACTTTCTGGCAAGAGGAAAGTTTGTCTCGACATTGGACTTAGCGCGAGGCTATTGGCAGGTTGCTGTAGCAGAGGACTCGAAGCCTAAAACTGCCATCTCTCACTGCGGTCTCTTCCATTTTCGGGTGGTGCCCCATTGGGCTCTGCAACGCACCTGCAACTTTTCAGAGACTCATGAACTCTGTGCTTGCTGGCCTCATTTACAAAACGTGCGCAGTCTACCTGGATGACATTGTTATCGCCTCACCTACCTTTGAACAGCACTTAGTGGATCTTGAGGAGGTGCTGGACAGACTCCAGGCTGCTGGCTTGTCATTGAAGCTCAAAAAGTGCTAATTCTGCCTCGATTAATTCACCTTTCTCGGGTACCGCATCACATCATCAGGTGTTAAGCCCGATCCGGGCAAAGTAAAGGCGGTTAAGGAGTTTGATACCCCAACCTCAGTGAAACACGTCCGTCAGTTCCTTGGCTTGACTGGCTATTATCGACGCTTCATTCAGAATTATGCCCGCCATGCCAAACCTCTTCACGCCATCACCAGAAAGGACAATGCTTTCCTCTGGGACGACAGCTGTCGAAGGGCCATGGACACTTTGAAGGATCATGTCACATCAGCCCCGATCCTGTCATTTCCAGACTTCAACCGTCCCTTTTCCATTCACGCCAATGCATGTGACATTGGTCTTGGGGCAGTGTTGATGCAAAAGGATGACAAGGGTCGTGAGTACGTTGTGGCTTTTGCTAGTCGCTCCCTTCACAAAGCTGAACTCCCCTACTGCACTTCAGAGAAGGAGTGCCTCGCTGTGATATGGGCTCTGGAACACTTCCGCCCATATGTTGAAGGTGTTCATGTTACTATCTTCACTGACCACAACAGTCTCAGGTGGCTCATGTCTCGTCAAAACCCAACGGGCCGACTCGCCCGCTGGTCACTTCGTTTGCAGGACTTTGATTTCACAATAGTGCACAAACCTGGTGCACAGAACAAAGTTCCCGACGCACTGTCACGCAACCCTTTGCCTCTGACCTGTGACAGGCCGACTGATCTTTTACCAGATCATGCTGTTATGGGCAGCCTGGACATTCGTACTCTGCCCCCCGTCATTCTGGCTGACCGTTCACAATTCAGACAGCTGCAGTTAGATGATCATGTCACAGGTCCACTCCTCAGAGACATTGAAGCAGACTCTCTGAACAGCTCGGACAATGCCACCTTGTTACAGTATGTTGTGTATGACTCTCTTTTGTATCACAGAGAACCCAAGTCCACATGTGCTTTGCACCCTTTGAAAGAGCTGAAACTGTTTGCCCCTACTTCCATGAGAGGCACCTTGCTGGACTATTACCATGACCACCCCACAGCAGGTCACTTGGGTGTTTCTAAGACATTGGCTAGACTGCGTTTTAGGTTTTTCTGGCCCAAAATGGCAGCTGATGTGAAACGCTATGTGATTTCATGCTCAGTGTGCCAACTCACCAAGCCAAGTCAGAAAAAAGCAGCCGGTCTTATGGTTCCCATTGTCCCCCAGAAACCCTGGGAGTATGTGGGTGTGGATTTTGTTGGGCCACTTCCCCGCACCCCCACTGGTAATGCTTATTTGATCGTGTTTGTTGACTATTTGACTAAATGGGTTGAAGCCAGTGCTGTCAAAGAAGCTACATCTCAGGTAGCAGCTGGTAAATTCGTCACTGACATTTTTGCTAGGCATGGTACACCCACTTACCTCATTTCTGACAGAGGGTCTCCTTTTGTGAGTGAGCTTTTTGAACATGTTGTTTCTGCCTTAGGCTCGGTGCACAGACTCACTACGGCATATCACCCTCAGACAAATGCTACTGAACGCGTCAACCGGACTCTGAAAACTGCAATCCGCGCTTATGTAGGTGATAAGCACACATCATGGGACAAGTTTCTCCCTCAGATTTGCTTTGCTCTGCGCACCGCCCCCCATGACAGTACAGGTATGACTCCTGCCATGATGCTTTATGGTCGTGAGTTAGACACTCCGCTTGACCTTATCACTCAGCCTTCTACAGCAGGTGTTGATGAACCGGGTGTGCCTTACCCTGAGACTCTGAGAGCCTCCCTGCAGGAAGCTCACGACCACGCCAAAGCAGCTTTGGACTATAGCCATGACAGACAAAAACATTACTATGACTTGAGACATCGACATGCCACGTTTCGTGTTGGTGACCTTGTGAGAGTTAAGACGCACCCCAGGTCAGATGCTCAGTCTAACTTTACTGCTAAACTTGCACCACTGTTTCAGGGACCATTGTGTGTATCTCAGAGACTCAGTGATGTTAATTACAGGCTCACTTGGGTGGACTCCGGTGTGGATGCAGGTGTTTATCATGTTGTGAACATGCAACCGTTCCATACCTGGGACTCTCTCACTTCCAAAGAACATTCTGTTTCATTGCCTGCTGAGAGAGAGACCGCAGAGGGTCTGAACTCTGACTCTCAGGCCCACCCTGGCCCCCCTGCAGACACTGACATTGACTCTGAGCCATTCCCCTTTGATTTACCGGACATTGACTCTTCTTCTGGTGTGGGCGCTGTTCCAGAGAGTGTTTCACCCAGATCTGTCCAGCACCCAGCTGCTGGTGGACATTACAATCTCAGGCCCAGACGTTGCCCCAGAGTTACGTCTGGCTGGAGCAACAAAAGATGGACTAATGATTTTCACACAACCAGGCTTGATCTGAAGTGAAATGTTTTGGTTAAACCTGTTTGATGCTGTCTTGTTGCATTGCTACTTTGAGTCATGATATGTAGATGTTTCTGTTTGCTCTACTTAATCCAGTTTTATGGCTCTTTCGTGCGTTAAGGTTCATTCTTGGCATTTACTTAGAAAAAAAAAAAAAAAGAACAAAACAAAAAAGTGAAAAAAACTAAGAAAACTGATTTTCCACTGTACATATTCGTCTTATTTTCACCAATTTCATTTTTAAATGGTCTTTTGCCCTGTGTGTGTGCACCAATCTTAGCTGTAACCTCTATGTATAGGGTACTGTTTGGTGTGGTGTGTGCTTTTTCAGCTGTGTACGGCTGAGGACAGCCTTTTTCTCACCAGGGGGGGACTATGTAACAGTTGCTATTGTAATGCAGTGTATCACCACATGGCGGCGCCTCCTGTCTCACGACTGGTGTCACCCCCTTTTTGTTCTTCTTCGCACTCCTCCTGTAATGGATGCTCCCGTGTGTACGCGGACTAGTGTGCTCTTTAGTAATGTGTGGTAGAGGTAGCACTTTTATTTTTGATATTGTAAATAAATGAGTACTTTTTGGAAAGTCAGAAGCTGTTGCTCATTCGCTATCCACCTGCACACCTCCGCGGCTGGCTTCATCTCCACTGCACGTTACAATATGTTGATTTTTTTCGCCTACTCATATCATCATTTTTTTACTCCTGGTTCTGTATGTTCATGTTCTGTTCTTTTGTAAACTTCATCTGTTTGTATGTTGTATACTCATTGTGTTTCAATAAAGTTCGATTTAAAAAGAGGTACGTTCTAAATGAAGCTTCAGACGTCACTGATCACGTGACTCTGGCCAAACGAATCAAGCCTCGACACGGTGCTTCTGAAGCAGCGCGTTGATCTTTCTGACACACGCACCGGAGCGTCAGCTTCAAGCGGACCATCACTACGTCTCACATCTAAAGGTGTCAAGGTAACTTTGAACTGAGTTCAGTCAATCTGGAGTTTTTCCAAGTTTTCTGTTGCTCTCTGTGAGAGAAGAGCGTTAAAGGCGGGGCTCTCCAGAGTCCAGCAAAACAGGAAACCACAGCTGGGTGTGTGTAAGTGTGCAAACCAATAGAATGCATCGTGGTGGGGGGGGGGGCATCACGGGCAAGAAAAAAATAAAATAATCGGTCGTACCCATGCTTCCCCGACGTCATGCCAGCGCATATTGGGAAATTCGTAGGCACCGATCTGTTTTCTATCAGCCATTTGCTGGGAGTAAGGGCGCCCTCCGTTTGCGAGGTGCGCCTGCTGCTGGCGGCACAGGGAGGAGAGGGCGGGGCGGCGGGGAGTCTCTGGCTGGCTGGAGCGGCATCTAATAACCAACTCGCAAAACAAAATAAAAACAACACAACAAACAGATATTATGATACAGACTTATACTCTGCACCGATGTTCTTTCTAAATTCTATAAAGTGAGCGCGAGAGCCCTCGGTGCGCCTGCGCGCTGCTGAAGTCAAAGTAAACTTTATTGTCATCTCCGCCACAGACAGTCCAGCATATAGAGAGACGAGACGACGAGGCTGCAGTTACAGCAGTGCAAGTAAACAAGCAATAAATATAAGAAGAGTAAGAAAATAAATCTACACTTTAGGACTCGGGGTAAAGGATCAATAACAATTTAAATTTATAATTTACAGTTTGATGATTTAAAGTCTCACACAACCCGTCAAAAGGGGCGGGGCCGGCTGCTTCCAAGTAGAGCACATTTCATTTATAATGATGTAAATCCAAGCCCATCATGGATTCACGATCTGAATCCTGGGTTGTGTGAAATCCCAGAAATCAACCTTAGACAAAGTGAATCTGTGAACTAAGGTGTAGGTCTGTTAGGTTAATTGTGCTGATCCTCGGGTTGGGGATTTGTGTTTGTACTGGAGCGCAAAATTCAAACCAATGGAAGATGGACAACAAAAGTTCAAAGCCATCAGGTGCTCAGGTTAGAAAAAAGAGAAAAGATGCAGGTAAGCAGACGTGTGATTGGATAATGGCAGGTCATCCTGAACCAATCAGACTAAACTCCAAACATTACATTATGTTACAGATTTTAATATTAATTAGTCATTGTTACTTGTTGATTTGTCCTTTTCTCATTGTGTGACGAATTATGACGACTGTTTGGTAGCTGTTATTGTCTCTCTCTCTCTCTTCATGTGTGTTTCTCTGGTGAAACAATAGTTTTGTGTTAATGTTAGGGCTGCACGATTTTGCATAAAATGAGAATCACCATTTTTTGGCTTAGAATTGAGATCATGATTCTCTCATAACAATAAATAAACATAAAACAACAAATGTCTCTGTGGCGGGGCGTGGCCTGCGGTGCCGTGCAGAGGAGGCGGACGCACCTGCACGGCATCCGCAATCACGCCCCGCCGAATTAAATATTGTACTGGGTCCTGTGGTTGGGTTGTTGGTGTTATGTTGAGCTGGAAGCGGGAGAGCTGCAGCTCTGAGTGCGAATGTACAGCAACCGTGTAGGGATTAATAAAAGCAGCAAAATGCCACTGGGTCTGCCGTGGTCGTTTACAGTGGTGCCGAAACCCAGGACGGGAGGCACGGCAGATCCAGGAGTGGGCCAGCAGAGGGAGGAGCTGGCGAGAATGGTGGCCGAGCTGGCGGCCACGCAGCAGGAGCAGGCGGCGGTGTGGCGCCGCAGGCAGGAAGAGCTGCAGGACCAGACCGAACGCCACCTGCAGAGGATGGAGAATCTGGCGGCGCTGATCCGGTCCTGCCCGACACCGCCGCCACCCCCACCGGCGCTTCCCAAAGGCGCTGGAGTGGAGGAGATCCAGTCCGTGCAGGCGCCCGTGCCGGCCCCCGGGTTGCGACCAACTAGCACGCAGCCTGCCACAGCGCCTGTCCCCACACCTCGCGTGGGAGCCGCTGGGGCTCTGCAGGGCCCGGTGCCCGTTCCTGCGCCCCGGAAGAAGGCGGCGGAGCTGGCAGCGGTGGAGGCGGCGCCCGAGGAGCCGCTCCAGCCGGGAGAGACAGCGGCGATGGCGGCGCCCGAGGAGCCGCTCCAGCCGGGAGAGACAGCGGCGATGGCGGCGCCCGAGGAGCCGCTCCAGCCGGGAGAGACAACAGTGGAGGCGGCGCCCGAGGAGCCGCTCCAGCCGGTAGAGGGAGCGCCGGAGGCGCAGCGAGGGGAGCTGCTCCCACCGGGAGGGGCGGAGAAGCCGCGGGATAAGTCGGTGGTGCCCGTGCTAGGGGAGTCCGCGCCACCGAAGCCCGAGGTTAGCGGGGTGAGCAGAGCGGCCTCACCTCCACCAGAGGCCGGTGCCTGCCGGACATCTGCCCAGCCGCCTGCGAGCTGGGGCGCACGACCGTACCAACAGCGCTGCGTCCACCTGCCACGCGGCCGACCTCCGGACCAGCTTCGCCGACGCTGCTGGGTTCGCAGGCGGCCACCTGAACTCACAACTCCCCGTCGCTTGGCCAGGGCCCGGGGGCGCCGACGGTCCGGGCTGATCCCCTCTCCCGCTCGCGGTGGGGGGGAGTACGTTCGGCCGGATGGTTCCCCGGCCTCAGTCGGGCGATGGGGGTATGTGGCGGGGCGTGGCCTGCGGTGCCGTGCAGAGGAGGCGGACGCACCTGCACGGCATCCGCAATCACGCCCCGCCGAATTAAATATTGTACTGGGTCCTGTGGTTGGGTTGTTGGTGTTATGTTGAGCTGGAAGCGGGAGAGCTGCAGCTCTGAGTGCGAATGTACAGCAACCGTGTAGGGATTAATAAAAGCAGCAAAATGCCACTGGGTCTGCCGTGGTCGTTTACAGTCTCACGTTTTGTTGTTGCAGCAAAATGTTGTCCTGGGCCCTGTTTCAGGAAGCCGGTTTAGAAAACTCAGAGTGAAAAACGATACGCAGGGTTGAGTAACCCCGAACTGTCCAACTCGGAATATTCGGTTTCAGAAAGGCTGATAACAAGTAGTTCAGTCAACGCGGAGTTGCTTTAACCCCAAGTGAAGCGCGCGGACGAGGATACATAAAGCCCTGATCAGTGGAGCACAGATTAAGCGAGTCACCATGGAGACGGAGGGAAAGAAGGCGCGGTCAATGTATTTTACAGCGCTTGAGGCCGAAATTCTGATGGCAGCATATGCCGATAACATGCAAATTCCGCGGAAAAAAGTAACACAGCGACAGCTGCAAAAGAAAGTGAGCATGCATGGCAAAACATAGCCGACAGAGTCAATGCATGAGTGTTAATTTAAACATTGATCTAGGGATTTCCACCCATTTAACACGTTATTTTATCATATGTTATTTTATTTGTTATTTTATACATTTTATTTTGTGACGTGATGTGAGCGCAGGTGCAACCCAACAGGCCCCAAACGTTCCTGGCAGCAAGTAAAAATGAAATATAAAAATATAGTCCAAACAGGTAAGGTGTAATTGTATTATGAGCCATAGTGCTTGGTCTGTTTGTCCGATGTAAATCAATTGCAGTTAGAGGCTACATAAATTTTCTGTCTGTAAGCACTTATTGAAATTATCTGAGCACATTACAAGTACATATTTGCTTACTCTGTATGCTCAAATGTGACCCGTTATAGCCAACAGAAAAAAAGCGGAGGCCCGAAAAACAGGTGGGGGTCCTCCACCACCACCACTCACAGAGGCTGAGCAGTTGGCCCTCAGCCAAAACAGTGGGCGCCCTGTGGCCGAAGGCATCTCTGCGGGGACATCCTCTGAGTCAATAACCCCGCAAGACACAAGTGCCTACATAGGGGGTAAATTCAAAATAATACATGATGTGCATACATCCTTTCTTCACAGTCACCTTTGCAGTGCGACTCATTCATTTGATAAACTCTTTACCATAATGGATTATTTTGTAGTGAAGTTATTTTCCTACTGATTTTGCCTTGCCTCAGTCTTGGTTGTCTTTGAGAGCATAATGACAATGAAGTGTAAGGTGATTGATATGTTTGTTAATTGCCATTTGGTCCCTTGTAAGTTATAAGTGACCTGTATAAACCTCATATTCTATCAGTTGATGGTGATGGTGTACTGCATCTGGTGCAGCCTCCTGTTGAGCCAGACCAACATGCAGTTGTGAGTATTACTCCACAGATTATATGAGTTTACAGTAGAACAGCAATGTTGTTTATTTCTTTACTACAGGAAAATAATGAAGAAACATTGACAGCTGTTACAGAGGAGGAAGCAACAGAGACACTTTATGAGGTTTACATCTTTTAATACTTTGTGTACAGGAAACACAGGTGACCAATAAAGCCAGTTGAACAAAAAATCTGTTTATTCTTCTTTCAACATGTTGAGGTGATGGGTCAAAAGAAATGATTGTGACATATGGTGTCTCTGACTGCTCTTCCATCTTGTATGTCCATGGGAGGGTCAGGATGTTCATGGTTTGGATCACTGCTGATGTTTGGTTCAGAAGGACAGTGTTCTCCTCTAATTGTGGCAATGTTGTGAAGAATCACACATGCCACAATAATGTCACATGCCCTTTCTGGGGTGACCCTGAGTCTTTGCAGGCACTGGAACCGGGCCTTAAGCATTCCGATAGTCATTTCAACTCTGGCTCTTGTCCTGCAATTAGCCAGATTATATCGCTGCTGTGGGCCCGGTTCAGGGTCAGAGTAAGGGGTAAGCAAATAGGGTAAACATGGATACCCCCTATCACCAAGCAAGTAGCCAGTGAACTCTCCTAAGACAGAAGGATACACTTCAGTTCAAATGTCCCTGAAGCAATTGGTCTTTATATATTTTAAAGTATTTTCAACTCACCATGTCCAAATTTTGTGCTCAGTGTACATTCACGGAATATTTGTGAGTCATGGACAGAGCCTGGCCACTTGGCTTCCACATTTGTGATAATGTTGGCAGCATCACATATGATCTTCACAGTGCAGAGAACACAAATTAGCATCCATTACTATGATGAAATAATTTGTTAGTTTGAAATGCTACAGGGAACTATGTACCTGTACATTAATGCTGTGGAAAGACTTCCTGTTCACATAGTCTCCTTCATTTACTGAAGGAGCAATGATTGGAATGTGAGTACCATCTATACAGCCAATCACGCCTGGGAACCCTGAAAATAAATGTAAAATTTAAGTAGTAGTTCAAGTATCACCACATCATAAATTAAGTTTTGGTCATCCTGATACCTGCAATTTTGTGGCATCCCTCTTTGATGAATCTTGTGGGTCTATGACCGGGGAACACCACAAACGAGTACAGGAGACGTTTCAGTGCAACTGTAACATTCCTGACTGCCCGACAGACGGTAGCCTTGGAAACGTGCTCAGCGTCACCAATATTATACAGAAAGCTCCCGTTTGCAAAAAACCGAAGTGCAATACAAATAATATGTACAGAACTGAGAGCATGTCCGCGATGTGTCACATGCGTAATATATGGCCTGAGGATGTTATCCAAATAAATTATAGATTGTGCTGAGAAACGGTAACGTTCGCACAGACAATCATCAGGAAATGATAAAATGTCCAAACGCGCTCTGATCACTCTCTCCCGGCGGAGAGCTCTGCGGAGAATTTGGGCTTCACGATCTACTGGCTCTTCAAGGAAGTGGCACGCCATGTCCGACACTTCCTACTGTCAGGTTTCCGACAAAGGGGCGGAGACAGTCAGGGTTAGTTGTAGTAAACCTGCTAGGGGGCAGGTTAGCTTCACGGCGTGTGTCGTCATAGTGACTCACTCAGGCTTCAGCTGAACTCGCTTTGTGAAACCGAAAACCCAGAGTTTTCGTTAACTCAGGGTATACTTACTCAGTTTTTCCACTAAACCGGCTTCCTGAAACAGGGCCCTGCTCGAAATTCCGTCTCCACCATTGCTCGACGCTGCGTGTACAGAGCAGGTAGTGCAACAATAGAAAAATAGTTGCGGGACGGCACTGTGTAGCGTTTGTCTAGGGTGTTGATCGTTTTCCTAAATCCCTCGTTTTGCACAGTGTTGATGGAGCCATATCTTTGGTCAGGTGATAAGTGATAGCCTCCGTGATGTCTTTGTGCCTGCGGGAGTTCGACGTGTATAGGGAAGCGCTGTATAAGGTTCCCGTTATTGATGTTTGGGTGGTTGACCGGGACGGATTTTCTCCTGTCACTTTCTCGTCATCCCTGACGTGCTCTCCATTGTTGTTTCCCTGCTAATTTTAGCATCACACGGCACAGCTTCTGTATCACGTGGTATAAGGCTCCGCCCTTGTCATTTGTTGAGCAGGAAGAGTGGGCGCTTGTTTTCATGCAGAGTACGTCCCGGATCAAAATGCGGTACATTTGATCCCTGTTGTCTTTGCTTGATGATTGGTTTGAGTCTTGACAATCCACATTGCTGGCGTTGCATCTTTCAATGCCAGCAATGGCAGGTATCAGTGCTCAAACCTTTTG
Organism: Rhamphochromis sp. 'chilingali'; assembly: GCF_963969265.1. Classification (NCBI taxonomy): domain Eukaryota; kingdom Metazoa; phylum Chordata; class Actinopteri; order Cichliformes; family Cichlidae; genus Rhamphochromis; species Rhamphochromis sp. 'chilingali'. The sequence continues at coordinate 6,853,984 of NC_137929.1, forward strand.
TGTTTGTTTCCAACAAGTTGCCCACCTCGGGAAACAAAAATGTGTTCTTTTACTTGTCAGATGAACATATGAGACACTTTGACTCTTCAGTGCAGTGTGGAGCCTAACAAAGATCTGTTTTGTGTCCCAGCTGATCAGCAGGAGGAGGAGAGTCTGACGGAGCAGCAGAGGAACATTTTCAGCTACTTGGACTCAGCTCAGCCACTACAGAGGAAACAATGAGCTCAACACAGAAGGTGACAGACAGAGCAGGACCATATGACCAAAGATATTTATCACCATATACATTTGAACATTTGCCATAACGATGTAGCTGACGATAGAATTGACACCAGACAAAATACTTTACAGCTGCACAACTTTATTAAAAACCCATCAATGTATTTTCACTGAAACAAGCAGCTGTTGTTTATGTGCATTAAAGTTATATAAAAATGTAACAGTGCAAATGCAAATTCCTCGCTGACAGTTTAACCAAAAGGCGTTTCCAGTGGAAACTGGCCGACACATCTTGAGCATAACCATGTATAATATCCACTAAACTTCAGAAGAGGTTATACAGTCGTGGCCAAAAGGTTTGAGAATTGCATAAATATTGGAACCTGGAGAAGTTGCTGCTTAAGTTTTTATAATAGCATTTTGCCTGCACTCCAGAATGTTATGAGGAGTGATCAGATGAACTGCATCGTCCTTCTTTGCCATGAAAACGAACTTAATCCCCAAAAAGCCTTACCACTGCATTTCATTGCTGTCATCAAAGGACCTGCTGAGACCATTTCAGTGATCGTCTTCTTAACTCAGGTGAGAATGTTGGCGAGCACGAGGCTGGAGATCATCATGGCTGTATCCCGATTCAGGTTCTGCAGCTTTAAAGTCCTCAAGGGCCGCGTACTCAAAGACCGCTAAGGCCGAAGTGCGAGGCTCGTAGGCTCGTGAAATGGGACGTCTAGCCTCCGTCGCGCGGCCCAGGTTGCCTAGCAACCATGATACTAAACAGCTGGAAACGTTTCATACAGCTTTGTTTGACAGAAATGAAGGAGAACATATTTAGTTCATTTGTTTCTACATGAGCTCTGTGTGATTTGATGAGTATCTGAGGCTGAGACCACAGGACTGTGAAACATGATTGTTGGGCTTCATTTCTGTGCTGAACAGTCGTTTAAGATTAGCTGTAAATAACAATTAGCTGATGTTGTTCATGAGACTAAAGTCATCTCACTGTGGTAATGTAAATATAATATGGCCAATATTATAGTTATTATATTAATCACTTCACTCACAGACAAGTATCTGTGACAGTGTGTATATAGATGTATCATATATAAGAGACAAATATTGACAAATATTGACTTTAGGTTTCTGAACATTAAACTTGTTGCTGCCTTTCATAGTGTGTAACTTGAAGGCCCTGAGTACTTTCTCCCACACTGGAAACACTGGGATGATCACATTATTTGAACATTACCTAATAAGACTGATTCAGCACAGACAGTTATGTTAAACTTTCCTAGCAGTCCTTCACAAACAGGGAACAGTCTGTCTATTCTCTCCATCTGTCAGCTCCTGCTGGCTCTTCCTCCTCCTCTTCCTCACACACTGCTGAGTTTGTCCTGGTGGATCATCAGGGCTGCAAAGCCTCACAGATGATGTGCAGCAGTGGGTCCCTCAGTCTGTCCTCACTCTGGACACTTGCAGTCGTCACACATGGAAATCAAATGTGTGATAAGCTGCAGGATTCAAACACAAGTGTAACTTATAAACACATGTTCATACTTTTATTCCACAATCAGAGAGAAAGAAACAGAGAGAGAGTGCAGGGCAGACAGGTGACAGTCTCAGGTGTACACACTGCTACACAACAGCACCAGAGAAGCAGGATTTAGTGTTTGTGTTATTACGAGTGTAAACAAGAAGAGTTCCAGATGGTGCAGTGGACACATGTGTGACTGCTGTGATTAAAGCATCTTTCTTTCAGCTTAACGAGTGAACCGTCAGCTCGTTCAAACACACGTTAAAGTGCGTTTGGCTCAACACCACCGAACAGAGGCAGCAATATAACACAGCTAACATTAACAGTGCAGTGAATCCTGCTTGTGCCGTGATGTTCAGGACTGCAAACCGAGCAGCATCATTGATTTTCAGCTTGTTGTGTTTGTGGATATATGACTGACTTTAATTATCCACAAAATCATCACATTCTCTGTCAGATTAAGGTCGACTATTGAACGGCGTATATTTTAAAGGCTTTAAAACCAAGTTAACCCTGAAAGTACAAACATCACTAATGTCACATAACTCTGCCGACAAGGCATAGCTATGGCTATGAAATGCTCTTTGTGTATCACTTCTTCATTATGAAAGATGTCATTAATGCGCTAGTAATGTCTCATCTGGAGTATTGTTCAATCATTTGGTCAGCAGCTAATAAGACAGATCTTAACAGACTTCAGTTAGTCCAGAATAAGGCGTCCAGATTAGTGTGAAGATGTTCATACTATACTAATATTGATAAAATGCATAATAACCTTTCTTGGCTTCCTGTACAGGCTAAAATATTCTATGGCTTACTTGTAGTTCTAAAGAAAGCAATTCTGTTAAACACACCACATTTATTCTGCTCAGCTGCAGTATCCAGATGAAATACATCATCATATTACACAGTTTTCAACAAACTGCAATTTAGTAAATGCTCGAGTTAAAAGTAACGTTTTGTAAAACTGTTACATTTAGAGCAACTTTTAAGTGGAATAAGTTGCCTTAAAAAATTAGAGAATTATTCAAAACTTCAATGAACACTTAAAAGCCGATTTACAGAGCTTTTAGTTGTTGTAAATATTGTAAGACATGATTTGTTTTTGAAATTTGTGTAATGTGCCTCAATGTTATTGATATTCATCATCAACATCATCAACTTTATTTATAAAGCACTTTAAAACAACCACAGCTGACACAAAGTGCTGTACATTGGAACTGTAACATAAAATTACATGAGATATAAATAAAACACAAATAAAAGAAGAGTGAAATCATTAATTAAACAACTACTTCAATTAAAAGAGAAACTAAGTCTCACTGAGGTTAAAAGCCAAGGAATAAAAGTGGGTTTTAAGACGTGATTTAAAAGTGGACAGTGAAGGGGCCTCTCTAACGTGCATGGGCAAATGATTCCATAACTTTGGAGCCACAATAGAGAAGGCCCCGCCCCCTCTGAGCTTCCTCCTGGATCTCGGTACCTCCAGGATCAGCTGGTCAGCTGACCTGAGAGACCGACAGGGTGTGTGGAGATGAAGAAGCTCAGTGAGGTAAGGCGGGGCAAGACTGTGAAGGCATTTAAAAACAAACATAAGAATTTTAAAATGAACTCTAAAAGACACAGGCAGCCAGTGCAGAGAGGCCAGCACGGGGGTTATATGCTCTCTTTTTTTGAGTTCCTGTTAGGAGTCGTGCAGCCGCATTTTGAACCAGCTGCAGACGTGAGAGCAATGACTGACTGACCCCCACATAAAGTGAGTTACAGTCGTCCAGGCGGGAAGAAATAAAAGCATGGATCACTGTTTCAAGGTGCTGCCTCGAAAGAAAAGATTTTACTCTTGCCAGTCGCCTTAAATGATAAAAACCGGACTTCACCACTGCTCTGATTTTGTTGTCCAATTTAAAATCACTGTCCAACTTAAAACCAAGGTCAGTAACAACAGATTTAAAATAGACTTCCAGGGATCCTAAAACAACAGGGGAGGACTCACAGGGACCACTGGGTCCAAACACCAACAGCTCTGTTTTCTTTTCATTAAAATTTAAAAAGTTTAGAACCAACCAAGCTTTAATGTCATCTAGACAAGTCAAGAGAGGTTTTATGGAGATGCCATCCTTGTGTTTTAGTGGCAAATAAATTTGGCAGTCATCGGCATAACAATGAAATGAGATCCCATGCCTTCTAAGGATAGAACCCAGAGGCAATAGATACAGTGAAAAGAGCAGTGGCCCTAAAATTGAGCCCTGTGGGACGCCGCATGACAGAGGAGCAGAAGACGATTCGTAACCGAGAAGGCTGACAGAGAAATATTATTATTATTATTATTGATTGCTTATATTTGAACAGTTGTGAAACCTCACTGTGGATGTAAGAGTGAAATTATGTGGATATCTTGAATCCACTTCATTGTGTAATATTTTATGTGAGTATTTGACGGAAGACGAGCAACATCTGTTGTGGAAGCTAACGGGGTTCCTTTAGAATAAACAAACATAGGATTTATTATCACTGAATAATTATGTATAAATCTATACAAATTATAGAAATATGTAATAGGAAACAACAAAATAATCTTAATTATAAAATAGTGTGTGTGTGTGTGTGTGTGTGTGTGCGTGTGTGTGTGTGTGTGTGTGTGTGTGTACAATCAGGAGGGATGGGCATGATTTTAGTGTTTGAACAGTCATGAATTATCTTTAACAGCAGGTTGGATGTAATGTGTTAGAACTACCAGCAGGTGGGGATAAGAGACCTTTAAGGTGTTTGGTGCCACGCTCCACCTTCAGGTTTAAAACTAGTGTTAATGGAGTTTGAAGGTTGAGTTTGTTCCACGACTGCATTTCACTCACTGCCTCTGTTTGTATCTCTGTCACTGCAGGACCAACATGGAGCCAGAAGTCAGCGCTCTCAGGAGGCCGACAAACCTCACAGAAGAAAGGGAGAGAAAAAACACACCTGTGACGAGTGTGGGAAGGGTTTTACTGTGAGGGCTAAACTAAAACGGCATCAGGTCATCCACACTGGAGAGAGACCGTTCAGCTGTGACTTGTGTGGAAAGTCTTTTTCCTTGAAGGATTCCCTAAAACAACACCAACTCATCCACAGTGGAGTTAAAGCGTACAGCTGTGATCAGTGTGGCAGAGCTTTTACTCACAGTAGCCACTTACAGAGTCATCTAGTTACCCACTCTGGAATTAAGCCATACAGCTGTGACGAGTGTGGGAAGGGTTTTACTCTGAAGGCTAAACTAAAACAGCATCAGGTCATCCACACTGGAGAGAGACCGTTCAGCTGTGACTTGTGTGGAAAGTCTTTTTCCTTGAAGGGTTACCTAAAACAACACCAGCTCATCCACAGTGGAGTTAAAGCGTACAGCTGTGATCAGTGTGGCAGAGCTTTTACTCACAGTAGCAGCTTACAGAGTCATCTAGTTACCCACTCTGGAATTAAGGCATACAGCTGTGACATCTGTGGAAAAACTTTCAGCCAGAGAGGGAGCCGAAATACACACCTACGCATTCACACCAGACATGATGTGTACTGCTGTGAACAGTGTGGCAAACAGTTTACAACAGACGCACACTTACAACAACACATATTTACCCACACTGAGGAGAGACCTTATCAATGTGACCTGTGTGAGAAGACTTTTAAATCTCCACATCACCTGAGACAACACCAACAGATCCACACCAGAAAGAGACTCTACAAGTGCAGCTATTGTGAGGTATGTATTTATATTGTTATCTTGTCATTTTAGCCTGACTGTTTGGAACAACTCTGCTCATTAAACTGTGTTAGCAATTCTACTGCATGGAAAAGCAGCTCTGAGTGATTATTCAGATTTTCCTTTCAGTTATGATTTTAGTATTACTGTAGTATTATGGTGGTAGTATTGTAGTTATTGCAGCCCAGTAAACAGAGTGTGTTAACTGAAACAGTCAAATGTAGTTGGACGTCTGCAGAGATGCTCTTTATTTCAGGCGACGTTCAGGATACAAATGTTGAAGGACTGACTTACACTGTCTTTGTGTCTTTGTTTAGAAGCAGAGCGACACAGATGGATCCAGTTCTCAACCCTGTCATCACTGTTGTGGTGGGAAAGACTTTCATTGTGACCTCTGTGGAAAAACTTTCCGTCGGCAAAAGACCCTAAAACTACATCAACGTAGACACACTGGAGACAAACTGAAATACTGCAAAGAATGTGAGAGAAGCTTCACCACACCAAGTGAGTTAAAAAAACATGAACTGATTCACAGTGGGGTTAAAAAGCACCTCTGTGATCAGTGTGGGTCATCCTTCACCACTGCATGGGACCTTAAAACACACAAACGAGTCCACACAGGAGAGAAACCACACAAGTGCAGACACTGTGAGAGAAGCTTCTCACAGTCAGGTAATCGTAACATTCATGAACGTGCACACATGGAAGGAAACTACAGCTGTGACCAGTGTGACAAGAGCTTCAGGAATCTCAGTTCATACTCTGCACACAAACGATCCCACGTTACTAATAAACTGTTTCACTGTTACCAATGTGCCCAAACATTCACCTCATTGTCTGCTCTGTGCAAACATCAGCGTGATCACTCAGGGCTGAAATCACTCCCATCACTGGATCACAGTGAATCTGAAGACACAGAAAGATCCTCTGGTCAGACTCAAAAAGCTTGAGATCAGGCTCCACAGAGTTCAGATAGAATCATTTAAACTTGTGTTGAACTGAACTGGTTGCTGGGATGAACTTCTACATAATACAGATCTACATGGGATCTTCTTTTCTGTTGTTTTACTGAGTCAGTTTTGTCCTTTTTTCTCTGTCCTGGTTTTGCTCGTCTGTAAATGATTGAAACTCAGTCAAATAGTTCATTGTTCTCCAGCAAAACGTTTTGGAAACTCATGTTTAACCTTTAAAACTCTGACATGTTTTAGCACACAAGGCTTCATCGGGGAGTTCACTCATGATTGGACCATGAGAACAAAGGTTTGTAGTTCTTTCAAAGAGAGTCTTGGAGATGTTTGATGTTTCTGTTTTTCTGAAACCACCTGAAAGAAAAACTATTTTTCTTGCTTTATGTAGTGTGGAAGTTTTTAATGTTTCTTCATCTGTGATGTTCTTGAATGTGTTCACGTGAAGATGGTACAAATAAACTGTCCTTTCAGCTTTAGCTCCTAATTTATTCATTATTTATGGATGTAGCACAGCAGCCGTCTCTTGATTAACACATGGAGGGCTCGGGATCTGATGGTGTCGTCTCCCTAATTTGCCCACTCAGTAAATCTCACTCATGGCCAAGAAATTGAAATAAACCTTGTTTCCCTGCTGGATACTGATCCACTGTAACTCTGCTCCTCCTTCCTGTTTAGGATTTCTGTGGCTGAAGTAAAATTCCCTCCATCCATCACTTATCCCAGCTAACCCAAAGTGACGTTCCCCCCCAGGGGAACGTAACAAGTGGGGGCTCGTCCGTGATCTTTGAAAAGGGAGTTCTGTGTTGGATTTGGTTTTCTTTTTGATTATCTCGCTTTGGCACCTTTTAGAGATTAATAACTTCCCAGTTAAGGTAGGTGAGTGCCCAGCTGAGCTTTTTAAGTTCCTCCTTCGGGCAGTCTTTTGTTTTTTTGCCTTTGTTGTTTTTGGAGTAATCCTGGGTGGGGATTAATTCTCTGTCGGGGGTAAGCAATTCAGGGCTCCGGTCGCTGAAGTTCTGCCTTTAAAGTTGCCTCGAGCCCAGCACGCTCCGGAAGATAGACAGGGCAAGGTTTTGGAACTGGGTAAGTTGTTTTGTTAACGTGTGTGTGGCGTGAGGTACGTTGGTCAGCTAAAGTAAGTTGTGTGTGGTCTGTTAACTGTCTTAATTAGGTTGTGTTTTGCTAACTCTTCACCATCCCCAAAATGGTTGACACAGCTGCTAGTGTACAGGTGTCTAGAGGCTTGTTTGTGAGCAATAACATTCACCTGGTTCCAGACTTCTGTGAATCCAGTGTTCACAGCTTTTTCAGTGTGTTCGAACGCCTGGCAACTGCACTGCAGTAGCCTCAAGATGTGTGGGGGGTGATGTTGCTGTGTCGGTTGACAGGTAAGGCTCAAGAAGCGTGTTCTGGTCTGTCTAGGCAGGACGGCCTGGTTTATGGAAAGATCAAAAGTGCCATCCTCCAAGCCTATGAACTGGTACCTGAGGCCTATAGGCAGCATTTTCGAGGGTTGGAGTTGGCGCAGGGACAGTCTTGACTTCGCCAGGGAGAAGGCGAGGCTCTTTGATAGGTGGTGTGCGGCAAGCCAGGTTAATGATGTGGGGTCCATACGTGAGCTTATGCTGGTGGAGGATTTTAAAAACTCTGTCCCTAAGTCTGTGGCCCTTTATTTAAGTGAACAGAGGGTTACAACTCTACAGCAAGCTGCCACCCTGGCAGATGAGTTTAAGCTGACTCATACAGCAAGTGCGGTAGGACAGGATATCCCTCTGCACTATAGCGCAGCCTGGACAGGTAAAAGTGGGCCAGCTAAGAAGGAAAATGCAGTTATGGTGTTAAGACCTAGGCCCAAACTGTGTTTTTTCTGTCACAAGCCTGGCCATGTGGTTGCCAATTGTGTCAAACTGGCACTCAAACAGAAAGCCCACTCAACACAAAAGGGGCCTGTTTTGAGAAAAGGCTCTCAAACTGACAAGCTTGCCAGGCCTACGGAAAGGCTAAACCTGGAGCATAATTGCTTGGTAGCACCCCGTAATCAGTGTACGAGGCCAACTAACCCTGAGCTGCCGCTGGTTGATCCTTTCTCCGGTTCATGTTCAAAACCACCCTTCAGATCTGCACCCCTTGCTAACAAGTATGTCTGTGTTTCAGCGAAGCCTGCTAGCTGCCTGCTGGGTTCTCCACACGTGATAGTTCGAAGCCCTGGCTATCCCATGGGACACTGTTTCAAGGGTTTGGGGCCACTCTCTGGGAATGTTGTGAACCCACTGAGATGGGATTGGCAGCTCCCGCAGGCAATGCCTAACCGGTGCTATGGGGTTTGGTAGGTGGAAAGCCTGCAATTTCTTCATGAAACGGCTATGGACTCACTTTGTGTTATCGTAAATTTGACAAACCATGGGTTTGCATTTATGGGAGGGGGTGTTACGGCCCTAGCAGGGCCTCTCTCTCTCCTGAGGATGCCTGTGTGGGAGTGTCCCACTACCTCCTGCCCGAGGTGCCACCTTTCCCTCCTGTACAGCTGACTCCCATCAGCAATTAAAGGTATTTAAGCCCAGAGCAGGGTGAGCTCTGGGCCAGAGTGCCATTTGTGTGGGTACAGCTAGTGAGCTGAGTGTTTTTGCGGTGTTTCCAGCTGGTGAGCTGTGTTTTGTGGTTTTCAGCTAGTGAGCTGCGTTTTCCTTTTGACATTTTGCATTACTGACCAACGCCTGAGTTTTGTTTGTGTTACTCTTATGGTGATAGCGGCTTGTCCGTCTCTTTTAGTTGAATTACTTCAATAAAACTGTTTTATTTAACTGTTTTGCCTCCTTGACTCTTTTTTCTGACCCGGTCACTTTTGTTACTTCCCCCTCCCCGCCTAGACCCTTCCCCCCCCCCCCCCCCCCCCCCCCCCCCAGGGGAACGTATTACGAATGGAAGCATGTTTAAAAAACACAATGTGAGAGAGACGTTGAGGTCCTTAGAAGTTACCCTGGGTTTTTCTGTCACCCTGCTAGATGTTACACACCTTGTTATTGGACTGATTTCTAAACCTAAAAACATTATTTGTAGTTGTTATTCTTAGTTGTTCTGCTGCCTAAATACCACAGGGTCTGATTATGAAGTTATTGAGCTGCACATACTTTACGACCTGCTTAAGTTCGAGGTCACAGCGTCTGTAGAGCAGCTGGAACATAATGAAGTCTACAAGGTTAAAGTTTTCTCTTCAGTTATTGTTCTTTCTGCTGCTTGGTTTGATGGATCTGAGTGCTTTTGTTTTTATTATTGTTATTATAATTATCATTAATATTTTACTCTCTAGAAGCTTTAAAATAGTGTTTGTGTTTGAAAAAATTGATTTAAGAATTGAACAGAAACATCTGTCCTTCTGAAAATCGCCCAAAGGCACGGAGACAAAGTCAAAGGATGCAACCTGTAACTTTCTCTTCCTTCATGTCAGGACCATCATCCATGATTTATATAAAATGCATATAGCAACAGTAGCACTTTAGTTTGGACTTTATGATTTCTGTAACTGGAAAATATTATTTTGTTTAAAGACAGAAGTGACCGCATTGTTGCAACATCAAAGGGAAATATTAATTAATTAGCATCAAGTATATTTGTTGCTTAAGCGTTTGCACTATAACTTAAGTAGGATTATAACTTTTAAGGAAGGAAAGATTTCAGATATTTAGTTCACTGTTTCAGTTATTTTATATTATTTAAACATTTACGTTGGTCAAATATGATGCTCTAAATCAAATAAAAGTTTGAAAATAAATGATGTATTTTTAAATGCTGCAACAAATGTTCACAAAAAGTAACTATAATTAAAACCAGTTAAACAAAATCAAATGTTTGAATCATGCTTAACCAAATGCCACGCTGGAGAGCTGAACCTAAAGTATACGTAGAAAGATTTCAACATCTGAGCAGTTTTTAATGTTTTTATCACATATAAATGTCACAGCAGTGGGTCCTGGCCCAATGCTTTGTGTTTTTGGTTTTCTTTGACTCTTGTTTTTCTTGCTTTTTGTTCTTCTTATTTATCAGGCTCTCAGTAATCTTAGTTCTCCCTCCCTCAGTGTTCATTTCAGCCTGTGTTTAGTTTCTGTTCCCGTGTCCCACGTTTCATCGTTTCATGTCGAGTCAGCCCTGTCTCTCTGTTTCCTGTGTCTCCCCAGTCAGCCCCGCCTCCCTCGGGCACTCATGTGTGATACAGAGTAATAAACCTGACTACATTTGCTACACTCGCTTTATTACCTGTTACTTTAAAATTCATACACTAATTATGTCTGCCCATCTCTCTAATGTGAAGGTCAAAGGTCAACATCCCAGTGACATAAGAATAATCCCAAAGGGGCAAAGGCAGCGGTTAATTTAGCACATTTAGCATTAAGGGTACAGCAAGGATATACTTTTACTTATTGTGGCAGGGGTGTGGTCTCTGGCCTGCTGCAGTGGAGGCTGGTGGCGGGACGTTGGACGGCACAGGTGAGGGTGATGGAGCTCATGACTCTCCCCTTTATAGTGACGGAGGAGACTGGCGTGGGGGAAGCGTGTAGTGGAGGAAGTGGCGGGACGTCGCTATGTGACTGCAGACTAAATTGGGCTGCATTGAGTTCATGACTTTTCTTTTATCCCGCCGCCTACGCATCACTGTGAGAGTTAATATGAGATCTCTCTCTGTGGAAAAATAACTTTAAATCCCACTGACGTGTGTATAAATCTATATACGTATAACGTCCCTCTGGGCAGCAACTTAAAAAAACAACTTTTTTTGAAGTGTTGTGAACGCAGCGCGCTGGGGCGAATGTCGGCGTTTGCCCAATAGAAAGGAGGAAGCCAGCCAGGCACAGGAAAGAAAGAAACACTCCAGGGCAACGCTGCTGGAACTTTGACTCATTGAGAAATGTTTCCCTGCTTGCATCAAGCCCGGCTGGTGTCCCCTGAGATCCATATCCCACCCTGATTGGTGGGTTAATTCAGCTCCGCCCACAACACTGTAAAGTGTCATACATTATCAAACTAACATTACATTTTCACATTAAGGTGGGGCCAAAAACTATCGTCCTGCGGGCCGCAATTGGCCCACGGGCCGCGAGTTTGAGACCCCTGGTGTAGGAGGACACCTACTCTGCGTCTGGTTAAGTATAAGAGCCCTTTGTTAGGGGGACCGCTGGACTCTTAGCACCAGCTTTGGGGTCACAGGGTCACATCTGGAACACACACACACACTATGCACAGACTGGTACTCTTTGTTCATACCTGTGTAAGACGTCATAATGAACTTGTGCATATTCATGTAAGCTCAATAAAAAGCAGTGTTACGAGGGAGCAGACGAGAGCGACTGAGGTCAAGTGAAGGAACGGCGCTGTCACAGTTCTCTCCCTCATCAATTGTCTGGTTCCAGCGGTGGGTCTGTGCTAGAAGACCCATCACCAGCTTTTTCCACTGGTTACCAGTACGTGGTAGAATCCACTTCCAGATCTGGTTGTCTTTAAATCTGTGAATGGATTGGCTCCATCTTATCTCTCTTTAACAAAAGAATCCAAGTGGAGCCCTCAGGTCTGCAGATAAGCAGCTTCTGACCAGAACTAGACGTAAAAACAGAGGTGAGCTTTATCGATGGCTGCAGCCAAACTCTGGAACAGTCGCCCTTCACATCAGGTCGTCACCAACACTGGACATTTTTAAAAGCCGGTTGGAAACACATTTGTACTCTGTAGCTTTCAATCCTGACCAGTCTTTATAGTCATTACTGTGTATGTTTCCTATTTTCTCTCTACTCTGTGCAGCACTTTGGCTCAAGCTGTTTTTAAATGTGCTGATAAATAAATGTAGATTTCTTTGAATAAAACAGTGGAGCCGAGCTTTGAGCTCAGTGTGTAACAGTGTGTGTGTGAGAGCCATGTAATGTCCATGTGTGCATGCTGACTGTGCTGCTCTGACCCCCCTCCTCCTTTCAGGGTGGAGCCTGCTGGAGTCCGATGGTTGAGACCAGGTCTGAGGAAGTGTAAGTGTGTTTTTAATGGGATTCATGAAAACAAAGCAGCACACATTCAACCATCTTCATCATGTCAGGAGTCATCATCAAAGTGTCAATCAATGAACAGATGATGGATCAATAACTGCAGCTGGATTGTGTTTGTTCTCTCCATCAGATTCCTGTCAACTCACAATCGACACAAACACAGTGCACACAAAGCTCCAACTGTCTGACAACAACAGGAAGGTGACACGTGTGGAGGAGGTTCAGTCATATCCTGATCATCCAGACAGATTTGATGTTCCTCAGCTGCTGTGTAGAAATGGTCTGACTGGTCGCTGTTACTGGGAGGTCGAGTGGAGAGGAAACGTTTGTATATCAGTGAGTTACAGAAGCATCAGAAGGAAAGGAGGCAGTGATGACTGTGTGTTTGGATACAATGATCAGTCCTGGAGTCTGAGCTGCTCTGATGATGGTCCTTATTCTGTCAGGCACAATAACAGTCGAACATCCATCTCCTCCTCCTCCTCCTCTGTCTCTAACAGAGCAGCAGTGTATGTGGACTGTCCTGCTGGCACTCTGTCCTTCTACAGAGTCTCCTCTGACACTCTGATCCACCTCCACACCTTCAACACCACATTCACTCAAACTCTTTATCCTGGGTTTAGGTTCTGGTCTCCTGGTGCCTTAGTGTCCCTGTGCTGAGTGGAGTGTAAAGAGTGTCTCCTGTTACAGAAACACTCTGACTGTTGAACAGATAGTTCAGTCTGTACATGTCTGTCTCTTTCACTCACAAACACGTTTTCAGATTCATGGATTCAATCAGTTGATGTTTGAAACTCTTCTAAATGATTCCTTGTAAACTTCTTCCTCTTCAGTCACAAACAAACAGGAAGTGATGTCACATGTGTTCCTGTCCACACAGCAGAATGAGTCTATTGCTGACAGTGATGTACAAACAGAGTGAGCATTTCTGAGGCCCAAAATAAACTGAGTAGTTCACTGAATGAACAATGGACTGTGAGCTCAGTTCCTTCATCATTAGTATGGATTATATATGTATATGTATTATATTAGTATCATATATATCAGGTGCTGCTGCTTTCAGTCATTGTGCAAATGTGCTGTTTGTAAGGTTGTAAAGCTGCAGTCAGCTGAGACTGAAGAAGTCACCTGATCAGTGAGCAAATGTTTCTGAAAACGTCCAGATGAACAGAATCAACCTTTTGGGATCAGCCAGCAATGCAGCATCATTGTTGTTCAGCTTCAGAGGTTTGCAGGAATGAACTGATGACCAGAAACAGCTGCAAAGTCCAAGAAAATACCAGCTGGAGTTCAGCTGCATTTGAAGAAGTCAAAGAAAAGTAAGGATGGCAAAGGGCGACGTTTTCTTCCAAAGAACTGAAAACATGGTCGACGCCTCATTAGAAGAATCATCTGGACATTTGTGAGGAACTCTAACCAAGAAAGCAAGTCACACAGATCCAACAGACAGTTTCCATGACTGCAAGTGTTGAGTGGAAAAATGCTACATTGCATTATTGCATCCTCTCACCACAGGAGGCGCTGTTGGCACCACTGATTGCTGATCAGCTGTTCTCTGATGATCTGATTGATACTGTGAATAACGGGACTCACTGAACTCTGTGACACAGTGAAGATTACAGAGTTTAACTTCAACATCTGACTGACGTCACACAGACAGAAGGATGAACCAGTGAGGCACAGAACACAGTTACTGGAGATACTGGATCAGCTCCATGTGAACCTCTGATGGAGAAGCTGCTGAGCCAGAGAAACATCAGGACATGACAGCAGCTGCACTTATCTAACAACATGTAGCAGAGCTGATCTATGTTAGAGGATCTATCACAGCAGCTGAAGCCAAAGTCCAACACTGGATACCAGCTGAGCCTGTGCTGAGTGTAGTGTTACAGGAAAAGGGCAGAAACACTGGTAGCTCCCAGTGATGCTGACTGGGGCACAGAGCTGAATGATGCAGCATCAGGACACTGTTTCAGTCTGACTGACAGAGAAACCTGTAGCTGTATCTACATGTGAGGCAGAGGCCACACAAGCAGCTTTCTATGTTTCACAGTGACTGAGATCTTCAGTGGGGGTGGACATGCTCCTGTACAGACCTCTGAGGAGAACCAAGGTGCAGTCAAAGAGTCCAGTCTGTCCTCACAGATGTGAACATGTGCTTTCATCAGGTCTGCTGTCAGCTAGCAGGCTCACATCAGAATCACTGTTCCTGAAAAACACAGTCTGTGTGACATCATCAGTCAGCTGATGGTCCCAGATCTGAATGGTTTCTGTCTCTACTGAGGAAGTCAGAGAATATCACTGAGGTGTGGATCAGGTCTGAGTGAGCTGTGGAGGGACAGCTTTAAACAGTCCACAGGTCTCACGTCCTGCTCAGTCTGGTAGCAGATACCTCGTATTGTTCCAGATGTGCTGACATCAGCAGCAGCAGCACAGCTGTGTGATACCATGAATCTCAGTTATTGATCCAACACACAGTAAATACAAAGATCAGGATTTCTGAGAGTAATCATTATGAGTCTGAACACATGATCACTGAATGTTAGTCTCCACAATAATAAGCTAACACAAGCAAACACAGCTTTCAGCTCTTATTTTGAAACTGGCTTATTTAGAGAGCTGTGATGTGAGCGTGCCTGGCTCTGAGGCACTTGGGTCAGCCTCTGTTGTTTAGAAGTGTTACAGACTGTGAATGACACAGACCTGTCAGTTTCCATGTTTGTCTGTAACACAGCTCAGGGGCTCCATGCTGAACGCATCCATCCAGTGTTATTGATCCAGGACTGATACCAGCATTGGGATCAATACTACAACACACAATCACATGTGTCCACGTGATGTGTTTGACCAGCTTTATTCATTAATGATCAATCAGCTTATTTACTGCATCTGAGTCCAGCTTCATTTAAATGATCCAACCATGAAAATGACATCAGTCCTACAGAAGCACTTCATGCTAACAGGAAGTCATTTATTAAGGTGGAATAACACAGAGACACAACCACTCACAGCTAACCTGACCCCACTAACTGCATGTGTTTGGACTGTGGGAGGAAGCCGGAGTACTGGAGAGGACGCACACAAACACGGGAGAACATGAAGCTCTGAAACAAAGATGGTGGATTTGACCTCAGGACCAGGCGGGGTTACGGGGGCCATGACCCCCCAATAATAGATCCAGCTACACTGAAACTGTCAATTTCATTTACTTTTCCTGTTTTAAAGCTATCAGGCTGCTTTGTGGCTCACTCAATACTAAACTAAGATACTTTCAGTGTGAATCATTTGCAGGAACACAGGCAGGATTTAAGGTGCAGAACTTTACAGTCTCTGTCTCAAAGTTGGTCTAAACATGCTAACAGCTCTTTGTTTTTTTCAGTTTTCACTGGTTTGATGTAATGAAAGAAATTTTAATGAAGCAGACGATTGTTGTTATTTTAGTTCTATAGTTTCATAAATCGTGGTGTGGATCTAAGTCAACATTCAGAATAAATAAGATAATACAGCACTTTGATGGTTGCCTTTGTATTTTCCCAGCAGTGCTCAGGTTGGTTCTCGGCTACATTTACATACAGATGTTAATGTGTTCAGCAGCTGGACTCATCTGAGGAAGGAACATTGGAAAGGTGCTCAGTGCACAACTACATCACTAATTTTATGTAAGACCCTGTGTTTTATTGTATTTATATATTTGTAACATTTGACTCAAACACTTTTGGGAAGGATGAAAATGTTTTCAGGAGGAAGTTTTTCCTTCTGTCCGACTGCAGTACACACAACACTGCGTCTCCCCCCATTATCACACTTCCTCAGGCTGGTGATGAGCGCCCCCTGGTGTCAGTGTTGATGACATCATGCACAGTGAAACATAAACAGTGTCTGTTAATAAAAAATCATGTGTCCATTTTCATGTTTGCATCATGTTTCTGTAAAATCATCAGCTGTTTCTGAACCTTCTTCATTGTTTGACTCGTTCCAACAGCTGTGAGCTGTGATGGAGTCAGAGCAGCTTCATCACTGATGTTCAGGTGAAGCTGAACTTAATAAACTGTAGAAATGATCAGGATTCAGGTTGGATGTGTAAAACACTTCTGTGTGAGGTCGCAGTGCTTCATATGTGTGTGTGGGCTGAAGCACACACGTGTGAGTCCTCAGAGGTTTCACACACATCACTGCACACACTTATAATCCTAGTTTAAGCTTGTGGATCATATCGGACACATCAGCAGCTCTTTGGAGACAAAGATTTGAGATTTAAGATGAGTCATAGTCTTTCTATCCATGGTAGCTTCCACTGCTGAGGCTCGGGAAACATGAAGAGGATAATTAAGAGCAAGCATCAGCTCTGTCTCATCTAACTACACAGTATTATGATCATGCACTTATGTCTCAAACTAAGACACAATGAGACAAAATGAGTTCTGTGAGTCTTTAGATTATCAGTAAATTCTGGTGACAGTTTGACGCTCAGTGGAGCCATTTTTGGTTTGTGATGAGTGTTTTGTGAGCTTCTGTTTTGTGAATCGCTCTTTGTAATTTAGAAGATCGTGCAGAAATGTGCGCGCCCTTATCTGAGAGGACACGGAGAGAGTGTCGCAGACTCGAGGTGAGGAGATAAACCTCGGAGCTGGATGGCCTGCACGTTACCCATGTGCATCTTTTCAGTGACATCAAGTGAACCCATAATAAGCATTTCTATGTCTTAGACATCATGTCCATTTCTAATGAGAGATTATTTTTAAATGAGGGAAACCTGGTCTAACAACACGCTT
This sequence comes from Rhamphochromis sp. 'chilingali', assembly GCF_963969265.1. Classification (NCBI taxonomy): domain Eukaryota; kingdom Metazoa; phylum Chordata; class Actinopteri; order Cichliformes; family Cichlidae; genus Rhamphochromis; species Rhamphochromis sp. 'chilingali'. Next base: position 6,871,227 of record NC_137929.1, read on the forward strand.
ACAACAGAGCTAAAGGTTCACCACAGTGAGACGGTGGGACTCTGATAAGAACTGAAACACTGTGTATGAACAGCTGAGACAAAACTATATATAAACACTCATTTATTCCAGTTTAGTTTACAATGATTTTAAAGTAATGTGGAACGATTCATGTTCATGAGCTGTTACAAACACAACTATTGATTTGTCTATATATGGTCGGACTACAAGGCTTGTGTTGAGGCTCTTGGAATAATGTGTGAATTACAGCAAGAAATGATGGTTTTCCATTTTACCAAAGTGGAATAAAATCACCACAGCAAAGAAATCATGTTATTGTCTGCAGCTAAAATATATGGTGAACATGGTTTTATAATAATGTGCAAACACAACCTCACTCTGCTCTATACGAGGAGCCAACCACAGCTGTCCGGGTCTTCATCCACCACCTCCACCATCTTTGCTCATCATCATTCACTTAATTGCTGATTGGTTTAAATCAAACTCCATTAAAGGTTCAACTCCATTATATAACAGCATGTTGACTTTGGATCTGGTGTGCAGTGCCACCTTAAAAGATGAGGAAACTAAGAGATTACAAAAAAAGAAGTGGAGGAGTTAAAGAGCTGCAGCAGATTAACAGTTTCTGACAGTCATGTGTTAGAAATAGGACGATTAGATGAGCTGAGGGATCCATCTACTGCTCAGTGAAGCCTCATCAGAAACAGTCTCAGTGGAAGGATGGCTCTATTGTTAAGGAAGGACACAGGCAGAAAGACTGGCGTCTGTCACACAGGAACTGGACTGAAAATCAGCTGCACATATTCATCAGTATGTGCAAACATATTATAGGTGTGGAATTCAGGACAGTACCATCAGAAGTTGATCCACTGTGCAAATGTCTGATTGGCAGTGGCTTCATTTTTCACTATGAACAAACTGCTAATGCAGCATCACAGGACGTCAGCCATGGATTGGCCTCCCCAGACCTCAACATTACTGAAACATCTTAACAGAGGATGGAAACAAAGGGAACCAACATCCAAGAAAAGAGCTGCTGCTGAAAACTTCCTCACAGAAAACACAAACAAGCTTGACTAAGAGACTCCAGGCTGTGCTGAATTATAAAGGTGGACTGACCTCCAGGGTCCTTAGTATCATATAAGCTCAGTTTGTGTCTTATATACTTTCCATTTATATAACAAAATATATAGAAAGGAGGGTGGTTTAAGATGTGTGTAGAGTTTTATTCATTATCTTTAGACAAACAAAGAAAGCACCATCCATTCGTCTCCAGTCTGTATGAAAAACAGGGGAAAGGTCAAATTAAAACTTTGAAATTCCTTTCACAATAAATCCATAAAAAAACAAAGTAATAAATATAAAAGTGTTTAAACCCACTTTTCCATAAAGCTGTCAATAGGAAATGTTCCAGTAAACATGTCTGTGTTTCTGCTGTTTTCCTTTCATGCGTCCACAGCTGACAGGTAACCCTATTGGAGTCGCCATAGTGACGGGTGGCGTCTCAGCTTCAGCGTGTTGATGGGCACAGCCATGGTTACCACAGCTGGAGTTGGTGTACGGCGAGCTGTGAGAGGACAGAGATGGAGAACGCACATTTAACTCTTTAACAGGAGATACGTTACGACTAACAGACGACTGCTGTCTACATGATGTCTTTGCAGCCCTTATGCTACATGTTACACAACTTTTCTTCATGCCAACAAGACTGAGGTGCCACATAGTCGACACATACAGCTGATTATGATGCATGTTTTACTATTGCTATGTTCACATCATCTGCTTGGCTTTATTACTGAAAGCCTGGAGATCCTCTGACGTGTGCATGGCTGATGTGAAGTATGATTAGTCCTACATGACATCAACAACAGAGGCAATGAAAGCTTTGTTGTTAACAGGTTGTAGGTAAAGTCAAATGTCTACTTCTACACTTGTGTTGGGTAAAGTTCTTCTCACTGCAGCAGATTTATATCTGTGCTTTCACAGGGCGTGATGTGGAGCTCAGCGCTGAGGTGCAGGTCTCCTTGGAGACGGCATCCTGGCTGAAAATATTATCATGCTTCCAAAACATTTCAGCTTTTATTTTGAAAGAAACAAGACTTGAAAACGAATCCCCTTCTTCCTCTTTGTCTTTGTTCTTCAGAGGAGTGTCACCTGGACAAACTCAGGGCTGTTCTAGAGCCTTTGTTATTATTTGACTCCATAGAAATAAAACTGAATCGAATCAAACAAAAACTCCCAAACAGCTAAAACACTTTGCTTTATTCTCTTTTTTAACAAATACGTTGAAGTCCATCCATAACAACACAGCTGAGATCTCCTTTGTAATCAAGTGTTTACATCCTTTGTACAGATCCAAATCCAAATCTTTAGTCCTAAACAGGCAGTGGTTACAAACAGGAAGACGAGCAGTCCATTAAACAGTCTACAGGGTCAAACATACAGAGAATTCAAACAGCTATTAAAAACAAATAACTGGACACTGAAAAACTTCAGTGATGTGTGAGGCACCAAAGGGAAGCAGCTGAGTATATTCAATGAATTATCTTCAAATACAAAGACAGAAACTCCTACAGGCAGCACGCAAACTGAGCAGGATACACAAAGATCAGAGATTACAAAAGAAATCAGAAAAGGATTTCAAACTTACTGAGAGCAAGGCCTCTGTTACAAATCTGTCTAATAGAAAAACATGCTGTACAGATACAATACGCTCAGTGTTCATGGTCATTTAAAAACTGGCTCTACCTGAACCACTTCAATATTTTATGAAGTCACTGAGTCGACCATTTCTACAGTTTGTTTCCTTCATTGCAGTTAGAGTGCGGCTGGTAAGGATGAAAACACACACAGAGCGTAAATTGTCTTTGTTAGTAACAAACGTCAGCAAAGAAAAGACAAAACACACAAACACTCTCATGATATTCATGAATCATTAGAAAGCATCCAAACATTCTGCTCGTGGACTTTTACAGTCTTATTTGCACTCGCTCATCTTCATAATCATCCTGATCAATACATGACAGGGGAGGCTTTGAGGTAGGCGGGGCTCTCTGCTGATGTCAGCATGAAAGGCAGGACCAGCGTCTGCCACATGTTGGTGAAACATCACAGTACACTGGCGTGGTTTCCTTTCCAGATGTTGGACGTTTGACACTTCAACGTTGAGGCGAACAAGAAGACACAGTTTTGGGTCGGGTTGCTGCAGGGTTTCTAACTGAGCAAAAGCAGAAGCACACAGACCAACAGGGATCAGATGCTGAGTGTTAGAGGAACATCTGTGCTGATCACTGAATGCTGCTGTGGTCTCTTGTTGAAGTTGGCTGGTGGGACAGTCTAATAGTGATATCCTGCCCATCGGAGGAACACTTTTAAAAACACATGCAATACTTTGTTTGTATTACAGTCACAGTTTATGTTATTTTTGTCCTTTAAAAGTGTTGCTGTACTATAAAGTCCTATAATTTGAGGCTAAAATGGCTCAGAGAGTCTCTCTCTCAGAGGATCTCCTTTGAAAGTGGAGACGGCTTTATCCGCTGATCCACGTCACTTTACCTGGATGTTTTCTTTGAAGCTGGATGAAGACTCCTCTCCCTCACTCCTGCTGCAGCTGTGTGGTCCAGTTGGCCTCTGAGGTCACAGTCAACATCTGTAGCAGAAGAGGGGAAATAAAAGTCCAGGTTACCAAAACTGGGAGCTTTTCCAAAATAGAGCGTAACTGGACTTTTTCAGCCTTACAGGCAGATAGTCGTCTGAAGCTGCAGCTTTTTCTTTTTAGCTTTTTCCAATCTCTGCTCTCGGCTTTCTTTGAGAACATGTCTGCTTTCTTGGCATGGGTCTGTCTGCTGTTGGTGAAGAGACTAAATCCACATACTCGCTACTAAGATCTCCTCAAGTAGTCTCAACCAGATTACAGTTTAAGAGTAAATGTCTCCTGAGAGTTTCACCTTGGGGAGATGCTGTCTTGCTACCATGCAATCATGAGCATTAATCTATGAGGTGAAAAAGTAATTTTAAAAGCTCCAGCCACAAGTTTTATTTCATCTGTGTTTTGGTCAGAGTCCCATCAGACCTCCAGAATGGTGTCAGAGTTTTTTCTATCCACGTGATGAGCACAGGCCTCAGGTCCAGACCTCCACGGGCACCATAGCCTCTTTGGAGCTAATAGGTGCAAGAAGGTTTTGTTGGGATAGGAACTGAAGAGGAAACTGACGAGGAAGGCAAGGATCTTCTTCAGCTCCTCCGAGCCAGGACCTCTTTGTGTAGGCCAGCATTGGCCAGGTAGCCCTCCAGCATCGCTGGATGGCCGACAGTGGAAAACCTAGAGGAGTAGGAGAGAAACAGCAGCTTGGAGCATGTCTTTATACTGTTTAGTTTTTAGAGCCACAGACTTTCTTTTAATGTCATTGTTCAGGATCTATGACTGATTATGTATTTATTGTATTCCTCCATGACTGTGTGACAGCAAGTGGAAAAAACCAGCTTGACCTTTGTTGATATGCTTGTAATTTTAATATTGATTAAATGGCCCATGAAATAATAGAAAGCTCATATATGAAAATGTATTTTAAGAAGTAAAATGTTAATCTGAGCACAAAGGAGTACACTCACCTTCTGGTAGATGGAGGTGTAGCGAGCGCTGGTGAACATCCAGGCCTCCTCGTAGAACTGATCACTGATTGGATCCAAAACATCGATGGAGGATCTGTGTACGCGCTGAGGATCGTCCTGATGGACAGAACAGAAGGAGAGTGAGACAAGTGAAGATATACTAAACAACACTGTGACATGAACTGAGCCACACACAGTTTGATTCACAGGTGATTGACACATTATTTGACCACGAGCAATCTTTTCTGGTTTGACGCCGTCTTTGTAGCCAGAAACCAGCTCTCTCCTCGGCTTCCTCCACTACACGCTTCCCCCACGCCAGTCTCCTCCGTCACTATAAAGGGGAGAGTCATGAGCTCCATCACCTGTGCCGTCCAACGTCCCGCCACCAGCCTCCACTGCAGCAGGCCAGAGACCACACCCCTGCCACAATAAGTAAAAGTATATCCTTGCTGTACCCTTAATGCTAAATGTGCTAAATTAACCGCTGCCTTTGCCCCTTTGGGATTATTCTTATGTCACTGGGATGTTGACCTTTGACCTTCACATTAGAGAGATGGGCAGACATAATTAGTGTATGAATTTTAAAGTAACAGGTAATAAAGAGAGTGTAGCAAATGTAGTCAGGTTTATTACTCTGTATCACACATGAGTGCCCGAGGGAGGCGGGGCTGACTGGGGAGACACAGGAAACAGAGAGACAGGGCTGACTCGACATGAAACGATGAAACGTGGGACACGGGAACAGAAACTAAACACAGGCTGAAATGAACACTGAGGGAGGGAGAACTAAGATTACTGAGAGCCTGATAAATAAGAAGAACAAAAACCAAGAAAAACAAGAGTCAAAGAAAACCAAAAACACAAAGCATTGGGCCAGGACCCACTGCTGTGACATTTATATGTGATAAAAACATTAAAAACTGCTCACATGTTGAAATCTTTCTACGTATACTTTAGGTTCAGCTCTCCAGCCTGGCATTTGGTTAAGCATGATTCAAACATTTGATTTTGTTTAACTGGTTTTAATTATAGTTACTTTTTGTGAACATTTGTTGCAGCATTTAAAAATACATCATTTATTTTCAAACTTTTATTTGATTTAGAGCATCATATTTGACCAACGTAAATGTTTTAATTTCATATAAAATAACTGAAGCAGTGAACTAAATATCTGAAATCTTTCCTTCCTTAAAAGTTATAATCCTACTTAAGTTATAGTGCAAACGCTTAAGCAACAAATATACTTGATGCTAATTAATTCATATTTCCCTTTGATGTTGCAACTATGCGGTCACTTCTGTCTTTAAACAAAATAATATTTTCCAGTTACAGAAATCATAAAGTCCAAACTAAAGTGCTACTGTTGCTATATGCATTTTATATAAATCATGGATGATGGTCCTGACATGAAGGAAGAGAAAGTTACAGGTTGCATCCTTTGACTTTGTCTCCGTGCCTTTGGGCGATTTTCAGAAGGACAGATGTTTCTGTTCAATTCTTAAATCATTTTTTTCAAACACAAACACTATTTTAAAGCTTCTAGAGAGTAAAATATTAATGATAATTATAATAACAATAATAAAAACAAAAGCTCTCAGATCCATCAAACCAAGCAGCAGAAAGAACAATAACTGAAGAGAAAACTTTAACCTGTCATGAACCGAAGTTCCGAGCGCAGGCTGGACCCAGTAGCAGAACACACACACACCAGGGTAGGAGAGAATAAAGAAAGTACATTTTATTACAACTAAAGGTGTCCCGTGAGGGTAGCCGGAAAAACAACGTATGGAACCAGAAGAAACCGAGGGACTGGGAAGGTGAACCGCGCAGGGAACGCCAAGAGCGGGGCTGTGAGAGGCTGTAAAACAAAAAGAGAAACAGATTACTGGGGTGCGGAAAAAAAAGGCAGCATACCAGGGAAGGTGGAATATGTGTCTCACAGTGATAGCCGGGCTGAGTGAACCAGAGGGGGGGGGAGCTCCAAAGGGGTCGAGACAGCGAGGCTGATGGTGATCTGAATCTCAGGCGGACAGGTGGACAGGCAGGTGGCTCGTAAAAAACGCCGAGTTGTGATCTGGGTACACAGGGCAAAAAAACAGTGTTAGTTCCGATGGAGAGTTTGTCATAAGAGTTTTTCCCGCAGGTGTACGTTACCGCTGAGAGGCGACTACGGACTGGCGTGGAGCAGCAGGTAGGGCAGGATTAAATAGTCCACCTGGTGATCGCCTGGGATGGGGTGCAGGTGTGGGGTTAGCAGCCACGCCCGTGGGCGTGGGCATCCCAACAGCACCCCGGACGCCGGGCTGCGGACCATGACAGTACCCCCCCCTCAAGGGTCGCCCCCAGGTGACTGGCCGGGACCCCGCCTGCGGAGAGAAGCACGGAAAGCAGAGATTAGACGAGGGTCCAGAACGAAGGAGCGCGGGACCCAGAGGCGGTCCTCGGGGCCGTACCCCTCCCAATCCACGAGATACTGCCAGCCGCGCCCGCGCCGGCGCGCATCCAGGATCCGCCGGACCGCATAGGCCGGATGGCCGCCGATGAGCCGGGCGGGAGGAGGGGGCTCGGAAGGAGGGCACAGGGGGCTGAGGCGGACCAGCTTAAGTTGAGATACATGGAACGTGGGATGTACACGCCAAGAGGCCGGAAGCCGGAGCCTGACCGCCACCGGGTTGATGACCCGGTCCACTTCATACGGCTCGATGAAACGGGGAGCCAGTTTGCGGGACGTGCCCCGGAGCGGGATATTCCCAGCAGCCAACCAAACCTTCTGTCCCGGCTGGTAGTCAGGGGCTGGGGCGCGGCGATGATCGGCGTAGTGCGCCTGTCGTTCCTTCGCGCGCAGGAGGGCGCGGCGAGTGCAGCGCCACACACGTTGGCAGCGCCGGAGGTGATGAGAGGCCGACGGGACGGAGAGGGACAGGTCCTCTTCCGGGAAGAGCGGAGGCTGATACCCGAGGGACGCTTCGAAAGGAGACAAGCCGGTGGAAGACGAGGTGAGAGTATTGTGGGCGTACTCCACCCAGGGCAGGTAAGTAACCCAGGAGGAGGGGTTTTGACTGGCTACGCACCTCAGCATAGTCTCCAGCTCCTGATTAAGACGTTCAGTTTGCCCATTGGATTGCGGGTGGAAACCGGAACTCAAACTGACCTTGGCGCCGAGAATGGAGCAGAAGGTCCTCCACACTTGTGAGGTGAACTGGGGACCTCGATCGGAGACAATGTCCAGGGGAATTCCGTGGAGCCTGAAAACATCAGTGATCAATGCTTGGGCAGTCTCAGCAGCCGAGGGCAGCTTGGCTAGCGGGATGAAGTGAGCGGCCTTAGAAAACCGATCCACAACGGTGAGGATGACACATTTTCCAGAAGAGGTGGGGAGACCGGTAACAAAGTCGAGGGAGATGTGAGACCAGGGCCGGTGGGGAGTAGTGAGTGGGTGGAGCTGACCTACGGGATGCTTCGTGGATGACTTATTACGAGCGCAGACGGCACAGGCAGACACGTAGTCCCTCACGTCCTGTAGTAGCGATTTCCACCAGAAGTGTCTGCTGAGGAGGCGCGCCGTTCTGCTCACGCCCGGGTGGCACGCGAATCCAGTGGATGACTGCTCCCCGGGCGGCGGCGGGAACGAAGCGCCGTCCTGGCGGTCCAGTCCCTGGGTCAGGGTCCCCCGGGAGCGCTCGGCAAATGGTCTCCTCAATTTCCCAGGTGAGAGCACCCACCACGCAGGTGGCTGGTAGGATTGTGGCGGGGGGGGGGGCGCCTCACTGTCGGGGGAATACAGACGGGAGAGCGCATCGGGTTTGACGTTTCGTGACCCGGGACGATAGGAGAGTGTGAAGTTGAAGCGGGCGAAGAATAGGGACCAGCGAGCTTGACGGGGATTCAACCTCTTGGCGGTTCTAAGGTACAGTAGGTTTTTATGATCTGTCCATATAATGAAGGGCTGTTCGGCCCCCTCCAGCCAGTGACGCCATTCCTCCAATGCGAGTTTTACCGCTAGGAGTTCCCTGTCGCCGATGTCGTAATTCCTCTCCGCGGGGGTGAGTCGGCGTGAGAAAAAGGCGCACGGCCGGAGTTTATTCAGGGGCCCAGACCGCTGGGAGAGAACCGCCCCAACTCCCGCATCAGACGCGTCAACCTCAACAACAAACTGTTTAGAAGAGTCAGGATGGGTTAGAATGGGTGTGGACGTGAATAATCGCTTCAACTTAGCAAAGGCTGCGTGGGCCTCAGGGGACCATGTGAAAGACACCTTGGGTGAGGTGAGTTGGGTGAGAGGCGCGGCCACCTGGCTGTAGTTTCGAATGAAACGGCGATAAAAATTCGCAAACCCCAGGAAGCTCTGAAGCTTCTTCCGTGTCTCCGGAACCGGCCATTCCAATATCGCTTTGATCTTCACCGGGTCGGTCTTCACCTGCCCACCAGCGAGGATGTAGCCCAAGAAGGAAATGGATGAGGCGTGGAACTCACATTTTTCCGCTTTTACGTACAGTCTATTTTCGAGCAGCCGTTGTAGCACGCTCCTCACATGGATGCGATGGTCCTCGAGCGTCTTGGAAAAAATCAGAATATCATCCAGGTAAACAAAAACAAACACGTTCAGGAAATCCCGTAACACGTCGTTGACTAGGGCTTGAAAAACCGCTGGGGCGTTCGTTAACCCGAACGGCATCACCAGATATTCGAAATGCCCTAGTGGGGTATTGAAGGCGGTCTTCCACTCGTCGCCCTCACGTATCCGTACCAGGTGGTAGGCGTTCCGCAGATCCAGTTTGGTGAAGACAGTAGCTCCCTGGAGTGAGTTAAAAACAGAACTAATGAGTGGGAGGGGATATTTGTTTTTGACGGTGACGTCGCTCAGCCCCCTGTAATCAATGCACGGGCGGAGCGTCCCGTCTTTCTTTCCCACGAAGAAAAAACCCGCAGCCACGGGGGAGGATGACGGCCTAATACGTCCTGCAGTTAGCGACTCCTGGATGTAATTCTCCATGGTTTCTCTTTCGGGGCGAGACAGGTTGTATAATCTGCTAGAGGGCAGCGAAGCACCCGGGAGCAGATCAATAGCACAGTCATATGGACGGTGAGGCGGGAGTGAGAGCGCCTCGTCTTTACTGAACACCTGCCGGAGATCGTGATAGTCGGGGGGCACGGAAGAGAGATCCGGCGCGGGTGGCGGGGCGGGCCTCCGTTCCGTTGAGGCGGAGGGAACGGCTGACCTCAGGCAGTTCGCTAGACAAAACACACTCCAGCTCGCGATACTCTTTCCGGCCCAATCTATGTGTGGGTTATGTCTCTGTAACCAGGGGTAGCCTAGGATAAGCGGGGTGTCAGGAGCGGGAAAAGTGAAAAAAGACAGCTGCTCTTGGTGGTTACCTGATGTGATTAACCGTACAGGCGCGGTTTGGTGAGTTATGTATGCAAACACTTGATTGTTTAATGTAGACGCAGGGATGGGCGGTTCGAGTGGAGTAAGAGACACAGCTAACCTCTTAGCCAGCTTCTCATCCATAAGGTTCTGTTCCGCCCTGGAGTCCACCAACGCGGGGCATGTAAAAGTCTGATTAGGAGTCACGATAGTAACGGACAGTAACAATCGGGGTATAGTAGTACTTAAGAGTGCTGCCCACCCGTATCCCCGGACTTACCGGTGGGCCGGGTCGTTTGAGCGGACCGGGCAAACAGCGATGCGGTGACCGGGCCTCCCACAGTACAGGCATTCTCCAGCCCGAAATCGGCGTTCCCTCTCCTCCGGAGAAAGCCGAGAGCGTCCGATCTGCATGGGTTCGGGCGGGGGAGGCGACGGAGAGCGCGCACACGCAGCTGGGGGCGGAGAAACGCGGATCCCGGGGCGTACTACAGAGCCCATAGGCTTAGGCCGCCGCTCAGCATCCCTCTCCCGCAAGCGTCTATCGATCCTACGGGCGAGGGAGGCTAATTCTTCAAAGGATCTGGTCTCCTCGTGAAACGCTAGTTGGTCCTTCATCTGGTCGTTTAATGACCGTAAAAAAAACCCACGAAGGGCCGAATCGGGCCAACCTACGGCGACCGCTCGGGTACGGAATTCAACTAGGTACTCCGCAATACTGCGCCGCCCCTGACGGAGCCCCAGCAACTTCTGCGCGGCATCGTCCTCCGAAACCGGAGGGGAAAACGTAGCCTGGAACTCCTCCAGGAATTCATCGTAATCACAATCACGAATGGGGTGAGAGTTTAAGTAAGCTTCAGCCCATGCTAGAGCACGCCCCCGTAACAATCCCACGAAGTGGGAGATCTTAGCAGCATCCGTGGGAAACGCGTGAGGCGTGCGACTGAAAAACAAGGAGCACTGGAAAAGGAACCCCCCACACAGGTCCAACTCCGCGTGAAAGGGTTCCAGCGGCGGAGGTGAAACGCCGCGGTGCACGGGGTCGGGAGGCCTAGTTTGTAACTTATTCTGAGTGTCACTCAGCTCTTGACAACGGTCTTGGACTGGAGCTGCTGATCGTGGCGACCGAGGATAGCGCCCTGTTTATTAATAGCGGAGCGGAGTGGATCTGCTGGGTCCATACTGGCCAGTCCGTACTGTCATGAACCGAAGTTCCGAGCGCAGGCTGGACTCAGTAGCAGAACACACACACCAGGGTAGGAGAGAATAAAGAAAGTACATTTTATTACAACTAAAGGTGTCCCGTGAGGGTAGCCGGAAAAACAACGTATGGAACCAGAAGAAACCGAGGGACTGGGAAGGTGAACCGCGCAGGGAACGCCGAGAGCGGGGCTGTGAGAGGCTGTAAAACAAAACCAAAGACAGAAGTGACCGCATAGTTGCAACATCAAAGGGAAATATTAATTAATTAGCATCAAGTATATTTGTTGCTTAAGCGTTTGCACTATAACTTAAGTAGGATTATAACTTTTAAGGAAGGAAAGATTTCAGATATTTAGTTCACTGCTTCAGTTATTTTATATGAAATTAAAACATTTACGTTGGTCAAATATGATGCTCTAAATCAAATAAAAGTTTGAAAATAAATGATGTATTTTTAAATGCTGCAACAAATGTTCACAAAAAGTAACTATAATTAAAACCAGTTAAACAAAATCAAATGTTTGAATCATGCTTAACCAAATGCCAGGCTGGAGAGCTGAACCTAAAGTATACGTAGAAAGATTTCAACATGTGAGCAGTTTTTAATGTTTTTATCTAGTGCTGTCAAGAGATTAAAAAAAAATAGAGATTAATTAATTATGATTTTTAATTAATTGATCTAATTAATCTCTTTTTTAATCTCACCTAAAAATAGCTGAGGAAAGCCCTCAACTTATTGTGGCAGACCAAAAGACTGATATAACAAAGAAAGTGACTTTATAAAGTCATTTATTGTTTAACAAACGTTAAACAGATGCAACCATTTACATACTGTTGTATTCTTTTGTAAAATAAGTGGAAAAATAAATACAAATAAAATCAAATAAATTAAGTGCTGCAAGTTAGCACATCAGAGTTGCTCTTTTCTGAGCAATACAGCACTGAAATTCCTCTGCTTCAGATAATGAAAAATAAAACTGACATTGCAGTGCTGCAAGTTAGCACATCAAAGTATTCTTCCATCACAAAAAAAAGTGCTGAACATCAAGCAATCTATTCTAGTAGGCTACAAATGACACAGCAGCTATGCTGACCACATGTGTCTCATTTCTTCTTCCTCAGCCAGTCGCTAAGACACACCAGCCTGGTAACATTTTCTGGAAGCAAGGCTGCCCTTTTCTTTTGCACTATGTGGCCTGCAAGGCTAAAGAGTCTCTCACAGGGTACAGAGGTAGCTGGGGAGGCCAGGTACTTTTGTGCTAGGACTGACAGCTTTTCATAGACTCCTGAGTGAGCATACCACCACTGCAGGGGACAGTCATCAATACTGATGCTGGGTTCTGCTCTGTAGCGCTGCAGCTCTCCAGACTCAATTCCATCTTCTGAGTCAGAGTCAGACCCCAGAAGGAGTTCGCTCCTCCTCTTCTTCTGAGCTGGTCCATCATCCTCTGTGGAGGGCTGGAGACTATCTGCTCTTCTGGGCTCTGCTGCCTGGAGCATATTCTCCAGAATGGTCCACACCTGAATGAATGAATGAATGAATGAATGATTGTGATTAAAACTAAGTGCTTTTTTTTTTTTTTTATTTAATCTTGTAAAGAACTTTGTGTTCCATATAATAAATAAAAGTTTGATTTGATAATGAATTGGACTCATTAGTCCAGCTTAACCTTATTGTCCTACCTGTTCCCTCTTTTCTCTTGGAAGACATTTCAAATCCTTAAACCGTGGATCCAATGCTGTGGCCACCTCGAACCATATCTCGTTGCCATTAGCTCGTCGTGCTGCCAGATCCTTCTGGAAGGCATTCTTGAACTTCACCACGTAGGCAGGATCATCATCAGTAATGTCCATGACACGGTACAGATGGCGAAAAGCAGGCAGCACTACAGAGCAAGAGACGTAGGCCTCACCACCCAGCAGCTCTGTCACATACCTGCAGAGGTGGAGAGGTTTGCTAAATAAACCTAGCTGGATTCATTTAAATCAAAGTGTAACTGATTTCCAATTTAATTGTCCTTAAAAGTTCCTTGTTATGTTCATTAATTTTGATTTTACACATGTAACAGTAGTTTATATAATTAAAATGGGAAGGTGTTTATTTGAACTTACTTGCATGGTTCAAGCAGGAGCTCCAGCCTCTGCAGTTTTGCCCACTCAGCTTCGGTTGGCAAGACCAACCTGTGGTTCTGTTGGTCCAACGTAGCCTGGACAGCCTCTCGGTTACATAGGAGGCGTGAGACCATTGCGAGAGTCGAGTTCCACCTGGTGGGTACATCCTGTATAAGTTGATCGCTCTTCTTTCCGAGTGCTACTTGTTGTTGGTTAAGTTCTGTGGTACTCGCAGGGCTTTGTTTAAAATGACCAACAATCTTGCGGCACTTTGCCAGTACACCGACAAAACCACTGCTATCGAGACATACCGTGATGGTCCTCTGGAGAATGTGAGCATTGCAGGCGATGTGCTCATATGGAAGTGCTCTCATAGCAGCCAGCATGTTTGCTGCGCTGTCTGTGCCAATGGTGGATATCTTGTTTTCAATACCCCAGTCATTTGCTACCTTGAGGAACTGTTCGGCGCATTTATCAGCAAAGTGCCTGGTTTCTGTTCTCATGACGGTCAGTGCAAATGAGTTGAGGTTCCACTCACTATCAATAAAGTGTCCAGTCACCCCAAAATAGCTGTGGTTGCCAGCTGAGGTCCAGTGATCTCCGGTTATAGCAACACAGTTGGGAGAATCCTCCGCCAAAATCTCAAGTTTGTTTTTCTTTTCGCCGTCGTACATTTTGCTGATTTTGGTCGTTACTGTAGTCCTGCACGGTGGCTTGTATGACGGGTCATTGGACGCAATTTGCAACACCTCTGTCAATCCTTCGTCCTCTACTATATTTATCGGCCTACAGTTCATCGCTATCCACTTGGCAATAACATTAGTCAGCCTGTCGGTCGCAGACTTGCTCATACGAGGGGTATTCTCTAGTTTTGTTTGGCGAAAAGCTTTGCTCTGGCTTGCTATATTGCTAACGTCTTCACTGCTAGCTGTTGCTGCACTCGCGGCTGGGTGCTTTGCGTTGAGGTGATAGGCCAAACTTGAGCTGCTTCGGTGGTAAGCAAACTCCTTCTTACACTCTAGGCAGACCACTTTACCTTTGTCAATGGTGCCGTCGGGGCGTTTATGAAATACAAATTTCCCGTTCATTGGGCCAACAACTCTCAGATGCGCCTCCATATCCACACTGTAAGCTAATCACCACTTCTCACCTTGACCTCACGACGTGACTCCACCCCCAACAAGTCAAGCACAAGGAGCCCAGCACATAAAAACGGATTTTATAACATAGCAACTCTCATACAAAATCAATGACGTCAAGAGATTAAAAATTAGATTAACGAGATTAAAAAACACAACGCGCTAAATAGCATTGTAATTAATTAATCGCAATTAACGCGATAATTTGACACCCCTATTTTTATCACATATAAATGTCACAGCAGTGGGTCCTGGCCCAATGCTTTGTGTTTTTGGTTTTCTTTGACTCTTGTTTTTCTTGGTTTTTGTTCTTCTTATTTATCAGGCTCTCAGTAATCTTAGTTCTCCCTCCCTCAGTGTTCATTTCAGCCTGTGTTTAGTTTCTGTTCCCGTGTCCCACGTTTCATCGTTTCATGTCGAGTCAGCCCTGTCTCTCTGTTTCCTGTGTCTCCCCAGTCAGCCCCGCCTCCCTCGGGCACTCATGTGTGATACAGAGTAATAAACCTGACTACATTTGCTACACTCTCTTTATTACCTGTTACTTTAAAATTCATACACTAATTATGTCTGCCCATCTCTCTAATGTGAAGGTCAAAGGTCAACATCCCAGTGACATAAGAATAATCCCAAAGGGGCAAAGGCAGCGGTTAATTTAGCACATTTAGCATTAAGGGTACAGCAAGGATATACTTTTACTTATTGTGGCAGGGGTGTGGTCTCTGGCCTGCTGCAGTGGAGTGGGCAAATTAGGGAGACGACACCATCAGATCCCGAGCCCTCCATGTGTTAATCAAGAGACGGCTGCTGTGCTACATCCATAAATAATGAATAAATTAGGAGCTAAAGCTGAAAGGACAGTTTATTTGTACCATCTTCACGTGAACACATTCAAGAACATCACAGATGAAGAAACATTAAAAACTTCCACACTACATAAAGCAAGAAAAATAGTTTTTCTTTCAGGTGGTTTCAGAAAAACAGAAACATCAAACATCTCCAAGACTCTCTTTGAAAGAACTAAAAACCTTTGTTCTCATGGTCCAATCATGAGTGAACTCCCCGATGAAGCCTTGTGTGCTAAAACATGTCAGAGTTTTAAAGGTTAAACATGAGTTTCCAAAACGTTTTGCTGGAGAACAATGAACTATTTGACTGAGTTTCAATCATTTACAGACGAGCAAAACCAGGACAGAGAAAAAAGGACAAAACTGACTCAGTAAAACAACAGAAAAGAAGATCCCATGTAGATCTGTATTATGTAGAAGTTCAGCCCAGCAACAAGTTCAGTTCAACACAAGTTTAAATGATTCTATCTGAACTCTGTGGAGCCTGATCTCAAGCTTTTTGAGTCTGACCAGAGGATCTTTCTGTGTCTTCAGATTCACTGTGATCCAGTGATGGGAGTGATTTCAGCCCTGAGTGATCGCGCTGATGTTTGCACAGAGCAGACAATGAGGTGAATGTTTGGGCACATTGGTAACAGTGAAACAGTTTATTAGTAACGTGGGATCGTTTGTGTGCAGAGTATGAACTGAGATTCCTGAAGCTCTTGTCACACTGGTCACAGCTGTAGTTTCCTTCCATGTGTGCACGTTCATGAATGTTACGATTATGTGAATGTGAGAAGCTTCTCTCACAGTGTCTGCACTTGTGTGGTTTCTCTCCTGTGTGGACTCGTTTGTGTGTTTTAAGCTGACCTGCTGTGGTGAAGGATGACCCACACTGATCACAGAGGTGCTTTTTAACCCCACTGTGAATCAGTTCATGTCGTTTTAAATCACTTGGTGTGGTGAAGCTTCTCCCACATTCTTTGCAGTATTTCAGTTTGTCTCCAGTGTGTCTACGTTGATGTACTTTTAGGGTCTTTTGCTGACTGAAAGTTTTTCCACAGAGGTCACAATGAAAGTCTTTCCCACCACCACAGTGATGACAGGGTTGAGAACTGGATCCATCTGTGTTGCTCTGCTTCTAAACAAAGACACAAAGACAGTGTAAGTCAGTCCTTCAACATTTGTATCCTGAACGTCGCCTGAAATAAAGAGCATCTCTGCAGACGTCCAACTACATTTGACTGTTTCAGTTAACACACTCAGTTTACTGGGCTGCAATAACTACAATACTACCACCATAATACTACAGTAATACTAAAATCATAACTGAAAGGAAAATCTGAATAATCACTCAGAGCTGCTTTTCCATGCAGTAGAATTGCTAACATGCTAACACAGTTTAATGAGCAGAGTTGTTCCAAACAGTCAGGCTAAAATGACAAGATAACAATATAAATACATACCTCACAGTAGCTGCACTTGTAGAGTCTCTTTCTGGTGTGGATCTGTTGGTGTCGTCTCAGGTCATGTGGAGATTTAAAAGTCTTCTCACACAGGTCACATTGATAAGGTCTCTCCTCAGTGTGGGTAAACATGTGTCGTTGTAAGTGTGCGTCTGTTGTAAACTCTTTGCCACACTGTTCACAGCAGTACACATCATGTCTGGTGTGAATGCGTAGGTGTTCATTTCGGCTCCCTCTCTGGCTGAAAGTTTTTCCACAGATGTCACAGCTGTATGCCTTAATTCCAGAGTGGGTAAATAGATGACTCTGTAAGTGGCTACTGTGAGTAAAAGCTCTGCCACACTGATCACAGCTGTACGCTTTAACTCCACTGTGGATGAGTTGGTGTTTTTTTAGGGAAACCTTGAAGGAAAAAGACTTTCCACACAAGTCACAGCTGAATGGTCTCTCTCCAGTGTGGATGACCTGATGCTGTTTTAGTGAAGCCTTCAGAGTAAACTCCATCCCACACTCGTCACAGGTGTATGCCTTAATTCCAGAGTGGGTAACTAGATGCCTCTGTAAGCTGCTACTGTGAGTAAAAGCTCTGCCACACTGATCACAGCTGTACGCTTTAACTCCAGTGTGGATGATTTGGTGTTGTTTTAGTGAAGCCCTCACAGTAAAACCCTTCCCACACTCGTCACAGGTGTGTTTTTTCTCTCCCTTTCTTCTGTGAGGTTTGTCGGCCTCCTGAGAGCGCTGACTTCTGGCTCCATGTTGGTCCTGCAGTGACAGAGATACAAACAGAGGCAGTGAGTGAAATGCAGTCGTGGAACAAACTCAACCTTCAAACTCCATTAACACTAGTTTTAAACCTGAAGGTGGAGCGTGGCACCAAACACCTTAAAGGTCTCTTATCCCCACCTGCTGGTAGTTCTAACACATTACATCCAACCTGCTGTTAAAGATAATTCATGACTGTTCAAACACTAAAATCATGCCCATCCCTCCTGATTGCACACACACACACACACACACACACACACATACACACACACACACACACACACACTATTTTATAATTTAGATTATTTTGTTGGTTCCTATTACATATTTCTATAATTTGTATAGATTTATACAGAATTATTCAGTGATAATAAATCCAATGTTTGTTTATTCTAAACCTGTTAGCTTCCACAACAGATGTTGCTCGTCTTCCGTCAAATACTCACATAAAATATTACACAATAAAGTGGATTCAAGATATCCACATAATTTCACTCTTACATCCACAGTGAGGTTTCACAATTGTTCAAATATAAGCAATCAATAATAATAATAATAATAATATTTCTCTGTCAGCCTTCTCGGTTATGAATCGTCTTCTGCTCCTCTGTCATGCAGCGTCCCACAGGGCTCAATTTTAGGGCCACTGCTCTTTTCACTGTATCTATTGCCTCTGGGTTCTATCCTTAGAAGGCATGGGATCTCATTTCATTGTTATGCCGATGACTGCCAACTTTATTTGCCACTAAAACACAAGGATGGCATCTCCATAAAACCTATAACCTTATAAATAAAATTGAATTTAATATATTCGGAGGTAAGTTGATCTATAGTGTTACATCATATTCTATAAGGATGTTATGTGTTTGTAGACTTTCTGCCCAGTTTGACCCATTTAGCAGAAGTCAGCCTGTTTAAGGCTCTGATATCTATTCTGTGTGACTTACAGCAGTTATGACATGGTCTGATTTTCTCACCCAATAAAGGAATATTTCATATATCTGTCACGGTTCTGGGTCCGTTGGACCCAGTATTTTGAGTTCATTGTGTTTTGATTTAAGTTTGCATCAGGGATTGTGTTCTTGTTCTCTCGTCGTGTTATGGTGATGAATATGATGTCTATTATGAGAGTTCCATGTTTCTGTTTATCTGGGTTTAAGATGTGGGTTTAGTTTCATATGTCATTTCCTGTCTGTCTCTCTATGTCGAGCCTGCGTGTGATGTTTTATTGTGAAGGTCTGCGTCTTATGTGAGTGTTCAGTTTTACTTCTGTCTCGTCTTACGGATTATTCCCAGCTGTGTCCACCACCTGTGTGTAATTCCCGTGTTTCTCTGTGTGTATTCAAGTCGTGTCCTCCGTCATTGTAGTTGCTGGTCCGTCTGTGTAACCACCGTGTCTCGCTCGTGTGTTCACCCTGCTGTTAACCATCGTCTGCTTCTGCTCGCCCTGCTTCATGTTCATGTTCTGGTTTCTGCGCTATAGTTTAGCTGTTTCCCTGTATAGTTTAGTTCGAGCTCCATTTGCTGTTTGTCCTCATTTTGTGTTCAATAAACCACCTTCACCTCTCCACTACTGCCTGCGTTTGGATCCCCCTTCATTTCCTCCACATGGCTCCTCTCACTCGCCGTGACAGTACGGACCAGCCACAAGATGGATCCAGCAGCTTTGTCTGGAGAGAGCGACCTCGCACGCATCCGACGCCTGATGGACTGGGTAACCCACACCACCAACGCAAGGGCAAGAGTGGTGGGGTTAAAAGCCATCGAGGCAATCCTGGAAGGAAATCCCTACCTCTGCCAGCTTAAGGGAGTTTCAGGCTTAATCTGCAACCTGCATAAAGCCCGGGGGGTGGTGCGAGCTCGGGAATCCACAGACTTTGTCCAGCAGCAGCGGACTACGGCCGCCCCGGAACAGTCACGTCAGCTTCTCCTGCCGGAAGTTTTGCCCGGCCCGCCGGAGGTTTTGCCCGGTCCGCCGGAGCAGTCGGCAGGGAGGAAGCGACGTTCGCGTCACCGGCGCGGCACCCCACAGCCGGACTTCAGGATGTCAAAACAGTCGGCTGTGGTGGGTGAAGCAGACACTCTTTTTGTTCCTTTTGACACAGATGCTAGAT
This sequence comes from Rhamphochromis sp. 'chilingali', assembly GCF_963969265.1. NCBI lineage: Eukaryota > Metazoa > Chordata > Actinopteri > Cichliformes > Cichlidae > Rhamphochromis > Rhamphochromis sp. 'chilingali'. The sequence goes on from NC_137929.1 coordinate 6,890,838, forward strand.
CTATTTCTTCTGGAGCTATTTTTTGTGTCTCCTCTAAACATGATAAGGATTTCTCCGTCTCACCCATGACCATTGCTCCTAAGACTGCCTTTGTTGAGCCGACTTTTTGTGCTAATGACTATGTTCACGCTGTTGTTCCCGTGCCCGGAGTAGCTGTAGAGTTAGTAGTTAGTTAGTTAGTTAGTAGAGTAGCAGCTGTAAAGTATTTTGTCTGGTGTCAATTCTATCGTCAGCTACATCGTTATGGCAAATGTTCAAATGTATATGGTGATAAATATCTTTGGTCATATGGTCCTGCTCTGTCTGTCACCTTCTGTGTTGAGCTCATTGTTTCCTCTGTAGTGGCTGAGCTGAGTCCAAGTAGCTGAAAATGTTCCTCTGCTGCTCCGTCAGACTCTCCTCCTCCTGCTGATCAACTGGGACACAAAACAGATCTTTGTTAGGCTCCACACTGCACTGAAGAGTCAAAGTGTCTCATATGTTCATCTGACAAGTAAAAGAACACATTTTTGTTTCCCGAGGTGGGCAACTTGTTGGAAACAAACACAAAAGGTTTGAACACTGATACCTGCCATTGCTGGCATTGAAAGATGCAACGCCAGCAATGTGGATTGTCAAGACTCAAACCAATCATCAAGCAAAGACAACAGGGATCATTTGTTTCTGTTTATTTAGCATTCACAGCATTTGTAGTTGCCTTCTGTGCAGGGGAAGTCCACGCACACTGTGTGGTACCGCCATCCGCAGAAGGTGCATTCAACCTCTGTAAGAGAAACGAGGTTGTCTGAGACTGAAATGTGTTACGACCCGTCTAGGGCCAGGCCATAACATGAGCGAGGCACTCGCTTCCCCCCCCAAGACCCAAGCAGTCACACGCAACAAATCCGTTGGATGTGAAGTGATTTATTTACAAGGTGAATAAAGAGAACCAAAACGGGAGTGTCAACACTTCAGGGTGAGCCAAGGCCAAAACAATAAACAAAACAAACCTACACAAATCCCGCACCCCTGACCTCACCAAAATAAAGTCAAAATAAAGACAGAGTCTGACCTCCTTAACCAACTCAAAAACAGGAGAAAACGGGTGATCAAAATAAACGGCAGCTCACCCCTACCCACTCCACTTCCACAATTTTCGCACGTATACTGCAGCCAGCGGCTACCACAGGACTACTGCTGGGTGATGAGGAGAAATGCGAGGACCTCTCCCGCTGTAGCACTCCAGCCTCCTTTTATTGGGCGGGTCCTCCAGCTGGATCCAATCACACCGGGGCAGTAAGTCCACGCACCAATCGGAACAGGGCCCTGGCACAGCTAAATTAACATAGACAAAAACACAGCACCTGCACAAACAAACACACGGACATACAAGTTCGTAACACCCCCTTCCATAAGAATTAAACAATCCTTCTAGTGTTTAATCCTAGACTACAAAATTGCTCTCGACAGGGCGTCCGCGATGACATTTTCCGTCCCTTTCTTATGCCTAATCTGCAGGTTGAAGTCTTGCAAGAGAAGGGACCAACGCATAAGTCTCTGATTAGAGTTCTGCATCTGGGAGAGAAAAACCAATGGGTTATGGTCAGTGAACACTTGAACAGGGATAGAGCTGGATCCGATATACACCTCGAAATGCTGTAGGGCTAACAACAAGGCAAGGGCTTCCTTTTCAATGGTACTGTAATTCATCTGATGTTTGTTGAATTTTTTTGAGAAGTAACAAATTGGGCGATCCACGCCGCAATGGTCTTCCTGCATAAGGACAGCTCCTGCACCAACCGCACTAGCGTCAACCTCGAGCTTGAAAGGGGACATGAAATTCGGGGCCGTAAGAACAGGGGAACTGCACAGTAATGCTTTCGCAGACTCGAAAGCAGTCTGACAAACAGGCGTCCACACAAAAGGCTTCTTCGGACTGATCAAATCGGTGAGAGGAACGACGACAGTGGCAAAGTTCTTACAAAACCCTCTATAATAACCACACATTCCTAGAAATCGGCGCAGCGCCCTTCTCGTTTGTGGGACTGGAAACTCAACGATCGCCTGTATTTTCGCGGTCACCGGCAGTATCTGTCCCTGACCCACCTGTTTTCCCAGATATGTGATGGTGGCTCTGCCAAATTCACATTTGGCTAGGTTCAACGTAAGCGAGGCCTCCTGAAAACGGCTGAAAACGAGAGAGAGTGTTTGTAAGTGGTCAGACCAGGTGGATGAGTAAATGACAACATCGTCCAGGTAGGCATCGCAGTTATTCACGCCCGCCAGTACTTTGGCCATAAGGCGCTGGAAAGTAGCGGGTGCATTACGCAACCCAAACGGCATAACCGTATACTGGAGAAAATGGTCCGGTGTAACAAAAGCAGATATTTCAGAGGCTCGGGGAGTTAAAGGTACTTGCCAGTAACCTTTTAACAAATCAAGTTTGGTTACAAACGATGCCGATCCCACTCTATCAATACAATCCTCCATTCTAGGAAGAGGAAATGAATCAGGTTTGGTAACAGCGTTAACTTTCCTGTAATCATTACAAAACCGAGGAGTGTTGTCGGATTTTGGTACTAGCACACACGGCGAACTCCATGCGCTGGCGCTCGGAAAGGCTAAACCGTGTTCTAAGAGATAGTCAACTTCCTTCTGCATTATCGCCCTTTTCACTGGGTTCACTCGGTAAGCATGTTGCTTAATCGGATTATGTCCTTCCACATCAATATCGTGGCACAGGACCGCAGTTTGACGAGGGTGATCAGAAAAAAGTGATAAGTTCTTTTCTATCAGATCAGTGATGTCAGCTCGAGCGGGTTCAGACAGGTGGACTAAATATGTGTCTAAATCATTTAAGATCTCCGAATTTTTCAACCGGCCGCTACCCAGCGCTTCACTTTTCTGGAGTAGCCCGTCATCAGAGGGTTCATAGGGAGAAACAGTACTAGCGGCGCACACTGGAGACGGCGCACCCGAAGGACTCCTCGAGTGAAACGATTTTAACAGATTAATATGACAAACCCTAGACTTTCTCCGGCGGTCTGGGGTCTGGATCACATAGTTGTTGTCACTGAGTTTTTGTTCCACCACATATGGGCCAGCGAACTGAGCTGATAAGCTGGACCCTACCACAGGCAACAACACCAACACTTTCTCTCCCGGCTGAAAACTTCTGCAAACAGCTTTTTTATCATAGCGAGTTTTCATTTTAGCTTGCGTATGTGACAGATTCTCTCGAGCTAACTGACATGCAAGGTGAAGCTTTTCCCGAAGTCCGCTAACATAATCCAGAACATTATGCTGAGTTTCAGAAGTTTCTGACAACCACCTCTCCTTCAGAAGGCGGAGGGGACCGCGGACCACGTGTCCAAACACCAGATCCATCGGACTGAATCCCAAGGATTCCTGAGTGGTTTCTCTGACTGCAAACAACAATAACGGCAGACCCTCATCCCATTCTCTATCCGACCCCGCGCAGAACTTGCGCAGCATAGCTTTGAGGGTTTGATGGAATCTTTCCAGAGCACCTTGACTTTCCGGGTGGTATGGACTGGATTTTACATGTTTTATGTGCAACTCCTCCACGACCTGTGCAAACATTTTTGAGGTGAAATTCGTTCCTTGGTCTGTTTGAACAACCTTTGGAAGCCCGAAAGTAGAGAAGAATTTAAGTAGTGCTTTTAGCACCGGTTTTGCTTTCAGCGTGCGTAGTGGAATTGCCTCTGGGTACCTTGTTGCTGAACACATTATTGTAAGTATGTATTGGTGTCCGGATTTGGTTTTTGGCAGGGGACCCACACAATCCAATATTACTTTTTCAAACGGCTCACCTATTACTGGAATAGGATGTAACGGAGCAGGTGGAATGGGTCTGTTAGGTTTCCCCGCCATCTGACATGTGGTACAGGTACGGCAATATGCCACCACATCAGCTTTCAACCCTGGCCAAAAGAAGTTGCGCAACACCCGATGATATGTTTTGTTCACCCCAAGATGTCCAGCCATGCTGGCATCATGCGCTAAGCTAAGCACCTGCCCTCGATGTGGCTTCGGCACCACCACCTGCGTAGCACCAGGCAAACCACACCGGTCAGAGGACCACCTCCTCATAAGAACTCCATCTTGCAAAAAATAAGAAGTGGGTGATTCACTTCCTGCACTCTTAGCTACAGATAGAAAACAGGGAGCCAGTGATGAGTCATTCTGCTGAGCGGTTATCAATGCATCCCTATTCAATTTCTCATCCAGCTCTGGCATCAGTTTCATCACATCGCTTTTTGTTCTGTCACTCTCACGGCTGGGAGATATTCTCCCGTCTGGCGTCGCCATAAACGTGTCAGCAACATCCATAACGTCATCAAATTTGCGTGACTGCGCACGAGTGATTGCACAAACAGGAAACACATTTAACAAAGGGGCGACAACCTCGGTGACAGAAGAAATAGGCGTTTCCACCACTTCAGGCGGTGGGAAAACTGTCCCACCAGCCAAGTCATTTCCTAAAATAAACGAAACCCCTTTAATCGGCAACTGGGAACTCACCGCAACTTTGACATGCCCCGTTTTCACGGGCGAATGTAAATGGACTTTGTGTAACGGCGCCCGAAGAACGCTCATCTTAATTCCCCAAACCAACACATCCGAATCACAAGCAGTTTTATCTGACAATGGTAGTACACTATCCAACATAAACGACTGATGCGCACCTGTGTCCCGAAGAATAGTAACAGGCACTTTGTCCCCCTCTTCTCCCGTCACAGAAACAAAGCCTTTCGTGATGAACGGTGTAAAACGTGGCTCTATTTCTGCATCCACATGGTGCAAATCACGGGTGAGAGTGGAATGCGATTTAGGCAAAGGGACAACTTTGATGAGACCTACGCCCGCTGGATTTCTAGAGCCTTTGCGCTGCTCTTTCCTCCGGAGCGCAGGACAGGCAGCGATTAGATGTCCGGGTCCGCGACAATAAAAACAGTCGCGATTAACACCATCCTCCTGTCTATCTTTCAGTTCTATCTTTGGTGACTTTATCTTCCTTTCCTGTCCCACCCTAATATTCTGTGAGACAGCGGCTGAAAATATAGTTTTGTGGGTGAGAGTAAACTCATCAGCCATCACTGCCGCTTTAGCAAGTGAGGTCACCTTTTGCTCATTCAGATAAATAACTACTTGGTCCGGCAAACATTTTTTGAATTCCTCTAACAAAAGAAGCTCTTTCAGCCCCTCGAAATCCTGTGCTTTACTGGCCTGCAACCATCGTTCAAACAGGCGACTTTTCTCACGGGCAAACTCCACAAATGTCTGATTGGCGGTTTTTTCACACTTCCTAAATTTTTGACGGTAGGCTTCTGGGACGAGCTCATATGCCTGCAACACAGTCTTCTTCATGACGTCATAATCCAGGCTATCTTCAATTGATAAACTGCTACACACCTCCTGGGCTTTGCCAACCAATTTGCATTGTAACAGCAGCGGCCAAAATTCCTTCGGCCAACTTAACGCGGCCGCTATACGCTCAAAAGCGTTAAAATAGGAATCCACTTCGGCCTCACGAAACGGGGGAACCAGTTTAACGTGTTTGGTGATGTCAAAACCTGTCGGGACCGCGGTGGACGTACTAGGATGACTAGAGGCAGATGTGGAGGGCTTTCGCTCCAGCTCCAAAGCTCTGACACGGAGGTGCATTGCTTGTACCTCAAGCTCTTTAGCACGGGCTTCCACCTCCCTAATACGGAGGGTCAAACGGAGATCTTCCGTAGACCGCCCCGCCAGGGGTTCCCCGGCCGTACCAGACTCAGCTGCTTCAGGCTTCGCCCCAGCAGCATCAGGGTCCGCCTCGGCTGTGTCAGAGCCCGCCTCAGCCGCATCAGAGTCCGCCTCGGCTGGTAGCACGTTAACAGGCCCTTTGGCATCCGACCCCGGCTCAGCCTCCGGAGCCACCTTCACACCCCCGCCATCAGGCTGCTCTACAGCTGCCTGCGGGGCAGGAAGAACGCCTCGCTCCACCAACTCTGCACACAAAGCGTCCCTAACCACCGCTTTGCGGGCACCATAGGACACTTGAACGTCATAACAACTAGCAATGATAAGCAAATCCGCTTTCCTGCACTTCACAATTCTATCCCACGAAGGCGAAGTAACAAAATCATCCAAAGAAAACTCCATAATTCCACACACCTACCACCCCCACACCCAAGAAAACCGCCAACAGACCAAACACACGCAAAAACCCACAGAAAAAGGCAGAGGACGAGCCCCCAATTCATGTTACGACCCGTCTAGGGCCAGGCCATAACATGAGCGAGGCACTCGCTTCCCCCCCCAAGACCCAAGCAGTCACACGCAACAAATCCGTTGGATGTGAAGTGATTTATTTACAAGGTGAATAAAGAGAACCAAAACGGGAGTGTCAACACTTCAGGGTGAGCCAAGGCCAAAACAATAAACAAAACAAACCTACACAAATCCCGCACCCCTGACCTCACCAAAATAAAGTCAAAATAAAGACAGAGTCTGACCTCCTTAACCAACTCAAAAACAGGAGAAAACGGGTGATCAAAATAAACGGCAGCTCACCCCTACCCACTCCACTTCCACAATTTTCGCACGTATACTGCAGCCAGCGGCTACCACAGGACTACTGCTGGGTGATGAGGAGAAATGCGAGGACCTCTCCCGCTGTAGCACTCCAGCCTCCTTTTATTGGGCGGGTCCTCCAGCTGGATCCAATCACACCGGGGCAGTAAGTCCACGCACCAATCGGAACAGGGCCCTGGCACAGCTAAATTAACATAGACAAAAACACAGCACCTGCACAAACAAACACACGGACATACAAGTTCGTAACAAATGATATTCACTAAAGAAGTGGTGATTTGTAAAACTTCACATTTTGATCCGGGACGTACTCTGCATGAAAACAAGCGCTCACTCTTCCTGCTCAACAAATGACAAGGGCGGAGCCTTATACCACGTGATACAGAAGCTGTGCCGTGTGATGCTAAAATTAGCAGGGAAAAAACAACGGAGAGCACGTCAGGGATGACGAGAAAGTGACAGGAGAAAATCTGTCCCGGTCAACCACCCAAACATCAATAACGGGAACCTTATACAGCGCTTCCCTATACACGTCGAACTCCCGCAGGCACAAAGACATCACGGAGGCTATCACTTATCACCTGACCAAAGATATGGCTCCATCAACACTGTGCAAAACGAGGGATTTAGGAAAACGATCAACACCCTAGACAAACGCTACACAGTGCCGTCCCGCAACTATTTTTCTATTGTTGCACTACCTGCTCTGTACACGCAGCGTCGAGCAACGGTGGAGACGGAATTTCAAGCAGGACAACATTTTGCTGCAACAACAAAACGTGAGACATTTGTTGTTTTATGTTTATTTATTGTTATGAGAGAATCATGATCTCAATTCTAAGCCAAAAAATGGTGATTCTCATTTTATGCAAAATCGTGCAGCCCTAACATTAACACAAAACTATTGTTTCACCAGAGAAACACACATGAAGAGAGAGAGAGAGAGACAATAACAGCTACCAAACAGTCGTCATAATTCGTCACACAATGAGAAAAGGACAAATCAACAAGTAACAATGACTAATTAATATTAAAATCTGTAACATAATGTATTGTTTGGAGTTTAGTCTGATTGGTTCAGGATGACCTGCCATTATCCAATCACACGTCTGCTTACCTGCATCTTTTCTCTTTTTTCTAACCTGAGCACCTGATGGCTTTGAACTTTTGTTGTCCATCTTCCATTGGTTTGAATTTTGCGCTGCAGTACAAACACAAATCCCCCAACCCGAGGATCAGCACAATTAACCTAACAGACCTACACCTTAGTTCACAGATTCACTTTGTCTAAGGTTGATTTCTGGGATTTCACACAACCCAGGATTCAGATCGTGAATCCATGATGGGCTTGGATTTACATCATTATAAATGAAATGCGCTCTACTTGGAAGCAGCCGGCCCCGCCCCTTTTGACGGGTTGTGTGAGACTTTAAATCATCAAACTGTAAATTATAAATTTAAATTGTTATTGATCCTTTACCCCAAGTCCTAAAGTGTAGATTTATTTTCTTACTCTTCTTATATTTATTGTTTGTTTACTTGCACCGCTGTAACTGCAGCCTCGTCGTCTCGTCTCTCTATATGCTGGACTGTCTGTAGCGGAGATGACAATAAAGTTTACTTTGACTTCAGCAGCGCGCAGGCGCACCGAGGGCTCTCGCGCTCACTTTATAGAATTTAGAAAAAACATCGGTGCAGATTATAAGTCTGTATCATAATATCTGTTTGTTGTTTTTATTTTGTTTTGCGAGTTGTTATTAGATGCCGCTCCAGCCAGCCAGAGACTCCCCGCCCTCTCCTCCCTGTGCCGCCAGCAGCAGGCGCACCTCGCAAATGGAGGGCGCCCTTACTCCCAGCAAATGGCTGACAGAAAACCGATCGGTGCCTACGAATTTCCCAATATGCGCTGGCATGACGTCGGGGAAGCATGGGTACGACCGATTATTTTATTTTTTTCTTGCCCGTGATGCCCCCCCCCCACCACGATGCATTCTATTGGTTTGCACACTTACACACACCCAGCTGTGGTTTCCGGTTTTGCTGGACTCTGGAGAGCCCCGCCTTTAACGCTCTTCTCTCACAGAGAGCAACAGAAAACTTGGAAAAACTCCAGATTGACTGAACTCAGTTCAAAGTTACCTTGACACCTTTAGATGTGAGAGGTAGTGATGGTCCGCTTGAAGCTGACGCTCCGGTGCGTGTGTCAGAAAGATCAACGCGCTGCTTCAGAAGCACCGTGTCGAGGCTTGATTCGTTTGGCCAGAGTCACGTGATCAGTGACGTCTGAAGCTTCGTTTAGAACGTACCTTTTTTTAAATCGAACTTTATTGAAACACAATGAGTATACAACATACAAACAGATGAAGTTTACAAAAGAACAGAACATGAACATACAGAACCAGGAGTAAAAAAATGATGATATGAGTAGGTGAAAAAAATCAACATATAAATATTGTTCTGAGAGGCTTTTTTATTGGTTGAGTCTGAAATTGATTGTATGTACAATTCATATCCTTATAAAAAGGCAGAAATATGGTGTTTTATTAATAAACTTACATTTATGGATATAAAATAGCTAAAAGTATTAACAATTTTTTTATAAAAAAACATTTATCATTCTTCCTGGGGACCTTAAAGAAAAAGAATAAAACATTTTCCCATCGTAAAGAAAACTCCCTTAAAATATGGACAATAACAAAACTGCTAAATTCTTCCAGAATCTCTGTGTAGAGGAACCAAAAGAGATGTGCCACAGTTTCTGGATGATCCCCACAGAAAGTTCAATTAGTATTTATGTCTCTTTTAAATGTTACCATATAGTGACTGGCTGGGTAACATTTATGAAGAATTTTATATGAGATTTCCTTCACCTTGTTCACAATTAGATATTTATGGGATCATCCAGACTGTCTTCCAGGTGATATCTGGAACATGTCGGTTCCAGTAAGATATTCTATATATGGGAGAGACATGAGATCTTCTTGGAATAAACTACGTATTCTCTTATTGCTGTTACCAAGTTCCTGTGAAAAGCAGATTTTTCCCACTGCTGACTCAGCTGGATCAGGGAGAGTGACTGAGGCAGATATTGAGATGTCAGTGTTTTTATATAACATTAAAGTCCCTGAGGGTATGGCACCAAGCACCATTGAGAATTCCCCAACACTGTTTGACAAGTTTGACGAGCATCTTGACTTTTGGTCTTTGGATATTAACAGTCCTGGATATGTGACTTCTTGTTTAACAGAAATGTTACAGAGAGCATTTGCAGTGCAGCCTTTAATTGCTAGTAATTCACATTTTTTTAGATTTCGACAAAAATCAAATGCCTCAGAGAAATCACTAATAACACTAAGGGCTGGACGGATTTGATTTGCATTCTTCAAGAAGAGTGTGGTGTCATCAGCTAGCTGGCTGATGATGAGCTCCTTATCAGCTGTGCTGATTCCTTGTATAACAGGTCAAATCTCGGGGTGGAGTCTTAATCATTTTAATTGAGCTATTGCCATTCGTGTACAAGGTTTTGATAGCTTTACAGAAAAATGCCAAATTTTTCCAAAGAGTGGAAAATAAATTGATGTTCAATTGTATCAAAAGCCTTTTAAAAATCCAGGAAGAGAATGAAGCTATAGTCAGATACCAAATCAGAGTAATCAAGTAGATCTAAAACCAGTCTCATGTTCTTAGAAAGGTGTCTGTTTCTCATAAAGCCTGATTGTGTCTCATCGATAATTGTGTCCAAGAACTCTTTCATTCTGTTAGCAAGTACTAAAGCCATAATCTCATAGTCATCATTGAGCAGACAGATGGGTCTCCAATTATCAATAAGAAGTAAGTCTTTGTTTGGCTTTGGAATAAGTGTTATGAGACCCTGAGTAAGAGTAGGAGGGAGGATGTTATTCTCTACACTTCCTATGAAAAGCTGCAGTAAGAACGGAGCCAGGAGATTAGAAAATGATTCATAAAACTCTGCAGTTAAACCATCTGTGCCGGGAGATTTGTTGGCCTTAAGTGCAGAAATAGGATTACAAACATCCTCCACAGTCAGAGGGCTGTCACAGTGACTTCTATCTTCCACAACAATAGTTTTTAGGTTTTTAATATTATTGAGAAACAGCGTTGAGACATATATATATATATATTCTACTTTTCTAAATGATTGACTATTTCAATGGAGAACCTAAATGACACGGACCCGTGTTTGTTATTACATATCTCTATTTTGAATGTGACAAGTCTATCATTGCCTGTTATTCATAGGTATTAACAGAGTTTTTGGCCTTTTTTTCCATCTATAAAAGCTAATTGACTCTTTACAGCTTGCTATGGTTAATAATAACATGTTCAGTCATGAGTGAAATCAAAGCTTTTCTTCACTTTAGCATTTAACATTCCCAACAATATAATGTGATACCTTAATTAAAACACAGCTAATAAAACACAATTTTCTTAATGCAAACATCAGTGACTCAACATTAGCAACCAAAGGGTTCAGTCTGCAGCTCACACTCATGTGAAGCTACAACCTCCCCCTTTAGTCTCTGTCATCCTTCTGCTCCTGCACAAACAAAGCAAGACAAAACCTCCACCCTTCTTCTACAGGCTGGGTGAATTGTTGTGGACATTCACTAATCCTAAAGTCGGCACCGTTTTTGTCTCAGTATCAAGTCAGTTAAACTTTTAGTCGTCAGTCCGTCACAGTCCAGTCACATGCATACATCCACACACATTCATACCAGATATTGCTGATAATGGAGTCTCACGCGCAGCCTATTCGAGCCTCCATCACCAGCAAGATGACGTCATCATTTTAAAGGAAAACAGCTCCTTGTTTTTGGACTGGATTGACTCGCTGCAATCCTTTTAGGCTCAGGACTTCTCATGTGATCAATGTCACATATAAGTGAATTTCTCCCAAGCCCATTATAATCATGGAGAAAAACACTTTGCCACTGTTTCCAGTAAGAATATTTTATAGCGCTTTAAAGTTCAACCTCTCAGGTCTGGATTAAAGAGCTGATTTGTTAAATCAGGAACTCACAAAATACCAAAATATCACCAGCGGTGGATCACACCTCTCAGATGTTCTTATCTCAGTGCACTGTAACAAAAGCACAAACAAACGCAACCAATAAAATACTAATAAAGTAACAAATACTGGGGCCCATTGCAAACATGTCCAAGCATAAAACCATCTTTCTCTCTCTTAGAGAAAGAAAACAATCCAAACCTCACTGATAAAATCAACCTAGTGTCAAGCAAAACCCAAAAATCAACCAAAACTTCACCAGAAAGTTTTCCTCCCTCCCGGGACAATATTGTGCAGGAATACAGGCACCGTAACTCCTTTTGCACTGACAAAAACATGTTGGATTTACTTGATTCAATAGTGGACACTGGTTGCACACAAAGGTTTTGCTTTGGCAGAAACTTAAACAACTGAGTTAAATCAACACAACCTTTTCATATTCAGTAAACCTGCATGTTGTGTTCATAAAACACGATTGAAACATGTTCAGATGGAGTAAGTTGAGCTCCTGGAACATTTTAATCCTTCAATTGAAATTGAATGGGTCTACAACAACTACCATCCTCCTATCTCTATCCTGGTTGCAGCAGGGCTGGGAAATAACCCTGAAGTGATAGGTTACCAGGCAGGGTACACCCTGGACAGCTCACCAGTCTATCAGATAGAAACACACAGCCGTTTACATTCATGGATAATTTAGCCCAGGACCTTCTTACTGTGGAGCAACAGCACTAACCAGCATGCCAACAATGGAGGAAATACAGGAAAGCTATGATTTCCTGTATTTGAGGCAGAATTATTTTGTTCTTGCCCTTGACAGGTTAATCCACAATAAATAGCAACAGCATGCATGTGGTGTGTGTGTCGTTGTCTGCCTCTTATAACTCCAGTGATTTTCCTGTAGTTTGAAATCTTATGCGGTGTTGACACAATAATTTGTTGTAAACCAGGAAATTCCCAACTGTGGTAGAAAGCACAGCTTAGCCTTAGCAAATGTTCAAAGAAAAGTCGTCACTTCCTGATTTCTGCTTCACTGATAAATATTGTCACACTGGGGTTTTTGCAAATGATATCAGTGAGCACTGTGTGGCAGCTGGAGTCAGACAACTGAAGCTCCCACAATCAAGACCACAAACAGCTTTCAAAGGAGATTTGAAGCTTTTCTGGCAGCAAGCTTCATGATTTATGGGACTGGAACTGGAACAGAAACTACCTGATCACCAATGGTGAGCTGGCATGGAATTATTTTTATGACATTTTATCAAAGTTATAAATAAGCATGCCCATTAACACATAGTGAGTGAGCATGTTTTCTTCCCACGCAGTGAACAGCGGATGCTAATGTTTTTGTCACTTTTTACAGAGTCAAACTCAAAGTAAGGTCAGTGCTTCCACGCTTTAAACGCTGCACGCTCACACTCTCTCCACACTCGATAGATTATCCATTGTTCATCTGCACACAGCTGCGGTTTTAGTAACGCAGTAACGCAGCGTGCTTACGGCAAAGTAACAGTAATCTAATTACCTTTTTTGCAATAGTAATCCCTCACTTTACTCGTTTCTTGAAAAAAGTAATCGGATTACTGCCCATCTCTGGTTGGAGCTGTGCACTTGTGGGTTCCACCTTGTGTACACGTTTATCTTTGCTGTGTGTACTTGTACCTCTGAGTGGAAGCTGAACTCTTGAGTTCGAGTATCGAAGCATCAGCTGTGACGTTAAAGTCCAAACAGCTCGTTCATTTGACGTGCAAATGAACGAAGGTAACGCCGTTTTCATGTGGATGTGTCACTGAGACACTTTCCACATCCACAGCTCACAAAATGGGAAAACTATAGAAGTATAACAATGAAGAAGTTACTATGTTACGGGTCCCAAGGATGAAGACCTCGATGACAAATATGTTACCTGTAAAAGCAGGTGAAGAGCAGAGTAAGGAAGACACGATGCGTCTCTGCTTTCCTCCAGAACGTGTCTGAGTCTGATTTATTTCACACAAATAAATGCTATAAAACACTAAACATGAGCTTTCAATATACTGTTCAGCTGGTTCCTCATTCACATCAATTACATTTACTTATTTCACAACATCAGTGAAATATACTCTTTTTAACTGGTTCAGTTTCTCAAGTTCACACTTCTTTCCATAACAGCTACATCCTTTTATCATATCAATAAACACATCACATTGTCTTCTGCAGTGTCTTACTGGCTAAACAGTTCTATTCAATAACAGCATTGGTAAATACATTACATTTGTTCCCTCCAGTAATTTACTGGCAAAATCACTATTTAGTGCATCATGAAACACAGCTTGTTTAATCAACCCATGAATGCCTCTGTTAGCTACACAGAGTTGCTCAGAGTGCTTGTGTTACACTAGCTAATCTACTCAGTCACTTTAACAGAACTATTAACATTCACATCTCACAGAACTGATTTGATTGGAGCATTACAACACGTTTGCACAGAGCATAGGAGCGCACTGACTCTGCTTCACGAGCGCTCCACCTAACGAGCGGGCTCGCGGTGCGGTCGCGCGGGACACTCCTCTGGTTTTCTCCCGTGTTTACATATAAATAACTTTGGCGGACCGCCTTAACTCTCCCATTCACATTAACGTGGGTAACCATGGTGACAATAAACAACATTTTCGGTGCGAGCACCGTGTACCGACCTGTAAAAGCAGGTGAAGAGCAGAGTAAGGAAGACACGATGCGTCTCTGCTTTCCTCCAGAACGTGTCTGAGGAAGCAGCGGAAGGTGGGCTCCACTTACTGCTCCCCGAAACCCCGGAGCAAGCACCAAAGTTCCGCCCTCACTGCTTTCTAACATAAAATGAATCCCTGTTACATGGATTTTCTATCCTCTTAAAGAAACTGAAAATAAATACATATAGCAATGAAAAATGTCCCGTTACATGAGTGTTTTACACAAAATAATATTAATGTGGTCATTCCCTCACAGGGGTGCCACAACTACACTGCTGTTTTGACAGAGACACAGTGTGTTTATCTAACTTGGCTGAAGCCAAAGTTCTCCAGACAAATTCAGTCTGTTTCTGCCAAGTGTGAACTCACTGGATGAGCGCCAGATACACAGAATCAAAAAGGGATAAATTACTTTTCTTATGTCATGTTCCCGTCACAAACTGGCTCAAGGAGAGGGGAAGCAGGAGTCCACAGATGAAATGTTCCTATAAATAAAGTGGAATTTATTCAAACTTTACCAAAACTTCAACACATCAAATACAAGCAGTTCAGCAGGGAGTGGATGTGTGTTGCATGTGCCAGGTGGATGCAGAGAGAGGCCAGGGCCACGTTCAAACCTGAACACGCTGCACAGTGTTTTGTTCCATTTGTTAGGGATGAATGAAATGCTTCCTTGAAAGGATGTGTGCAGTCACCAGTGGGCGTGGAAGCATGTGCGCCCTCATTTGGTGGGTGTGCAAGAAAAGTCATCCTGTCACACAGCAATGCCTACATAAATCACACCACTCTGCTTAAAATAATAATGTTTAGTGAAGCAGGTGAAGCAAAGGGCTGCTTTTAATAGGCTGGGAGACCCAGGTGTGCTGCTTTAGCTGCTGAGCCTCTTATGACAGAACAGCGGAGAGTGGTAAGAAGGGAGGAGGGGGTCTGGCTGTGTTTGTGAACGATAGATGGTGTAACTCTGGGCATTTCTCTATCAAAGAGACGCTATGCTGTAAGGACATTGAGCTGCTAGCGGTTAGCATGAGACCGTACTATCTACCACGAGAGTTTACACACGTGATTATGATAGCTGTGTATGTCCCGCCCTCTGCTGACGCTGCAGCAGCCTGTGAGGTCCTGCACACTGTAACCAGCAGACTCCAAACACAGCACCCTCAGGCCCTTTTCCTGATCTCTGGGGACTTTAAAGATGATGTAACCATTTAATTATGGTTACATAATTAATTATGTAATTAATTATGCAAAAATGTGTCTCCAATCAAAGCTCTGTAACTTCAGAGGTGATGTTCATATGTTGACTAATGGTTTTCTTTCATTTTTGATGTACTGCAGAATATTTGTATAAAATCCAGGCCAGGAAAATCTCCTTCATGTGTTTCTGTGTTTTGTCTTCAGCTATGTTGACACAAAGGCCTCTGCTGTGACGCTCACACCTTTGATAAAGTCTGGAGAGTGTCAGCTTCCTGTTTATAGATACAAAAATATGTAATGTTGTGAACTCTGGCCGCAGCGGCGCAAGAAAAAGGAGAATTACGGGAAGCAATCACAACAGGTAAAATCAAAATAACAAAGTAAAGTACGATAAAATAAAAACCAACAAAAGAACAACACAATATACTTCCCCGTACTGTTACTGCTAACCTCTGTTAACCTAGTAACTCTTACCTTCTAACTGACAGCTGGTCAATAAACGAGCTCCATAAACGCTCCATATTCACCTTTACATGGAATATAAAGGGAAAAGAAGAAACACAGTGCTGTGTCAGCGTTAGACATATAGATATATCCTTGCTTTTAATACATTTGAAGGTGGGTGGGAGAGGTGCTTCTCCGCGTAGTCTACGGTCTCTTTGGGATCGGTAAAGCTTTTCCTCACATCACCATGGGTCACTAACAGCTTTGCAGGGTATAGCAGTCTGTACCTGACGCCGGTCATCCCACGTAGTCTTCCTCTCATATTTGCAAATGCGGCTCTGCGTTTCCAACAGAGGGGGGGAAATCTGGGAGGATGTTTATTTTAAAAACCCTTATACATCAGGTTCTTGTTCTCTGCAGCTTTCAGCAGAATTTCCTCACCAATGTGGTAGTAGTGCAATCTCAAGATTATGGGCCGAGGAAGATGACTTTGTTTGGGACGCTGGCGATTCACTCTATGTGCTCGATCGATGAGTGGCTTCTCCTCGAGAGATAGCGCCTCCGCCAACAGGTGTGAACCAACTCAGTCATCTTGGGTCCCTCTGTGCCTTCTGGTATTCCTGCAGTTCTTAAATTATTCCTCCTGGAGTGCCTCAAGAGCTCCACATCTCTCATCTAACTTCTTTACCTCCGCAGACAAACGCTCCACAGTGGCCTGGAGAGTGGCGATGGTGTCAGAGTGGTTCGAGGCACAGTCCTGCAGTTCAGTCAAAGTGTTATCATGCCTGGCCACGTCGCTTTTTATGTCCGAGGGCTGGATGCTCTGGTTCAAGGATGATATCTCGCCTCCTATGGTGGTAGAAATCTCTAATATGCAAGTGTCCAGTGCTAGTTAGTTAGTTCTAGTTCTAGTGGTTAGTGGGGCTTTATTTGATGATTCTAGTGTGTGTTACATTGTTGTCATATTGTTGAGTCGCAGAGCTGCACAGTGTTACAGTTTCTGTAGAGTCTGGTATAAGGAACTCAGATCCCTCTGTGAATAATGTTCACTGAAACTGATCTGTAGTTAATGAACTAGTCAGGATTTACACTAGAGAATGTTTCTGCCATTACATGGCCTGTATTTGTAGAGCGCTTTACTCGTCCCTAAGGACCCCAAAGTGCTTTTTTGCCCAAGGACACAACGACCGAGACTGTCCAAGCCGGGGCTCGAACCGGCAACCTTCCGATTACAAGACGAGCTGCCAACTCTTGAGCCACGATCGGCCCACATATTGTTGTCTTTTGTTGCAGACACCAAGTGTTGAGATCCTGTCTCAACCTCCTACATTCTTCCAGCAGGTTACACATTATTTTTTGTATTTGGAATCAAATATATGTGTCAGTTGGGCCTAGTGCAGGGGTCAGCACCCTTTAACACCCAAAGAGCCTTTTGGACCCGGTTTCCACGCAAAGGGTCAGGTTTCGGGAAAACACTGGGAGCTGCAAATACTTTGTGACATCTAAAATGAAGATAACACTGTGTATATTGTTTTTACCTTTATGCTTTGTGTGAACAACTACAGTGTGTTGCTTATGAAATCCATGAAGTGCTACAGAGAAAATTACATTTGATTTATGTAATGAACACATTTTGAGCTCTTAAAGAAATATAACAAAGGAAAGCTGAACTACAATGATCCATGTAGCAAACACAAACTGTTATATCGCCTTTGGGCTTTTGGAGCCTTGACCTGACTTTTAAAAAAAGCGCGTTCATGCAAACATCGTCGGGTCTGCCGTGATATGTTTACAACGGGACTTCTGCTCCTGAACCTCTGCGCACAGCGTCTGCAGGTAAGGTAACTTTATTTATACCCAAAGGCAAGGTAAATTTGCTTTACAGAAAAATGACAGCATTTGACATCCCTTTAAAAACACACATACCTAGTAAATATATAAAACTCACTGTGACACATACTTTAATATTTCGAATCAAAAACAGTTCTTATTTAATTCAGTGACAGCAACGGGGACAAAGCTGTTTTTATAACGCTTTGTCCTGCATCTCGGAAATAGAAACCTCCGTCCTGAGGGAAGAAGCTGAAATTCACCCCTTAGAGGATGGGAACCATTTTTAAGGATCGATAAAGCCATCCTCTGTACCTGCTCAGAGTACAGGGAGGCTAAACAAGACTGTGGCTCACCTATCAGACGACTGGACCATCTCACTATCTGATTCAGAGAGTTTTTCTCTGTGACAGAGGTCTGACCGAACCATGCCACCAAACAAAAGGATAAAACAGACTCAATAAAAGAACGATAAAACAAAGTTAAAATTTTTTGGTCAATGTGGAAATGAACAAGTTTCCTAAGGCAATAAAGGTGCTGGTGACCCTTTTTACAAACTGATTTGCAATTTTGATCAAAGTTCAGTTTTTCATTGATTATGGTCCCAAGATATTTATATGATTGTACTTGCTCTATTTTCTGACCTTTAATTAAAGTGACTCCGTGCCCATTTTGTTGTTTCCTAAAATCAACAACCATGTCTTTTGTTTTAGATATGTTCAGCTGGAGATAAGACTCCTCCCACCACTGAACAAAGTCATCAATGACTGGGCCGTGGTTAGTTTCACCCTCTTTCAGTAAGCTGACAATAACAGAGTCATCTGCATATTTAATAATGACCCTGTTTTCATGTCTGCCCTGACACATGTTTGTATAGAGAGTGAATAATAAGGGCGATAGGACGCAGCCTTGAGGAGAACCTGTGGAGGAGAACACTGGGTCAGACAGAACCCCATTTATTCTCACTCTTTGTGACCTGTCAGTTAGAAAATCTAAAATCCAGCCCAGCAGGTTTTTCCTGATTTCAAACTGTTCTAAAAGTCTTTTAATTAAAATATGGGGCTGTGTTGTATTAAAAGCCGAAGAAAAATCAATGAAAAGAAGTCTTGCAAAAGTCCCTTTACTCTCTACATGTTTAAGAATCAGATTTAGTAAAGTCAAAAGTGCGTCCTCCACTCCTCTGTTGGGCCTGTATGCAAACTGCATTGGATCCAGCTGACCTCCAGTCTCTTCATAATCACATTTCTGATGATTTTTTCAAAGACTTTCATGACAACTGAAGTGAGGCAACAGGCCTGAAGTCGTTTAGATTTAGGGACAGGAACCACGACTGCTTCTTTGCAAAGAGAGGGCACATGTTGTGTTTGCAAGGATTTGTTAAAAATAACCTGAAATATAGGACTGAGTTCATCAGCACAAGATTTAATTAGGCGGCCACTAATATTATCAGGACCTGGCTCTTGTTCACATTGACTGTATGAAAGGCCTTTTTAACATCGCTGAGTTCAATGATAAAGTGCTGAGTATCTCTCAGTTTCTGTTTCAGTTCCCAAATATCCTCGCTGAAATCAGAAGAACTAAAACGAGCAGAAAACATGTTTAAAGCATTTGAAAATCTCTGTCTGAATTAAAACATCTAAAATGACCTGACTGCTGCTCTGGGGATTTTGAAACCCTGCTATGGTTTTCATACAAGTCCAGGCAGACCCAAAAGTTTTTGCAGCAAATTTGCTTTCAAGAAGGTTTTTGTCTGTTTTGCTTTCAAGATCTCGATTTTCATTTCCTTGGTAGCTGTCTGAAAATCGGTAACAGCCCCTCTTTAAAGGCCTG
Source organism: Rhamphochromis sp. 'chilingali' (assembly GCF_963969265.1). Lineage (NCBI taxonomy): Eukaryota > Metazoa > Chordata > Actinopteri > Cichliformes > Cichlidae > Rhamphochromis > Rhamphochromis sp. 'chilingali'. The sequence goes on from NC_137929.1 coordinate 6,910,452, forward strand.
TCTCTTTTTCCTTAAACAGGATTTGACACTTTTAGTGACCCATGGCTTATTGTTAGCGTAAATTTTAACGTGCTTACGGGGTATAATCATGTCTTTACAAAATACTGCACAGGAGCTAGTAACATCCACCAAAGCGTCGAGATCATCTCCACAAGACTGAAGACGGGGCTGTACGAAGTCACTTTATCTCTACAGGACTGTAAGCTGTCGTCTGTGAGGCGTGAGCGTGTTTGTTTGAACACAGTTCACGGTGGAGAACAGCTGCTGACATAATGTGGATCCGAAGATCCATAACTGGCCTACCTGGGGCTGAAAGTCTCCATAAATGCAGGCGTTTCGGCGGCTACACCGGCTTCCACGAGTGTGACGCTTATTTTGAGAAAATAATAGAATATAAATTTATATTTATATTTCAATATCACAATAATCTTCCACTGTAGAACTACAAGTTAAAAAAGAACTAACATAAATCAAATCCACTTCAGCTAAATACTTCTCATTTATTTCCATCTTACATGCTGTGACTGCAGCCATTCCCACATCTCTGTGAATGGGACTCATGGACATGGATCAGTGGTTGTTGATCAATGGTCCTGAGAATCTGCATAATTAAGATGAAGGAACGGAGCTCCCAGCCCATCGTTCCTGCAGCTGCTTTCAGTCTTTATGCAAATGTCCTGTTTGTAAGACTGAAACCTGCAGCTGAGACTGAAGACGTCACCTGATGATGACGACACGTTTCTCCCACAAAACGCTGCGTCCAGATGAACAGAAGCAACAGACTCACTTTCCTGGATGATTGAGATGCATCAAGACTTCATTGTGTGTTACTTCTCATTCAGCACAGACACATTATTCCTGTTAGGTCATGTCAGCTGTCACTCAGTACAAGCACAACTGTGAACAACACAAACTTCTCTTCAATGTGTCACAGAAACACTAAGTGTGAGAGCCTGTATGACACACAGGACAGACTGTAAGCTCTGCTGGCTGCACAGCACTTTGTAGCAGTTTTCCAACATGTCCTCCACCCGTGATGTCAGTGGTGGGACCCCAGTCACAGCACTCAGCACCACCTCCTTTAAATGGATTTTATAGCAGTTACTCCCGTTACTCGGTGCAACGCTTCTTAAATGTGTTTTTGCAGGATAAAACACAGCAGGTGGTGTAGAGAGGACGTCAGCTGACGGAGCAGAGGGAGGCAGACTGTGGATAAATGACAGAGTGAGAGGAGAGCAACCATGACAGAAGCACAGGTGTGGCAGATAGAAGTGGCTTTATAGACACTTATTGTCAGTCCTCGTGCATGCTGTGGAAATAAGTGTCTGTGTCATGAGGTGACATGTGAGCTTATCTTTGGTCAATAAAGCTGAACGACCAGTTTTCACTTTGCTTGTTACGCTTGTTTAGTGACGTCTGGGTTTCTGTGGAGCCCGAATTTTGATGAGTTCTGGTGAAATCATCTGAGATCATCTGAGCATCGGTGAAGAGTCAGCAGAGAAAGTGTGGGACAGAAGTTTGCTTTGGACACATGGACTGAAATCAAAAAGTAACAAACAGGATTTCCAATGGACAGTATGGAGAAGTGAAAGTACACAAAGGCTGTGCTGGAACACGTGTGTTACACTTTTTGACAGCTGAGAACAAAACACAATATTTTGCATCATCTCTGCAGTGTCTCTTCTTTCCTCTGCTGTTGTGCTTTTAGCTCCAAACTGTTTCAAATGGTTTGTCAGCAAGCTGACCTCTGACCTCTGCAGTACTAACTCCTGACCCGTACAAAGAGCGGGCGTTTCTGACCTTTGACCTGCAGCTGTATGTCTCTCAGTCTCAGTTCTTCTCTCCGTCACTGATGGAGCAGGTGTAGTTGCTGCTGACAGTCAGTCGTTTGTTTTCTCAGAGTGAGGCTGAAGTCTGAACTGTTCAGAGCATCAGGTCTCATCAACGTGCGCTGCTGTAACGCCGCTTTGTCCTCTGAGATCACCAGGTATGAAACCTGAGTGCTGACAGAGCAGCATGTTCCCCCTCATTCACCTCCACCACCACAGCCAAGGCATGCTGGGAAACTGAGGACACACAGACGGAGAACTGAAGTGTCTGCTGTGTGTTCATCTCAGAGTCCTCACAGGTGACACATTAGCTCCAGAACACCAAGCCAGGTGTTTGAAGCCTGACAGGGATTCTTCCCATCCAGAGGGAGGATTTAGCTGCACAACAATGAACATTAGTGTGTAGTTTAGAAACACAGACTGTGCCTGCACTGCATCTAGTGAAGAAAACTGTTACTGCGAGAGAACGAGGCTCCTTTAAAGCAGCTGATATTAAGGTTGAAAAATCAACAATAAGCTGATGTAATCAACGTTTCACAAAATGGTCAGCAGCTAAAATCTGGAGCCGTTCTTTGGTGGTAATTAACAGTTTGTTCTTGTTAGCTAATTATGTAATTAAAGGTAGCAGCAGAAGCCTTGTGTTGAAAGCCCATTCACTCACACATTCACACAGTATGTGTGTGTCTGTGTTACACTGTGGACATCCCTTCTGTTGGAGCGCCATCTTGTGGCAGGTTTAAGAAATGTTCTTCTTGTAAATCCAAACTGATGCACCTCCATAGCAGACTGTGGAGGCTTTCAGTGACATGAAGACTTGATTTATACTGTCATATTCTCCTGTTACACAAAGCACAGCACGCTGAACATGGATGAACTGAAACTCCCAGCATCTGACTGAGGAAAAGCACAAATCATTCTCACACTAACTCCTGCTTGATTTTAGATTTGCTTTCAAATCCTCACACTTTCATATGAAGCACTAAATGGGCTCCAGACTGTTTATCTCAGCTTCCTGTCAAACACACTGCTGCTCACACCGAGGCTCAGTTTACTCCTCCAGCCTGGCTTAACCTGCTGTCTGTTAAAAACAGTCCCACACTCCTCTGTTTAATCCTTCTGATCAGACTCTTTGATTTTGTATTGTTTTTACCTGAAGTTGTGTTTTTGACATGGTTCTGTCTGTGAAATAAACCTCACACACACACTGCTACAGTCCTTCATACACTTAGAAACGAAGCTGCTCCTTTCCTCAGTGCTGACACATAAAGAAGAGTTGCTTTTATATCCAACACGTCTCTGTTCCAGAAAACAGCTTCAGCAGCCTCTGAGTCTGAACTTGGAGTTGGTTATAAGCCACAGGCCTGTGTGCACAGCAATGAGGAAATATAATGCAGTAAGTGAAACATGGATGTGTGGAACAGATTATCCCAAAGGTTGATTCTGTTCATCTGGACGTTCTCAGTGAAACATTTCGTCTCTCGGTCAGGTGACTCCTTTAGTCTCAGCTGACTGCAGGTTTCCAAACCTTTGTCACTGGATCACTCACTTCATCTCCAACGTGTCCCTGACACAGACAGCTGGAGCCGTTACAGCAAAATCATTGATCATCGTTTTTAGAACATTAGCTGGTGTTGGTGGGCAGGCTAGCAGTGCTAATTGTTAGCACTAGTTCTGCTGCTCTCCCTTTGTCTCTGTTATTGTTGGTCTTTAGTGAACAATATAAAGTGTCTTCATGAGACTGTTGCCTAATGTTCAAATGTAGATAACACCACCTGCACCAACCTGTTACACAGCACAACCCTCTGGTGTAGCTTTGGCTGGAGCACATATTGGCAGCTCCAGTGACATCACCACTCCATGGTGACATCATCTCTACAGACTGTGGCTGTTACATATCCTCACCTGGTAATAATAAGACTGTCCTCAGCTGCACACAGCTCCAAGATGAACAAACTGAAGTAAATACAAATTAGAGTTACGATAGATTGAAATCTTGTAATCAGAGCTAATTCTTAGTGAAACTCTCACAACATCATATCATAATCCTGGGTTAGTGTCTCGGTCTCAGATCACAACATCAGCACAGGCTTGGCTTGGGTGAGGTATTGAGTGGTTCTTGTCCATGACAGCTGCAGGTACAGTGCCATCAGCCATGCTGCACCACATGTCTGCCCAGGAACATTAGTGTGGCTGAGTCTCATGTAAACATTGTGCTAAAGTGGTGGGAAAGTGGCTGCAAGCTGGCTGCACTGTGTCCAATACTCTCAGTATGATATCCACAAACCTCTGAGTGTCACAGAGTGGGCCTGTGCTCAGCTCACTGTGCCCCATTCAATTCTACTTGCATAGTTTTACAAGTAAAATTAAATATACAAGTTGCTCAATGATAAGTTATTGTAGTAACAACTAAGTCCATGGTCATTATTTGTTAATAGTAGCTTAAAGCTTCTGCACCAATCATGGAGCACCAGGTTTAGAGCATGTGGATCTACAAAAGTAAGTCCCAGTAAGATGGGCTGAGCCTTACATACTAGAAGAAACATGTCATTCCCAGCAGATGAAGCGCCCTTTAAAGCAGGATCTCACTTTAAACCTAAAGAACTTGCTATGAGCATGCAGTGCATTCATGGTTATTATTCATACGATTGTGGGTAGCTAATAAAGTGCAACTATCACATTACATTTTATTATTAAATTGTTGTTAACAATCCCTTCACTTCTGCTTATCTAATTCATGGTTGCAGGATGGCTGACAGCTTCCATTAGGCAGGAGGTAATGTCCATTCTGGCCACAGTGCAACCCACAATGTGTAACTGACACTATTATATTGCATTATGTCACATTGTTACATCTTTTTAATAAATGATGACAGTCAGCTGAATTTGCTGCCCCCTTGGTGGAGGACATCAGGATCAGCAGCTGCTGCTCCATCACAAACACCACAGAAGAAGAACAACACTGGATCAGATTATCTGGACGTGTTTGACAGGGACAGTGTTCATGTTCATGGACATCAGGACAAAAACAGACGATGGAAACCTGCCAGATTTGAGCTAAACTGCTCGTTTCCATGTGTAGTCCCTGGGAGGTCACATGACCAACAAAGACACACAAGCTGTGTCCCAAAACGTCGGCTGCATCCTCCGGAGGCCGCATTTGAAGGCCGATGACGTCACAGCCAGGCGACGAAGGCTGTCCCGATTCCTCGACTTCTTCAAATGCGTCCTTCATTCCCCCGAGTTTGAAGGATGGGTCGGGTGTGTCCTTCGTGGCCCACCATATCCCAGAATTCATAGTGCGGCCCAGCTAATTTCAGCTGCCAACAATGGCGGCCGCTACTAAGTTTTAAAATTAGTCTTATTAATCTTTCTGGGCCACAAAATAAATTTTTAACATATATTAAGGGGAGAAAGTAGCTATGTAAACTTAAAATATCTGCTGGGTTCATCAAGACATCGCATATTTGCAAAAGCGCGCCGACGTTTTCGGAGACGTCTGTTACCCACCCGCTCGATAGCAAGCCGGGGGGTTCAATGGTCACTCCAGCCGGCGAGAGCAGTGGACTCCCAGCTTCATCGTTTTCAGACCCCTGCTCTTTGGCTACTCAGGTTAAACATGATATATAAGTCAGAGGGCCCGGTGGCGCCAGTGTCCGGCAGCCTCTGTCAGTGCGCCCCAGGGCGGCTGTGGCTACACTGTAGCTGCCATCACCAGTGTGTGGATGTGTGGATGACTGGATGTGTGACGCGCTTTGGGGTCCTTAGGACCAAGTAAAGCGCTGTACAGGCCATTTACCATAAGTCACTCGGATAACTTAAAAATGTAATTGTTTGCCTTTTTTCTGTGTTTCATTTGTTCTGGAGTAAATCGGTTTGGCTGAGATCAAAGTTATTAGATTATTAGATTAAATACAACTTTATTAATCCATCGGTGGGTTCCTCCGGGATTTTCACACAGCTGAATAAACGTCAAACAGAAAACTGATGAAACAGAAGTGTGAGACGGTCGAGAGTTTACTCCAGTGTCCTGTAATATTTTAGATAGCAAGGAGCAGACGGCGAGTTTATTAAACTCCACCCACACAGCGGTGACACAGATCTGAAGGCTGGACCGTCCCATTTCACAGCCTCGCACTTCTGGCCTTCTCGGTCTTTGCAGGACCCGGCTGTTGGGTCTAAACTCAGACCCCGCTGTATCCAGGACTTATTCCCATGAAAGAAAAACAAGGCAACAGTGTTCGATCGATTTCTTGCGCAAGGGAGGCCCTTCCATCTGTGACCAGCACGTCGAAATGACCACAATGGTGGCCTCCTCTCGCTGCCTTTTATTGACAAACTTCAAACAATAGTTTACAAAACACCTCCCCTTGCAACCCCCCTTTGGTTACAAAGACAAGGCACTGTATGTAAATGACATACACTGAGTGTGTGTGTGTGTGTGTGTGTGTGTGTGTGTGTGTGTGTGTGTGTGTGTGTGTGTGTGTGTGTGTGTGTGTGTGTGTGTGTGTGTGTGTGTGTGTGTCTGCTGATCAAAGGGTCATAAACCCAGGAAGCTTACATCAGAAGAAACAGACCTTTCAGAAAGGATGTATCTACAATAAAACCTCCCCCAGCACAGAGTGGCTGGAGAGGTGGTCAGAGTCAGAATCTAAGGAATGGCTTTGATCGTACTGCTTAAACTAAGACTGTACAAATTTAAGAAACACAATGGCAACATTCAACAATTAGACTTAACACCGGCCCACGTAGGCTAGGAAGGCCGGGTCCTCCGAAGGATGCGGCTGACGTTTTGGGACACAGCTACAGACACACAAGAAAAGCCAGAGAAACAAAGGCAAATCCAAAGAATCCATCATACTGAGTCAAAGTGATCACAGGTCTTTTTTGTTGGAGCCTTCAAAGTGGAACATGTGGACTGTTCCTTTATTACTACCACTGAAGGCCACGCCCCTCTGCTCATGTGATCACGTGGTTTGTAGGAACGCTCCTCTTCCTCAGAGGATCCACCTGTGCTTCCTCTCCTCTCTCCTCCACCTGTTACAGTGAGGGAACGTCCTCCATGATGGAGGAGCTGCTGGAAAGTGCTGAGAGCTTCCTCCAGAGTGAGACCTCTGTCACAGTTCAGAGGATCTATGAACTGATCGCTCAGCCATCAGAGGAGTCGGATCAATGGAGCTGCTTCTGTTCCTGATGTCCCTGTTTGATCCTGGACCTGAACTCTCCCTGCAGAGGAGACGCACACCTGCACTGTACTTGGTGACTTTAAATATGTTTTGCACATGGACTTAGCTACGATTGAGCATGCTATATTTGATGTGTTTTCTACATATATTTTTAGATTTAAGCCTTACTCTCAGACAATTAACACCACTGAAGCTGAAACTGAGGCAATAAATGGCTCCTTTCGATGCAGAGGAGCAGCTGCTCTACTCTGACCACCTGCTCCTCCCCTTATATCTAAGGCAGAGGCCAGCCAACCTCTGCAGAATGCTGATTGACCCCTTTTACGGTGCTTTGGGTATCTGACTATGATGCCTCCTGGGTGTCCAGAGGGTTTTGGGGCATGAGGAGGCCCCAGGGAGGAAGCAGGATTTGCTGGAGTCAAGTCAAGTGTAGCTTTAGTTCTGTCTTCATGTTTTTTCTTGTTCCAGTCATTTCTCTACTAACTCTTGTCACTGTGTCCTGTATCTAGTCCGTGCTTCTGTGCTCCTGCTTTTGTTTTTCCTTCGTTTCTTGAGTTTAGTTTAGTTTCTAGTTTTTCTGTTAATTTCCTATGAAAGTATTTCTAGCGAATGAAGCTACGCTTTAAGTTTCCATCTGTGAGCCCTTCATTTGGGTCCTTCCTGCATGTCACACAGCACATCATGACAAACTCAAAGAAACACTCAGTTTTCATCAGTCAGATTCTGCTGTGTCCTAATCTTAGAGTTTTGATAATGGTCTATCTGTGACATGTTTGCTGTTTTGTCTCCCTGCTTCCATTTAGGCTACAATTTACTAGCATAGCAGCTCTTTTCTGGTGCGTCACAAGTTGCCAACACTACCCATTTATAATTCCCTAATTGAAGCCAGAGCAGGTTAAATTCATGCTATATGTTACCATGGTAATTTACTGTTAAGTAAACCAACACACACATCTACACACACCGACTCAGAATGAAGAGAAACACACATATGAACACATCTGCACTCGTTGATTGAGTGAGAAATGACACACACACACGCACACAAGTCGAAATGCTGATTCAATTCACTGAGACGTGATCCACACACACACACACATGCACACGCTTGTGCAATGAAGAGTGATACACACACACACACATGCACACACTTGTGCAATGAAGAGTGATACACACACACACACACACACACACACACTTGTGCAATGAAGAATGCTTTACTAACAGATGCTTATGCTGACACACAAAATGCTGCACACAAACATCCAAACACAGCATCTGTTCCAACAACAAGAAGCCATTGATTGTTTATTGGTTAAATGCGTTTCATGTCACCCAGAAGGCATTTGTGCAGATTTAGGGGACAGGGTCTAAAGCAGTTTGGTTATGAAAACAACGTCTGTTTGTGGCTCAAGGCCTCGACTGAACTGTTTGCTGTGCTTCACACGGCCTGATAAAGAGCAGTGGCGCAGAGTGAAAATGATGAATTAATGGTGTGAGTCTTATTTCGGAGCGCCACATTTTGTGATTGAGATTTAATTGTGTCAAGAGATTTATTCTAAAGACACTTCTTCAGCTGAGAATCTAAAGGTAGAAACACACAGACGCTGCAGATTTTACTTGCAAGGGCATGAACACAGATGCTCCCACCAGAGTGGGGCCTGTGATGTGCGCTCTGTTCCTGCACTTTTCTTTATTTATATACAAACGTAATACAACAGTGAATACATCTATTCATAGGCAGAGGGATGTTAGTGTGTAGGGAGTGTGTGTGTGGTTCTCTTCTTGTTAGTGCAGATCAAAGTGTCCAGCTCTCCTCTTCCTGGCAGGAGTGAAATAATCACAGCTGGTTCAGCTATTATCGCTGTGAGGAAGAATTTATCAAGTCTAAGTCATCAAAAGGTCATCATGCAGTATTCTGTCACATACAAACTTATATCACTCAAAGCTTATACTGACTACTAAGTACAATTTTATATTGACAAACTGAAAGAGGAACACACTGAGAAAAAAAGGGAACAAAAAAGGGCAGCTCTTGGATTTACGTGAGCATCTCGCGTGTGTTTAACACGATTGCCTCAGGCTTTAAAGATTGCTGTTCTGTATGTTCATGTTCTGTTCTTTTGTAAACTTCATCTGTTTGTATGTTGTATACTCATTGTGTTTCAATAAAGTTCGATTTAAAAAAAGGTACGTTCTAAACGAAGCTTCAGACGTCACTGATCACGTGACTCTGGCCAAACGAATCAAGCCTCGACACGGTGCTTCTGAAGCAGCGCGTTGAATTTTCTGACACACGCACCGGAGCGTCAGCTTCAAGCGGACCATCACTACGTCTCACATCTAAAGGTGTCAAGGTAACTTTGAACTGAGTTCAGTCAATCTGGAGTTTTTCCAAGTTTTCTGTTGCTCTCTGTGAGAGAAGAGCGTTAAAGGCGGGGCTCTCCAGAGTCCAGCAAAACCGGAAACCACAGCTGGGTGTGTGTAAGTGTGCAAACCAATAGAATGCATCGTGGTGGGGGGGGCATCACGGGCATTGGCAAGAAAAAAATAAAAGAATCGGTCGTACCCATGCTTCCCCGACGTCATGCCAGCGCATATTGGGAAATTCGTAGGCACCGATCGGTTTTCTATCAGCCATTTGCTGGGAGTAAGGGCGCCCTCAGTTTGCGAGGTGCGCCTGCTGCTGGCGGCAGAGGGAGGAGAGGGCGGGGAGTCTCTGGCTGGCTGGAGCGGCATCTAATAACCAACTCGCAAAACAAAATAAAAACAACAAACAGATATTATGATACAGACTTATAATCTGCACCGATGTTTTTTCTAAATTCTATAAAGTGAGCGCGAGAGCCCTCGGTGCGCCTGCGCGCTGCTGAAGTCAAAGTAAACTTTATTGTCATCTCCGCTACAGACAGTCCAGCATATAGAGAGACGAGACGACGAGGCTGCAGTTACAGCGGTGCAAGTAAACAAACAATAAATATAAGAAGAAAATAAATCTACACTTTAGGACTCGGGGTAAAGGATCAATAACAATTTAATTTATAATTTACAGTTTGATGATTTAAAGTCTCACACAACCCGTCAAAAGGGGCGGGGCCGGCTGCTTCCAAGTAGAGCACATTTCATTTATAATGATGTAAATCCAAGCCCATCATGGATTCACGATCTGAATCCTGGGTTGTGTGAAATCCCAGAAATCAACCTTAGACAAAGTGAATCTGTGAACTAAGGTGTAGGTCTGTTAGGTTAATTGTGCTGATCCTCGGGTTGGGGGATTTGTGTTTGTACTGGAGCGCAAAATTCAAACCAATGGAAGATGGACAACAAAAGTTCAAAGCCATCAGGTGCTCAGGTTAGAAAAAAGAGAAAAGATGCAGGTAAGCAGACGTGTGATTGGATAATGGCAGGTCATCCTGAACCAATCAGACTAAACTCCAAACAATACATTATGTTACAGATTTTAATATTAATTAGTCATTGTTACTTGTTGATTTGTCCTTTTCTCGTTGTGTGACGAATTATGACAACTATTTGGTAGCTCTTATTGTCTCTCTCTCTCTCTTCATGTTCAATTCAATTCAATTCAATTTTATTTATATAGCGCCAAATCACAACAAAAGTCGCCTCAAGGCGCTTCATAGATACAGAGAAAAACCCAACAATCATATGACCCCCTATGAGCAAGCACTTTGGCGACAGTGGGAAGGAAAAACTCCCTTTTAACAGGAAGAAACCTCCGGCAGAACCAGGCTCAGGGAGGGGCGGCCATCTGCTGCGACCGGTTGGGGTGAGAGAAGGAAGACAGGATAAAGACATGCTGTGGAAGAGAGACAGAAGTTAATAACGGATATGATTCAATGCAGAGAGGTCTATTAATACATAGTGAGTGAGAAAGGTGACTGGAAAGGAAAAACTCAATGCATCATGGGAATCCCCCGGCAGCCTACATCTATTGCAGCATAACTAAGGGAGGATCCAGGGTCACCTGGTCCAGCCCTAACTATATACTTTAGCAAAAAGGAAAGTTTTAAGCCTAATCTTAAAAGTAGAGATAGTGTCTGTCTCCCGAATCCAAACTGGAAGCTGGTTCCACAGAAGAGGGGCCTGAAAACTGAAGGCTCTCCCTCCCATTCTACTTTTAAATACTCTAGGAACAACAAGTAGGCCTGCAGAGCGAGAGCGGAGCGCTCTAATAGGGTGATATGGTACTACAAGGTCATTAAGATAAGATGGGGCCTGATTATTTAAGACCTTGTATGTGAGGAGCAGGATTTTGAATTCAATTCTGGATTTAACAGGAAGCCAATGAAGGGAAGCCAAAACAGGAGAAATATGCTCTCTCTTTCTAGTCCCTGTCAGGACTCTTGCTGCAGCATTTTGGATTAGCTGAAGGCTTTTCAGTGAGTTTTTTGGACATCCTGATAATAATGAATTACAGTAGTCCAGCCTGGAAGTAATAAATGCATGAACTAGTTTTTCAGCGTCACTCTGAGACAGGATATTTCTAATTTTAGAGATGTTGCGCAAATGGAAGAAAGCAGTCTTACATATTTGTTTAATATGTGCATTGAAGGACATGTCCTGGTCAAAAATGACTCCAAGGTTCCTCACCGCGTTACTGGAGGCCAAGGTAATGCCATCCAGAGTAAGAATCTGGTTAGATACCATATTTCTAAGACTTTCAGGGCCGAGTACAATAACCTCAGTTTTATCTGAATTAAGAAGCAGAAAGTTAGCGGCCGTCCAGGTCTTTATGTCTTTAAGACATTCCTGCAGTTTAACTCATTGGTGTGTGTTATCTGGCTTCATGGACAGATAGAGCTGGGTGTCATCTGCATAGCAGTGAAAATGTATGCTATGTCTTCTAATGATACTGCCTAAGGGAAGCATGTATAATGTAAACAGAATTGGTCCTAGCACTGAACCCTGTGGAACTCCATAATTAACCTCAGTGTGTGAAGAGGACTCTCCATTTACATGCACGAATTGGAGTCTATTAGATAGATATGATACAAACCACTGCAGCGCAGTACTTGTAATACCTACAGCATGTTCTAATCGCTCTAATAGGATATTATGGTCAACAGTATCGAACGCTGCACTGAGGTCTAGCAGGACAAGCACAGAGATGAGTCCACTGTCAGAGGCCATAAGAAGATCATTTGTAACCTTCACTAAAGCTGTTTCTGTGCTGTGCTGAGCTCTGAAACCTGACTGAAACTCTTCAAATAAACCATTCCTCTGCAGATGATCTGTTAGCTGTTTGACAACTACTCTTTCAAGGATTTTTGATATGAAAGGAAGGTTGGAGATTGGCCTATAATTAGCTAAGACTGCTGGGTCTAGAGATGGCTTTTTGAGTAAAGGTTTAACTACAGCCAGCTTGAAGGCCTGTGGTACATAGCCGATTATTAGAGATAGGTTGATCATATTTAAGATCGAAGAATTAATTAATGGCAGGACTTCTTTGAGCAGTTTTGTAGGAATGGGGTCTAAAAGACACGTTGATGGTTTGGAGGAAGTAATTATTGAAGTTAACTCAGAAAGATCAATTGGAGAAAAAGAGTCTAACTTAACATCAATGGTACTAAGAGTAACTGTAGATAATATTACATCTGTGGGATGATTATTGGTAATTTTTTCTCTAATGATAAAAATTTTATTTGTGAAGAAGTTCATGAAGTCATTACTAGTTAACGTTAAAGGGATGGTTGGCTCAAAAGAGCTCTGACTTTTTGTCAGCCTGGCTACAGTGCTGAAGAGAAACCTAGGGTTGTTCTTATTTTCTTCAATCATTGATGAATAGTAAGATGTTCTGGCTTTGCGGAGGGCTTTCTTATAAAGCAGCAAACTATTTCTCCAGGCTAAATGATGATCCTCTAGATTTGTGACACGCCATTTCCTCTCCAGATTACGAGTCATCTGCTTTAGGGTACGTGTTTGAGAATTATACCACGGAGTCAGGTACTTCTGATTTGAGGCCTTAGTTTTCACAGGAGCTACAGTATCCAGAGTCGTACGTAGTGAGGAGGTGAAATTATTAACAAGATAATCGACCTCTGTTGGGGTAGTGTTCAGATAGCTGCTCTGCTCTGTGTTGGTACAGGGCATTGGAGATGATAACAGTGGGTGGATTATATTCTTAAACTTAGTTACAGTGCTTTCAGAAAGACATCTACTTTGATAAAGTATACTCTTCACCGCTGTGTAATCAATTATTGTAAAAGTAAATGTTATCAGGAAATGATCAGACAGGAGAGGGTTTTCAGGAAACACTGTTAAATGTTCAGGTTCGATGCCATATGTTAAAACAAGATCTAGAGTGTGATTAAAGTGGTGGGTGGGTTCTTTTACATTTTGAGAGAAACCAATTGAGTCTAATAACAGATTAAATGCCATGTTGAGGCTGTCATTTTTAGCATCTACATGGATGTTAAAATCACCCACAATAATTATTTTATCTGAGCTCAGAACTAAATTAGATATAAAGTCTGAGAAATCAGACAGAAACTCTGTGTAAGGCCCAGGTGGACGATAGATGATAACAAGTAAGACTGGTTTCTGAGTTTCACAGCTGGGGTGGACAATGTTAAGCATCAGGCTTTCAAATGAATTAAAAGTCTGTCTTGGTCTTTCATTAATTAATAGGCTGGTGTGAAAAATTGCTGCCACACCGCCCCCTCGGCCTGTGCTTCGAGATTTCTGGTAGTTAGAATGACTCGGGGGTGTTGATTCATTTAAACTAACATAATCATCCTGCTGCAACCAGGTTTCTGTAAGGCAGAGTAAATCAATTTGTTGATCAATTATTAAGTCATGTACTAACAGAGACTTGGAGGAGAGAGACCTAATATTTAATAATCCACATTTCACTGTTTTACTCTTTGGTTCAGATGTGGATACTGTATTGTTCTTTCTTTGTAATTGTTTATGTTTAAGTTGTTTGTTGCTGGTTTTTAGTTTGTTTTTTGTCTTTTTGGAAGCTGACACAGTCTCTATGGAGATGGGTTTTTGGGGGGGTAGCAGGAGGAGAGAAGCTGCAGAGAAGCGTGTAAGACTGCAACTCTGCTTCCTGGTCCCAACTCTGGATAGTCATATTTTGGGGGGTTTAATAAATTTGTCCATATTTCTAGAAATGAGAGCTGCTCCATCCAAAGTGGGATGGATGCCGTCTCTCCTAACAAGACCAGGTGTACCTGGGGCTTCTGTTTAGGACTATGCTTCCTCCTCACCGTGACCCAGCCTCCCTGTTTCCCCAGCTGCTTGGGACCTGCCGGGGAACAGCTAGCGGGGCCTACGCTATTTTCGGCTGCACCAGCTACAGGGGCCTGGCTAGCTACGGGTGAATGAAGGGTGCGAAGCCGAGTCTCCAATTCAGTAATCCTGGCCTCCAGCGCTGCAAATATGCTACATTTAAATCATGTGTGTTTCTCTGGTGAAACAATAGTTTTGTGTTAATGTTAGGGCTGCACGATTTTGCATAAAATGAGAATCACGATTTTTTGGCTTAGAATTGAGGTCATGATTCTCTCATAACAATAAATAAACATAAAACAACAAATGTCTCACGTTTTGTTGTTGCAGCAAAATGTTGTCCTGCTTGAAATTCCGTCTCCACCGTTGCTCGACGCTGCGTGTACAGAGCAGGTAGTGCAACAATAGAAAAATAGTTGCGGGACGGCACTGTGTAGCGTTTGTCTAGGGTGTTGATCGTTTTCCTAAATCCCTCGTTTTGCACAGTGTTGATGGAGCCATATCTTTGGTCAGGTGATAAGTGATAGCCTCCGTAATGTCTTTGTGCCTGCGGGAGTTCGACGTGTATAGGGAAGCGCTGTATAAGGTTCCCGTTATTGATGTTTGGGTGGTTGACTGGGACGGATTTTCTCCTGTCACTTTCTCGTCATCCCTGACGTGCTCTCCGTTGTTGTTTCCCTGCTAATTTTAGCATCACACGGCACAGCTTCTGTATCACGTGGTATAAGGCTCCGCCCTTGTCATTTGTTGAGCAGGAAGAGTGAGCACTTGTTTTCATGCAGAGTACGTCCCGGATCAAAATGTGAAGTTTTACAAATCACCACTTCTTTAGTGAATATCATTTCAGTCTCAGACAATCTCGTTTCTCTTACAGAGGTTGAATGCACCTTCTGCGGATGGCGGTACCACACAGTGTGCGTGGACTTCCCCTGCACAGAAGGCAACTACAAATGCTGTGAATGCTAAATAAACAGAAACAAATGATCCCTGTTGTCTTTGCTTGATGATTGGTTTGAGTCTTGACAATCCACATTGCTGGCGTTGCATCTTTCAATGGCAGCAATGGCAGGTATCAGTGCTCAAACCTTTTGTGTTTGTTTCCAACAAGTTGCCCACCTCGGGAAACAAAAATGTGTTCTTTTACTTGTCAGATGAACATATGAGACACTTTGACTCTTCAGTGCAGTGTGGAGCCTAACAAAGATCTGTTTTGTGTCCCAGCTGATCAGCAGGAGGAGGAGAGTCTGACGGAGCAGCAGAGGAACATTTTCAGCTACTTGGACTCAGCTCAGCCACTACAGAGGAAACAATGAGCTCAACACAGAAGGTGACAGACAGAGCAGGACCATATGACCAAAGATATTTATCACCATATACATCTGAACATTTGCCATAACGATGT
Organism: Rhamphochromis sp. 'chilingali'; assembly: GCF_963969265.1. NCBI lineage: Eukaryota > Metazoa > Chordata > Actinopteri > Cichliformes > Cichlidae > Rhamphochromis > Rhamphochromis sp. 'chilingali'. Next base: position 6,926,120 of record NC_137929.1, read on the forward strand.
AGCTGACGATATAATTGACACCAGACAAAATACTTTACAGCTGCACAACTTTATTAAAAAGCCATCAATGTATTTTCACTGAAACAAGCAGCTGTTGTTTATGTGCATTAAAGTTATATAAAAATGTAACAGTGCAAATGCAAATTCCTCGCTGACAGTTTAACCAAAAGGCGTTTCCAGTGGAAACTGGCCGACACATCTTGAGCATAACCATGTATAATATCCACTAAACTTCAGAAGAGGTTATACAGTCGTGGCCAAAAGGTTTGAGAATTGCATAAATATTGGAACCTGGAGAAGTTGCTGCTTAAGCTTTTATAATACAGATTTGTACTTTATTTCAAATTGAACCTTTAAAGGGGCATTTCTGGACTTTTAAAGACCAGTAATGTACTTTTAAGGGAACATTTAAAAAAATGTTCCTATAGGTACAAAAATGTTCTTCTCTCGTACCTCTATTAGAGTGTATCATGTAACACTATAGATCAACTTAGCTCAGAATATATAAAGTAGAGCTGGGCGATAGAACGATAACGATATGTATCGCGATATAACTTTTACTCGATAGAGAAATTAAGCTATCGCGATAGACCTCGCCGCTCTTGTCCTCTTAAAATAAAAAAATTAAAATTTTTTTTTTAAAAAAAGGTCAGCCAATCCAAACTAAGTAGCGCAGAGCCGAACCAATCACAGCCGCAGCGTCACGTCGCGTGACTTGTTACGTACAGCACAAGTGCCAAGCCGCACGTGTTTGTTTGGGAAGCAGCCAGCGGGTAATGGAGGAAATGAGTGTGCCGACTAGAAAAATCAACCGAGCGTGACCGAAGAGAAAACAGATGATGGTTCCAATGCCGGAGAGATTGTCGAACGGAAGAGCCATAGAAGTTCCGTAGTGTGAAGGTATTTCGGCTATTTCAAGTCTGACAAAAAACAGAGTAGCGTGCACTGTAAATTGTGCCGAAAGCAAGTCTGGAAATACAATAAACTGGTGCATGCGTCACACTGTGCGCCACGTTATTGTTTCGGTGAAATTAACTTCTACAATACTGTTACTGTTAATTGTACTCTCTGCAGTGTTTAAATGCTTACATATACACACAGTTACTGTCCGTCCACACATACGATTCGGTTCTGCTTCTATGCCCCAGCTTTGTTTACTTTTTCAGACCGAGGCTTCTAGACTTCTGATTGGCCAACATTTCTGCACGGTTAGGAATCTAGCGCCACCTGCTGCTTTGGCATGTTCATAGCAGCGTTTTCTTTCATTTCTCCCTTTATGTGTGGACGGGATTATTTTTTTAAACGGAAAATCTCCGTTTTCAAAAATACCCGTGTACGTGTGGACGTAGCCTCAGTCTCTGACTGGAAGCGCTAATTCGTCATTCGGCTTTTGTCAGACTAAAGTAACTGTTAAAACTGTTTGAAAAGCTAAGCTATACAACAAGGAGAGATTGAGAATTTCCTTTTAGTTCTCAGTTTATTTGATATTGACAAAAGTTAGTCAGTTTTGTCTGTTATTCTGTAAAACAAACTAAGATTTATTTTTAGAATTAATATTTTGTTTCTAAGTGGAATTGACAATTTAGTCTGTTTCGTTTGTTCTATTTTGAAACTTAAACGCTTTAGCGGCTGCCTTTTGTGTAGTTTGCAATATTTGCCTTTATTTATCTGAAAAAGTCTCATGTTCCTTAAGTACATCTACCCTGTTGAACTTATTATGGGAAATAAATATTTAAATAAAAACAAGCTGCTGATTATTTCACATTTTACTTGTGAGCAACGGCACATTTAAATCTTACAAATATAGTTATTTGGCTTATATCGTGATAGATATCGTTATCGCCTGAAATGAAAAAAACATATCGTGATATGAAAAAATCTCATATCGCCCAGCTCTAATATAAAGCATATAAACAGTTACAGCAATATGATGCAACAAACACAGAAGCTGCTGATCCAAAATACTCAAAGCTTCATAGAACTGAAACCAACATTTATTTTTAGCTCCATTCTGCTGCTGATACAGACTTTAGGTTTCTGAACATTAAACTTATTGCTGCCTTTCATAGTGTGTAACTTGAAGGCCCTGAGTACTTTCTCCCACACTGAAAACACTGGGATGATCACATTATTTGAACATTACCTAATAAGACTGATTCAGCACAGACAGTTATGTTAAACTTTCCTAGCAGTCCTTCACAAACAGGGAACAGTCTGTCTATTCTCTCCATCTGTCAGCTGCTGCTGGCTCTTCCTCCTCCTCTTCCTCACACACTGCTGAGTTTGTCCTGGTGGATCATCAGGGCTGCAAAGCCTCACAGATGATGTGCAGCAGTGGCTCCCTCAGTCTGTCCTCACTCTGGACACTTGCAGTCGTCACACATGGAAATCAAATGTGTGATAAGCTGCAGGATTCAAACACAAGTGTAACTTATAAACACATGTTCATACTTTTATTCCACAATCAGAGAGAAAGAAACAGAGAGAGAGTGCAGGACAGACACAGGTGACAGTCTCAGGTGTACACACTGCTACACAACAGCAGCAGAGAAGCAGGATTTAGTGTTTGTGTTATTACGAGTGTAAACAAGAAGAGTTCCAGATGGTGCAGTGGACACATGTGTGACTGCTGTGATTAAAGCATCTTTCTTTCAGCTTAACGAGTGAACCGTCAGCTCGTTCAAACACACGTTAAAGTGCGTTTGGCTCGACACCACCGAACAGAGGCAGCAATATAACACAGCTAACATTAACAGTGCAGTGGATCCTGCTTGTGCCGTGATATTCAGGACTGCAAACCGAGCAGCATCACTGACTTTCAGCTTGTTGTGTTTGTGGATATATGACTGACTTTAATTATCCACAAAATCATCACATTCTCTGTCAGATTAAGGTCGACTATTGAACGGCTTATATTTTAAAGGCTTTAAAACCAAGTTAACGCTGAAAGTACAAACATCACTAATGTCACATAACTCTGCCGACAAGGCATAGCTATGGCTATGAAATGCTCTTTGTGTATCACTTCTTCATTATGAAAGATGTCATTAATGCACTAGTAATGTCTCATCTGGAGTATTGTTCAATCATTTGGTCAGCAGCTAATAAGACAGATCTTAACAGACTTCAGTTAGTCCAGAATAAGGCGTCCAGATGTGTGAAGATGTTCATACTATACTAATATTGATCAAATGCATAATAACCTTTCTTGGCTTCCTGTACAGGCTAAAATATTCTATGGCTTACTTGTAGTTCTAAAGAAAGCAATTCTGTTAAACACACCACATTTATTCTGCTCAGCTGCAGTATCCAGATGAAATACATCATCATATTACACAGTTTTCAACAAGCTGCAATTTAGTAAATGCTCGAGTTAAAAGTAACGTTTTGTAAAACTGTTACATTTAGAGCAACTTTTAAGTGGAATAAGTTGCCTTAAAAAATTAGAGAATTATTCAAAACTTCAATGAACACTTAAAAGCCGATTTACAGAGCTTTTAGTTGTTGTAAATATTGTAAGACACGATTTGTTTTTGAAATTTGTGTAATGTGCCTCAATGTTATTGATATTATTATTATTATTATTGATTGCTTATATTTGAACAATTGTGAAACCTCACTGTGTATGTAAGAGTGAAATTATGTGGATATCTTGAATCCACTTTATTGTGTAATATTTTATGTGAGTATTTGACGGAAGACGAGCAAAATCTGTTGTGGAAGCTAACGGGGTTCCTTTAGAATAAACAAACATAGGATTTATTATCACTGAATAATTCTGTATAAATCTATACAAATTATAGAAATATGTAATAGGAAACAACAAAATGATCTAAATTATAAAATAGTGTGTGTGTGTGTGTGTGTGTGTGTGTACAATCAGGAGTGATGGGCATGATTTTAGTGTTTGAACAGTCATGAATTATCTTTAACAGCAGGTTGGATGTAATGTGTTAGAACTACCAGCAGGTGGGGATAGGTGGTGCCACGCTCCACCTTCAGGTTTAAAACTAGTGTTAATGGAGTTTGAAGGTTGAGTTTGTTCCACGACTGCATTTCACTCACTGCCTCTGTTTGTATCTCTGTCACTGCAGGACCAACATGGAGCCAGAAGTCAGCGCTCTCAGGAGGCCGACAAACCTCACAGAAGAAAGGGAGAGAAAAAACACACCTGTGACGAGTGTGGGAAGGGTTTTACCGTGAGGGCTTCACTAAAACAGCATCAGGTCATCCACACTGGAGAGAGACCGTTCAGCTGTGACTTGTGTGGAAAGTCTTTTTCCTTGAAGCGTTCCCTAAAAAAACACCAACTCATCCACAGTGGAGTTAAAGCGTACAGCTGTGATCAGTGTGGCAGAGCTTTTACTCGCAGTAGCCACTTACAGAGTCATCTAGTTACCCACTCTGGAATTAAGGCATACAGCTGTGACATCTGTGGAAAAACTTTCAGCCGGAGAGGGAGCCGAAATACACACCTACGCATTCACACCAGACATGATGTGTACTGCTGTGAACAGTGTGGCAAATACTTTACAACAGACGCAGACTTACAACGACACATGTTTACCCACACTGAGGAGAGACCTTGTCGATGTGACCTGTGTGAGAAGACTTTTAAATCTCCACATGACCTGAGACGACACCAACAGATCCACACCAGAAAGAGACTCTACAAGTGCAGCTACTGTGAGGTATGTATTTATATTGTTATCTCGTCATTTTAGCCTGACTGTTTGGAACAACTCTGCTCATTAAACTGTGTTAGCATGTTAGCAATTCTACTGCATGGAAAAGCAGCTCTGAGTGATTATTCTGATTTTCCTTTCAGTTATGATTTTAGTATTACTGTAGTATTATGGTGGTAGTATTGTAGTTATTGCAGCCCAGTAAACTGAGTGTGTTAACTGAAACAGTCAAATGTAGTTGGACGTCTGCAGAGATGCTCTTTATTTCAGGCGACGTTCAGGATACAAATGTTGAAGGACTGACTTACACTGTCTTTGTGTCTTTGTTTAGAAGCAGAGCGACACAGATGGATCCAGTTCTCAACCCTGTCATCACTGTGGTGGTGGGAAAGACTTTCATTGTGACCTCTGTGGCAAAACTTTCAGTCGGCAAGCTGCCCTTAAAACACATCAACGTAGACACACTGGAGACAAACTGAAATACTGCAAAGAATGTGGGAGAAGCTTCACCACACCAAGTGATTTAAAACGACATGAACTGATTCACAGTGGGGTTAAAAAGCACCTCTGTGATCAGTGTGGGTCATCCTTCACCACTGAAGGTGAGCTTAAATCACACAAACAAGTCCACACAGGAGAGAAACCACACAAGTGCAGACACTGTGAGAGAAGCTTCTCACATTCAAGTAATCGTAACATTCATGAACGTGCACACATGGAAGGAAACTACAGCTGTGACCAGTGTGACAAGAGCTTCAGGAATCTCAGTTCATACTCTGCACACAAACGATCCCACGTTACTAATAAACTGTTTCACTGTTACCAATGTGCCCAAACATTCACCTCATTGTCTGCTCTGTGCAAACATCAGCGCGATCACTCAGGGCTGAAATCACTCCCATAACTGGATCACAGTGAATCTGAAGACACTGAAAGATCCTCTGGTTTCTGTGTCAGACTCAAAAAGCTTGAGATCAGGCTCCACAGAGTTCAGATAGAATCATTTAAACTTGTGTTGAACTGAACTGGTTGCTGGGCTGAACTTCTACATAATACAGATCTACATGGGATCTTCTTTTCTGTTTTTTACTGAGTCAGTTTTGTCCACAGAGTTCAGATAGATAGATAGATAGAAGCCATGTTGATGTATTACCTATATTGGCTGAAAATGTTCATTTGCAGAGAAAAGACACAGGCAGACTATACTTACAGGATCTTACATGTTATTATGTGACGTTACTGAAATCATCATGAACAACAGGAGTGGTGATTCCTGTAACTTTGTGTATATAATTTGGCATTTCTTACTGATGTAGGCTGTTGTAAAGGCTCACCTTCTAGCACATTCACTTCACCAGATGCACCTTGTTTCTTTTCCTCACCTTTGATTGGGTGTGGTGCTTGGCCTTAATTGCACTTACCTGTCACTCGTTATAGAAGGACTGCACTCACCTACCTCTCACTTTTTCTTCACTCCCACATGGGGCGGCAGCTGAGAGAGAGCAGTCCATGTGTGTCTTTCTTTCCTTTACCCGTTATACAATAAAACGACAAAACCTGCAAATAATGACTGCTTATTCTCATTCTAATCCGATGAGCCCATGATGATGACTACTGAAACCCTGAACCTTCCTTCCTCCAAAACATGGTCCTTCGAGCCGGAGTAGCATTAGCGTCATGGATTCACAGCAGCCATTGACTGAAGATTTGAGACGTTCTGGTCGTGATAGTCGACCTCTTGCCCACCTGCAGCAGTATGACGTTCAGTATCCTGGAAGTAGAAGTGCTCGATGTGATACAGAGAGTCAAACAGAATGCCAGCATAGTGATACAGACACACATGGGCTGCAGGATCCTGATGGGGAGTCAGGAAGTCTACCAGAGACATCGCCTGCTCCTATACCCACCAATCAAGATGAGGTGATGAGGGAACTCCTGATGACAATGAGGGAGATTAGGCAACTCCTGATTCAGTCATCTCCTCCCCATTCTCGCAGTTCCTCCAGATCTTCAATTCACACTGTCTCTGATGAAAGCAAATCCTCTGTTTGCGGTTTACAAGCCATTCCCCAAACACATCAGCAACATGAGCAGTTCCCAGTGATTGATCCAGCAACATGTCAATCACCCTCTCAGCCCCCCCAGTTTCAGAATCAGAATCAGAATCAGAATACTTTATTGATCCCTGGGGGAAATTATTTTTTGTTACAGTGCTCCATTTTAAACCAACATTAAGACAAGACAGACAATACGCTAACTAAGAATAGTACAATATATACATATATATACATACATACATACATAAGTCACTTATAAATAAATATTTGGAAAAGAAACATGTGTAGTTGTAGCAGCAAACAGTGTGTTAAGTGGATGCGTTGTACAGGGAGATGGCCACAGGCAGGAATGATTTCCTGTGTCGTTCAGTGGTGCTTTTCGGTAATCTCAGTCTCTCACTGAACGAGCTCCTGTGACTGACCAACATGTCATGGAGTGGGTGGGAGGTGTTATCCAACATTGTCTTTATCTTGGACAGCATCCGCCTCTCCGACACCACCTTGAGGGAGTCCAGCTCCATCCCCACAACATTGCTGGCCTTACGGATCAGTTTATTAAGTCTGTTGGCATCTGCGACCCTCAGCCTGCTCCCCCAGCATGCAACAGCATAGAGGATCGCACTGGCCACCACAGACTCATAGAAAATCCTCAGCATTTTCTGGCAGATGTTGAAGGACCTCAGTCGCCTCAAAAAATAGAGACGACTCTGGCCCTTCCTGTAAAGTGCTGTGGTGTTTTTAGCCCAGTCCAGTTTATTGTCAATGTGTACTCCAAGGTATTTATAGTCCTCCACAATGTCAACACTGACCCCCTGGATTGAAACAGGGGTCAAATGTTTCCTGGTCTTCCTGAAGTCCACGATCAGTTCCTTGGTCTTTGCCACGTTGAGCTGCAGATGATTCTGCTCACACCACGTGACAAAGGAGTCGACCACAGCCCGGTACTCTGTCTCATCATCCCTGCTGATGCATCCAACCACCGCAGAGTCATCAGAAAACTTCTGAAGATGGCAGGTCTCTGTGCAGTGGCTGAAGTCTGTGGTGTAGAGGGTGAAGAGGAAGGGGGAGAGGACAGTCCCCTGTGGTGCCCCTGTGTTGCTAATCACCTTGTCAGACACACACTGTGGGAGACGTACATATTGTGGTCTTCCTGTCAGGTAATCAACAATCCAGGACACCAGAGAAGCATCCACCTGCATCGCTGCTAACTTATCACCCAGGAGGGTCGGCCTGATGGTGTTGAAAGCACTGGAAAAGTCAAAAAACATGACCCTCACAGTGCTCGCCGGCTGGTCCAGATGGGTGTAGACACGATTGAGCAGGTATATGATGGCGTCCTCTGTTCCGAGACGAGGCTGATAAGCGAACTGAAGGGGATCCAGATGTGGTCTTACTATGGGTCGCAGCTGGTCCAGGATGAGCCTTTCCAGGGTCTTCATGATGTGGGAGGTCAGTGCCACGGGCCTGTAATCCTGGGGGCCACTGGGACGAGGCGTCTTTGGTACAGGGACGAGGCATGATGTCTTCCACATCACCGGGACCCTCTGCAGACTCAGACTCAGCATAAACAGTTTATGAAAGACTCCACACAGCTGGGGGGCACAGGCCTTGAGGACAAGGGGACTCACTCCGTCTGGTCCAGCAGACTTGCCTGAGTGAAGTCTCCTCATTTGCATCTCAACCTGGTATTGAGTGAAGGTGATGGGTGGGGGAGGGGTGTCAGGAATCTCACAGGAGGCAACATGTGAAGAGAGAGGCTGGCACAGTGGTGTGGCTCTGGATTCCAGGCTGACTGCAGGTGAGGTTGTGGGGGTGGGAGCAGACACTGTGGTGTCGAATCTATTGAAAAACAGATTCAACTCGTCGGCTCTATTCTCACCTCCCTCAGCTCCCCTGCTGTTGGTTGGCCTGAATCCAGTGATGGTCTTCATGCCCCTCCACACCTCTCTCATGCTGTTTAGCCGTCACTCTGGTGCAGTTCTGGCTGCTAGCCCTCCTTTCCCCAATTCAACAATATTAGATGCTGCAGTTCCTTCAAGTGGTTTGCCTAGACCAGTTTTCAGCCTCACATCACAGGCTGCTGGCTACAAGCACATGACCACAGTGACTGGTTTCACTGGTGTCTGTCCCAGTCTGTGGCAGAGATACAGGAAGTCACAGACAGCCTGCACACAGCGTTTCCTCTGGAGTGTGTTTCACACCCTGTTTGTGTTTCTCACTAACATGTTGTAGTTCTTCCTGCACACAGCAGCACTTTGATCATTTCTCCTGCTTTTCTTCCTTTTCTAGCTTTTATACACTGACAGTAACACAAAACTCCAAAGTCATCATTTGAGGAGCTTCTTAAGAGTTTCTGTGAGTTTAGTGAAGTCAGCCTCTCAACAATAAGTGTGTGTGTGTTGATTATCTAATGTTCAGAGAGGACTGCACTGATGTAGCATCCAGGTGAGCAGCTTATGAGCCAACAGGGGAAATTTAGCTGTATTATTGTTGTTTAAATGTAATAATTTATGATTTCATGTTCCAATATTTCACTTTTCCCAACGTTTTGTTATCATTTGGTCTGAAAACCATGACAAACAGCAGTGTTACAGTTGTTAGCATTAGCTGCTATAGAGTCACTGTATTGGTGTTAGCGACATGAACATATCTGAGCTAACTGTGTGTTCCAGATGTGCAGCAAACCCAACTGTCCCTGTGTTTTCCTGCTGTAGACATTATCCCCATGATGCTGACGTCCTCTGGTGGGACGAGCTCACACGTTTATGGATTCAGATGCTAACTGGACCAGACTGGTGTCAACCTTTGTGCTATAGAAGCAAATCAAAGAAGAACCAGTTGAACCTGAGCTGTCTGTAGTGGTGACACCAACACCATGTCACCTGCACATGCTGACCCAGGGTCAGTGTTGAACCTATAAGCTGTGTCCTCACAGTTCAATATGTCCTCACTGCACAGGTCAATGACATCAGAGCTGTAATGTTGTTCCCGTCTCACTAAAACTTCTGGCATAAGGTGACTTTTCTGGGTGATTCCTACTCCAGGGTCACCAGTTTGAATCCCTCTGTTACTGCTGGGAACGTGCTGCTAAAGTGCCCTTGAGCAAGGCCACGTCCAGCTTCTGAAGCCAACCCTGGGCTCTGCTTGCTGGCAGTGACAGAGTAGATGAAACAGCTCAGTGGATGCTAATTCACAGCTAACAGCGCTCTGTCATGGATAAGTGAAATAAAGCTGACTGACCCACAGCTGCACACAAACACCTCCAACACCTACAGGTCAGCAGGTCCACTGCTGTCTCTGATGGGCCCAAACTTTGCTTGTTCAGCGTTTGCTGCTGCTGACTTTGAAAATCACACCAAACATGGAATCAAATATATCGACTCAGCTTAGACTACAGAGAAGCTCGGCACTGCTCACAAAACTCAAACACAAAAGGCTTTTTAAAGACAACAATCACTTTGACAGACACACAAACACGACTGAGTACAGAGCAGCTGCTGGTTTGAAGCCACAGAAATGTTCAAATGTTTAAACACACTGCAGCGTTGCAGCCGTGATGCATTTGTGCTGCTAAGGCCACACACATCAGCTGCCTTACATTTTAGTACCAGTTCATCTCTGACCATGGCAGCACAGTCTTTCCAGTACACTGATGTTGGTGGGGACAGTGGGGACTGATTGTTCATTGGCTGTAAGCCGGTCACATGGACGTTTAACTGGTGCTTTGATTGCTCTGTAGTCTGTTGTGCCTGTGAGCTGCTCCTAAAATGAGACAGATTATAATTGTCACCATTCTGTTAATGACTCTTATTATGTGCGCTCTCCTCCACTGCCACTGTCACACTAAACACATTAAACCTTTATTTTTGTGTAAAGTCAGGATTTATTGGCTCTTCTTAAAAGCGTCATGAAGTGCAAAACTCAGCAAACATTATACAAAAGTAGATTTAGAAGCTGAACAGAACTGAAAACATTTAAAGTGACAGTCAGCACAAATCCAGCTGACATCTCCATCCAACCCAAGTCTTCATTTAAAGTCATTATAACTGTGACACACGTTTGTTACAGTATTAATCCTGCCTGATGCTGCAGGGCCAACATCATGAAACAGGCTCAGCATTTATTTCCATTATGAAACTTTATCATTAAAAACAAACCATTGTTCTGCAGTCGTCCCAGGACTGTGGGTCAAACGTTCTCTCCACATGTTTAAGGCTGAGCTCACTTTATCGTCTGCCTGAAGGAGGAAAGCAGATGTTACTAAACATCACAATAAAACATATGAAATGGGTGCACATGAGGAACGTCTGCACTGTTAAAGCCATGCAAACATCTTCACACATGAAGCAGCAACACCTCTCAGTTTAGCAGCAGCTGGTAAAAGCCACAGTGATCCTGGAGCCTCCCTGAAGGACTCGTTCATCAGTAACTGTCAGGAGGACGATTAAACCTTCTGCACACGTCCTGTAGTTACACACTCGGGAGGAAAGACGACGTCCTCGCTCTGCAACATGATCTGTGTTTCATCCAGGACGCTCAAACACAGACTGGTTTCCAAATATTAGACGCACTGGTTCTTCATGCGTTTCTACCTGAGCACTCAGAGTCATTTCTACAACAGGCCTCCTTCACCTGCTGGTGCCTCTGTTTCTGTGTTTGGCTGTTTCCATCAGTGCCTGATGTTTGTGATCTTTGATCTGTTCTGAAGTCTCTCTTTGTGACACAAATGTTGTTTGGCTTCTTTTGCAAACAAGGCAAAAGAACTTTAATGGATTCATTTGCTGATCTTACTTTTCTGATGCAAAGCCGTCCTTTCAACGCTTTAGAAAGAAAACCAAACAATGTTTTTAAAACTTTCCCAAAATGTAAAAGCTATTAAAACCATAAACTTCTGCTCCTTGATCATGTGATTCTTCTTCTAGACTGTCTGTAATTGTTATTGCTGATTGTCAATAAAGTTGTTTTTTATAAGTTATGTTGTAAAGGAAGCTTGTGGCGAGGGAGGAGGGGCGACTAAAAGCAGGTTCATATAGTGGGAAAGTCCTCAGGTCATGTGAGGATATTTACTGATGCGTCAACACTGTCAGATAAAAGAACGGCTGCTGCATTTGTTCTCCCACAAATAAGTTTGGTGATGAGTAAAAGAATTACAGATGATGTGGCAGTTTATACTGGGAGCTGGTAGTGATGTTACTGGCTTGAACTGGGTGGAGGACGCACTAATATGGAGGTATGTGGTTTGCTGGGACTCTAGCAGCGTGCTAGTGAGCACAGGTGATATGTCTTCAGACTCTAGGCAACATATTGTTTTTGATATACTTCATTTACTGTATAGAATCAAACACAGAGGGATAGAAGTCGATTTCTTTTGGCTCCCTGTGAATATCGGTGTTGATGCAATGAACAGGACGATAAGTTTAAAAAGGTGCAGCAAGAAGAAGTCGTGCAGGTTTGACTATAAAATACAGTGAAAGTGAGGTGAAGAGTATAATGAAGGTAAAGATGAAGGACGAGTGGCAGGCACACTGGGACAGAGACGGGAAAGGCAGATATTATTATACAGAAAACAGTCGTGTAGAAGAAGCTGCAGCAGAGACCAGGATGGAATCTGGAGAGTCAGAGTTGGTCACACAGGCTTGAATAGCACACTTAAAAAGGTAAACATGACACAGGAAGTGTGACTTCTGTGGACCAGAGGAGACGTTTGACGGGTTGTTAGCGTAGTCAGGATGCTGGATGGAAACGCTGTGCCTGACAGGATGATTACAGGCTGGACTTTGTCTTCCTGTTACAGATGGATCCAGGCCCTGGATGACTGCTGGACACACATGACCCACACTAGGCTGCCTTCATCCATCCTTTCCTCCTTCACTGAGACTCAGAGTCAGCATGTATGTATTTATCAGTGATTTGAATCCTTTCATTACAGAGTGAAGTTAAAGTAGACGTGTGAACACACTAATAAACACAAAGGGACACAACTACTACTCCATGATGTAAAGCTGAAGTATTACACAGCTTTATGAACCTCCTGTTATCCTGGTAGACGAGTACAGCAATAAATCTTTTACTTGAACATCTTCTGGCTCCAATAAGCTTTGAAATGTGACCATGAAGTTAGAGACACACTGACTGAAACCCACAGCTGTGACTGTGGATCACATCCACACACAGTGTAGCTGCTGTCTCTGTGTGAGCCTTTGCACTGCTACTCGCAGCACCGTTATATCACTCAGCGCTCGCTGCTGTTATTGAATCCACTTTTTACTGTCCGTGCAATCAAGCTCCTCTGCAGAGCTAGAAAATATCTTCGAACCAGTTTATGTGTTAGGGGATCCTTTGCAGTTGTGACTGTTGCCTCTGTTTTTGTCCTTTGGTTCCTGGGAGCCTTTTACATTTCCATCAGCAACAAATATCTGAACAGGCTTTATTGTAGGAAATACAGGATTAAATAGTTGTCATTATTTATTAGATGTTGTTAAAGATGATCAGATGCTTGTTTAGTTTAATGCTGTGGCTTCAGTCAGCATCACTGTGCTGTATAGTTTTATTTTTCTGATCCTTCTGTTAAAGTTGCTGAATAAAAGCTGGTTGGTCTGCACCTCACCTCTGCCTCGAGCCTCCTTCTTTAAAGCAGCAGAGGCTCTTCATTCAGGTATCACAGCTCGAGTTGTTCTGCAGGAGACCCAGAGTACTGTCCTTGGTCCATAATGACATTAACTTTGATTCATGTCAACACGAATCCTGAACGTCTGTGATGAACACACTATCAGCATCACTGACATATTTCATCATTTAAAAACACTTCCTGTCACTGTGGTGGTTACATTGACATCATGCAGTTTGTGCTTTGACCTCCAGAGGGCGACAAATCAGCACAGACAGAGAGCTCCATTCAAACTTTGCTGCCATCAGGAATAATTCTTCAAATATAATCATCAGTGTTTGAGCAGTTATGATATCAGGGACAATCTAGACATGTGTGACAATACTGAACATGTCACATGACACACCTCAAACATCATGTGATCCACTCTCAGTCTGCACTTTCAGTCATGACTTCATGAATTTATGAGAGTTTACTCCTGAAATATTCAAATGCTGCAGGGTGAAGAACAACAAAGTGCTGACACATGTTTGTGTTTCAAACAAGAAAACCAGCAGAAATAAATCATCTTTGGACAACATGACAGAGATTAGTGAGTTTCCAACTTGCACTTGAATGCAGCACAGACAGATTCTGATGTTCGTGGTTGTAAACGTGTCCTCAAACGCCTCTCTGACTCTTTCCTTCCTGCTCAAAGTTCCTCTTTTCTGAACTTGGTGTTTGTGCCTGACGCTGATCGTCTCCGTGTGGAGCTCCGTGTGAAGGTAACGTTAGCAGTGTGTAATGTTTCCTGGCTAACATCAGCTGTGTGCAGCTCAGTTCCAGCACAAATCTGCCGCTCCATAGTTCACGGTAACGGACTCATGAGATCGACCGTTAAACGCTCTCCCGCCATTTTGTCTGTGTGCGCGGATGTGTACGTTTTTGTTACCACTGTCATCTCATCAATAGCCTATTTGTAAAAGATCTCTGTTCATAATTTAGTTGGATTTTAAAACTCTGTAGTTGGACAGTTTTATTTTGGACTGATGCTAAAATTCTTGCTGATTGTTTCTGTCGAGGTTTTGTACTTGACATCCGCCATTTTGGATGTGATAAGCTGTAGAGAGTGCGTCCAAAAAGAGAAACCAGAAAGAGAACCTGTTTTATTAATAACCTCTTGAAAATAGAAGAATATGAAAAAAACAACAACAAATAGGATAAAAACTTTAAATTACTTGAATTTTTAAAATCACCATCATCTGTTAACACAAATTTGATCATTTCAAATTTTTGTTTTCATTTTCTCTTCCCAGTTACTTCTTTCTCATTCTCTTCATTCTCCTTGTCACCTTACGTCTCACTCCTTAACTGAAGTTATAGTTCTAACATAAGAAGTCCCGCCAACATCCTTTATTTAATCTCTGTGTTGTCACAGTTATTATCATCAGATCAGACATGAGACCCAGACAACAACATAAGTTTACAAGCTAACATCATGTCAGCTAACATTAGACGATAGCATCATAAACTTTAAATTACTTTGCCTCTGATCAACAGTTTGATTACATTCTCACATCACAGGTTTATTTGCTAAGTGTGAGTCCGCCCACATTAGATCCACTTTTCAGCAGGTGGAATAATTTGTAGTATATAGGTAATACATCAACAATGCTGCCGTGGCTAAGTTAGGAATATTTATAATGTCATTTCCAAAACTTGCATATGATCTGCAATTTGTAGCAGATCTACTGACTGTCACAGAGCAGCTGGAGCAGTCTCGAATGCAGGTCAGTGCACTGCTGCCCCCTGTGGCCAAGTGCCATAGCTACTGCTGGATGAACTCGTGACACATCTGCACCTGTTTCTATGAACACATTGAGTCTGAGTGGCTGCACTTACACTGGTGCATTCAAACATATTGAAAGATGGCAGCAATGTGGATTGTCAAGACTCAAACCAACCATTGAGCAAAGACAGCAGGATCACTTGTTTCTGTTTGTTATACAGCCAGATTTACTCGTGACACACATGTGCAGCTGCTTTATCACCTATTCTGAATTTGTTTCAAGCACAATACATTTGTTACACATGTTGGGATATTGTGTTTGTTTTAAATGTTATATACCTGTGTGGTATGTGACTTGTGTTGCCATGACGCCAGGTCTCTCTTGGAAATGAGATTTTTAATCTCAATGAGATTTTTTTTTACCTGGATAAATAAAGGACTAATTTATAACTTTCAGTGTTTTCCGGTCTTCCAAAGGAAAAAAAACCTTCAACTACATGACATGCAGTTGTGTATTTGTTTTCACCTTATCATACACTTGAAGTTTTACAAATCACCACTTCTTTAGTGAATATCATTTCAGTCTCAGACAACCTCGTTTCTCTTACAGAGGTTGAATGCACCTTCTGCGGATGGCGGTACCACACAGTGTGCGTGGACTTCCCCTGCACAGAAGGCAACTACAAATGCTGTGAATGCTAAATAAACAGAAACAAATGATCCCTGTTGTCTTTGCTTGATGATTGGTTTGAGTCTTGACAATCCACATTGCTGGCGTTGCATCTTTCAATGGCAGCAATGGCAGGTATCAGTGCTCAAACCTTTTGTGTTTGTTTCCAACAAGTTGCCCACCTCGGGAAACAAAAATGTGTTCTTTTACTTGTCAGATGAACATATGAGACACTTTGACTCTTCAGTGCAGTGTGGAGCCTAACAAAGATCTGTTTTGTGTCCCAGCTGATCAGCAGGAGGAGGAGAGTCTGACGGAGCAGCAGAGGAACATTTTCAGCTACTTGGACTCAGCTCAGCCACTACAGAGGAAACAATGAGCTCAACACAGAAGGTGACAGACAGAGCAGGACCATATGACCAAAGATATTTATCACCATATACATTTGAACATTTGCCATAACGATGTAGCTGACGATAGAATTGACACCAGACAAAATACTTTACAGCTGCACAACTTTATTAAAAACCCATCAATGTATTTTCACTGAAACAAGCAGCTGTTGTTTATGTGCATTAAAGTTATATAAAAATGTAACAGTGCAAATGCAAATTCCTCACTGACAGTTTAACCAAAAGGCGTTTCCAGTGGAAACTGGCCGACACATCCTGAGCATAACCATGTATAATATCCACTAAACTTCAGAAGAGGTTATACAGTCGTGGCCAAAAGGTTTGAGAATTGCATAAATATTGGAACCTGGAGAAGTTGCTGCTTAAGTTTTTATAATAGCATTTTGCCTGCACTCCAGAATGTTATGAGGAGTGATCAGATGAACTGCATCGTCCTTCTTTGCCATGAAAACGAACTTAATCCCCAAAAATATATGATATATGAAATATTCCTTTATTGGGTGAGAAAATCAGACCATGTCATAACTGCTGTAAGTCACACAGAATAGATATCAGAGCCTTAAACAGGCTGACTTCTGCTAAATGGGTCAAACTGGGCAGAAAGTCTACAAACACATAACATCCTTATAGAATATGATGTAACACTATAGATCAACTTAGCTCAGAATATATAAAGCATATAAACAGTTACAGCAATATGATGCAACAAACACAGCAGCTACTGATCCAAAATACTCAAAGCTTCATAGAACTGAAACCAACATTTATTTTTAGCTCCATTCTGCTGCTGATACAGACTTTAGGTTTCTGAACATTAAACTTATTGCTGCCTTTCATAGTGTGTAACTTGAAGGCCCTGAGTACTTTCTCCCACACTGAAAACACTGGGATGATCACATTATTTGAACATTACCTAATAAGACTGATTCAGCACAGACAGTTATGTTAAACTTTCCTAGCAGTCCTTCACAAACAGGGAACAGTCTGTCTATTCTCTCCATCTGTCAGCTGCTGCTGGCTCTTCCTCCTCCTCTTCCTCACACACTGCTGAGTTTGTCCTGGTGGATCATCAGGGCTGCAAAGCCTCACAGATGATGTGCAGCAGTGGCTCCCTCAGTCTGTCCTCACTCTGGACACTTGCAGTCGTCACACATGGAAATCAAATGTGTGATAAGCTGCAGGATTCAAACACAAGTGTAACTTATAAACACATGTTCATACTTTTATTCCACAACCAGAGAGAAAGAAACAGAGAGAGAGTGCAGGACAGACAGACAGGTGACAGTCTCAGGTGTACACACTGCTACACAACAGCACCAGAGAAGCAGGATTTAGTGTTTGTGTTATTACGAGTGTAAACAAGAAGAGTTCCAGATGGTGCAGTGGACACATGTGTGACTGCTGTGATTAAAGCATCTTTCTTTCAGCTTAACGAGTGAACCGTCAGCTCGTTCAAACACACGTTAAAGTGCGTTTGGCTCGACACCAGCGAACAGAGGCAGCAATATAACACAGCTAACATTAACAGTGCAGTGAATCCTGCTTGTGCCGTGATGTTCAGGGCTGCAAACCGAGCAGCATCACTGACTTTCAGCTTGTTGTGTTTGTGGATATATGACTGACTTTAATTATCCACAAAATCATCACATTCTCTGTCAGATTAAGGTCGACTATTGAACGGCGTATATTTTAAAGGCTTTAAAACCAAGTTAACGCTGAAAGTACAAACATCACTAATGTCACATAACTCTGCCGACAAGGCATAGCTATGGCTATGAAATGCTCTTTGTGTATCACTTCTTCATTATGAAAGATGTCATTAATGCACTAGTAATGTCTCATCTGGAGTATTGTTCAATCATTTGGTCAGCAGCTAATAAGACAGCTCTTAACAGACTTCAGTTAGTCCAGAATAAGGCGTCCAGATTAGTGTGAAGATGTTCATACTATACTAATATTGATCAAATGCATAATAAACTTTCTTGGCTTCCTGTACAGGCTAAAATATTCTATGGATTACTTGTAGTTCTAAAGAAAGCAATTCTGTTAAACACACCACATTTATTCTACTCAGCTGCAGTATCCAGATGAAATACATCATCATATTACACAGTTTTCAACAAGCTGCAATTTAGTAAATGCTCGAGTTAAAAGTAACGTTTTGTAAAACTGTTACATTTAGAGCAACTTTTAAGTGGAATAAGTTGCCTTAAAAAATTAGAGAATTATTCAAAACTTCAATGAACACTTAAAAGCCGATTTACAGAGCTTTTAGTTGTTGTAAATATTGTAAGACATGATTTGTTTTTGAAATTTGTGTAATGTGCCTCAATGTTATTGATATTATTATTATTATTATTGATTGCTTATATTTGAACAATTGTGAAACCTCACTGTGGATGTAAGAGTGAAATTATGTGGATATCTTGAATCCACTTTATTGTGTAATATTTTATGTGAGTATTTGATGGAAGACGAGCAACATCTGTTGTGGAAGCTAACGGGGTTCCTTTAGAATAAACAAAGATAGGATTTATTATCACTGAATAATTATGTATAGATCTATACAAATTATAGAAATATGTAATAGGAAACAACAAAATAATCTAAATTATAAAATAATGTGTGTGTGTGTGTGTGTGTGTGTGTGTGTGTGTGTGTGTGTGTGTGTGTGTGTGTGTGTGTGTGTGTGTGTGTGTACAATCAGGAGTGATGGGCATGATTTTAGTGTTTTAACAGTCATGAATTATCTTTAACACCAGGTTGGATGTAATGTGTTAGAACTACCAGCAGGTGGGGATAAGAGACCTTTAAGGTGTTTGGTGCCACGCTCCACCTTCAGGTTTAAAACTAGTGTTAATGGAGTTTGAAGGTTGAGTTTGTTCCACGACTGCATTTCACTCACTGCCTCTGTTTGTATCTCTGTCACTGCAGGACCAACATGGAGCCAGAAGTCAGCGCTCTCAGGAGGCCGACAAACCTCACAGAAGAAAGGGAGAGAAAAAACACACCTGTGACGAGTGTGGGAAGGGTTTTACTGTGAGGGCTAAACTAAAACGGCATCAGGTCATCCACACTGGAGAGAGAACGTTCAGCTGTGACTTGTGTGAAAAGTCTTTTTCCTTGAAGGATTCCCTAAAACAACACCAACTCATCCACAGTGGAGTTAAAGCGTACAGCTGTGATCAGTGTGGCAGAGCTTTTACTCACAGTAGCCACTTACAGAGTCATCTAGTTACCCACTCTGGAATTAAGCCATACAGCTGTGACGAGTGTGGGAAGGGTTTTACTCTGAAGGCTAAACTAAAACAGCATCAGGTCATCCACACTGGAGAGAGACGGTTCAGCTGTGACTTGTGTGGAAAGTCTTTTTCCTTGAAGGATTCCCTAAAACAACACCAGCTCATCCACAGTGGAGTTAAAGCGTACAGCTGTGATCAGTGTGGCAGAGCTTTTACTCACAGTAGCAGCTTACAGAGTCATCTAGTTACCCACTCTGGAATTAAGGCATACAGCTGTGACATCTGTGGAAAAACTTTCAGCCAGAGAGGGAGCCGAAATATACACCTACGCATTCACACCAGACATGATGTGTACTGCTGTGAACAGTGTGGCAAATACTTTACAACAGACGCACAGTTACAACAACACATATTTACCCACACTGAGGAGAGACCTTATCAATGTGACCTGTGTGAGAAGACTTTTAAATCTCCACATCACCTGAGACGACACCAACAGATCCACACCAGAAAGAGACTCTACAAGTGCAGCTACTGTGAGGTATGTATTTATATTGTTATCTTGTCATTTTAGCCTGACTGTTTGGAACAACTCTGCTCATTAAACTGTGTTAGCATGTTAGCAATTCTACTGCATGGAAAAGCAGCTCTGAGTGATTATTCAGATTTTCCTTTCAGTTATGATTTTAGTATTACTGTAGTATTATGGTGGTAGTATTGTAGTTATTGCAGCCCAGTAAACTGAGTGTGTTAACTGAAACAGTCAAATGTAGTTGGACGTCTGCAGAGATGCTCTTTATTTCAGGCGACGTTCAGGATACAAATGTTGAAGGACTGACTTACACTGTCTTTGTGTCTTTGTTTAGAAGCAGAGCGACACAGATGGATCCAGTTCTCAACCCTGTCATCACTGTGGTGGTGGGAAAGACTTTCATTGTGACCTCTGTGGCAAAACTTTCAGTTGGCAAAAGACCCTAAAAAGACATCAACGTAGACACACTGGAGACAAACTGAAATACTGCAAAGAATGTGGGAGAAGCTTCACCACATCAAGTGAGTTAAAAAAACATGAACTGATTCACAGTGGGGTTAAAAAGCACCTCTGTGATCAGTGTGGGTCATCCTTCACCAGTGCAAGTCAGCTTAAATCACACAAACGAGTCCACACAGGAGAGAAACCACACAAGTGCAGACACTGTGAGAGAAGCTTCTCACATTCAGGTAATCGTAACAGGCATGAACGTGCACACATGGAAGGAAACTACAGCTGTGACCAGTGTGACAAGAGCTTCAGGAATCTCAGTTCATACTCTGCACACAAACGATCCCACGTTACTAATAAACTGTTTCACTGTTACCAATGTGCCCAAACATTCACCTCATTGTCTGCTCTGTGCAAACATCAGCGTGATCACTCAGGGCTGAAATCACTCCCATCACTGGATCACAGTGAATCTGAAGACACAGAAAGATCCTCTGGTCAGACTCAAAAAGCTTGAGATCAGGCTCCACAGAGTTCAGATAGAATCATTTAAACTTGTGTTGAACTGAACTGGTTGCTGGGCTGAACTTCTACATAATACAGATCTACATGGGATCTTCTTTTCTGTTGTTTTACTGGGTCAATTTTGTCCTTTTTTCTCTGTCCTGGTTTTGCTCGTCTGTAAATGATTGAAACTCAGTCAAATAGTTCATTGTTCTCCAGCAAAACGTTTTGGAAACTCATGTTTAACCTTTAAAACTCTGACATGTTTTAGCACACAAGGCTTCATCGGGGAGTTCACTCATGATTGGACCATGAGAACAAAGGATTTTAGTTCTTTCAAAGAGAGTCTTGGAGATGTTTGATGTTTCTGTTTTTCTGAAACCACCTGAAAGAAAAACTATTTTTCTTGCTTTATGTAGTGTGGAAGTTTTTAATGTTTCTTCATCTGTGATGTTCTTGAATGTGTTCACGTGAAGATGGTACAAATAAACTGTCCTTTCAGCTTTAGCTCCTAATTTATTCATTATTTATGGATGTAGCACAGCAGCCGTCTCTTGATTAACACATGGAGGGCTCGGGATCTGATGGTGTCATCTCCCTAATTTTCCCACTCAGTAAATCTCACTCATGGCCAAGAAATTGAAATAAACCTTGTTTCCCTGCTGGATAGTGATCCACTGTAACTCTGCTCCTCCTTCCTGTTTAGGATTTCTGTGGCTGAAGTAAAATTCCCTCCATCCATCACTTATCCCAGCTAACCCAAAGTGACGTTCCCCCCCAGGGGAACGTAACAAGTGGGGGCTCGTCCGGGATCTTTGAAAAGGGAGTTCTGTGTTGGATTTGGTTTTCTTTTTGATTATCTCGCTTTGGCACCTTTTAGAGATTAATAACTTCCCAGTTAAGGTAGGTGAGTGCCCAGCTGAGCTTTTTAAGTTCCTCCTTCGGGCACTCTTTTGTTATTTTGCCTTTGTTGTTTTTGGAGTAATCCTGGGTGGGGATTAATTCTCTGTCGGGGGTAAGCAATTCAGGGCTCCGGTCGCTGAAGTTCTGCCTTTAAAGTTGCCTCGAGCCCAGCACGCTCCGGAAGATAGACAGGGCAAGGTTTTGGAACTGGGTAAGTTGTTTTGTTAACGTGTGTGTGGCGGGAGGTACGTTGGTCAGCTAAAGTAAGTTGTGTAGTGGTCTGTTAACTGTCTTAATTAGGTTGTGTTTTGTTAACTCTTCACCATCCCCAAAATGGTTGACACAGCTGCTAGTGTACAGGTGTCTAGAGGCTCGTTTGTGAGCAATAACATTCACCTGGTTCCAGACTTCTCTGAATCCAGTGTTCACAGCTTTTTCAGTGTGTTCGAACGCCTGGCAACTGCACTGCAGTGGCCTCAAGATGTGTGGGGGGTGATGTTGCTGTGTCGGTTGACAGGTAAGGCTCAAGAAGCGGGTTCTGGTCTGTCTAGGCAGGACGGCCTGGTTTATGGAAAGATCAAAAGTGCCATCCTCCAAGCCTATGAACTGGTACCTGAGGCCTATAGGCAGCATTTTCGAGGGTTGGAGTTGGCGCAGGGACAGTCTTGACTTCGCCAGGGAGAAGGCGAGGCTCTTTGATAGGTGGTGTGCGGCAAGCCAGGTTAATGATGTGGGGTCCATACGTGAGCTTATGCTGGTGGAGGATTTTAAAAACTCTGTTCCTAAGTCTGTGGCCCTTTATTTAAGTGAACAGAGGGTTACAACTCTACAGCAAGCTGCCACCCTGGCAGATGAGTTTAAGCTGACTCATACAGCAAGTGCGGTAGAACAGGATATCCCTCTGCACTATAGCGCAGCCTGGACAGGTAAAAGTGGGCCAGCTAAGAAGGAAAATGCAGTTATGGTGTTAAGACCTAGGCCCAAACTGTGTTTTTTCTGTCACAAGCCTGGCCATGTGGTTGCCAATTGTGTCAAACTGGCACTCAAACAGAAAGCCCACTCAACACAAAAGGGGCCTGTTTTGAGAAAAGTCAGTCGTGGCTCTCAAACTGACAAGCTTGCCAGGCCTACGGAAAGGCTAAACCTGGAGCATAATTGCTTGGTAGCACCCCGTAATCAGTGTACGAGGCCAACTAACCCTGAGCTGCCGCTGGTTGATCCTTTCTCCGGTTCATGTTCAAAACCACCCTTCAGATCTGCACCCCTTGCTAACAAGTATGTCTGTGTTTCAGCGAAGCCTGCTAGCTGCCTGCTGGGTTCTCCACACGTGATAGTTCGAAGCCCTGGCTATCCCATGGGACACTGTTTCGAGGGTTTGGGGCCACTCTCTGGGAATGTTGTGAACCCACTGAGATGGGATTGGCAGTTTCCGCAGGCAATGCCTAACCGGTGCTATGGGGTTTGGTAGGTGGAAAGCCTGCAATTTCTTCATGAAACGGCTATGGACTCACTTTGTGTTATCGTAAATTTGACAAACCATGGGTTTGCATTTATGTGAGGGGGTGTTACGGCCCTAGCAGGGCCTCTCTCTCTCCTGAGGATGCCTGTGTGGGAGTGTCCCACTACCTCCTGCCCGAGGTGCCACCTTTCCCTCCTGTACAGCTGACTCCCATCAGCAATTAAAGGTATTTAAGCCCAGAGCAGGGTGAGCTCTGGGCCAGAGTGCCATTTGTGTGGGTACAGCCAGTGAGCTGAGTGTTTTTGCGGTGTTTCCAGCTGGTGAGCTGTGTTTTGTGGTTTTCAGCTAGTGAGCTGCGTTTTCCTTTTGACATTTTGCATTACTGACCAACGCCTGAGTTTTGTTTGTGTTACTCTTATGGTGATAGCGGCTTGTCCGTCTCTTTTAGTTTAATTACATCAATAAAACTGTTTTATTTAACTGTTTTGCCTCCTTGACTCCTTTTTCTGACCCGGTCACTTTTGTTACTTCCCCCTCCCCGCCTAGACCCCCACCCCCCACCCCCCAGGGGAACGTAACACAAATGGAAACATGTTTAAAAAACACAATGTGAGAAAGACATTGAGGTCCTTAGAAGTTACCCTGGGTTTTTCTGTCACCCTGCTAGATGTTACACACCTTGTTATTGGACTGATTTCTACTGCTGGACTACTCCTGCGGAGAGTAACAATACTCTTACTAATTAGCTCCCTTTCACACCTTTGGGGATATTTATTTTTGTGTTTGCAGCGCTGTGAGCCAGAACAGCGAGAGAAAAATCTGCAACAGCGACGAGCCGAATGCTTACGTGAATCGCAGCAGCTGCACATGTGCTACGCTGAATTAGAGGATATCTTTGCTCTGGATTTCTATTTCTACTTTTTCATTTCTATACGATTCTTCTTGCATCTAAACAAAAATGATTCAATTCAGCTTTTACTCACAGTAGCAACTTACAGAGTCATCTAAATACCCACTCTGGAATTAAGCCATACAGCTATGATCAGTGTGGCAGAGCTTTTACTCACAGTAGCAGCTTACAGAGTCATCTAGTTACCCACTCTGGAATTAAGCCATACAGCTGTGACGAGTGTGGGAAGGGTTTTACTGGGAAGGCTGAACTAAAACAGCATCAGGTCATCCACACTGGAGAGAGACCGTTCAGCTGTGACTTGTGTGGAAAGTCTTTTTCCTTCAAGGGTTCCCTAAAAAAACACCAACTCATCCACAGTGGAGTTAAAGCGTACAGCTGTGATCAGTGTGGCAGAGCTTTTACTCAAAGTAGCCACTTACAGAGGCATCTAGTTACCCACTCTGGAATTAAGGCATACAGCTGTGACATCAGTGTGGCAGAGCTTTTACTCACAGTAGCAGCTTACAGAGACATCTAGTTACCCACTCTGGAATTAAGGCATACAGCTGTGACATCTGTGGAAAAACTTTCAGCCAGAGAGGGAGACGAAATACACACCTACGCATTCACACAAGACATGATGTGTACTGCTGTGAACAGTGTGGCAAAGAGTTTATAACTCACACACACTTACAACAACACATGTTTACCCACACTGAGGAGAGACCTTATCAATGTGACCTGTGTGAGAAGACTTTTAAATCTCCACGTCACCTGAGACGACAGCAACAGGTCCACACCAGAAAGAGACTCTACAAGTGCAGCTACTGTGAGGTATGTATTTATATTGTTATCTTGTCATTTTAGC
This sequence comes from Rhamphochromis sp. 'chilingali', assembly GCF_963969265.1. Classification (NCBI taxonomy): domain Eukaryota; kingdom Metazoa; phylum Chordata; class Actinopteri; order Cichliformes; family Cichlidae; genus Rhamphochromis; species Rhamphochromis sp. 'chilingali'. The sequence continues at coordinate 6,951,170 of NC_137929.1, forward strand.
CTGACTGTTTGGAACAACGGTGGCACGGTGGTTAGCACTGTTGCCGCACAGCAAGAAGGTCCTGAGTTCAATTCCAACATCAGGCCGGGGTCTTTCTGTGTGGAGTTTGCATGTTCTCCCCGTGTTTGCGTGGGTTCCCTCCGGGTACTCCGGCTTCCTCCCACCGTCCAAAGTCATGTAGCTTGTGGGGATAGGTTAATTGGATAATTCAAATTGCCACTAGGTGTGAATGTGAGTGTGAATGGTTGTCTGTCCCTATGTGTTAGCCCTGCGACAGGCTGGCGACCTGTCCAGGGTGTACCCTGCCTCTCGCCCTATGACAGCTGGGATAGGCTCCAGCGCCCCCGCGACCCTGAAAAGGATAAGCGGAAGCGAATGGATGGATGGATGTTTGGAACAACTCTGCTCATTAAATTGTGTTAGCATGTTAGCAATTCTACTGCATGGAAAAGCAGCTCTGAGTGATTATTTAGATTTTCCTTTCAGTTATGATTTTAGTATTACTGTAGTATTATGGTGGTAGTATTGTAGTTATTGCAGCCCAGTAAACTGAGTGTGTTAACTGAAACAGTCAAATGTAGTTGGACGTCTGCAGAGATGCTCTTTATTTCAGGCGACGTTCAGGATACAAATGTTGAAGGACTGACTTACACTGTCTTTGTGTCTTTGTTTAGAAGCAGAGCGACACAGATGGATCCAGTTCTCAACCCTGTCATCACTGTGGTGGTGGGAAAGACTTTCATTGTGACCTCTGTGGAAAAACTTTCAGTCGGCAAAAGACCCTAAAAGTACATCAACGTAGACACACTGGAGACAAACTGAAATACTGCAAAGAATGTGGGAGAAGCTTCACCACATCAAGTGAGTTAAAACAACATGAACTGATTCACAGTGGGGTTAAAAAGCACCTCTGTGATCAGTGTGGGTCATCCTTCACCACTGCATGGAAGCTTAAAACACACAAACGAGTCCACAGAGGAGAGAAACCACACAAGTGCAGACACTGTGAGAGAAGCTTCTCACAGTCAGGTAATTGTAACATTCATGAACGTACACACATGGAAGGAAACTACAGCTGTGACCAGTGTGACAAGAGCTTCAGGAATCTCAGTTCATACTCTGAACACAAACGATCCCACGTTACTAATAAACTGTTTCACTGTTACCAATGTGCCCAAACATTCACCTCATTGTCTGCTCTGTGCAAACATCAGCGCGATCACTCAGGGCTGAAATCACTCCCATCACTGGATCACAGTGAATCTGAAGACACAGAGAGATCCTCTGGTTTCTGTGTCAGACTCAAAAAGCTTGAGATCAGGCTCCACAGAGTTCAGATAGAATCTCCTGTAAAAATCTGATGAGGCAGCTGTGAATCAAACTCTTCCCCTAGTTCCATTTTAAGCTTTCAAAACTGTCCTACTGTAGTGTTCATGTCAAGTGGTTAGCTTTCTTTTCATCAGTTGGTTGAAAACTCTGTTTCCTATTATAAAGTTTTTGTTTTAATGTATTTTGATGCACATAAATGTTTTCTTGTTCGGGTTCTTTATGTTATTGAATCTTGGAAATGTTAAATAAAAAATTCAAATGTTAAATAAAGAAAGATTTTAATGACAAAGATTTGAGCCATGATGTCATTTCCTGTGTTTCAGAGTAAAAACTGAAGTGACAAATGGAAACATGTTTACAGTCACAGTTAGATGAACTGTTTTCAGTGTGTTACAAAATTAATATATTATTAGTGCTTATTTAGTGAATATTGTCACTTGTTTAAACAGGTACATGGAGTTGTTTGCAGTGAAAGTTATTTTTCAACACAGTCAATATTCCTTCTCCTCTACCTGATATCCTTGGAGCATTAAGAAATGAGCCGTCAGAGGGTAACAGTCCAGAAATAATGCTAGACTCACCAACTCTCATCTGTGTCTCAGTCACAAAAAGGAGATCCAATCCATTGGAGGAAAAAATAATTTATAATGAAGCTTTGTTTGCTAAGGACCACGCATTTGTTAGAGTCATCTTCATTGGAGCTGGAGCCTGGGTAGAAGTTGTCGGTGAAGCCCAAGTTAATGGGAGCAAATTCAAAAAGTTTATTCCATGACTCCCACGATGCAAAAAACAGTGGTGAGCAGGGTTCTGGACACCTAAGCCCACAACAGTAACCAGACAGGAGATAACAGGATCCAGGAGACGCCTTGGGATGTGGCGGAACGGACCATAACCAGCTTGAGCGGCCGCTGAAGAAAAGATAAGTCAAGCTTTAAACTTCACCAGCTGACCGGCACGTTTACCCCGGTGTCTGTGGCGGTGTGTCCGAGCAGGTGGTGGCACTTTATGTAGCAAGTATTTAAGGAACATCAGCCAGGAGCAGAGGATACCCTGTTTGTTTCTTCTGATTAGAGCTCTGAAAGCTGATGGCAAAAAACTGAAGATCCAAAGGTTTTTGGTGTTCCCCAGTTTTGAGTTGATTTCAGTGACAAGAATCATCAGAAACAGAACAAACAGTAAGAAAATTGACAGAGGTAAACAGCAAGCACACACACTGGAGCCATCTTAACCCTTAGTTTAATTATGTAAATTACAATTATGTAATCTGATCATCTACAAACTGAAATAATCTCAACATAAGCTGACGAAAGAAGAAGAAATTGAGGAAGAAATTCAGGCCGTGTACTGAAAACATCTTTTTTCTTGTTATCATAAGACATTTGGTGTGACGACTTCTATAACTCAGTTTTTGGTTTTGCTGAAGTAAAGTTTACACTCTGAGGAGTCACAGTGTTGATAGTGGACACAAAGAGAAAAGTTCCTGTAATGTAAAATGTAAAAGTTAAAGCTAGAATTTTAAAATGGAACCTAAATCTGATTGGTAGCCAGTGCACCGACTTTAAAACAGGGGTCATATGAGCTCCCTTGTTCGAGCAGGTCAGTAGCCTTGCTGTCAGTTTTGAACAACCTGTAGACGAGCTAGCCCTTTCTTGTTTAGACAAGTAAACAGGCTGTTGCAGTAGTCAAGTCTTGTAGAGACAAAAGCATGTATTATCATCTCGAGTTCACTTGTTGACACGATGGATCTAAGTTTAGAAATGTTCCTCAAGTGAAAAAAGCAGGTTCTTACTGTCTGATTTAAATGTCCCTCCAAAGAAAAAGCTTCATCGAAAATAACACCCAGGTTTCTAAGGTTATGTTTCTGTGAGGAACCTCAGTCACCCAGTCGCCGTTTAATATCAGGCACTGTCTGGTGCAATAATCAAAGTTTCTGCCGGGTTTATCTGTAAGCAATTATTGTTCAACCCTTGTTTAATGTTGGTTAAACAGTCAATCAGATTGGAGAGCTTATGAGCTTCAGCAGGCTTAAAAGAATAATATAGCTGAATATTGTCAGCAAAGAAATGATAAGATACTTCAGGAAACTGCTGTATTATCTGGCTTAAAGGAAACTTGTATATTAAAAACAGAATAGGTCCCAGCACAGAGCCCTGAGGAACTCCACACAACAACTCTGTAGATTCCGACGTGATCTGGTTTGCAGACACACTAAAACTCCTTTCAGATATATCAAAAGAAAACCAGTGAACAGAGCAGACATCCCAACCAGGTCTCTCAGTCTGTTTATCAGGATGGTATGGTTGACTGTATCAAAGGCTGAGGTAAGGTCTAACAAGACTAGGACTGTGTATTCTCCGGAGTTTGCTGACATAATATCATTAGTAACTTTCAGTAGTGCTGTCTCAGTGGAATGCAATTTACGGAACCCAGACTGAAAACGCTCATTGAAGTTATAGTTCTCCAAGTATGCTGTGAGGTGGACAGCTACTGCCTTCTCAAGGAGTTTTGACATAAATGGGAGTTTGGAGATTAAATTTTAAAGTAGTGTTGGATCCAGGGTGGGTTTTTTGAGCCTTGGTTCCACAATGGCATGTTTAAAAAGCTGGGGAACACCCCAGTCTGAAGAGAAACATTAAAAAGGTTCCCAACCCAAGGACCAATGGTGTCAAAAGCACTGATGAAGAGCTTAGTGGGGACAATGTCTTAGGGGCTTGTAGGTGGCTTCATTTTGTCCACCAGGGCTGCTATTTCAATATATATTTTGCAGTTGTAAACGTTGACCAGGAGTACAAAGGGAGTGCCTGACTCGGAGAACAAGAAAGCTTTGGGGAGATTTCAGCATTGATTTCTTTAATCATGTCAACAAAAAATCGGAGGAGTTTACTACTATCTACTTTAGAGTGTACATCTAAAGGTACCACATCTGGGGAGACAATATCACTAATTTTGTCAAAAAGAAACTTGGGATTTCTCTTGTTTTTTGATATGAGTCTAGAAAAATATTTGATCTAACAGTTTTCATTTGTCATTTAAGGAGTTTGGTTTTCTTCCATAGTCGTCCCGTTTTGCAGCATATTCTCCTTAAGTTTAAGATAGACTCTTTTATCCAAGGGCATGTCTTTTGTAAAGCCGAGCTTGTTTTAATAGCTGTACACAGCTTTTACAGCTTTGATATTCTTTGACACTAGATATCAGGTGAAGGGATTAAATGTAAAGGTTTCTATGTCCCATTTACACTAACCAGTATGTGAGATAGTCAGACTCAAATGTCAAGGAAGGTGGTAGGGAAGCAGACTACGCAGACATTTCAGGTTTCCAAAGGTGAGCAATTTATTTACAGTGAACTTAATTTAATGTGAAACTTCCCCCAAATCAACTGTATCAACAAAACTCAACAGACCATGGATCTGGTAACACAGCTCACCTCTCCTCTCTCTTTAATCTGGTAGAGTAGTGATGGCTCGCTTGAAGCTGAAGCTCCGGTGCGTGTGTCAAAAAAATGAACACACTGCTTCAGAAGCACTGTGTCGAACCTTGATTCGTTTGGCCAGAGTCACGTGATCAGTGCTTCATTTAGAGCGTGACTGCTTCGGTATCTGATTCAATGGTTTATAAGCAGGTGAATCATTCGCGGGGTTTTGATGGTGACAGATAGCAAACCACTGATATTTCTACTGAGAGATTTGGAGCCAGCGAGGAATAGAGGAGGTTCTGTTGTGTGGGAGTATTTTGAGTAGATTTTGGTCAATCGGGTGGGTTTTCCAGCTTTGTGTTCTGGCTGTTTGCTTTTGTTTTGTGCGTGTTTATTTTATTTGGAAACGGGAAAAACTTAAAATGTCAAAAATCTGTTTTTCATAATATAAATATCATTAAATATCTTTAGAAAGACTTCCATTTGACTCGTAACATTTAATGTTATAAAAAGATATATTTTATTTTTAAAATAATCTTAAAATGTTAGTCTACAAAATGTGCAGCAATTTACTGTATTTATTCTCTTTAGCTGATAGTTTGTGGGGCCCAGGTAGACTGTATAACTGCATCTTTACCAGTTTCTCTGCACTCCAGCCTCTTCTGTGCCATGTGAAGGGATTTTTCTTAAGGCAGGAGAAATTATTCAATTCAATTCAATTTTATTTATATAGCGCCAAATCACAACAAAAGTCGCCTCAAGGCGATGCAGAGAAAAACCCAACAATCATATGACCCCCTATGAGCAAGCACTTTGGCGACAGTGGGAAGGAAAAACTCCCTTTTAACAGGAAGAAACCTCCGACAGAACCAGGCTCAGGGAGGGGCGGGGCAATCTGCTGTGATTGGTTGGGGTGAGAGAAGGAAGACAGGATAAAGACATGCTGTGGAAGAGAGACAGAGGTTAATAACAGATATGATTCAATGCAGAGAGGTTTGTTAATACATAGTGAGTGAGAAAGGTGACTGGAAAGGAAAAACTCAATGCATCATGGGAATCCCGGGCAACATACGTCTATTGCAGCATAACTAAGGGAGGGTGCAGGGTCAACTGGTCCAGCCCTAACTATATGCTTTAGCAAAAAGGAAAGTTTGAAGCCTAATCTTGAAAGTAGAGATAGTGTCTGTCTCCCGAATCCAAACTGGAAGCTGGTTCCACAGAAGAGGGGCCTGAAAACTGAAGGCTCTCCCTCCCATTCTACTTTTAAATACTCTAGGAACAACAAGTAGGCCTGCAGAGCGAGAGCGGAGTGCTCTAATAGGGTTATATGGTACTACAAGGTCATTAAGATAAGATGGGGCCTGATTATTTAAGACCTTGTATGTGAGGAGCAGGATTTTGAATTCTGGATTTAACAGGAAGCCAGTGAAGGGAAGCCAAAACAGGAGAAATATGCTCTCTCTTTCTAGTCCCTGTCAGGACTCTTGCTGCAGCATTTTGGATTAACTGAAGGCTTTTCAGGGAGTTTTTAGGACATCCTGATAATAATGAATTACAGTCGTCCAGCCTGAAAGTAATAAATGCATGAACTAGTTTTTCAGCGTCACTCTGAGACAGGATATTTCTAATTTTAGAGATGTTGCACAAATGGAAGAACGCAGTCTTACATATTTGTTTAATATGTGTGTTGAAGGACATGTCCTGGTCAAAAATGACTCCAAGGTTCCTCACAGCGTTACTGGAGGCCAAGGTAATGCCATCCAGGGTAAGAATCTGGTTAGATACCATATTTCTAAGATTTTCAGGGCCGAGTACAATAACCTCAGTTTTATCTGAATTAAGAAGCAGAAAGTTAGCGGCCATCCATGTCTTTGTGTCTTTAAGACATTCCTGCAGTTTAACTCATTGGTGTGTGTTATCTGGCTTCATGGACAGATAGAGCTGGGTGTCATCAGCATAGCAGTGTAAATGTATACTATGTCTTCTAATGATGCTGCCTAAGGGAAGCATGTATAATGTAAACAGAATTGGTCCTAGCACTGAGCCCTGTGGAACTCCATAATTAACCTCAGTGTGTGAAGAGGACTCTCCATTTACATGCACAAATTGGAGTCTATTAGATAGATATGATACAAACTGTATGTTATATGTAACGTGGTATTTTTCAATTATTGTATTTACCAACATCAAGAAGTCACAAGCAAAGAAAGACCACACAATGGTGCATGTTTAAACAAGGAGAGTTTACTGGTCAAAATTATTTATGAAACAAATAAAAAACATTTTTTTAACACCAAAAATACACGTTCAAAACAACACAACGGAGGCCCAATATCAGACAGAACTCCACTCTGTAGAGTGAGCAGTCATTATGAAGCAGTTGGTTTTCTTTTGTGGTTTCAATATGCTCTTCATATTTTTGGCCAGCAGATGTCACCAGAGAGGACTGTGTTGAAAAGCTTCGAGTAATGAACCGTTTTTCAATACAAGCTTCAGAAAGCTTCATTTAGCCATCACTATGGTAGAGACTGGCTTTAAATAGGGCCATCAATTTCCCTCCAATTGCCCAGCCAGTACCACTCACTCAAATTGAGGGATCTAAAACTCTCCACAGATGATCTAAAACACAAAACCTCTTCACACTTCTAACATGCACATTTACACAACTAAATGGCAGTATTGATGAAAAGAAACACATTCAACAAATCCATTTAACCCTTTACAGCCGATCGGAGCGGGCACGCTCCATTTTGCGTAACTATTTTTAAATCCCGGTAGCACTGCAACCACGTAAGCTAGCGCAATAATTTTTTTTGCATATGAAACCAGAGGAGTTGTACTTACATCTTATGCCATCAGCTTGTCCTCGGTCACAGTTTCCTTCCACATATAGCTTTGCAAAAACTGCATAAAAATCACTTGCAGCAACAAAAACATGATATTCCAGAAACACGCTTCGCCGATCCGATCAGCTGTTTGTAACACTTCCTACGTCCATCAGCGCGAACTATCACATGACCGCATGACCTGCCCGAAACCGGAAGTGACGTCATTTTGCGGAAATGTAGTTTTTTTACGATCGGGGCCTTATGAGCCTATACTTGTGTTTTAAAAAGTTATGTTTGAGTTTATGACTTTCTGTGTCGTTTCTGGGATGCTTAGGACTCATATTGCACTGCTGGAAATAGTTTATTTTGATGCATATGCTGTTATTTTGCAAATTTGCACTATAATATTTATTTTCGTTTTTCCTGCAGTATATAAAAATTGGTGTATTTCAAAAATAAAACTATGAAGACACTCAAAATAAATTTCCTGTGGTGGGAAACTAGTTTGTGCAACTTTTTTGTATTTACAGTTTTGAGGGATGAGCCTCTTAAATTTCTCTAACTAGAAATATATGTTAAAAAAACAAAAACGATTTTCAATTTTTTTGTAGTTTATTGCACTTTTTTGCAATTTATGTAATTACTATGCACCTAATGCAGACATATTATTAAAGTTTGGGCTATAATGGTTGTATTGATGTATAGCAACTTGAAATGCTCCCAAAAATGGCTACACAGCATGTAAAAATATAATATAAGCTCTGGTGGACTTGGTTCTATGGTAGGTCTTAAAGGGTTAAACCTCAAAAGGAAGCATCTCTATGGAAAAACAAACCCCTCCACTTGGTTGGACTTTAAAATGAGGAAATGCCGGGCGGGCGTTTCCCCACACCTGACCCTCATGAAGACTGAAAAGACAAACAAAGTAAGAACAAATGACTTAATCTGTAACATTGGTGTTGCCTACTGGTGTTGGCCAGAGGGGCCGATGGCGCGATATGGCAGCCTCGCTTCTGTCAGTCTGCCCCAGGGCAGCTGTGGCTACAACCGTAGCTTGCCTCCACCAGTGTGTGAATGTGAGAGTGAATGAATAGTGGCATTGTAAAGCGCTTTGGGTGCCTTGAAAAGCGCTATATAAATCCAATCCATTATTATTATTATTATTATTAACATAATAAAATGTAAAGAAACATGTAACTGAGTATTCAGCTTCATTTGCAGAATGTTTGATTTGCCAGCAACTGAATGCTTCCACACACAAACCCGGCATAGTGAGTGAAGCAATGTTACTTAACAAATAGCAAATCATAGCAAATACATAGAAACAGAATAAAGTGTTTAATATGCAAAAAAAGAAGAAGTAAACACATATGGGACAAATGGAGACCATTGCAGCTCATCCACTTTGTCACACAGTAACAGTATAACTGGAACACATTTGCAATTTAGATCCAATATTTCTGAGAGAAATAAAAATTGATAGAGATATATGCATGTGTTATTATATTTATGTGTCCCAGATAATTGTTTTTCATCTAGTCATGGGACACCCACCCCTTCCTCCCAAGTTAACTGCAGCCAAAGCGAGCTAGTGGGGGTATTTAGACACTCACAACCAGTGGGGTAAAAAGAGAAACCAAGAAAGTGGCAGCCTGCACGGCCACAGATGTGCTGGAGGAGCTAGAAGCTCTACCCATGGAGAAACTCCTGGAGAACCTTGCTAAGCCTAACAGGGGACAGGTACTTCTGCCCAACCTGGCAGCCACAAAGTGAACTCATTTAGGTAAAGATAACCACATGCACCTAACCAGCCTGCACCAGCCTGACATTTCTTCCTCCTAAGTAAAAACGAATGGATGGATTGAACTTAAGAGTCTCAGCTCAGTTTTCTATTTTGACCACCTACACCCCAAGATACTCTTTTAAAAAGTGTTGTTTTCAGATCCCTTTGAAGTTCATAAAGGGCCTGTTCATTTTCATTCAGATGTTTTATTACATAAATGTTACTGTTTTCTTTTGATTTATGCTCCCACTACACTGCACCTCTACAAACAACAATGCCACGGACTGTCAGCTGCTTTTACATGCTGTGAACATGAGTAGGTTTGATCAGAGTTTCAATTATCAAAGAAAAGACAAACTGAGCAAAAAGAAGGAAAAAAAGACCAACTTCTTCCCAACTGACAAGAAAAATACTCGTCATGTTTTCATAATAAAGGATCAGGCTCCCCATTTATGACAGCTTGGACCAATAATGTATGTTACACTGATGCTACTGTAGAGACAGGGTCAACATCTCTATTTAAATATAATTAATATGCAAAACACAATAAAAGTTATACATGAATTATTCATTATTTTTACTATTGATAAAATTCATGTATACTAATCAAAGTTATACATGAGTAACGACATTATTAATAATGATTAATAATAATAATTCTAATGCCAACATGATGACTGTTCATAGCTCCTGCTTTGAAATACTGAACTTAAACATTGACCTGATGAAAGATCACAATTCACAGTGGCCCACTGTCAGAATCATTCTGAATATAAACTCATCGAGTTAATCTGAACCTTTCTCAAATGTGCTGTGAATAAATGCTGCTGCAAGCCACTGTGGGAAAGCTGTGTTATTATCATGGAAACATCTGTGACACATTCACAGAGGACGAGGACACAAAGGGACGACACGCAGAGGCTGTGTTAAAGTCAGAAATCCAAATCTTTAGTCCTAAACAGGCAGTGGTTACAAACAGGAAGACGAGCAGTCCATTAAACAGTCTACAGGGTCAAACATACAGAGAATTCAAACAGCTATTAAAAACAAATAACTGGACACTGAAAAACTTCAGTGATGTGTGAGGCACCAAAGGGAAGCAGCTGAGTATATTCAATGAATTCTCTTCAAATACAAAGACAGAAACTCCTACAGGCACCATGCAAACTGAGCAGGATACACAAAGATCAGAGATTACAAAATAAATCAGAAAAGGATTTCAAACTTACTGAGAGCAAGGCCTCTGTTACAAATCTGTCTAATAGAAAAACATGCTGTACAGATACAATACGCTCAGTGTTCATGGTCATTTAAAAACTGGCTCTACCTGAACCACTTCAATATTTTATGAAGTCACTGAGTCGACCATTTCTACAGTTTGTTTCCTTCATTGCAGTTAGAGTGCGGCTGGTAAGGATGAAAACACACACAGAGCGTAAATTGTCTTTGTTAGTAACAAACGTCAGCAAAGAAAAGACAAAACACACAAACACTCTCATGATATTCATGAATCATCAGAAAGCATCCAAACATTCTGCTCGTGGACTTTTACAGTCTTATTTGCACTCGCTCATCTTCATAATCATCCTGATCAATACATGACAGGGGAGGCTTTGAGGTAGGCGGGGCTCTCTGCTGATGTCAGCATGAAAGGCAGGACCAGCGTCTGCCACATGTTGGTGAAACATCACAGTACACTGGCGTGGTTTCCTTTCCAGATGTTGGACGTTTGACACTTCAACGTTGAGGCCAACAAGAAGACACAGTTTTGGGTCGGGTTGCTGCAGGGTTTCTAACTGAGCAAAAGCAGAAGCACACAGACCAACAGGGATCAGATGCTGAGTGTTAGAGGAACATCTGTGCTGATCACTGAATGCTGCTGTGGTCTCTTGTTGAAGTTGGCTGGTGGGACAGTCTAATAGTGATATCCTGCCCATCGGAGGAACACTTTTAAAAACACATGCAATACTTTGTTTGTATTACAGTCACAGTTTATGTTATTTTTGTCCTTTAAAAGTGTTGCTGTACTATAAAGTCCTATAATTTGAGGCTAAAATGGCTCAGAGAGTCTCTCTCTCAGAGGATCTCCTTTGAAAGTGGAGACGGCTTTATCCGCTGATCCACGTCACTTTACCTGGATGTTTTCTTTGAAGCTGGATGAAGACTCCTCTCCCTCACTCCTGCTGCAGCTGTGTGGTCCAGTTGGCCTCTGAGGTCACAGTCAACATCTGTAGCAGAAGAGGGGAAATAAAAGTCCAGGTTACCAAAACTGGGAGCTTTTCCAAAATGAGCTGACGGTTCACTTGTTAAGCTGAAAGAAAGATGCTTTAATCACAGCAGTCACACATGTGTCCACTGCACCATCTGGAACTCTTCTTGTTTACACTCGTAATAACACAAACACTAAATCCTGCTTCTCTGGTGCTGTTGTGTAGCAGTGTGTACACCTGAGACTGTCACCTGTCTGTCTGTCCTGCACTCTCTCTCTGTTTCTTTCTCTCTGATTGTGGAATAAAAGTATGAACATGTGTTTATAAGTTACACTTGTGTCTGAATCCTGCAGCTTATCACACATTTGATTTCCATGTGTGACGACTGCAAGTGTCCAGAGTGAGGACAGACTGAGGGAGCCACTGCTGCACATCATCTGTGAGGCTTTGCAGCCCTGATGATCCACCAGGACAAACTCAGCAGTGTGTGAGGAAGAGGAGGAGGAAGAGCCAGCAGCAGCTGACAGATGGAGAGAATAGACAGACTGTTCCCTGTTTGTGAAGGACTGCTAGGAAAGTTTAACATAACTGTCTGTGCTGAATCAGTCTTATTAGGTAATGTTCAAATAATGTGATCATCCCAGTGTTTTCAGTGTGGGAGAAAGTACTCAGGGCCTTCAAGTTACACACTATGAAAGGCAGCAACAAGTTTAATGTTCAGAAACCTAAAGTATGTATCAGCAGCAGAATGGAGTTAAAAATAAATGTTGGTTTCAGTTCTATGAAGCTTTGAGTATTTTGGATCAGTAGCTGCTGTGTTTGTTGCATCATATTGCTGTAACTGTTTATATGCTTTATATATTCTGAGGTAAGTTGATCTATAGTGTTAAATCATATTCTATAAGGATGTTATGTGTTTGTAGACTTCCTGCCCAGTTTGACCCATTTAGCAGAAGTCAGCCTGTTTAAGGCTCTGATATCTATTCTGTGTGACTTACAGCAGTTATGACATGGTCTGATTTTCTCACCCAATAAAGGAATATTTCATATATCAGTCTACTCTTCATTCTATCAGACACAGTTATCACAGCTCGTACATTTGCTTTTTACACATGTATGTAAGCATTGAGCCAAATTTAGTAATGCCAACATATTAAACGAACAATATTTGTCTCTTATATATGATACATCTGTATACACACTGTCACAGATACTTGTGATGCTAGGTTGGCCATGAAAGAACTTTCTGCAGCCATTAACAAACACCAGAACAAACACCCCGAGGCTGCTTTTATTGTTGCTGGCGACTTCAACCACACCAACTTAAAGACAGTCCTCCCCAGATTCCACCAACATGTCTCCTGCCACACCAGAGGAGACAAGACTTTAGACCATGTGTATTCCAACCTGGCTGGAGCCTACAAAGCCACACCCCTCCCCCACATTGGACAATCGGACCATCTCTCCCTGTTCCTCACACCTAGGTATTCACCACTCATCCAACGTGTGAAACCTGCTGTGAGGACAATTAAACTGTGGCCAGAGGGGACAGACGCAGTGCTCCAGGACAGATTTAAAAACACAGACTGGAATATGTTCACCCACACAGACCTGGACCAGTACGCCTCATCTGTACTGGATTACATCTCCGAAACCACAGACAGTGTCACCACCCAGAAACGGATCACCATGTACTTGGATGAACCGGGATGTTCGTCTCCTCCTGAACGCCCGCAACACCGCCTTTAGGTCAGGAGATGCACACGCCTACAGCACAGCCAGGGCTAATCTAAAGAAGGGCATCAAAAAAGCCAAACACCATTACAAAAAGAAGGTAGAAGAACACTTCTCCAACTCCAACCTCCGACGCATGTGGCAAGGACTCCAGACCATTACAGACTACAGGACCAACAAACCCTCCCCCGCATCCTCTGATGTCTCCTTCCTCAACGAGCTCAACAACTTTTATGCTCGTTTTGAGCGAGGGAACCCCACAACCACAACCAAAGCAGACATGACGCCAGACCACCAACCTCTGACTCTCTCCCCCACCGATGTAGGAGCGGTGCTGAACAGGATCAATGTCCACAAGGCTGCAGGTCCTGATGGCATCCCCGGGCGTGTTCTCAGAGCGCAGGGCTCTAGACTAACTTTTTGCCACGGGCGTACCAGTACGCCTAACTTTAAAAAGTTAGGATTACCGGCACAAAAGTTAGGCGCACACAAATTTTATAATAATTGATATAATATAATGTGTTTTTCTGGATAAACTGTGCTTTTTCAGCATTCAAAGATTGATGACACCGTGTCAGAGCACTGGCTATGAATTTCAGAAGGATCAGGCCTTAAAGAAAAGTTAGCAATAGTTCTTTTCCTATTACAGCTACATCCACGTCTGTCGTGCCTAGGCTGCTCACTAGGGCTGGGTATCATCACTGATTTCTATAATCCATTCGATTCCGGTTTTCAAAGTCCCGATTCGATTCAACTTAGCCTCAGACAGTCAGAAATATTATAATTCTGATCATTTATCAGTACTGACTTCATCAGAATTGTGAGCATCACAGCAGATGCCTTTGTGTGAAAGTAACTGAGAATAAAACACAGAAAAACATGAAGGAGATTTTCCTGGTCTGGCTTTTTATAGCAGATAACCTTAAAAATATTCTACAATGTTCTGCATATAAAGTTTAAATTTCTTTAGTATTGAACAACAGAAAAAACAGGCTTTCTTGTTCGAGGTCATTTAAGTGAAAAAAAGAAAAAGAAAAGAAAAAGACAGCAGCCGCAGCGCTGTAAACAACGGTAGACTGGTGGGTAATAAGCGAATGAATAATACAGAAAACAGAGATTGGAGACGGGAAGCTGTTCTTGAAGTACAGAGAGAGAGAGCTAGCTGTGCATGAAGTGCGATTTTAATAGTCGTGGAAGCAAAACAGCAAAATTCAGCTCGGTGAATTTTGGTTGGAGAGACAAAACCTGCAGCTCAGAATCAGCGCAAAAAGACGTAAACACAGCGTGGACCGGACGCATCAGGATCGCTAAGCTCCGACAGCGTGTCCGTCTACGGGCCGTCGGGTGAGAAAGCCGAGAAAGACAAAGTTAATTCTGATGCGTCGGGTCTGTGCTGTGTTTACGTCTTTGTGTGGAATCCGTGTACCTGCTCTCATTTGCTGTTTGGTTGTTGTTGAACTGGTTTTGTGAGCTTTAATCTGAGAATCTGGCGTTTCTGGCAAAACACAGTTATATTTAAAAGTCGATTCAGGATTTAATGAATCGATAACGCTTTATTCAAGCTACTCACCTCCCACTTCCACCTGCACTTTCAACTGGACCACGGCCAATCAGAGAGGTCCCGCCCCTGACTATCTCTGATTGGTTTAGTCCACGATAGGGGCAAAATGTGTGTCTGTTGTTGACCACAGGGAAGGTTGCAGATTTTTTTTTTTTTTTTTGCTACCCGAACAGTTGGTCGCACAGGTGCAACCAAATATTTTTTTTAGTCGCACCACTGAAAAATTTGGTCGCATTTGCGACCAAATTGGTCGCACTCTAGAGCCCTGGAGCGTGTTCTGGGAAGCTTGCAGGAGTGCTCACAGACATATTCAACCTGTCCTTGGCCCACGCTGTGGTACCGGCCTGCTTCAAATCCACCTCCATCGTGAAATTACCAATCAATCAATTACCAATCAATCAATCAATCGTCCCGATACCCAAAAACTCCAACCCATCTTGCCTCAATGACTACCGCCCAGTAGCACTCACCCCCATCATCACTAAGTGCTTAGAGCAGCTGGTCCTAGCACACTTCAAATCCTGTCTCCCCCCCACCCTGGATCCCCACCAATTCGCATACCGCCAGAACAGGAGCACAGAGGATGCAGTCTCCATCGCACTGCACTCTGTCCTCTCACACCTGGACAACAACAACACCTACGCCAGAATGCTGTTTATAGACTTCAGTTCAGCATTCAATACAATCCACCCCTCACAACTCATCAGGAAACTGACAGACCTGGGCATCAGTTCCCTCATCTGCAAATGGTTACTGGACTTCCTGACCAACCGCCCCCAACACGTCCGGCTGGATAACCACTGCTCATCTACCATCACAATGAACACCGGTGTACCACAAGGCTGTGTGATGAGCCCTTTCCTCTACTCCCTCTTCACCCACGACTGCAGACCTGCTGATGGTTCCAACACCATCATTAAGTTTGCAGATGACACCACGGTGATTGGCCTCATCAGTGACAACGATGAGGCCGCCTACAGGGAGGAGGTGGATCGTCTGGCTGAGTGGTGCGACACAAACAACCTGCTGCTTAACACCGAGAAGACCAAGGAGCTCATCGTGGACTACAGGAGGAATGCTGACCCACATCCACCCATCCACATTAAGGGGACGGCTGTGGAGCGTGTGAGCAGCTTCAAGTTCCTGGGAGTCCACATCTCCGAGGATCTCAC
Organism: Rhamphochromis sp. 'chilingali'; assembly: GCF_963969265.1. Lineage (NCBI taxonomy): Eukaryota > Metazoa > Chordata > Actinopteri > Cichliformes > Cichlidae > Rhamphochromis > Rhamphochromis sp. 'chilingali'. Next base: position 6,967,199 of record NC_137929.1, read on the forward strand.
CTGCTCGACCAACTGCTCCAAGCTGGTCAAGAAGGCTCACCAGCGCCTCTTCTTCTTGAGGACTCTGAGGAAGAACCACCTGTCCTCAGACATCCTGGTGAACTTCTATCGTTGCACCATCGAGAGCATCCTGACCAACTGTATAACAGTCTGGTACGGGAACTGCTCTGCCTCGGACCGGAAGGCGTTGCAGAGGGTCGTGAAAACTGCCCAGCGCATCGCCGGAGCACCACTTCCTGCCATAAAAGACATCTACAGGACATCTACTGAAAAGGGCTGGGAAAATCATCAAAGACCCCAGTCACCCATCACATGGACTCTTCACCCTCCTGCCCTCTGGGAGGCGCTACAGGAGCCTCCGGACTAAGACCACCAGGTACCGGAACAGCTTCTTCCCCACAGCTGTCAGACTGCTGAACTCTGCCTCCTGACATCTGACCCACGTTAACTTATGGACTCAACATACACACACCCACAATGGACAACTGTACCCTATTTGAATCACCTTGTTGTTGAATTGTGCTATACAAATAAATTTGCCTTGCCTTGCCTATTTCAGGAAGCCGGTTTAGAAAACTCAGAGTGAAAAATGATACTCAGGGTTGAGTAACCCCGAACTGTCCAACTCGGAATATTCGGTTTCAGAAACGCTGATAACAAGCAGTTCAATCAACGCGGAGTTGCTTTAACCCCAAGTTAAGTGCGTGCACGAGCCTCAGCTGCAAAAGAAAGGGAGCATGCATGGCAAAACATAGCCGACAGAGTCAATGCGTGAGTGTTAATTTAAACATTGATCTAGGGATTTCCACCCATTTAACACATTATTTTATTATTTTTTATTTTATACATTTTATTTTGTGATGATGTGAGCACAAGTGCAACCCAACAGGCCCCAAACGTTCCTGGCATCAAGTAAAAATGAAGTATAAAAATATAGTCGAAACAGGTAAGGTGTAATTGTATTATGAGCCATAGTGCTTGGTCTGTTTGTCCGATGTAAATCGATTGCAGTTAGAGGCTACATTAATTTTCTTTCTGTAAGCACTTATTGAAATTATCTGAGCACATTACAAGTACATATTTGCTTACTCTGTATGCTCAAATGTGACCCGTTATGGCCACTAGAAAAAAAACGGAGGCCCGAATAACAGGTGGGGGTCCTCCACCACCACCACTCACAGAGCCTGGCCACTTGGCTTCCACATTTGTGATAATGTTGGCAGCATCACAAATGATCTTCACAGTGCAGAGAACACAAATTAGCATCCATTACTATAATGAAATAATTTGTTAGTTTGAAATGCTACAGGGAACTATGTACCTGCACATTAATGCTGTGGAAAGACTTCCTGTTCACATAGTCTCCTTCACTTACTGAAGGAGCAATGATTGGAATGTGAGTGCCATCTGTACAGCCAATCACGCCTGGGAACCGTGAAAATAAATGTAAAATTTAAGTAGTACTCCAAGTATCACCACATCATAAATTAAGTTTTGTTCATCCTGCTACCTCCAATTTTGTGGAATCCCTCTTTGATGAATCTTGTGGGTCTATGACCGGGGAACACCACAAACGAGTGCAGGAGACGTTTCAGAGCAACTGTAACATTCCTGACTGCCCGACAGACGGTAGCCTTGGAAACGTGCTCAGCGTCACCAATATTATACAGAAAGCTCCCGTTTGCAAAAAACCGAAGTGCAATACAAATAATATGTACAGAACTGAGAGAATGTCCACGATGTGTCTTATGAGTAATATTAGGCCTGAGGATGTTATTCAAATAACTTATAGATTGTGCTGAACAACGGTAACGTTCACACAGAAAATCATCAGGAAATGATAAAATGTCCAAACGCGCTCTAATCACTCTCTCCCGGCGGAGAGCTCTGCGGAGAATTTGGGCTTCAACATCTACTGGCTCTTCAAGGAAGTGGCACGCCATGTCTGACACTTCCTACAGTCAGGTTTCCGACACAGAGGCGGAGAAAGTCAGGGTTAGTTGAAGTAAACCTGCTAGGGGGCAGGTTAGCTTCACGGAGTGTGTCGTTATAGTGACTCACTCAGGATGAATCTAAACTCGCTTTGTGAAACTGAAAACCCAGAGTTTTCGTTAACTCAGGGTATACTTAGTCAGAGTTTGCACTAAACCGGCTTCCTGAAATAGGGCCCTGGACCCTCAAACACACAATAATAACATGGAGTGAACCACCACTCACAACCACTAGCACTTTATATAGCCTCTGTAGAAATTATCCACACCCTCACTTATCTTAACTGCACTACTGTATAGCTCTGTGTAAATAATCATTCTGTACATTCGATAATCTTTAATCCTACAACTGTTTACAACTTGCATAGTTCCCATTTCTGTATAGCTGCATATCTCAGATTTCTGTAAAGTTATTTATTTCATATTCTGTATAGTTTTTCATATTTATATCCTGTTCATAGCCTGTACATAGCTTGTACTCACTACAGCCGGTACATACTTATAGTTATAGAATATTCACAACATACTTCATACCGTGTACATTATAACATACCATAATAGAGCCATTTCTGTAATATACTTACATATCTATACTATTGCTAATATATATTGTAATATACCTATATCACTAAAGCACTTCTGGATGGATGCAAACTGCATTTCGTTGCCCTCTACCTGTGCATGTGCAATGACAATAAAGTTGAATTCTAATTCTAATTCTAACAAGCTGAAACGTCAAGACTGGGCCAAGAAATATCTCAAGACTGGTTTTTCTAAGGTTTTATGGACTGATGAAATGAGAGTGAGTCTTGATGGGCCAGATGGATGGGCCCGTGGCTGGATTGGTAAAGGGCAGAGAGCTCCAGTCCCACTCAGACGCCAGCAAGGTGGAGGTGGAGTACTGGTTTGGGCTGGTATCATCAAAGATGAGCTTGTGGGGCCTTTTCGGGTTGAGGATGGAGTCAAGCTCAACTCCCAGTCCTACTGCCAGTTTCTGGAAGACACCTTCTTCAAGCAGTGGTACAGGAAGAAGTCTGCATCCTTCAAGAAAAACATGATTTTCATGCAGGACAATGCTCCATCACACGCGTCCAAGTACTCCACAGCGTGGCTGGCAAGAAAGGGTATAAAAGAAGAAAAACTAATGACATGGCCTCCTTGTTCACCTGATCTGAACCCCATTGAGAACCTGTGGTCCATCATCAAATGTGAGATTTACAAGGAGGGAAAACAGTGCACCTCTCTGAACAGTGTCTGGGAGGCTGTGGTTGCTGCTGCACGCAATGTTGATGGTGAACAGATCAAAACACTGACAGAATCCATGGATGGCAGGCTTTTGAGTGTCCTTGCAAAGAAAGGTGGCTATATTGGTCGCTGATTTGTTTTTGTTTTGTTTTTGAATATCAGAAATGTATATTTGTGAATGTGGAGATGTTATATTGGTTTCACTGGTAAAAATAAATAATTGAAATGGGTATATATTTGTTTTTTGTTAAGTTGCCTAATAATTGTGCACAGTAATAGTCACCTGCACACACAGATATCCCCCTAAAATAGCTAAAACTAAAAACAAACTAAAAACTACTTCCAAAAACATTCAGCTTTGATATTAATGAGTTTTTTGGGTTCATTGAGAACATGGTTGTTGTTCAATAATAAAATTATTCCTCAAAAATACAACTTGCCTAATAATTCTGCACTCCCTGTATATGGTGATAAATATCTTTGGTCATATGGTCCTGCTCTGTCTGTCACCTTCTGTGTTGAGCTCATTGTTTCCTCTGTAGTGGCTGAGCTGAGTCCAAGTAGCTGAAAATGTTCCTCTGCTGCTCCGTCAGACTCTCCTCCTCCTGCTGATCAGCTGGGACACAAAACAGATCTTTGTTAGGCTCCACACTGCACTGAAGAGTCAAAGTGTCTCATATGTTCATCTGACAAGTAAAAGAACACATTTTTGTTTCCCGAGGTGGGCAACTTGTTGGAAACAAACACAAAAGGTTTGAGCACTGATACCTGCCATTGCTGGCATTGAAAGATGCAACGCCAGCAATGTGGATTGTCAAGACTCAAACCAATCATCAAGCAAAGACAACAGGCATCAAATGTACCGCATTTTGATCCGGGACGTACTCTGCATGAAAACAAGCGCTCACTCTTCCTGCTCAACAAATGCCAAGGGCGGAGCCTTATACCACGTGATACAGAAGCTGTGCCGTGTGATGCTAAAATTAGCAGGGAAAAAACAACGGAGAGCACGTCAGGGATGACGAGAAAGTGACAGGAGAAAATCCGTCCCGGTCAACCACCCAAACATCAATAACGGGAACCTTATACAGCGCTTCCCTATACACGTCGAACTCCCGCAGGCACAAAGACATTACGGAGGCTATCACTTATCACCTGACCAAAGATATGGCTCCATCAACACTGTGCAAAACGAGGGATTTAGGAAAACGATCAACACCCTAGACAAACGCTACACAGTGCCGTCCCGCAACTATTTTTCTATTGTTGCACTACCTGCTCTGTACACGCAGCGTCGAGCAACGGTGGAGACGGAATTTCAAGCAGGACAACATTTTGCTGCAACAACAAAACGTGAGACATTTGTTGTTTTATGTTTATTTATTGTTATGAGAGAATCATGATCTCAATTCTAAGCCAAAAAATCGTGATTCTCATTTCATGCAAAATCGTGCAGCCCTAACATTAACACAAAACTATTGTTTCACCAGAGAAACACACATGATTTAAATGTAGCATATTTGCAGCGCTGGAGGCCAGGATTACTGAATTGGAGACTCGGCTTCGCACCCTTCATTCACCCGTAGCTAGCCAGGCCCCTGTAGCTGGTGCAGCCGAAAATAGCGTAGGCCCCGCTAGCTGTTCCCCGGCAGGTCCCAAGCAGCTGGGGAAACAGGGAGGCTGGGTCACGGTGAGGAGGAAGCATAGTCCTAAACAGAAGCCCCAGGTACACCACCAACCCGTTCATGTGTCTAACCGTTTTTCCCCACTCGGCGACACACCCGCCGGGGGTCAAACTCTGGTAATTGGCGATTCTGTTCTCAGACATGTGAAGCTAGAGACACCGGCAACCATAGTCAATTGTCTTCCAGGGGCCAGAGCAGGCGACATTGAAGGAAATTTAAAACTGCTGGCTAAGGGTAAACGTAAATTCAGTAAAATCATAATTCACGTCGGCAGTAATGACACCCGGTTACGCCAATCGGAGGTCACTAAAATCAATATTGAATCGGTGTGCAACTTTGCCAAAACAATGTCGGACTCTGTAGTTTTCTCTGGTCCCCTCCCCAATCAGACCAGGAGTGACATGTTTAGCCGCATGTTCTCCTTAAATTGCTGGCTGTCTGAGTGGTGTCCCAGAAACGATGTGGGCTTCATAGATAATTGGCAAACCTTCTGGAGGAAACCTGGTCTTGTTAGGAGAGACGGCATCCATCCCACTTTGGATGGAGCAGCTCTCATTTCTAGAAATATGGACAAATTTATTAAACCCCCCAAAATATGACTATCCAGAGTTGAGACCAGGAAGCAGAGTTGCAGTCTTACACGCTTCTCTGCAGCTTCTCTCCTCCTGTTACCCCCCCAAAAACCCATCTCCATAGAGACTGTGTCAGCTTCCAAAAAGACAAAAAACAAACTAAAAACCAGCAACAAACAACTTAAACATAAACAATTACAAAGAAAGAACAATACAGTATCCACATCTGAACCAAAGAGTAAAACAGTGAAATGTGGATTATTAAATATTAGGTCTCTCTCCTCCAAGTCTCTGTTAGTACATGACTTAATAATTGATCAACAAATTGATTTACTCTGCCTTACAGAAACCTGGTTGCAGCAGGATGATTATGTTAGTTTAAATGAATCAACACCCCCGAGCCATTCTAACTACCAGAAATCTCGAAGCACAGGCCGAGGGGGCGGTGTGGCAGCAATTTTTCACACCAGCCTATTAATTAATGAAAGACCAAGACAGACTTTTAATTCATTTGAAAGCCTGATGCTTAACATTGTCCACCCCAGCTGTGAAACTCAGAAACCAGTCTTACTTGTTATCATCTATCGTCCACCTGGGCCTTACACAGAGTTTCTGTCTGATTTCTCAGACTTTATATCTAATTTAGTTCTGAGCTCAGATAAAATAATTATTGTGGGTGATTGTGGGTGATAAAATAATTATTGTGGGTGACATGTAGATGCTAAAAACATGTAGATGCTAAAAATGACAGCCTCAACATGGCATTTAATCTGTTATTAGACTCAATTGGTTTCTCTCAAAATGTAAAAGAACCCACCCACCACTTTAATCACACTCTAGATCTTGTTTTAACATATGGCATCGAACCTGAACATTTAACAGTGTTTCCTGAAAACCCTCTCCTGTCTGATCATTTCCTGATAACATTTACTTTTACAATAATTGATTACACAGCGGTGAAGAGTAGACTTTATCAAAGTAGATGTCTTTCTGAAAGCACTGTAACTAAGTTTAAGAATATAATCCACCCACTGTTATCATCTCCAATGCCCTGTACCAAAACAGAGCAGAGCAGCTATCTGAACACTACCCCAACAGAGGTCGATTATCTTGTTAATAATTTCACCTCCTCACTACGTACGACTCTGGATACTGTAGCTCCTGTGAAAACTAAGGCCTCAAATCAGAAGTACCTGACTCCGTGGTATAATTCTCAAACACGTACCCTAAAGCAGATGACTCGTAATCTGGAGAGGAAATGGCGTGTCACAAATCTAGAGGATCATCATTTAGCCTGGAGAAATAGTTTGCTGCTTTATAAGAAAGCCCTCCGCAAAGCCAGAACATCTTACTATTCATCAATGATTGAAGAAAATAAGAACAACCCTAGGTTTCTCTTCAGCACTGTAGCCAGGCTGACAAAAAGTCAGAGCTCTTTTGAGCCAACCATCCCTTTAACGTTAACTAGTAATGACTTCATGAACTTCTTCACAAATAAAATTTTTATCATTAGAGAAAAAATTACCAATAATCATCCCACAGATGTAATATTATCTACAGTTACTCTTAGTACCATTGATGTTAAGTTAGACTCTTTTTCTCCAATTGATCTTTCTGAGTTAACTTCAATAATTACTTCCTCCAAACCATCAACGTGTCTTTTAGACCCCATTCCTACAAAACTGCTCAAAGAAGTCCTGCCATTAATTAATTCTTCGATCTTAAATATGATCAACCTATCTCTAATAATCGGCTATGTACCACAGGCCTTCAAGCTGGCTGTAGTTAAACCTTTACTCAAAAAGCCATCTCTAGACCCAGCAGTCTTAGCTAATTATAGGCCAATCTCCAACCTTCCTTTCATATCAAAAATCCTTGAAAGAGTAGTTGTCAAACAGCTAACAGATCATCTGCAGAGGAATGGTTTATTTGAAGAGTTTCAGTCAGGTTTCAGAGCTCAGCACAGCACAGAAACAGCTTTAGTGAAGGTTACAAATGATCTTCTTATGGCCTCTGACAGTGGACTCATCTCTGTGCTTGTCCTGCTAGACCTCAGTGCAGCGTTCGATACTGTTGACCATAATATCCTATTAGAGCGATTAGAACATGCTGTAGGTATTACAAGTACTGCGCTGCAGTGGTTTGTATCATATCTATCTAATAGACTCCAATTCGTGCATGTAAATGGAGAGTCCTCTTCACACACTGAGGTTAATTATGGAGTTCCACAGGGTTCAGTGCTAGGACCAATTCTGTTTACATTATACATGCTTCCCTTAGGCAGTATCATTAGAAGACATAGCATACATTTTCACTGCTATGCAGATGACACCCAGCTCTATCTGTCCATGAAGCCAGATAACACACACCAATGAGTTAAACTGCAGGAATGTCTTAAAGACATAAAGACCTGGACGGCCGCTAACTTTCTGCTTCTTAATTCAGATAAAACTGAGGTTATTGTACTCGGCCCTGAAAGTCTTAGAAATATGGTATCTAACCAGATTCTTACTCTGGATGGCATTACCTTGGCCTCCAGTAACGCGGTGAGGAACCTTGGAGTCATTTTTGACCAGGACATGTCCTTCAATGCACATATTAAACAAATATGTAAGACTGCTTTCTTCCATTTGCGCAACATCTCTAAAATTAGAAATATCCTGTCTCAGAGTGACGCTGAAAAACTAGTTCATGCATTTATTACTTCCAGGCTGGACTACTGTAATTCATTATTATCAGGATGTCCAAAAAACTCACTGAAAAGCCTTCAGCTAATCCAAAATGCTGCAGCAAGAGTCCTGACAGGGACTAGAAAGAGAGAGCATATTTCTCCTGTTTTGGCTTCCCTTCATTGGCTTCCTGTTAAATCCAGAATTGAATTCAAAATCCTGCTCCTCACATACAAGGTCTTAAATAATCAGGCCCCATCTTATCTTAATGACCTTGTAGTACCATATCACCCTATTAGAGCGCTCCGCTCTCGCTCTGCAGGCCTACTTGTTGTTCCTAGAGTATTTAAAAGTAGAATGGGAGGGAGAGCCTTCAGTTTTCAGGCCCCTCTTCTGTGGAACCAGCTTCCAGTTTGGATTCGGGAGACAGACACTATCTCTACTTTTAAGATTAGGCTTAAAACTTTCCTTTTTGCTAAAGTATATAGTTAGGGCTGGACCAGGTGACCCTGGATCCTCCCTTAGTTATGCTGCAATAGATGTAGGCTGCCGGGGGATTCCCATGATGCATTGAGTTTTTCCTTTCCAGTCACCTTTCTCACTCACTATGTATTAATAGACCTCTCTGCATTGAATCATATCCGTTATTAACTTCTGTCTCTCTTCCACAGCATGTCTTTATCCTGTCTTCCTTCTCTCACCCCAACCGGTCGCAGCAGATGGCCGCCCCTCCCTGAGCCTGGTTCTGCCGGAGGTTTCTTCCTGTTAAAAGGGAGTTTTTCCTTCCCACTGTCGCCAAAGTGCTTGCTCATAGGGGGTCATATGATTGTTGGGTTTTTCTCTGTATCTATGAAGCGCCTTGAGGCGACTTTTGTTGTGATTTGGCGCTATATAAATAAAATTGAAGAGAGACAATAAGAGCTACCAAACAGTCGTCATAATTCGTCACACAATGAGAAAAGGACAAATCAACAAGTAACAATGACTAATTAATATTAAAATCTGTAACATAATGTATTGTTTGGAGTTTAGTCTGATTGGTTCAGGATGACCTGCCATTATCCAATCACACGTCTGCTTACCTGCATCTTTTCTCTTTTTTCTAACCTGAGCACCTGATGGCTTTGAACTTTTGTTGTCCATCTTCCATTGGTTTGAATTTTGTGCTCCAGTACAAACACAAATCCCCAACCCGAGGATCAGCACAATTAACCTAACAGACCTACACCTTAGTTCACAGATTCACTTTGTCTAAGGTTGATTTCTGGGATTTCACACAACCCAGGATTCAGATCGTGAATCCATGATGGGCTTGGATTTACATCATTATAAATGAAATGTGCTCTACTTGGAAGCAGCCGGCCCCGCCCCTTTTGACGGGTTGTGTGAGACTTTAAATCATCAAACTGTAAATTATAAATTTAAATTGTTATTGATCCTTTACCCCGAGTCCTAAAGTGTAGATTTATTTTCTTACTCTTCTTATATTTATTGTTTGTTTACTTGCACCGCTGTAACTGCAGCCTCGTCGTCTCGTCTCTCTATATGCTGGACTGTCTGTAGCGGAGATGACAATAAAGTTTACTTTGACTTCAGCAGCGCGCAGGCGCACCGAGGGCTCTCGCGCTCACTTTATAGAATTTAGAAAAAACATCGGTGCAGATTATAAGTCTGTATCATAATATCTGTTTGTTGTGTTGTTTTTATTTTCTTTTGCGAGTTGGTTATTAGATGCCGCTCCAGCCAGCCAGAGACTCCCCGCCGCCCCGCCCTCTCCTCCCTGTGCCGCCAGCAGCAGGCGCACCTCGCAAACGGAGGGCGCCCTTACTCCCAGCAAATGGCTGATAGAAAACCGATCGGTGCCTACGAATTTCCCAATATGCGCTGGCATGACGTCGGGGAAGCATGGGTACGACCGATTATTTTCTTTTTTTCTTGCCCGTGATGCCCCCCCCACCACGATGCATTCTATTGGTTTGCACACTTACACACACCCAGCTGTGGTTTCCTGTTTTGCTGGACTCTGGAGAGCCCCGCCTTTAACGCTCTTCTCTCACAGAGAGCAACAGAAAACTTGGAAAAACTCCAGATTGACTGAACTCAGTTCAAAGTTACCTTGACACCTTTAGATGTGAGACGTAGTGATGGTCCGCTTGAAGCTGACGCTCCGGTGCGTGTGTCAGAAAGATCAACGCGCTGCTTCAGAAGCACCGTGTCGAGGCTTGATTCGTTTGGCCAGAGTCACGTGATCAGTGACGTCTGAAGCTTCGTTTAGAACGTACCTTTTTTTAAATCGAACTTTATTGAAACACAATGAGTATACAACATACAAACAGATGAAGTTTACAAAAGAACAGAACATGAACATACAGAACCAGGAGTAAAAAAAATTATGATATGAATAGGCGAAAAAAATCAACATATAAATATTGTTCTGAGAGGCTTTTTGTTGGTTGAGTCTGAAATTGATTGTATGTACAATTCATATCCTTATAAAAAGGCAGAAATATGGTGTTTTATTAATAAACTTACATTCATGGATATAAAATAGCTAAAAGTATTAACAATTTTTTTTTATAAAAAAACATTTATCATTCTTCCTGGGGAACTTAAAGAAAAGGAATAAAACATTTTCCATCGTAAAGAAAACTCCCTTAAAATATGGACAATAACAAAACTGCTAAATTCTTCCAGAATCTCTGTGTAGAGGAACCAAAAGAGATGTGCCACAGTTTCTGGATGATCCCCACAGAAAGTTCAATTAGTATTTATGTCTCTTTTAAATGTTACCATATAGTGACTGGCTGGGTAACATTTATGAAGAATTTTATATGAGATTTCCTTCACCTTGTTCACAATTAGATATTTATGGGATCATCCAGACTGTCTTCCAGGTGATATCTGGAACATGTCGGTTCCAGTAAGATATTCTATATATGGGAGAGACATGATATCTTCTTGGAATAAACTACGTATTCTCTTATTGCTGTTACCAAGTTCCTGTGAAAAGCAGATTTTTCCCACTGCTGACTCAGCTGGATCAGGGAGAGTGACTGAGGCAGATATTGAGCTGTCGGTGTTTTTATATAACATTAAAGTCCCTGAGGGTATGGCACCAAGCACCATTGAGAATTCCCCAACACTGACGGGAAAATTATATAGTGTAAGGAATTCATTGTAAGTAAGTAGTACTCCCTCGTTAAATTTTAAAACTTAGTAGCGGCCGCCATTGTTGGCAGCTGAAATTTGGCTGGGCCGCGCTATGAATTCTGGGATATGGTGGGCCACGAAGGACACACCCGACCCATCCTTCAAACTCGGGGGAATGAAGGACGCATTTGAAGGAGTCGAGGAATCGGGACAGCCTTCGTCGCCTGGCTGTGACGTCATCGGCCTTCAAATGCGGCCTCCGGAGGATGCAGCCGACGTTTTGGGACACAGCTTGTGTGTCTTTGTTGGTCATGTGACCTCCCAGGGACTACACATGGAAACGAGCAGTTTAGCTCAAATCTGGCAGGTTTCCATCGTCTGTTTTTGTCCTGATGTCCATGAACATGAACACTGTCCCTGTCAAACACGTCCAGATAATCTGATCCAGTGTTGTTCTTCTTCTGTGGTGTTTGTGATGGAGCAGCAGCTGCTGATCCTGATGTCCTCCACCAAGGGGGCAGCAAATTCAGCTGACTGTCATCATTTATTAAAAAGATGTAACAATGTGACATAATGCAATATAATAGTGTCAGTTACACATTGTGGGTTGCACTGTGGCCAGAATGGACATTACCTCCTGCCTAATGGAAGCTGTCAGCCATCCTGCAACCATGAATTAGATAAGCAGAAGTGAAGGGATTGTTAACAACAATTTAATAATAAAATGTAATGTGATAGTTGCACTTTATTAGCTCCCCACAATCGTATGAATAATAACCATGAATGCACTGCATGCTCATAGCAAGTTCTTTAGGTTTAAAGTGAGATCCTGCTTTAAAGGGCGCTTCATCTGCTGGGAATGACATGTTTCTTCTAGTATGTAAGGCTCAGCCCATCTTACTGGGACTTACTTTTGTAGATCCACATGCTCTAAACCTGGTGCTCCATGATTGGTGCAGAAGCTTTAAGCTACTATTAACAAATAATGACCATGGACTTAGTTGTTACTACAATAACTTATCATTGAGCAACTTGTATATTTAATTTTACTTGTAAAACTATGCAAGTAGAATTGAATGGGGCACAGTGAGCTGAGCACAGGCCCACTCTGTGACACTCAGAGGTTTGTGGATATCATACTGAGAGTACTGGACACAGTGCAGCCAGCTTGCAGCCACTTTCCCACCACTTTAGCACAATGTTTACATGAGACTCAGCCACACTAATGTTCCTGGGCAGACATGTGGTGCAGCATGGCTGATGGCACTGTACCTGCAGCTGTCATGGACAAGAACCACTCAATACCTCACCCAAGCCAAGCCTGTGCTGATGTTGTGATCTGAGACCGAGACACTAACCCAGGATCATGATATGATGTTGTGAGAGTTTCACTAAGAATTAGCTCTGATTACAAGATTTCAATCTATCGTAACTCTAATTTGTATTTACTTCAGTTTGTTCATCTTGGAGCTGTGTGCAGCTGAGGACAGTCTTATTATTACCAGGTGAGGATATGTAACAGCCACAGTCTGTAGAGATGATGTCACCATGGAGTGGTGATGTCACTGGAGCTGCCAATATGTGCTCCAGCCAAAGCTACACCAGAGGGTTGTGCTGTGTAACAGGTTGGTGCAGGTGGTGTTATCTACATTTGAACATTAGGCAACAGTCTCATGAAGACACTTTCTATTGTTCACTAAAGACCAACAATAACAGAGACAAAGGGAGAGCAGCAGAACTAGTGCTAACAATTAGCACTGCTAGCCTGCCCACCAACACCAGCTAATGTTCTAAAAACGATGATCAATGATTTTGCTGTAACGGCTCCAGCTGTCTGTGTCAGGGACACGTTGGAGATGAAGTGAGTGATCCAGTGACAAAGGTTTGGAAACCTGCAGTCAGCTGAGACTAAAGGAGTCACCTGACCGAGAGACCAAATGTTTCACTGAGAACGTCCAGATGAACAGAATCAACCTTTGGGATAATCTGTTCCACACATCCATGTTTCACTTACTGCATTATATTTCCTCATTGCTGTGCACACAGGCCTGTGGCTTATAACCAACTCCAAGTTCAGACTCAGAGGCTGCTGAAGCTGTTTTCTGGAACAGAGACGTGTTGGATATAAAACCAACTCTTCTTTATGTGTCAGCACTGAGGAAAGGAGCAGCTTCGTTTCTAAGTGTATGAAGGACTGTAGCAGTGTGTGTGTGAGCTTTATTTCACAGACAGAACCATGTCAAAAACACAACTTCAGGTAAAAACAATACAAAATCAAAGAGTCTGATCAGAAGGATTAAACAGAGGAGTGTGGGACTGTTTTTAACAGACAGCAGGTTAAGCCAGGCTGGAGGAGTAAACTGAGCCTCGGTGTGAGCAGCAGTGTGTTTGACAGGAAGCTGAGATAAACAGTCTGGAGCCCATTTAGTGCTTCATATGAAAGTGTGAGGATTTGAAAGCAAATCTAAAATCAAGCAGGAGTCAGTGTGAGAATGATTTGTGCTTTTCCTCAGTCAGATGCTGGGAGTTTCAGTTCATCCATGTTCAGCGTGCTGTGCTTTGTGTAACAGGAGAATATGACAGTATAAATCAAGTCTTCATGTCACTGAAAGCCTCCACAGTCTGCTATGGAGGTGCATCAGTTTGGATTTACAAGAAGAACATTTCTTAAACCTGCCACAAGATGGCGCTCCAACAGAAGGGATGTCCACAGTGTAACACAGACACACACATACTGTGTGAATGTGTGAGTGAATGGGCTTTCAACACAAGGCTTCTGCTGCTACCTTTAATTACATAATTAGCTAACAAGAACAAACTGTTAATTACCACCAAAGAACGGCTCCAGATTTTAGCTGCTGACCATTTTGTGAAACGTTGATTACATCAGCTTATTGTTGATTTTTCAACCTTAACCCCTGGAGGGCCTTGGGTCGATTTGTGGCTATTTTCAAATTTTGATTACCTGCCATTTGCACAGTGTTGAATGGAATATAGCGAAAGTCTGCAAAAAAAAGTTTGGTCACATTTACTGTTAAAATTTCAGTATGACTTCCGGAAATTAGCTTCAGTGGCTAAGCTAGCGATAAACTTACGCTATTGGTCCTAGGGTCGATTTGTGCCCCATTGAAACCCATTATAAACGCTATTTTTCACGGCAAAAAAATTACGGTCAAATCGATCGTCTTCGGTTATGTTTCCGCTTCCGCTTGCAGTACTGGCCTTAGAGTTGTAATTTTTTTATTTGTCCACCGGGTGGCGCCCTTGCTCCACATGTGACGCCTGCTGGAACATACACATGTTCTCCAGCGGCCTGCTCGAGACAGATACCCGGAAAAGGCAGACTAATTTCCCGCGTACAGCAGCAGCTTGGCCCGCTGCTCGTTCCGGACCATTTTCTACCCTTAGGTTCGTTTGATTTTTTATTTTTTTTTTTTAATCAACAGGAAATGACGTATTTGTTTTCACGTGGTAGCGGAAGTGTGTGCTGCAGACACGGGAACCGAACCATATGCTCCGGCGCTGCGCGAAACACACCCCCGGCAGAGGCACTCCTCCCCGGGGGAGCAGGAGCGCCGCCTGGGGACATTTTGGCTTCTGGAAAAAAAATTAAAACCGGATCGAAATTAATGTTCGTGCCAATCTTTTGTCCATCTAAAGGCCTAATTATAATAACAATAAAATATTACTTCAAATGTTTTTTTTGGAAAATATTTTATGTTTTATGTTTTATGTTTTTGGGGCAAAAAAAGCAGTGCGCTCATGTGACGAAACCGGGATATAAAGGGTTAAAATCCGCGAAATGTAATTAAAACTTGACATGAATATTTCAGGGAGAAGTAGTTTTAAAAGACTGACCAATTTCGGGCTCCACAGAAACCCAGACGTCACTAAACAAGCGTAACAAGCAAAGTGAAAACTGGTCGTTCAGCTTTATTGACCAAAGATAAGCTCACATGTCACCTCATGACACAGACACTTATTTCCACAGCATGCACGAGGACTGACAATAAGTGTCTATAAAGCCACTTCTATCTGCCACACCTGTGCTTCTGTCATGGTTGCTCTCCTCTCACTCTGTCATTTATCCACAGTCTGCCTCCCTCTGCTCCGTCAGCTGACGTCCTCTCTACACCACCTGCTGTGTTTTATCCTGCAAAAACACATTTAAGAAGCGTTGCACCGAGTAACGGGAGGAACTGCTATAAAATCCATTTAAAGGAGGTGGTGCTGAGTGCTGTGACTGGGGTCCCACCACTGACATCACGGGTGGAGGACATGTTGGAAAACTGCTACAAAGTGCTGTGCAGCCAGCAGAGCTTACAGTCTGTCCTGTGTGTCATACAGGCTCTCACACTTAGTGTTTCTGTGACACATTGAAGAGAAGTTTGTGTTGTTCACAGTTGTGCTTGTACTGAGTGACAGCTGACATGACCTAACAGGAATAATGTGTCTGTGCTGAATGAGAAGTAACACACAATGAAGTCTTGATGCATCTCAATCATCCAGGAAAGTGAGTCTGTTGCTTCTGTTCATCTGGACGCAGCGTTTTGTGGGAGAAACGTGTCGTCATCATCAGGTGACGTCTTCAGTCTCAGCTGCAGGTTTCAGTCTTACAAACAGGACATTTGCATAAAGACTGAAAGCAGCTGCAGGAACGATGGGCTGGGAGCTCCGTTCCTTCATCTTAATTATGCAGATTCTCAGGACCATTGATCAACAACCACTGATCCATGTCCATGAGTCCCATTCACAGAGATGTGGGAATGGCTGCAGTCACAGCATGTAAGATGGAAATAAATGAGAAGTATTTAGCTGAAGTGGATTTGATTTATGTTAGTTCTTTTTTAACTTGTAGTTCTACATTGGAAGATTATTGTGATATTGAAATATAAAAATACATTTATATTCTATTATTTTCTCAAAATAAGCGTCACACTCGTGGAAGCCGGTGTAGCCGCCGAAACGCCTGCATTTATGGAGACTTTCAGCCCCAGGTAGGCCAGTTATGGATCTTCGGATCCACATTATGTCAGCAGCTGTTCTCCACCGTGAACTGTGTTCAAACAAACACGCTCACGCCTCACAGACGACAGCTTACAGTCTGTAGAGATAAAGTGACTTCGTACAGCCCCGTCTTCAGTCTTGTGGAGATGATCTCGACGCTTTGGTGGATGTTACTAGCTCCTGTGCAGTATTTTGTAAAGACATGATTATACCCCGTAAGCACGTTAAAATTTACGCTAACAATAAGCCATGGGTCACTAAAAGTGTCAAATCCTGTTTAAGGAAAAAGAGACAGGCCTTTAAAGAGGGGCTGTTACCGATTTTCAGACAGCTACCAAGGAAATGAAAATCGAGATGTTGAAAGCAAAACAGACAAAAACCTTCTTGAAAGCAAATTTGCTGCAAAAACTTTTGGGTCTGCCTGGACTTGTATGAAAACCATAGCAGGGTTTCAAAATCCCCAGAGCAGCAGTCAGGTCATTTTAGATGTTTTAATTCAGACAGAGATTTTCAAATGCTTTAAACATGTTTTCTGCTCGTTTTAGTTCTTCTGATTTCAGCGAGGATATTTGGGAACTGAAACAGAAACTGAGAGATACTCAGCACTTTATCATTGAACTCAGCGATGTTAAAAAGGCCTTTCATACAGTCAATGTGAACAAGAGCCAGGTCCTGATAATATTAGTGGCCGCCTAATTAAATCTTGTGCTGATGAACTCAGTCCTATATTTCAGGTTATTTTTAACAAATCCTTGCAAACACAACATGTGCCCTCTCTTTGCAAAGAAGCAGTCGTGGTTCCTGTCCCTAAATTTAAACGACTTCAGGCCTGTTGCCTCACTTCAGTTGTCATGAAAGTCTTTGAAAAAATCCTCAGAAATGTGATTATGAAGAGACTGAAGGTCAGCTGGATCCAATGCAGTTTGCATACAGGCCCAACAGAGGAGTGGAGGACGCACTTTTGACTTTACTAAATCTGATTCTTAAACATGTAGAGAGTAAAGGGACTTTTGCAAGACTTCTTTTCATTGATTTTTCTTCGGCTTTTAATACAACACAGCCCCATATTTTAATTAAAAGACTTTTAGAACAGTTTGAAATCAGGAAAAACCTGGTGGGCTGGATTTTAGATTTTCTAACTGACAGGTCACAAAGAGTGAGAATAAATGGGGTTCTGTCTGACCCAGTGTTCTCCTCCACAGGTTCTCCTCAAGGCTGCGTCCTATCGCCCTTATTATTCACTCTCTATACAAACATGTGTCAGGGCAGACATGAAAACAGGGTCATTATTAAATATGCAGATGACTCTGTTATTGTCAGCTTACTGAAAGAGGGTGAAACTGACCACGGCCCAGTCATTGATGACTTTGTTCAGTGGTGGGAGGAGTCTTATCTCCAGCTGAACATATCTAAAACAAAAGACATGGTTGTTGATTTTAGGAAACAACAAAATGGGCACGGAGTCACTTTAATTAAAGGTCAGAAAATAGAGCAAGTACAATCATATAAATATCTTGGGACCATAATCAATGAAAAACTGAACTTTGATCAAAATTGCAAATCAGTTTGTAAAAAGGGTCACCAGCACCTTTATTGCCTTAGGAAACTTGTTCATTTCCACATTGACCAAAAATTTTAACTTTGTTTTATCGTTCTTTTATTGAGTCTGTTTTATCCTTTTGTTTGGTGGCATGGTTCGGTCAGACCTCTGTCACAGAGAAAAACTCTCTGAATCAGATAGTGAGATGGTCCAGTCGTCTGATAGGTGAGCCACAGTCTTGTTTAGCCTCCCTGTACTCTGAGCAGGTACAGAGGATGGCTTTATCGATCCTTAAAAATGGTTCCCATCCTCTAAGGGGTGAATTTCAGCTTCTTCCCTCAGGACGGAGGTTTCTATTTCCGAGATGCAGGACAAAGCGTTATAAAAACAGCTTTGTCCCCGTTGCTGTCACTGAATTAAATAAGAACTGTTTTTGATTCGAAATATTAAAGTATGTGTCACAGTGAGTTTTATATATTTACTAGGTATGTGTGTAAAATACATACTTGGGCAGAATATTGCAAATATCTATTTTTCATTTTGTAGCAGCATAGAGCTTTTTTCCAATTATTTTTTAAAAGTCAGGTCAAGGCTCCAAAAGCCCAAAGGCGATATAACAGTTTGTGTTTGCTACATGGATCATTGTAGTTCAGCTTTCCTTTGTTATATTTCTTTAAGAGCTCAAAATGTGTTCATTACATAAATCAAATGTAATTTTCTCTGTAGCACTTCATGGATTTCATAAGCAACACACTGTAGTTGTTCACACAAAGCATAAAGGTAAAAACAATATACACAGTGTTATCTTCATTTTAGATGTCACAAAGTATTTGCGGCTCCCAGTGTTTTCCCGAACCCTGACCCTTTGTGTGGAAACCGGGTCCAAAAGGCTCTTTGGGTGTTAAAGGTTGCTGACCCCTGCACTAGGCCCAACTGACACATATATTTGATTCCAAATACAAAAAATAATGTGTAACCTGCTGGAAGAATGTAGGAGGTTGAGACAGGATCTCAACACTTGGTGTCTGCAACAAAAGACAACAATATGTGGGCCGATCGTGGCTCAAGAGTTGGCAGCTCGTCTTGTAATCGGAAGGTTGCCGGTTCGAGCCCCGGCTTGGACATGTTGTGTCCTTGGGCAAAAAAGCACTTTGGGGTCCTTAGGGACGAGTAAAGCGCTCTACAAATACAGGCCATGTAATGGCAGAAACATTCTCTACTGTAAATCCTGACTAGTTCATTAACTACAGATCAGTTTCAGTGAACATTATTCACAGAGGGATCTGAGTTCCTTATACCAGACTCTACAGAAACTGTAACACTGTACAGCTCTGCGACTCAACAATATGACAACAATGTAACACACACTAGAATCATCAAATAAAGCCCCACTAACCACTAGAACTAGAACTAACTAACTAGCACTGGACACTTGCATATTAGAGATTTCTACCACCATAGGAGGCGAGATATCATCCTTGAACCAGAGCATCCAGCCCTCAATTTCGGACATAAAAAGCGACGTGGCCAGGCATGATAACACTTTGACTGAACTGCAGGACTGTGCCTCGAACCACTCTGACACCATCGCCACTCTCCAGGCCACTGTGGAGCGTTTGTCTGCGGAGGTAAAGAAGTTAGATGAGAGATGTGGAGCTCTTGAGGCACTCCAGGAGGAATAATTTAAGAACTGCAGGAATACCAGAAGGCACAGAGGGACCCAAGATGACTGAGTTGGTTCACACCTGTTGGCGGAGGCGCTATCTCTCGAGGAGAAGCCACTCATCGATCGAGCACATAGAGTGAATCGCCAGCGTCCCAAACAAAGTCATCTTCCTCGGCCCATCATCTTGAGATTGCACTACTACCACATTGGTGAGGAAATTCTGCTGAAAGCTGCAGAGAACAAGAACCTGATGTATAAGGGTTTTTAAAATAAACATCCTCCCAGATTTCCCTCCCTCTGTTGGAAACGCAGAGCCGCATTTGCAAATATGAGAGGAAGACTAAGTGGGATGACCGGCGTCAGGTACAGACTGCTATACCCTGCAAAGCTGTTAGTGACCCATGGTGATGTGAGGAAAAGCTTTACCGATCCCAAAGAGACCGTAGACTACGCGGAGAAGCACCTCTCCCACCCACCTTCAAATGTATTAAAAGCAAGGATATATCTATATGTCTAACGCTGACACAGCACTGTGTTTCTTCTTTTCCCTTTATATTCCATGTAAAGGTGAATATGGAGCGTTTATGGAGCTCGTTTATTGAGCAGCTGTCAGTTAGAAGGTAAGAGTTACTAGGTTAACAGAGGTTAGCAGTAACAGTACGGGGAAGTATATTGTGTTGTTCTTTTGTTGGTTTTTATTTTATCGTACTTTACTTTGTTATTTTGATTTTACCTGTTGTGAGTGCTTCCCGTAATTCTCCTTTTTCTTGCGCCGCTGCGGCCAGAGTTCACAACATTACATATTTTTGTATCTATAAACAGGAAGCTGACACTCTCCAGACTTTATCAAAGGTGTGAGCGTCACAGCAGAGGCCTTTGTGTCAACGTAGCTGAAGACAAAACACAGAAACACATGAAGGAGATTTTCCTGGCCTGGATTTTATACAAATATTCTGCAGTACATCAAAAATGAAAGAAAACCATTAGTCAACATATGAACATCACCTCTGAAGTTACAGAGCTTTGATTGGAGACACAGCTGAGCGTTTTGCATTTTGCATAATTAATTACACAATTAATTATGTAACCATAATTAAATGGTTACATCATCTTTAAAGTCCCCAGAGATCAGGAAAAGGGCCTGAGGGTGCTGTGTTTGGAGTCTGCTGGTTACAGTGTGCAGGACCTCACAGGCTGCTGCAGCGTTAGCAGAGGGCGGGACATACACAGCTATCATAATCACGTGTGTAAACTCTCGTGGTAGATAGTACGGTCTCATGCTAACCGCTAGCAGCTCAATGTCCTTACAGCATAGCGTCTCTTTGATAGAGAAATGCCCAGAGTTACACCATCTATCGTTCACAAACACAGCCAGACCCCCTCCTCCCTTCTTACCACTCTCCGCTGTTCTGTCATAAGAGGCTCAGCAGCTAAAGCAGCACACCTGGGTCTCCCAGCCTATTAAAAGCAGCCCTTTGCTTCACCTGCTTCACTAAACATTATTATTTTAAGCAGAGTGGTGTGATTTATGTAGGCATTGCTGTGTGACAGGATGACTTTTCTTGCACACCCACCAAATGAGGGCGCACATGCTTCCACGCCCACTGGTGACTGCACACATCCTTTCAAGGAAGCATTTCATTCATCCCTAACAAATGGAAGAAAACACTGTGCAGCGTGTTCAGGTTTGAACGTGGCCCCGGCCTCTCTCTGCATCCACCTGGCACATGCAACACACATCCACTCCCTGCTGAACTGCTTGTATTTGATGTGTTGAAGTTTTGGTAAAGTTTGAATAAATTCCACTTTATTTATAGGAACATTTCATCTGTGGACTCCTGCTTCCCCTCTCCTTGAGCCAGTTTGTGACGGGAACATGACATAAGAAAAGTAATTTATCCCTTTTTGATTCTGTGTATCTGGCGCTCATCCAGTGAGTTCACACTTGGCAGAAACAGACTGAATTTGTCTGGAGAACTTTGGCTTCAGCCAAGTTAGATAAACACACTGTGTCTCTGTCAAAACAGCAGTGTAGTTGTGGCACCCCTGTGAGGGAATGACCACATGAATATTATTTTGTGTAAAACACTCATGTAACGGGACATTTTTCATTGCTATATGTATTTATTTTCAGTTTCTTTAAGAGGATAGAAAATCCATGTAACAGGGATTCATTTTATGTTAGAAAGCAGTGAGGGCGGAACTTTGGTGCTTGCTCCGGGGTTTCGGGGTGCAGTAAGTGGAGCCCACCTTCCGCTGCTTCCTCAGACACGTTCTGGAGGAAAGCAGAGACGCATCGTGTCTTCCTTACTCTGCTCTTCACCTGCTTTTACAGGTCGGTACACGGTGCTCGCACCGAAAATGTTGTTTATTGTCACCATGGTTACCCACGTTAATGTGAATGGGAGAGTTAAGGCGGTCCGCCAAAGTTATTTATATGTAAACACGGGAGAAAACCAGAGGAGTGTCCCGCGCGACCGCACCGCGAGCCCGCTCGTTAGGTGGAGCGCTCGTGAAGCAGAGTCAGTGCGCTCCTATGCTCTGTGCAAACGTGTTGTAATGCTCCAATCAAATCAGTTCTGTGAGATGTGAATGTTAATAGTTCTGTTAAAGTGACTGAGTAGATTAGCTAGTGTAACACAAGCACTCTGAGCAACTCTGTGTAGCTAACAGAGGCATTCATGGGTTGATTCAACAAGCTGTGTTTCATGATGCACTAAATAGTGATTTTGCCAGTAAATTACTGGAGGGAACAAATGTAATGTATTTACCAATGCTGTTATTGAATAGAACTGTTTAGCCAGTAAGACACTGCAGAAGACAATGTGATGTGTTTATTGATATGATAAAAGGATGTAGCTGTTATGGAAAGAAGTGTGAACTTGAGAAACTGAACCAGTTAAAAAGAGTATATTTCACTGATGTTGTGAAATAAGTAAATGTAATTGATGTGAATGAGGAACCAGCTGAACAGTATATTGAAAGCTCATGTTTAGTGTTTTATAGCATTTATTTGTGTGAAATAAATCAGACTCAGACACGTTCTGGAGGAAAGCAGAGACGCATCGTGTCTTCCTTACGGTGTGTTCACACCGAACGCGATGGACGCGAATAGAGCGTCAGGTTTACATGTAAAGTCAATGGAAAGGCGCGATGACGCGCGATTGCGGGTCCCGCGAAAATTCGGAAGCAGATTTGCGTCGCGAAAACGCCAAAACGCGTGAAACGCGCGTCAGTGTAGCGCGTCTGGCGCGTTTGACTCGCGAATAAAACCACGCGCGTGAGTTTTTGTGTTGCATTTTGTGCATACGCGCGTTTCGCGTCTACCGCTCGAGTTGGAAAAATCTGAACTCCAGCGTCAAATCGCGCCGCGACAACCAATCAGGAGCCTGGTGACGTGGCTGTTACCTAGGTCAAAGGGGCAGATCCAGCCAAAGCCTTTCATACTTCAATGGAGGGGAAGGCTAATCAATGCGGTAGCAAACAACTCGGAGCTGTACAACACCAGCTGCTTTCAGTACCGAGACAGGAATAAAAAGGACCGAGCTTGGAGGAAGATATGTGAAGAGATCGGGCAACCTGGTAAGTTCATTCATTTCTCTTTTGAAAGTTTTCACTGACCCGGGGAAGCCGCACAAAAGCTAGCAAGCCACCGCTATTTTCCCACTGACGTACAAATACCGTTCTGCTTTTATGCATGTTGTCATTTAGGAATATATTTTATTGTTTATTAATAAACAGCACACAGTGGTCCCGCTGTTCATCCGTCACTGCTTTGCTTTTTCGCTGATTTTTTATTGCACAGTACAGCATTGCATTCTGCAGCCTGATTGACAAATCTCCTGCGCTTGCCAAATTTATCACGTTTGGTTTTGATAACCATCGCGTCCAATAGAAAAAACAGCACAAAAACACCCATAACTATGAGCCTCATTCGGAAATAGACACCTGCACCGTGAGGGAAAAAGGCGCACGAAAGTGGCGGGCAGATGAAGACAAACCGCGGCATAATAATACTTTTACGTTTTGCAATCTACAAAGGTTTGCACTTTGAGAATCAATTGTGAGAACTGTGACCAGGGGCTAGTTATTCTGAGAACCCCTGCAATAAATGAGGGACCACTGTCTACTCTACGATTATTATATCCAACCTGTTAACATTTAATACTGTATTGATAGAACCAACTGATTCTGCAGCAGAGCATCCCCAGTCCCTGAGCTCCTGCTGCTGCACCCACAGATATGTACAGCAAGCACTGATACCTTTTTAGTCGGTGGGATTGCCTTGTGATCACCTTTACTAAATATCTACAACCAATCTGATTATATCCTGTTATTGTTTTTTTTTTTTTTCAATGTTGAAATTAAAATCTAGTAGCAGCCTTCTCATTTCTTTGTGTTTTGTGCTGTTTTACAGGCCCACAGAGGAGGACGGCTCCGAGGCAGATGAGGGACGGGTCCCAGGACGGTCCATCGGCGGTGGAGCTGGCCATCCTGGAGTCCCTGAAGAGGCCACACCAGTCTCCAATGGAGCATTTCCTCCTCAGCCTTGTTCCTGCTCTGGAGAGCAGCTGGTCCTTTTTATTCCTGTCTCTCTGTAAATTCTTATATTTTATATATTTATGTTTAATGTTTTTCTGTTTGAGACTTTTAATATTATTTCAAATAAATGTTTATAATGACTAATGTCTCAGTTCTACTACACAGCAAATGTTGGCACACAACTTGACACATGTAGAATTTATTTCATATTATACTAATGACAAAATATACTGATACAGTGGGATGCAGAAGTTTGGGCAACCTTGTTAATAGACATTATTTTCCTGTATAAATCGTTGGTTGTTACAATAAAAAATGTCAGTTAAATATCATACAGGAGACACACACAGTGATATTTGAGAAGTGAAAAGAAGTTTACTGGATTTACAGAAAGTGTGCAATAATTGTTTAAACAAAATCAAGCAGGTGCATCAATTTGGGCACCACAAAAAAGAAATGAAATAAATATTTAGTGCATATCAATGTGTGTGTCTCCTATATGATATATGGGGTGCCTTTGTCTGGATGTGCTTCCCATCCAGAGCTGCACAGCACAGAGGAAAGTTCCAGCGCTCCTGGAATCCCTCTGTGATGGAGCGCCAGTCTCCAGGTGAAGGCACAGCCATGAAGTCGTCCACTAGACAGTCCCAGATGGACGTCGCTGCCTGGGGGGTGATCTGACACACCGACTCTGTAACTGAATGCTTGGTGCTGAAGGAGTCCGTGGTGACAAGGAACCTGGACAAAATTGTTCAAAATCAGTATTATGTGTACTGCAGTTACAAAATACATTATTCAAATTCCAAAATACTTTTGTGATGTCAGATATAAATCACAAAACTTAAATCTTACATAAAACATTTTGTAATTATAAGGATAATTACAAAATGTATATTAGATAATATCTAAAACATTTGTGTTTTATTTTAACTTTAACATATAATTTGATTGGTAGCAACTTTCACAACTACAGTGAGCCAATCACTCATAATTCCTAAACATGTCAATCAGGTAGGAATGAAGTAAGACATTAATAGAAATAAAGAGTTGTGTGTTAACATGTAGCCCTTTCCTTGCTTAAATCATTAATATTTTTGAAAAATTAATCTGTGATAAGACAGCTTATCAAGATAGAACCATGTAACT
The DNA here is from genome assembly GCF_963969265.1 of Rhamphochromis sp. 'chilingali'. Lineage (NCBI taxonomy): Eukaryota > Metazoa > Chordata > Actinopteri > Cichliformes > Cichlidae > Rhamphochromis > Rhamphochromis sp. 'chilingali'. The sequence goes on from NC_137929.1 coordinate 6,992,412, forward strand.
AGAGATGAACCAAACTGTTCAGTTTTATCTAACTCTGTTTTAATAAAGGCTGGTGACCCCTGCTATAGAGTCTGACAGCTGCAGGGATTATATACAAATATTCAACTATCCCAGAATTAAACCAGGTCTAAATAAAAAGGAGTGAGTATCACTACAAGGTTAACTCAGTGGTCCTAATGCTACAGTTTGATATCAGCAAACACCGAGCGCATACATTGATGTGACACCACAGCCATGCTATCATGCAAACACTGATAACAGCATAAATCGAATTAAATCGGGACTTGATGAGACCTTCTGAGTATCACTAGAAATATTATAAATAGTCGTCTCTGTACCACAGTTTGCTTTCAGTAAACACCGACAGCATTCACTGTTAGCATAGCACATCCATGTTAGCAGTGTATAACTGGATGGATTAGCATATTAGCACAGATATCAATAAAGGACTACCGTATTAAATAGTTTTACTAACCTCAGGCAGACGGACAGGCGCTCTGCAGGTGGGATTGAGCGCCTGTAGTTGGTGTCTAGGCGGGCGATGCTGGGACCGACGAGGGAAAGCAGGTCCTCAAACTGGCCGAGTGAATGACGGTGATAGCGCTGGAATCGGCCGTCATCCAGGCGCAGCTCCTGGAGCAAGTGGTGAAACTCACCAAACTGCTCATGCCTCTGGAGGACCTGATGGACCCAGGTACGGCGAGGACGTCTTTTACGCCGCAGCTCTGCTCTCCACAGTACATAGAGAAGGGAGACTCTCTCTTCAAGCGCTAGCTCGATAGCTGCCATCTTGCAAAGATACCGGTCTGGCACAACTCCCTCCCACATTCCTCCCACATTTCCGGTTCACGCGCGTCAAAATTTGACGCGCGATGGATTTTTCTTGGACACGCGTTGAGACGCGAATGTACACGCGTCAAATTAGGGGCGTTTGGGGCGTTTTATTCGCGTCCATCGCGTTCGGTGTGAACACACCGTTACTCTGCTCTTCACCTGCTTTTACAGGTAACATATTTGTCATCGAGGTCTTCATCCTTGGGACCCGTAACATAGTAACTTCTTCATTGTTATACTTCTATAGTTTTCCCATTTTGTGAGCTGTGGATGTGGAAAGTGTCTCAGTGACACATCCACATGAAAACGGCGTTACCTTCGTTCATTTGCACGTCAAATGAACGAGCTGTTTGGACTTTAACGTCACAGCTGATGCTTCGATACTCGAACTCAAGAGTTCAGCTTCCACTCAGAGGTACAAGTACACACAGCAAAGATAAACGTGTACACAAGGTGGAACCCACAAGTGCACAGCTCCAACCAGAGATGGGCAGTAATCCGATTACTTTTTTCAAGAAACGAGTAAAGTGAGGGATTACTATTGCAAAAAAGGTAATTAGATTACTGTTACTTTCCCGTAAGCACGCTGCGTTACTGCGTTACTAAAACCGCAGCTGTGTGCAGATGAACAATGGATAATCTATCGAGTGTGGAGAGAGTGTGAGCGTGCAGCGTTTAAAGCGTGGAAGCACTGACCTTACTTTGAGTTTGACTCTGTAAAAAGTGACAAAAACATTAGCATCCGCTGTTCACTGCGTGGGAAGACAACATGCTCACTCACTATGTGTTAATGGGCATGCTTATTTATAACTTTGATAAAATGTCATAAAAATAATTCCATGCCAGCTCACCATTGGTGATCAGGTAGTTTCTGTTCCAGTTCCAGTCCCATAAATCATGAAGCTTGCTGCCAGAAAAGCTTCAAATCTCCTTTGAAAGCTGTTTGTGGTCTTGATTGTGGGAGCTTCAGTTGTCTGACTCCAGCTGCCACACAGTGCTCACTGATATCATTTGCAAAAACCCCAGTGTGACAATATTTATCAGTGAAGCAGAAATCAGGAAGTGACGACTTTTCTTTGAACATTTGCTAAGGCTAAGCTGTGCTTTCTACCACAGTTGGGAATTTCCTGGTTTACAACAAATTATTGTGTCAACACCGCATAAGATTTCAAACTACAGGAAAATCACTGGAGTTATAAGAGGCAGACAACGACACACACACCACATGCATGCTGTTGCTATTTATTGTGGATTAACCTGTCAAGGGCAAGAACAAAATAATTCTGCCTCAAATACAGGAAATCATAGCTTTCCTGTATTTCCTCCATTGTTGGCATGCTGGTTAGTGCTGTTGCTCCACAGTAAGAAGGTCCTGGGCTAAATTATCCATGAATGTAAACGGCTGTGTGTTTCTATCTGATAGACTGGTGAGCTGTCCAGGGTGTACCCTGCCTGGTAACCTATCACTTCAGGGTTATTTCCCAGCCCTGCTGCAACCAGGATAGAGATAGGAGGATGGTAGTTGTTGTAGACCCATTCAATTTCAATTGAAGGATTAAAATGTTCCAGGAGCTCAACTTACTCCATCTGAACATGTTTCAATCGTGTTTTATGAACACAACATGCAGCTTTACTGAATATGAAAAGGTTGTGTTGATTTAACTCAGTTGTTTAAGTTTCTGCCAAAGCAAAACCTTTGTGTGCAACCAGTGTCCACTATTGAATCAAGTAAATCCAACATGTTTTTGTCAGTGCAAAAGGAGTTACGGTGCCTGTATTCCTGCACAATATTGTCCCGGGAGGGAGAAAAACTTTCTGGTGAAGTTTTGGTTGATTTTTGGGTTTTGCTTGACACTAGGTTGATTTTATCAGTGAGGTTTGGATTGTTTTCTTTCTCTAAGAGAGAGAAAGATGGTTTTATGCTTGGACATGTTTGCAATGGGCCCCAGTATTTGTTACTTTATTAGTATTTTATTGGTTGCGTTTGTTTGTGCTTTTGTTACAGTGCACTGAGATAAGAACATCTGAGAGGTGTGATCCACCACTGGTGATATTTTGGTATTTTGTGAGTTCCCGATTTAACAAATCAGCTCTTTAATCCAGACCTGAGAGGTTGAACTTTAAAGCGCTATAAAATATTCTTACTGGAAACAGTGGCAAAGTGTTTTTCTCCATGATTATAATGGGCTTGGGAGAAATTCACTTATATGTGACATTGATCACATGAGAAGTCCTGAGCCTAAAAGGATTGCAGCGAGTCAATCCAGTCCAAAAACAAGGAGCTGTTTTCCTTTAAAATGATGACGTCATCTTGCTGGTGATGGAGGCTCGAATAGGCTGCGCGTGAGACTCCATTATCAGCAATATCTGGTATGAATGTGTGTGGATGTATGCATGTGACTGGACTGTGACGGACTGACGACTAAAAGTTTAACTGACTTGATACTGAGACAAAAACGGTGCCGACTTTAGGATTAGTGAATGTCCACAACAATTCACCCAGCCTGTAGAAGAAGGGTGGAGGTTTTGTCTTGCTTTGTTTGTGCAGGAGCAGAAGGATGACAGAGACTAAAGGGGGAGGCTGTAGCTTCACATGAGTGTGAGCTGCAGACTGAACCCTTTGGTTGCTAATGTTGAGTCACTGATGTTTGCATTAAGAAAATTGTGTTTTATTAGCTGTGTTTTAATTAAGGTATCACATTATATTGTTGGGAATGTTAAATGCTAAAGTGAAGAAAAGCTTTGATTTCACTCATGACTGAACATGTTATTATTAACCATAGCAGGCTGTAAAGAGTCAATTAGCTTTTATAGATGGAAAAAAAGGCCAAAAACTCTGTTAATACCTATGAATAACAGGCAATGATAGACTTGTCACATTCAAAATAGAGATATGTAATAACAAACACGGGTCCGTGTCATTTAGGTTCTCCATTGAAATAGTCAATCATTTAGAAAAGTAGAATATATATATATATGTCTCAACGCTGTTTCTCAATAATATTAAAAACCTAAAAACTATTGTTGTGGAAGATAGAAGTCACTGTGACAGCCCTCTGACTGTGGAGGATGTTTGTAATCCTATTTCTGCACTTAAGGCCAACAAATCTCCCGGCACAGATGGTTTAACTGCAGAGTTTTATGAATCATTTTCTAATCTCCTGGCTCCGTCTTACTGCAGCTTTTCATAGGAAGTGTAGAGAATAACATCCTCCCTCCTACTCTTACTCAGGGTCTCATAACACTTATTCCAAAGCCAAACAAAGACTTACTTCTTATTGATAATTGGAGACCCATCTGTCTGCTCAATGATGACTATGAGATTATGGCTTTAGTACTTGCTAACAGAATGAAAGAGTTCTTGGACACAATTATGGATGAGACACAATCAGGCTTTATGAGAAACAGACACCTTTCTAAGAACATGAGACTGGTTTTAGATCTACTTGATTACTCTGATTTGGTATCTGACTATAGCTTCATTCTCTTCCTGGATTTTTAAAAGGCTTTTGATACAATTGAACATCAATTTATTTTCCACTCTTTGGAAAAATTTGGCATTTTTCTGTAAAGCTATCAAAACCTTGTACACGAATGGCAATAGCTCAATTAAAATGATTAAGACTCCACCCCGAGATTTGACCTGTTATACAAGGAATCAGCACAGCTGATAAGGAGCTCATCATCAGCCAGCTAGCTGATGACACCACACTCTTCTTGAAGAATGCAAATCAAATCCGTCCAGCCCGTAGTGTTATTAGTGATTTCTCTGAGGCATGTTAATACTTTTAGCTATTTTATATCCATAAATGTAAGTTTATTAATAAAACACCATATTTCTGCCTTTTTATAAGGATATGAATTGTACATACAATCAATTTCAGACTCAACCAACAAAAAGCCTCTCAGAACAATATTTATATTGTAACAGTTGCTATTGTAATGCAGTGTATCACCACATGGCGGCGCCTCCTGTCTCACGACTGGTGTCACCCCCTTTGTGTTCTTCTTCGCACTCCTCCTGTAATGGATGCTCCCGTGTGTACGCGGACTAGTGTGCTCTTTAGTAATGTGTGGTAGAGGTAGCACTTTTATTTTTGATATTGTAAATAAATGAGTACTTTTTGGAAAGTCAGAAGCTGTTGCTCATTCGCTATCCACCTGCACACCTCCGCGGCTGGCTTCATCTCCACTGCACGTTACAATATGTTGATTTTTTTCGCCTACTCATATCATCATTTTTTTACTCCTGGTTCTGTATGTTCATGTTCTGTTCTTTTGTAAACTTCATCTGTTTGTATGTTGTATACTCATTGTGTTTCAATAAAGTTCGATTTAATAAAAGGTACGTTCTAAACGAAGCTTCAGACGTCACTGATCACGTGACTCTGGCCAAACGAATCAAGCCTCGACACGGTGCTTCTGAAGCAGCGCGTTGATCTTTCTGACACACGCACCGGAGCGTCAGCTTCAAGCGGACCATCACTACGTCTCACATCTAAAGGTGTCAAGGTAACTTTGAACTGAGTTCAGTCAATCTGGAGTTTTTCCAAGTTTTCTGTTGCTCTCTGTGAGAGAAGAGCGTTAAAGGCGGGGCTCTCCAGAGTCCAGCAAAACAGGAAATCACAGCTGGGTGTGTGTAAGTGTGCAAACCAATAGAATGCATCGTGGTGGGGGGCATCACGGGCAAGAAAAAAATAAAATAATCGGTCGTACCCATGCTTCCCCGACGTCATGCCAGCGCATATTGGGAAATTCGTAGGCACCGATCGGTTTTCTATCAGCCATTTGCTGGGAGTAAGGGCGCCCTCCGTTTGCGAGGTGCGCCTGCTGCTGGCGGCACAGGGAGGAGAGGGCGGGGCGGCGGGGAGTCTCTGGCTGGCTGGAGCGGCATCTAATAACCAACTCGCAAAACAAAATAAAAACAACAAACAGATATTATGATACAGACTTATAATCTGCACCGATGTTTTTTCTAAATTCTATAAAGTGAGCGCGAGAGCCCTCGGTGCGCCTGCGCGCTGCTGAAGTCAAAGTAAACTTTATTGTCATCTCCGCTACAGACAGTCCAGCATATAGAGAGACGAGACGACGAGGCTGCAGTTACAGCGGTGCAAGTAAACAAACAATAAATATAAGAAGAGTAAGAAAATAAATCTACACTTTAGGACTCGGGGTAAAGGATCAATAACAATTTAATTTATAATTTACAGTTTGATGATTTAAAGTCTCACACAACCCGTCAAAAGGGGCGGGGCCGGCTGCTTCCAAGTAGAGCGCATTTCATTTATAATGATGTAAATCCAAGCCCATCATGGATTCACGATCTGAATCCTGGGTTGTGTGAAATCCCAGAAATCAACCTTAGACAAAGTGAATCTGTGAACTAAGGTGTAGGTCTGTTAGGTTAATTGTGCTGATCCTCGGGTTGGGGGATTTGTGTTTGTACTGGAGCGCAAAATTCAAACCAATGGAAGATGGACAACAAAAGTTCAAAGCCATCAGGTGCTCAGGTTAGAAAAAAGAGAAAAGATGCAGGTAAGCAGACGTGTGATTGGATAATGGCAGGTCATCCTGAACCAATCAGACTAAACTCCAAACAATACATTATGTTACAGATTTTAATATTAATTAGTCATTGTTACTTGTTGATTTGTCCTTTTCTCATTGTGTGACGAATTATGACGACTGTTTGGTAGCTGTTATTGTCTCTCTCTCTCTCTTCATGTGTGTTTCTCTGGTGAAACAATAGTTTTGTGTTAATGTTAGGGCTGCACGATTTTGCATGAAATGAGAATCACGATTTTTTGGCTTAGAATTGAGATCATGATTCTCTCATAACAATAAATAAACATAAAACAACAAATGTCTCACGTTTTGTTGTTGCAGCAAAATGTTGTCCTGCTTGAAATTCCGTCTCCACCGTTGCTCGACGCTGCGTGTACAGAGCAGGTAGTGCAACAATAGAAAAATAGTTGTGGGACGGCACTGTGTAGCGTTTGTCTAGGGTGTTGATCGTTTTCCTAAATCCCTCGTTTTGCACAGTGTTGATGGAGCCATATCTTTGGTCAGGTGATAAGTGATAGCCTCCGTAATGTCTTTGTGCCTGCGGGAGTTTGACGTGTATAGGGAAGCGCTGTATAAGGTTCCCGTTATTAATGTTTGGGTGGTTGACCGGGACGGATTTTCTCCTGTCACTTTCTCGTCATCCCTGACGTGCTCTCCGTTGTTGTTTCCCTGCTAATTTTAGCATCACACGGCACAGCTTCTGTATCACGTGGTATAAGGCTCCGCCCTTGTCATTTGTTGAGCAGGAAGAGTGAGCACTTGGTTTCATGCAGAGTACGTCCCGGATCAAAATGTGAAGTTTTACAAATCACCACTTCTTTAGTGAATATCATTTCAGTCTCAGACAATCTCGTTTCTCTTACAGAGGTTGAATGCACCTTCTGCGGATGGCGGTACCACACAGTGTGCGTGGACTTCCCCTGCACAGAAGGCAACTACAAATGCTGTGAATGCTAAATAAACAGAAACAAATGATCCCTGTTGTCTTTGCTTGATGATTGGTTTGAGTCTTGACAATCCACATTGCTGGCGTTGCATCTTTCAATGGCAGCAATGGCAGGTATCAGTGCTCAAACCTTTTGTGTTTGTTTCCAACAAGTTGCCCACCTCGGGAAACAAAAATGTGTTCTTTTACTTGTCAGATGAACATATGAGACACTTTGACTCTTCAGTGCAGTGTGGAGCCTAACAAAGATCTGTTTTGTGTCCCAGCTGATCAGCAGGAGGAGGAGAGTCTGACGGAGCAGCAGAGGAACATTTTCAGCTACTTGGACTCAGCTCAGCCACTACAGAGGAAACAATGAGCTCAACACAGAAGGTGACAGACAGAGCAGGACCATATGACCAAAGATATTTATCACCATATACATTTGAACATTTGCCATAACGATGTAGCTGACGATAGAATTGACACCAGACAAAATACTTTACAGCTGCACAACTTTATTAAAAAGCCATCAATGTATTTTCACTGAAACAAGCAGCTGTTGTTTATGTGCATTAAAGTTATATAAAAATGTAACAGTGCAAATGCAAATTCCTCGCTGACAGTTTAACCAAAAGGCGTTTCCAGTGGAAACTGGCCGACACATCCTGAGCATAACCATGTATAATATCCACTAAACTTCAGAAGAGGTTATACAGTCGTGGCCAAAAGGTTTGAGAATTGCATAAATATTGGAACCTGGAGAAGTTGCTGCTTAAGTTTTTATAATAGCATTTTGCCTGCACTCCAGAATATTATGAGGAGTGATCAGATGAACTGCATCGTCCTTCTTTGCCATGAAAACGAACTTAATCCCCAAAAAGCCTTACCACTGCATTTCATTGCTGTCATCAAAGGACCTGCTGAGACCATTTCAGTGATCGTCTTTGATAGGTTTTAGAGTATAAACCTATTCGCTGGAACGTTGAAGACAATATAATTACACTGCAAAAGCAAGACACTTGTAGGCAAGCTTCTTCATGTTACTCGTGCACGGGAGAGAACTGGACAACCGCTTGACTCCAGTTGGTCTCGTCCGTCCTCCCATACCACTGTCCTTTTATTGAGGTTACATGAATATGCATAGGTTCATTAACATATGACGTCCACATACACACAAAGAGTACCTTGCCTGGGTGTGTGTATGTGTGTGTGTGTGTGTGTGTGTGTGAGGTACTGCTGATCAAAGGGTCATAAAAGCACACAAGCAAACATCCTTGGTCAGGAAGAGGGTAGACTAGACCCCCCCCCCCCCCCCCCCCCCCCCCCCCGGTAAGGAAGTCCAGCAGGTCATCTGAACAGAAAAGCACTCAGACTAGAACAGACATAGCTACGTTAATCCTACCATAAATCAGCAAGGGAAGATACGATCTCTCCTCTCTTCATGCTACACAGAGTTGTTACAGACCTCTTAGGATGAGACATTCTTTAAATCTACAAATGATTATATACTTCTAAGCATATGTGAGTAAATGTTTCTAAGCATAAATGACAATCAACAATACAACTCTAACAGTCTTCTTAACTCAGGTGAGAATGTTGGCGAGCACGAGGCTGGAGATCATCATGGCTGTATCCCAATTCAGGTTCTGCAGCTTTAAAGTCCTCAAGGGCCGCGTACTCAAAGACCGCTAAGGCCGAAGTGCGAGGCTCGTAGGCTCGTGAAATGGGACGTCTAGCCTCCGTCGCGCTGCCCAGGTTGCCTAGCAACCATGATACTAACAGCTGGAAACGTTTCATACAGCTTTGTTTGACAGAAATGAAGGAGAACATATTTAGTTCATTTGTTTCTACATGAGCTCTGTGTGATTTGATGAGTATCTGAGGCTGAGACCACAGGACTGTGAAACATGATTGTTGGGCTTCATTTCTGTGCTGAACAGTCGTTTAAGATTAGCTGTAAATAACAATTAGCTGATGTTGTTCATGAGACTAAAGTCATCTCACTAGTTTAAATGAATCAACACCCCCGAGTCATTCTAACTACCAGAAATCTCGAAGCACAGGCCGAGGGGGCGGTGTGGCAGCAATTTTTCACACCAGCCTATTAATTAATGAAAGACCAAAACTAGGGATAGGTATTGATAAGATTTTAACGATTCCGATTAGAGCAGGGCGATATGGCCAAAAATATTTATCACGATATATATTTGAAAATTTGCGATAACGATATAACTGACGATATAATTGATGCGAGACAAAATACAACTCCACAACATTACTAGCGCAAAAAGACAACCTTCCATTTATTTTCACTTAAACAAGAAGCTGGTTTTTATGTACATTAAAGCTTTATAAAAATGTAACAGTGCAAATGCAAATTCCTTGCTGAAAGTTTAACCAAAAGGCATTTCCAGTAGAAATGGGCTGACATATCCTGAGCATAACCATGTATAATATCGACTGAAGTTAAAAAGAGGTGCTTTGCAACATTAAACTGCAGTGTGCAGTACGTATTTTTCGGACCATAAGGTGCACGTGATTATAAGGCACATTAAGCGAAACAAAGCAGTCAGATAAATCAAACTTTATTAAACTCATTCTTCTTGCTTCCTCCACTTCTGTACCATTGATTCATTAATGTTGAATTCTCTGGCAGCTGTTCTATTCCCATGTTGTTGCAGTATATTAATGACTAACCTTGTATTGTGGATGGATTATCTCAGTTGTTCTCCTGACTGAAGTTTGGTCCGTTTACAGCATCCTGCCATGCGATTGCATTTGTCTCTAACTATCAGGCACGTTAACTTTTCTAAGTGGAAAAGTGTTGGTGTTCGTCCTCCAGCTTCACTGTTTATGTTATGCTAACATAGCTGTGTTGCTAGCGATCACGTAGCATATCGTTATATACCAGTTAGCCCACCTTCAGTAACCCTACAAACGTCACTGCTGTTTAGTTTCCTGTCTTCATTTATGTTGGAAGTGATAGCAGAGCTGTACGTTTGAATTTTTCCAGAAATCTCTGTCAGAACATGCTATATCATGCTTGGGTAACTAGCAAAACTAGCGAGCTAACTTCCGCTAGCTTCCTGCTAACTTCTAACTCCGTTAAATGTAATAACTTTTGTTTTCATGGATGCCTGGAAGCTAAACTTCATAGTTACACCTGGTAAAGCAGCAATGCTGATCGTTTTATTAAAGATGAAAGAATTTAGACAGTTTTTAAGTCTAGGTGATGCTGCAGTGTTCGTTTGACCTATAGCATACGGAGTTTAGGACCCAGATTACTCCCAGATTTAAGAGCATCTTAGTCCGACAAATACGACAATAACGACGGCCGCTTGCATGTTCTGCAAAAAATGTGCTTTGTGTATCTGACGGACAAACACCAAACCAGTTCCACATCACTGAAGTTGCACCATTTTTACAAACCAATTCTGGTTCATTTGTTTCACTCAACAATCGGCCATGTGCGTATGAAAACAAAGGCACTGCGCATGCGCGTTTTACTCATATTCTATCGCGATATTTCATTTTCCTATCGTTGCCTAACTTTATACCGGTATTACCGTGAACGGTATAATATGGCCCAGCCCTAATTCCGATTCCATTTTCGATTCTGTTTAACGATTCGATTCTTTATCGATTCTCTTATCGATTCTTATTTTTAAAAAAGGAGAACACTGAGGTCGATTAGCTTAGAACTTTATTTTTTATCTTCTCTTTGAACAAGATAGAAATTTAGGAGTAACATGGCCTTACAAACCCAACAGTGAGATCTTAAGAGATCCAGCCTGCGGCTCTTCAATGGGGTGTCACAGGGTCCCCAGGAAAAAAATGTAAATGTAAAATAATAAAATAAATATTCTCCTGTAGCAATAACAAAGTGTAACATAAATTATTCTGTAGCAATTACACAAGAATATCCAGTAATGTCCCTGCCTACAATTAAACACATTCACTTACCAAAGTGAAATCGGGGGCATCTGCTGTGGCAAACGGGTGCAAGCCTTTGACCACAAACTCAGTCACTGCTCGGTGACATTCGTCTATCCTGGCCTGAAAGGAGACGCTACCGGTAGACTGCAGTGAGAACTGCCAGCATCTGAGCCAGCCAGACTCTGTCTGTCTCATCACGGTCCCCTAAATGCACAGTAATGGCAGGTTTGTAATAAGGCAGATCGCGCTAACATAATATGCACTGTTAGTTGATTATTTACCTGCCGCATTAACGGGAGAGGACGTGCAAACGTTACTGCTACTGCTGGGTTGAGATTCACGAGTCCGGAGCGGAATTAAAAACACGACATTCATTTAAGGTTATCACGTGTTTTGTGAGCAAATGCTTTTGCATATTCGTAGTGTTTCCTCCCTTAAATGAAATATCTACTTTGCAAGTATTGCAAGTTGCCCTGTTGTCATCCGTTCTCGTAAAGTATAACCAAGCTTTTGAGCATTTGAGCCGCTGGCGCCATGTTTCCTGCCAGGTAAATGACGCTCCGCAACGTGGTGACGTCATTCGGGGCGACTGGAATCGATAAGGGAATCGTTTGCAAAAATGGCAAACGATTCCAAGGAATTGAAACAGTGGGAACCGGTTCTCAACAAGAACCGGGTTTCGATACCCATCCCTAACCAAGACAGACTTTTAATTCATTTGAAAGCCTGATGCTTAACATTGTCCACCCCAGCTGTGAAACTCAGAAACCAGTCTTACTTGTTATCATCTATCGTCCACCTGGGCCTTACACAGAGTTTCTGTCTGATTTCTCAGACTGTATATCTAATTTAGTTCTGAGCTCAGATAAAATAATTATTGTGGGTGATTTTAACATCCATGTAGATGCGAAGAATGACAGCCTCAACATGGCATTTAATCTGTTATTAGACTCAATTGGTTTCTCTCAAAATGTAAAAGAACCCACCCACCACTTTAATCACACTCTAGATCTTGTTTTAACATATGGCATCGAACCTGAACATTTAACAGTGTTTCCTGAAAACCCTCTCCTGTCTGATCATTTCCTGATAACATTTACTTTTACAATAATTGATTACACAGCGGTGGAGAGTAGACTTTATCAAAGTAGATGTCTTTCTGAAAGCACTGTAACTAAGTTTAAGAATATAATCCACCCACTGTTATCATCTCCAATGCCCTGTACCAACACAGAGCAGAGCAGCTATCTGAACGCTACCCCAACAGAGGTCGATTATCTTGTTAATAATTTCACCTCCTCACTACGTACGACTCTGGATACTGTAGCTCCTGTGAAAACTAAGGCCTCAAATCAGAAGTACCTGACTCCGTGGTATAATTCTCAAACACGTACCCTAAAGCAGATGACTCGTAATCTGGAGAGGAAATGGCGTGTCACAAATCTAGAGGATCATCATTTAGCCTGGAGAAATAGTTTGCTGCTTTATAAGAAAGCCCTCCGCAAAGCCAGAACATCTTACTATTCATCAATGATTGAAGAAAATAAGAACAACCCTAGGTTTCTCTTCAGCACTGTAGCCAGGCTGACAAAAAGTCAGAGCTCTTTTGAGCCAACCATCCCTTTAACGTTAACTAGTAATGACTTCATGAACTTCTTCACAAATAAAATTTTTATCATTAGAGAAAAAATTACCAATAATCATCCCACAGATGTAATATTATCTACAGTTACTCTTAGTACCATTGATGTTAAGTTAGACTCTTTTTCTCCAATTGATCTTTCTGAGTTAACTTCAATAATTACTTCCTCCAAACCATCAACGTGTCTTTTAGACCCCATTCCTACAAAACTGCTCAAAGAAGTCCTGCCATTAATTAATTCTTCGATCTTAAATATGATCAACCTATCTCTAATAATCGGCTATGTACCACAGGCCTTCAAGCTGGCTGTAGTTAAACCTTTACTCAAAAAGCCATCTCTAGACCCAGCAGTCTAGCTAATTATAGGCCAATCTCCAACCTTCCTTTCATATCAAAAATCCTTGAAAGAGTAGTTGTCAAACAGCTAACAGATCATCTGCAGAGGAATTGTTTATTTGAAGAGTTTCAGTCAGGTTTCAGAGCTCAGCACAGCACAGAAACAGCTTTAGTGAAGGTTACAAATGATCTTCTTATGGCCTCTGACAGTGGACTCATCTCTGTGCTTGTCCTGCTAGACCTCAGTGCAGCGTTCGATACTGTTGACCATAATATCCTATTAGAGCGATTAGAACATGCTGTAGGTATTACAAGTACTGCGCTGCAGTGGTTTGTATCATATCTATCTAATAGACTCCAATTTGTGCATGTAAATGGAGAGTCCTCTTCACACACTGAGGTTAATTATGGAGTTCCACAGGGTTCAGTGCTAGGACCAATTCTGTTTACATTATACATGCTTCCCTTAGGCAGTATCATTAGAAGACATAGCATACATTTTCACTGCTATGCAGATGACACCCAGCTCTATCTGTCCATGAAGCCAGATAACACACAACAATTAGTTAAACTGCAGGAATGTCTTAAAGACATAAAGACCTGGATGGCCGCTAACCTTCTGCTTCTTAATTCAGATAAAACTGAGGTTATTGTACTCGGCCCTGAAAATCTTAGAAATATGGTATCTAACCAGATTCTTACTCTGGATGGCATTACCTTGGCCTCCAGTAACGCGGTGAGGAACCTTGGAGTCATTTTTGACCAGGACATGTCCTTCAACGCACATATTAAACAAATATGTAAGACTGCTTTCTTCCATTTGTGCAACATCTCTAAAATTAGAAATATCCTGTCTCAGAGCGATGCTGAAAAACTAGTTCATGCATTTATTACTTCCAGGCTGGACGACTGTAATTCATTATTATCAGGATGTCCAAAAAACTCACTGAAAAGCCTTCAGCTAATCCAAAATGCTGCAGCAAGAGTACTGACAGGGACTAGAAAGAGAGAGCATATTTCTCCTGTTTTGGCTTCCCTTCATTGGCTTCCTGTTAAATCCAGAATTGAATTCAAAATCCTGCTCCTCACATACAAGGTCTTAAATAATCAGGCCCCATCTTATCTTAATGACCTTGTAGTACCATATCACCCTATTAGAGCGCTCCGCTCTCGCTCTGCAGGCCTACTTGTTGTTCCTAGAGTATTTAAGAGTAGAATGGGAGGGAGAGCCTTCAGTTTTCAGGCCCCTCTTCTGTGGAACCAGCTTCCAGTTTGGATTCGGGAGACAGACACTATCTCTACTTTCAAGATTAGGCTTAAAACTTTCCTTTTTGCTAAAGCATATAGTTAGGGCTGGACCAGGTGACCCTGAATCCTCCCTTAGTTATGCTGCAATAGATGTAGGCTGCCGGGCGATTCCCATGATGCATTGAGTTTTTCCTTTCCAGTCACCTTTCTCACTCACTATGTATTAATAGACCTCTCTGCATTGAATCATATCTGTTATTAACCTCTGTCTCTCTTCCACAGCATGTCTTTATCCTGTCTTCCTTCTCTCACCCCAACCGGTCGCAGCAGATGGCCGCCCCTCCCTGAGCCTGGTTCTGCCGGAGGTTTCTTCCTGTTAAAAGGGAGTTTTTCCTTCCCACTGTCGCCAAAGTGCTTGCTCATAGGGGGTCATATGATTGTTGGGTTTTTCTCTGTATCTATGAAGCGCCTTGAGGCGACTTTTGTTGTGATTTGGCGCTATATAAATAAAATTGAATTGATTTAAATTGAATTGATGCAACAAACACAGCAGCTACTGATCCAAAATACTCAAAGCTTCATAGAACTGAAACCAACATTTATTTTTAGCTCCATTCTGCTGCTGATACAGACTTTAGGTTTCTGAACATTAAACTTGTTGCTGCCTTTCATAGTGTGTAACTTGAAGGCCCTGAGTACTTTCTCCCACACTGGAAACACTGGGATGATCACATTATTTGAACATTACCTAATAAGACTCAGGACAGACAGTTATGTTAAACTTTCCTAGCAGTCCTTCACAAACAGGGAACAGTCTGTCTATTCTCTCCATCTGTCAGCTGCTGCTGGCTCTTCCTCCTCCTCTTCCTCAGACACTGCTGAGTTTGTCCTGGTGGATCATCAGGGCTGCAAAGCCTCACAGATGATGTGCAGCAGTGGCTCCCTCAGTCTGTCCTCACTCTGGACACTTGCAGTCGTCACACATGGAAATCAAATGTGTGATGAGCTGCAGGATTCAAACACAAGTGTAACTTATAAACACATGTTCATACTTTTATTCCACAATCAGAGAAAAAGAAACAGAGAGAGAGTGCAGGACAGACAGACAGGTGACAGTCTCAGGTGTACACACTGCTACACAACAGCACCAGAGAAGCAGGATTTAGTGTTTGTGTTATTACGAGTGTAAACAAGAAGAGTTCCAGATGGTGCAGTGGACACATGTGTGACTGCTGTGATTAAAGCATCTTTCTTTCAGCTTAACGAGTGAACCGTCAGCTCGTTCAAACACACGTTAAAGTGCGTTTGGCTCGACACCAGCGAACAGAGGCAGCAATATAACACAGCTAACATTAACAGTGCAGTGGATCCTGCTTGTGCCGTGATGTTCAGGACTGCAAACCGAGCAGCATCACTGACTTTCTGCTTGTTGTGTTTGTGGATATATGACTGACTTTAATTATCCACAAAATCATCACATTCTCTGTCAGATTAAGGTCGACTATTGAACGGCGTATATTTTAAAGGCTTTAAAACCAAGTTAACGCTGAAAGTACAAACATCACTAATGTCACATAACTCTGCCGACAAGGCATAGCTATGGCTATGAAATGCTCTTTGTGTATCACTTCTTCATTATGAAAGATGTCATTAATGCACTAGTAATGTCTCATCTGGAGTATTGTTCAATCATTTGGTCAGCAGCTAATAAGACAGCTCTTAACAGACTTCAGTTAGTCCAGAATAAGGCGTCCAGATTAGTGTGAAGATGTTCATACTATACTAATATTGATAAAATGCATAATAACCTTTCTTGGCTTCCTGTACAGGCTAAAATATTCTATGGCTTACTTGTAGTTCTAAAAAAAGCAATTCTATTAAACACACCACATTTATTCTGCTCAGCTGCAGTATCCAGATAAAATACATCATCATATTTTTTTTTTTTGTCCCGTTTGGATCTATAGCCATCAGAATTGTTGTCTTAAGGCCAAGAAAGATGCCAAGCGGATTTATTTTACCAAGTGGATCATCATGACCTTGCCATATTGGTCCATTTGATTGACCTTTATTATAATTATGAATTTATTTTATTTTCAGTTGCTACAAACGGGACAGACATGACTGTGCGATAGGACAGGGGGAAAGAATGAAAGAAAGAGAGGGAGAGAAAGAAAGAAAACCAAAGGGGAGAAGAGACTGTGAGAAGGGGGGGAAGAGAGAAAAAAAACAAACAAATAAAAAAACAAAACTCCTGAGTCACCTGTATGGAGAAAAAAAAACAGAGGAGAAAGCAAACAACAAAGAGCAACATAATAAGAAAAAAAAAGCACCATCACAATAAACTAGCTAGCAATAAATCTCCATGTAATGATCTGCTAGGGAGTGTGGGGAGCCACAGCCCTGTGCTCTATGGTATCAAGCAGGTATGGAGGAGATCAAAACTCCAGACATCCAGAGGCCCCCAGAACACAAGAGACCAAGGAAGACCCACAGAGGGGCAGCCGCACCACTGTCCCAGTAAGAGCTAAGGAGAGTCCCAGATGAGGGCTCACTCAGCAGCCGCGGAGCAGAAGCCAGGGGGAGTTGCAGCGACGCGTCTGTGAGGTCCGCCGGCAGCCAGCTGTGCCTGAGTGACCGAGCCCCAGGCCGAGAGGCTGGGGGCACCCCACCTCCGAAGTGGCCCGAGCGAGCCCCAATAAGCGGCCGCTAAGGAGTGAGCCGGTGTGTTCCCGGACGCCCACCCCCAGATACAAAGAACCACCAACGCACCGACACCTGAGGGAGTCCGCCACCGGCAGAGGAAGTGGTGGTGGGTGGAGATAGGCCTCCAAACCTTGGAGGGCCCGAGATGTCCCCAGAGAGGTGGCGTCTGATACCCAACCTGACATATAGACACAGACAATAATAATAATAATAATGGATACTTTATTGATCCCCATGGGGAAATTACTTGTTTTTCTCTGCATTTGACCCATTCACTCAGTGAAGCAGTGGGCAGCCCACTAAGCAGGCGCCCGGGGAGCAGTGTGTAGGGACGGTACCTTGCTCAGGGGTACCTCAGGGTAGCCGTTAAGTGGATTCGAACCGCCGACCTTCCGATCATGGGGCGACCACTTTACCTACTGAGCTATCCCTGCCCACATACAGGCACACACAGACACAAACATCTATTCCCACCCTCATGCTCTCATATGCACTTCACACTCAACCGACGTGGAGACAGACATAAAGAGACGCTGTACACACGATCACACTCCCCAAGCGTACTCTACAAACCGGGTCTAGGTACCCTTGCCCCTGGAGGGGGGAACTGCAGCACCCAGACCCAGGTGGTGTTACCCTTTTCCCTGCGGTGGGGAGAGGCAGACCGCCCCGACTCCGCAGCAGCAGGGAGGCCCCACACCCCAGACCGCAGTCGGACGGCCAACTCCTCCTAGCCCCCCCGCTCCAGCAGGCCGCAGAGAATGGGGGTGAGAGAAGACTCCAAACCTCCCTCCACCCGCTTATAGTAGTGTTGATGCATGTGTGTTCTAAGGTGCAATTAAAACCCAGGAGGGCATGGAGCTACCTGCCAGAGAGCAGCAGGTAAGCGCATAGTCCCTCCTGCTAGCCCTCAATGTCTACGTGTATTTAATATTGAGAGGTGGGCAACGATGCCAGGTGTGAGGTGTACACCCTGATGGTAACTTGGACTCCGTGTATCGTGCCCACCCCCAAGATCCTATATGTATGTGTAATGAGGGTGTGAGTAATGTGAATGTCTAAGTTGTGGGATAAAATTGAGGCAGAGGCAGCCAGAAGGGGACAGAGGGGGGTAGCCTCCTCTGCACCCTGGTGACATACCCCTACTCCAAGGCCCTGCATGTGTGGGTGGTTGTGGTGGAGCGGGAAGAGGGAGGCAGCTGGAGATGGGGAGGGAAGGAAGGGAGGGGCAGGTGACCCCTCCCTGGGGCCAGCTCCCCCACTGACCCCAGTAGGCACTCCCATACTCCGCGACCCACCAGGGAAAGGGGGCTCAGGCCCATCCAGACCGGGGCCCAGCGCAGCAGCGCCCCCCCGGCCCCACAGAGCCCGGGACAGTCCACCTAAACCCACCATAGAGAAAACTGCACCCACCCCACCATCCACTCATCTTCCAGACTACATGAGACAATAGACACCCAGGCTGAGATCTTCCTTCACTTCTCCTGTATCTCCCCCTCCTGCAGAGAGTTCCTGAGGAGAGGAAAGCTCCTGCAAGGTGTGACAATCTTCCCCACCGGTTGAAGAGCCCCACAGGTGGCTTGACACACCGGCAGCACCCTGCGCCAGGGATGGGCCCCCATGCACCCACCCGCCCACAACCCCGGCAACACACAAACCAGGACCCAAGGCCCCGAGGCCCGGCCAGGGCCCCGGCCCAGAGACGGCGCGCCCCCAGACCCTCACGCCCATCCCGGACCCACCCAGGGGCAGACAGGCTACCAGGTCAGTAACCCACGTCCATCAGCACAGACCCTCCCCTAGCCCCGCTGCACGCAGCCACGAGGAAATAGTCAGAAAAGCCCCCAACCGGACATGACCGCTACCCCGGGTTGAGCCCCCCAACGAAGATGCCTCTGGGGAAACCCCCGACGCCCTAAGCCTGTCCCTACCCCCACACCAATCACAACATTGAAGGCTGGACCAAACTATGACCCCCCACCCCCACTAGGTGATGGAGCTGATCAAAGGAGCCCAGAGCAATTGATCTGATGTGGTGGCAGAGGCTGTATCAAAACTAATGTAATCTAATAGATAATTTCTATATTGGTTAGAATTAAGATTGTTTTTATTTTTCCAGTTCATGAGGACAGTTTTCTTGGCTATGCATAGGGCAGGGAAAACCATATGGGCTATATTCTTTTCTGAAGTGACATTATCTAAGCTGCCCAACAAACACACTAAGGGGGAAGTTGGAATGTTACATTTCAGACACTTTGATAAGTCTTCACATATCTCGCGCCAAAACTTCTGCACTGGTGGACAGAACCAAAGAGCGTGAATGTAATTGTCTGGTGTATTGCTTTGACAGTATGAGCAGTTGTTTGAAGATGTAAAGCCCATCTTGAACATCCGATGACCTGTATAGTGCACTCTATGTAGTATTTTGTATTGTATTAATTGCAGACTGGGATTTTTAATCAATTTAAAGGTTTTTATGGGGGCAGGGATAGCTCAGTAGGTAAAGTGGTCGCCCCATGATCGGAAGGTCGGCGGTTCGAATCCACTTAACGGCTACCCTGAGGTACCCCTGAGCAAGGTACCGTCCCTACACACTGCTCCCCGGGCGCCTGCTTAGTGGGCTGCCCACTGCTTCACTGAGTGAATGGGTCAAATGCAGAGAAAAACAAGTAATTTCCCCATGGGGATCAATAAAGTATCCATTATTATTATTATTATTATTATCATTATTATTTAAGCATACCTGAGACCAGAAGTTTTGGTCTATACTGACTGATAAATCTGCTTCCCACTTTGCAATAGGAAGTGATATTGATTCATCTAATTTAGAAAGTGTTCTGTATATTTTAGATAATAATTTGGGGGATTTAAGAGTAAGGAGATGTGCCGCACTTGGTGGTGTTTGTAATTCAACTTGACTGAGGTTGAATTTCTTTTTTATTATGGATTTAATTTGTTGATATTCTAAAAATCTTTTCTTGTTGATCCCATATTGTGCAACTAGTCTGTCAAATGGGATAAATTCTGTTCCCTCTAATATATGTTCTAAGTATTTAATTCCTTTACAACTCCATTCTGGGAAATTAATCATATTATTGTTTTGTAATATGTCAGGGTTATTCCAGATAGGTGTACGTTTGCATGGGATTAATGAAGACTCCGTTATTTTTAGAAACTCCCACCATGCTGTCAGAGAGAAGCTGATGTTGATACTTTTAAAGCATTCATGTCTTTTGATGTTTGAGCTAATAAATGGTAGGTCTGAAATCTCTAGATCCTTGCATAGTGCCTGTTCAACATCTAGCCAGGGCTCATCTAAGAAGGTATGTTTTGACCATTCTGAGATGAACTGAAGCCTGTTGGCTAAGAAGTATTGGTGAAAATTAGGCAGATCTAATCCTCCTCTATCCTTGGTTCTTTGTAGCGTTTTTAAGCTGGTATGCGGAGGTTTATTTTTCCAAAGGAATTTGGAAATATATGAATCCAGAGATCTGAACCAATCTTGTGATGGTTTGTTAGGGATCATCAAAAA
Source organism: Rhamphochromis sp. 'chilingali' (assembly GCF_963969265.1). Classification (NCBI taxonomy): domain Eukaryota; kingdom Metazoa; phylum Chordata; class Actinopteri; order Cichliformes; family Cichlidae; genus Rhamphochromis; species Rhamphochromis sp. 'chilingali'. Next base: position 7,013,142 of record NC_137929.1, read on the forward strand.
TAAGTAATTTATTTTTGGCAAGATCATTTTTATAGTGGCGACCCTTCCCATGAGTGATATGGGTAAAGATTTCCATCTAGTCAGATCGCCTTCTACTTTCTTTAGAAGTGGGATGTGATTTAATTTAGTTAAGTCTGAAAGCTTAGGAGAAACATTAATACCTAAATGTTTAATATTTTCGGATTGCAGTGGGGCAGAGGAAGAATTATGGAAGGAGCAGTTAATGGGGAGAACTGTAGATTTTGGCCAGTTAATTGAATAATCTGAAACTCTTGAAAACCAGTTTATTAGAGTAATTACCTCAGAGAGGTTGGTTTGTGTGTTTTGCAGAAAAAGCAACACATTATCCGCATAGAGACTGATTTTATGCTCTATGTTCTTACATTTTATGCCCTTAATTGTTGTAGCCTGTCTAAATGCTGCTGCTAGAGGTTCGATAAAAATTGCAAAAAGTGAAGGGGAGAGTGGGCATCCCTGTCTGGTGCCCCTCAGGAGACAGAAGCTGGAGGATGTCTGGTCATTTGTTCTGATACGAGCTGTTGGGGAATTGTATAATATTCTTATCCAGTTTATAAAAGAGTTTCCGAAACCAAATTTGTGTAAAGTTGCGAATAAAAATTTCCAGTTAACTCTGTCAAATGCTTTTTCTGCATCTAAAGAAAATATTATGGTTTCGATGTTTTTATTGTATGAGTAGTCTATTAAATTAAGTAATCTACGAGTGTTTGTTGAGGAGTGCCGACCTTTTATGAAACCAGTTTGGTCAGGATGAATTAAGAGGGGGGTTATTTTCTCTAATCTCTTTGAGAGAGCTTTGCAGATTATTTTAAGGTCTACATTTAAAAGAGAAATTGGACGATAGCTTGAGGGAAATAAAGGGTCTTTGCCTGGTTTTAGCAGGAGACTAATGTTGGCAGAATTCATATTTGGTGGTAGTCTGCCATTTTCCTTGATTTCTTGCAACATTCCGTGGAATACTGGTGCCAGAATTGTCCAGAATTCTTTGTAGAATTCTGCAGGGAAGCCGTCTGGACCTGGAGCCTTATTATTGGGCATACTTATCAGGGCTTCCTGGAATTCACTTGGCGTCAGTGGCGAATCCAGTTCCATTGCTTGACTGTCTAGTAATTTTGGGAGAGTTACGTTGTCAAGAAACCGATCAATTTCATTTTTAGATGGGTTTATTTGTGGTGAGTATAAAGTTTCATAGAAATCCCTAAAAATGTTGTTTATTCTTCCAGGGTCATATATTGTGTTCCCCGATAAATCTTTAGCAGCACATATAGTTGTTTTTTCTTTATTTATTTTTAACTGGTTAGCTAGAAATCGGCCTGATTTGTTACTGTGTTCAAAATTCTGCAAGCGAAGTCTTTGTATAAGGAATTGTGTTTTTTTTTATTAATAGTTTCATTTAATTCTAGTTTTGTCTTGCATATTTTGTTCAATGTTTCCTGATCTTGGTCGCACGCATAGGCTTCTTCTAGTGATTTTATGTTTTTTTCTAATTCCTGAATATTTTTGTTTTCTTCTTTCTTTTTGTGTGATGAGAAAGAAATTATTTTACCTCTCATCACAGCTTTCCCTGCTTCCCATAGAACAGAAGCAGATATTCCGGGAGTGTCATTAAAGTCTAAATATGAAGTCCATTCCTTTTTAAAATATGTAATAAAGTCTTCATCTTTAAGCAGTGATGTATTAAATCTCCAGTTTTTACTTAGCGTAGTATTATTCTTGTGCATTAGTGTTAAAGATACAGGAGCATGATCGCTGACAGCTATAGGATGAATCTCAGTGTCTGAAATGTCACTCAGCAGTGAGCTGGTGACCAAAAAATAATCCAGACGAGAGTAAGAGTGATGAACATGCGAGAAAAAAGTATATTCCTTACTGTTGGGGTGAAGGGAGCGCCATGCATCGCGAAGGCCAAAGTCGCTCATATACTGTTTGATTATATTTGTGGATTGCCAATTGCGCTGAGTTCCTGTTGTGTTGAGCCTATCCATTTCTTCATTTAGTCCAAGGTTGAGGTCACCGCCAAGAATGAGTGCGCAATCGAGGTGCTCAGAGAGTGCACTAAAAAATCCGTGGAAGAATGAGGGTTCATCAACATTTGGACCATATATACTTACAATACATAGTTTTTTGTTCAATATTGATAGTTTAATAATTAGAAATCTACCCTCTGGATCTATAACTGTATCGAGTACTGTAAAATTAACATTTTTATGTATTAAAATTGCTACTCCCCGTTGTCTAGAATTATAACAGGCTGCAAACACGTTAGGAAACTCAGGTGTTTTAAGTTCGTTTAAACCTGTGACAGGTCTGTGAGTTTCTTGTAATAAAACATCTGCCTGTAGTTTTTTAAGCTGGTTAAATATCTTTAACCTCTTTCCTCTGGTGCCAGCTCCATTTACATTCCATGTGACAAACCTCAGCATGCCCATAATTGTGTGTGTATGTCGAATGATGTACGCTGGGTGTTTCGTTTAGACAGGTGGAGAGAGTGTGGAAACATCCCTTGTTTGTAAATAGAAAGAGAGAGAGAGAAAAAAAAGTGTGGTGAGAGGCTCCATAAGTCTGACTATGTGTGAATATTCACTAATATGAACAAGCGTGGCTTGCTTATGTGTCCTGCAAGTCTGTGCGTGCTGTGAGGCTGTTGTGAATGTGCTGCCGTTGAGCGGATGTGTTTGCGTGATCGTGGTGTGAAAATATGGAGGAAATAGAGGGTGTTGTTTGTAGGTGAGTGGGGAAGTAGGTGATCACAGCAGTGAAAGACAAGAGAAAGAAAGAAACCACATGAACTGTGAGCAACAACAAAAAAAAGAAACGAAACGGAAACATTCCAATTAAAGCAATGACGGAGGGTGACGGTGTTATATCTGCTATGACATCATATTGATATTACTAGGTTAAACCCATGTTAAAGGAGAAAGTGTGAATGAATAAGAAAAGAGTGTAGCGGGTTCTTATCTGGAGTGCAGTCAGTATAACCACAGTGTGGTGCCGGGGTCGCGGTACAGCTGTCCGTCCACGTAGAGCCGGTCCACGGCGATGACAGCACGGGAGCCTTTCTGGATGAAGCTACGTCGAACTGGGAACAGGACCTTGCGTCGTTCCAGGATCTCTTTGGGGAACTGGTCGTTCACGCTGAAGTCCGTTCCTTTCAGCTCTCTGCCGCGACTCTTCACCTGTTCCTTCTGTTTGAATTGCCCGAATTTGGCCACAATAGGCCATGGTCTCCCGGTCCGCGACCTCATGCCCCCCAAGCGATGTACTCTATCGAAGTCGATGTTCTTTACGGTGTCCTCCGGCAGCATCAGGTGGATTTTGATGAAGCTTTTCACCGTTGCCTCCGCATCCTCTCCGACAGATTCTGGAATACCAGAGAACACAAGATTATCTCTCATGCTACGGGCTTGTAGATCGATAACGGACTCTTTTATTTTTTTATTTTCAATGTTTAGCTGGGTCACGTTATCGGTGAGAGATTTGACCGACTCCCGTAGCGTGGCATTTTCAGCGGCAAGCGTTTCCACCTGCTGCTGGCTGAATTCCAGGGATTCTCTCAGAGATTTAAATTCCCGGTGTAAAATCTCCACCAGGGCCAGCCTCGCATCGAAACTGGACAATCGCTTGTCGATTGACTCCAGGATGTCTGCGATGTCTTTGCCGGCAGGCGATGTTGTACCGGGGGAGTCTGCCGGGCGACATCTCTTCGATGACGGCGTCTCAATTTTGGTCGGGGAGGATGCACTGAGGGCCTTCTTCATTACTAGATCTTGAAAACAGCGGTCGATGTAATCTTGGAGAGCGTCTAAACTCTCCCCGTTGTCCTCCAGGGTGTTAGAGATGATAGAACAGATGTTGTTAGTTATATGACAATCGATTAGTATATTTGGTAATACTGAAGCTTGAAAAACCTTTGTTAAACTCTGTGCTACCATTTGCTTTTTTTTTATTCCGCCAAATCTCCGGCGTCTGACGTCACCTACAACATGGGTCGCTTACCTTACTCGTCACTCCGCTTACCTTACTCGTCACTTCCGTCACTTATTGATTGCTTATATTTGAACAATTGTGAAACCTCACTGTGGATGTAAGAGTGAAATTATGTGGATATCTTGAATCCACTTTATTGTGTAATATTTTATGTGAGTATTTGACGGAAGACGAGCAACATCTGTTGTGGAAGCTAACGGGGTTCCTTTAAAATAAACAAACATAGGATTTATTATCACTGAATAATTCTGTATAAATCTATACAAATTATAGAAATATGTAATAGGAAACAACAAAATAATCTAAATTATAAAATAATGTGTGTGTGTGTGTGTGTGTGTGTGTGTGTGTGTGTGTGTGTGTGTGTGTGTGTGTGTGCATGATTTTAGTGTTTGAACAGTCATGAATTATCTTTAACAGCAGGTTGGATGTAATGTGTTAGAACTACCAGCAGGTGGGGATAAGAGACCTTTAAGGTGTTTGGTGCCACGCTCCACCTTCAGGTTTAAAACTAGTGTTAATGGAGTTTGAAGGTTGAGTTTGTTCCACGACTGCATTTCACTCACTGCCTCTGTTTGTATCTCTGTCACTGCAGGACCAACATGGAGCCAGAAGTCAGCGCTCTCAGGAGGCCGACAAACCTCACAGAAGAAAGGGAGAGAAAAAACACACCTGTGACGAGTGTGGGAAGGGTTTTACTGTGAGGGCTAAACTAAAACAGCATCAGGTCATCCACACTGGAGTTAAAGCGTACAGCTGTGACGAGTGTGGGAAGGGTTTTACTGAGAAGGCTTCACTAAAACAGCATCAGGTCATCCACACTGGAGAGAGACCGTTCAGCTGTGACTTGTGTGGAAAGTCTTTTTCCTTGAAGGGTTACCTAAAAAAACACCAACTCATCCACAGTGGAGTTAAAGCGTACAGCTGTGATCAGTGTGGCAGAGCTTTTACTCACAGTAGCCACTTACAGAGGCATGTAGTTACCCACTCTGGAATTAAGCCATACAGCTGTGACGAGTGTGGGAAGGGTTTTACTGTGAGGGCTAAACTAAAACAGCATCAGGTCATCCACACTGGAGTTAAAGCGTACAGCTGTGACGAGTGTGGGAAGGGTTTTACTGAGAAGGCTTCACTAAAACAGCATCAGGTCATCCACACTGGAGAGAGACCGTTCAGCTGTGACTTGTGTGGAAAGTCTTTTTCCTTGAAGGGTTACCTAAAAAAACACCAACTCATCCACAGTGGAGTTAAAGCGTACAGCTGTGATCAGTGTGGCAGAGCTTTTACTCACAGTAGCCACTTACAGAGGCATGTAGTTACCCACTCTGGAATTAAGCCATACAGCTGTGACGAGTGTGGGAAGGGTTTTACTGTGAGGGCTAAACTAAAACAGCATCAGGTCATCCACACTGGAGTTAAAGCGTACAGCTGTGACGAGTGTGGGAAGGGTTTTACTGAGAAGGCTTCACTAAAACAGCATCAGGTCATCCACACTGGAGAGAGACCGTTCAGCTGTGACTTGTGTGGAAAGTCTTTTTCCTTGAAGGGTTACCTAAAAAAACACCAACTCATGCACAGTGGAGTTAAAGCGTACAGCTGTGATCAGTGTGGCAGAGCTTTTACTCGCAGTAGCAACTTACAGAGTCATCTAGTTACCCACTCTGGAATTAAGCCATACAGCTGTGACGAGTGTGGGATGGAGTTTACTCTGAAGGCTTCACTAAAACAGCATCAGGTCATCCACACTGGAGAGAGACCGTTCAGCTGTGACTTGTGTGGAAAGTCTTTTTCCTGGAAGGATTCTCTAAAAAAACACCAACTCATCCACAGTGGAGTTAAAGCGTACAGCTGTGATCAGTGTGGCAGAGCTTTTACTCACAGTAGCAGCTTACAGAGGCATGTAGTTACCCACTCTGGAATTAAGGCATACAGCTGTGACATCTGTGGAAAAACTTTCAGCCGGAGAGGAAGCCGAAATACACACCTACGCATTCACACCAGACATGATGTGTACTGCTGTGAACAGTGTGGCAAACAGTTTACAACAGACTCAGTCTTACAACGACACATGTTTACCCACACTGAGGAGAGACCTTATCGATGTGACCTGTGTGAGAAGACTTTTAAAGCTCCACGTTACCTGAGAGAACACCAACAGATCCACACCAGAAAGAGACTCTACAAGTGCAGCTACTGTGAGGTATGTATTTATATTGTTATCTTGTCATTTTAGCCTGACTGTTTGGAACAACTCTGCTCATTAAACTGTGTTAGCATGTTAGCAATTCTACTGCATGGAAAAGCAGCTCTGAGTGATTATTCAGATTTTCCTTTCAGTTATGATTTTAGTATTACTGTAGTATTATGGTGGTAGTATTGTAGTTATTGCAGCCCAGTAAACTGAGTGTGTTAACTGAAACAGTCAAATGTAGTTGGACGTCTGCAGAGATGCTCTTTATTTCAGGCGACGTTCAGGATACAAATGTTGAAGGACTGACTTACACTGTCTTTGTGTCTTTGTTTAGAAGCAGAGCGACACAGATGGATCCAGTTCTCAACCCTGTCATCACTGTGGTGGTGGGAAAGACTTTCATTGTGACCTCTGTGGAAAAACTTTCAGTCAGCAAAAGACCCTAAAACTACATCAACGTAGACACACTGGAGACAAACTGAAATACTGCAAAGAATGTGGGAGAAGCTTCACCACACCAAGTGAGTTAAAACGACATGAACTGATTCACAGTGGGGTTAAAAAGCACCTCTGTGATCAGTGTGGGTCATCTTTCACCACTGAAGGTCATCTTAAATCACACGAACGAGTCCACACAGGAGAGAAACCACACAAGTGCAGACACTGTGAGAGAAGCTTCTCACATTCAGGTCATCGTAACATTCATGAACGTACACACATGGAAGGAAACTACAGCTGTGACCAGTGTGACAAGAGCTTCAGGAATCTCAGTTCATACTCTGCACACAAACGATCCCACGTTACTAATAAACTGTTTCACTGTTACCAATGTGCCCAAACATTCACCTCATTGTCTGCTCTGTGCAAACATCAGCGCGATCACTCAGGGCTGAAATCACTCCCATCACTGGATCACAGTGAATCTGAAGACACAGAAAGATCCTCTGGTTTCTGTGTCAGACTCAAAAAGCTTGAGATCAGGCTCCACAGAGTTCAGATAGAATCATTTAAACTTGTGTTGAACTGAACTGGTTGCTGGGCTGAACTTCTACATAATACAGATCTACATGGGATCTTCTTTTCTGTTGTTTTACTGAGTCAGTTTTGTCCTTTTTTCTCTGTCCTGGTTTTGCTCGTCTGTAAATGATTGAAACTCAGTCAAATAGTTCATTGTTCTCCAGCAAAACGTTTTGGAAACTCATGTTTAACCTTTAAAACTCTGACATGTTTTAGCACACAAGGCTTCATCGGGGAGTTCACTCATGATTGGACCATGAGAACAAAGGTTTTTAGTTCTTTCAAAGAGAGTCTTGGAGATGTTTGATGTTTCTGTTTTTCTGAAACCACCTGAAAGAAAAACTATTTTTCTTGCTTTATGTAGTGTGGAAGTTTTTAATGTTTCTTCATCTGTGATGTTCTTGAATGTGTTCACGTGAAGATGGTACAAATAAACTGTCCTTTCAGCTTTAGCTCCTAATTTATTCATTATTTATGGATGTAGCACAGCAGCCGTCTCTTGATTAACACATGGAGGGCTCGGGATCTGATGGTGTCGTCTCCCTAATTTGCCCACTCAGTAAATCTCACTCATGGCCAAGAAATTGAAATAAACCTTGTTTCCCTGCTGGATAGTGATCCACTGTAACTCTGCTCCTCCTTCCTGTTTAGGATTTCTGTGGCTGAAGTAAAATTCCCTCCATCCATCACTTATCCCAGCTAACCCAAAGTGAAATAAAGTTTTGCTCGTCTTAAAAAAGCATTACAATAATGGGCATTACCAATGCAAACTGAATGATACAGAAGATGAAAGAAGAGACTTTGATCAGTTAATAAAGCTCATGATCTGGATTCATTGTGGCTGCTACACAGATACTTCTGGGTCACTTCTCTCAGTTAGGAACCTTCCTCACCAAACTGACTGTTGGACCACACCCCTGGTTTCATGAGAAATTGTTTCAGCCATGATTTCTCTTCCTGTATTTCAGAGTAAAGACTGAAGTGACGAATGGAAGCATGTTTAAAAAACACAATGTGAGAGACGTTGAGGTCCTTAGAAGTTACCCTGGGTTTTTCTGTCACCCTGCTAGATGTTACACACCTTGTTATTGGACTGATTTCTACTGCTGGACTACTCCTGCGGAGAGTAACAATACTCTTACTAATTAGCTCCCTTTCACACCTTTGGGGATATTTATTTTTGTGTTTGCAGCGCTGTGAGCCAGAACAGCGAGAGAAAAATCTGCAACAGCGACGAGCCGAATGCTTACGTGAATCGCAGCAGCTGCACATGTGCTACGCTGAATTAGAGGATATCTTTGCTCTGGATTTCTATTTCTACTTTTTCATTTCTATATGATTCTTCTTGCATCTAAACAAAGATGATTCAATTTGCTAAATGTTGATGGCTCTTCGTGCTCAGGTGTAAATGAGACGTAATATTTGCTCTTGGTTTGGTTCTCCTGTACAGAACCTTGCAGTACAACAGAAACCTAAAAACATTATTTGTAGTTGTTATTCTTAGTTGTTCTGCTGCCTAAATACCACAGGGTCTGATTATGAAGTTATTGAGCTGCACATACGTTACGACCTGCTTAAGTTCGAGGTCACAGCGTCTGTAGAGCAGCTGGAACATAATGAAGTCTACAAGGTTAAAGTTTTCTCTTCAGTTATTGTTCTTTCTGCTGCTTGGTTTGATGGATCTGAGAGCTTTTGTTTTTATTATTGTTATTATAATTATCATGAATATTTTACTCTCTAGAAGCTTTAAAATAGTGTTTGTGTTTGAAAAAATTGATTTAAGAATTGAACAGAAACATCTGTCCTTCTGAAAATCGCCCAAAGGCACGGAGACAAAGTCAAAGGATGCAACCTGTAACTTTCTCTTCCTTCATGTCAGGACCATCATCCATGATTTATATAAAATGCATATAGCAACAGTAGCACTTTAGTTTGGACTTTATGATTTCTGTAACTGGAAAATATTATTTTGTTTAAAGACAGAAGTGACCGCATAGTTGCAACATCAAAGGGAAATATTAATTAATTAGCATCAAGTATATTTGTTGCTTAAGCGTTTGCACTATAACTTAAGTAGGATTATAACTTTTAAGGAAGGAAAGATTTCAGATATTTAGTTCACTGCTTCAGTTATTTTATATGAAATTAAAACATTTACTTTGGTCAAATATGATGCTCTAAATCAAATAAAAGTTTGAAAATAAATGATGTATTTTTAAATGCTGCAACAAATGTTCACAAAAAGTAACTATAATTAAAACCAGTTAAACAAAATCAAATGTTTGAATCATGCTTAACCAAATGCCAGGCTGGAGAGCTGAACCTAAAGTATACGTAGAAAGATTTCAACATCTGAGCAGTTTTTAATGTTTTTATCACATATAAAATTCAAATTTTATTTGTCACGTACACAGTCATACACAGTACGATATGTAGTGAAATGCTTGGACAACTGCTCGTGACCTAAAGAAAACAAAAAAGGAAAAGGCTATGAATAAGATAGGAAATAAATATGAAAAATTAAAAAGGGTAAATTTAACTAGGAAGGAATAGAATATAAATTAAGGTTAAAAATGAAATAACTGTACAACACAAATTAGAATGAAGGGTAAATTTAACTGGGAAGAATAAGATAAAGATAAATATATAAATTAAAGTTGAAAATAAAATAACTGTACAACAAAATACACAATACACAATATAGAACTATATAAGAATGTATGAAGAAATCTAAATATAAATAAATATATACACAATAACAGCAGCTGTACAAGTATTAACCGGAAATGAAGAATATAGTGACCAGTGTTGTGCAAAACCAAAGTCCAGAAAGTCCAGTGTGTGTGAAAGAACCATATGTGTGGGTCAGTACTGTGTGGTGGTGTGATTGAGAGACCGTATCGCCTGCGGGAAGAAGCTCCTCCTCAGTCTCTCTGTGTTGGTCTTCAGGGAGCGGAATCGCTTTCCTGACCTCAACAGAGAGAACAGTCTGTTGTTGGGATGGCTGAGGTCCTTCACGATCTTCCTGGCCTTGGTCCAGCACCGCCTGCTGTAGATTGAGTGCAGGTCAGGGAGCTCGGAGCGGATGGTGCGCTCAGCTGACCGCACAACCCTCTGTAGAGCTCGTCTGTCCTGCATGGTGCTGTTCCCGAACCAGGTTAAGATGTTTCCCGCCAGGATGCTCTCTATGGTGCACGAGTAAAAGTTCCTGAGCACCTTGGAGGGCAGTTGGAAGTCTCTCAAGCGTCTGAGGTGGTAGAGACGCTGTCGGGCCTTTTTCACCACGGTGTTGATGTGACAGGACCATGACAGGTCCTGCGTGATGTGAACTCCGAGGTATTTGAAGCTGTCCACTCTCTCCACTGGGCACTCGTTGATGACAGGGGTCTGGTAGTTCCTCTCCTGCTTAGTGCTGAAGTCCACTATCAGCTCCTTTGTCTTACTGACGTTTAGAAGGAGGTTTTTCCTCTGGCACCAGTTCTCCAGATTCCTAATCTCCTTCAGGTAGGCCGTCTCGTTGTTATCAGAGATCAGGCCCACCACGACGGTGTCGTCAGCAAACTTGATGATGGTGGTGGAGCTGGTAGTGGCCACACAGTCATATGTGTACAAAGAGTACAGCAGGGGGCTCAGAACACACCCCTGGGGGGCTCCAGTGCTGAGAGTGGTGGAGGCTGAGACATGTCCGCCCATCCTTACTGCCTGTGGTCTGCCAGTTAGGAAGTTGGAGATCCACTGACACATAGATGAGCTGAGTCCCAGATGCTCCAGCTTGGTGGTGAGTGTGGAGGGAATTATGGTGTTAAATGCAGAGCTGTAGTCTATGAAGAGCATTTTAACATAATTCCCCCTTCTAGTGTCCAAGTGAGTGAGTGATGTGTGGAGGAGATGAGAGATGGCATCGTCTGTGGAACGATTTGGACGGTAAGCGAACTGTAGTGGGTCCAGTGTGTCTGGTAGTGAAGAAATGATGAAGTCTCTGACCAGGCGTTCAAAGCACTTCATCACTACTGAGGTGAGGGCTACAGGGCAATAGTCATTGAGAGAAGCAGGGTGGGGTTTCTTCGGGACAGGAACAATGATGGACTCTTTGAAGCATGTGGGGATCACCGACTGAGATAAAGAGATGTTGAATATCTCAGTGAACACAGGAGCTAGCTGGTATGCGCAGTCTCTTAGGATACGACCTGGGATGCCGTCTGGTCCTGCTGCTTTCCTGGTGTTCACTCTCTTGAAGGCTCTCCTTACTTCATGCTCGGAGATGACGAGCACGTTTCCGGTGCTAGCAGTATCTTCCTGTCTGCAGCCGTTAGCGCCGCTAACACTAGCATTGTTGGAGACCTTAGCTGCAGCCTCGAAGCGAGCATAGAAAGTGTTCAGCTCGTCTGCCAGAGTCACGGCCGCGTTCGTCATACCGGTTGTTGGTGCTTTATAGTCCGTTATTGTCCTTAGTCCCCGCCACAGGCTCCTAGAGTCACTCTGTTGGAGTTGTGACTCTAGTTTCCTCCCGTAGCGCTGCTTCGCCTCTTTCACCGCCCTCCGCACGTTATATGACGCGGCTTTGTACGGGTCCATGTCCCCCGTCTTGAGTCCCGTGTTGTAGGCAGCGGTGCGGGATCTCAGAGCGTCGCGGATGGTTTTATCCACCCACGGCTTCTGGTTGGGAAACGTTGTGATAGTCTTTGTCTCCACGGTATCATCCGCTAGTTTCCCGATGAATCCCACAACCGCAGTGGGTCCTGGCCCAATGCTTTGTGTTTTTGGTTTTCTTTGACTCTTGTTTTTCTTGGTTTTTGTTCTTCTTATTTATCAGGCTCTCAGTAATCTTAGTTCTCCCTCCCTCAGTGTTCATTTCAGCCTGTGTTTAGTTTCTGTTCCCGTGTCCCACGTTTCATCGTTTCATGTCGAGTCAGCCCTGTCTCTTTGTTTCCTGTGTCTCCCCAGTCAGCCCCGCCTCCCTCGGGCACTCATGTGTGATACAGAGTAATAAACCTGACTACATTTGCTACACTCTCTTTATTACCTGTTACTTTAAAATTCATACACTAATTATGTCTGCCCATCTCTCTAATGTGAAGGTCAAAGGTCAACATCCCAGTGACATAAGAATAATCCCAAAGGGGCAAAGGCAGCGGTTAATTTAGCATATTTAGCATTAAGGGTAAAGCAAGGATATACTTTTACTTATTGCGGCAGGGGTGTGGTCTCTGGCCTGCTGCAGTGGAGGCTGGTGGTGGGACGTCGCTATGTGACTGCAAACTAAATTGGGCTGCATTGAGTTCATGACTTTTCTTTTATCCCGCCGCCTACGCATCACTGTGAGAGTTAATATGAGATCTCTCTCTGTGGAAAAATAACTTTAAATCCCACTGACGTGTGTATAAATCTATATATGTATAATGTCCCGCTGGGCAGCAACTTAAAAAAACAAGTTTTTTTGAAGTGTTGTGAACGCAGCGCGCTGGGGCGAATGTCGGCGTTTGCCCAATAGAAAGGAGGAAGCCAGCCAGGTACAGGAAAGAAAGAAACACTCCAGGGCAACGCTGCTGGAACTTTGACTCATTGAGAAATGTTTCCCTGCTTGCATCAAGCCCGGCTGGTGTCCCATGAGATCCATATCCAACCCTGATTGGTGGGTTAATTCAGCTCCGCCCACAACACTGTAAAGTGTCATACGTTATCAAACTAACATTACATTTTCATATTAAGGTGGGGCCAAAAACTATCGTCCTGCGGGCCGCAATTGGCCCGCGGGCCGCGAGTTTGAGACCCCTGGTGTAGGAGGACACCTACTCTGCGTCTGGTTAAGTATAAGAGCCCTTTGTTAGGGGGGCCGCTGGACTCTTAGCACCAGCTTTGGGGTCACAGGGTCACATCTGGAACACACACACACACACACACACACACACACACACACACACACACACACACACACACTATGCACAGACTGGTACTCTTTGTTCATACCTGTGTAAGACGTCATATGTTAATGAACTTGTGCATATTCATGTAAGCTCAATAAAGAGCAGTGTTACGAGGGAGCAGACGAGAGCGACTGAGGTCAAGTGAAGGAACGGCGCTGTCACAGTTCTCTCCCTCATCAATTGTCTGGTTCCAGCGGTGGGTCTGTGCTAGACGACCCATCACCAGCTTTTTCCACTGGTTACCAGTACGTGGTAGAATCCACTTCCAGATCTGGTTGTCTTTAAATCTGTGAATGGATTGGCTCCATCTTATCTCTCTTTAACAAAATAATCCAAGTGGAGCCCTCAGGTCTGCAGATAAGCAGCTTCTGACCAGAACTAGACGTAAAAACAGAGGTGAGCTTTATCGATGGCTGCAGCCAAACTCTGGAACAGTCGCCCTTCACATCAGGTCGTCACCAACACTGGACATTTTTAAAAGCCGGTTGGAAACACATTTGTACTCTGTAGCTTTCAATCCTGACCAGTCTTTATAGTCATTACTGTGTATGTTTCCTATTTTCTCTCTACTCTGTGCAGCACTTTGGCTCAACCTGTTTTTAAATGTGCTGATAAATAAATGTAGATTTCTTTGAATAAAACAGTGGAGCCGAGCTTTGAGCTCAGTGTGTAACAGTGTGTGTGTGAGAGCCATGTAATGTCCATGTGTGCATGCTGACTGTGCTGCTCTGACCCCCCTCCTCCTTTCAGGGTGGAGCCTGCTGGAGTCCGATGGTTGAGACCAGGTCTGAGGAAGTGTAAGTGTGTTTTTAATGGGATTCATGAAAACAAAGCAGCACACATTCAACCATCTTCATCATGTCAGGAGTCATCATCAAAGTGTCAATCAATGAACAGATGATGGATCAATAACTGCAGCTGGATTGTGTTTGTTCTCTCCATCAGATTCCTGTCAACTCACAATCGACACAAACACAGTGAACACAAAGCTCCAACTGTCTGACAACAACAGGAAGGTGACACATGTGGAGGAGGTTCAGTCATATCCTGATCATCCAGACAGATTTGATGATGTTCATCAGCTGCTGTGTAGAAATGGTCTGACTGGTCGCTGTTACTGGGAGGTCGAGTGGAGAGGAGACGTTTGTATATCAGTGAGTTACAGAAGCATCAGAAGGAAAGGAGACAGTTATGACTGTTGGTTTGGATGGAATGATCAGTCCTGGAGTCTGTTCTGCTCTGATCGTGGTCCTCAGTCTGTCAGGCACAATAAAATAAAAACATCCATCTCCTCCTCCTCCTCCTCCTCCTCCTCTGTCTCTAACAGAGCAGCAGTGTATGTGGACTGTCCTGCTGGCACTCTGTCCTTCTACAGAGTCTCCTCTGACACTCTGATCTACCTCCACACCTTCAACACCACATTCACTCAAACTCTTTATCCTGGGTTTATGGTCTGGTTTCCTGGTTCCTCAGTGTCCCTGTGCTGAGTGGAGTGTAAAGAGTGTCTCCTGTTACAGAAACACTCTGACTGTTGAACAGATAGTTCAGTCTGTACATGTCTGTCTCTTTCACTCACAAACACGTTTTCAGATTCATGGATTCAATCAGTTGATGTTTGAAACTCTTCTAAATGATTCCTTGTAAACTTCTTCCTCTTCAGTCACAAACAAACAGGAAGTGATGTCACATGTGTTCCTGTCCACACAGCAGAATGAGTCTATTGCTGACAGTGATGTACAAACAGAGTGAGCATTTCTGAGGCCCAAAATAAACTGAGTAGTTCACTGAATGAACAATGGACTGTGAGCTCAGTTCCTTCATCATTAGTATGGATTATATATGTATATGTATTATATTAGTATCATATATATCAGGTGCTGCTGCTTTCAGTCATTGTGCAAATGTGCTGTTTGTAAGGTTGTAAAGCTGCAGTCAGCTGAGACTGAAGAAGTCACCTGATCAGTGAGCAAACGTTTCTGAAAACGTCCAGATGAACAGAATCAACCTTTTGGGATCAGCCAGCAATGCAGCATCATTGTTGTTCAGCTTCAGAGGTTTGCAGGAATGAACTGATGACCAGAAACAGCTGCAAAGTCCAAGAAAATACCAGCTGGAGTTCAGCTGCATTTGAAGAAGTCAAAGAAAAGTAAGGATGGCAAAGGGCGACGTTTTCTTCCAAAGAGCTGCAAACATGGTCGACGCCTCATTAGAAGAATCATCTGGACATTTGTGAGGAACTCTAACCAAGAAAGCAACGTCACACAGATCCAACAGACAGTTTCTATGACTGCAAGTGTTCAGTGGAAAAATGCTACATTGCATTATTGCATCCTCTCACCACAGGAGGCGCTGTTGGCACCACTGATTGCTGATCAGCTGTTCTCTGATGATCTGATTGATACTGTGAATAACGGGACTCACTGAACTCTGTGACACAGTGAAGATTACAGAGTTTAACTTCAACATCTGACTGACGTCACACAGACAGAAGGATGAACCAGTGAGGCACAGAACACAGTTACTGGAGATACTGGATCAGCTCCATGTGAACCTCTGATGGAGAAGCTGCTGAGCCAGAGAAACATCAGGACATGACAGCAGCTGCACTTATCTAACAACATGTAGCAGAGCTGATCTATGTTAGAGGATCTATCACAGCAGCTGAAGCCAAAGTCCAACACTGGATACCAGCTGAGCCTGTGCTGAGTGTAGTGTTACAGGAAAAGGGCAGAAACACTGGTAGCTCCCAGTGATGCTGACTGGGGCACAGAGCTGAATGATGCAGCATCAGGACACTGTTTCAGTCTGACTGACAGAGAAACCTGTAGCTGTATCTACATGTGAGGCAGAGGCCACACAAGCAGCTTTCTATGTTTCACAGTGACTGAGATCTTCAGTGGGGGTGGACATGCTCCTGTACAGACCTCTGAGGAGAACCAAGGTGCAGTCAAAGAGTCCAGTCTGTCCTCACAGATGTGAACATGTGCTAACACATCAGGTCTGCTGTCAGCTAGCAGGCTCACATCAGAATCACTGTTCCTGAAAAACACAGTCTGTGTGACATCATCAGTCAGCTGATGGTCCCAGATCTGAATGGTTTCTGTCTCTACTGAGGAAGTCAGAGAATATCACTGAGGTGTGGATCAGGTCTGAGTGAGCTGTGGAGGGACAGCTTTAAACAGTCCACAGGTCTCACGTCCTGCTCAGTCTGGTAGCAGATACCTCGTATTGTTCCAGATGTGCTGACATCAGCAGCAGCACAGCTGTGTGATACCATGAATCTCATTTATTGATCCAACACACAGTAAATACAAAGATCAGGATTTCTGAGAGTAATCATTATGAGTCTGAACACATGATCACTGAATGTTAGTCTCCACAATAATAAGCTAACACAAGCAAACACAGCTTTCAGCTCTTATTTTGAAACTGGCTTATTTAGAGAGCTGTGATGTGAGCGTGCCTGGCTCTGAGGCACTTGGGTCAGCCTCTGTTGTTTAGAAGTGTTACAGACTGTGAATGACACAGACCTGTCAGTTTCCATGTTTGTCTGTAACACAGCTCAGGGGCTCCATGCTGAACGCATCCATCCAGTGTTATTGATCCAGGACTGATACCAGCATTGGGATCAATACTACAACACACAATCACATGTGTCCACGTGATGCAGTTTGACCAGCTTTATTCATTAATGATCAATCAGCTTATTTACTGCATCTGAGTCCAGCTTCATTTAAATGATCCAACCATGAAAATGACATCAGTCCTACAGAAGCACTTCATGCTAACAGGAAGTCATTTATTAAGGTGGAATAACACAGAGACACAACCACTCACAGCTAACCTGACCCCACTAACTGCATGTGTTTGGACTGTGGGAGGAAGCCGGAGTACCGGAGAGGACGCACACAAACACGGGAGAACATGAAGCACTGAAACAAAGATGGTGGATTTGACCTCAGGACCAGGCGGGGTTACGGGGGTCATGACCCCCCAATAATAGATCCAGCTACACTGAAACTGTCAATTTCATTTACTTTTCCTGTTTTAAAGCTATCAGGCTGCTTTGTGGCTCACTCAATACTAAACTAAGATACTTTCAGTGTGAATCATTTGCAGGAACACAGGCAGGATTTAAAGTGCAGAACTTTACAGTCTCTGTCTCAAAGTTGGTCTGAACATGCTAACAGCTCTTTGTTTTTTTCAGTTTTCACTGGTTTGATGTAATGAAAGAAATTTTAAAGAAGCAGACGATTGTTGTTTAGTTCTATAGTTTCATAAATCGTGGTGTGGATCTAAGTCAACATTCAGAATAAATAAGATAATACAGCACTTTGATGGTTGCCTTTGTATTTTCCCAGCAGTGCTCAGGTTGGTTCTCAGCTACATTTACATACAGATGTTAATGTGTTCAGCAGCTGGACTCATCTGAGGAAGGAACATTGGAAAGGTGCTCAGTGCACAACTGCATCACTGATTTTATGTAAGACCCTGTGTTTTATTGTATTTATATATTTGTAACATTTGACTCAAACACTTTTGGGAAGGATGAAAATGTTTTCAGGAGGAAGTTTTTCCTTCTGTCCGACTGCAGTACACACAACACTGCGTCTCCCCCCATTATCACACTTCCTCAGGCTGGTGATGAGCGCCCCCTGGTGTCAGTGTTGATGACGTCATGCACAGTGAAACATAAACAGTTTCTGTTAATAAAAAATCATGTGTCCATTTTCATGTTTGCATCATGTTTCTGTAAAATCATCAGCTGTTTCTGAACCTTCTTCATTGTTTGACTCATTCCAACAGCTGTGAGCTGTGATGGAGTCAGAGCAGCTTCATCACTGATGTTCAGGTGAAGCTGAACTTAATAAACTGTAGAAATGATCAGGATTCAGGCTGGATGTGTAAAACACTTCTGTGTGAGGTCGCAGTGCTTCATATGTGTGTGTGGGCTGAAGCACACACGTGTGAGTCCTCAGAGGTTTCACACACATCACTGCACAGCGAGCGCTGGTGAACATCCAGGCCTCCTCGTAGAACTGATCACTGATTGGATCCAAAATATCGATGGAGGATCTGTGTAAGCGCTGAGGATCGTCCTGATGGACAGAACAGAAGGAGAGTGAGACAAGTGAAGAAATACTAAACAACACTGTGACATGAACTGAGCCACACACAGTTTGATTCACAGGTGATTGACAAGATAAGATAAGATAAGATAAGATAACTCTTTATTGTCATTGCACAGTCATACATAGTACAGTAGTACAATGAAATTGGAAAAACTGTCCTACGTCGGCACTACATATAACACAACACGACACGATATGACACATCACAACGTAACAAACAACACAACACAGTATATTAACTTAGTATAAAAAAGAAGAATAAGTGTATGTGTATTGCACACTGTTATTATTGCACATTAATTATTATTGCACCTTGTTATAAATATAAATATTATTGTTATCGTTTTAAACATTGTTACCTCCCCCTAAAAAGTCCAGGGAGGTATCCAGTCAGGTCAGCTATTTACATTGATCAGGGCTATTGCCCTGTTGTAAAAGCTGTCCTTGAGTCTATTTGTTCGGGACCTCAGCAGCCTGAACCTCCTGCCAGACGGCAGCAGCTTAAACACCCGGTGTCCTGGGTGTGTGCAGTCCCGTAGGATGCTGCGTGCCCTCTTGAGACAGCGAGTGCTGTACAGGTCCTTCAGGGAGGGAAGAGGATGTCCAATGATTTTTTGGGCCATGTTGATGACCCTCTGGAGTGCCTTTCTGTGTGCTGTGGTGCAGCTGGAGAACCACACACCAATGCAATATGTCAGCACACTTTCAATGGAGCAGCGGTAGAAGACGGTCAGCAGCTCCTTCTTCAGGTCCATTTTTCTGAGGATTCTCAGAAAGTGGAGACGCTGTTGGGCCTTCTTTAAGACCGCAGAGGTGTTAGAGCTCCATTGGAGGTCTGTGTCTATGTGCACACCCAGAAACTTGAAACTGGAGACCCTTTCCACGCACTCCCCGTTGATGCTGACAGGCTGCAGCTCGGACTTCCTCCTTCTGAAGTCAACTACCAGTTCTTTTGTTTTGGTGGTATTGAGGTCCAGGTTGTTGTCTGCACACCAATCTGACAGCCTCTGAACTTCAGCTCTGTATGCAGTCTCATCTCCCCCTGAGATGAGCCCCACCACAGTGGTATCATCTGCAAACTTGATGACTGTGTTGTCTGGGTGGGAACTAACACAGTCATGTGTGTACAGAGTGTACAGTAGGGGACTCAGTACACAGCCTTGTGGAGAGCCGGTGTTGAGGCTGAGGGCTGAGGAAAGATGAGGCCCCACTCTAACTCTCTGTACACGGTCTGAGAGGAAGTCTCTGATCCAGCGGCAGGTGGTGGAAGGAAGTCCAATTTCCAGCAGTTTATCTATTAGTCTGTCCGGGAGTATCGTATTGAAAGCAGAGCTAAAGTCAACAAAGAGCAGCCTGGCGTAACGGCCCTGCACTTCCAGGTGAGAGATGGTGGTGTGGAGCGTTGTAGCAATGGCATCTTCAGTTGATCTGTTAGCTCTGTATGCAAACTGGAGCGGGTCGAGTGTGGGTGGCAGGCAGGACATGATGTGACGTCGGACCAGTTTCTCAAAGCACTTCATTATAACAGGTGTTAGAGCAACTGGTCGGTAGTCGTTGAGGCTGCTAATGTTAGTACGCTTTGGCAGTGGGACAATTGTGGCTGACTTTAGGCACGGCGGGATGCAGGACTGGGACAGTGAAGTGTTGAAGATCTTAGTGAAGACCCCAGCCAGCTGGTCTGCACACTCTTTTAGGACCTTTGCGGTTACCCCATCTGGTCCGGTGGCCTTCCTGGGGTTCACTGCCCTCAGTGTGCGCCTCACCTCATATTCCTGCACTATGAGGCTTGGGCTGCTGCTGTCCGATGTTTTTGCTGCTGCTGCCTCTGGTCCCTTCACCTCGAAGCGTGCGAAGAAGTGGTTCAGCTCCTCTGCAAGCTCCGCGTTACCCTCAGTCAACGTGGTATTGCCAGGTTTGTAGTTGGTTAAGTGCTGAACTCCCTGCCATACCTGTCGTGAGTTGTTGGTGGTGAAGTGGTCTTCGATCCTTCTCTTGTACGCTGCCTTGGCCTCTCTGATGCCTCTTTTCAACTGAGATCTGGCTGCACTGTACTGCATACCATCACCGGATCTAAAAGCGGCGTCACGTTGCTTCAGCAGGACCTGGACCTCTTTAGTCATCCAGGGTTTCTGGTTGGAATACACCCGGAGACGTTTGTCCACAGTGACACTGTTGACACAGAAGTTAATATATGAGAGCACTGATGTTGTGTGCTCTTCAAGGTCCTGATGTTCGAACACGCTCCAGTCCGTGTTTTCAAAACAGTCCTGCAGAAAAGAAGATCAGAAAAGAAGATCAGACACCAGCGAGGGAGGATAAGAAAGACAGACGCAACAACATTGTCATCCCCTATGTAGCCGGAGTATCAGAAAAACTCAGGAGAGTTTTCTCCAAGCATGACATCCCGGTGCATTTCAGACCCAGCAACACGCTCAGACAGAAACTGGTTCACCCGAAAGACAAAACGCCAAAACACAGACTTAACAATGTGGTGTATGCTGTACAGTGCAGCGAGGAATGCCCAGACCTCTACATTGGAGAGACCAAACAGCCACTTCACAAGCGCATGGCACAACACAGAAGAGCCACCTCCACAGGACAAGACTCAGCAGTCCATCTGCATCTTAAGGTCAAAGGTCACTCTTTCGAGGATGCCAATGTTCACGTTTTGGACAGAGAGGACAGATGGTTTGAAAGAGGAGTGAAAGAAGCCATCTATGTCCTCTGTGAGCGACCATCTTTGAACAGAGGCGGGGGTTTACGACACCAACTCTCTGCCATCTATAATCCAGTTTTGAGATCCCTTCCCAGACGCCTTAACGCCCACTCACATCCTGGGCCATCTGACCTCAGGAATTCGCATGACAAGGTGGGGCCAGGTTTCACAATGAACTCACCCGAAACTCTGGCTGATTGGGTCCCACACCCAATTTCACACCTTGGCTCAGGCGATTAGAGGATCATCAGGGGGTCCTTTTGTCCCTCTGGGGGGTCACTCCCACTAGGTTTATATCTGGGACTCTCCACCATTTGACCTTAGAACTGAAGAAGCTTCTCGGATGAGAGGTGAAACGTCTTCAAGTAACTTAAAGAAGTCCAGACCCTTTTCTTTGCAAGCTCCTTTGACATTTGACCACGAGCAATCTTTTCTGGTTTGACGCCGTCTTTGTAGCCAGAAACCAGCTCTCTCCTCGGCTTCCTCCACTACACGCTTCCCCCACGCCAGTCTCCTCCGTCACTATAAAGGGGAGAGTCATGAGCTCCATCACCCTCACCTGTGCCGTCCAACGTCCCGCCACCAGCCTCCACTGCAGCAGGCCAGAGACCACACCCCTGCCACAATAAGTAAAAGTATATCCTTGCTGTACCCTTAATGCTAAATATGCTAAATTAACCGCTGCCTTTGCCCCTTTGGGATTATTCTTATGTCACTGGGATGTTGACCTTTGACCTTCACATTAGAGAGATGGGCAGACATAATTAGTTTATGAATTTTAAAGTAACAGGTAATAAAGAGAGTGTAGCAAATGTAGTCAGGTTTATTACTCTGTATCACACACATGAGTGCCCGAGGGAGGCGGGGCTGACTGGGAAGACACAGGAAACAGAGAGACAGGGCTGACTCGACATGAAACGATGAAACGTGGGACACGGGAACAGAAACTAAACACAGGCTGAACTAGAGCTGGGCGATATGAGATTTTTTCATATCACAATATGTTTTTTTCATTTCAGGCCATGACGATATCTATCACAATATAAGCCAAATAACTATATTTGTAAGATTTAAATGTGCTGTTGCTCACAAGTAAAATGTGAAATAATCAGCAGCTTGTTTTTATTTAAATATTTATTTCCCATAATAAGTTCAACAGGGTAGATGTACTTAAGGAACATGAGACTTTTTCAGATAAATAAAGGCAAATATTACAAACTACACAAAAGGCAGCCACTAAAGCGTTTAAGTTTCAAAATAGAACAAACGAAACAGACTACTAAATTGTCAATTCCACTTAGAAACAAAATATTAATTCTAAAAATAAATCTTAGTTTGTTTTACAGAAGAACAGACAAAACTGACTAACTTTTGTCAATATCAAATAAACTGAGAACTAAAAGGAAATTCTCAATCTCTCCTTGTTGTATAGCTGAGCTTTTCAAACAGTTTTAACAGTTACTTTAGTCTGACAAAAGCCGAATGACGAATTAGCGCTTCCAGTCAGAGACTGAGGCTACGTCCGCACGTACACGGGTATTTTTGAAAACGGAGATTTTCCGTTTTCGTTTTCAAAAATAATCCCGTCCACACATAAAGGCAGAAATGAAGGAAAACGCTGCTATGAACATGCCAAAGCAGCAGGTGGAGCTAGATTCCTAACCGTGCAGAAATGTTGGCCAATCAGAAGTCTAGAAGCCTCGGTGGGAAAAAGTAAACAAAGCTGGGGCATAGAAGCAGAACCGAGTCGTATGTGTGGACGGACAGTAACTGTGTGTATATGTAAGCATTTAAACACTGCAGAGAGTAGAATTAACAGTATTGTAGAAATTCATTTCACCGAAACAATAACGTGGCGCACAGTGTGACGCATGCACCAGTTTATTGTATTTCCAGACTTGCTTTCGGCACAATTTACAGTGCAGCTACTCTGTTTTTTGTCAGACTTGAAATAGCCGAAATACCTTCACACTACGGAACTTCTATGGCTCTTCCGTTCGACAATCTCTCCGGCATTGGAACCATCATCTGTTTTCTCTTCGGTCACGCTCGGTTGATTTTCTAGTCGGCACACTCATTTCCTCCATTACCCGCTGGATGCTTCCCAAACAAACACACGTGCGGCTTGGCACTTGTGCTGTACGTAACAAGTCACACGACGTGACGCTGCGGCTGTGATTGGTTCGGCTCTGCACTACTTAATTTGGATTGGCTGACCTTTTTTTTTTTTTTTTTTAAAAGAGGACAAGAGCGGCGAGGTCTATCGCGATAGCTTAATTTCTCTATCGAGTAAAAGTTATATCGGGATACATATCGTTATCGTTCTATCGCCCAGCTCTAGGCTGAAATGAACACTGAGGGAGGGAGAACTAAGATTACTGAGAGCCTGATAAATAAGAAGAACAAAAACCAAGAAAAACAAGAGTCAAAGAAAACCAAAAACACAAAGCATTGGGCCAGGACCCACTGCTGTGACATTTATATGTGATAAAAACATTAAAAACTGCTCAGATGTTGAAATCTTTAGGTTCAGCTCTCCAGCCTGGCATTTGGTTAAGCATGATTCAAACATTTGATTTTGTTCCTGAGGTGATTGACACATTATTTGACCACGAGCAATCTTTTCTGGTTTGACGCCGTCTTTGTAGCCAGAAACCAGCTCTCTCCTCGGCTTCCTCCACTACACGCTTCCCCCACGCCAGTCTCCTCCGTCACTATAAAGGGGAGAGTCATGAGCTCCATCACCCTCACCTGTGCCGTCCAACGTCCCGCCACCAGCCTCCACTGCAGCAGGCCAGAGACCACACCCCTGCCACAATAAGTAAAAGTATATCCTTGCTGTACCCTTAATGCTAAATGTGCTAAATTAACCGCTGCCTTTGCCCCTTAGATCAGAGAGGCTAAGGACAATTACAGGAGGAAGCTGGAGTGGAAACTCCAGCAGAACAGCATGAGAGAGGTGTGGAGGGGCATGAAGACCATCACTGGATTCAGGCCAACCAACAGCAGGGGAGCTGAGGGAGGTGAGAATAGAGCCAATGAGTTGAATCTGTTTTTCAATAGATTCGACACCACAGTGTCTGCTCCCACCCCCACAACCTCACCTGCAGTCAGCCTGGAATCCAGAGCCACACCACTGTGCCAGCCTCTCTCTTCACATTTTGCCTCCTGTGAGATTCCTGACACCCCTCCCCCACCCATCACCTTCACTCAATACCAGGTTGAGATGCAAATGAGGAGACTTCACTCAGGCAAGTCTGCTGGACCAGACGGAGTGAGTCCCCTTGTCCTCAAGACCTGTGCCCCCCAGCTGTGTGGAGTCTTTCATAAACTGTTTATGCTGAGTCTGAGTCTGCAGAGGGTCCCAGTGATGTGGAAGACATCATGCCTCGTCCCTGTACCAAAGACGCCACGTCCCAGTGGCCCCCAGGATTACAGGCCCGTGGCATTGACCTCCCACATCATGAAGACCCTGGAAAGGCTCATCCTGGACCAGCTGCGACCCATAGTAAGACCACACCTGGATCCCCTTCAGTTCGCTTATCAGCCTCGTCTCGGAACTGAGGACGCCATCATCTACCTGCTCAATCGTGTCTACACCCATCTGGACCAGCCGGCGAGCACTGTGAGGGTCATGTTTTTTGACTTTTCCAGTGCTTTCAACACCATCAGGCCGACCCTCCTGGGTGATAAGTTAGCAGCGATGCAGGTGGATGCTTCTCTGGTGTCCTGGATTGTTGATTACCTGACAGGAAGACCACAATATGTACAGTGGGGCAAAAAAGTATTTAGTCAGCCACCGATTGTGCAAGTTCCCCCACCTAAAATGATGACACAGGTCAGTAATTTGCACCAGAGGTACA
The DNA here is from genome assembly GCF_963969265.1 of Rhamphochromis sp. 'chilingali'. Lineage (NCBI taxonomy): Eukaryota > Metazoa > Chordata > Actinopteri > Cichliformes > Cichlidae > Rhamphochromis > Rhamphochromis sp. 'chilingali'. The sequence goes on from NC_137929.1 coordinate 7,037,990, forward strand.
CTTCAACTGTGAGAGACAGAATGTGAAAAAAAAATCCATGAATCCACATGGTAGGATTTGTAAAGAATTTATTCGTAAATCAGGGTGGAAAATAAGTATTTGGTCAATAACAAAAATACAACTCAATACTTTGTAACATAACCTTTGTTGGCAATAACAGAGGTCAAACGTTTACTATAGGTCTTTACCAGGTTTGCACACACAGTAGCTGGTATTTTGGCCCATTCCTCCATGCAGATCTTCTCGAGAGCAGTGATGTTTTGGGGCTGTCGCCGAGCAACACGGACTTTCAACTCCCGCCACAGATTTTCTATGGGGTTGAGGTCTGGAGACTGGCTAGGCCACTCCAGGACTTTCAAATGCTTCTTACGGAGCCACTCCTTTGTTGCCCGGGCGGTGTGTTTTGGATCATTGTCATGTTGGAAGACCCAGCCTCGTTTCATCTTCAAAGTTCTCACTGATGGAAGGAGGTTTTGGCTCAAAATCTCACGATACATGGCCCCATTCATTCTGTCCTTAACACGGATCAGTCGTCCTGTCCCCTTGGCAGAAAAACAGCCCCATAGCATGATGTTTCCACCCCCATGCTTCACAGTAGGTATGGTGTTCTTGGGATGCAACTCAGTATTCTTCTTCCTCCAAACACGACGAGTTGAGTTTATACCAAAAAGTTCTACTTTGGTTTCATCTGACCATATGACATTCTCCCAATCCTCTGCTGTATCATCCATGTGCTCTCTGGCAAACTTCAGACGGGCCTGGACATGCACTGGCTTCAGCAGCGGAACACGTCTGACAGTGCGGGATTTGATTCCCTGCCGTTGTAGTGTGTTACTGATGGTGACCTTTGTTACTTTGGTCCCAGCTCTCTGCAGGTCATTCACCAGGTCCCCCCATGTGGTTCTGGGATCTTTGCTCACCGTTCTCATGATCATTTTGACCCCACGGGATGAGATCTTGCGTGGAGCCCCAGATCGAGGGAGATTATCAGTGGTCTTGTATGTCTTCCATTTTCTGATGATTGCTCCCACAGTTGATTTTTTCACACCAAGCTGCTTGCCTATTGTAGATTCACTCTTCCCAGTCTGGTGCAGGTCTACAATACTTTTCCTGGTGTCCTTCGAAAGCTCTTTGGTCTTGGCCATGGCGGAGTTTGGAGTCTGACTGTTTGAGGCTGTGGACAGGTGTCTTTTATACAGATGATGAGTTCAAACAGGTGCCATTCATACAGGTAACGAGTGGGGGACAGAAAAGCTTCTTACAGAAGACGTTACAGGTCTGTGAGAGCCAGAGATTTTCCTTGTTTGAGGTGACCAAATACTTATTTTCCACCCTAATTTACGAATAAATTCTTTACAAATCCTACCATGTGAATTCATGGATTTTTTTTTTCACATTCTGTCTCTCACAGTTGAAGTGTACCACTGGTGCAAATTACTGACCTCTGTCATCATTTTAAGTGGGGGAACTTGCACAATCGGTGGCTGACTAAATACTTTTTTGCCCCACTGTACGTCTCCCACAGTGTGTGTCTGACAAGGTGATCAGCAACACAGGGGCACCACAGGGGACTGTCCTCTCCCCCTTCCTCTTCACCCTCTACACCACAGACTTCAGCCACTGCACAGAGACCTGCCATCTTCAGAAGTTTTCTGATGACTCTGCGGTGGTTGGATGCATCAGCAGGGATGATGAGACAGAGTACCGGGCTGTGATCGACTCCTTTGTCACGTGGTGTGAGCAGAATCATCTGCAGCTCAACGTGGCAAAGACCAAGGAACTGATCGTGGACTTCAGGAAGACCAGGAAACACTTGACCCCTGTTTCAATTCAGGGGGTCAGTGTTGACATTGTGGAGGACTATAAATACCTTGGAGTACACATTGACAATAAACTGGACTGGGCTAAAAACACCACAGCACTTTACAGGAAGGGCCAGAGTCGTCTCTATTTTTTGAGGCGACTGAGGTCCTTCAACATCTGCCAGAAAATGCTGAGGATTTTCTATGAGTCTGTTGTGGCCAGTGCGATCCTCTATGCTGTTGCATGCTGGGGGAGCAGGCTGAGGGTCGCAGATGCCAACAGACTTAATAAACTAATCCGTAAGGCCAGCAATGTTGTGGGGATGGTGCTGGACACCCTCAAGGTGGTGTCGGAGAGGCGGATGCTGTCCAAGATAAAGACAATGTTGGATAACACCTCCCACCCACTCCATGACATGCTGGTCAGTCACAGGAGCACGTTCAGTGAGAGACTGAGATTACCGAAAAGCACCACTGAACGACACAGGAAATCATTCCTGCCTGTGGCCATCTCCCTGTACAACGCATCCACTTAACACACTGTTTGCTGCTACAGCTACACATGTTTCTTTTCCAACTATTTATTTATGAGTGACTTATGTATGTATGTATGTATATATATGTATATATTGTACTATTCTTAGTTAGTGTATTGTCTGTCTTGTCTTAATGTTGGTTTAAAATGGAGCACTGTAACAAAAAATAATTTCCCCCAGGGATCAATAAAGTATTCTGATTCTGATTCTGATTTCGGATTATTCTTATGTCACTGGGATGTTGACCTTTGACCTTCACATTAGAGAGATGGGCAGACATAATTAGTGTATGAATTTTAAAGTAACAGGTAATAAAGAGAGTGTAGCAAATGTAGTCAGGTTTATTACTCTGTATCACACATGAGTGCCCGAGGGAGGCGGGGCTGACTGGGGAGACACAGGAAACAGAGAGACAGGGCTGACTCGACATGAAACGATGAAACGTGGGACACGGGAACAGAAACTAAACACAGGCTGAAATGAACACTGAGGGAGGGAGAACTAAGATTACTGAGAGCCTGATAAATAAGAAGAACAAAAACCAAGAAAAACAAGAGTCAAAGAAAACCAAAAACACAAAGCATTGGGCCAGGACCCACTGCTGTGACATTTATATGTGATAAAAACATTAAAAACTGCTCAGATGTTGAAATCTTTCTACGTATACTTTAGGTTCAGCTCTCCAGCCTGGCATTTGGTTAAGCATGATTCAAACATTTGATTTTGTTTAACTGGTTTTAATTATAGTTACTTTTTGTGAACATTTGTTGCAGCATTTAAAAATACATCATTTATTTTCAAACTTTTATTTGATTTAGAGCATCATATTTGACCAACGTAAATGTTTTAATTTCATATAAAATAACTGAAACAGTGAACTAAATATCTGAAATCTTTCCTTCCTTAAAAGTTATAATCCTACTTAAGTTATAGTGCAAACGCTTAAGCAACAAATATACTTGATGCTAATTAATTCATATTTCCCTTTGATGTTGCAACTATGCGGTCACTTCTGTCTTTAAACAAAATAATATTTTCCAGTTACAGAAATCATAAAGTCCAAACTAAAGTGCTACTGTTGCTATATGCATTTTATATAAATCATGGATGATGGTCCTGACATGAAGGAAGAGAAAGTTACAGGTTGCATCCTTTGACTTTGTCTCCGTGCCTTTGGGCCATTTTCAGAAGGACAGATGTTTCTGTTCAATTCTTAAATCAATTTTTTCAAACACAAACACTATTTTAAAGCTTCTAGAGAGTAAAATATTAATGATAATTATAATAACAATAATAAAAACAAAAGCTCTCAGATCCATCAAACCAAGCAGCAGAAAGAACAATAACTGAAGAGAAAACTTTAACCTTGTAGACTTCATTATGTTCCAGCTGCTCTACAGACGCTGTGACCTCGAACTTAAGCAGGTCGTAACGTATGTGCAGCTCAATAACTTCATAATCAGACCCTGTGGTATTTAGGCAGCAGAACAACTAAGAATAACAACTACAAATAATGTTTTTAGGTTTCTGTTGTACTGCAAGGTTCTGTACAGGAGAACCAAACCAAGAGCAAATATTACGTCTCATTTACACCTGAGCATGAAGAGCCATCAACATTTAGCAAATTGAATCATCTTTGTTTAGATGCAAGAAGAATCATATAGAAACGAAAAAGTAGAAATAGAAATCCAGAGCAAAGATATCCTCTAATTCAGCGTTGCACATGTGCAGCTGCTGCGATTCACGTAAGCATTCGGCTCGTCGCTGTTGCAGATTTTTCTCTCGCTGTTCTGGCTCACAGCGCTGCAAACACAAAAATAAATATCCCCAAAGGTGTGAAAGGGAGCTAATTAGTAAGAGTATTGTTACTCTCCGCAGGAGTAGTCCAGCAGTAGAAATCAGTCCAATAACAAGGTGTGTAACATCTAGCAGGGTGACAGAAAAACCCAGGGTAACTTCTAAGGACCTCAACGTCTCTCTCACATTGTGTTTTTTAAACATGCTTCCATTTGTCACTTCAGTCTTTACTCTGAAATACAGGAAGAGAAATCATGGCTGAAACAATTTCTCATGAAACCAGGGGTGTGGTCCAACAGTCAGTTTGGTGAGGAAGGTTCCTAACTACATCGTTCCCTCGCTCACCTGGAGACCGCTGGAAGCACTGTGAGAATCATGTTCTTTGATTTCTCCAGTGCCTTCAACACCATTCTTCCCTCGGTTCTAAAGGACAAGCTGGTGAACTCTGGAGTGGACCATCACCTCACTACCTGGATCCTGGACTACCTCACCGACCGACCACAGTATGTGAGGACTCAGGGCTGTGTGTCGGACAGGGTCGTCTGCAGTACGGGGGCCCCACAGGGAACGGTTCTGGCTCCGTTCCTCTTCACCATCTACACTGCAGACTTCTCCCACAATTCCACCCAGTGCTTCCTGCAGAAGTTCTCTGATGACTCTGCAATAGTCGGCCTCATCACTGATGGGGACGACAAGGAGTACAGAGGTCTGACCCAAGACTTTGTGGACTGGTGCCAGCTGAACTACCTCCAGATCAACGCCAGTAAAACCAAGGAACTGGTGGTAGACTTCCGCAGGCACAAGCATTCTCCACTGCAACCACTGAACATCCAAGGTATGGACATTGAGGCTGTGGACACCTACAGGTACCTTGGTGTTCATCTGAACAATAGACTGGACTGGACTCATAACTCAGACGCCCTCTACAGGAAAGGGCAGAGCAGGCTGTACCTGCTGCGGAGACTCAGGTCGTTTGGAGTGGAGGGCCCACTGCTGAAGACCTTCTATGACTCTGTTGTGGCTTCTGCTATCTTCTATGGTGTGGTCTGCTGGGGCGGCAGCATCTCTGCTGGGGACAGGAAGAGACTGAACAGGGTGATCCGAAGGGCCAGCTCTGTTCTAGGATGCCCTCTGGACCCAGTGGAGGTGGTGAGTGACAGGAGAATGGTGGCTAAGCTGTCATCCCTGTTGGACAACATCTCCCACCCCATGCAGCAGACTGTGACAGCACTGAGCAGCTCCTTCAGTGGGAGACTGCGGCACCCACGGTGTGGGACGGAGAGATTTCGCAGGTCTTTCCTCCCCACTGCTGTCAGACTCCATAATAAAGACTTTAACTGATCAAGCACACACATCCATACATATGCAATAGTACTAAGTGCAATAATCCTTTCTGTCATCGTTGTATTTTTACTCAGTTGTATATAGTATTTGTATTTGTATTCTATTTTTATCTTATTGTATATTTATTTTATTTTATTCTTCTGTATATAGTATTTTATTTTATTCTATTCTGTACAGTTGTGTACTGTATTTATTCTTATTGTATTCTAATTTTTGCCTCATAACTTTTGCACTGTCCACTTCCTGCTGTGACAAAACAAATTTCCCACGTGTGGGACTAATAAAGGTTATCTTATCTTAACTGAGAGAAGTGACCCAGAAGTATCTGTGTAGCAGCCACAATGAATCCAGATCATGACCTTTATTAACTGATCAAAGTCTCTTCTTTCATCTTCTGTATCATTCAGTTTGCATTGGTAATGCCCATTATTGTAACGCTTTTTTAAGACGAGCAAAACTTTATTTCACTTTGGGTTAGCTGGGATAAGTGATGGATGGAGGGAATTTTACTTCAGCCACAGAAATCCTAAACAGGAAGGAGGAGCAGAGTTACAGTGGATCACTATCCAGCAGGGAAACAAGGTTTATTTCAATTTCTTGGCCATGAGTGAGATTTACTGAGTGGGCAAATTCGGGAGACGACACCATCAGATCCCGAGCCCTCCATGTGTTAATCAAGAGACGGCTGCTGTGCTACATCCATAAATAATGAATAAATTAGGAGCTAAAGCTGAAAGGACAGTTTATTTGTACCATCTTCACGCGAACACATTCAAGAACATCACAGATGAAGAAACATTAAAAACTTCCACACTACATAAAGCAAGAAAAATAGTTTTTCTTTCAGGTGGTTTCAGAAAAACAGAAACATCAAACATCTCCAAGACTCTCTTTGAAAGAACTAAAAACCTTTGTTCTCATGGTCCAATCATGAGTGAACTCCCCGATGAAGCCTTGTGTGCTAAAACATGTCAGAGTTTTAAAGGTTAAACATGAGTTTCCAAAACGTTTTGCTGGAGAACAATGAACTATTTGACTGAGTTTCAATCATTTACAGACGAGCAAAACCAGGACAGAGAATAAAGGACAAAACTGACTCAGTAAAACAACAGAAAAGAAGATCCCATGTAGATCTGTATTATGTAGAAGTTCATCCCAGCAACCAGTTCAGTTCAACACAAGTTTAAATGATTCTATCTGAACTCTGTGGAGCCTGATCTCAAGCTTTTTGAGTCTGACACAGAAACCAGAGGATCTTTCTGTGTCTTCAGATTCACTGTGATCCAGTGATGGGAGTGATTTCAGCCCTGAGTGATCGCGCTGATGTTTGCACAGAGCAGACAATGAGGTGAATGTTTGGGCACATTGGTAACAGTGAAACAGTTTATTAGTAACGTGGGATCGTTTGTGTGCAGAGTATGATCTGAGATTCCTGAAGCTCTTGTCACACTGGTCACAGCTGTAGTTTCCTTCCATGTGTGCACGTTCATGAATGTTACGACTACCTGACTGTGAGAAGCTTCTCTCACAGTGTCTGCACTTGTGTGGTTTCTCTCCTGTGTGGACTCCTTTGTGTGTTTTAAGCTTCCATGCAGTGGTGAAGGACGACCCACACTGATCACAGAGGTGCTTTTTAACCCCACTGTGAATCAGTTCATGTCGTTTTAACTCACTTGGTGTGGTGAAGCTTCTCCCACATTCTTTGCAGTATTTCAGTTTGTCTCCAGTGTGTCTACGTTGATGTACTTTTAGGGTCTTTTGCCAACTGAAAGTTTTTCCACAGAGGTCACAATGAAAGTCTTTCCCACCACCACAGTGATGACAGGGTTGAGAACTGGATCCATCTGTGTCGCTCTGCTTCTAAACAAAGACACAAAGACAGTGTAAGTCAGTCCTTCAACATTTGTATCCTGAACGTCGCCTGAAATAAAGAGCATCTCTGCAGACGTCCAACTACATTTGACTGTTTCAGTTAACACACTCAGTTTACTGGGCTGCAATAACTACAATACTACCACCATAATACTACAGTAATACTAAAATCATAACTGAAAGGAAAATCTGAATAATCACTCAGAGCTGCTTTTCCATGCAGTAGAATTGCTAACATGCTAACACAGTTTAATGAGCAGAGTTGTTCCAAACAGTCAGGCTAAAATGACAAGATAACAATATAAATACATACCTCACAGTAGCTGCACTTGTAGAGTCTCTTTCTGGTGTGGATCTGTTGGTGTTGTCTCAGGTGACGTGGAGATTTAAAAGTCTTCTCACACAGGTCACATTGATAAGGTCTCTCCTCAGTGTGGGTAAACATGTGTCGTTGTAAGTCTGTGTGAGTTATAAACTGTTTGCCACACTGTTCACAGCAGTACACATCATGTCTGGTGTGAATGCGTAGGTGTGTATTTCGGTTCCCTCTCTGACTGAAAGTTTTTCCACAGATGTCACAGCTGTATGGCTTAATTCCAGAGTGGGTAACTAGATGCCTCTGTAAGTTGCTACTGTGAGTAAAAGCTCTGCCACACTGATCACAGCTGTACGCTTTAACTCCACTGTGGATGAGTTGGTGTGTTTTTAGGGAACCCTTGAAGGAAAAAGACTTTCCACACAAGTCACAGCTGAACGGTCTCTCTCCAGTGTGGATGACCTGATGCCGTTTTAGTTTAGCCCTCACAGTAAAACCCTTCCCACACTCGTCACAGGTGTGTTTTTTCTCTCCCTTTCCTCTGTGAGGTTTGTCGGCCTCCTGAGAGCGCTGACTTCTGGCTCCATGTTGGTCCTGCAGTGACAGAGATACAAGCAGAGGCAGTGAGTGAAATGCAGTCGTGGAACAAACTCAACCTTCAAACTCCATTAACACTAGTTTTAAACCTGAAGGTGGAGCGTGGCACCAAACACCTTAAAGGTCTCTTATCCCCACCTGCTGGTAGTTCTAACACATTACATCCAACCTGCTGTTAAAGATAATTCATGACTGTTCAAACACTAAAATCATGCCCATCACTCCTGATTGTACACACACACACACACACACACACACACACACACACACACACACACACATTATTTTATAATTTAGATCATTTTGTTGTTTCCTATTACATATTTCTATAATTTGTATAGATTTATACAGAATTATTCAGTGATAATAAATCCTATGTTTGTTTATTCTAAAGGAACCCCGTTAGCTTCCACAACAGATGTTGTTCGTCTTCCGTCAAATACTCACATAAAATATTACACAATAAAGTGGATTCAAGATATCCACATAATTTCACTCTTACATCCACAGTGAGGTTTCACAATTGTTCAAATATAAGCAATCAATAATAATAATAATAATATCAATAACATTGAGGCACATTACACAAATTTCAAAAACAAATCGTGTCTTACAATATTTACAACAACTAAAAGCTCTGTAAATCGGCTTTTAAGTGTTCATTGAAGTTTTGAATAATTCTCTAATTTTTTAAGGCAACTTATTCCACTTAAAAGTTGCTCTAAATGTAACAGTTTTACAAAACGTTACTTTTAACTCGAGCATTTACTAAATTGCAGTTTGTTGAAAACTGTGTAATATGATGATGTATTTCATTTGGATACTGCAGCTGAGCAGAATAAATGTGGTGTGTTTAACAGAATTGCTTTCTTTAGAACTACAAGTAAGCCATAGAATATTTTAGCCTGTACAGGAAGCCAAGAAAGGTTATTATGCATTTGATCAATATTAGTATAGTATGAACATCTTCACACTAATCTGGACGCCTTATTCTGGACTAACTGAAGTCTGTTAAGATCTGTCTTATTAGCTGCTGACCAAATGATTGAACAATACTCCAGATGAGACATTACTAGTGCATTAATGACATCTTTCATAATGAAGAAGTGATACACAAAGAGCATTTCATAGCCATAGCTATGCCTTGTCGGCAGAGTTATGTGACATTAGTGATGTTTGTACTTTCAGCGTTAACTTGGTTTTAAAGCCTTTAAAATATACGCCGTTCAATAGTCGACCTTAATCTGACAGAGAATGTGATGATTTTGTGGATAATTAAAGTCAGTCATATATCCACAAACACAACAAGCTGAAAGTCAGTGATGCTGCTCGGTTTGCAGTCCTGAACATCACGGCACAAGCAGGATTCACTGCACTGTTAATGTTAGCTGTGTTATATTGCTGCCTCTGTTCGGTGGTGTCGAGCCAAACGCACTTTAACGTGTGTTTGAACGAGCTGACGGTTCACTCGTTAAGCTGAAAGAAAGATGCTTTAATCACAGCAGTCACACATGTGTCCACTGCACCATCTGGAACTCTTCTTGTTTACACTCGTAATAACACAAACACTAAATCCTGCTTCTCTGGTGCTGTTGTGTAGCAGTGTGTACACCTGAGACTGTCACCTGTCTGTCTGTCCTGCACTCTCTCTCTGTTTCTTTCTCTCTGATTGTGGAATAAAAGTATGAACATGTGTTTATAAGTTACACTTGTGTCTGAATCCTGCAGCTTATCACACATTTGATTTCCATGTGTGACGACTGCAAGTGTCCAGAGTGAGGACAGACTGAGGGAGCCACTGCTGCACATCATCTGTGAGGCTTTGCAGCCCTGATGATCAACCAGGACAAACTCAGCAGTGTGTGAGGAAGAGGAGGAGGAAGAGCCAGCAGCAGCTGACAGATGGAGAGAATAGACAGACTGTTCCCTGTTTGTGAAGGACTGCTAGGAAAGTTTAACACAACTGTCTGTGCTGAATCCGTCTTATTAGGTAATGTTCAAATAATGTGATCATCCCAGTGTTTCCAGTGTGGGAGAAAGTACTCAGGGCCTTCAAGTTACACACTATGAAAGACAGCAACAAGTTTAATGTTCAGAAACCTAAAGTCTGTATCAGCAGCAGGATGGAGCTAAAAATAAATGTTGGTTTCAGTTCTATGAAGCTTTGAGTCTGTGAAGGTTCTCAGTCATCCAGGTCATCGTAGTCAAAGGAGCTTGCAAAGAAAAGCGTCTGGACTTCTTTAAGTTACTTGAAGACGTTTCACCTCTCATCCGAGAAGCTTCTTCAGTTCTCTCTCTTCACTTGCATACCCACCACGGAGGCCGTGGAGACGGTCAGAAAACGACTACAAGAAGACAGCTCCTTGGAGGACAGGACCAACTTCACAGCCGATCAGATTTGCACACTGTTAGACCTCTGCCTCACCACTACATATTTCAAATACAACGAAGGCTTTTACAGACAAAAACATGGCTGTGCCATGGGCTCCCCCGTGTCACCTATTGTAGCCAACCTTTACATGGAGGAAGTGGAAAGGAAGGCTCTTGTCTCTTTCAAAGGAAGAGTACCCAGCCACTGGTACAGATATGTAGACGACACATGGGTCAAAATCAAGACACAAGAAGTGGAATCCTTCACTGCGCACATTAACGCTGTGGATAAAAACATCAAGTTCACCAGGGAAGACACAAAGGATGACTGTTTGCCTTTCCTGGACTGCGCTGTGCACATTGAAGAGAACGGCAACCTCAACATCGAAGTTTACCGGAAGCCCACACACACGGACCAGTACCTCCTCTTTGACTCCCATCACCCTCTGGAACACAAACTTGGAGTAATTAGGACCCTACACCACCGAGCAGAACATGTTCCCTCTCAACCTGAAGGAAAAAAGAAGGAACACACACACATGTAAAGGAAGCACTCAAAACGTGCGGCTATCCTAAATGGGCGTTCTTAAAGTCAGCAAAGAGGCACAGAAAAGAAGACCAGACACCAGCGAGGGAGGATAAGAAGGACAGACGCAACAACATTGTCATCCCCTATGTAGCCGGTGTATCAGAAAAACTCAGGAGAGTTTTCTCCAAGCATGACATCCCGGTGCATTTCAGACCCAGCAACACGCTCAGACAGAAACTGGTTCACCCGAAAGATAAAACGCCAAAACACAAACTTAACAATGTGGTGTATGCTGTACAGTGCAGCGAGGAATGCCCAGACCTCTACATTGGAGAGACCAAACAGCCACTTCACAAGCGCATGGCACAACACAGAAGAGCCACCTCCACAGGACAAGACTCAGCAGTCCATCTGCATCTTAAGGATAAAGGACACTCTTTCGAGGATGCCAATGTTCACATTTTGGACAGAGAGGACAGATGGTTTGAAAGAGGAGTGAAGGAAGCCATCTATGTCCACTGTGAGCGACCATCTTTGAACAGAGGCGGTGGTTTACAACACCAACTCTCTGCCATCTATAATCCAGTTTTGAGATCCCTTCCCAGACGCCTTAACGCCCACTCACATCCTGGGCCATCTGATCTCAGGAATTCGCATGACAAGGTGGGGCCAGGTTTCACAATGAACTCACCCGAAACTCTGGCTGATTGGGACCCACACCCAGTTTCACACCTTGGCTCAGGCGATTAGAGGATCATCAGGGGGTCCTTTTGTCCCTCTGTGGGGGGTCACTCCCACTAGGTTTATATCTGGGACTCTCCACCATTTGACCTTAGAACTGAAGAAGCTTCTCGGATGAGAGGTGAAACGTCTTCAAGTAACTTAAAGAAGTCCAGACGCTTTTCTTTGCAAGCTCCTTTGACTATGAAGCTTTGAGTATTTTGGATCAGTAGCTGCTGTGTTTGTTGCATCATGTTGCTGTAACTGTTTATATGCTTTATATATTCTGAGCTAAGTTGATCTATAGTGTTACATCATATTCTATAAGGATGTTATGTGTTTGTAGACTTTCTGCCCAGTTTGACCCATTTAGCAGAAGTCAGCCTGTTTAAGGCTCTGATATCTATTCTGTGTGACTTAAAGCAGTTATGACATGGTCTGATTTTCTCACCCAATAAAGGAATATTTCATATATCAGTCTACTCTTCATTCTATCAGACACAGTTATCACAGCTCCTACATTTGCTTTTTACGCATATATGTAAGCATTGAGCCAAATTTAGTAATGCCAACAATATAATAACTATAATATTGGCCATATTATATTTACATTACCACAGTGAGATGACTTTAGTCTCATGAACAACATCAGCTAATTGTTATTTACAGCTAATCTTAAACGACTGTTCAGCACAGAAATGAAGCCCAACAATCATGTTTCACAGTCCTGTGGTCTCAGCCTCAGATACTCATCAAATCACACAGAGCTCATGTAGAAACAAATGAACTAAATATGTTCTCCTTCATTTCTGTCAAACACAGCTGTATGAAACGTTTCCAGCTGTTAGTACATAAACACATAAACAACAGCTGCTTGTTTCAGTGAAAATACATTGATGGGATTTTAATAAAGTTGTGCAGCTGTAAAGTATTTTGTCTGGTGTCAATTCTATCGTCAGCTACATCGTTATGGCAAATGTTCAAATGTATATGGTGATAAATATCTTTGGTCATATGGTCCTGCTCTGTCTGTCACCTTCTGTGTTGAGCTCATTGTTTCCTCTGTAGTGGCTGAGCTGAGTCCAAGTAGCTGAAAATGTTCCTCTGCTGCTCCGTCAGACTCTCCTCCTCCTGCTGATCAGCTGGGACACAAAACAGATCTTTGTCAGGCTCCACACTGCACTGAAGAGTCAAAGTGTCTCATATGTTCATCTGACAAGTAAAAGAACACATTTTTGTTTCCCGAGGTGGGCAACTTGTTGGAAACAAACACAAAAGGTTTGAGCACTGATACCTGCCTGAACAAATTAACACAAGTATAATCAGAGTCATAAAAATAAAAGTGTAGAATTATGTTCACAGGAAAAAGCCACCAATAGAAAAAATATAACTGTCAGGAGTTTTCCTGTAATGCAACTCAGGTCAGAATAAATGACACTCAGACAGGTTTGCAGGTTTAACGTGCACACGGGTGAGAGTTCAAACGAAGACTCACACCCCGCAGCAGTTGCCACCCTTTATTTATACTCAAACATGTTTGCGTCACAGACACATGCAGGAAGAGATAACATACAACAGTAGAGACTTTGTGCTGAGCTTGCACAGTGTAACTTCTCTAGTACAAAGAGCAAACACATCTAGAGAACCTCAAATGAAATGTACTTCTATACATAAACATAATAAAATCTTTCAACATTCCCTCCTGTTGTTTGATCTTTTCTCCTATATATGTACATAGCAACTCACTAACACTGTATCAGTCTATGACCACTTGTAAAACATTTTTAGCCAAGACATCATGAAATAGTGAGTTTTGCAAGTATGTTATATCCAAATGTCTATCTCATTATCATGTTCTTCATTCTGTGGTAGGGTGATGTAAGCATTAATTGAAGCAGCTACCATTTTTGACACCATGTTCTTCAAACAAGGTATGACACATGAAGTGAAAAGACACAATAACAGTAGTAGAACACCAACAAAAACAAGTCCTTTAAACAACAGGGACTTCCAAGAGCCGCTTAAAAGCCACGTGAGCCAGTCTTCTGTGTTCGCAACATAGTCTTGTTGTTGTACATCCCGAAGTTGTCTGAGTGTTTTCAGAGCATCAGTCATGTTGGATGAGTGTACATTATCTGGAATGTATGTGCAGCAAGTTGTATTGAACAAAACACATAGTCCGCCCTTTTCTGCCAAGATCATGTCCAGGGCGACTCGGTGTTGCATAACAGTCATTCTTATGGCATCAATTTCCTGATTTTGCTCTTTGTTGATGGTGGTCGATGCATTTAAAAACAGCCCAAAACGATAGTCCAATAGTCAGGGGGTCACTGTGGTTTAGGGCAATTCATGAATATTGATAATCTGGACTGGTAAAGCTTGCTACGCATGTCACTTGAGTCATATTCATATAATATAGGATGCTGTGTTTGAGCATATATATCTGTATCAGGCGTTGTTCATCCAGGGATGGATGTGGTCCTGTGTCACTTCGACCAGGTGTGAATTGTCATATGTCCATGTCCTTCTATGCAAGTTGGCTTCTTGATCCATTAAGTGCATCAGAGTCCATGCTGTAAGCAGCAGGGCCAAGGTGGTAAACAGAATAATCTTCATGATGACCAGACACACCGATTTACTCTGGTGAGTAGACTACAGGCGAGAAGTAGAAGGCGGGATATACCCGATCAGCCCTCCCTTCACCTGTAGATCACCAAAGAGTCGGGGTGGTGGTGTCTTTTAGGTTATGCTGTCACTCACTTCCACTTTTTTGCAATGCCTCTGGTGGATCCAAAGGGCCTCTCAGTGATTTTGCAAGCTGTTGGTGTCGTTAAGAGTACTTGGCATGGACCTTATCGCCTGGGTTTAATCTGCAAGAGACTTGAGAAGCGTCGCACAGCAGTTCGAAACAATATCCCTATTTTCTACTAAAGTTGTCTCTCTAACAGATTTATCTATTGGTTCACTTGTATCAATTCATGCATCTTTTCACTGAGGTCTGATTCAAACTATCTTACTTCTGATTCTTTCCAAAAATAATTTCACATGTAACAATTTATATATGTGTGTTTTCTATTTTTTATTTACCTCTTTGTTGTGCTCTGGTGGACATCTCTAAACACCATCATGAGTTCAGGCTTCAATTTCAACCCAATTATACTCCTCTGGGCTTCACCTTCCCACTGGCCCCTGTACCCTTCTCAAAGTGTCCTTTGTTGTCTTAAATCTCCAGCAAACACAATCTGTTTCTTCTCCGTTTCTTTTCAGTATTTTCCTTGTAGATTAAGTCCCAGCCAGGCAAAATATCACATTCAGTGCCTTTAAACAGTTATGTCACACTGTTCTTACCAGCCTGCTGTTAATTCTTCAGGTTCACGATGTTCTGTTGGTCTTCATCAGGAGATTAACTGTCCTTTGAGCTTCTTCTCAGGATCGGGACAAGTGGGAGGTCAAGCTGTAAAATTTTAAGCCAAACTTTGGCTTGTTTTTTCCCCAATTATGTTAATCTATGGTTTTGCTGCTATGCTCAAAATTCTAGGTTGAGAAAAGTCCACCTTTATCTATTTGTGGCCTATATTAACACACTAAACCATACCATTAATATCATTTTCATGTCTTTTCTTAAAGCCTCAAATTGCTTCATCTGGCTAGAGTCTGTCTCTTCTGTTTTTTCTCTCTGGGTGCTCACTCCTTATATGGGCATGCAAAGGTCCTGTCACACACACACTTCCTGTTACTCTCTTTTGCGTTTCTACAGGCTAATCAAACTCATTTTGCATTTACAATCTACAAACCCTTTGTAATTCTACTAACTTTTGATCTAACATGTAGCGTTATTCACACAATAATTTCATATTTTAATAAAATCCATGTGGATGGTGTAGAGAACTAGCCTCTCTTAGGTCTTAAGTTTCCTTGTGGGTTGTGTTTTTGACAGAATAGGCATCTTCTTACAAATTTTTCGCTAAAGTTCCAAAATTTATAGTGTAAAAATTTATAGTGTAAAAATTTATAGTGTAAAAGTGTGTATTGTTTATCTATACTATATTCCCTCCTGTTTACACATGTATTTACTACATGTGTCACTACAGCCGCTGTCCTGTGTAACGACTCTGGTAATACTGGTTTTCCATCACGGACCATTAAATCATCTTTCAGTTGTGCTCCACATTTCAGCCACTTGTTCTGTTCAGTGATTGTTGCAGCTTGTTGTTCGGTTTTTAGTACATCAAGTGGTATTTGTGGGCAGCAGTCGGATACTAGTAGCTCTGCCGGTTGTTGTGCAGCCTGTTTTGCTGCTTGATCTGCAAAATTATTTCCTTTTGTGACAATAAAATTGTCTTTTTGATGTGCTGCACATTTGCAAAGTGCCAATTGTTTTGGCAAGGTGATCACTTCCAGCAAGATTTTTTTTAAAAGCTGCCGTGTTGCACTGGGTTATCCGTAGAGGTAACCATACCTCTGTTATGCCAAATGTTTGCAAAGTGGTGCACTGCTGAAAGAACAAACTGGCTGTCAGTGTATATATTTATATTTTGGCCTGTGTGCAATTCATATGCACATATGACTGCATACGTGCAGCTGACTCTTTTACTGCCTCTGCTGCGGCTACACAGGCTTGCACATGCAGGCAGGCCTGACGCAACAGAGTCTAATTTACACGAGTCTAAATTTCACCAGGAATGTTAATGAGCATTGTTATCCTCCAAACGCCTGTGTTATCACAGCTTTCATATAACCTGCTCTTCTATCTACACGTAAGTAGAAAGGCTTATCATAGTCAGGCAATGTTAAAACTGTATCTGTCTGTAATGCCTATTTTTAAATAACTGAATGCTTCTTCTTCTTCTTTTTTCCATTTTTTTTCTATAGATGCAACATTACACTTTCACTCAAGACATTTTTAGATGATGTCTAGTGTTTCAAAGAATTCACACATCTCACATATTTCAAACTTTGAAGTTGGGTTATATATATATATATATATATATATATATATATATATATATATATATATATATATATATATATATATATATATATATATATATATATATATATATGTATGTTTTTAAACTTTGGATTGCTCACAGTTCTAAAACTGGGCATTTGTAAATCATATGCCTGATCACTATGTGTCACTGATCCACAAGTATGGTCACAAATTTGTTTCCAAACCAACAAAAAAAATAAAATCATCAAACAAAACCAAAAACATACATGAGTCAGGACACAAAAAGAAAAATGCTGCTACTGAAACAGAGCAGAAGTGTGAGGGAAAACTGAGCTCACAGACTCTATTTTATTCAAAAGGTTTTCATGTGAATTATTTCCTTTTATTTATTTTATACATTCTGGGCATGGTCGTCATGCCAACTATGTTTCATTGTTAATATCAGTTTACAGGTTGTTATCCTTCCTATTATTAGTTTCAATAGGTTAAAAATAAGTTCTAATGTAATTTTGTCTTTGTTTATTTTATTTTTGTACTTCTTATATTTATATCTATTCGTTGGGGTCTGTTTCCAACCTTTTCAAACTACTTTGATCTCTAGTTTTCACTTAATAAGGGTTTTGTCAGTCACTGCACTGTAGTGTGACCTGATGCAGATTTTACTATTAAAGTATCTTCTGAGACTTGTACTTCCTTGCCACAATTCCAGCACGTATTATCTCTTTCTTCACTTCTTTCGCGTAAGTCTATCTGTCCTACATATCTCTGGCCTTTTCCTCTAAAGTCCTCCTGTCTGTTACCTTCTGTTACCTTCTAAATCCTCCTGAGAATGCGATAAACCCTGTTTCTGGATCTAATGTGAAAGTACCTGTGCTTGCAGGTTTTTCTTTTTTCTTTTTTATATTACACGGAATGTGTGCTCGGCATATTGCAATGCGTCGGCTAGTGGTCATTCATTGTGACCTAATGTTTTTCAACATCTAACATATTTTGTGCCTCTGCATAAGGACCAGGCTGAGGTCGAAACGGATCAGATGATAATTTAAGGGGGGGGGGGGGGGGGGGGGGTCGCAGCAGCGGGAGTGGGGGTTGGCCGTGCAGCAGCAGGAGTGGGGGTTGGCTACCTCTGCCTTTTTCATTTTTCTTTTCTTGTTTCTTCTACTTTCAGTAATGCTCCTTTAGGTTGTGATAGTGCAGATGGGCTACATTTTCCTTCCCAGGTGGGACATTTGATCTTTTTAGGATTTCTCCATCTTTGCACACTAATTTGTCCGGCGCCTGGACATTTTTTTTTTTCTAGCCACTGCTCGTCAGCAGTGAGTTTTGTTGATTTATTACCCATTTTTTCCTCAACTCATAGATATTTTTACGTTTAAACACACATACACACACACCCGCGGTGCTTTCTCTGGCACGAGGAATGGGAGAGGCTATTAACACAGCCTTCTACTCTCAAGCTATTCTTTGAGAGCGGTGTTAATTTTATGTGTTGAAACACAACCTTCCTCCCGTCCCACCAGTACGTAAGCGACCAACGGTAAACAATTCAGTGGAGTAGTTCAGTCTCGCTAATGTACTGAAAAAGCAACTTACTCCACCAACAAAACAGTAAAACAATAAATACCTTTATGCGCGCGCTAATTTTACCCTCTACAGGGGAGCTACCAGTCCTATTTCAGACGAGCTCTATTTTATTTTAAAATGCTACCAGCCTTCTTCAGGCGAGCTTTTAAATGCTACCAGCCCCTCTCTGGGCGAGCTTTTAAATGCTACCAGCCCCTCTCTGGGCGAGCTTTTAAATGCTACCAGCCCCTCTCTGGGCGAGCTTACACGATTTTACGCAACGTGTCTCAGAGTGTCAATATTCACCTGTTTGCTGACTTTGCCGGTTATCAGGTTTCCCTCATCGACCCCCAGCGTCGTGTACCACTTTTAAGAACGCTGGCCAGAACCCGAATTCTACGTCTCTGGTCTTTTATCCTGTACCTAGACAGGAGCTGTCGACAGACTTCAGCGCGGGCTTCTCACGACGTCAGGACTCGATGAGGTTTTCCTGTGGGATCACGCAAAGTGGTGTCCCTCCGGCTCGGAGGACCAAGAAATGTCAGGAGTTTTCCTGTAATGCAACTCAGGTCAGAATAAATGACACTCAGACAGGTTTGCAGGTTTAACGTGCACACGGGTGAGAGTTCAAACGAAGACTCACACCCCGCAGCAGTTGCCACCCTTTATTTATACTCAAACATGTTTGCGTCACAGACACATGCAGGAAGAGATAACATACAACAGTAGAGACTTCATCACAGATACATGAGTGGAAGAGATAACATACAACAGTAGAGACTTCATCACAGATACATGAGTGGAAGAGATAACATACAACAGTAGAGACTTCGTGCTGAGCTTGCACAGTGTAACTTCTCTAGTACAAAGAGCAAACACATCTAGAGAACCTCAAATGAAATGTACTTCTATACATAAACATAATAAAATCTTTCAACAATAACTATAGCACATAGCTATAGCACAATATAACTGTGCCATCAACACACAATGGGGATAAGACATACACAGCGCAAATAAAAAGCAAGATAGGAAAATTAGTAAAATAAATCACTGCAGACAAGGCCAGCATTTAACCGGTAGAAAACGCAAGATTAAACAAATACGTTTTAAGCCGTGATTTAAAAGATTGAATAGAGTCAGACGCCCGAATGCCAATGGGAAGGTTGTTCCACAACTCTGGTGCGGCCAGGGCAAACGCTCGATCACCTCTAGACTTCAGCCGAGATCTAGGCTGCACCAACAGTAACTGTGAGGATGATCTTAAAGCCCTAGCAGGAACATATAAGCTTAAGAGTTCCTTAAGATAGCTCGGTGCTGTGTTATTAGTGATTTTAAAAGTAAACAGCAGAATTTTAAATTGGATACGGTATTTCACAGGCAACCAGTGCAAATCAGCTAGGACGGGAGTAATGTGGGCAAACTTCTTAGTTTTGGTTAGAATGCCTGCAGCAGCATTTTGGACTGTCTGTAAACTATGGAGAAGGGCAGAGTGGAGTCCAAAATAGAGTGAATTGCAGTAATCCAGCCTCGAAGTTACAAAGACATGGATGAGTTTTTCCAGGTCTTTATGCGAGATATACTGCCTGGCCTTAGAAATAAGGCGGAGTTGGTATAAACTGGATCTAACAACAGCAGACACTTGTCTATCAAGTTTAAATGAGCTGTCAAGTAACACGCCCAAATTCCTAACAGTGTCGTAAAAGGAGCTAGTGAGAAAACCAAAAGCATCACGAAGTTTGGCACGAAGGACATCACTGCCAAAGACCACAATTTCAGTTTTCTTATCATTAAGGATAAGAGTATTTGCCAGGAGCCATTGCCTGACCTCACACATGCACCCTCGAAAACTATTCAAGGACAAAGCTAGGTCATCATTTAACTCAAAGTAGATCTGAATGTCATCAGCATAATAATGAAAAGCGATGTGATATTTCTCAAAGATAGCGCTTAATGGAAGCATGTACAATGAGAACAGAGTAGGGCCTAACACAGATCCCTGAGGGACACCACAACAGACAGGTACAGCGGAGGAAGAGGAAGTGGCCAAGTGAACCGAGGAGAGCCAATTGGAGAAGTATGATTTAAACCAATCCAAGGAAACACCCTTGATGCCTACAGTGTGCTCAAGTCTCGCCAATAGGATTTTATGATCAACCATATCGAAAGCCGACGATAAATCCAATAGCACTAGGACCGAGGAGCGTCCATTGTCAGCCATTAGTAGAAGGTCATTGAGAACTCGGAGCAGCGCTGACTCAGTGCTATGATGTGGTTTGAAGGCCGATTGGAATTTATCATTAATGCTATTCTCATCCAGGTAGGCCTGGAGTTGAAGCAACACTATCTTCTCAAGAATTTTGGCCAAGAACGGAAGCTTGGAAATCGGCCTATAGTTCGCATAATCATTATAATCGAGGTTCCTTTTTTTAAGAAGAGGCTGAATTATAGCATGTTTAAAGGCTGATGGTACGCAACCAGAGAGCAAAGAAGAGTTCAAAAGGGACAATATACTAGGTCCAATTGCACTAAAACAGTCCTTAACTATACGAGATGGAAGAACATCATATACGAGATTAGTATTGTTCAGTTGTTCAACCAGACGCTTAAGAGTAGGGAGTGAAACGGGTTCAAACTGATAGAAGGAAGAGGAACAGTCAGGGGTAAACGCAGGGCCTGTCATTAAAGGAAGAGCAGATTTAAGAGATGAGACTTTATCTAAAAAATAATTTAAAAATTGTTCGCAAAGAACCGTGGAGCACGGCAGCGGCATAGTGGGGCAGGGGTTGACCACAGAGTTAAAAATTTTAAATAAAATTCGAGGATTGTTACCATTGGTAGAGATAATTTTTGAAAGAAAAGCTGCTTTAGCCATTTTGGCAGCAGTTTGAAACTTCAAGCGACTAGTACGTCGGATGTCGTAAGATGCCTGGAGTTTATCTTTCCTCCACCTTCTCTCATCCCGCCGACACGCACGTCGTAGAGTGCGAACAGAGTCACTTAACCAACATTGTGAGTAAGTTCTGGGGCGCTTCATTTTAATAGGTGCCACAGTGTCGAGGATGGAGGAACATGTAGTTAACAGGGTATTGGCAAAATTCTCAACCATATGAGGGGTAAGACAATCTGACGTAATAGATGCAGAATACACAAAAGAAGCAGAGAATTTCACCACAGTATCAGCATTAACAGTACGCACATCACATAATAACGTTACATGTTATTATGTGATGTTACTGAAATCATCATGAATAACAGGAGTGGTGATTCCTGTAACTTTGTGTATATAATTTGGCATTTCTTACTGATGTAGGCCAAAAATAAATACATAAACTGAGCACCTGATGGCTTTGAACTTTTGTTGTCCATCTTCCATTGGTTTGAATTTTGCGCTCCAGTACAAACACAAATCCCCCAACCCGAGGATCAGCACAATTAACCTAACAGACCTACACCTTAGTTCACAGATTCACTTTGTCTAAGGTTGATTTCTGGGATGTCACACAACCCAGGATTCAGATCGTGAATCCATGATGGGCTTGGATTTACATCATTATAAATGAAATGTGCTCTACTTGGAAGCAGCCGGCCCCGCCCCTTTTGACGGGTTGTGTGAGACTTTAAATCATCAAACTGTAAATTATAAATTTAAATTGTTATTGATCCTTTACCCCGAGTCCTAAAGTGTAGATTTATTTTCTTACTCTTCTTATATTTATTGTTTGTTTACTTGCACCGCTGTAACTGCAGCCTCGTCGTCTCGTCTCTCTATATGCTGGACTGTCTGTAGCGGAGATGACAATAAAGTTTACTTTGACTTCAGCAGCGCGCAGGCGCACCGAGGGCTCTCGCGCTCACTTTATAGAATTTAGAAAAAACATCGGTGCAGATTATAAGTCTGTATCATAATATCTGTTTGTTGTTTTTATTTTGTTTTGCGAGTTGGTTATTAGATGCCGCTCCAGCCAGCCAGAGACTCCCCGCCGCCCCGCCCTCTCCTCCCTGTGCCGCCAGCAGCAGGCGCACCTCGCAAACGGAGGGCGCCCTTACTCCCAGCAAATGGCTGATAGAAAACCGATCGGTGCCTACGAATTTCCCAATATGCGCTGGCATGACGTCGGGGAAGCATGGGTACGACCGATTATTTTATTTTTTTCTTGCCAATGCCCGTGATGCCCCCCCCACCACGATGCATTCTATTGGTTTGCACACTTACACACACCCAGCTGTGGTTTCCTGTTTTGCTGGACTCTGGAGAGCCCCGCCTTTAACGCTCTTCTCTCACAGAGAGCAACAGAAAACTTGGAAAAACTCCAGATTGACTGAACTCAGTTCAAAGTTACCTTGACACCTTTAGATGTGAGACGTAGTGATGGCCAGCTTGAAGCTGACGCTCCGGTGCGTGTGTCAGAAAGATCAACGCGCTGCTTCAGAAGCACCGTGTCGAGGCTTGATTCGTTTGGCCAGAGTCACGTGATCAGTGACGTCTGAAGCTTCGTTTAGAACGTACCTTTTATTAAATCGAACTTTATTGAAACACAATGAGTATACAACATACAAACAGATGAAGTTTACAAAAGAACAGAACATGAACATACAGAACCAGGAGTAAAAAAATGATGATATGAGTAGGCGAAAAAAATCAACATATTGTAACGTGCAGTGGAGATGAAGCCAGCCGCGGAGGTGTGCAGGTGGATAGCGAATGAGCAACAGCTTCTGACTTTCCAAAAAGTACTCATTTATTTACAATATCAAAAATAAAAGTGCTACCTCTACCACACATTACTAAAGAGCACACTAGTCCGCGTACACACGGGAGCATCCATTACAGGAGGAGTGCAAAGAAGAACAAAAAGGGGGTGACACCAGTCGTGAGACAGGAGGCGCCGCCATGTGGTGATACACTGCATTACAATAGCAACTGTTACAATATAAATATTGTTCTGAGAGGCTTTTTGTTGGTTGAGTCTGAAATTGATTGTATGTACAATTCATATCCTTATAAAAAGGCAGAAATATGGTGTTTTATTAATAAACTTACATTTATGGATATAAAATAGCTAAAAGTATTAACAATTTTTTTATAAAAAAACATTTATCATTCTTCCTGGGGAACTTAAAGAAAAAGAATAAAACATTTTCCCATCGTAAAGAAAACTCCCTTAAACTATAGACAATAACAAAACTGCTAAATTCTTCCAGAATCTCTGTGTAGAGGAACCAAAAGAGATGTGCCACAGTTTCTGGATGATCCCCACAGAAAGTTCAATTAGTATTTATGTCTCTTTTAAATGTTACCATATAGTGACTGGCTGGGTAACATTTATGAAGAATTTTATATGAGATTTCCTTCACCTTGTTCACAATTAGATATTTATGGGATCATCCAGACTGTCTTCCAGGTGATATCTGGAACATGTCGATTCCAGTAAGATATTCTATATATGGGAGAGACATGATATCTTCTTGGAATAAACTACGTATTCTCTTATTGCTGTTACCAAGTTCCTGTGAAAAGCAGATTTTTCCCACTGCTGACTCAGCTGGATCAGGGAGAGTGACTGAGGCAGATATTGAGCTGTCGGTGTTTTTATATAACATTAAAGTCCCTGAGGGTATGGCACCAAGCACCATTGAGAATTCCCCAACACTGTTTGACAAGTTTGACGAGCATCTTGACTTTTGGTCTTTATATTAACAGTCCTGGATATGTGACTTCTTGTTTAACAGAAATGTTACAGAGAGCATTTGCAGTGCAGCCTTTAATTGCTAGTAATTCACATTTTTTTAGATTTCGACATAAAGCAGATGCCTCAGAGAAATCACTAATAACACTAAGGGCTGGACGGATTTGATTTGCATTCTTCAAGAAGAGTGTGGTGTCATCAGCTAGCTGGCTGATGATGAGCTCCTTATCAGCTGTGCTGATTCCTTGTATAACAGGTCAAATCTCGGGGTGGAGTCTTAATCATTTTAATTGAGCTATTGCCATTCGTGTACAAGGTTTTGATAGCTTTACAGAAAAATGCCAAATTTTTCCAAAGAGTGGAAAATAAATTGATGTTCAATTGTATCAAAAGCCTTTTAAAAATCCAGGAAGAGAATGAAGCTATAGTCAGATACCAAATCAGAGTAATCAAGTAGATCTAAAACCAGTCTCATGTTCTTAGAAAGGTGTCTGTTTCTCATAAAGCCTGATTGTGTCTCATCCATAATTGTGTCCAAGAACTCTTTCATTCTGTTAGCAAGTACTAAAGCCATAATCTCATAGTCATCATTGAGCAGACAGATGGGTCTCCAATTATCAATAAGAAGTAAGTCTTTGTTTGGCTTTGGAATAAGTGTTATGAGACCCTGAGTAAGAGTAGGAGGGAGGATGTTATTCTCTACACTTCCTATGAAAAGCTGCAGTAAGAACGGAGCCAGGAGATTAGAAAATGATTCATAAAACTCTGCAGTTAAACCATCTGTGCCGGGAGATTTGTTGGCCTTAAGTGCAGAAATAGGATTACAAACATCCTCCACAGTCAGAGGGCTGTCACAGTGACTTCTATCTTCCACAACAATAGTTTTTAGGTTTTTAATATTATTGAGAAACAGCGTTGAGACATATATATATATATTCTACTTTTCTAAATGATTGACTATTTCAATGGAGAACCTAAATGACACGGACCCGTGTTTGTTATTACATATCTCTATTTTGAATGTGACAAGTCTATCATTGCCTGTTATTCATAGGTATTAACAGAGTTTTTGGCCTTTTTTTCCATCTATAAAAGCTAATTGACTCTTTACAGTGGCCTGCTATGGTTAATAATAACATGTTCAGTCATGAGTGAAATCAAAGCTTTTCTTCACTTTAGCATTTAACATTCCCAACAATATAATGTGATACCTTAATTAAAACACAGCTAATAAAACACAATTTTCTTAATGCAAACATCAGTGACTCAACATTAGCAACCAAAGGGTTCAGTCTGCAGCTCACACTCATGTGAAGCTACAGCCTCCCCCTTTAGTCTCTGTCATCCTTCTGCTCCTGCAACAACAAAACAAAGCAAGACAAAACCTCCACCCTTCTTCTACAGGCTGGGTGAATTGTTGTGGACATTCACTAATCCTAAAGTCGGCACCGTTTTTGTCTCAGTATCAAGTCAGTTAAACTTTTAGTCGTCAGTCCATCACAGTCCAGTCACATGCATACATCCACACACATTCATACCAGATATTGCTGATAATGGAGTCTCACGCGCAGCCTATTCGAGCCTCCATCACCAGCAAGATGACGTCATCATTTTAAAGGAAAACAGCTCCTTGTTTTTGGACTGGATTGACTCGCTGCAATCCTTTTAGGCTCAGGACTTCTCATGTGATCAATGTCCCATATAAGTGAATTTCTCCCAAGCCCATTACAATCATGGAGAAAAACACTTTGCCACTGTTTCCAGTAAGAATATTTTATAGCGCTTTAAAGTTCAACCTCTCAGGTCTGGATTAAAGAGCTGATTTGTTAAATCGGGAACTCACAAAATACCAAAATATCACCAGCGGTGGATCACACCTCTCAGATGTTCTTATCTCAGTGCACTGTAACAAAAGCACAAACAAACGCAACCAATAAAATACTAATAAAGTAACAAATACTGGGGCCCATTGCAAACATGTCCAAGCATAAAACCATCTTTCTCTCTCTTAGAGAAAGAAAACAATCCAAACCTCACTGATAAAATCAACCTAGTGTCAAGCAAAACCCAAAAATCAACCAAAACTTCACCAGAAAGTTTTTCTCCCTCCCGGGACAATATTGTGCAGGAATACAGGCACCGTAACTCCTTTTGCACTGACAAAAACATGTTGGATTTACTTGATTCAATAGTGGACACTGGTTGCACACAAAGGTTTTGCTTTGGCAGAAACTTAAACAACTGAGTTAAATCAACACAACCTTTTCATATTCAGTAAACCTGCATGTTGTGTTCATAAAACACGATTGAAACATGTTCAGATGGAGTAAGTTGAGCTCCTGGAACATTTTAATCCTTCAATTGAAATTGAATGGGTCTACAACAACTACCATCCTCCTATCTCTATCCTGGTTGCAGCAGGGCTGGGAAATAACCCTGAAGTGATAGGTTACCAGGCAGGGTACACCCTGGACAGCTCACCAGTCTATCAGATAGAAACACACAGCCGTTTACATTCATGGATAATTTAGCCCAGGACCTTCTTACTGTGGAGCAACAGCACTAACCAGCATACCAACAATGGAGGAAATACAGGAAAGCTATGATTTCCTGTATTTGAGGCAGAATTATTTTGTTCTTGCCCTTGACAGGTTAATCCATAATAAATAGCAACAGCATGCATGTGGTGTGTGTGTCGTTGTCTGCCTCTTATAACTCCAGTGATTTTCCTGTAGTTTGAAATCTTATGCGGTGTTGACACAATAATTTGTTGTAAACCAGGAAATTCCCAACTGTGGTAGAAAGCACAGCTTAGCCTTAGCAAATGTTCAAAGAAAAGTCGTCACTTCCTGATTTCTGCTTCACTGATAAATATTGTCACACTGGGGTTTTTGCAAATGATATCAGTGAGCACTGTGTGGCAGCTGGAGTCAGACAACTGAAGCTCCCACAATCAAGACCACAAACAGCTTTCAAAGGAGATGTGAAGCTTTTCTGGCAGCAAGCTTCATGATTTATGGGACTGGAACTGGAACAGAAACTACCTGATCACCAATGGTGAGCTGGCATGGAATTATTTTTATGACATTTTATCAAAGTTATAAATAAGCATGCCCATTAACACATAGTGAGTGAGCATGTTGTCTTCCCACGCAGTGAACAGCGGATGCTAATGTTTTTGTCACTTTTTACAGAGTCAAACTCAAAGTAAGGTCAGTGCTTCCACGCTTTAAACGCTGCACGCTCACACTCGATAGATTATCCATTGTTCATCTGCACACAGCTGCGGTTTTAGTAACGCAGTAACGCAGCGTGCTTACGGGAAAGTAACAGTAATCTAATTACCTTTTTTGCAATAGTAATCCCTCACTTTACTCGTTTCTTGAAAAAAGTAATCGGATTACTGCCCATCTCTGGTTGGAGCTGTGCACTTGTGGGTTCAACCTTGTGTACACGTTTATCTTTGCTGTGTGTACTTGTACCTCTGAGTGGAAGCTGAACTCTTGAGTTCGAGTATCGAAGCATCAGCTGTGACGTTAAAGTCCAAACAGCTCGTTCATTTGACGTGCAAATGAACGAAGGTAACGCCGTTTTCATGTGGATGTGTCACTGAGACACTTTCCACATCCACAGCTCACAAAATGGGAAAACTATAGAAGTATAACAATGAAGAAGTTACTATGTTACGGGTCCCAAGGATGAAGACCTCGATGACAAATATGTTACCTGTAAAAGCAGGTGAAGAGCAGAGTAAGGAAGACACGATGCGTCTCTGCTTTCCTCCAGAACGTGTCTGAGTCTGATTTATTTCACACAAATAAATGCTATAAAACACTAAACATGAGCTTTCAATATGCTGTTCAGCTGGTTCCTCATTCACATCAATTACATTTACTTATTTCACAACATCAGTGAAATATACTCTTTTTAACTGGTTCAGTTTCTCAAGTTCACACTTCTTTCCATAACAGCTACATCCTTTTATCATATCAATAAACACATCACATTGTCTTCTGCAGTGTCTTACTGGCTAAACAGTTCTATTCAATAACAGCATTGGTAAATACATTACATTTGTTCCCTCCAGTAATTTACTGGCAAAATCACTATTTAGTGCATCATGAAACACAGCTTGTTTAATCAACCCATGAATGCCTCTGTTAGCTACACAGAGTTGCTCAGAGTGCTTGTGTTACACTAGCTAATCTACTCAGTCACTTTAACAGAACTATTAACATTCACATCTCACAGAACTGATTTGATTGGAGCATTACAACACGTTTGCACAGAGCATAGGAGCGCACTGACTCTGCTTCACGAGCGCTCCACCTAACGAGCGGGCTCGCGGTGCGGTCGCGCGGGACACTCCTCTGGTTTTCTCCCGTGTTTACATATAAATAACTTTGGCGGACCGCCTTAACTCTCCCATTCACATTAACGTGGGTAACCATGGTGACAATAAACAACATTTTCGGTGCGAGCACCGTGTACCGACCTGTAAAAGCAGGTGAAGAGCAGAGTAAGGAAGACACGATGCGTCTCTGCTTTCCTCCAGAACGTGTCTGAGGAAGCAGCGGAAGGTGGGCTCCACTTACTGCACCCCGAAACCCCGGAGCAAGCACCAAAGTTCCGCCCTCACTGCTTTCTAACATAAAATGAATCCCTGTTACATGGATTTTCTATCCTCTTAAAGAAACTGAAAATAAATACATATAGCAATGAAAAATGTCCCGTTACATGAGTGTTTTACACAAAATAATATTCATGTGGTCATTCCCTCACAGGGGTGCCACAACTACACTGCTGTTTTGACAGAGACACAGTGTGTTTATCTAACTTGGCTGAAGCCAAAGTTCTCCAGACAAATTCAGTCTGTTTCTGCCAAGTGTGAACTCACTGGATGAGCGCCAGATACACAGAATCAAAAAGGGATAAATTAGTTTTCTTATGTCATGTTCCCGTCACAAACTGGCTCAAGGAGAGGGGAAGCAGGAGTCCACAGATGAAATGTTCCTATAAATAAAGTGGAATTTATTCAAACTTTACCAAAACTTCAACACATCAAATACAAGCAGTTCAGCAGGGAGTGGATGTGTGTTGCATGTGCCAGGTGGATGCAGAGAGAGGCCAGGGCCACGTTCAAACCTGAACACGCTGCACAGTGTTTTCTTCCATTTGTTAGGGATGAATGAAATGCTTCCTTGAAAGGATGTGTGCAGTCACCAGTGGGCGTGGAAGCATGTGCGCCCTCATTTGGTGGGTGTGCAAGAAAAGTCATCCTGTCACACAGCAATGCCTACATAAATCACACCACTCTGCTTAAAATAATAATGTTTAGTGAAGCAGGTGAAGCAAAGGGCTGCTTTTAATAGGCTGGGAGACCCAGGTGTGCTGCTTTAGCTGCTGAGCCTCTTATGACAGAACAGCGGAGAGTGGTAAGAAGGGAGGAGGGGGTCTGGCTGTGTTTGTGAACGATAGATGGTGTAACTCTGGGCATTTCTCTATCAAAGAGACGCTATGCTGTAAGGACATTGAGCTGCTAGCGGTTAGCATGAGACCGTACTATCTACCACGAGAGTTTACACACGTGATTATGATAGCTGTGTATGTCCCGCCCTCTGCTAACGCTGCAGCAGCCTGTGAGGTCCTGCACACTGTAAACAGCAGACTCCAAACACAGCACCCTCAGGCCCTTTTCCTGATCTCTGGGGACTTTAAAGATGATGTAACCATTTAATTATGGTTACATAATTAATTATGTAATTAATTATGCAAAATACAAAACGCTCAGCTGTGTCTCCAGTCAAAGCTCTGTAACTTCAGAGGTGATGTTCATATGTTGACTAATGGTTTTCTTTCATTTTTGATGTACTGCAGAATATTTGTATAAAATCCAGGCCAGGAAAATCTCCTTCATGTGTTTCTGTGTTTTGTCTTCAGCTACGTTGACACAAAGGCCTCTGCTGTGACGCTCACACCTTTGATAAAGTCTGGAGAGTGTCAGCTTCCTGTTTATAGATACAAAAATATGTAATGTTGTGAACTCTGGCCGCAGCGGCGCAAGAAAAAGGAGAATTACGGGAAGCACTCACAACAGGTAAAATCAAAATAACAAAGTAAAGTACGATAAAATAAAAACCAACAAAAGAACAACACAATATACTTCCCCGTACTGTTACTGCTAACCTCTGTTAACCTAGTAACTCTTACCTTCTAACTGACAGCTGGTCAATAAACGAGCTCCATAAACGCTCCATATTCACCTTTACATGGAATATAAAGGGAAAAGAAGAAACACAGTGCTGTGTCAGCGTTAGACATATAGATATATCCTTGCTTTTAATACATTTGAAGGTGGGTGGGAGAGGTGCTTCTCCGCGTAGTCTACGGTCTCTTTGGGATCGGTAAAGCTTTTCCTCACATCACCATGGGTCACTAACAGCTTTGCAGGGTATAGCAGTCTGTACCTGACGCCGGTCATCCCACGTAGTCTTCCTCTCATATTTGCAAATGCGGGTCGGGGCTGTACGAAGTCACTTTATCTCTACAGGACTGTAAGCTGTCGTCTGTGAGGCGTGAGCGTGTTTGTTTGAACACAGTTCACGGTGGAGAACAGCTGCTGACATAATGTGGATCCGAAGATCCATAACTGGCCTACCTGGGGCTGAAAGTCTCCATAAATGCAGGCGTTTCGGCGGCTACACCGGCTTCCACGAGTGTGACGCTTATTTTGAGAAAATAATAGAATATAAATGTATTTTTATATTTCAATATCACAATAATCTTCCAATGTAGAACTACAAGTTAAAAAAGAACTAACATAAATCAAATCCACTTCAGCTAAATACTTCTCATTTATTTCCATCTTACATGCTGTGACTGCAGCCATTCCCACATCTCTGTGAATGGGACTCATGGACATGGATCAGTGGTTGTTGATCAATGGTCCTGAGAATCTGCATAATTAAGATGAAGGAACGGAGCTCCCAGCCCATCGTTCCTGCAGCTGCTTTCAGTCTTTATGCAAATGTCCTGTTTGTAAGACTGAAACCTGCAGCTGAGACTGAAGACGTCACCTGATGATGACGACACGTTTCTCCCACAAAACGCTGCGTCCAGATGAACAGAAGCAACAGACTCACTTTCCTGGATGATTGAGATGCATCAAGACTTCATTGTGTGTTACTTCTCATTCAGCACAGACACATTATTCCTGTTAGGTCATGTCAGCTGTCACTCAGTACAAGCACAACTGTGAACAACACAAACTTCTCTTCAATGTGTCACAGAAACACTAAGTGTGAGAGCCTGTATGACACACAGGACAGACTGTAAGCTCTGCTGGCTGCACAGCACTTTGTAGCAGTTTTCCAACATGTCCTCCACCCGTGATGTCAGTGGTGGGACCCCAGTCACAGCACTCAGCACCACCTCCTTTAAATGGATTTTATAGCAGTTCCTCCCGTTACTCGGTGCAACGCTTCTTAAATGTGTTTTTGCAGGATAAAACACAGCAGGTGGTGTAGAGAGGACGTCAGCTGACGGAGCAGAGGGAGGCAGACTGTGGATAAATGACAGAGTGAGAGGAGAGCAACCATGACAGAAGCACAGGTGTGGCAGATAGAAGTGGCTTTATAGACACTTATTGTCAGTCCTCGTGCATGCTGTGGAAATAAGTGTCTGTGTCATGAGGTGACATGTGAGCTTATCTTTGGTCAATAAAGCTGAACGACCAGTTTTCACTTTGCTTGTTACGCTTGTTTAGTGACGTCTGGGTTTCTGTGGAGCCCGAATTTTGATGAGTTCTGGTGAAATCATCTGAGATCATCTGAGCATCGGTGAAGAGTCAGCAGAGAAAGTGTGGGACAGAAGTTTGCTTTGGACACATGGACTGAAATCAAAAAGTAACAAACAGGATTTCCAATGGACAGTATGGAGAAGTGAAAGTACACAAAGGCTGTGCTGGAACACGTGTGTTACACTTTTTGACAGCTGAGAACAAAACACAATATTTTGCATCATCTCTGCAGTGTCTCTTCTTTCCTCTGCTGTTGTGCTTTTAGCTCCAAACTGTTTCAAATGGTTTGTCAGCAAGCTGACCTCTGACCTCTGCAGTACTAACTCCTGACCCGTACAAAGAGCGGGCGTTTCTGACCTTTGACCTGCAGCTGTATGTCTCTCAGTCTCAGTTCTTCTCTCCGTCACTGATGGAGCAGGTGTAGTTGCTGCTGACAGTCAGTCGTTTGTTTTCTCAGAGTGAGGCTGAAGTCTGAACTGTTCAGAGCATCAGGTCTCATCAACGTGCGCTGCTGTAACGCCGCTTTGTCCTCTGAGATCACCAGGTATGAAACCTGAGTGCTGACAGAGCAGCATGTTCCCCCTCATTCACCTCCACCACCACAGCCAAGGCATGCTGGGAAACTGAGGACACACAGACGGAGAACTGAAGTGTCTGCTGTGTGTTCATCTCAGAGTCCTCACAGGTGACACATTAGCTCCAGAACACCAAGCCAGGTGTTTGAAGCCTGACAGGGATTCTTCCCATCCAGAGGGAGGATTTAGCTGCACAACAATGAACATTAGTGTGTAGTTTAGAAACACAGACTGTGCCTGCACTGCATCTAGTGAAGAAAACTGTTACTGCGAGAGAACGAGGCTCCTTTAAAGCAGCTGATATTAAGGTTGAAAAATCAACAATAAGCTGATGTAATCAACGTTTCACAAAATGGTCAGCAGCTAAAATCTGGAGCCGTTCTTTGGTGGTAATTAACAGTTTGTTCTTGTTAGCTAATTATGTAATTAAAGGTAGCAGCAGAAGCCTTGTGTTGAAAGCCCATTCACTCACACATTCACACAGTATGTGTGTGTCTGTGTTACACTGTGGACATCCCTTCTGTTGGAGCGCCATCTTGTGGCAGGTTTAAGAAATGTTCTTCTTGTAAATCCAAACTGATGCACCTCCATAGCAGACTGTGGAGGCTTTCAGTGACATGAAGACTTGATTTATACTGTCATATTCTCCTGTTACACAAAGCACAGCACGCTGAACATGGATGAACTGAAACTCCCAGCATCTGACTGAGGAAAAGCACAAATCATTCTCACACTGACTCCTGCTTGATTTTAGATTTGCTTTCAAATCCTCACACTTTCATATGAAGCACTAAATGGGCTCCAGACTGTTTATCTCAGCTTCCTGTCAAACACACTGCTGCTCACACCGAGGCTCAGTTTACTCCTCCAGCCTGGCTTAACCTGCTGTCTGTTAAAAACAGTCCCACACTCCTCTGTTTAATCCTTCTGATCAGACTCTTTGATTTTGTATTGTTTTTACCTGAAGTTGTGTTTTTGACATGGTTCTGTCTGTGAAATAAAGCTCACACACACACTGCTACAGTCCTTCATACACTTAGAAACGAAGCTGCTCCTTTCCTCAGTGCTGACACATAAAGAAGAGTTGGTTTTATATCCAACACGTCTCTGTTCCAGAAAACAGCTTCAGCAGCCTCTGAGTCTGAACTTGGAGTTGGTTATAAGCCACAGGCCTGTGTGCACAGCAATGAGGAAATATAATGCAGTAAGTGAAACATGGATGTGTGGAACAGATTATCCCAAAGGTTGATTCTGTTCATCTGGACGTTCTCAGTGAAACATTTGGTCTCTCGGTCAGGTGACTCCTTTAGTCTCAGCTGACTGCAGGTTTCCAAACCTTTGTCACTGGATCACTCACTTCATCTCCAACGTGTCCCTGACACAGACAGCTGGAGCCGTTACAGCAAAATCATTGATCATCGTTTTTAGAACATTAGCTGGTGTTGGTGGGCAGGCTAGCAGTGCTAATTGTTAGCACTAGTTCTGCTGCTCTCCCTTTGTCTCTGTTATTGTTGGTCTTTAGTGAACAATATAAAGTGTCTTCATGAGACTGTTGCCTAATGTTCAAATGTAGATAACACCACCTGCACCAACCTATTACACAGCACAACCCTCTGGTGTAGCTTTGGCTGGAGCACATATTGGCAGCTCCAGTGACATCACCACTCCATGGTGACATCATCTCTACAGACTGTGGCTGTTACATATCCTCACCTGGTAATAATAAGACTGTCCTCAGCTGCACACAGCTCCAAGATGAACAAACTGAAGTAAATACAAATTAGAGTTACGATAGATTGAAATCTTGTAATCAGAGCTAATTCTTAGTGAAACTCTCACAACATCATATCATGATCCTGGGTTAGTGTCTCGGTCTCAGATCACAACATCAGCACAGGCTTGGCTTGGGTGAGGTATTGAGTGGTTCTTGTCCATGACAGCTGCAGGTACAGTGCCATCAGCCATGCTGCACCACATGTCTGCCCAGGAACATTAGTGTGGCTGAGTCTCATGTAAACATTGTGCTAAAGTGGTGGGAAAGTGGCTGCAAGCTGGCTGCACTGTGTCCAATACTCTCAGTATGATATCCACAAACCTCTGAGTGTCACAGAGTGGGCCTGTGCTCAGCTCACTGTGCCCCATTCAATTCTACTTGCATAGTTTTACAAGTAAAATTAAATATACAAGTTGCTCAATGATAAGTTATTGTAGTAACAACTAAGTCCATGGTCATTATTTGTTAATAGGAGCTTAAAGCTTCTGCACCAATCATGGAGCAGCAGGTTTAGAGCATGTGGCTCTACAAAAGTAAGTCCCAGTAAGATGGGCTGAGCCTTACATACTAGAAGAAACATGTCATTCCCAGCAGATGAAGCGCCCTTTAAAGCAGGATCTCACTTTAAACCTAAAGAACTTGCTATGAGCATGCAGTGCATTCATGGTTATTATTCATACGATTGTGGGGAGCTAATAAAGTGCAACTATCACATTACATTTTATTATTAAATTGTTGTTAACAATCCCTTCACTTCTGCTTATCTAATTCATGGTTGCAGGATGGCTGACAGCTTCCATTAGGCAGGAGGTAATGTCCATTCTGGCCACAGTGCAACCCACAATGTGTAACTGACACTATTATATTGCATTATGTCACATTGTTACATCTTTTTAATAAATGATGACAGTCAGCTGAATTTGCTGCCCCCTTGGTGGAGGACATCAGGATCAGCAGCTGCTGCTCCATCACAAACACCACAGAAGAAGAACAACACTGGATCACATTATCTGGACGTGTTTGACAGGGACAGTGTTCATGTTCATGGACATCAGGACAAAAACAGACGATGGAAACCTGCCAGATTTGAGCTAAACTGCTCGTTTCCATGTGTAGTCCCTGGGAGGTCATATGACCAACAAAGACACACAAGCTGTGTCCCAAAACGTCGGCTGCATCCTCCGGAGGCCGCATTTGAAGGCCGATGACGTCACAGCCAGGCGACGAAGGCTGTCCCGATTCCTCGACTCCTTCAAATGCGTCCTTCATTCCCCCGAGTTTGAAGGATGGGTCGGGTGTGTCCTTCGTGGCCCACCATATCCCAGAATTCATAGCGCGGCCCAGCCAAATTTCAGCTGCCAACAATGGCGGCCGCTACTAAGTTTTAAAATTTAACGAGGGAGTACTACTTACTTACAATGAATTCCTTACACTATATAATTTTCCCGTCAGTGTTGGGGAATTCTCAGTGGTGCTTGGTGCCATACCCTCAGGGACTTTAATGTTATATAAAAACACTGACAGCTCAATATCTGCCTCAGTCACTCTCCCTGATCCAGCTGAGTCAGCAGTGGGAAAAATCTGCTTTTCACAGGAACTTGGTAACAGCAATAAGAGAATACGTAGTTTATTCCAAGAAGATATCATGTCTCTCCCATATATAGAATATCTTACTGGAACCGACATGTTCCAGATATCACCTGGAAGACAGTCTGGATGATCCCATAAATATCTAATTGTGAACAAGGTGAAGGAAATCTCATATAAAATTCTTCATAAATGTGACCCAGCCAGTCACTATATGGTAACATTTAAAAGAGACATAAATACTAATTGAACTTTCTGTGGGGATCATCCAGAAACTGTGGCACATCTCTTTTGGTTCCTCTACACAGAGATTCTGGAAAAATTTAGCTGTTTTGTTATTGTCCATATTTTAAGGGAGTTTTCTTTACGATGGGAAATGTTTTATTCTTTTTCTTTAAGTTCCCCAGGAAGAATGATAAATGTTTTTTTATAAAAAATTTGTTAATACTTTTAGCTATTTTATATCCATAAATGTAAGTTTATTAATAAAACACCATATTTCTGCCTTTTTATAAGGATATGAATTGTACATACAATCAATTTCAGACTCAACCAACAAAAAGCCTCTCAGAACAATATTTATATGTTGATTTTTTTCGCCTACTCATATCATAATTTTTTTACTCCTGGTTCTGTATGTTCATGTTCTGTTCTTTTGTAAACTTCATCTGTTTGTATGTTGTATACTCATTGTGTTTCAATAAAGTTCGATTTAAAAAAAGGTACGTTCTAAACGAAGCTTCAGACGTCACTGATCACGTGACTCTGGCCAAACGAATCAAGCCTCGACACGGTGCTTCTGAAGCAGCGCGTTGATCTTTCTGACACACGCACCGGAGCGTCAGCTTCAAGCGGACCATCACTACGTCTCACATCTAAAGGTGTCAAGGTAACTTTGAACTGAGTTCAGTCAATCTGGAGTTTTTCCAAGTTTTCTGTTGCTCTCTGTGAGAGAAGAGCGTTAAAGGCGGGGCTCTCCAGAGTCCAGCAAAACAGGAAACCACAGCTGGGTGTGTGTAAGTGTGCAAACCAATAGAATGCATCGTGGTGGGGGGGGCATCACGGGCATTGGCAAGAAAAAAATAAAATAATCGGTCGTACCCATGCTTCCCCGACGTCATGCCAGCGCATATTGGGAAATTCGTAGGCACTGATCGGTTTTCTATCAGCCATTTGCTGGGAGTAAGGGCGCCCTCCGTTTGCGAGGTGCGCCTGCTGCTGGCGGCACAGGGAGGAGAGGGCGGGGCGGCGGGGAGTCTCTGGCTGGCTGGAGCGGCATCTAATAACCAACTCGCAAAACAAAATAAAAACAACAAACAGATATTATGATACAGACTTATAATCTGCACCGATGTTTTTTCTAAATTCTATAAAGTGAGCGCGAGAGCCCTCGGTGCGCCTGCGCGCTGCTGAAGTCAAAGTAAACTTTATTGTCATCTCCGCTACAGACAGTCCAGCATATAGAGAGACGAGACGACGAGGCTGCAGTTACAGCGGTGCAAGTAAACAAACAATAAATATAAGAAGAGTAAGAAAATAAATCTACACTTTAGGACTCGGGGTAAAGGATCAATAACAATTTAAATTTATAATTTACAGTTTGATGATTTAAAGTCTCACACAACCCGTCAAAAGGGGCGGGGCCGGCTGCTTCCAAGTAGAGCACATTTCATTTATAATGATGTAAATCCAAGCCCATCATGGATTCACGATCTGAATAATGGGTTGTGTGACATCCCAGAAATCAACCTTAGACAAAGTGAATCTGTGAACTAAGGTGTAGGTCTGTTAGGTTAATTGTGCTGATCCTCGGGTTGGGGGATTTGTGTTTGTACTGGAGCGCAAAATTCAAACCAATGGAAGATGGACAACAAAAGTTCAAAGCCATCAGGTGCTCAGTTTATGTATTTATTTTTGGCCTACATCAGTAAGAAATGCCAAATTATATACACAAAGTTACAGGAATCACCACTCCTGTTATTCATGATGATTTCAGTAACATCACATAATAACATGTAACGTTATTATGTGATGTGCGTACTGTTAATGCTGATACTGTGGTGAAATTCTCTGCTTCTTTTGTGTATTCTGCATCTATTACGTCAGATTGTCTTACCCCTCATATGGTTGAGAATTTTGCCAATACCCTGTTAACTACATGTTCCTCCATCCTCGACACTGTGGCACCTATTAAAATGAAGCGCCCCAGAACTTACTCACAATGTTGGTTAAGTGACTCTGTTCGCGCTCTACGACGTGCGTGTCGGCGGGATGAGAGAAGGTGGAGGAAAGATAAACTCCAGGCATCTTACGACATCCTACGTACTAGTCGCTTGAAGTTTCAAACTGCTGCCAAAATGGCTAAAGCAGCTTTTCTTTCAAAAATTATCTCTACCAATGGTAACAATCCTCGAATTTTATTTAAAATTTTTAACTCTGTGGTCAACCCCTGCCCCACTATGCCGCTGCCGTGCTCCACGGTTCTTTGCGAACAATTTTTAAATTATTTTTTAGATAAAGTCTCATCTCTTAAATCTGCTCTTCCTTTAATGACAGGCCCTGCGTTTACCCCTGACTGTTCCTCTTCCTTCTATCAGTTTGAACCCGTTTCACTCCCTACTCTTAAGCGTCTGGTTGAACAACTGAACAATACTAATCTCGTATATGATGTTCTTCCATCTCGTATAGTTAAGGACTGTTTTAGTGCAATTGGACCTAGTATATTGTCCCTTTTGAACTCTTCTTTGCTCTCTGGTTGCGTACCATCAGCCTTTAAACATGCTATAATTCAGCCTCTTCTTAAAAAAAGGAACCTCGATTATAATGATTATGCGAACTATAGGCCGATTTCCAAGCTTCCGTTCTTGGCCAAAATTCTTGAGAAGATAGTGTTGCTTCAACTCCAGGCCTACCTGGATGAGAATAGCATTAATGATAAATTCCAATCGGCCTTCAAACCACATCATAGCACTGAGTCAGCGCTGCTCCAAGTTCTCAATGACCTTCTACTAAAAGCTGACAATGGACGCTCCTCGGTCCTAGTGCTATTGGATTTATCGTCGGCTTTCGATATGGTTGATCATAAAATCCTATTGGCGAGACTTGAGCACACTGTAGGCATCAAGGGTGTTGCCTTGGATTGGTTTAAATCATACTTGTCCAATCGGCTCTCCTCGGTTCACTTGGCCACTTCCTCTTCCTCCGCTGTACCTGTCTGTTGTGGTGTCCCTCAGGGATCTGTGTTAGGCCCTACTCTGTTCTCATTGTACATGCTTCCATTAAGCGCTATCTTTGAGAAATATCACATCGCTTTTCATTATTATGCTGATGACATTCAGATCTACTTTGAGTTAAATGATGACCTAGCTTTGTCCTTGAATAGTTTTCGAGGGTGCATGTGTGAGGTCAGGCAATGGCTCCTGGCAAATACTCTTATCCTTTATGATAAGAAAACTGAAATTGTGGTCTTTGGCAGTGATGTCCTTCGTGCCAAACTTCGTGATGCTTTTGGTTTTCTCACTAGCTCCTTTTCCGACACTGTTAGGAATTTGGGCGTGTTACTTGACAGCTCATTTAAACTTGATAGACAAGTGTCTGCTGTTGTTAGATCCAGTTTATACCAACTCCGCCTTATTTCTAAGGCCAGGCAGTATATCTCGCATAAAGACCTGGAAAAACTCATCCATGTCTTTGTAACTTCGAGGCTGGATTACTGCAATTCACTCTATTTTGGACTCCACTCTCCCTCCTCCATAGATTACAGACAGTCCAAAATGCTGCTGCACGCATTCTAACCAAAACTAAGAAGTTTGCCCACATTACTCCCGTCCTAGCTGATTTGCACTGGTTGCCTGTGAAATACCGTATCCAATTTAAAATTCTGCTGTTTACTTTTAAAATCACTAATAACACAGCACCGAGCTATCTTAAGGAACTCTTAAGCTTATATGTTCCTGCTAGGGCTTTAAGATCATCCTCACAGTTACTGTTGGTGCAGCCTAGATCTCGGCTGAAGTCTAGAGGTGATCGAGCGTTTGCCCTGGCCGCACCAGAGTTGTGGAACAACCTTCCCATTGGCATTCGGGCGTCTGACTCTATTCAATCTTTTAAATCACGGCTTAAAACGTATTTGTTTAATCTTGCGTTTTCTACCGGTTAAATGCTGGCCTTGTCTGCAGTGATTTATTTTACTAATTTTCCTATCTTGCTTTTTATTTGCGCTGTGTATGTCTTATCCCCATTGTGTGTTGATGGCACAGTTATATTGTGCTATAGCTATGTGCTATAGTTATATTTTTTCTATTGGTGGCTTTTTCCTGTGAACATAATTCTACACTTTTATTTTTATGACTCTGATTATACTTGTGTTAATTTGTTCTATGTTAAGCACTTTGGCATGCCGTTGGTTTTTAAATGTGCTCTATAAATAAAGATTGTTGTTGTTGTTGTCCTGTAAGCACAGTCTGCCTGTGTCTTTTCTCTGCAAATGAACATTTTCAGCCAATATAGGTAATACATCAACATGGCTGCCGTGGCTAAGTTAGGAATATTTATAATGTCATTTCCAAAACTTGCATATGATCTGCAATTTGTAGCAGATCTACTGACTGTCACAGAGTAGCTGGAGCAGTCTCAAATGGAGGTCAGTCCACTGCTGCCACCTGTGGCCAAGTGCCATAGCTACTGCTGGATGAACTCGTGACACATCTGCACCTGTTTCTATGAACACATTGAGTCTGAGTGGCTGCACTTACACTGGTGCATTCAAACATATTGAAAGATGCCAGCAATGTGGATTGTCAAGACTCAAACCAATCCACATTGCTGGCGTTGCATCTTTCAATGCCAGCAATGGCAGGTATCAGTGCTCAAACCTTTTGTGTTTGTTTCCAACAAGTTGCCCACCTCGGGAAACAAAAATGTGTTCTTTTACTTGTCAGATGAACATATGAGACACTTTGACTCTTCAGTGCAGTGTGGAGCCTAACAAAGATCTGTTTTGTGTCCCAGCTGATCAGCAGGAGGAGGAGAGTCTGACGGAGCAGCAGAGGAACATTTTCAGCTACTTGGACTCAGCTCAGCCACTACAGAGGAAACAATGAGCTCAACACAGAAGGTGACAGACAGAGCAGGACCATATGACCAAAGATATTTATCACCATATACAGGGAGTGCATAATTATTAG
This sequence comes from Rhamphochromis sp. 'chilingali', assembly GCF_963969265.1. Classification (NCBI taxonomy): domain Eukaryota; kingdom Metazoa; phylum Chordata; class Actinopteri; order Cichliformes; family Cichlidae; genus Rhamphochromis; species Rhamphochromis sp. 'chilingali'. The sequence goes on from NC_137929.1 coordinate 7,079,000, forward strand.
GCAACTTAACAAAAAACAAATATATACCCATTTCAATGATTTATTTTTACCAGTGAAACCAATATAACATCTCCACATTCACAAATATACATTTCTGACATTCAAAAACAAAAACAAATCAGCGACCAATATAGCCACCTTTCTTTGCAAGGACACTCAAAAGCCTGCCATCCATGGATTCTGTCAGTGTTTTGATCTGTTCACCATCAACATTGCGTGCAGCAGCAACCACAGCCTCCCAGACACTGTTCAGAGAGGTGCACTGTTTTCCCTCCTTGTAAATCTCACATTTGATGATGGACCACAGGTTCTCAATGGGGTTCAGATCAGGTGAACAAGGAGGCCATGTCATTAGTTTTTCTTCTTTTATACCCTTTCTTGCCAGCCACGCTGTGGAGTACTTGGACGCGTGTGATGGAGCATTGTCCTGCATGAAAATCATGTTTTTCTTGAAGGATGCAGACTTCTTCCTGTACCACTGCTTGAAGAAGGTGTCTTCCAGAAACTGGCAGTAGGACTGGGAGTTGAGCTTGACTCCATCCTCAACCCGAAAAGGCCCCACAAGCTCATCTTTGATGATACCAGCCCAAACCAGTACTCCACCTCCACCTTGCTGGCGTCTGAGTGGGACTGGAGCTCTCTGCCCTTTACCAATCCAGCCACGGGCCCATCCATCTGGCCCATCAAGACTCACTCTCATTTCATCAGTCCATAAAACCTTAGAAAAACCAGTCTTGAGATATTTCTTGGCCCAGTCTTGACGTTTCAGCTTGTTAGAATTAGAATTAGAATTCAACTTTATATTCACTGCACATGCACAGGTAGAGGGCAACGAAATGCAGTTTGCATCCATCCAGAAGTGCTTTAGTGATATAGATATATTACAATATATATTAGCAATAGTATAGATATGTAAGTATATTACAGAAATGGCTCTATTATGGTATGTTATAATGTACACGGTATGAAGTATGTTGTGAATATTCTATAACTAAGTATGTACAGGCTATGAACAGGATATAAATATGAAAAACTATACAGAAATGGGAACTATGCAAGTTGTAAACAGTTGTAGGATTAAAGATTATCGAATGTACAGAATGATTATTTACACAGTGCTATACAGTAGTGCAGTTAAGATAAGTGAGGGTGTGGATAATTTCTACAGAGGCTATATAAAGTGCCAGTGGTTGTGAGTGGTGGTTCACTCCATGTTATTATTGTGTGTTTGAGGGTCCAGGGCCCTATTTCAGGAAGCCGGTTTAGTGCAAACTCTGAGTAAGTATACCCTGAGTTAACGAAAACTCTGGGTTTTCAGTTTCACAAAGCGAGTTCAGATGAAGCCTGAGTGAGTTACTATGACGACACTCTCCGTGAAGCTAACCTGCTCCCTAGCAGGTTTACTTCAACTAACCCTGACTTTCTCCGCCTCTTTGTCGGAAACCTGACTGTAGGAAGTGTCAGACATGGCGTGCTCCTTCCTTGAAGAGCCAGTAGATGTTGAAGCCCAAATTCTCCGCAGAGCTCTCCGCCGGGAGAGAATGATTAGAGCGCGTTTGGACATTTTATCATTTCCTGATGATTTTCTGTGTGAACGTTACCGTTGTTCAGCACAATCTATAATTTATTTGAATAACATCCTCAGGCCATATATTGCTCATGTGACACATTGCGGACATTCTCTCAGTTCTGTACATATTATTTGTATTGCACTTCGGTTTTTTGCAAACGGGAGCTTTCTGTATAATATTGGTGACGCTGAGCACGTTTCCAAGGCTACCGTCTGTCGGGCAGTCAGGAATGTTACAGTTGCACTGAAACGTCTCCTGTACTCGTTTGTGGTGTTCCCCGGTCACAGACCCACAAGATTCATCAAAGAGGGATGCCACAAAATTGCAGGTATCAGGATGAACAAAACTTAATTCATGATGTGGTGATACTTGAACTACTACTTAAATTTTACATTTATTTTCACGGTTCCCAGGCGTGATTGGCTGTACAGATGGCACTCACATTCCAATCATTGCTCCTTCAGTAAATGAAGGAGACTATGTGAACAGGAAGTCTTTCCAGAGCATTAATGTGCAGGTACATAGTTCCCTGTAGCATTTCAAACTAACAAATTATTTCATTATAGTAATGGATGCTAATTTGTGTTCTCTGCACTGTGAAGATCATATGTGATGCTGCCAACATTATCACAAATGTGGAAGCCAAGTGGCCAGGTTCTGTGAGTGGTGGTGGTGGAGGACCCCCACCTGTTTTTCGGGCCTCCGCTTTTTTTCTGTTGGCCATAACGGGTCACATTTGAGCATACAGAGTAAGCAAATATTTACTTGTAATGTGCTCAGATAATTTCAATAAGTGCTTACAGAAAGAAAATTAATGTAGCCTCTAACTGCAATCGATTTACATCGGACAAACAGACCAAGCACTATGGCTCATAATACAATTACACCTTACCTGTTTGGACTATATTTTTATATTTGATTTTTACTTGCTGCCAGGAACGTTTGGGGCCTGTTGGGTTGCACCTGCGCTCACATCACATCACAAAATAAAATGTATAAAATAAAAAATGAAATATAATAAAATAACGTGTTAAATGGGTGGAAATCCCTAGATCAATGTTTAAATTAACACTCACGCATTGACTCTGTCGGCTATGTTTTGCCATGCATGCTCCCTTTCTTTTGCAGCTGAGGCTGTGTTACTTTTTTTCTGCAAAATTTGCATGTTATCGGCATATGCTGCCATCAGAATTTCGGCCTCAAGCGCTGTAAAATACATTGACCGCACCTTCTTTCCCTCCGTCTCCATGGTGACTCGCTTAATCTGTGCTCCACTAATCAGGGCTTTATGTATCCTCGTGCGCGTGCTTAACTTGGGGTTAAAGCAACTCCGCGTTGACTGAACTACTTGTTATCAGCTTTTCTGAAACCGAATATTCCGAGTTGGACATTTCGGGGTTACTCAACCCTGAGTATCATTTTTCACTCTGTGTTTTCTAAACCGGCTTCCTGAAATAGGCAAGGCAAGGCAAGGCAAATGTATTTGTATAGCACAATTCAACAACAAGGTGATTGTAATAGGGTACAGTTGTCCATTGTGGGTGTGTGTATGTTGAGTCCATAAGTTAACGTGGGTCAGATGTCAGGAGGCAGAGTTCAGGAGTCTGACAGCTGTGGGGAAGAAGCTGTTCCGGTACCTGGTGGTCTTAGTCCGGAGGCTCCTGTAGCGCCTCCCAGAGGGCAGGAGGGTGAAGAGTCCATGTGATGGGTGACTGGGGTCTTTGATGATTTTCCCAGCCCTTTTCAGACGCTTCCTGTAGCTGTCTTTTATGGCAGGAAGTGGTGCTCCGGCGATGCGCTGGGCAGTTTTCACGACCCTCTGCAACGCCTTCCGGTCCGAGGCAGAGCAGTTCCCGTACCAGACTGTTATACAGTTGGTCAGGATGCTCTCGATGGTGCAACGATAGAAGTTCACCAGGATGTCTGAGGACAGGTGGTTCTTCCTCAGAGTCCTCAAGAAGAAGAGGCGCTGGTGAGCCTTCTTGACCAGCTTGGAGCAGTTGGTCGACCAGGTGAGATCCTCGGAGATGTGGACTCCCAGGAACTTGAAGCTGCTCACACGCTCCACAGCCATCCCCTTAATGTGGATGGGTGGATGTGGGTCAGCATTCCTCCTGTAGTCCACGATGAGCTCCTTGGTCTTCTCGGTGTTAAGCAGCAGGTTGTTTGTGTCGCACCACTCAGCCAGACGATCCACCTCCTCCCTGTAGGCGGCCTCATCGTTGTCACTGATGAGGCCAATCACCGTGGTGTCATCTGCAAACTTAATGATGGTGTTGGAACCATCAGCAGGTCTGCAGTCGTGGGTGAAGAGGGAGTAGAGGAAAGGGCTCATCACACAGCCTTGTGGTACACCGGTGTTCATTGTGATGGTAGATGAGCAGCGGTTATCCAGCCGGACATGTTGGGGGCGGTTGGTCAGGAAGTCCAGTAACCATTTGCAGATGAGGGAACTGATGCCCAGGTCTGTCAGTTTCCTGATGAGTTGTGAGGGGTGGATTGTATTGAATGCTGAACTGAAGTCTATAAACAGCATTCTGGCGTAGGTGTTGTTGTTGTCCAGGTGTGAGAGGACAGAGTGCAGTGCGATGGAGAAAGCATCCTCTGTGCTCCTGTTCTGGCGGTATGCGAATTGGTGGGGGTCCAGGGTGGGGGGGAGACAGGATTTGAAGTGTGCTAGGACCAGCTGCTCTAAGCACTTAGTGATGATGGGGGTGAGTGCTACTGGGCGGTAGTCATTGAGGCAAGATGGGTTGGAGTTTTTGGGTATCGGGACAATGGAGGTGGATTTGAAGCAGGCCGGTACCACAGCGTGGGCCAAGGACAGGTTGAATATGTCTGTGAGCACTCCTGCAAGCTCCCCAGAACACGCTCCAGGGCTCTAGAGTGCGACCAATTTTTCAGTGGTGCGACTAAAAAAAAAAATTTGGTTGCACCTGTGCGACCAACTGTTCGGGTAGCAAAAAAAAAAAAAAAAATCTGCAACCTTCCCTGTGGTCAACAACAGACACACATTTTGCCCCTATCGTGGACTAAACCAATCAGAGATAGTCAGGGGCGGGACCTCTCTGATTGGCCGTGGTCCAGTTGAAAGTGCAGGTGGAAGTGGGAGGTGAGTAGCTTGAATAAAGCGATATCGATTCATTAAATCCTGAATCGACTTTTAAATATAACTGTGTTTTGCCAGAAACGCCAGATTCTCAGATTAAAGCTCACAAAACCAGTTCAACAACAACCAAACAGCAAATGAGAGCAGGTACACGGACTCCACACAAAGACGTAAACACAGCACAGACCCGACGCATCAGAATTAACTTTGTCTTTCTCGGCTTTCTCACCCGACGGCCCGTAGACGGACACGCTGTCGGAGCTTAGCGATCCTGATGCGTCCGGTCCACGCTGTGTTTACGTCTTTTTGCGCTGATTCTGAGCTGCAGGTTTTGTCTCTCCAACCAAAATTCACCGAGCTGAATTTTGCTGTTTTGCTTCCACGACTATTAAAATCGCACTTCATGCACAGCTAGCTCTCTCTATCTCTCTCTGTACTTCAAGAACAGTTTCCCGTCTCCAATCTCTGTTTTCTGTATTATTCATTCGCTTATTACCCACCAGTCTACCGTTGTTTACAGCGCTGTGGTTGCTGTCTTTTTCTTTTCTTTTTTTCACTTAAATGACCTCGAACAAGAAAGCCTGTTTTTTCTGTTGTTCAATACTGAAGAAATTTAAACTTTATATGCAGAACATTGTAGAATATTTTTAAGGTTATCTGCTATAAAAAGCCAGACCAGGAAAATCTCCTTCATGTTTTTCTGTGTTTTATTCTCAGTTACTTTCACACAAAGGCATCTGCTGTGATGCTCACAATTCTGATGAAGTCAGTACTGATAAATTATCAGAATTATAATATCATAAATTATCAGAATATGCCCACTCTCCCCGGCCGGGGAGAGTGGGCAGCCTCCGGTGTTCTGGAGATCTCTGGGATGAGTCGGAGATCGGCGATAAAACTGTTGGAGTTGTGAGTCCAGATGTCCAGAAGCTCCTGTCTGCTGTAGGTCAGCAATGCACAGCAATTCTGGACGAATAATCCGGTTAAAAGTAGATAAAAAACCGCTAAATAGCAGATTCTGGAGAGACACTGAGCCTCGCGTTGTTCACGCGCCGTCATCTTGTGTGTCTTGTTCAGTGGTGGTCGTCTTTCAGCCTTTCTTACCTTGGCTCTGAGTATTGCACACCTTGTGCTTTTGGGCACTCCAGTGATGTTGCAGCTCTGAAATATGGCCAAACTGGTGGCAAGTGGCATCTTGGCAGCTGCACGCTTGACTTTTCTCAGTTCATGGGCAGTTATTTTGCGCCTTGGTTTTTCCACACGCTTCTTGCGACCCTGTTGACTATTCTGAATGAAACGCTTGATTGTTCGATGATCACGCTTCAGAAGCTTTGCAATTTTGAGACTGCTGCATCCCTCTGCAAGATATCTCACTATTTTTGACTTTTCTGAGCCTGTCAAGTCCTTCTTTTGACCCGTTGCCTAATAATTCTGCACACCTGATATAGGGTGTTGATGTCATTAGACCACACCCCTTCTCATTACAGAGATGCACATCACCTAATATGCTTAATTGGTAGTAGGCTTTCGAGCCTATACAGCTTGGAGTAAGACAACATGCATGAAGAGGATGATGTGGACAAAATACTAATTTGCCTAATAATTCTGCACTCCCTGTATACATTTGAACATTTGCCATAACGATGTAGCTGACGATAGAATTGACACCAGACAAAATACTTTACAGCTGCACAACTTTATTAAAAACCCATCAATGTATTTTCACTGAAACAAGCAGCTGTTGTTTATGTGCATTAAAGTTATATAAAAATGTAACAGTGCAAATGCAAATTCCTCGCTGACAGTTTAACCAAAAGGCGTTTCCAGTGGAAACTGGCCGACACATCCTGAGCATAACCATGTATAATATCCACTAAACTTCAGAAGAGGTTATACAGTCGTGGCCAAAAGGTTTGAGAATTGCATAAATATTGGAACCTGGAGAAGTTGCTGCTTAAGTTTTTATAATAGCATTTTGCTTGCACTCCAGAATATTATGAGGAGTGATCAGATGAACTGCATCGTCCTTCTTTGCCATGAAAACGAACTTAATCCCCAAAAAGCCTTACCACTGCATTTCATTGCTGTCATCAAAGGACCTGCTGAGACCATTTCAGTGATCGTCTTCTTAACTCAGGTGAGAATGTTGGCGAGCACGAGGCTGGAGATCATCATGGCTGTATCCCGATTCAGGTTCTGCAGCTTTAAAGTCCTCAAGGGCCGCGTACTCAAAGACCGCTAAGGCCGAAGTGCGAGGCTCGTAGGCTCGTGAAATGGGACGTCTAGCCTCCGTCGCGCTGCCCAGGTTGCCTAGCAACCATGATACTAACAGCTGGAAACGTTTCATACAGCTTTGTTTGACAGAAATGAAGGAGAACATATTTAGTTCATTTGTTTCTACATGAGCTCTGTGTGATTTGATGAGTATCTGAGGCTGAGACCACTGGACTGTGAAACATGATTGTTGGGCTTCATTTCTGTGCTGAACAGTCGTTTAAGATTAGCTGTAAATAACAATTAGCTGATGTTGTTCATGAGACTAAAGTCATCTCACTGTGGTAATGTAAATATAATATGGCCAATATTATAGTTATCATATTAATCACTTCACTCACAGACAAGTATCTGTGACAGTGTGTATACAGATGTATCATATATAAGAGACAAATATTGTTCCTTCAGTATGTTGGTACTAAATGTGGCTCAGTGCTTACATATATGTGTAAAAATCAAATGTACGAGCTGTGATAACTGTGTCTGATAGAATGAAGAGTAGACTGATATATGAAATATTCCTTTATTGGGTGAGAAAATCAGACCATGTCATAACTGCTTTAAGTCACAAAGAATAGATATCAGAGCCTTAAACAGGCTGACTTCTGCTAAATGGGTCAAACTGGGCAGAAAGTCTACAAACACATAACATCCTTATAGAATATGATGTAACACTATAGATCAACTTAGCTCAGAATATATAAAGCATATAAACAGTTACAGCAATATGATGCAACAAACACAGCAGCTACTGATCCAAAATACTCAAAGCTTCATAGAACTGAAACCAACATTTATTTTTAGCTCCATTCTGCTGCTGATACAGACTTTAGGTTTCTGAACATTAAACTTGTTGCTGCCTTTCATAGTGTGTAACTTGAAGGCCCTGAGTACTTTCTCCCACACTGAAAACACTGGGATGATCACATTATTTGAACATTACCTAATAAGACTGATTCAGCACAGACAGTTGTGTTAAACTTTCCTAGCAGTCCTTCACAAACAGGGAACAGTCTGTCTATTCTCTCCATCTGTCAGCTGCTGCTGGCTCTTCCTCCTCCTCTTCCTCACACACTGCTGAGTTTGTCCTGGTGGATCATCAGGGCTGCAAAGCCTCACAGATGATGTGCAGCAGTGGGTCCCTCAGTCTGTCCTCACTCTGGACACTTGCAGTCGTCACACATGGAAATCAAATGTGTGATAAGCTGCAGGATTCAAACACAAGTGTAACTTATAAACACATGTTCATACTTTTATTCCACAATCAGAGAGAAAGAAACAGAGAGAGAGTGCAGGACAGACAGACAGGTGACAGTCTCAGGTGTACACACTGCTACACAACAGCACCAGAGAAGCAGGATTTAGTGTTTGTGTTATTACGAGTGTAAACAAGAAGAGTTCCAGATGGTGCAGTGGACACATGTGTGACTGCTGTGATTAAAGCATCTTTCTTTCAGCTTAACGAGTGAACCGTCAGCTCGTTCAAACACACGTTAAAGTGCGTTTGGCTCGACACCACCGAACAGAGGCAGCAATATAACACAGCTAACATTAACAGTGCAGTGAATCCTGCTTGTGCCGTGATGTTCAGGACTGCAAACCGAGCAGCATCACTGACTTTCAGCTTGTTGTGTTTGTGGATATATGACTGACTTTAATTATCCACAAAATCATCACATTCTCTGTCAGATTAAGGTCGACTATTGAACGGCGTATATTTTAAAGGCTTTAAAACCAAGTTAACGCTGAAAGTACAAACATCACTAATGTCACATAACTCTGCCGACAAGGCATAGCTATGGCTATGAAATGCTCTTTGTGTATCACTTCTTCATTATGAAAGATGTCATTAATGCACTAGTAATGTCTCATCTGGAGTATTGTTCAATCATTTGGTCAGCAGCTAATAAGACAGATCTTAACAGACTTCAGTTAGTCCAGAATAAGGCGTCCAGATTAGTGTGAAGATGTTCATACTATACTAATATTGATCAAATGCATAATAACCTTTCTTGGCTTCCTGTACAGGCTAAAATATTCTATGGCTTACTTGTAGTTCTAAAGAAAGCAATTCTGTTAAACACACCACATTTATTCTGCTCAGCTGCAGTATCCAGATGAAATACATCATCATATTACACAGTTTTCAACAAGCTGCAATTTAGTAAATGCTCGAGTTAAAAGTAACGTTTTGTAAAACTGTTACATTTAGAGCAACTTTTAAGTGGAATAAGTTGCCTTAAAAAATTAGAGAATTATTCAAAACTTCAATGAACACTTAAAAGCCGATTTACAGAGCTTTTAGTTGTTGTAAATATTGTAAGACATGATTTGTTTTTGAAATTTGTGTAATGTGCCTCAATGTTATTGATATTATTATTATTATTATTATTGATTGCTTATATTTGAACAATTGTGAAACCTCACTGTGGATGTAAGAGTGAAATTATGTGGATATCTTGAATCCACTTCATTGTGTAATATTTTATGTGAGTATTTGACGGAAGACGAGCAAAATCTGTTGTGGAAGCTAACGGGGTTCCTTTAGAATAAACAAACATAGGATTTATTATCACTGAATAATTCTGTATAAATCTATACAAATTATAGAAATATGTAATAGGAAACAACAAAATGATCTAAATTATAAAATTGTGTGTGTGTGTGTGTGTGTGTGTGTGTGTGTGTGTGTGTGTGTGTGTGTGCGTGCATGATTTTAGTGTTTGAACAGTCATGAATTATCTTTAACAGCAGGTTGGATGTAATGTGTTAGAACTACCAGCAGGTGGGGATAAGAGACCTTTAAGGTGTTTGGTGCCACGCTCCACCTTCAGGTTTAAAACTAGTGTTAATGGAGTTTGAAGGTTGAGTTTGTTCCACGACTGCATTTCACTCACTGCCTCTGTTTGTATCTCTGTCACTGCAGGACCAACATGGAGCCAGAAGTCAGCGCTCTCAGGAGGCCGACAAACCTCACAGAAGAAAGGGAGAGAAAAAACACACCTGTGACGAGTGTGGGAAGGGTTTTACTGTGAGGGCTTCACTAAAACAGCATCAGGTCATCCACACTGGAGAGAGACCGTTCAGCTGTGACTTTTGTGGAAAGTCTTTTTCCTGGATGCATTCCCTAAAACAACACCAACTCATCCACAGTGGAGTTAAAGCGTACAGCTGTGATCAGTGTGGCAGAGCTTTTACTCGCAGTAGCAACTTACAGAGTCATCTAGTTACCCACTCTGGAATTAAGGCATACAGCTGTGACATCTGTGGAAAAACTTTCAGCCAGAGAGGGAACCGAAATACACACCTACGCATTCACACCAGACATGATGTGTACTGCTGTGAACAGTGTGGCAAAGAGTTTATAACTCACACAGACTTACAACGACACATGTTTACCCACACTGAGGAGAGACCTTATCAATGTGACCTGTGTGAGAAGACTTTTAAAACTCCACATCACCTGAGACAACACCAACAGATCCACACCAGAAAGAGACTCTACAAGTGCAGCTACTGTGAGGTATGTATTTATATTGTTATCTTGTCATTTTAGCCTGACTGTTTGGAACAACTCTGCTCATTAAACTGTGTTAGCATGTTAGCAATTCTACTGCATGGAAAAGCAGCTCTGAGTGATTGTGAGAGGATTTTTATGAAATCAAGTATAATCAAGTGTGCCTTATAATCGAGTGTTCATATATTTTCACATAACCAAGTTTATTGTTAAAGAGAACATAATGCATTCCTTACTTTAGTGTCTGAGATGTTTGACAAGTATGTATTCTTTAACCCAGTGTGTGTGATGTCAGATAAGTGTGATATACTTCTATGTTTTTATTCTTAGTTTGTGTGCAGAGGTCAGATAAGCTTAGGTAATGTCTGGCCTTTTCCCTTTCGGTTAAAAGAGGAAGTACTATGTAACCCATTTTGCCTTATAAATAAAGCAACCAGCCTGCGCTGAGTGTGTGTGATTTTGCTGAGAGGCACACACCCATGCGCATGTCTTAATACTCTCTGAGTCGGTCTGCAGTGTCTTATTTCTCTTACTTGTGAACAAATGTCTTAACCCCTGACATTTAATTGGTCCTCCGAGCCGGAGAACTGGCTGTTATGTTTAACGTCTAGTTGTCCACAGACGGTTTTCATCGGATCCTGACGTCGTGTTGCCTGCGCTGGAAAAAACCTGTGCACAGTAAAGGAGAAAAACCGGGACCATTCGATCTCCGGTCAGCGTCTTATACAGGCCCCACGGCGCCAGGACCAGATGAACCGAATTCAAAACGCAGCGCCACAGTAAGGTGAATATGAAACACTGCATTCCATCAAGCGCTAAAATACGTTGATATTGAGATTTTCCTTTAAAATAGTGTGTAAACCTGGTTAGCGCCGACAGATCTTAGTCCAAGAGGGACTTAAAGACGACAGGCAAGAGCGAGATTCTAGAAATCGCTATTAAAAGTTCCGGTTGCTCTGGGTAGCAGCTGAACGGAACGAGTTCCGGTCGCTCTGGGAGTGGCTTCAACGGAACAGGTAGAAGGTTGCACAACGAAAATACGGAAAATCTCAGTAAAAATTATAAAAGCGCGCTCTAATTGTGTTAACTAAGAGGAGTAAGTTGTCATTTACGACCCAATAAGCGGTCGAACTACTCCTCAAAGCTGTTTTCCTGTGTACGCTCACGAACTGGTTGGAGTGGGAATCTAAGGTTGTGCGTCATCACGTAAAATCAATAACCGCTCTCTCAACTAGTGGGTGAGTAGAAACCTGCCCCCTCCTTTGTGCCAGAGAAGGTGTCACAGTTCTGACGTAATTAGTTCAAAATGGGTAATTCTAAAGCTAAAGTAAAATTAACAGCAGATGAAGAGTGGTTAAAAAAAAAAAAAAAAACTGTTCAAATGCAGGAATAATCAGTGCAAAAAGGTGGAGAAATCCACATAAAATATATTGTCCAGCTTGGCAAGGCAAATGCACCCCTGATTCAATAAATGCTTTAAAAGCCGCTTTGCAAAAAGAGCTATATGAGGAAAAAAGTAAAAAGCAGGACAAAGAAGGGACAAAAGAGAGATTAAATGCTGTAATTGTGGAAAAAAACGGGCACTTTGCTCGAGACTGCAGGAGTGTAATTCAGGAACAGGAAAGTGATGAATGACTAGCACGAGAGGAAGGAAGTGAAACAGATGAAGCAGAGGTTTACAATGTAGAACAACTACTGTTAGGTTCAGAAGACAAGCCAACAGTTGTAATATATGTGAAAGGTGTGCCGTTAAAAAATGTTTTGGGACACAGGAGCTTGTAAAACTGTTTTAACTGTAGAAGTCCCAAATGTAACATTCTCAAAAAACACTATAATTGTGAAATCAGCCTCAGGACATGTGACAAAACAGCATCTAACCGATCCCCTTTTATGTCACATAGAGATAGTGGCCGTGGCTGCAAAAATCAGTGCATTTATGACCCATCATGCCCAGATTGTATGAAATAAATAAAAGGAAATCATTCATATGAAGACCTTTTCTATTAAAAAAAGAGAGATGCATAAGGTAGATTAAGGCTGTGTCATTGTTCAGCCAAGGAAAGTGTGTGAAAAGATAAATGTTTCCATCCTGGAGGGTGGGTGAGACTGCAGCTCACTCACAGTCCCTGATGGATACAAAATAAAATATAATAATCTGAAGGTTGGATCTGAGATGAGGCAAACAGAAGACCAGTCTAAAACTAGGCACAAACCTGTTCAGAGAAAAAGCAAATTTTGTACAGATTGGATGAACTATAAATTATCTGTTTGCTGAGTAAGATGATCCTAACTATTAAGTTGGCTCAGTAGTAGTATAGTGATATACACTAATAACATATTGTAATATACTATTGTTATTATATAGACAGAAAAAGATGATAATAATTAATAAAAATATAATATTAATAATAACAAGAAGTATCCTAGCCAGTATGATGTGAGATGGACAATTGTTATGAAGTAGTCTGCATCAAGCTTAAAGGTTTGCTCAAACTCAGTATAATGAAATATGAGATGAAGAAAATAAAAGCAATATCTAAACCAATTAGGTGCATAGAGGCACTTAACCTGCTTGAAAACCTGTCATTTATCCTAGATAAATATTACTGAGATACAGAGCACATCTATAATAACAACTAATAAGCCAAACCCTGTAGATAATAACTAAACCTGCAGGATTATGAAGCTGAATTAAATGTGTGGACACCGCTAAGTTGATGAGCATGTTACACATTTTCTTTTATTTTTTATTTATTGGTTTTTTTAGAGCAGAGGCTGCATGCTATTAAAAGCGAACACATGCAGCTGTCTGTGAGCTCAGTTTCCCCTCACACTTCTGCTTTGTTTCTGGCAACATTTTTCTTTGTCTTTTTGTATCCTGACTCATGTATGTTTTTGTTTTTTTGATTATTTTGTTGGTTTGGAAACAAATTTGTGCCAATACTTGTGGATTACAGTGACACATAGTGATTAGGCATATGATTTACAAATGCATATGATTTACAAATACCCAGTTTTAGAACTGTGAGCTATGAACAATGCAAAGTTTAGGAAAAAATATATATATACACAAAACAAAAAACTTCAAAGTTTGAAATATGTAAGATGTGTGAATTCTTTGGAAAACTAGAAGGTATCTAAAAATGCCTCAAGTGAAAATGAGATTCTCTAATGACACTCTGATAGTTAGGTCAGCATCAGGGCCAGAAGGCCTGTGAAACCACAATAACCTTTGAGTGCAGAAGCAAAGGAAGGAATTAGGCCAGTAATAGCAGACATGCAGAAAGCAGGTATTCTCGTGAAAACTAATAAAGCCACGTGTAATACACCAATTTTTCCAGTAAAAAAGGCCAATACTGGAAAATATCGCCTAGTTCATGATCTAAGAGCAATAAACGAGGTAACAGAGCAAATACCTCCAGTGGTTGCTAATCCACATACCATCTTGAACCAAGTAACACCAAAGGATTTCAAAATAGCCCAACACTGTATGCAGAAGTTCTAAAGAAATCAATGTCATTTTGCTCTCTTCCTGCTCCAGGAAAATTTCTGCTGTATGTAGATGACATATTGATTACAGGCCATACACAAGATGATTGTAGAGAAAACACAATGACGGTTCTGCAACATTTGGCAGAACAAGGCCACAAAGTATCACAACACAAGTTACCATTGTGGAGTGATAAAGTCATCTACTTAGGACATCAACTAACAGGCCGAGGCCGCACCTTACTAGAGAGCAGAAAGACAGCAGTCCAAAATGCACCAAAACCAAATAACTAAGCAACAAATGATGAGTTATTTAGGTCTGTGCAATTTCTGTAGGTGCTGGATCCCAGAGTATGCACTGCTGGCCCAGCCACTACAGAACCTAATTTATGGAAAAGACCTAGCATTAAAAGACAAAATACAGTGGACCCTAGAAGCAGAAAAAGCCTTCACTGATTTAAAAATAGCATTGCAAACATGTACCGTCTTAGCATTACCAGACTATGAAAAACCTTTTATTCTCCATGTCGATGGAGTAGCAGGGTACATGAAGGCAGTTTTGACTCAAGCTTTCAGAGACAACTCTCTTATGTAGGTATTCTGCTCTCACACTCACACATTACTATAGAGAAGTGTAATCAGCTAAACCCCAGCACCCTGCTTCCTGCAGAAACAACGATGGCAGAATGGATGACAAAACTGTTTGAGAATAAAGAAGTGATACTATCTCCAGTCTCTTGCAGGTTGAACCCCGGTGATTGGATTCTGATTAAAGTCCTCCAGCGAAAAAACTGGAGTGCTCCGAGGTGGGAGGGGCCCTTCCAGGTGTTGCTTACTACACCGACAGCTTGTAAGATAGCCGAACGACCTTCGTGGATCCATCAAAGCCACGTGAAGAAAGTGTTTGCACCACAATAAGACGCCGGTTCCCCTAGCTTCCAGGTGATCTGCCGGTGGAGGAAGGGCTGATTGGGTATATCCCGCCACTCCACTTCGCTGGCAGTCTACTCACCAGAAGTTTAGGTGTACCAGGTCATCCTGAAGAACAGACACATAGTAAAAGAGTGACCTATCCCACCAAAGAGAAGAACCAATAACAACACCAGGGACGCCTGAATAAAAACTCAACAAGATGACTGAGGAAAACAACCTGATGAATCCAGAAGAAGCACCAGCCCCAGCACCAGCACCAGCCCCAGCCCCAAAGCTGTTGTGCTTAGGTACTTGTAAGTTACAACTCTGGACCAACGGCCAGAAGGTAATGCACGCTTTGTTTCCCTGGATCGGAGTAGGAAAGCACGCACTACAAATAGAGACTTTAGACTATCGTTTTGGACTGTTTTTGAATGCTTCCACCCGCATTGACAAAGCACAGAATGAAGAAATTGATGCAATCCGCATCACTGTCATGCAACATCGAGTAGCTTTGGACATTATTCTTGCAGAGAAAGGAGGTCTCTGCGTGTTGTTCAACATCACCTGTTGCACCTACATACCTGACAACATACACTCATTAAACATGACAAATGCTTTGAATGTTCTGAAACAATTGAGAGACGCTCAGCAGCAGGACTACGTAGCCGTTAAGCAAGGCTGGTGGGACTGGTTGCTGAGTGGCTCCTGGAAATCCTTACTGATTAAAGGCCTGTTGGCCCTTTTCAATGAGATGTTACTATTTTGCCTTTTCACTGCTTGTATTATCCCATGTCTGAGAAGCATAATGTCAAACATGTTCAAGCGTATGTTAGGAAACTATGTCTTGGTTCAGAGGAATATGGAGGATCCCTATCGCCAATATGATATGCTGAATATGGAGGAAAGAGTGGAAAATCCCTATTCTAGTCTTTACAGAACTGTTGTTTAAATACTTCACTGAATGACATGCAAGTTGAAAATGTGACTAACAAGTGACTATGCATTGATTAAAACCTGTGAAATATATTAACAACAGGAGGGAAATGTGAGAGGATTTTTATGAAATCAAGTATAATCAAGTGTGCCTTATAATCGAGTGTTCATATATTTTCACATAACCAAGTTTATTGTTAAAGAGAACATAATGCATTCCTTACTTTAGTGTCTGAGATGTTTGACAAGTATGTATTCTTTAACCCAGTGTGTGTGATGTCAGATAAGTGTGATATACTTCTATGTTTTTATTCTTAGTTTGTGTGCAGAGGTCAGATAAGCTTAGGTAATGTCTGGCCTTTTCCCTTTCGGTTAAAAGAGGAAGTACTATGTAACCCATTTTGCCTTATAAATAAAGCAACCAGCCTGCGCTGAGTGTGTGTGATTTTGCTGAGAGGCACACACCCATGCGCATGTCTTAATACTCTCTGAGTCGGTCTGCAGTGTCTTATTTCTCTTACTTGTGAACAAATGTCTTAACCCCTGACAGTGATTATTCAGATTTTCCTTTCAGTTATGATTTTAGTATTACTGTAGTATTATGGTGGTAGTATTGTAGTTATTGCAGCCCAGTAAACTGAGTGTGTTAACTGAAACAGTCAAATGTAGTTGGACGTCTGCAGAGATGCTCTTTATTTCAGGCGACGTTCAGGATACAAATGTTGAAGGACTGACTTACACTGTCTTTGTGTCTTTTTTTAGAAGCAGAGCGACACAGATGGATCCAGTTCTCAACCCTGTCATCACTGTGGTGGTGGGAAAGACTTTCATTGTGACCTCTGTGGAAAAACTTTCAGTCGGCAAAAGACCCTAAAAGTACATCAACGTAGACACACTGGAGACAAACTGAAATACTGCAAAGAATGTGGGAGAAGCTTCACCACACCAAGTGAGTTAAAATGACATGAACTGATTCACAGTGGGGTTCAAAAGCACCTCTGTGATCAGTGTGGGTCATCCTTCACCACTGCATGGAAGCTTAAAACACACAAAGGAGTCCACACAGGAGAGAAACCACACAAGTGCAGACACTGTGAGAGAAGCTTCTCACAGTCAGGTAGTCGTAACATTCATGAACGTGCACACATGGAAGGAAACTACAGCTGTGACCAGTGTGACAAGAGCTTCAGGAATCTCAGTTCATACTCTGAACACAAACGATCCCACGTTACTAATAAACTGTTTCACTGTTACCAATGTGCCCAAACATTCACCTCATTGTCTGCTCTGTGCAAACATCAGCGCGATCACTCAGGGCTGAAATCACTCCCATCACTGGATCACAGTGAATCTGAAGACACAGAAAGATCCTCTGGTTTCTGTGTCAGACTCAAAAAGCTTGAGATCAGGCTCCACAGAGTTCAGATAGAATCATTTAAACTTGTGTTGAACTGAACTGGTTGCTGGGCTGAACTTCTACATAATACAGATCTACATGGGATCTTCTTTTCTGTTGTTTTACTGAGTCAGTTTTGTCCTTTTTTCTCTGTCCTGGTTTTGCTCGTCTGTAAATGATTGAAACTCAGTCAAATAGTTCATTGTTCTCCAGCAAAACGTTTTGGAAACTCATGTTTAACCTTTAAAACTCTGACATGTTTTAGCACACAAGGCTTCATCGGGGAGTTCACTCATGATTGGACCATGAGAACAAAGGTTTTTAGTTCTTTCAAAGAGAGTCTTGGAGATGTTTGATGTTTCTGTTTTTCTGAAACCACCTGAAAGAAAAACTATTTTTCTTGCTTCATGTAGTGTGGAAGTTTTTAATGTTTCTTCATCTGTGATGTTCTTGAATGTGTTCACGTGAAGATGGTATAAATAAACTGTTGTCAGAGATTTACAGTTATCAAACAGGTGAATAAACAACACTGAGACACTTGGAGACGGTTAACGTGCTGCACGGGTGAGGGCTCAGAGAGGACTCACACCGAGCTGCAGTAGTCGTTTATTATTTATAGCAGGGTGAAACAAGCATAGCAGTTTCCTCTAATTTTGCATATGTGTGTGTGTGTGTCTAAGTTCGTATAAATGTCATAGGGTGAACTTCCTCTTTCTATAAACAGAGCGAGTAGTACATTTTGTTCTTTTCCTATTAAGAGTAAAATATGAACATATACTTTAATGCAACATAAAACTCATTAAAGCGTTTCTTCTTTAACATCCCCTCCTGATGTTAATATTTTTCACTTAATCATACTTTATTATCAGCCAACAATCACTTGCTTATAACATTTTCAATTGTAGCATCATTCAGTATGTGTGTGTGTGTTTCTATACTAAATCTTCTTCATCCGGTTCATCTTCTAGTGGCAGTCCAACATAGGTAATTACTGTGGCCTGTACCATTTTGTCAATCATGGATCTTATGCATGGTAGGATACATGTAGAAAACAAGCACAATAATAGAAGCAGAACTCCTATCAGTACGAGTCCTTTTATCACGAGGGTCTTCCAGCTGCCACTCAGCAGCCAGGTCAGCCAGTCCTCATTGTTCGTGACATAGTCTTGTTGCTGCGCATTACTCAGTTGTCGCAACTTGTCTAGGGCGGTGGTCATGGTCAAGGAGTGCACGTTGTCCGGGATATAGGTGCAACAAGTGGTGTTGAATAAGACACAGAGGCCTCCTCTCTCAGCGAGAATCATGTCCAGGGCGACCCTGTGTTGCATGACCACTATTCTGATTGCGTCGATTTCCTCATTCTGAGCCTTATTTATCTTTGTTGAGCTGTTCAGGAAAAGTCCAAATCGGTAGTCAAGAGTCTCAATTCTTAACGTGTTTTTTCCAGTTCCGACCCATGGGAACAGTGAGTGCAGGACCTTCTGTCTGGTGGTCCACAACTTGAACTCCGCTGGTACATCACTGCCCCAGATTGGGTCATGGGGTTGCACGTCATCAGTGTTCCTCTTGCGTCGTGGTTGGTTCTGATGGAATACTCTGAAGGTGTGGTCTGACACTAAAATTGGGGCGCAGAGTCCGGTACAAGAAAAGCTCACAACTAAGACAAAACTGCTCCTGTAAGGAAAGCTCACTGTTATGCATGCAAGGTGATCAGCTCTAGGTGAGAAGACATTTAAATCTCACACTTGTTCTGCTGCATTTTTGAAGCTCAATTCCAGGAACAGATCGCAGGGTTCATTTTTATATACACTGCAACTGCCATGAGGACAGGGCCATTTTTGTTGTTGTTGTTTGTTTTTCCTTTTGCTCTGTGCAGCATTTTGGCAGCATTTTTAAATTTCTCTTTGTATTTTTTCTTTCTTTTACTAGTGAAGAGATGTAGCGTGAACAGTTATACAGTCTAAATATCCCATATGGGTCGTGTGAAATGGTGTTTTCAGTTTCATTCAGTTGAAGTAAAGAACGTTGAATATTTCTAAGTGTGCTGTTTTGAACCAAGATGTCACAGTATGATCAGTGCTGTAATTTTTGACAGTCACTGTATCAATGTTATTTTTGCATCTCTTGAATAAAGGTTTTGACCTGCAAGTGCTAATTTCTTTAGTTATTGGGGTAAAATGGGTAATGTTAATAGGAAGGTGTTTGCCAATTCAGTAACCTAATTTAATGTTAATGGAAACTAACATTATCTCAAATTGTTTAGTTATAATTGTTGTTTAACTGAATCTTGATTTTTGATCTTGATTTGTTCTTTCCCAACATTTTTCAAAAGAAACAGTCTAATTTCTTTGCTGTGATTGATTCCAGAGAACACGGAAGAACTGACATTATTTAACTGTTGATTTATGTAGATTCAGTGGAGGAGTAATGTCAGTTTAATTCTTTACCTACTGTCAATGCAGTGAAATTAGACATTTTGTTTTGAAAGGTTACTGGTGGATGCCAGCAACCATCTTGGAAGAGAACAATATAATCTGTTATAAGGCCTCCATTTGAAAATTGTGTATTTGATACTAGAATATAATAGCAAAATGTAATTTGAAGATAACATGTAGTATTTAAGTGACCAAGTAGTATTGGGTAAAAGTTATTGAATGGTGTTGGGATAAAGTGAGAAAATTGTGAAGGATTAAAATATTCCAAGAGCTCAAATTACTTCATCAAAACATGTTTAAGTCACATTTTATCAACACAAATTGCACAGGCTTATTGAACATGAATAAATTGTGTTAATTTAACTCAATTGTTTAAGTTGCTGCCAAAGCAAAACATCTGTGTGCAACAAATGTCCACCATTGAATTAAGTAAATCCAACAACATATTTTTTTCAGTGTAGTTTGGACTTTATGATTTCTGTAACTGGAAAATATTATTTTGTTTAAAGACAGAAGTGACCGCATAGTTGCAACATCAAAGGGAAATATTAATTAATTAGCATCAAGTATATTTGTTGCTTAAGCGTTTGCACTATAACTTAAGTAGGATTATAACTTTTAAGGAAGGAAAGATTTCAGATATTTAGTTCACTGTTTCAGTTATTTTATATGAAATTAAAACATTTACGTTGGTCAAATATGATGCTCTAAATCAAATAAAAGTTTGAAAATAAATGATGTATTTTTAAATGCTGCAACAAATGTTCACAAAAAGTAACTATAATTAAAACCAGTTAAACAAAATCAAATGTTTGAATCATGCTTAACCAAATGCCAGGCTGGAGAGCTGAACCTAAAGTATACGTAGAAAGATTTCAACATCTGAGCAGTTTTTAATGTTTTTATCACATATAAATGTCACAGCAGTGGGTCCTGGCCCAATGCTTTGTGTTTTTGGTTTTCTTTGACTCTTGTTTTTCTTGGTTTTTGTTCTTCTTATTTATCAGGCTCTCAGTAATCTTAGTTCTCCCTCCCTCAGTGTTCATTTCAGCCTGTGTTTAGTTTCTGTTCCCGTGTCCCACGTTTCATCGTTTCATGTCGAGTCAGCCCTGTCTCTCTGTTTCCTGTGTCTCCCCAGTCAGCCCCGCCTCACTCGGGCACTCATGTGTGATACAGAGTAATAAACCTGACTACATTTGCTACACTCTCTTTATTACCTGTTACTTTAAAATTCATACACTAATTATGTCTGCCCATCTCTCTAATGTGAAGGTCAAAGGTCAACATCCCAGTGACATAAGAATAATCCCAAAGGGGCAAAGGCAGCGGTTAATTTAGCACATTTAGCATTAAGGGTACAGCAAGGATATACTTTTACTTATTGTGGCAGGGGTGTGGTCTCTGGCCTGCTGCAGTGGAGGCTGGTGGCGGGACGTTGGACGGCACAGGTGAGGGTGATGGAGCTCATGACTCTCCCCTTTATAGTGACGGAGGAGACTGGCGTGGGGGAAGCGTTTAGTGGAGGAAGCCGAGGAGAGAGCTGGTTTCTGGCTACAAAGACGGCGTCAAACCAGAAAAGATTGCTCGTGGTCAAATGTCAAAGGAGCTTGCAAAGAAAAGCGTCTGGACTTCTTTAAGTTACTTGAAGACGTTTCACCTCTCATCCGAGAAGCTTCTTCAGTTCTAAGGTCAAATGGTGGAGAGTCCCAGATATAAACCTAGTGGGAGTGACCCCCCACAGAGGGACAAAAGGACCCCCTGATGATCCTCTAATCGCCTGAGCCAAAGTGTGAAACTGGGTGTGGGTCCCAATCAGCCAGAGTTTCGGGTGAGTTCATTGTGAAACCTGGCCCCACCTTGTCATGCGAATTCCTGAGGTCAGATGGCCCAGGATGTGAGTGGGCATTAAGGCGTCTGGGAAGGGATCTCAAAACTGGATTATAGATGGCAGAGAGTTGGTGTCGTAAACCCCGCCTCTGTTCAAAGATGGTCGCTCACAGTGGACATAGATGCTTCTTTCACTCCTCTTTCAAACCATCTGTCCTCTCTGTCCAAAATGTGAACATTGGCATCCTCGAAAGAGTGTCCTTTATCCTTAAGATGCAGATGGACTGCTGAGTCTTGTCCTGTGGAGGTGGCTCTTCTGTGTTGTGCCATGCGCTTGTGAAGTGGCTGTTTGGTCTCTCCAATGTAGAGGTCTGGGCATTCCTCGCTGCACTGTACAGCATACACCACATTGTTAAGTCTGTGTTTTGGCGTTTTGTCTTTCGGGTGAACCAGTTTGTGTCTGAGCGTGTTGCTGGGTCTGAAATGCACCGGGATGTCATGCTTGGAGAAAACTCTCCTGAGTTTTTCTGATACACCGGCTACATAGGGGATGGCAATGTTGTTGCGTCTGTCCTTCTTATCCTCCCTCGCTGGTGTCTGATCTTCTTTTCTGTGCCTCTTTGCTAACTTTAAAGTCAGCAAAGAGGCTCCTTTGACTACGATGACCTGGATGACTGAGAACCTTCACAGACACTTGTGGTCAAATAATGTGTCAATCACCTGTGAATCAAACTGTGTGTGGCTCAGTTCATGTCACAGTGTTGTTTAGTATATCTTCACTTGTCTCACTCTCCTTCTGTTCTGTCCATCAGGACGATCCTCAGCGCTTACACAGATCCTCCATCGATGTTGTAACTGTTGGCATGATGACATTGTACATAATTTGGATTATTTCTTTATCTTGTCAAGATCTATGTCATGATTGTAAATTGTTTAAGCTGTACATTACTGTTTGTTTTTTGTAGTCAACGTTTTGGTGCTTTGTGCTTTTATTTTGAAAGTCAAGTTCGCTTACAAGTTGCGCTAGAATAAAGGTTTTTAGTGGTTTTATTATAAAGGTTTTATTATTATATATTAATGATAATAATAATATCAATAACATTGAGGCACATTGTGTGGAGGAGGTTCAGTCATATCCTGATCATCCAGACAGATTTGATGGTTTTTATCCTCACCTGCTGTGTAGAAATGGTCTGACTGGTCGCTGTTACTGGGAGGTCGAGTGGAGAGGAAGCGTTTATATATCAGTGAGTTACAGAAGCATCAGAAGGAAAGGAAGCAGTGATGACTGTGTGTTTGGAAACAATGATCAGTCCTGGAGTCTGATCTGCTCTGATGATGGTCCTGATTCTGTCTGGCACAATAACAGACTAACATCCATCTCCTCCTCCTCCTCCTCCTCCTCCTCTGTCTCTAACAGAGCAGCAGTGTATGTGGACTGTCCTGCTGGCACTCTGTCCTTCTACAGAGTCTCCTCTGACACTCTGATCCACCTCCACACCTTCAACACCACATTCACTCAAACTCTTTATCCTGGGTTTAGACTCTGGTCTCCTGGTGCCTCAGTGTCCCTGTGCTGAGTGGAGTGTAAAGAGTGTCTCCTGTTACAGAAACACTCTGACTGTTGAACAGATAGTTCAGTCTGTACATGTCTGTCTCTTTCACTCACAAACACGTTTTCAGATTCATGGATTCAATCAGTTGATGTTTGAAACTCTTCTAAATGATTCCTTGTAAACTTCTTCCTCTTCAGTCACAAACAAACAGGAAGTGATGTCACATGTGTTCCTGTCCACACAGCAGAATGAGTCTATTGCTGACAGTGATGTACAAACAGAGTGAGCATTTCTGAGGCCCAAAATAAACTGAGTAGTTCACTGAATGAACAATGGACTGTGAGCTCAGTTCCTTCATCATTAGTATGGATTATATATGTATATGTATTATATTAGTATCATATATGTCAGGTGCTGCTGCTTTCAGTCATTGTGCAAATGTGCTGTTTGTAAGGTTGTAAAGCTGCAGTCAGCTGAGACTGAAGAAGTCACCTGATCAGTGAGCAAACGTTTCTGAAAACGTCCAGATGAACAGAATCAACCTTTTGGGATCAGCCAGCAATGCAGCATCATTGTTGTTCAGCTTCAGAGGTTTGCAGGAATGAACTGATGACCAGAAACAGCTGCAAAGTCCAAGAAAATACCAGCTGGAGTTCAGCTGCATTTGAAGAAGTCAAAGAAAAGTAAGGATGGCAAAGGGCGACGTTTTCTTCCAAAGAGCTGCAAACATGGTCGACGCCTCATTAGAAGAATCATCTGGACATTTGTGAGGAACTCTAACCAAGAAAGCAACGTCACACAGATCCAACAGACAGTTTCCATGACTGCAAGTGTTGAGTGGAAAAATGCTACATTGCATTATTGCATCCTCTCACCACAGGAGGCGCTGTTGGCACCACTGATTGCTGATCAGCTGTTCTCTGATGATCTGATTGATACTGTGAATAACGGGACTCACTGAACTCTGTGACACAGTGAAGATTACAGAGTTTAACTTCAACATCTGACTGACGTCACACAGACAGAAGGATGAACCAGTGAGGCACAGAACACAGTTACTGGAGATACTGGATCAGCTCCATGTGAACCTCTGATGGAGAAGCTGCTGAGCCAGAGAAACATCAGGACATGACAGCAGCTGCACTTATCTAACAACATGTAGCAGAGCTGATCTATGTTAGAGGATCTATCATAGCAGCTGAAGCCAAAGTCCAACACTGGATACCAGCTGAGCCTGTGCTGAGTGTAGTGTTACAGGAAAAGGGCAGAAACACTGGTAGCTCCCAGTGATGCTGACTGGGGCACAGAGCTGAATGATGCAGCATCAGGACACTGTTTCAGTCTGACTGACAGAGAAACCTGTAGCTGTATCTACATGTGAGGCAGAGGCCACACAAGCAGCTTTCTATGTTTCACAGTGACTGAGATCTTCAGTGGGGGTGGACATGCTCCTGTACAGACCTCTGAGGAGAACCAAGGTGCAGTCAAAGAGTCCAGTCTGTCCTCACAGATGTGAACATGTGCTAACACATCAGGTCTGCTGTCAGCTAGCAGGCTCACATCAGAATCACTGTTCCTGAAAAACACAGTCTGTGTGACATCATCAGTCAGCTGATGGTCCCTGATCTGAATGGTTTCTGTCTCTACTGAGGAAGTCAGAGAATATCACTGAGGTGTGGATCAGGTCTGAGTGAGCTGTGGAGGGACAGCTTTAAACAGTCCACAGGTCTCACGTCCTGCTCAGTCTGGTAGCAGATACCTCGTATTGTTCCAGATGTGCTGACATCAGCAGCAGCACAGCTGTGTGATACCATGAATCTCAGTTATTGATCCAACACACAGTAAATACAAAGATCAGGATTTCTGAGAGTAATCATTATGAGTCTGAACACATGATCACTGAATGTTAGTCTCCACAATAATAAGCTAACACAAGCAAACACAGCTTTCAGCTCTTATTTTGAAACTGGCTTATTTAGAGAGCTGTGATGTGAGCGTGCCTGGCTCTGAGGCACTTGGGTCAGCCTCTGTTGTTTAGAAGTGTTACAGACTGTGAATGACACAGACCTGTCAGTTTCCATGTTTGTCTGTAACACAGCTCAGGGGCTCCATGCTGAACGCATCCATCCAGTGTTATTGATCCAGGACTGATACCAGCATTGGGATCAATACTACAACACACAATCACATGTGTCCACGTGATGCAGTTTGACCAGCTTTATTCATTAATGATCAATCAGCTTATTTACTGCATCTGCGTCCAGCTTCATTTAAATGATCCAACCATGAAAATGACATCAGTCCTACAGAAGCACTTCATGCTAACAGGAAGTCATTGATTAAGGTGGAATAACACAGAGACACAACCACTCACAGCTAACCTGACCCCACTAACTGCATGTGTTTGGACTGTGGGAGGAAGCCGGAGTACCGGAGAGGACGCACACAAACACGGGAGAACATGAAGCTCTGAAACAAAGATGGTGGATTTGACCTCAGGACCAGGCGGGGTTACGGGGGTCATGACCCCCCCAATAATAGATCCAGCTACACTGAAACTGTCAATTTCATTTACTTTTCCTGTTTTAAAGCTATCAGGCTGCTTTGTGGCTCACTCAATACTAAACTAAGATACTTTCAGTGTGAATCATTTGCAGGAACACAGGCAGGATTTAAGGTGCAGAACTTTACAGTCTCTGTCTCAAAGTTGGTCTAAACATGCTAACAGCTCTTTGTTTTTTTCAGTTTTCACTGGTTTGATGTAATGAAAGAAATTTTAAAGAAGCAGACGATTGTTGTTATTTTATTTCTATAGTTTCATAAATCGTGGTGTGGATCTAAGTCAAAATTCAGAATAAATAAGATAATACAGCACTTTGATGGTTGCCTTTGTATTTTCCCAGCAGTGCTCAGGTTGGTTCTCGGCTACATTTACATACTGATGTTAATGTGTTCAGCAGCTGGACTCATCTGAGGAAGGAACATTGGAAAGGTGCTCAGTGCACAACTGCATCACTAATTTTATGTAAGACCCTGTGTTTTATTGTATTTATATATTTGTAACATTTGACTCAAACACTTTTGGGAAGGATGAAAATGTTTTCAGGAGGAAGTTTTTCCTTCTGTCCGACTGTAGTACACACAACACTGCGTCTCCCCCCATTATCACACTTCCTCAGGCTGGTGATGAGCGCCCCCTGGTGTCAGTGTTGATGACGTCATGCACAGTGAAACATAAACAGTGTCTGTTAATAAAAAATCATGTGTCCATTTTCATGTTTGCATCATGTTTCTGTAAAATCATCAGCTGTTTCTGAACCTTCTTCATTGTTTGACTCATTCCAACAGCTGTGAGCTGTGATGGAGTCAGAGCAGCTTCATCACTGATGTTCAGGTGAAGCTGAACTTAATAAACTGTAGAAATGATCAGGATTCAGGTTGGATGTGTAAAACACTTCTGTGTGAGGTCGCAGTGCTTCATATGTGTGTGTGGGCTGAAGCACACACGTGTGAGTCCTCAGAGGTTTCACACACATCACTGCACACACTTATAATCCTAGTTTAAGCTTGTGGATCATATCGGACACATCAGCAGCTCTTTGGAGACAAAGATTTGAGATTTAAGATGAGTCATAGTCTTTCTATCCATGGTAGCTTCCACTGCTGAGGCTCAGGAAACATGAAGAGGATAATTAAGAGCAAGCATCAGCTCTGTCTCATCTAACTACACAGTATTATGATCATGCACTTATGTCTCAAACTCACACACAATGAGACAAAATGAGTTCTGTAAGTCTTTAGATTATCAGTAAATTCTGGTGACAGTTTGACGCTCAGTGGAGCCATTTTTGGTTTGTGATGAGTGTTTTGTGAGCTTCTGTTTCGTGAATCGCTCTTTGTAATTTAGAAGCTCGTGCAGAAATGTGCGCGCCCTTATCTGAGAGGACACGGAGAGAGTGTCGCAGACTCGAGGTGAGGAGATAAACCTCGGAGCTGGATGGCCTGCACGTTACCCATGTGCATCTTTTCAGTGACATCAAGTGAACCCATAATAAGCATTTCTATGTCTTAGACATCATGTCCATTTCTAATGAGAGATTATTTTTAAATGAGGGAAACCTGGTCTAACAACACGCTTACAACAGAGCTAAAGGTTCACCACAGTGAGACGCTGGGACTCTGATAAGAACTGAAACACTGTGTATGAACAGCTGAGACAAAACTATATATAAACACTCATTTATTCCAGTTTAGTTTACAATGATTTTAAAGTAATGTGGAACGATTCATGTTCATGAGCTGTTACTGTGGAGCAGGGAAATTATTTTACTGCTATTGTTAAATAATAATCATCATCATTGCATTAATAATATAATCTGTAGTTTATATTGCATTCAGAGGTTGAACAGTGTGTGTGTCTTTCAGAAAGACTAAGTTGCAGGCTGAGAGGAAGTTGCAGAGAGTTTGCAGAAGTGAAAGTTATTTTGAGCAGCAGGCTAAGACGAGGCTATTTGAAGTACTAGGTTATTCAAATTGATCATTGCTTTAACAATGTAACAGATAGCTTTAAGAAGGCCTTAAGATGTTATGCATACAGTTATTATGTTAACCTTGTATTTCAGGTGTAGTTATAACTATTTTATACACAATGCATATCTGTGCTTATTAAAGAGTTGGAGCTCGGTCAATTAAGTGGAGGTTGTAAGCTTTGTTCGGCGCGATGTCCGGACAATCTATTGTGTAAGTGACTTGGAGCTATAGAAGGTTAAAACTGCGTACATGCTTACAAAACACTTATATCAGGTCATTTTATATTAAGCTTTTAGTAGAGGTTCTTGATTAAAACATGTATTCAACATAGTACATGTAGTTTCAGTTAGGTTGTTACACATAAAGATGAGCCTCGGTCCTGGTGAAGGGTCAGAAGTGCAACAGGTGAATTGAGAAAGAGCATTTGAGGACGAGACACAGACAGTTAGTAGGTGAAGAGGTGACATAGAGGCTGAGTGAGGTCAACACACACACATTAGTTAGATTTATTTATAGGAAAGAGTTTAGTCATGTCTGGTTGTAACTGCGAAAGTGTCTCTGTAAACGAGGAACCGTTCCTTGTTGTCTCGGCAAGAAAGAGGAACAAGACAAGAACTGAAAGGTAGACAGGAAGTGCCGGCCATGAAAATAGAAGATGATGTTCTTTCGAACTGTGTTAAAAGTCATTGTGGTGTTGATCTGATCTATGTATAAAATGTATCTGTGACGCATGAAGGGGCGTCAGTAATTCAAACCCTGATGCTATAAAAATCTGTGTATGCTTTGAGTAAGTCGAAGACCAATTCCTGTTCTTCCCACACGTGTGTATTCATTAAAATCATTGTTTGACCAAGAGCTTCTGGACCATGGTGGTTTGTACTCTCCTTCCTCAATTTTTGAACCTTAACATTACAAACACAACTATTGATTTGTCTATATATGGTCGGACTACAAGGCTTGTGTTGAGGCTCTTGGAATAATGTGTGAATTACAGCAAGAAATGATGGTTTTCCATTTTACCAAAGTGGAATAAAATCACCACAGCAAAGAAATAATGTTATTGTCTGCAGCTAAAATATATGGTGAACATGGTTTTATAATAATGTGCAAACACAACCTCACTCTGCTCTATACGAGGAGCCAACCACAGCTGTCCGGGTCTTCATCCACCACCTCCACCATCTTTGCTCATCATCATTCACTTAATTCCTGATTGGTTTAAATCAAACTCCATTACAGGTTCAACTCCATTATATAACAGCATGTTGACTTTGGATCTGGTGTGCAGTGCCACCTTAAAAGATGAGGAAACTAATAGATTACAAAAAAGAAGTGGAGGAGTTAAAGAGCTGCAGCAGATTAACAGTTTCTGACAGTCATGTGTTAGAAATAGGACGATTAGATGAGCTGAGGGATCCATCTACTGCTCAGTGAAGCCTCATCAGAAACAGTCTCAGTGGAAGGATGGCTCTATTGTTAAGGAAGGACACAGGCAGAAAGACTGGCGTCTGTCACACAGGAACTGGACTGAAAATCAGCTGTAATTCCTTTCACAATAAATCCATAAATAAACAAAATAAAACATAGAAAAGTGTTTAAACCCACTTTTCCATGAAGCTGTCAATAGGAAATGTTCCAGTAAACATGTCTGTGTTTCTGCTGTTTTCCTTTCATGCGTCCACAGCTGACAGGTAACCCTATTGGAGTCGCCATAGTGACGGGTGGCGTCTCAGCTTCAGCGTGTTGATGGGCACAGCCATGGTTACCACAGCTGGAGTTGGTGTACGGCGAGCTGTGAGAGGACAGAGATGGAGAATGCACATTTAACTCTTTAACAGGAGATACGTTACGACTAACAGACGACTGCTGTCTACATGATGTCTTTGCAGCCCTTATGCTACATGTTACACAACTTTTCTTCATGCCAACAAGACTGAGGTGCCACATAGTCGACACATACAGCTGATTATGATGCATGTTTTACTATTGCTATGTTCACATCATCTGCTTGGCTTTATTACTGAAAGCCTGGAGATCCTCTGACGTGTGCATGGCTGATGTGAAGTATGATTAGTCCTACATGACATCAACAACAGAGGCAATGAAAGCTTTGTTGTTAACAGGTTGTAGGTAAAGTCAAATGTCTACTTCTACACTTGTGTTGGGTAAAGTTCTTCTCACTGCAGCAGCTTTATATCTGTGCTTTCACAGGGCGTGATGTGGAGCTCAGCGCTGAGGTGCAGGTCTCCTTGGAGACGGCATCCTGGCTGAAAATATTATCATGCTTCCAAAACATTTCAGCTTTTATTTTGAAAGAAACAAGACTTGAAAACGAATCCCCTTCTTCCTCTTTGTCTTTGTTCTTCAGAGGAGTGTCACCTGGACAAACTCAGGGCTGTTCTAGAGCCTTTGTTATTATTTGACTCCATAGAAATAAAACTGAATCGAATCAAACAAAAACTCCCAAACAGCTAAAACACTTTGCTTTATTCTCTTTTTTAACAAATACGTTGAAGTCCATCCATAACAACACAGCTGAGATCTCCTTTGTAATCAAGTGTTTACATCCTTTGTACAGATCTGCATACAAAACAATCATTTACGTCCCACAGAAGTCTAGTTACACGTAACTATACAAGAACTGGTAAATGACAGAAACATGAGACACATGATCACAGGTGATAACAAAAAGAGAAAGAATTCATGTGTTAGTGATGTTTTTCAGCCCTGATGGCTCATGTTGGAGAAACAAGCTGAGGTACGTGGAAAGTTCACACACACAAGTGGGCGTGAGCGCACACACAGAGAGAAACACAACTGAAGCATCTGTTTGCTGTTTCTGCTTTCATCATCTCTGCTGCTGTGTCAGGCTGGGGTCTCTCAGTGACGTGGTTGAGGTGAAGTATGACGAGTATCCCTGATTCAGTCCATCGAGACAAAGGGCAAAGAAAGCTGTTGTTAACAAACTCTATGGTGATGTGGCATTTAGCTCTGACTCTACGCTCTGCTGAATCCTTTGAACCTGCTGATCAGTAAAGCTCTACGTGCTGCAGCAGATTGACAGATTTACAGCAGACAAAGCAACACGCTGATCGACTTTGACCGCTGCAAAAACAAAATACCCACCAAGTCTGAAGTCGATCAGAGGAACTGTTGACAGACTGACAGACAAACAGATGCTTGATTCATTAGTGCGATTAAATGTTCTTCTTTAGCAGCATCACGTCATGTGTTTGTGTTCCAGGAATAAAGGTCTGTTTAAACTGGACGTCTCCTCAGCATCACTCGTGCTGTCATGGTTTCAAAGCTGTGCAGAAAGAATCTGAGGGATGATACAGAGGTGACCAAAGTTACAAACATCCAGCTGTGCTGCAAATGTTTGCAGAGCTCCAAACTCTTTGGCTTTCTGCAGAGCAAGTATGGAAGAAGCACCTGAGCTAACTTCAGTTTAGACGATATGAGGAAAAATGCTGCTTCCCAAAGTTTCCTACAAGTATCCAGTTTATATTTAGAGAAGCGAAGGCTCTTTATCCTGACAACTACTGGTGGTGCTGGACCAAGGCCAGGAAGATCGTGAAGGACCTCAGCCATCCCAACAACAGACTGTTCTCTCTGCTGAGGTCAGGAAAGCGATTCCGCTCCCTGAAGACCAACACAGAGAGACTGAGGAGGAGCTTCTTCCCGCAGGCGATACGGTCTCTCAATCACACCACCACACAGTACTGACCCACACATATGGTTCTTACACACACACTGGACTTTCTGGACTTTGGTTTTGCACAACACTGGTCACTATATTCTTCATTTCCGGTTAATACTTGTACAGTTGCTGTTATTGTGTATATATTTATTTATATTTAGATTTCTTCATACATTCTTATATAGTTCTATATTGTGTATTTTGTTGTACAGTTATTTTATTTTCAACTTTAATTTATATATTTTATCTTATTCTTCCCAGTTAAATTTACCCTTCATTCTAATTTGTGTTGTACAGTTATTTCATTTTTAACCTTAATTTATATTTTATTCCTTCCTAGTTAAATTTACCCTTTTTAATTTTTCATATTTATTTCCTATCTTATTCATAGCCTTTTCCTTTTTTGTTTTCTTTAGGTCATGAGCAGTTGTCCAAGCATTTCACTACATATCGTAATGTGTATGACTGTGTACGTGACAAATAAAAATTTGAATTTGAATTTACTCCCTGGTGGATCCCTGTCCTGTGACAGCAGCAAAGACTGTGTATCAGTGTCATCAAAGCCACTTCAATAACCAGTGTTTAAAGCTCTCTAGCAGATGGACTTCAGTGGCAGCAGCCTCTGTCTGCTGTGTACAGAAGGTTCTCTGATGAAGCACACAGCAGATGCTGCACTACAACAGCAGCAGCAGCTCAGCTTCAGTTTGCTTCGACGCCCTTTTTGACCTGTGAAACAGCAGAAAATGAAACATTTCAACACCCGTTTGTTAGCGTGAGCTATTCTGCTGTTTTTCATCATTTCACAGGTGAAATAAAATCCCAGTAATTTACTTCCTGTAGGAGTGATCGTGTCCAGCCTGACTGAGACCATGTGCTCCATCCTGCACAGGTAATAAACCTCTGACATGAAGGGCTGTCAAGTAGTTTTAGACAAATGGGGGTAAAAGAGACGTTAAAAGCTTAAAGAGAAACTACATTTTCTAAGAACTGTCTGACGTTCACCTCTCACTCTCAGAAAGTATACAGACTTTCTTTGATTCACTAGTGAGATAAAATGCATTTCTTGGACAACATGACTTTGATATATTTGTTTTCCAGGAGCAAAGGTCTGTTTATACTGGCGAGCGATGCAGGCAGGAGGACTCTTTACACTGTGACTGACTAATCAATCTCTTCATCATGACTTCTGCTGTCATGGTTTTAAACCTGCGCAGTGGAGAAAAGAAGCTGAAAGAAGCTTCCTGCAAGTATCTGACGTGTCTTTAAAGAACTAAATCCTCCTCATCCTCACAGATACTCCCTCCTTAACCAGTTTCTTAAACTAGCTAACAGGTGGAGCGACACCACTGCGTACCAAAGGTTATAAAGTTAACCACACAGCAGACACTCTCGGTGCGTCAGCTGTGTGGAATCGAGTTGTTCCTGCATTAATACACATACTGAAGGAACTGCCATGAGAAAGGTGAACTGAAGCTTTGATGCTAAAGTTAAGAACCTTTTGTTCACACTGGCAAGTGTTCAATGTTACCATTTATGCCAGTTTATTAATAAAGTACTTTTAAAAACAGCAGCAGGGCTGACAAAAGTGCAATAAAACCAAAAATCTATGAAACAGCAAATAATGAAATATTTTCATTTCAAGACCTTTTTATTAACTCTTCTCCGGCCTTTATAGCACATTTACTTGTCTTACACTCTTTCAGTTGATATGAGTGACCAATATCTAATTCATTAGCTCACTAGTGCTTCACTGTTATATTCAGTCTGCTGACTGAGATCAGGTGACATTAAAAAAATCGCTAGTGAATGAAATGTGAAAACAAAAATCATTGTGATCAAAGCTCTCTTGTTTGCTCTGAGGCACTAAAGCCTGCACAGGTAATAAGCTTCTTGGCTTTAAGTGAGGATTTCCATTCGTTTGCAAGCAAATGAAGAAACAAAAGTTTGTACGGACTTTAGCGCCCTGTTGTCCTCATGTGTGGACGTCACATTTTGGGATGTTTAGACCAAAATACAAAGTTTTGCTCCACAAGGACCTGATTTGCACCTACGAGGTCATTATCCTGCCTCTGTTCTATCGACATTTAAAGCAAATATCCTCATATGTGGATCTCATTTCTCTCAGAAACAAAGTTCTGGTAATTCTTTGTTTGTACATGAATCAGGTCCCAAACAGCCCAAATAGCAAAGAGACTTTAAAAATGCATGAAAGCGTTCAGGTCTTAGGAGGTTAAAGCTCTAAAAGAGAAACTCCAGTGAAACAAGTTGAGGTGACCACGTGTGTCGTGTGTGTTGTTGTCACATGTTACTCTGCACGCCAGCAGGTGGCGACAGGTTAATCTGGCCCTGCTTTGTTTGTCCTTTTGGAGCAAAAAGCCTGTTTTTCTTGTGTTTTTAACTACATTTGATCATCACGTTGCTGATATCGTCTGATCTGCATCCCAACTGCTAAGTTTGTGTTATTTAGGTTGTTTCTTTGAATGTTTCTCTTGCTAACTGTCTGAGGTTCACCTCTCACAGAGTGAACATAATTCTGCCCTTGTAGGATTAAACTTTGTGGTTGCAAAACCGTCCATTTGTTTAGCAGAACTGACATGTTTCTGAATCCATGCCAGAGCCGAGGGTTTGTGTAAGTGGGTTTTTAGTGTGGGTTTTCGTGCTGGCAGGGAGGCAAAAGGTGATTTCAGTGTCTACTATATAAAGAGGCAGCAGCTTCCAGATCTTCATCTGTGTTCTCCTCCATCATCATTTCACTCATCACATGGCTTCACATCTCAGCCTTCTGGGAGTGGTGCTGTGCTCCTCATGGTTTCTGCTTCTGAAATCCCACCTCAGGCAGACTTTGATTTACAGGCAGCAACAGTCATCCATAATGGTTCTTATTTACCGCCCATCTAGTTTCATAACCACAGGTTTCAGGAAGGGGAGCTTCAGTACATGTTCACGTACTGTGTTGTGTGATATACTACAAGTGTTTGTCCCATAAGTATTTGGACAATGAACTCTGCTGTAGCTGTGTCTCTGTCCAAAGTAAAACAATCAGGATGTGTTGAAGTGCAGAATCAGAGTTTTAATTCGAGGGATTTAACAAAAGAACTGCTTTAACTGCTTCCTGGCTGCGTTCAGCTGTTACTCACAGGGCACCACAGTGGGTGACTGTTCATGTGTGATTGGACACATTTTTAGGCCTGATGCCATTTCTGACACAACCCCAAAGAGATGTTTTGTCTCCTCCTGAGATTCAGCCGCTGAGCTTCCACTTGGTAGGCAAATGTGTAAAGAACTATATTCAGGGGCGTTTTTAGCCCTTTTTGGGGGGTGCTTCCCAAAATGGATCAAAGCACCCCCAAAGATTTCTTACTTTTTTGACAATATTTGGTGTTTGTGTGATACACTACAAAAAATATAGAAAGTATACAGTACTTGGTTGAGATCTTTTAACAACAGAAGTATAGATACCCCCCCTCCCTGAATGGTTTGTTCCAGCTCTCCCCTGCTCTGGCTCTGGTGCCCTTTGTGCCAGAGAGATGGTGGCTGAGACGCAGCAGAGCGGAGGTGGAAGTGCCTGGCTTAAAACAGGACATGTTAGCTGCATTTAACCTTCAGTTACTCTTTATATAGTTGGTAGGAGTCAGACCATGTTTCTGTTTACCTGAAAAACATTACACCAGGTAACCTGCTGGGTTAAACGTGTTTTCTGACGATGTTTGTCCGTAGCTGCTGTTGTTACCACTGTCCTGTTAGAAAAGGAAGGAATGAGAGAAGCTGCTCACTTTGTCATATGTGCCGATATTAAACCCAAGGTACTTACCAGCTAACTGACTGGATTCCCATTAACCTTATAACTCCTGTTGTGTGTGTGTGAGGTTCATAATGGATATAGGGACGTTTTTTCAAAAAAAGCAGCAACATTCAGCTAAAAATGAAAGAATAAAGGATAATGTTGGATCAGTGTTTCAGTATTTATGTCTTTTATTTGATGTTCATGTGTTTGGTTATTTGCCTTTTGGTTGAAAGTACACTGAGGGAGGACTTTTTTATTAGTGATTTCAGTATTTGTGTATCCACTAAGACTGGTGGACCTAAATCTTCACCTCCAAGTCCGTTCACATACAAGAGGAAGGGGAGTGAGCGGGTCAGCGCTCAGGGCACAGAAACTAAACTGGCTTAAAACACCATTTATTTCCATTAAAAAAAACACAGCCAGAGTCACAAATACAAGATAAAATTCCCCGTATACAATAAAAATATTGTTGTAACCCGCTAAAAACCCTGCCGGCAGAAATAACTATACACTATTAAAACAAGGCTAAAACATGTTTTCCATAAGCTAAAATTACCCTCCCACAGTCCCATAATCCCACAGTCCAGCCACACATGGGCGAATGGTCCTTATATGAAAGAGACAGGAGAGGAACTTCTCTTCCAGTATGGTAAGACTCGTCAGCAGCAGACCAGGGAGGAGGCTCCTATCGCAGACCTGTCTCCTCCTGACAGCGCGTCGCCGCACAGTCCCGCCCCACTCCACACCTGAACACGGACTCCCTCGTCTCACCGTCAGATTCAGGCAGAAGGGCATCCCTGCCCTGTTGTGCATTGCAGCCATCGCCACCCACTGTTGCTGTTCCTGCGTTGGGAGTGGATCGCCGAATGACTCGCGGCACCCCACAGTCAGGCAGCAGTTCCTTCCACACACGTGCGGGCTTGCACGCGTTCCTTTTTCTCCTGCTCACCTTTCGTACGTCACTCCTCTCTTTGTCTCTGCGCTCACTATCCCCTTTAACAGGTCAACCTGGCGGTTGATAGGCCACCTTGGGGAACGCCCCCACCTCACAGGTGCCTACAATTGTCTGTTTAGTCCACAGTGGATTAAAGGAACATGGTACAACATTAACACACATAATATAAATATGAGGATAAAACCATGCCGTATAAATATCAATAAACAAACATGCAATATATAAATATCACAATAAAATCATGCAAATAAAATCAACACTATGTACCAATACACAGATTGATAAAACATAAAAACACAAATATCCACTGTGTGACATCTGCGTATGATTATCAGTTCAAAGAGGGGGAGAGGAAAGAGGGAAAGAACAAGGTCAGGAAGAATCAGGTAAGGAAGCAGACAGGGAGCAGTGACAGTTACAGCAGAAACTGTTAAACTGCTTGAGAGAGTTGATCACCAAACACTGATAGATTTGCCAACCTGAAGGTGACGTTAAAATAGAAGAAACAATCTGCAGAGCCGAGACAAGGCTAATCAAAAGGTACTGGCTGAAGCATGTTTATTAAATTGTGTTAAAATGTACAAAACAGTGATGTCATGTTTTGAGACTTGATGAATTTAAGAATCTTATGATTTAATAAAGACATTTGCAGACTTGCACAGAGAGGGTAAAATTAGGATGACTGATAACGGAGACGAAGACAACAGACGACGAGGACAGGAAGGAACAGGGGTTTAAATGCACCAAGGAGACAGTCAGAGAGAACTCGGGACAACTGGAGGCATGTAGGGATGCAGGGACTGACAGAGACGGGGAAGACGTCTCATCGTGACGAGTAAAGTTTATCTTGCCTGGCTGGGCAGCTCTCTGGGTGCTCAGCACCCCAAAGCTCTGATCCTAGAATCGCCCCTGGTTGAGACGCATTTTCTCTAAACACCGGGTCTCTGTGGCCTTTAAACACCTCAACACGCTGCACCAAACACTGGTCCACCCCAAGGATCGGGTCCCCCGACACAAACAGAGTAACATAGTGTACGCTGTTAGGTGCAGGAGGATTGCCAGGATTTCTACATCGGGGAAACCAAACAACCTCAGGCTAAGAGGACGGCACAACACAGAAGAGCCACCTCGTCAGGCCAGGACTCTGCAGTCTGTTTACACCTACAGGCCATTGGACACTCTTTCAATGATGAGGATGTAACAAGTCCAATGTCATGCAGATTCTCATGACCATTGATCAACAACCACTGATCCATGTCCATGAGTCCCATTCACAGAGAGATGTGGGAATGGCTGCAATCACAGCATGTAAGATGGTGACAGATGGACCCTTAGGCCCCTCCTCCATTCAGAGATGGTCTTTCCCTTTTCACGTGAATGGCCTCCTTGACTCCGCCCTCAAACCAGCGTTCCTCCCTGTCCAAGTGAAGAAGAAACACCCAGTGCATCATGGGAGTCCCCCAGCAGCCTACACCTATTGGGTGGTTGTTACATGTACAAGATTCAAACTTGTGATTTGAACTAAATAATTTCATGTTTCTGTGGTGAACATAATTAAATCATGGAGCATCTGCATGAAATTCAGACACTTAATTCTTGTTCTTGTTGAGATGACAGGATACAATCTAGTCAGAGTGGTTCGTTACCTGGACTCACGAAGTTCACAAGATCACATTAGATGTTAAACTGCAGGAAAATCACTGGAGTTTTCAGCAGCAGACAACTACGCCCACAACAACAGATTTCTTTGAGTGTAACTAAGGGAGGATTCAGGGTCACCTGGTCCAGCCCTAACTATATGCTTTAGCAAAAAGGAAAGTTTGAAGCCTAATCTTGAAAGTAGAGATAGTGTCTGTCTCCTGAATCCAAACTGGAAGCTGGTTCCACAGAAGAGGGGCCTGAAAACTGAAGGGTCAAAAATGACCCCAGGGGTTGTTTTTCTCCAAAATCTTTAAAATGCAAAGTTGTAATATATTCATATTCCAGGTATTCCTCATAAAATATGTTTGTAACATGAGGCCATTTGCATTTTTATTTATTTTTTCATTAATTAAAAAAATGCAGTTTTTGTATCACTACCCCACTCTTCCACAAGTGGGGTTAAAAATGACTCCAAGCAGTTCCTATGGAATCTTCTATGAAACTTTCATTCTTAGCAACTCTGACTGTTCCACTTACACTTCTGATGGATCAAGAATTAATTTTTGCACAGTAACGTACATGATTTATAGTCAGGGCTGCACATAAGTGGTCCGCAGGTGTGCATTTGCTGTCAAAATATGAGCATTCCCGGAAATTCAGAGAATACACGCTTCTTTTGCGGTGGAGGAACACCTGTCACGGTCCTGGGTCTCCTGACCCAGCGTTTTTAGTTCTTTGTGATGTTTGTATTTTTGTACTTGTGTGAGTTATTCTATGGTTTCTAGTTTCGATCCCTTGCCCTTCATGTTTCTCTGTGTCCCCTCTGTTCTGTGTAAGTCTGTGTCTGCATGTTTGAGTTCCCCTCTGTGTCTCTCGGTTCTTAGAGTCCTCTGCCTTATGGTTTATGTCTCTGTGTTTCTTAGCTGCTGTCTCCACTGTGTCAAGTTCGCGTCTCTGTGTGATCCTTCCTGTTTTACTTTGAAGGTCCGTGTCTTATGTGAATGTGTCCTGCTTTGCTTGTCTCGTCAGTCCTGATTTCTCCCAGCTGTGCCCTCCTTCTGTGTCTCATTCCCCTCGTTACTCCCCAGTGTATTTAAACCCTGTGTTTCTCTGAGCCACTGTCGCGTCGTCCCTCTTGCTGTGTGTGATTCTCCCCGTGTCTTCTGGTATGTGTTATAATTAGCATTTCCCAGTTTAGTTTTGTATTGCTTGTGTTCTTTTTTCCAGCAATAAAGCTGTGCTTTTGAGTTCAAGTTCTGTCCCCGTGAGTTTGCGTTTGGGTCCAATCCCTGCCTCCCACACAGCGTTTCATGGCAACACCTAAGTAATTGCTTACAGAGCTTGCTTCTTGGACATCTTTAAGAGTTCTGAACAAATGTCTGTTCTCCTCCAGAACATCTAATGTACACAAACGAGCGTCCCAACTTCTTATCTGGTGCGCGTCTTTTATTTTGACACCAAACGCGCACCTGCGGACCATTTATGTGCAGCCCTGTTTATAGTTTCCTGTGCATTTCAAACATTGTTCTTTCGGGGGGGGGGTATTATCCAAAGTAACACGGCTGCCATGAGGCCAGCTAGGATCCCTGTGGCCCTACAAATGATCCAGGACGGATGCGATGAAGAGCCCATTGGAGGCATTGACTCAGAATCTGACATCTAAGTTATAGAGGACCCAGACTATTCCACCCCCCCCCCCCCCCCCCCCCCCCCCCGAACAAGGCCTGTCAGATACAGAGGAGTCCTCTGAAGAGGAAATAAATATTGAGTCTAACAGAATGAGCCCCTCTTACTGCTCTAGCCACAATATTCTGAATTAGTCGGCCAGGGCTTGCACCTGGGTTTAGTACTTTCTCCCCAGTAAATGCATGGAAGATGTTCATGTCTGATAATTTAATAGAAGAGGTGCTGTCATACACAAACATGGAGGCACGAAGAGTAGCCACAGACAGGGGAAAGAGTGGAAAAATGTAATCAAACATAAGCTCCTGGCCTTCATTTGATTGACCATTCTTGCAGGAAGTGAGAAGAACTGGGATGTACCACTCGGTGTGTTTTTTGGGAGTCCTCTGCATAACCCATTGTACAAGGCCACTATGTCAATTCAAAGATTTAAAGATTTCGCCGTTTCTTGCACTTTGAGGACAAGAGGACCAGAGCCTACCGACTGAAAACAAACCACATGGCAGCTTTCTGCTACATATGGGGCCTGTTCCTGGTCAACTGCAGGCAGAAATTCATCCACAGTGTTACAGTGGATGAACAACTTGTGCCTTTCAGAGGGAAGACCCAGCTTTTGCAGTATATGCCGAGCGAGCATACAAAAGTGATACAAAAACTGCGATTTCTTAAAATTAATGAAAAAATAAATAAAAATGCAAAGGGCCTCATGTCACAATCATGTTTTATGAGAAATACCTCAAATATGAAAATATTACAACTCTTCATTTTAAAGATTTTGAAGAATAACAACCGAGTTTATAGCAAAATGCATTGTTTCTATTTGGGGTCATTTTTGACCCCACTCGTGGAAGAGTGTAGGTATTGGTAGGTTGTGCATCCAAGGGCTAAACACTCTAGGAAAAAAAAGTAGGCCTGCAGTGTGAGAGCAAAGTGCTCTAATAGGGTGATATGGTACTATAACAGGGGTCCCCAACTCCTGGACTCCGGTCCAAATCCAGACCCCAAGAGGATCACAAAGCAGTTTCTCATTTACCGCGTAGTTGGATAGTTTCTTCCTGCCGGCTGCTGTGGCTGACTTTTGAACTGGCGCGACACGCAGCTATGCAGGTTAGCATCATGCTGGTCCACTCTCCCAGCCAGCTGTTGGCGGTAATGCACCACCAACTGCCAATAAAACGACAAAGAAGAACAAGCTATGTGGGTGTGCGGGTTGATAGGTTAATATGTTGGGAGCTTGCTGAGTGGATGAGTAAAAGAAGATGGCTTTGTCAAAAATACTTATAAAGTTATAAAGAGTGGAAATCTGAAGAGCTGTTATGAAATCAAACATAAGAACTTCAACCAAAGCTGTGCGCCTGGGTCTGACGGTAGAACAAGAAGAATAAATGAGGTATGAGCGGCTACACGGCTGATAACAGTCTGTGACAGCACAACAGCATACGAGTGTTCACTGTGAGCACGGTGGATTTTAGGAGGACACAAAAAGACTTTCACTGACTGGAAAATGATAAAGAGTGAA
Source organism: Rhamphochromis sp. 'chilingali' (assembly GCF_963969265.1). Classification (NCBI taxonomy): domain Eukaryota; kingdom Metazoa; phylum Chordata; class Actinopteri; order Cichliformes; family Cichlidae; genus Rhamphochromis; species Rhamphochromis sp. 'chilingali'. The sequence continues at coordinate 7,119,834 of NC_137929.1, forward strand.
AGGAAGCTGCAGCAGAAACACTTTTTAGTTTGGAAGAGAAACAATGTAACACTTTTAGATGGAAACAATGTAAAGTGCAACAATTTACCTTCAATAAAAAAGAAATCCTTACTAAAACTCTAAACATTTGAACCGTTTGATACTGAAACATAAAATGAAATAAACTCCATAAACAATCAAAATGAATTCAAACTGATCAGCAACATTAACTCAGGAGCACAATATATGAAACACTTTAACCTACAAAACAAAAACGAATCAAACAGTTTGTGCTGATTTCTTTCTTTGATCAAAATAACAAAGTCAGCATTAATGGCTCCGACGAGCACGTTTTGCAGTGCACAGCTTTTCAAAGCAGCTTTGAAGCAGGATCCTGCAGCTCTCAGCTCCTGCTCAGTGTTTAGCTGGGACCTGGACTTGGTCTGCAGCAGCAGCAGAGAAGCCTCACAAAGATGAGACTAAAGGAAGAAGAACGCCCAGAGCCTGCTGCCCTCAGAGTGGATACTGCTTCTCTACACTCAGCCAGAATCCACTCAGTGTCTGTGATGTGAACTGCAGTCTCAGTGTGGAGTCAGACGTCAATGAACTGGTTCTGCTCTGCAAAGCTGAAACCAGTTGGAGCTGGTCATGCTGGGAACTGTTTTCATGGAAGTCCTTTTAAAAGTATCCCATCAGTGATGAAATATGCTGCTTGATATATGGAGTCACTGAGGCGGCATCATCATCAGTAGTGTCAACAAATTCATGCAGGTTCTCCAATGAATCTGTGTCTCCTTCATCGAGTCTCCTGCCCCACACTGCAAGCTTTCCAGTGACAGAGCTGATCTTGTGACCTGAGGGAGGTTTTTATCTTTCCCTTGAAGCTGTAGATTTACTTCATTTCCAAATATGTCACTCAGGTAGGCCAGTTTTGCCAGGAAGCTCTCATCACTAACTCTGCGACTTCATACTTGTGCTCCTGCTCCAAAAACATCTGATCTGCTCTCTGAGCTCAAAAACTCAGGACAAGACTTTTCCTGGTGACAGCCGCCTGGCTTCACTGTGAAACAGCACAGCTTGATGTTCGGCTCCATCTCCTCACAGACAGCAGAGACACTCTTGTTTTTACTGGTCTGGTCTTTATAAAACCGACTAAACCAATAATTTCAGTCATAACCTCACTGAATTCAGAGGAAAGCTGCTCTCAGTGTGAAACACTCCAGCAGAGGGCGCTGTTAAGTCCTTATTGTAACACAGTTACTGTGTGCAGTTAGACTTCATACATAATCTGCACTTATTTCCATCAGACATGCTGTCAGTAAATGATTGGTTTCTATTGATTCTACTTCCTGTTGACTCGTTTGATGACAGTGAAACAATTACAGCTGATTGTGTGATGATGTAAACTGTCACTGTTACATTCAGTGTGTGTGACATAATGTTAGTGCAGGCTGATAACAGCCCGGTTCTGTTAGAAACACATGAATGTGTCCATAGATCAGTGTGTGTTTAACATGAGAGCTTCAGCCCTGCTGATGTGTTAAATAAAGACATGCAGGAAAACTGATGAGACTCTGAAATAACTCTTTATATTTATAATGTAACTCTGCATCAAAAGAACAACAAAGGATCCCAGACAGGTTTCTGTGAACAAAGACCATTCTGATGTTTCTGTGTTTCTAACAGTTTGACATTATTAGTAAACAGACTGCAGTGAGCAGCATTTATAAAGAGCTTATATATAAAGATATGACAGCTGTTTGACAAGTTTATCACTCTGTGTTTGGACCTGATCAGTCCAGCTGTTTACTTGAAATATGTTCATTTTGGGGTGGGTACAGTTTCCTCTGCGGTGGGTAGGGTGGGCTGCCCCGGGTCCTGTGGGGCTTGGCAGTGCTACCGTAGGCCCCGGTCTGGATGGACCTGGGCTCCCTTGCCTTGGTGGGTACCAGAGGACGGGGGTGCCTACTGGGGTCAGCGGGGGAGCTGGCCCTAGGGAGGGGCATCCTCCCCTCCCTCCTTTTCCTCCCCATCCCCGGCTACCTCCCTCTTCCCGCTCCACCACACTCACCCATACAGGTAGGGCCTTGGGGTGCAGGTGTGTCACAGGGGTGCAGGTGAGACATCCCCCCCCCCCTCCCCTCTGTCCCCTTCTGGCCACCTGTGCCTCAATTTTATCTCACAACTTAGACATCCACATTACTTACACTCTCATAACACACACATATATATAGGGCCTTGAGGGTGGGCACGTTAACGGCGTCCAGTGGACGGTCTGTGTACTCAAACCTACCTCTGGCGCTGGTGCCCACCTCTCAATTTTAAATCCATGTAGACATTGAGGGTTCTCGGGAGGGGCCATGCTAACACCTGCTGCTCTCTGGCAGCAGCACCATTTTTTAGTTTTAAATGCACTTTAGACAAACACGCAGCAACACTACACATGAGCGGGAGGAGGGAGGTATGGGGTCTTCACACACCCCCGTTCTCTGCTAGCCATTGGGGCGGGGGGGCTGGGAGGAGATGTTGGCTGTCCGATTGGCCTCCCTGCTGCTGCGGAGCCTGGGACGGTCTGCTTGCCTCCACCCCAGGGGGAAGGGTAACATCTCTTGGGTCTGGGTTCTGTTTCCCCCTCTGGGGGCGAGGGTACCTGGACCCGGGGTATAGAGTATGTTTGGGGAGTGTGATTGTGTGTACATGTCCATTTATGTCAGTCCTTACGTTGGGTGAGTGCTGAATGTTTGTATATGTGTGCATGAGGGTGGGAATGCATGTTTGTGTCTGTGTGTGCCTGTTTGTCTGTGTCTATATGTCAGGTCGGGTCTTAGACTCCACTTCTCTGGGAACTCCCAGGCCCTCCAAGGCCTATCTCCCCTCACCACACTCCCTGCTGGTGACTGATGCCCTCAGGGGTCGGTGCATTGGTGGTTCTTGGTGTCCGGGGCTGGGCGCTCAGGTATGTACCAGCTCACTCCCGGTGGCTACCTGGCGGGGCCTGGCGCCTGTTGCTCGGTCAGGCCTCCTCCGGGGTGCGGGGGGCCCTCGGGCCTCCGGCCTCTGGGCCTGCGGCTCGGTTCACTCTGGCACAGCTGGCTGCCGGCGGAGCCGTTGGGCACGCCGGTGCAGCCCCCTCTAGCTTCTGCTCGGTGGCTACTGGGTGATGCCTCGTCTGGGGATCCTCAGCCCTTCCCATGAGGGTGGCACAGATGCCCCTCCGGTGGTCCTCCTTGGGCTCTCGCACTCTGGGGCCTGGATCTGCTCCATGCCTGTTTCATGCCCTGGGGGATGGGGCTATGGCTCGCTACATCCTCTTGCAGACCATTACATGTGGAAACCATTTGAATACAAGCCACACAGGTGTGCACACGGGTGTTCACTGTTCGTAGACTTAAATTACACCTTTCTTGGCTGCTACTTCAAAGCACATTGTGCGCTGTCTGTCCTGCGTGCTGCAAAACACATTATTTGACCACAAGTGTCTGTGAAGGTTCTCAGTCATCCAGGTCATCGTAGTCAAAGGAGCCTCTGTCAGCAAAGAGGCACAGAAAAGAAGATCAGACACCAGCGAGGGAGGATAAGAAGGACAGATGCAACAACATTGTCATCCTCTATGTAGCTGGAGTATCAGAAAAACTCAGGAGAGTTTTCTCCAAGCATGACATCCCAGAGTATTTCAGACCCAGCAACACGCTCAGACAAAAACTGGTTCACCCGAAAGACAAAACGCCAAAACACAGACTTAACAATGTGGTGTATGCTGTACAGTGCAGCGAGGAATGCCCAGACCTCTACATTGGAGAGACCAAACAGCCACTTCACAAGCGCATGGCACAACACAGAAGAGCCACCTCCACAGGACAAGACTCAGCAGTCCATCTGCATCTTAAGGATAAAGGACACTCTTTCGAGGATGCCAATGTTCACATTTTGGACGGAGAGGACAGATGGTTTGAAAGAGGAGTGAAAGAAGCCATCTATGTCAACTGTGAGCGACCATCTTTGAACAGAGGCGGAGTTTACGACATCAACTCTCTGCCATCAATAATCCAGTTTTGAGATCCCTTCCCAGACGCCTTAATGCCCACTCACATCCTGGGCCATCTGATCTCAGGAATTCGCATGATAAGTTGGGGCCAGGTTTCACAATGAACACACCCGAAACTCTGGCTGATTGGGGCCCACACCCAGTTTCACACCTTGGCTCAGGCGATTAGAGGATCATCAGGGGGTCCTTTTGTCCCTCTGTGGGGGGTTACTCCCACTAGGTTTATATCTGGGACTCTCCACCATTTGACCTTAGAACTGAAGAAGCTTCTCGGATGAGAGGTGAAACGTCTTCAAGCAACTTAAAGAAGTCCAGACGCTTTTCTTTGCAAGCTCCTTTGACATTTGACCACAAGCAATCTTTTCTGGTTTGACGCCGTCTTTGTAGCCAGAAACCAGCTCTCTCCTCGGCTTCCTTCACTACACGCTTCCCCCACGCCAGTCTCCTCCGTCACTATAAAGGGGAGAGTCATGAGCTCCATCACCCTCACCTGTGCCGTCCAACGTCCCGCCACCAGCCTCCACTGCAGCAGGCCAGAGACCACACCCCTGCCACAATAAGTAAAAGTATATCCTTGCTGTACCCTTAATGCTAAATGTGCTAAATTAACCGCTGCCTTTGCCCCTTTGGGATTATTCTTATGTCACTGGGATGTTGACCTTTGACCTTCACATTAGAGAGATGGGCAGACATAATTAGTGTATGAATTTTAAAGTAACAGGTAATAAAGAGAGTGTAGCAAATGTAGTCAGGTTTATTACTCTGTATCACACATGAGTGCCCGAGGGAGGCGGGGCTGACTGGGGAGACACAGGAAACAGAGAGACAGGGCTGACTCGACATGAAACGATGAAACGTGGGACACGGGAACAGAAACTAAACACAGGCTGAAATGAACACTGAGGGAGGGAGAACTAAGATTACTGAGAGCCTGATAAATAAGAAGAACAAAAACCAAGAAAAACAAGAGTCAAAGAAAACCAAAAACACAAAGCATTGGGCCAGGACCCACTGCTGTGACATTTATATGTGGTAAAAACATTAAAAACTGCTCAGATGTTGAAATCTTTCTACGTATACTTTAGGTTCAGCTCTCCAGCCTGGCATTTGGTTAAGCATGACTCAAACATTTGATTTTGTTTAACTGGTTTTAATTATAGTTACTTTTTGTGAACATTTGTTGCAGCATTTAAAAATACATCATTTATTTTCAAACTTTTATTTGATTTAGAGCATCATATTTGACCAACGTAAATGTTTTAATTTCATATAAAATAACTGAAACAGTGAACTAAATATCTGAAATCTTTCCTTCCTTAAAAGTTATAATCCTACTTAAGTTATAGTGCAAACACTTAAGCAACAAATATACTTGATGCTAATTAATTAATATTTCCCTTTGATGTTGCAACTATGCGGTCACTTCTGTCTTTAAACAAAATAATATTTTCCAGTTACAGAAATCATAAAGTCCAAACTAAAGTGCTACTGTTGCTATATCCATTTTATATAAATCATGGATGATGGTCCTGACATGAAGGAAGAGAAAGTTACAGGTTGCATCCTTTGACTTTGTCTCCGTGCCTTTGGGCGATTTTCAGAAGGACAAATGTTTCTGTTCAATTCTTAAATCAATTTTTTCAAACACAAACACTATTTTAAAGCTTCTAGAGAGTAAAATATTAATGATAATTATAATAACAATAATAAAAACAAAAGCTCTCAGATCCATCAAACCAAGCAGCAGAAAGAACAATAACTGAAGAGAAAACTTTAACCTTGTAGACTTCATTATGTTCCAGCTGCTCTACAGACGCTGTGACCTCGAACTTAAGCAGGTCGTAAAGTATGTGCAGCTCAATAACTTCATAATCAGACCCTGTGGTATTTAGGCAGCAGAACAACTAAGAATAACAACTACAAATAATGTTTTTAGGTTTCTGTTGTACTGCAAGGTTCTGTACAGGAGAACCAAACCAAGAGCAAATATTACGTCTCATTTACACCTGAGCACGAAGAGCCATCAACATTTAGCAAATTGAATCATCTTTGTTTAGATGCAAGAAGAATCATATAGAAACGAAAAAGTAGAAATAGAAATCCAGAGCAAAGATATCCTCTAATTCAGCGTAGCACATGTGCAGCTGCTGCGATTCACGTAAGCATTCGGCTCGTCGCTGTTGCAGATTTTTCTCTCGCTGTTCTGGCTCACAGCGCTGCAAACACAAAAATAAATATCCCCAAAGGTGTGAAAGGGAGCTAATTAGTAAGAGTATTGTTACTCTCCGCAGGAGTAGTCCAGCAATAGAAACCAGTCCAATAACAAGGTGTGTAACATCTAGCAGGGTGACAGAAAAACCCAGGGTAACTTCTAAGGACCTCAACGTCTCTCTCACATTGTGTTTTTTAAACATGCTTCCATTTGTCACTTCAGTCTTTACTCTGAAATACAGGAAGAGAAATCATGGCTGAAACAATTTCTCATGAAACCAGGGGTGTGGTCCAACAGTCAGTTTGGTGAGGAAGGTTCCTAACTGAGAGAAGTGACCCAGAAGTATCTGTGTAGCAGCCACAATGAATCCAGATCATGAGCTTTATTAACTGATCAAAGTCTCTTCTTTCATCTTCTGTATCATTCAGTTTGCATTGGTAATGCCCATTATTGTAATGCTTTTTTAAGACCAGCAAAACTTTATTTCACTTTGGGTTAGCTGGGATAAGTGATGGATGGAGGGAATTTTACTTCAGCCACAGAAATCCTAAACAGGAAGGAGGAGCAGAGTTACAGTGGATCACTATCCAGCAGGGAAACAAGGTTTATTTCAATTTCTTGGCCATGAGTGAGATTTACTGAGTGGGCAAATTCGGGAGACGACACCATCAGATCCCGAGCCCTCCATGTGTTAATCAAGAGACGGCTGCTGTGCTACATCCATAAATAATGAATAAATTAGGAGCTAAAGCTGAAAGGACAGTTTATTTGTACCATCTTCACGTGAACACATTCAAGAACATCACAGATGAAGAAACATTAAAAACTTCCACACTACATAAAGCAAGAAAAATAGTTTTTCTTTCAGGTGGTTTCAGAAAAACAGAAACATCAAACATCTCCAAGACTCTCTTTGAAAGAACTAAAAACCTTTGTTCTCATGGTCCAATCATGAGTGAACTCCCCGATGAAGCCTTGTGTGCTAAAACATGTCAGAGTTTTAAAGGTTAAACATGAGTTTCCAAAACGTTTTGCTGGAGAACAATGAACTATTTGACTGAGTTTCAATCATTTACAGACGAGCAAAACCAGGACAGAGAAAAAAGGACAAAACTGACTCAGTAAAAAACAGAAAAGAAGATCCCATGTAGATCTGTATTATGTAGAAGTTCAGCCCAGCAACCAGTTCAGTTCAACACAAGTTTAAATGATTCTATCTGAACTCTGTGGAGCCTGATCTCAAGCTTTTTGAGTCCGACACAGAAACCAGAGGATCTTTCTGTGTCTTCAGATTCACTGTGATCCAGTGATGGGAGTGATTTCAGCCCTGAGTGATCGCGCTGATGTTTGCACAGAGCAGACAATGAGGTGAATGTTTGGGCACATTGGTAACAGTGAAACAGTTTATTAGTAACGTGGGATCGTTTGTGTTCAGAGTATGATCTGAGATTCCTGAAGCTCTTGTCACACTGGTCACAGCTGTAGTTTCCTTCCATGTGTGCACGTTCATGAAGGTTACGAGTACTTGAATGTGAGAAGCTTCTCTCACAGTGTCTGCACTTGTGTGGTTTCTCTCCTGTGTGGACTCGTTTGTGTGATTTAAGGTCCCATGCAGTGGTGAAGGATGACCCACACTGATCACAGAGGTGCTTTTTAACCCCACTGTGAATCAGTTCATGTCGTTTTAACTCACTTGGTGTGGTGAAGCTTCTCCCACATTCTTTGCAGTATTTCAGTTTGTCTCCAGTGTGTTTACGTTGATGTAGTTTTAGGGTATTTTGCCGACTGAAAGTTTTTCCACAGAGGTCACAATGAAAGTCTTTCCCACCACCACAGTGATGACAGGGTTGAGAACTGGATCCATCTGTGTCGCTCTGCTTCTAAACAAAGACACAAAGACAGTGTAAGTCAGTCCTTCAACATTTGTATCCTGAACGTCGCCTGAAATAAAGAGCATCTCTGCAGACGTCCAACTACATTTGACTGTTTCAGTTAACACACTCAGTTTACTGGGCTGCAATAACTACAATACTACCACCATAATACTACAGTAATACTAAAATCATAACTGAAAGGAAAATCTGAATAATCACTCAGAGCTGCTTTTCCATGCAGTAGAAATGCTAACATGCTAACACAGTTTAATGAGCAGAGTTGTTCCAAACAGTCAGGCTAAAATGACAAGATAACAATATAAATACATACCTCACAGTAGCTGCACTTGTAGAGTCTCTTTCTGGTGTGGATCTGTTGGTGTCGTCTCAGGTCATGTGGAGATTTAAAAGTCTTCCCACACAGGTCACATTGATAAGGTCTCTCCTCAGTGTGGGTAAACATGTGTTGTTGTAACTGTGTGTCTGTTGTAAAGTATTTGCCACACTGTTCACAGCAGTACACATCATGTCTGGTGTGAATGCGTAGGTGTGTATTTCGGTTCCCTCTCCGGCTGAAAGTTTTTCCACAGATGTCACAGCTGTATGCCTTAATTCCAGAGTGGGTAACTAGATGACTCTGTAAGTGGCTACTGTGAGTAAAAGCTCTGCCACACTGATCACAGCTGTACGCTTTACCTCCACTGTGGATGAGTTGGTGTTGTTTTAGGTAACGCTTCAAGGAAAAAGACTTTCCACACAAGTCACAGCTGAACGGTCTCTCTCCAGTGTGGATGACCTGATGCTGTTTTAGTTTATCCCTCACAGTAAAACCCTTCCCACACTCGTCACAGCTGTACGCTTTAACTCCACTGTGGATGAGTTGGTGTCTTTTTAGAGCATCCTTGAAGGAAAAAGACTTTCCACACAAGTCACAGCTGAACGGTCTCTCTCCAGTGTGGATGACCTGATGCTGTTTTAGTGAAGCCTTCTCAGTAAAACCCTTCCCACACTCGTCACAGCTGTATGGCTTAATTCCAGAGTGGGTAACTAGATGCTTCTGTAAGCTGTTACTGTGAGTAAAAGCTCTGCCACACTGATCACAGCTGTACGCTTTAACTCCACTGTGGATGAGTTGGTGTGTTTTTAGGGAACCCTTTAAGGAAAAAGACTTTCCACACAAGTCACAGCTGAACGGTCTCTCTCCAGTGTGGATGACCTGATGCCGTTTTAGTTTAGCCCTCACAGTAAAACCCTTCCCACACTCGTCACAGTTGTGTTTTTTCTCTCCCTTTCTTCTGTGAGGTTTGTCGGCCTCCTGAGAGCGCTGACTTCTGGCTCCATGTTGGTCCTGCAGTGACAGAGATACAAACAGAGGCAGTGAGTGAAATGCAGTCGTGGAACAAACTCAACCTTCAAACTCCATTAACACTAGTTTTAAACCTGAAGGTGGAGCGTGGCACCAAACACCTTAAAGGTCTCTTATCCCCACCTGCTGGTAGTTCTAACACATTACATCCAACCTGCTGTTAAAGATAATTCATGACTGTTCAAACACTAAAATCATGCACACACACACACACACACACACACACACACACACACACACACACACACACACACACACACACACACACACACACTATTTTATAATTTAGATTATTTTGTTGTTTCCTATTACATATTTCTATAATTTGTATAGATTTATACAGAATTATTCAGTGATAATAAATCCTATGTTTGTTTATTCTAAACCTGTTAGCTTCCACAACAGATGTTGCTCGTCTTCCGTCAAATACTCACATAAAATATTACACAATAAAGTGGATTCAAGATATCCACATAATTTCACTCTTACATCCACAGTGAGGTTTCACAGTTGTTCAAATATAAGCAATCAATAATAATAATAATAATATCAATAACATTGAGGCACATTACACAAATTTCAAAAACAAATCATGTCTTACAATATTTACAACAACTAAAAGCTCTGTAAATCGGCTTTTAAGTGTTCATTGAAGTTTTGAATAATTCTCTGATTTTTTAAGGCAACTTATTCCACTTAAAAGTTGCTCTAAATGTAACAGTTTTACAAAACGTTACTTTTAACTCGAGCATTTACTAAATTGCAGCTTGTTGAAAACTGTGTAATATGATGATGTATTTCATCTGGATACTGCAGCTGAGCAGAATAAATGTGGTGTGTTTAACAGAATTGCTTTCTTTAGAACTACAAGTAAGCCATAGAATATTTTAGCCTGTACAGGAAGCCAAGAAAGGTTATTATGCATTTTATCAATATTAGTATAGTATGAACATCTTCACACTAATCTGGACGCCTTATTCTGGACTAACTGAAGTCTGTTAAGATCTGTCTTATTAGCTGCTGACCAAATGATTGAACAATACTCCAGATGAGACATTACTAGTGCATTAATGACATCTTTCATAATGAAGAAGTGATACACAAAGAGCATTTCATAGCCATAGCTATGCCTTGTCGGCAGAGTTATGTGACATTAGTGATGTTTGTACTTTCAGCGTTAACTTGGTTTTAAAGCCTTTAAAATATACGCCGTTCAATAGTCGACCTTAATCTGACAGAGAATGAGATGATTTTGTGGATAATTAAAGTCAGTCATATATCCACAAACACAACAAGCTGAAAGTCAGTGATGCTGCTCGGTTTGCAGCCCTGAACATCACGGCACAAGCAGGATCCACTGCACTGTTAATGTTAGCTGTGTTATATTGCTGCCTCTGTTCGGTGGTGTCGAGCCAAACGCACTTTAACGTGTGTTTGAACGAGCTGACGGTTCACTCGTTAAGCTGAAAGAAAGATGCTTTAATCACAGCAGTCACACATGTGTCCACTGCACCATCTGGAACTCTTCTTGTTTACACTCGTAATAACACAAACACTAAATCCTGCTTCTCTGGTGCTGTTGTGTAGCAGTGTGTACACCTGAGACTGTCACCTGTCTGTCTGTCCTGCACTCTCTCTCTGTTTCTTTCTCTCTGATTGTGGAATAAAAGTATGAACATGTGTTTATAAGTTACACTTGTGTCTGAATCCTGCAGCTTATCACACATTTGATTTCCATGTGTGACGACTGCAAGTGTCCAGAGTGAGGACAGACTGAGGGAGCCACTGCTGCACATCATCTGTGAGGCTTTGCAGCCCTGATGATCCACCAGGACAAACTCAGCAGTGTGTGAGGAAGAGGAGGAGGAAGAGCCAGCAGCAGCTGACAGATGGAGAGAATAGACAGACTGTTCCCTGTTTGTGAAGGACTGCTAGGAAAGTTTAACATAACTGTCTGTCCTGAATCAGTGTTGGTCAAGTTACTTGAAAAAAGTAATCAGTAACTAATTACTGATTACTTCCCAAAAAAGTAATCCCGTTACTTTACTGATTACTTATTTTCAAAAGTAATTAATTACTTAGTTACTTAGTTACTTTTTAAAAACACGATTCTACATAATCCATCATATAAAATGTAATCAAATGGAAAAGTCTCTTTTCTTGTTTTATCAGTTTTAATCTTTTAACTTTATGCATCAAGCAAAAATTTAATTATATGCAACATTCTGACTTGAATAAATTAGTTTAACATTGAAACCTATTTTCTGCACATTCCAGCACATAAAATAAAATATTTGTTGTGTTTACACTCAGTCTTTCAAATAGATGCAAGTAAAACACAGCAGAACATAAATAAAGTCAAAGACTCAGCGGTCCTGTTGCTCTATTTTCACCTGTAAAGCAGGAGTTGGGTAGGCAGAGGTTTACCCTGGTGCAGGTGTGCCGCGGTCAGTGGAAGAATCCGCAAGTTTCTCTGTGAGTTTCCCATTACGCCGTTGTGCACTTGGTGCTTGCTTGGAAGTTTAGGGTTTCTTTTTCCCGCTGTAAAAAGAAGTTTTCTTCCCACGCACGATGGACGCTAATGTTTTTGTCACTTCTTATGGAATCAAACTCAAAGTAAGGTCAGTACTTCCACACTTTAAACGCTGCACGCTCATACTCTCTCCCACAGTCGATATATGATCCATTGTTGATCTGCACACAGCTGTTGTCACTAACGGCGCACTCGCTTACATCACTGTTGTGAGACATTCTCGAAAAGAAATCACGGTTTTAGTAACGCAGCTTTCCTACGGGAAAGTAACGGTAATCTAATTACCGTTTTTGCAATAGTAATCCCTTACTTGGGTTACAAGTAACGCGTTACTGCCCATCTCTGGTCCTGAATCAGTCTTATTAGGTAATGTTCAAATAATGTGATCATCCCAGTGTTTTCAGTGTGGGAGAAAGTACTCAGGGCCTTCAAGTTACACACTATGAAAGGCAGCAACAAGTTTAAAATTGAATTTAATATATTCGGAGGTAAGTTGATCTATAGTGTTACATCATATTCTATAAGGATGTTATGTGTTTGTAGACTTTCTGCCCAGTTTGACCCATTTAGCAGAAGTCAGCCTGTTTAAGGCTCTGATATCTATTCTGTGTGACTTAAAGCAGTTATGACATGGTCTGATTTTCTCACCCAATAAAGGAATATTTCATATATCAGTCTACTCTTCATTCTATTAGACACAGTTATCACAGCTCGTACATTTGCTTTTTACACATATATGTAAGCATTGAGCCAAATTTATTACCAACATATTAAATGAACAATATTTGTATCTTATATATGATACATCTGTATACACACTGTCACAGATACTTGTCTGTGAGTGAAGTGATTAATATAATAACTATAATATTGGCCATATTATATTTACATTACCACAGTGAGATGACTTTAGTCTCATGAACAACATCAGCTAATTGTTATTTACAGCTAATCTTAAACGACTGTTCAGCACAGAAATGAAGCCCAACAATCATGTTTCACAGTCCTGTGGTCTCAGCCTCAGATACTCATCAAATCACACAGAGCTCATGTAGAAACAAATGAACTAAATATGTTCTCCTTCATTTCTGTCAAACAAAGCTGTATGAAACGTTTCCAGCTGTTTAGTATCATGGTTGCTAGGCAACCTGGGCAGCGCGACGGAGGCTAGACGTCCCATTTCACGAGCCTACGAGCCTCGCACTTCGGCCTTAGCGGTCTTTGAGTACCCTTGAGGACTTTAAAGCTGCAGAACCTGAATCGGGATACAGCCATGATGAGCTCCAGCCTCGTGCTCGCCAACATTCTCACCTGAGTTAAGAAGACGATCACTGAAATGGTCTCAGCAGGTCCTTTGATGACAGCAATGAAATGCAGTGGTAAGGCTTTTTGGGGATTAAGTTCGTTTTCATGGCAAAGAAGGACGATGCAGTTCATCTGATCACTCCTCATAACATTCTGGAGTGCAGGCAAAATGCTATTATAAAAACTTAAGCAGCAACTTCTCCAGGTTCCAATATTTATGCAATTCTCAAACCTTTTGGCCACGACTGTATAACCTCTTCTGAAGTTTAGTGGATATTATACATGGTTATGCTCAGGATGTGTCGGCCAGTTTCCACTGGAAACGCCTTTTGGTTAAACTGTCAGCGAGGAATTTGCATTTGCACTGTTACATTTTTATATAACTTTAATGCACATAAACAACAGCTGCTTGTTTCAGTGAAAATACATTGATGGGTTTTTAATAAAGTTGTGCAGCTGTAAAGTATTTTATCTGGTGTCAATTCTATCGTCAGCTACATCGTTATGGCAAATGTTCAAATGTATATGGTGATAAATATCTTTGGTCATATGGTCCTGCTCTGTCTGTCACCTTCTGTGTTGAGCTCATTGTTTCCTCTGTAGTGGCTGAGCTGAGTCCAAGTAGCTGAAAATGTTCCTCTGCTGCTCCGTCAGACTCTCCTCCTCCTGCTGATCAGCTGGGACACAAAACAGATCTTTGTTAGGCTCCACACTGCACTGAAGAGTCAAAGTGTCTCATATGTTCATCTGACAAGTAAAAGAACACATTTTTGTTTCCCGAGGTGGGCAACTTGTTGGAAACAAACACAAAAGGTTTGAGCACTGATACCTGCCATTGCTGCCATTGAAAGATGCAACGCCAGCAATGTGGATTGTCAAGACTCAAACCAATCATCAAGCAAAGACAACAGGGATCATTTGTTTCTGTTTATTTAGCATTCACAGCATTTGTAGTTGCCTTCTGTGCAGGGGAAGTCCACGCACACTGTGTGGTACCGCCATCCGCAGAAGGTGCATTCAACCTCTGTAAGAGAAACGAGGTTGTCTGAGACTGAAATGATATTCACTAAAGAAGTGGTGATTTGTAAAACTTCACATTTTGATCCGGGACGTACTCTGCATGAAAACAAGCGCTCACTCTTCCTGCTCAACAAATGACAAGGGCGGAGCCTTATACCACGTGATACAGAAGCTGTGCCGTGTGATGCTAAAATTAGCAGGGAAAAAACAACGGAGAGCACGTCAGGGATGACGAGAAAGTGACAGGAGAAAATCCGTCCCGGTCAACCACCCAAACATCAATAACGGGAACCTTATACAGCGCTTCCCTATACACGTCGAACTCCCGCAGGCACAAAGACATTACGGAGGCTATCACTTATCACCTGACCAAAGATATGGCTCCATCAACACTGTGCAAAACGAGGGATTTAGGAAAACGATCAACACCCTAGACAAACGCTACACAGTGCCGTCCCGCAACTATTTTTCTATTGTTGCACTACCTGCTCTGTACACGCAGCGTCGAGCAACGGTGGAGACGGAATTTCAAGCAGGACAACATTTTGCTGCAACAACAAAACGTGAGACATTTGTTGTTTTATGTTTATTTATTGTTATGAGAGAATCATGATCTCAATTCTAAGCCAAAAAAATCGTGATTCTCATTTTATGCAAAATCGTGCAGCCCTAACATTAACACAAAACTATTGTTTCACCAGAGAAACACACATGAAGAGAGAGAGAGAGACAATAACAGCTACCAAACAGTCGTCATAATTCGTCACACAATGAGAAAAGGACAAATCAACAAGTAACAATGACTAATTAATATTAAAATCTGTAACATAATGTATTGTTTGGAGTTTAGTCTGATTGGTTCAGGATGACCTGCCATTATCCAATCACACGTCTGCTTACCTGCATCTTTTCTCTTTTTTCCTAACCTGAGCACCTGATGGCTTTGAACTTTTGTTGTCCGTCTTCCATTGGTTTGAATTTTACGCTGCAGTACAAACACAAATCCCCCAACCCGAGGATCAGCACAATTAACCTAACAGACCTACACCTTAGTTCACAGATTCACTTTGTCTAGGGTTGATTTCTGGGATTTCACACAACCCAGGATTCAGATCGTGAATCCATGATGGGCTTGGATTTACATCATTATAAATGAAATGTGCTCTACTTGGAAGCAGCCGGCCCCGCCCCTTTTGACGGGTTGTGTGAGACTTTAAATCATCAAACTGTAAATTATAAATTAAATTGTTATTGATCCTTTACCCCGAGTCCTAAAGTGTAGATTTATTTTCTTACTCTTCTTATATTTGTTTGTTTACTTGCACCGCTGTAACTGCAGCCTCGTCGTCTCGTCTCTCTATATGCTGGACTATCTGTAGCGGAGATGACAATAAAGTTTACTTTGATTTCAGCAGCGCGCAGGCGCACCGAGGGCCCTCGCGCTCACTTTATAGAATTTAGAAAAAACATCGGTGCAGATTATAAGTCTGTATCATAATATCTGTTTGTTGTGTTGTTTTTATTTTGTTTTGCGAGTTGGTTATTAGATGCCGCTCCAGCCAGCCAGAGACTCCCCGCCGCTGGGGTGCGTCTTAACTCTCACAAGGTCACCAACACGAAACGTGGCATGTCGATGTCTCAAGTCATAGTAATGTTTTTGTCTGTCATGGCTATAGTCCAAAGCTGCTTTGGCGTGGTCGTGAGCTTCCTGCAGGGAGGCTCTCAGAGTCTCAGGGTAAGGCACACCCGGTTCATCAACACCTGCTGTAGAAGGCTGAGTGATAAGGTCAAGCGGGGTGTCTAACTCACGACCATAAAGCATCATGGCAGGAGTCATACCTGTACTGTCATGGGGGGCGGTGCGCAGAGCAAAGCAAATCTGAGGGAGAAACTTGTCCCATGATGTGTGCTTATCACCTACATAAGCACGGATTGCAGTTTTCAGAGTCCGGTTGACGCGTTCAGTAGCATTTGTCTGAGGGTGATATGCCGTAGTGAGTCTGTGCACCGAGCCGAAGGCAGAAACAACATGTTCAAAAAGCTCACTCACAAAAGGAGACCCTCTGTCAGAAATGAGGTAAGTGGGTGTACCATGCCTAGCAAAAATGTCAGTGACGAATTTACCAGCTGCTACCTGAGATATAGCTTCTTTGACAGCACTGGCTTCAACCCATTTAGTCAAATAGTCAACAAACACGATCAAATAAGCATTACCAGTGGGGGTGCGGGGAAGTGGCCCAACAAAATCCACACCCACATACTCCCAGGGTTTCTGGGGGACAATGGGAACCATAAGACCGGCTGCTTTTTTCTGACTTGGTTTGGTGAGTTGGCACACTGAGCATGAAATCACATAGCGTTTCACATCAGCTGCCATTTTGGGCCAGAAAAACCTAAAACGCAGTCTAGCCAATGTCTTAGAAACACCCAAGTGACCTGCTGTGGGGTGGTCATGGTAATAGTCCAGCAAGGTGCCTCTCATGGAAGTAGGGGCAAACAGTTTCAGCTCTTTCAAAGAGTGCAAAGCACATGTGGACTTGGGTTCTCTGTGATACAAAAGAGAGTCATACACAACATACTGTAACAAGGTGGCATTGTCCGAGCTGTTCAGAGAGTCTGCTTCAATGTCTCTGAGGAGTGGACCTGTGACATGATCGTCTAACTGCAGCTGTCTGAATTGTGAATGGTCAGCCAGAATGACGGGGGGCAGAGTACGAATGTCCAGGCTGCCCATAACAGCATGATCTGGTAAAAGATCAGTCGGCCTGTCACAGGTCAGAGGCAAAGGGTTGCGTGACAGTGCGTCGGGAACTTTGTTCTGTGCACCAGGTTTCTGCACTATTGTGAAATCAAAGTCCTGCAAACGAAGTGACCAGCGGGCGAGTCGGCCCGTTGGGTTTTGACGAGACATGAGCCACCTGAGACTGTTGTGGTCAGTGAAGATAGTAACATGAACACCTTCAACATATGGGCGGAAGTGTTCCAGAGCCCATATCACAGCGAGGCACTCCTTCTCTGAAGTGCCGTAGGGGAGTTCAGCTTTGTGAAGGGAGCGACTAGCAAAAGCCACAACATACTCACGACCCTTGTCATCCTTTTGCATCAACACTGCCCCAAGACCAATGTCACATGCATCGGCGTGAATGGAAAAGGGACGGTTGAAGTCTGGAAATGACAGGATCGGGGCTGATGTGACTTGATCCTTCAAAGTGTCCATGGCCCTTCGACAGCTGTCGTCCCAGTGGAAAGCATTGTCCTTTTTGGTGATGGCGTGAAGAGGTTCGGCATGGCGGGCATAATTCTGAATGAAGCGTCGATAATAGCCAGTCAAGC